>NC_041731.1:91726386-93016029 GCF_004115215.2 Ornithorhynchus anatinus
TCACCTATGCCCTTGGGTATGTCACCCTAAAGCACCTGATAATGCAACCCCACAACACTTACATATTCATTCAATTATATTTATTGAGTGCTTAGAAGGTGCAGAGCACTGTACTAAGCACTTGACATATCCCCTTCCCTTGTTTGTAATTATCTGATTTGTCTGTCTCTTCCTCTAGACTGTAAGCTCCTTAAAATAACGATGGTATTTGTTAAGCGCTCACTACGTGCCAAGCACTGTTCTAAGAGCTGGATGGGCAGAGATCATGCCTACCAACTCTATTGAATCGTACTCCCCCAGGCGCTTAGTACAGAGCTTCGCAGGTTTGGAGTCTGCTGCTTCTGGAGGTTTGCCCTTGAGGATCCCAAAAAGCATCATTTACACTTTTGAAGATGAAATGTCTGCTCTGAGGACTATTTTTCTATTGTCTTTGGGAAGTTAAGTACAAGACCACTGGTTATGGAGAGGATCCTTTAGTGATGGCATTTGTTAAGCGCTTACTATGTGCAAAGCACTGTTCTAAGCACTGGGGAGGATAGAAGGTGATCAGGTTTTCCCATGTGGGGCTCATAGTCTTAATGACCATTTTACAGATGAGGGAACTGAGGTACAGAGAAAAGTGACTTGCCCAAGTCACACAGCTAACAAGGGGTGGAGCCGGGATTTGAACCCATGACCTCTGACTCCCCAGCCCGTGCTCTTTCCACTGAGCCACCCTGCTTTAGTGTGGTACTCGCTGGGAACATCCTTGGGGACTGATTGGGGAATGATGGGATGCTATTGGGAATAAACTAAAACGAAGGAGTTTGTTCTTCTGCAACTTAAGGCCAACTCTGGGACATAGGAATGGAAAACGCTTTCAAATCACCAAGCCGGTTCAGTTTATGCCAGGCTTGCCTTAACTCTCGTACACGGACTCGTATACTCTTCAAAATCTGGGAAATCAAGCTTGATGATTGTGCCTGCATTTAATTAAAGATACCGTAATGAGAAAAACCACACTTGCATGTAATTACAGATCTCAAGATGCCACCTATATATCATGTTACTCTTCCTTCTTAGCCCTGCCCGCTTCCTTTTGTGGGGCTTTTCCACCCACAGACATTGTTTCAGGCGTATTTGCCGAGTGCTCACTGTGTGCAAAACATGGTATTAAGTTCCTGAGAGAGTACAATACAACAAACAAACACATTCCCTGCCCACGACGAGCTCGCAGTCTGTAGTCAGGGTGGATTGACTGTAAGCCCGTCGATTAGCCTGTAAGCCCGTCAAAGGGCAGGGACCGTCTCTATCTGTTACCAATTGTACATTCCAAGCGCTTAGTACAGTGCTCGGCACATAGTAAGCCCTCAATAAATACTATTGAATGAATGAATTGAGGCGAGGTAGGGCAGGGAGGCAGCTGGAATACCCTGACTTTAATACCCTGTTTTAGAAAAGGGTATAGAGGAGAGGTGGGAGCCCAAGGGAGGGAGGGCTTTTTTTCTCTGGAAAAAGTCCAAAGCAATCTCTGAATGGCATCATCCCCAGAAAGCTGAGCGATAACTCAGATGGGGAAAAATTAATGACCCCCCATGTATATTAGTGCTCCACAATTAATATTCAAGGTTGGTTCATTAATTTATCATGATATCACAATGACAGATCACTCGGTTAAAAATATGCGATAACAATAAAGAATGGTAATGCACTAGGCTGCTGGAATGGCTTTTGTCCAGGACCTCAAAGCACTTTACAAATATTGATTAACTCCCACAACACCTCGATAGGAGAGGTCAGGGTCATTATCCTCATTTATTTAGATGAGAAAACTGAAATGCCCAGTGTGGTTGAGTGTGGCTTAGTAGGAATACCCAACTTCACCTCCACGGCTGAAAAAAGAACAGATCGCTCCAAGTTCCTTGACCTTCATTTCTTGTCAAACTCGACCTTACTGCACCCGCGACGCATTACAAATTAGCCGTGGGCATTTTAGAGGGCTGTCACCTTTCTCTGAGGCATCCAATATTAGCGACTGGGGGGGACAGAAGGGACTAATGTATTGCAAATCCTATATGCTTACCAGATAATAATAGACCCAAGTAGCTCTACAAACACTAACTCATAAATCCTCACATCCCCCTCCATGGCTCAGGAAGAGGGCAGGCGTGATTATCGTCTATTTCACCAGTGCAGGGAGAGTTTAAGTGACTTTTCCAATCCAGGTAATAAATCAATGGCTAAGACAGGATTAAAACCAGCCCTCGACTCCCAGTTCTAATGCTCAGATGGCTAGCTCTAGCCAGGGCCCCCTAGTAGATTGTCGCCATGGCTGGGAGCTGATTAACAACTCACTGGAACACCGCAGGAAATAAAAAAGCAGAAAAAAAAAGAAGCAATGTTCTAATTTTAGGGAGGGAAACCTAAGGTAGGCTAGCCAGGATGAGGTGTGGAAAAGTTGACACTTCCAGAGCACAACAGTCAAGGGGCTACTTTCTCCTTTCTGAACGGGATGCCGTTGGGAAAACGTCTTCTTGAGTTATTGTGAAGTTGTCTTGTACTTGTTAATTGCAGAGGCAGTGATGATGGGGGGAAGACAAATGCGGAAAACCAGTGTGAAGGAAGACAGATGTGGAAAACCAATGTGAATTAGATCACACTGGTAGAAGCAAGCTGATCATGAGACTGCTCCATGATTTTTAAACTACATGCCTTTGATGGAGTGCTTGTACCTCTGGGAGATTTCATCACAGTGGCTATTTGGGTATTTTTAAAAAATCAAAAAAACAAAATAAGTATTAATTCCAAGGTAGCAGAGTGCTCTATGAATTTACTCAAGCAAACTCTTTAAGAGGAACTGTTATTTATTTCATATTCTGCTTATTTAACAACTATTCCTTTGCATTAGGTCCTTACTGTCGGATACTCTCCATTATATATTTGAACCTCAATGTGAAATGGAAATGATGTGCTTTTAAAAAGCCAATTCTCAAAATATTAGCTGGGTGTTGGGTTGTGTGTATGTGTGGTTTTCGTTTGTGTTTTTTTTTTAGCAACACGTTGAGAGAGTTCTGAGGCCTGATCCTTTGTCTAATCCCAGGTTTGCTTTTCAATCAGGCCAAAGGCATTTTGTCTCTCTGCCACAAAGTGAATAATACAGGTTAAAATGCATCAATCACCCTCCCCAGCTAGGAAGTCATGGCTGGTGATCAGAGCCTCCTGTTTCAGCCGTGGAGTGAAAGATGGCATATTAAGGCAAATATTATGCAAAGTTGGGACTCAAAGCCTGGAGATTTTTTGCCAGAAGACCTATATGTAGAATTTCTATCATATCCCTTGTTCATGGAGTTGGAAGAAGCCACATCAAGGTCCTTCCTCTTATTGATCCTAATTTCACTCCTCAAAATCAAAACACTAGGTGGAACTGCACACCTGAGGGTAATAAACACGGCCTCTTACACTCATAGAATTGACAGTGGAGAAGGGTAATGGAAGGCTTACATCTAGGATTTATCGTTAAATTCGGAAGCTTATCTCTGAAAACAGCAGTGTTTCTTTAGGAAGAGAGTGCCTCTGCTATAAACAACATTGATAATAATAATAACATGCTCCAAATTGCCTTCCTCACTTTCAGAATGATGCTTCTATTATGGCTATATATTTGCTAAGGACTTACTATGTGCCAAGCACTGTTCTAAGTGCTGGGTAGATAAGTTAATCAGGTTGGATGCAGTTTCTGTCTTACATAGTGCTCAAAACCTAAGTAAAAGGGTGGACAAGTATTGAAACCCTATCGTTTTAAAGATGAAGAAACAGAAAAGTGAAGTGGGTGACTTGTCCAAAGTCTCACAACAGGCAACTGGCAAAACTGGGATTAGTAACCAGGTCCCCTGACTTCCAGGCCTAGTGATTTTTTTCCAACTAGGCCACGTCGCCCCTTACTTAGATCTAGGTTTTCCTTTACATTTTTTTTGAAATGGTATGTGTTAAGCACTTACCATGTGCCAGGTAAGGAACAAAGAGCTGGTGTAGGGATAAGATAATCACATTGGACACAGTCCTTGTCCCACATAGCGCTCACAGTCTTAATCCCCATTTTGCAAATGAGGTAACACACAGAGAAGTGAAGCAACTTTCCCAAGGTCACACAGCAGATAAGTGGAAGAGCTGGGATTAGAACCCAGGTCCTTCTGACTCCCAGCCCTGTGCTCTAGCCACTAGACTATCCTGGTTCCGTGCTTCGCTTACACTAAGCTCATTCAGTTCATTCTTAAAGAGTCAAACTCAGTAGCGGGAGCTCTCCCCTCAGGTTGATGGAGCCCCCAGTGTTTCCCTGCTTAAATCTCTAGTGGCCCAACTAGACTCAACTTTTCCAACTCCGTAACCAAATTGAGTGAGTGTTGGGGAAGGTTTCCTATCAAACCATGCGCTAATAATAACATGCTCTGAATTGCCTTCCTCACTTTCAGGTCGATGTTTCTATTACGGAATGGTGTATGGCATTCGTTAAGCCCTTCCTGTGAGTCAAATACTATTCTAAGATCTAAGTCGTACACCAGCAAACCCTTTCCCTAGGCTTTTGGGAGGTTGTTTTCTTCAAGCTAGTTTGGCTCAACTTCACAGAAGTACCTGCTAGGCTTCTGTTCCCTCAAGGGAATTCCCATGATCCTTTGTAGGCCCGTGACATCGACTTCTCTGAAGTCAAAGTCACGGCAAAAGAAATCAGAGAGCGGGATGAGCCAACCTGAAGTCAGCTTTCTATTATATATGTGAGCGCGTGTGCCTGCACGTCTGTGAAAGTGTTCTCCTAGGGAGACATTCACAAACCTGTGTATCATTTTGAATACCATTCAAATGGTTCTCTTCTTTCAAGATCCCGTCTTATTATTGCCTTTGTTAAAGTCAAGGCACGAGAGAGTTCAAGGTGACACGGTGTAAAGCCACACTACAACCCTCTCTCCTATTTTGAAAGATCATCTTATATTGTATACACATCCCAAAATAGACCCGACCTTCGCAACGGCATGGCACCGTGAACTCCTATTCAATTTGTTATCCAACCTTCATCCCCAAATCTCACCCGGCATGACAGCTTTCTGAGTAATACCCCCATAATTTGAATCTGTACCGTGAGTTATTTTCTCTCAGGTGCATGCATTATCCTGCACTTCTTTATATTAAACCTCATCTGGCTTGAGTTCAGCGACGCCCTGCATTATCTAGATCCCTAGGCATTTGTAATGTCACCCTTTTTTTTTTTTATCTGCTGCACCCCTGAGCTTTGTATTATTTGCAGATTTGGTCAATATCACATTAACCTTCTTTTCAAGGTCATCACTGAATGGGCTTGTGTAGTTGAGATGGTCTCGGGTCCAAATCCCGATGAGCCTCCCCTCAAGCTTCCCCGGCTCAGTCAATGCCACGCTGTTGATAATCACTCTTTGCCTCCTATCTTTAAACCAAACCGGGTTATCCTCCATCTCTCATTAGTCTCCGGACAATACGCCTCTATGCTCTCTGAAAGTTATGTGGGATATGGGTCAAGTGGCAAGTGTTAGAGTCCAGAAAAAAACAGGTTTGCAACATCCACAGTGGAAGGGGGCGGGGGGCGGTGAGAAAGAGGATGTAGAATATTTTTTTTTCCACTTTGCTATCAATATTTCACAGTCCTCTTTAAAATAAAGTTGAAGGTTTAAAAAGAATGTGAAACATTCAACTAGTTGTCATTTTTTTTCCCCTCCACAATCAGCCCACATGGCTGCTTTTTCAACACAAATTTCAAGCACACTACTGGCCCTTATTCTCCTATTTGTAATGAAACAAGTCTCCTAGAGTTCACTTAGTGATCTCCAGCTTTCTTCAAACTACTAACCGGATTCTCAGTCCAGGCTCAAATATTCTTCTGCTGTGGATTTGAATCCAAGAAGAGGAGCTGCTATTCCTCTAGTGAGAAAGTAGCTTTTGGCCCTGGGACAGGACCTGGGTTGGCAGAGGATAATGGGTTGTGATTAGGTGTCGCTATGGTCTCATTCCATTTGTCACCTTCATTCTCACATCCAGAAAGTCACGAAGGTGTTGATTTGGTAGACTAGCCCACCTTTATAGAACCATTTACATCGCTCTGGCAACGGAGAAGCAGCATGGCCTAGGGGATAGAGAATAGGGCTGGGAGTCAAAAGGGCGTGGGTTCATTCATTCAGTAGTATTTATTGAGCGCTTACTATGTGCAGAGTACTGTACTAAGTGCTTGGAATGTACAATTCGGCAACAGATAGAGACAATCCCTGCCCATTGATGGGTTTACAGTCAAACCCAACTCTGCCCCTTGTCTGCTGTGAGAATCGGGCAAATCACTTCACTTGTTGGTGTCTCAGTTACCTCATCAATAAAAAGGGGATTAAGACTGTGAGCTGGATGTGGGACAGGGATTGGACACAGTATCCTCTTCAAGCTTTTAGTACTGGAGCATAGTAAGAGCTAAACAAATACCACAGTGATTATGTATTACATTTTCTCCACGTTGTAGGTTGTTTCTGCATTCATCACCTGCCCCAACCCAAGAGTTTTCTTTTTTGAAAGACAAATTCCAGTGTGGTGTATGGTCTCTCCCAGAAGGCAAGTTTACCATACTCATTCCATTGAGGTTTTTTCCCTTTTCACCCCACCTGATTCAAGTAGGCATGTCTGTATATATCTTCATTGCCCTATTTATTTTAATGAGACGTACATCACCCTGATTCTATTTATTTGCTATTGTTTTAATGAGATGTTCTTCCCCTTGATTCTATTTATTGCCATTTTTCTTGTCTGTCTCCCCCGATTAGACTGTAAGCCCGTCAAATGGCAGGGACTGTCTCTGTTACCGATTTGTACATTCCAAGCGCTTAGTACAGTGCTCTGCACATAGTAAGCGCTCAATAAATACTATTGAATGAATGTATGTATTGAATGAATGAATGTATTGAATGAAAGTAACCACATTTACCTCAGGACTCATGTTCTGTCAGACCTGCAGTTTCCAGCCCCTTTGTTTTGTTTTTTTAATTGGTATTTGTTAAATGCTTACTTTGTACCAAGCATTATGTTAATCACTGCAGTAGATGCAAGATAATCAAGTTGGACAGTTCATGCCCCACTTGGGACTCAGTCTAAGCAGGAGGGGGTAGGATTTAATCCCCCTTTCTCAGATGAGGAAACTAAGGCATAGAGAAATGAGTTGCCCAAGGGTCACAAGTGGCTGACAAGTGGCAGAGCCAGGATTAGAACAAATCCTCTGACTCCTAGGCCCACGTTCTTTCCACTAAGTCATGCTGCTTTCCTTGGTTCAGTCACGTAATCAAATTAGACTGTCCAAGGCGACTTGGTTGCTTGTGCTGATACGTGACGAGAGTGCTGACATATGTGATAATCACGACAGTGCTGTGGTTCAAAACAGTATGAAAACATTTGCATCTACAGGATTTGAACGTTCTTTCCTGAACGCTCAAAAAAAATCACAGGGTATGGAGACCTAAGAGTGTGACTCGTTCATTTCCCATTTTCAGGTCCAACCTGTAGTCCAATCTTCCTGGAATCAGTTGGTAATATTTGAATGTTTATCCTATGTAGTCCACTGTGCTAAGCACTAGGAAAAATCCAGTAGAGTTAGTAGACATGATACCTGTTTTAAAAGGAGCTTACTACCTAGCAGAGAAGATGGACACCAAAATAAATTATGGGAAGGGGAAACCAACAAAGTTTAAAGATAGATGCATAAACACTATGGAGATGGGGATGATCACCCAAGTGCTTAGGAGACATAATAATAATCCTGGTATTTGCTAAGTGCTTACTATGTGCAATGTGTGTTCTATGTACTATGTTCTAAGCTCTGGGGTAGATTTACAGGGTAATCAGGTTGTCCCACGTGAGGCTCACAGTCTTAACCCCCATTTTACAGATGAGGTCACTGAGGCACAGAGAAGTTCAGTGACTTGCCCACAGTCCCACAGCTGACAAGTGGCAGAGCCGGTATTCGAACCCATAACCTCCGACTCCCAAGTCTGTGCTCTTTCCACCAAGCCACACTGCTTCTCTGAGACATGAAATTGTGTGGAAGAGATTAATCAGGGAAGGTTTACTGGAGAAGAGATCTTTTAGGACTTTGAAGATGAGGAGAACAATCATTTGTTGGATGTGAAGAGGGAGAGAGCTCAAAGGAGGGAGGGTGGGAGCAAGAAGTCCTCTGTGAGAGAAATAAGAACAAGGCACAGTAAATAGTTTGGCTTGGGAGGAGAAAAATGTTACAGCTGGGGTTAAGTGAGAGTGGGAGGATGAGTAGGGAGAAGGGATCTGATTGAGTGCTTTAAAGTCAGTGACAGGATTTTCCGATCGATGCAGAATGGGATGGGCAACCTTTGAAAGATTTTGAGCAGTGGGAAGATGTGCAGAAAACGACGGCAGAAGATCTGTATACAGCACTTAAGTACAAATCTGTAATCTCATTAATGTCTGCCTCCTCTTTTAGACTGTAAACTCCTTGTGGGCAGGGAATGTGTCTGGTTATATTGTACTCTTCCCAACAGAGTGCAGTGTTCCATGCACAGCAAGCGCTCAATAAATACAGATGCCTGATTGACCCCGTTTGCCTGGGGAGGGGAGAATCAGGAGGTAGAAAGGTCCACAAGGAGTCTGATAATGACAAGCCTTCAGACCAGTACTTCTTCCGTAGGCAGAAGGAGAGCACGCTTGCTGGGAGGAGTGAAGTGAAGAGAGGTATGTCAGTTTGGGGATTCATCCGTGCAGATACGGAACTTGAGGTCGTGAGAGCGAATGAGCTAAGGCGAGTGACTATAAGTGGAGAATAGAAAAACAGCTGTCAACCTTTTCTTTAAAAATTCCCCAAAGAAGGGCAATCCACATTCCCCCTTGATAACACTTCCAGCTTCCACAGAGCTCCCGAGAAGAAAATTCTTCTTTATGTCTCTGGCTTCAATTTAAACCTATTAGTTCTTGTCCTGTCTTAGGAGGAAACAGAAAACAGATGCTTACTGTCATTCAAACAATATCCCTTCATGCTCCTGATAGGTGATGTCTCCTTTCTTTACCTTAAATACACCGTCATCTCCAGTTCAGTTCCTTAGGCCTGATTTCCCAGCTTTTTAGTCAGTCATTCTTGTTCCTCTCCGAAGGGACCCTCCTAAATTTTCGTATCTTGCTTCAACAATGAACATGCCACCCTAAACAAAAAATGGGCCAATCCCAAAATGTCCAATTTAGCATTCTCCAATCAATATGTGTGTGTTCACCGTGTACAGTGCACTGGACTAAGAGGTAGGAATTTGCAATAAAGTAGACATAACCCCTGCTTTGAAGCGGCTTACTTAATAGGGAGGCCAGGCAGTAAAATAAATGGATTGGTAGGGGTGCTCTGCACTCATTCCACCCAATACATATGTACTAAAGATGGTGATGGTGTAGCCAACAGAAAAGTTAGGTTCTCACCCTTTTCATGGCAAAAACATGCACATTCTCCATTTACTAAGCATCTAGTTTGGGAGAGTCCTGCACTAAGCACTTTATTAATAATAATAATAATAATTGTGGTATGTAAGTGCTTACTAAATATCAGGCACTATAGTAAGCACTGGGGTGGATACAAGCAGATAACGTTGGACACAGTCCCTGTCCCACATGAGGCTCACAGTCTAAATAGGAGTGAGAACATGAGAATTGAGGCACAGAGAAGTTAAGTGACTTACCTAAGGTCACACAGCAAGCATTTGGAAGAACAAGGATTAGAACCCAGGCCCTCTGACTGCCAGGCCCGTGCTCTTTCCACGAAGCCACACTGCTTCTCAAGCACTTATGGAACCAACCAAGGAAAGGCCAGAAGGGGTAACCGAAGCCTACCGGCTTAGTTACCTTCTTCTGCCCGATCCCGAGACTTCACATTTAATTTGAACCTGAAAGGGCTGAGACAAGAGGATCCTAATTGCCTGTGGACAGAGAAGGTCTGGGGCGGGTTTTGCCAATAGCTGCCAGAGGAAAATTTTACTTGGAGACTTCTCCCGACAGCCATCGAATTCTCCCAGCCGGGTTATGGCTTTGCATTCCTCAGTGGCCACACACTAGATGTTCTTTTCAAATTGGTGCTGTATATCAAAGGGGAAGAAATTATCCACTGTCATGCGTTGACCATTACCTCCTTAGGCTGAAATAAGGGCTCTACTTGGCTTCCGTCAGGGAGATTGGAGACTGATGGCCCTTTTTTCCTGTAATGACCTCTGATGTGGAGCCAGCATATTGCTTTGCTGGACAATTTTCCGAGTGTCTGTAGCTTACAGTTAGACTTTAAATGTTCTTGACTCCTTCACCCAGGGTTCTGGAACTCGGAGTGTATTGATGACAAAAGCTGCCTGTAAAGTGATTCCTTTTTTTTTTTTATTAGCAGCAATGAGCATTTGACTTAGAAAAGCATACCCAAGGCCTAGGAGCCTGGAACAACGATTAATCAAATCAATCTATCAATGTTACTGAGCGCTTAATATATTCAGAGCAGGTAGATGTGATCCCTGCCTACCAGAAGCTTAGTCTACGGGGGTAGACAGACGATAAAATAAACGGCAGCTAAGGGAAATTGTAGAGCATAAGGATATGTAAGTGCCGTGGGGTTGGAGTGACTATCCAACTGTTAAAGGAGTTTCCACGGCCAAGTGGATAGTTGATGCAGAGAGAAGGGGAAATGAGGGTTTAAATCAGGGGAAGACCTCTTGGAGATATGATTTTAGCAGGACTTTAAAGATAAAGAGAGGGGTGGTCTGTTGGATATGAAGAGGGAGGGAGTTCCAGGACAGAGGGAGGATACGGGTAGAGGGCCGGAAGCAATATAAATGAGATTGAGGTACGGTGAGTAGGTTGGCATTAAGGGAGTTGGACTGTAGAAGGAAATCTGTGAGGTAAGCTAGGAATGGGAGAACTGATTCAATACCTTAAATAATAACAAATGATGGGATTTCTTAAGTGCTTACTATGTGTCAGACGCTGTACTAAGCACCGGAGTGGATATAAGCAAATCGCGTTGAACACAGTCCCTGTCCCACGTGGGCCTCACAGTTTCGATCCCCATTTTACAGTTGAGGTAACAGGCACAGAGAAGTTAAGTGCCTTGCCTGAGGTCAAACAGCAGACGTGGCAGATCCAGGATAGAACCCATGACCTTCTGACTTGTGGCCCATGCTCTAATAATAATTATGGTATTTGTTAAGTGCTTACTATGTGCCTAGCACTGTTCTAAGTGCTGAATAATAATAATTATGGTATTTGTTAAGCACTTACTATGTGCCAAGCACAGTTCTAAGCACTGGGGTAGGTACAAGGTAATCAGGTTGTCCCACGTGGGGCTCACAGTCTTAATCCCCATTTTACAGATGAGGTAACAGGCACAGGGAAGTCGAGGGGCTTGCCCAAGGTCACACAGCAGGAAAAGTGGCAGAGCTGGGATTAGAACCCACATCTTTTGACTCCCTAGTCCGTGTTCTTTCCACTAAGCCACTGCATGCAGCCGATGGTAAGGAGTCTGTCTGATGCGGAACTGGAAGGGTGAATATTAGAGGTTTTTAGAGGAGTGGGGTGATGTGTGGATTTAACTATTTTTTTTTTTTAAAAAAAGGATGATCTGGACAGCAGAGGGAAAATAGATTGGAGAGGGAGAGACACAGGAGGCAGAGTGGTCATTGAGGAGGCTGATGTAGTTGTCTAGACAGGATATAAGAAGATGGAATATTCAGGTTAAATGACAGATAAGCTGAGGATCATGCCAACATTGTGAGACAAGGGAGGATGGTGGTCTCGTCTACTGTGATAGGAAAGTTATGAGGAGACCAGAGATGGGTGAGAAGATATGGAGTTCCGTTTTAATTAGTAATATTTGATTCTTTACCAGAACATGTTCTTGCCCCATTCCTAACATGTGAGTCCCCCATTGCTCATTGCTGTGCATGGACTGATTTTCTTTCAAATGTTGGTTATTTTCCCCAAATTGACTTTTTAAATCATTGAACTGAAGATGCAGCAAACACCTAATCAGGGGCAGGGTTTGCGTTAAACTAAGTGCTTAAGTGCTTAGATCAGTCAATGGAAGGTTTGCTGGGAAGGAATGCATTAACCAACCTCAAATTTTAATTAAAAAACAAGATTCCGATTAAGTGCTTACCACACTTACGCTTCAATTACTGAGAAGAGGGTGGATTAACCCCCATCCCGGTCTATTATTCTTATTCACTTTTTCTCTGAGCAGTGTCCTATCTGGTCCCCATAGTTCTGTCCCCCCACACCACAGGACTGACACTCCTTACCCCGGTGCTTAGGACATAGTAAACACTTAAAAAGTACCATAATTATCATCCTCTTTTTAAGACTGTGAGCTCCTTGAGGGACAGGGACTTGTTTAATTCCCACCTTCTGGAATCAGAAGATTCCAGGTTCGCCTCCTGGCTGGCTCATAAGCATTTCGAGAGAAGCAGCGTGGCTCAGTGGAAAGAGCACGGGCTTGGGAGTCAGAGGTCATGGGTTCTAATCCTGACTCCGCTGCCTGTCAGCTGTGACTTTGAGCAAGTCACTTCTCTGTGCCTCAGTTTCCTCATCTTTAAAATGGGGATTAAGACTGAGCGCCCCATGTGGGACAACCTGATCATCTCGTATCCTCCCCGGTGCTTAGAACAGTGCTTTGCACAAAGTAAGTGCTTAATATATGTTGGTATTTGTTAAGCGCTTACTATGTGCAGACCACTGTTCTAAGCGCTGGGGTAGACAGGGGAATCAGGTTGTCCCACGTGGGGCTCACAGTCTTAATCCCCGTTTTACAGATGAGGTAACTGAGGCACAGAGGAAGTGAAGTGACTTGCCCACGGTCACACAGTTGACAAGTGGCAGAACCGGGATTCGAACCCACGACCTCTGACTCCAAAGCCCAGGCTCTTTCCACTGAGCCACGCTGCTTCTCTATGCCACCATTACCTATGTATTTTCTCCCAGCACTTAGTACAGTGCTCTGCACACAGTAAACACTTACACACACACACCCTCTCACCCTCCTACCCCCCAATAACCTGGAAGGGAAGTTCTTGCCACAGCCAGAGGGGAGATGGGACCAAACCACCCTCTTATATAGTTGGTATTTACTTTTAGACTGATGTGAAAATGTATCACAACATCAAAACTCTCCAGAGACCCCACCGTCGGGAAAGATTCCTAAAGCAGCTAAGAAATTGGCTTCCCTCCTTCCCGTTTGGGCATTTCGCTATCTCTTAAAAAGCTGTTATTCTTAAAAGTGGGGCACTTAAGCTCAGCGGAATTCTTTTCCAAGTCGACTTTTCCACGTGTAGGCATTCCCACCTTTGACGGCAAATTTCTTGACAGAAGGGCCTTTGTCTATTTTGTAAGTTGCAATAGCCCAACTACTCTCTGCCCCAAAGCAGGTGCTTCATAGATTGATTAATTACATAATTAGTCTCACCTGGTAGGGCTAGACTTTCAAAGGCAAGGCTGAATCACAGCACCTGATCATCAAGAGGCAGCTCTGTCGATGAGAGAGAACACACTTCGAAGCACTCAATCACCCTGTCCCCTTCTATCTTGCTTCACTGGTTTCTTACTCCAACCCAGCCCGCACAATTTGCTCCTCTAATGCCAATCTACTCACTGTACCTTGATCTTGTCTATCTCTCTGCCAGCCTGTCACCGGCCTGGAATGTTCTCCCTCTTCATATTCGACTTATTTTACCAGTCACTCTCCCCACCTTCAAAGTCTTATTAAAAGCACATCTCCTCCAAGCGACCACCCTGAAAGAAGCAGTGTGGCTGAGTGGAAAGAGCCCGGGCTTGGGAGTCGGAGGTCGTGGGTTCTGATCCCCGCTCTGCCACTTATCAGCTGTGTGACTTTGGGCAAGTCCCTTAACTTCTCTGTGCCTCAGTGACCTCATCTGTAAAATGGGGATTAAGACTGTGAGCCCCATGTGGGACAGCCTGATTATCTTGTATCTACCCTAGCGCCTAGAACAGTGCTTGGCACATAGTAAGCGCTTAACAAATGCCATAATTAAGTCCTCATTTTCTCTTCCCCCACTCCCTTTTGCAAAACCCCTGAACTTCAGTTTGCACCCCTCCTTTAACCCTATGGCACTTATTTACATATCTGTCATTTATGTATATGAAATGTCTATATCCCTCTTATTCTCTAAGCTTGTTGCAGGCAGCGAACATGTCTGTTACACTGTACTCTCCCAAGGGCTTAGGACAGTGCTCAACACAGAGTATTCCATAAATACAATTGTAGGATTGAGAGAACGCACACAGTAGCGGTAGAAGAATACAGCTCTTGAAGAGAGCGTGGATATTTCTCTACACTTTTTCTTAGACCGTAATCTCCTTGTAAAACAGGAACCGTGTCTAATCTGCATACACTATCTACTCCACTGCTCAGTTCAATGTTCAGCACAGAGTGAACGCTTAAAATACAATTACTGTTTTCAAGGCCATAATGATTTCCATGATGTATTTGGGTTAAATATTCTGGGCTCTATTTGAATTCAAGATACTAAGCCACAGGACTGCCATTATTACCATCCAGGTGGAGATTCAGTGAAAATACTGTTTAGTGTCAGAAGACCTGAGAGAATTCATGCACCTCCAGACAGCAAAGTGTCTCTCAGCATTGCTGGCCTAAGTTTATCCAGGGCAATAAAATCAGGACTGACACTCTCTAATTATATAGCTCTGTAAATGTGCAAAGCCTCTTTAAATTTACAAGCACACTTTCTTATATACGTCAAGTTCTGTAGACCCCAGACCACCGTAAAATACAGTCATTTCTGCTATAACACAGTAGTAGTTGTCTTCATAAAGAAAGAAGGTACATTATAGGAAGCATGACCTAATGGCCATTAAAGGGTTAGTAAGGAAGGGACTGGAAAATTCAAAGACACCATTAAAACATATTTTTCACTTAGATTCCTAACCCATTGCTTTGTCAACCACAAACAGAATTCTTTTCACCTGTGCCACTCATTACTATTTCAATGGATTAAATACCACAAATAAGTCTAATTTAAAAAACCCAACACAGTATTGTGTGGTCCTAACCCCACATGCACACACAATATTATTTTGTCCTACACTAAATCCTGTCTGCTCTAAACTCGCTCCAAATTTGGTCAGTTTCTAATGCTTTTTCAAACCAGGTCCCACTAGAATCCTCAAGACCAACAGTTTGTCCTAGTTAACAAATGGGAAGCAAACAACAACAACAAAAATATGCCCTAGAAGTCTGACTGAAATTCTTATTTGCATAGGTTTTTTTAAGTTGCCGATTCAAGAAAAGAAACTAAAATAAATGGAATCTGAAGTTAATTTACCAGACAGAGGAAGTCTGAGACAGTGAAAGACAAAATGTATATATAACACTTTGCTTAATGTAAATGCTAACACCCTCAAAAGTAACCAAGATACTGGGGGAAATAGCAAACTTGAAATAATTTCTATGGAGATATTCAGGATGTATTAAAAAAAAGTAGAACATTGATTTCTTTTTAAATCACATGTCAAGGCCCAGTTATGTTCATTTTTTTCCTTAAGCCTGTTTTCTTACCTGAGAAGGAGAAAGAACAGAACAACCCTTCTGTGAACTTCAGACTTCTCATTAGTCTAACCAGAGTTAGATTAACTCTCAGCTCCCTAGAAAAGCCCTCCAGAAATTGGCCTCAGCTGGTTCTTTCATCCTCTGGTTTGGGATTGGGCCTCCAAAATTAAAGCCCCCAGGAAGGCAGTTAGGTAAGAGATCAATTTTACTTAATATAGAACAAAAACCTGATTGAATCCAAATACAGAGATCCACAAGAAAAAAGTGTGGGACCCATCCATTTGGCTTCTTGAAAATTAAAATGGATGGGGTACGTATAAGCCAAGTTTTTGAAAAGGTGCCTTTTAGATTGGGAGGCTACTGTGGCCCGGGAACCCTGTGTGATTTAATAATAGTGATGGTATTTGTTAAGCTCTTACTATGTGACAAGCACTGTTCTAAGCGCTGGGGTAGATACAAGGTACTCAGGTTGTCCCAAGTGGGGCTCACAGTCTTCATCTTCATCACCTACAAATGAGGTAACTGAGGCCCAAAGAAGTGAAGTGACTTGCCCAAAGTCACACAGCTGATATGTGGCAGAGCAGGGATTAGAACCCATGACCTCTAACTCCCAACCCCGGGCTCTTTCCACTAAGCCACGCTGCTTAACTTTCTTTAACCTTCCCCCAGACTCCTGGATATAGGACAGGAGGATAGAGGGGATTACAAATGTGAAGTGATAAATAGACTTCTTTTATATGCGGGAACAAAAGGAGGCTTTCAGGAGAGAAGGTAGTACTGTTGAAATAATTTAAAGAAACAAAATGCTCATTCCAAGACTAAATTTCAAAAAACTATCAACAATCATAAAATAAAAAGCAATAAATTCCACACAGAACACCCAGTAGGTAGTAAGAACAGGCTCCTTGCTAGCTACCATTATAGTAGAGTCCTGATTATATACAAGAAAATGGTGTTTACTGAGCACTTTCTATGTGCAGAGCACTGTACTAAGCACTTGGTAGAATACAACAAAGTTAGTAGGCATGTTCCATGCCCACAGTGAGCTTCCAGTGTAGAGGAAAGAGAGAAAAAGACAATCTTGAGTCACTGATCTGAAGTGGAGTTGGGATGGTTTAATCGCTCTTCCCATGTGTCCCTGAGGGGGTCGGATTTTAACTACAGAACCTTTCTAACGTAGTGCTTTATTCTGGGGTTGTTGAATCTGTAATAGTTAAATTAGAGGCTAAGGAGGGGGTATTGCCTTGCTGCCATTCTTAGACTCTAAATCCTGTGTGGGAATTTTATTGTATCCAATCTGGTTAACTTGGAGCCTGCTCAGTGTTGAGCATATAGTAAGGGCTTGATGAATTTATTATAAATAAAAATAAAAAAGATGGTTTTGCCAGTCCTGATCTCATCTGTGGTTATTATTCTTGCCCCTTGCCCCTTGAAAACATCATGGCCTAGTAGAAAGAGTACAGGACTGGGAGTCAGGAGACCTGGGTTCTAAACCCAGCTCTGCCACTTCCCTGCTGTGTGAACTTGGATGTTGCTTAATCTCCCTGGGTCTCAGTTTCCTCATCTGAAAAGGGGATTCAATTGCTGTTCACCCTACTTCACGCTCTGAGCCCCATTTGGACGGGGACTATAGCTGATCTAATCGTATATTCATCCTTAACAAATAAAACAATTAAGACTGTAGAATGTGACCTCCTTGTAGGCAGGAATCATGTCTACCAACTCAATAATAATAATAATGTTGGTATTTGTTAAGTGCTTACTATGTGCCGAGCACTGTTCTAGTTCCTGCGCTTTCCCAAGCACTTAGTACGATTTTCTGCACACAGTAAGTGCTCAATAAATACAATTGACTGACCTGTCACCTATGTAAATACAGTGCCTTCCTTCCCCAATTAAATCTGCACTCTATGGGAATAGACTGTAAATTAGTTCTAAGCAGGGATCATCACTCTTTGCTGCTGAACTGTACTTTTCCAAGCGCTTAGTACAGTGCCCTGCACTCGGTAAGCGCTCAGTAAATACGATTTAATGGATGAACGAATAGAGGAGCCAGAGGGAAAAGTGTTGTGCCGTTTGATCGTTTCTGTGCTTTGTATTTACTCACAGACTCATTGCTCGGTGTGAACACAGAAGCCACGGAGGTGAAACGGGCTTACGTAGACAGGACGGGCAGATGAAAACAATGGAAGACGTAACGAAATCTCAGCCAGTGTGAGAGGCCACTGGACTTTTTAGAGAACACTTCAGCAGACTAGCTTGGTGGGAAAGAATTGATAGATGGATTTTATGTGCAAATAATGAGGAATAAAATACTGGACATACATAGACAGGACGGGCAGAAGAAAACAATGGAAGACGTAATGAAATCTCAGCCAGCGTGAGAGGCCACTGGACTTTTTAGAGAACACTTCAGCAGACTAGCCTGGTGGGAAAAAATAGATAGATTTTTTGTGCAAATAATGAGGAGGAAAATACTTGTTTCACATCCTTCCTCTGTCTCTCACAGGCACTGAACTCAAAGCTAATGCCATCTTTAAAAATGAAATGAAAGATGACTATACATATATACACATATGCATAGAGGTAGAGAGAGACTAAATATTTAACCCTATAGACTCTAAGCCCTTTGTGGACAGGAAGTGGGTCCGCTTGTATTCTTCCAAATGCTCTGGTACAGTGCTCTGGTTACAGAAGACACCCGATAAGTACCGTCGGTTGATATAAGCACAGAGAGAGGTAGGGAGATGTATGAATGTTCCCTTCTGTGTCACGTTTGCCCTTGAATTTATATCCTTCATTCTTCCCTCCCTCAGGCCCATAGCACTTACGTTGTTATTATCTGACGCTGTCGAGTCGCATCCGACCCACAGTGATGTGACCCACCTCTCCCAGAACACCCATCTGCATTTGTTCCGGTAGTGGATCCCCAGAGTTTTCTTGGTAAAAGCCATCGCCTCCTTCCGTGCTGTAAACGAGTCTCTTCCCTCGACCCTCTCCCGTGCCACTGCTGCCCAGCATGGGTGAGTTTTGACTTGGAGCAGATGGCTTGCCACTCGCTAGCCACTGGCCAAGCTAGGAATGGAATGGACAGGCCTCTGCTTGACTCTCCCTCCCGTAACTGTGACCGTTAGAGTACTGGAAACTCTCCAGGTGCCACCCTGAGAGGGGAGCATTTACGTACGTATCCATAATTTATTCATTTAGATTAACAATTATCTCCCCTTTTGGTCTGTAAGCTTGTTGTGGGTAGGGAATGTGTCTTCCAACTCTATTAATAATAATGATGGTATTTGTTGTATCGTACTGTCCCAACCACTTAGTACAGTGCTTCTCACACAGTAAGCACTAACAAAATATGATTGATGGATGAATGTCCATGAGAGCTAGGATACAATTACTGAAGCTGTTACTCCACATCAGGCCTCTGAATAAAAATGGTATCTGAAGACAAGAACCCTAATAGTAGCCCCAGTTCTGCAGCAAGGATTTCCTCCCAAATGAGTCAGAAAAGCAGCCGGATAAACTCCCACCTGGAACTCAGCCGATTCACTGGCATTCCATAGGCAGCCATTCCCTACCAAGCAAGAAATCAGTAAATGACAGCAATCCCAGAAATTCCTTAGAAGAAATTGGTAAGATAAAACATGTCTCTGGTCTTTGGGTGCCACGATCACAGCAAGGTCACGGTGAAAGGAGACAGAAATATTCTAGATGTGCCTTTCATGTATTCTGTTTTGGTCAGCCAGTTTATTGTGGGTGTTTATAAGTTAGAATAATTATTGCCATCATTATTACTTATCATTATAAAGGTCAATATTCCTGTAAATATTTCTCTCATATTTTCACAGAGTAGGAGATTCCGATCACAGGACCAGGAGCCACATAGGTTTGCATCCTAATCTCGCTTGCCACACAATAGCCTCCTCAGCCCATGGCAAGTCGCTTAACATCCTAACTTTCTTTCCACAGTCTCTATACCTATAAACCAGAGATGATAACAAATGCTTCTAAAAGGGGTTACGAGGATTAATCAGTGACTCTCTGTAAAATGCTTTGAAGATGAAAAAGCGGTAGGTCTAACATTCCCCACTGAAGCCGTGAGCAAGAGCGGAATTATTAGCAGACCAAACAGAGAGTAGACACGTACGGAGTCAACGGGATGTGGCAGATCACAGATGAATTAATCCCGAAATTATACCGCATATTTTGCATTCAGTCAATTTTACCAGCCCTGTGTGCTGCATTTTAAACATGCGCAATATTACACACGATGGCATGTCAACAGTATATCCGAGAGAATAAACTGGAGAACTCTGGAAGCAAATTTGTTCAGAGGAAAAAAAAAAGAGGTTCATTTCAAATAGTAATTGATGCACAGATGAATTCATTACATTTATCTGCCTCTCCTGCTTTAACTTTCTGTTTCAAATTGGCTGCAAGTCTAGGGGAGAGGAGGAAATTGCCACAAATAAGAATCGTAAGTACCAAAAAGCAAGCAGTACGCAGGTGGAAATATTAACCTTTATATCCAATCGCTGCGGAAGCGGCAAAGCGGATCTGCAGCGCTGACAGTATTGGGAGGCTATTGCCACTTGGTCAGAAGATTTCCCGATGACGGAATCTCTCACCGGAACATCACCTGAACATCACATGTCCTGACCGTCCGGGACTGAGAACCTGGGCGCAGGAAGTGGTTCTAGTAGGAGCAGGAGGCCACGATCCTACAGCCTCCTCCTCGAAGCGGACAACGACTCTCCCCCCCTCAAAGCCTTAATGAAGGCGCAC
Source organism: Ornithorhynchus anatinus (assembly GCF_004115215.2). Lineage (NCBI taxonomy): Eukaryota > Metazoa > Chordata > Mammalia > Monotremata > Ornithorhynchidae > Ornithorhynchus > Ornithorhynchus anatinus. The sequence goes on from NC_041731.1 coordinate 91,746,770, forward strand.
CTCCTCCAAGAGGCCTTCCCAGACTAAGTCCCGCTTTTTCCTCATCTCCCATTCCCTTCTGCATCGCCCTGACTTGCTCCTTTCACTCTTCCCTCTCTCCCGGTTCCCAGTCCCACAGTACTTATGTATACCTCTGCAACTGTAATAATAATAATAATGTTGGTATTTGTTAAGCGCTTACTATGTGCAGAGCACTGTTCTAAGCGCTGGGGTAGATACAGGGTCATCAGGTTGTCCCACGTGAAGCTCAAAGTCTTAATCCCCATTTTACGGATGAGGGAACTGAGGCCCAGAGTGGCAGAGCCAGAATTCGAACCCATGACCTCTGACTCCCAAGCCTGGGCTCTTTCCACTGAGCCACGCTGCTTCTCTAACTGTACTGATTTGTATTGATGTCTGCCTCCCCGCCTCTAAACTGTGAGCTCGTTGTGGGCAGGGATTGACACTTGTTTACTGCACTGTTCGTTCTCAAGCACTTAGGACGGTGCTCTGCACAGAGTGAGCGCTTAATAAATACAACTGAATGAATGAATGAACGAATACAGCCAGAATGCCATCCTTGGTAAAACGGGGCTCTTCTCCAGTGGACCCAGCTAACATTTGGCAGAGTGGAAAGAGCCGGAGATCGTCGGTTCGAATCTCTGCTCTGCCACTTGGAGGCTGTGTGACTTTGGGGAGGTCACTTCACTTCTCTGGGCCTCAGCCACCTTATCTCTAAAATGGGGATTAAGACTCTTAGGTCTACATGGGACAACCTGATTACCTTCTATCTACTATGTGCAGAGCACCGTTCTAAGCGCTGGGGGAGATACAGGGTCATCAGGTTATCCCACGTGAGGCTCACAGTTAATCTCCATTTTACAGATGAGGCAACTGAGGCACAGAGAAGTTAAGCGACTCGCCCACAGTCACACAGCTGACAAGAGGCAGAGCCGGGAGTCGAACCCATGACCTCTGATTCCGAAGCCCAGGCTCTTTCCACTGAGCGACGCTGCTTCCCGTGGGAATGTGTCTGCTAAGAGAAGTAGTGTGACCTAGTGGATAGAACACGGGCCTGGGAGTCAGAAGAACCTGAATTCTAAGTCCGGCTCCACTATTTGTTTGCTGTGTGACCTTGGGCAAGTCACTTCACTTCTCCGTGCTTCAGTTCCCTCATCTGTAAAATGGGGATTAAGACCGTGAGCCTCACGTGGGACAGGAAACCAACCTGATTAGCTTGTATCTACCCCAGCGCCTACAACAGTGCTTGGAACATAGTAAGTGCTTAACAAATACCATCATTATTACTGTTATTATTAATATTATTATTACTCTCCCAAGCTCTTAGTACAGTGTTCTGCACATAATAAGCGTACGATAAATACCACCGATTGATTGAAGTGGTAGAGCAGGATTCAGAACCCAGGTCTTCCGACTCCCAGCCTGTGGTCTTTCTACTAGGCCGCGCTGCTTTTAAAGAATAGAAGGGTTTACGGCCACCGACCTGGGCTTTTAAAGAACAGAAGGGTTTACGGCCACTTTAACTGCAGAGACTTAACAAATGAAGCGAATAAATACCACATCCCCTTTCCTCATTACACCTGACGGCCCATTTCTTGGACCCTTTCCTCTGGCCTTCAAAAGGCGGAAGGTTTTGAGGCTAAATGAAAAGGTTCCAAATTTGAAAACCCGTTGAATCCGACCCAACTGAATGTCCAGTAAACAGCTTTTGAATATTGGCTGTACACTACATTTACTGGTATTTACTTGGCCTAATGCCACAGACAAATATCACTGGAAGTAGATTGACGATGGAGACGAATGGACTAAGCTACTGGGGAGACTGAGCAAACCCTATTTGCCCCGAAGCTGCAAAAGGAACATTGGCATATAAGGCTACTAAAGTGCCAAAGAGCCCAGAAACCTCATAAAAAGCTGGAGACTGGACTGGAAGGAAAAAAAAAGCAGCAATCTATCCGAAAATCCAGAGCTCTTTCACAGGAGCTTGGACGTCCACAAAATATAAGAGTTATGGCAATGTTTTAGTTGTGCAAGCTACAAATGGTCCGCTGGTCCAGAGAGAGAACACTAGATAGAAATGGTGACCAGGTAATAATAATGATGTTTGTATTTGTTAAGCGCTCACTATGTGCCGAGCACTGTTCTGAGCGCTGGGGTAGATAGATACAGGGTAATCAGGTTGTCCCGCGTGAGGCTCACAGTCTTAATCCCCATTTTACAGATGAGGTAAGTGAGGCACCGAGAAGTTAAGTGACTTGCCCAAAGTCATACAGCTGACAGGCGGTGGAGCCGGGATGAGAACCCACGACCTCCTGGGCCCGTGCTCTTTCCACTGAGCCGCGCTGCTTCTAGGGTACCATTATCATCATATTTCATCAAGCAGAAACTCCTCACTATCGGTTTTAGAGCACTCAATCACCTTGCCCCCTCCTACCTCACCTCGCTTCCCTCCTTCTACAACTCAGCCCGGACGCGTTGCCCCTCTAATGCCAACCCACTCAGTGGATCTCCATCTCGTCTATCTCACCCCTGACCTCTCTCCCAAACCCTGCCTCTTCATACCTGACAATCACTCTCCCCACCTTCAAGTCCTTACTGAAAACACATCTCCTCCGAGAGGCCTTCCCTGACTAAGCCTCCCTTTCCCCTTCTCCCACTCCCTTCTGCATCAGCCTGATCTCCTTCCTTTATTCACCCCTCCTTCATCCCCACAGTATTTATGTACATATCTGTATTATTTATTTATACTGTTTCCCCTTCTAGACTGTAAGCTCGTTGTGGGCAGGGAATGTGTCCACCAACTCTGTTAAATTGTAATATCGTACTCTCCCAAGAGCTTAGTACAGTGCTCTGCACTTAGTAAACGCTCGATAAGTACGATTGATTGACTGATTGATTAATTTCCTCATCCAGAGCAAAGTATTCATTATTCCTAAACAATTGGCTCAATTTTCCAGTCCAGACCCCAGGTCTCGTGACCTGAGAGTAATGGTAAATGCTCGTGGAGGACTAGGAAGTTTCTAGGTCAGGAAAATAGGTCAGGAGAATTTACACCTTAAGACAGAATTTAGGGGAACCTTAATATTTCCAGTATTCATAGAGACATTTACAGGCTCTCAACACAGGGTATGGAGCTCTATCTCTCTTTAGAATAAAGTAGAATGAAATATAGGGAATAGACATAGGTGTAGAGAGTGAGCTAAATTAAATTATGAATTTATTAAAAGTCAATTATTCTGGTGGTTGAAAAATAACATTTAGGGTATTAGGTATTTTTCCTTTAAGTGAAGATATTTTCTTGAAAAAAAAATATCGGGGAATTCAGCTAAATAATCAACAGTTTTCAAATGGATCCATGGCTATCCTTATTTTAGAAATCTGCTTAGTTCCAGGATTTTAAAGCATTAACTAAGTACATGAAGTCATTTTTTTTCCTCAACATCTGCAAATCTCAGTTACAATGGTTATTAGAATTGCCTGAGTATTTCAATATCGGATTGTTCTAGAAATAATGTCATTTATGCAAGAATTCTAGAATTTCATTCACCCCTGAAGATTTGTGTGTGGTGTCAAAGAACTGGGAGAGAGAGCTCAACATAGTAGCTGGATACTATCAGTAATATCGGTAAGTGTTAGATTTATTTGCCTGAATTTTGACGGAGACCTACATTTCAAATATATCAATAAGATATTCCTATAGAGTTTGACAAACTTCAGCAGTATCTTGAGTTTCATGCATGTGGAGATATTTGTCAGAATGTATGTGTAAGTCTGCATGCAATAAGTGTAGCGATACAGGGGAAATTTGCCCTTAGAGAACACTAAATTGTGGTTTATGTTTTTTTTAAATAGAATTATTGTGATTGATTGATTCACATTTCCTGGGGGTAAATTAATAACTTTCAACCTCACAGCCAAAATGTTTCAGCACTAACTGGTTTCCAGCAATAAGTTTTCTCAGATTATTTATCTGAACAGTATATGAGACTGCTAGAGATTTCATTACAGCAATAAGATAACTCCAGAAACTGTACTTTTTCTTGAAAGGATAATCATGTCTGTGAATTTCAGACAAAGTCGAGGCTCAGAATATCCCAGGATAGTGACCACCCCCTCTACATTACTGCTTAAAATAATTAGAAAAGCAATATGAGAGGCTGAAAATGTGCAATTTGAATGCTGTTTTGGCGTAACCTATACGTATGTATCAAAATGTAAAGCTCGGAGGCAGGCAGCGGATGAGTGTGTGTCTGCGGGGTGGGGGGCAGTGGAATAGAGCACTGAGCATATCCAATGTTGAGCTTTCAAGTATCATATAAAGGTGGTCCATCAATCCATCGATCAATGATATTTACTGAGCACTACTGTGCGCAGAACACTATAATAAGTCCTTGGGAGAGTATACTATAATAGTTGGTAGACACATTCCCTGCCCAAAATGAGCTTACAGTCTAGAGGGGGAGACAGATGTTAATATAAATCATTCATTCATTCATTCAATAGTATTTATTGAGTGCTTACTATGTGTAGAGCACTGTACCAAACGCTTGGAATGTACAAATCGGCAACCTACAGAGACAGTCCCTGCCCATTGGCGGGCTTACAGTCTAATGCATGGAAATGTCTGTAAGGGCTGTTGGGCTGAGGGTGGGGAGAATACCAAATACCAAATGGTCATTCATAATATCAGCCGATCCTGAGTGTGCATAGTTAATGTCAGCTATTGACATTCCATTATCCGCTGGAAAAGTACTGGGATGAGTACTGCAAAAGTGCTTATTACGGATGTCACAGTTATACAGAAAGATATTAAGATCGGGTATCAAAATGATAAACTAAACATCAGAAAAGAGATTTTGAAGCAATTACTAATCAGGAAAAAGATTCTAATAAATCAATCAGCATTAAGTTTACTCTTCATCAACTAGATTCATGGTAACACAAAGTTATTTACATTTTAAAATGGCTCACCTGGCTTAGCAATGATATTCAAATAATTTCCATAATGTTGCCTGACAATGACAACTTAGAAAATTGCTTATTTAACTCTGATACGTTAATGGACCGTGAAGAGAAAAAAATCAAACAGAAAGAGAGAACAAGAATGTAGAAGAAAAAAATACTAGCTGAAAGACTACGTGTCAAGGAATTATTGTTATTATTATTACTGATACACTAATAGTGTTTCTGCTATGTACTCACTGTGGGGCAAACACTGTGCTATTCCTGGGGTAGATGCAGGATAACCAGGTCAGAAACTTTCTGTCTTGTATGGGGTTCAGGAGAACATGTATTTTATCCCCATTTAATGGATGAGGAAACTGAATTATAGGGAAGTGAAGTGACTTGCCTGAGGTCACAGAGCTGACAAATGGCAGAATCAGGATTGGAACCTAGTTCAATCAATCAACGAACTGTATTTATTGAGCCCTCACTGTACGCAGAGCACTGGGAGTCAGTGGTCATGGGTTCGAATCCCGGCTCCGCCGCTTGTCAGCTGTGTGACTGTGGGCAAATCATTTAACTTCTCTGTGCCTCAGTTCCCTCATCTGTAAAATGGGGATTAAGACTGTGAGCCCCACCTGGGACAACCTGATTACCCTGTATCTACCCCAGCACTTAAAACAGTGCCCTGCACATAGTAAGCGCTTAACAAATACCGACATTATCATTATTATTATTACTACTAAATGTTTGAGAGCGTAAAATACAACAGAGTTGGTAAACACGTCCCCTGTCCATAAGAAGCTTACAGTCTAGAGGAGACGACAGACTATAATATAAATGATTACCGATGTCTCCAGACTCCCCGTGCTGTGTTCTTTTCATTAGGCCACAAATGCTTCCATAGTGTGGAATGTAATGACTGCATCTGAGCCACAAGTGGGCCACAGATTAGATTTTTATTTTGGTAGCTAGGTAGGCATAATCGGCTTGTCTTGTCTTAGACCGTCGAGTCGTCTCCGACCCATAGCGACCCTATGGACACATCTCTCCCAGAACGCCCCACCTCCGTCTGCAATCGTTCTGGTAGTGGATCCGTAGGGTTTTCTTGGTAAAAATACAGAAGTGGTCTACCATAGCCTCCATCCTCGCTTGAGTCTCCACCCTCGACTCTCTCCCACACCGCTGCTGCCCACCACAGGTGAATTTTGACCTGTAGCAGATTGCCTTCCACTCGCTAGCCACTGCCCGAGCTAGGAATTAAACGGGTACACCTCTGCTTGATTCTCCCTCTCGAAGTCGAGTATGATAGAGTACTGGAAACTCTCCAGTTGCGACCCTGAGAGGGGAGGCATTATCAGCAGGCCGTGTTTTTCCCAGAATTGGTGACGAACTGGGCTCTACAGCCTAAATATAGCTATCTACACTCTCCTGCCTGGTTTTCCATTGGCCTGTCGCCTGCAAAACCAAGATGGCTGGTCAGAGCGAAGAGCGCCTTTTGTGGCAGAATATATCCTTCCACGCCCCTCAGCGGCAGACACACCTGTGCCCTCACATCCACCTCGTACAACAAGTTCACTGCAACTCCTGGGACTTCTGCTACTTAGAGAGGCCACAGACATGGAATACTGAGAATTATGTGCCAACCTACTAAAATAACTTAGGGCACAGGTGAATGGAAAGATGGCTAGCAGAAATGAGATTTCAGGGGTAGAGGAAAGTAAGGGTGGAAGAATAAACCTGGAGAAAGACTCATTAATAGCAATGATAAAAATAATGGTATTTGTGAAGCATTTACTATGTGCCAAGCACCGTTCTAAATGCTGGGATAGATACAAGTTAGTCAGGTCCCCCGTGGAGCTCACAGTCTAATTAGGAAGGAGAACAGATATTGAATCCCCATTTTGCAGATGGGAGAACAGAGGCACAAAGAAGTGAAGTGACTTACCCAAGGTCACACAGAATCTGGGATCATTATTAATAATGATAGTAATAATAATTGTAGTATTCGTTAAGTACTTACCGTGTGCCAGGCACTGTACTAAGCAGTGGGGTGGATACAAGCAAATTGGGTTGGACCCAGTCCCCGTCCCAGATGGGGCTGTCTCCCTCCCTATTTTACAGATGAGGGAACTGACCCGAAGAGAAGTGAAGTGACTTGCCCAAGGTCACACAGCAGAAAAGCAGCAGAGCCAGGATTAGGACCCAGGTCCTTCTGACTCCTGAGCCCGTGCTCTATCCACTAGGCCACGCTGCCTCACTTGGGGATGATTTCTTCTCGCCAAGTCCAGAAGCTTTCCTTTCCGTACTTGGATTTTTCAGGACTTCCAGCCTGCTCTTTAGAGCCGAGCCACTGCTGCTGGGACGCATCTGCAGGCAAGTATGAATTTGAGAGACCATCTTCATAATCGCGCTTTGCAGACTTACAAGATTCGTTATAAATTATTTATTTATATTATTGTCTATCTCCCCCCACTACACCGTAAACTTGTTAGGGCACGGAACAGGTCTGCTAATTCCCTGGATCGTCTCGTCTTGTGCTATCATGTCCTTTCCGACCCATAGAGACTCCACTGACACATCTCTCCCAGAACACCCCACCTCCACCTGCAATCATTCTGGTAGTGGATCCGTAGAGTTTTCTTGGTAAAAATGCACAAACAGCTTACCGTTGTCGCCTTCGGCGCGGTAAACTCGAGTCTCCGCCCTCGACTCTCTCCCATGCCGCCGTTGCCGGGCACGGGGGAGTTTTGACCTGTAGCAGATCACCTTCCCCTCGCTAGCCACTGGCCAAGCTAGGAATGGAATGGGTAGGCCTCTGCCTGACTCTCTCTCCAGTAGCTGAGACTGGTAGAGGACTGGAAACTCTCCAAGTGTAATCCTGAGAAGAGCTGTTGGATTGAACTCTTTGTAAACTGAACTTTGCTTTGGAATATGTTATTGCTGTATCCTCTAGACTGTAAACTCATTGCGGGCAGGCAATGTGTCTATCATTATACTGTAGTCGCCCAAGCACTTAGTGCTCAATAAAATAAAATCGACTGTCTGACTGATAGTAAGCACTCACTGAATATAATAGACTCACTCACTGACTAATTAAGCTACAGAGGAAGTGACTGAGGCACAGAGAATAATAATAATGATAATGATTGCGGTATCCGTTAAATGCTCACTATGTGCCAAGCACTACAAGTGTTGGAGTAGATGAAAGATAATTAGGTTGGACACAGCCCTTGTCCAACATGGGGCCTCACAATTTTAATCCCCATTTTACAGATGAAGTAGCAGGCAAAGAGAATAATAATGATAATTATGGTATTTGTTAAGTGCTTACTATGTGCCAAGCATGCATCCATTCATTCATTCATTCATTCAACTGTATTTATTGAGCACTGTGTGCAGAGCACTGTACTGAGCGCTTGGTGGCAAGGTGCAGTGATGAGGCAAACAAGATCGAGTTACAAGGAGGTAGTTTGGTGCTAGAGGAGTTGAGTTGATTCAAGGTGCCTGATTTGGGGTGAGTTATTGTCCCCGTCTTCTGTCTGCTACGCCTCTGTGGGAGTGGTCGCATTGCATGGATCCGACCCGATGAGCTCGTATCTACCTCAGCGCTTAGAACAGTGCCTGGCACATAGTAAGCACTTAATGAATACCATAATTATTAATAATTATTGTTATTGTGTGCAAAACACTATAGGTAGGTTCAGGCTAATCAGGTCAGACACAGTCCCTGTCCCTCATGGGGCTTCACAGCCTAAGAGGGAGGGAACCCAGGTAATTAATTCCCATTTTACAGGGAACTGAGTCTCAGAGAAATGAAGCGACTTACCCAAGATCACACAGTAGGGAAGTAGCAGAATAGGCATTTTTTTTTAAAAAAAAATGGTGTTCGTTAAGGATTTACTATGTGTCAGGCATGTACTAAACGCTGGAGCGGATACAAGCAAATCGGTTTGGAAGCAGTCCCTGCTCACATAGGACTCACGGTCTTAATCCCCATTTTACAGATGAGGTAAATGAGGCCCACAGAAGTTGAGTGACTTATCCAAGGGCACACGGCAGAGATGTGGCAGAGCAGGGATTATGATTTACAAGCCAGTGTTCTTTCCACTAGGCCAGGGGTGGCATATTTGCTGGAGTCACGCTCATGGTGCCTATGTACGGTAACATAATCCCACATGATAATCCCAGTTTTATTTGGGATGAGGTATGGACATTAGGGAGCACTATCAAAATCCCTAACATAACCCCTAGGCCTCTAACTTTCTAATCAAGCAAAGACATTTATTGAGCACCTAAACTAGGCACCGTACTTAGTGTTCGGGAGCCACGATAGCAAGGCAAATGTTCCTTGCCCTCGAATCCAAAGGTGGAGACAGACAAAAATAATTCGCAATCAGTGCGAGTAGAGGAAGAACAAAAATGGAGTTGGAAGCAATACAAACACATCAGGACAAAACAGCTGAGCAAATAATTGAATATACGGTTAAATGCCCACCCCGTAGGCTCCGCTCCTCTGCCGCCCACCTTCTCACCGTCCCCCGTTCTCTCCTATCCCGCCGTCGACCCCTGGCCCACATCCTCCCACGGTCCCGGAATATCCTCCCTCCTCACCTCCGCCAAACTCGCTCTCTTCCCCTCTTCGAAGCCCTACTGAGAGCTCACCTCCTCCAAGAGGCCTTCCCAGACTGAGCTTCCCCTTTTCCCTCTGCTCCCTCTGCTCCCTCTCTGCTCCCCCTTCACCTCCCCTTAGCTAAGCCCCCTTCCCCCCCCTTTCCTTCTGCTCCTCCCCCCTCCCTTCCCCTCCTCTCAGCACTGTGCTCGTCTGCTCATTTGTATATATTTTGATTACCCTATTGATTTTGTTAATGAGATGTACACCCCCTTGATTCTATTCACTGCTATTGTTTCTGTCTCCCCCGATTAGACTGTAAGCCCGTCAATGGGCAGGGATTGTCTCTATCTGTTTCCGAATTGTACATTCCAAGTGCTCAGTACAGTGCTTTGCACATAGTAAGCGCTCAATAAATACTATTGAATGAATGAATGAATAATAGGTTCACAAGTGCTGAAGATAGGATTCAAGGCCACGAATGCTAATTGCTAAATGTCGTTCTTTCTGCTCCGATGGGGGTGATGTGAAGTAGCGTGAAGTAGAAGCAGAGTGGCTCAGTGGAAAGAGCCAAGGCTTGGAAGTCGGAGGTCATGGGTTCGAATCCTGGCTATGCCACTCGTCAGCTGTGTGACTGTGGGCAAGTCACTTAACTTCTCTGTGCCTCAGTTCCCTCATCTGTAAAACGGGGATTAACCGTGAACCTCATGTGGGACAACCTGATGACCCTGTATCTACCCCCGCGCTTAGAACAGTGCTCTGCACATAGTCAGCGCTTAATAAATACCAACATTCATTATTATTATTATTATTATTCAGGGAAGGCTTTCTGGAGGTGGCAGGGTTTAAGTAAGGCTTTAAAGGTTAAGAGAGCTGTAGCCTGGCTGGATTGGCAGTGGAAGGTCTAAGCTGGAGCTTCAGGGTCGGCAGAAAGAAGTAACGAGAGAGATACAGTTAGAAGGTGACCTTGAAGATGAGCAAAGCGTGTCATCTGAGGAGTAGGAATCCACACCAATCAATGACATTTATTGGGCGCTTCCTTTTTTATGCTATTTGTTAAGTCCTTTCTATGTGTCAGGCACTGTACTAAGCACTGAGAAGCAGCGTGGCTCAGTGGAAAGAGCCCGGACTTGGGAGTCGGGGGTCATGGGTTCGAATCCCGGCTCTGCCACTTGTCAGCTGTGTGACTGTGGGCAAGTCACTTAACTTCTCTGTGCCTCAGTTCCCTCATCTGTACAATGGGGATGAAGACTGTGAGCCCCACGTGGGACAACCTGATTCCCCTGTGTCTACCCCAGCGCTTAGAACAGTGCTCTGCACATAGTAAGCGCTTAACAAATACCAACATTATTATTATTATTATTATCGCTGTGCTAGATACAAAATACTCAGGTAAGGCAAAGTCCATGGCCCTCGTGGGGCTCACGGTATTAATCCCCGTTTTGCAGATGAGACAACCGAAGTACAGAGAAGTTATCTGACTCTGAGATGCGCTGAAGGGAGCCAGACTGCAGAGGAGGGAGGTCGGGGAGAGAGAGGTAGATTTTGGAATCATCTGCACAGAGATGTTAGTTGAAGCTGTGGGGGTGAATGAGTTCTCCAGCGGTGAAGAAAGGAGACATGTCCGCTGGAGAAAACAAGTTAAGAGCTTTCAAGACAAGTAAACTCTGGTCAACCATTCTGGACCCAGTCCTTTCTGGAACCTACTATTACTTTTGATTTCTAATTCCATTCGGTGGTGTTGGAGAAGACTTTTGTTAATACCGTGGACTGCCCGAAAAAACAAACAGATGGATTTTTGGAGCAAATTAAACCAAAGTAGTGTTTGGAAGGCCAAATTACTTCTCAGATTCGCATATTTTGGACACATAATAATGATGGTAAACACTTGTTAAGTGTTCACTATGTGCCAAGCACCATTCTAAGCCCTGGGGTAGATACAAGGTGATCAGGTTGTCCGACGTGGGGCTCACAGTCTTCACCCCCATTTTATAGATGAGGTAACTGAGGCACAGAGAAATTAAGTAGCTTGCCCGAGGTCACACTGCAGACCAGCGGAGGAGCCGGGATTGGAACCCACGACCTCTGACTCCCGAGGCCGGGCTCCAGGGGGACTAATTCTCTGGAGAAGACACTAATGCTAGGAAAGGTCCAGGGAAAATGTGGAAGAGGCAGACCGGCAGCCAGATGGACAGAGAAGATAGGGACGATAGCGGAGGAACCGTGAGAAAGGTTGCTGATTATGGCGGAAGACGGGACGTCCTGGAGAAAATACATCCGTACGGTCACCGTGAATGGGAAACACTCGACGTCACTTGATAACGCAGCTGCTGCCGCAAGGCTAGCGTGTGACTTGGATGCCGGGGACCTATTCCAGACCGTGTAGAGATGGGGATGGTTTCCTGGAACCGCTCAGACGCCCGTGGGCTCCCGATTTATTTTGGAGTCCTTCAACTGTCTTAATTTATAGTTGCATATTAAAATTCCAAGTTTCACCTAAGAGGAGCTTGGTAAACTCTATACAGGGTAAATGTAGGAGAACTAAGGAAGGGAAACAGCACAGACTAGTGGAAAGAGCCCAGGCGTGGGAGGCGGAGGACCTGGGTTCCAATTCTGACTCGGCCACCTGTCTGCTGTGTGACCTTGGGCAAGTCACTTCACTTCTCTGTTCTTCAGTGACCTCATCTGTAACATGGGGATTAAGACTGTGAGCGCTGAGTGGGACAGGGACTGTGTCCAACCCAATTGTTTTTTATTTACCCCAGTGTTTAGTACAGTGCTTGACACACAGTAATCAGTTAACAAATACCATTTGCCCCCCTTCAAAAATAAAGAAAAAATCGGGGTTGCTCTCACAGTGGAAATCTTAGACACAGGAATGTTTCAAGAGAGCAAAAGAGAGTGAGGCATCTAGATCCCAATTATTATTCTACTCTGGCCAAACAAAGTTCAGTCGGTATGCAGAGAAGCAGCGTGGCCTTGTCAAAAGAGCATAGGCCTGGGAATTAGAGGAACTGGGTTCTAATCCTGGATCTGTCTCTTCTCTGCTCTGTGACCTTGGGCAGGTGACTTAACTTCTCTGTGCCTTAGGTGCAAAATATGTTCCTCTGCTCTGTGACCTCGGGCAAGTGAATCAACTTCTCTGTGCCTTAGGTGCAAAATACGTTTCCTTACGTGCAAAATAAGGATTCAATACCCGCTCTTCCTCCTAACCTAGACTGTGACCTCCACGAGGGACTTTAGTATCTGGTATCTATCCCAGGGCTTAGTACAGTACTTGACCCAGGAGAATTGTACTTTTCATATGCTTAGTACCGAGCTCTGCACACAGTAGGCGCTCAATAAATACGATTGAATGAATGAACTAAGTACTTAAATTCCGCTATTATAATTATTATCGTTATATAAGTTTTCTTAGGAATGAGCACATGGCATAGCCTATCTAGGCAGTTGCTGGGCTTTTGACAACCATTTCTCACAGCAGTAGGGTTATAAATAGGAGGCTGGTTCCTGAACCATGGTCAGATAGACTATTTTTACCAAAATCACCAGAATTATATTCTCCATTATAGATGAGTAAAAGAGCTACATTCAAGTATTTATAGAGTCAGAAGTTCCAAGACAGTGTAGCGGACTTTTTCATCGTCATCAATAAAATGGACAGGCCAAGCCACGCTGCTTCTCTAAGATTAAGACTGTGAGCCCCATGTGGGACAACCTGATTACCTTGTACCGACCCCAGAGGGTAGAACAGTGCTTGGCACACAGTAAGCGCATAACAAATGCAATAATTACAATTACTATTATTATTATTACTCAACAGCCTAATAATAAAAGGAAGACAGTGGAAAGAGCATGGGCCTAGGACAGAGTACTTGGATTCTAACCCCAGCTCTGCCATTTGCTGTGTGACCTTGGGCAAGTCACTTAACTTCCCCGTGTGCCTCAGTTTCCTCATCTGAAATGGGGATTCGAAACTGTTCTCCCTTCAATTTAGACTGTGAGTCCCACGTGGGACGGGGACTATATCCAACCCGATAAACTTATATCTACCCCAGGGCTTAAAACAGTGTTTGACACGTATGAAGCGCTTAACTAATACAATAACAATCACACTCATAATCATAGTTTTTAAAAAGAAATGGAAATGAGATGGAGGAATCGATCAAAATTATGAAGCAGTTACTGAGTGCATTAAGCACTTGGGAAAATACAATATGGATTATACAAAATAAGTGTGGTCCCTGCTTGTTCTGTTCTGTTTTGCTCTGCTGTCCGTCTCCCCCTATTAGACTGTGAGCCCGTCACTGGGCAGGGATCGTCTCTATCCGTTGCCGAATTGTCCATTCCAAGCGCTTAGTACGGTGCTCTGCCCATAGTAAGCGCTCAATAAATACTATCGAATGAATGAATGAGAATCTTTAGAATCTACAGAAGGAGCTTGTTGTTGTCGTCTTACGCTGTCGAGTCATTTCCGACCCACAGCGACGCCAGAGACGCATCTGTCCCGGAAAGCCCCACTTCCATCTGCAATCGTTCTGGTAGTGCATCCAGAGAGCTTTCTCGGGAAAAATCCGGAAGTGGTATTCCATTGCCTCCTTCCGTGCGGTAAACGAGTCTCTGCCCCCGATTCTCTCCCGGGCCGCTGCTGCCCAGCACGGGGGAGTTTTGACTTGTAGCGGATGGCCTTCCACTCGCTAGCCACCGGCCAAGCTAGCGATGGAATGGGTAGGCCCCTGCTTGACTCTCCTTCTTGTAGTCATGAGCGATAGAGGACTGGAAAGTCTCCAGATTCCTCCCTGAGAGAAGAGGAGGAGCTTCTAATTTAGAAAAGAGACCACGGAAATAGGTGACCGGAAGGTTCTCGTCTCCTGAATTGGAGAATTTGAGAGCTCCTCCTAAGCCCCTCCTGGCCTGACCCACCTCGCAGAAGGTTCCAATCCCCGAGATGATTCCGGAAAATCAAGTCCTTGAAGATCTTGAGAAATGTAGCCTCCTTCGGGCACCTTCAGATATAGTTCTTTCCTCAATGGCCATGGAAGGAGAAGCCGCGGGGCCTAGTGGAAGGGTCGTGGGCACCTGGGAGTTAGAGGACCCGGGTTCTAAATCGTAGCTCTTCCGCTTGCCTTCTTTCTGACCTTTCACTTAATTTCTCTGCCTTGGGTTCCTTCTCTGTAAAAAGGGGATTAAATATCTGTTTCTCCCCTCACTTAAACTGTCGGCCCCATAGGAACAGAGGGGGTGCCCGAGTTGATTCCTTAATGTCTACCCCGGTGCTTATAATAATAATGATAATAATGGCATTTGTTAAGCGCTTACTATGTGCAAAGCACTGTTCTAAGCGCTGGGGACGATACAAAGTAATCAGGTCGTCCCACGTGGGGCTCACAGTCTTAATGTCCATTTTACAGATGAGGGAACTGAGGCACAGAGAAGTGAAGTGACTTGCCCAAAGTGACACAGCTGACAAGTGGCGGAGCTGGGATTTGAACCCATGATCTCTGACTCCCCAGGCCGGCCTGTTTCCCCTGAGCCACGCCGATTCTCTATTACAGGGCTTGGGCACAGAATAAGCACTTAATAATTATGGTATTTGTTAAGCGCTTACTACGTGACAAGCACCGGTCTAATGCTGGGGTAGATACTGGGTAATCAGGTTGTCCCACGTGGGGTTTGCACTTTTAATCCCCATTTTATAGATGAGGTAACTGAGGTGCAGAGAAGTTAAGTGACTCGCCCACAGTCACACAGCTGACCAGTGGCAGAGCCGGGAGCCAAACCCATGACCCCTGACTCCGAAGCCCAGGCTCTTTCCACTGAGCCACTGGGCACTTATTCTGTGCAGAGCACTGTACTAAGCGCTTGCAAAGTACAATACAGCAAATAAAGAGAGACAATCCCTGCCCAGAAAGGGCTCACAGCCTAGGGGAGGGGAGAGAGACATCAATACAAGTAAACAGCCATCAATGTAAATAAATAGAATTACAGATAAATACATATATACGTAAGCGCCGTAGGGCGGGGAGATGGGGAAAGAGCAAAGGGAGCGAGTCAGGGTGACGTGGAAGGGAGTGGGATCTGAGGAAAAATGGGGCTTAGTCTGGGAAGGTCTCCTGGAGGAGGTGTGCCTTCAGTAGGGCTTTGAAGGTGGGGAGAGTCATGGTCTGGAGGATTTGAGGAGGGAGGGCGTTCCCGGCCAGAGGTGGGACGAGGGCCAGGGGTCGGCGGCGAGATAGGCGAGACGGAGGCACCGCTGAGTCTGCCAATGGTCCCTGCAACAGGACCCACCCAATCCCTCTGAGCGGGTCTAAAAGTCAGGGCACCTAAGTACCACCTTGACTATCAGAGGTTTCCCAGGGAAGTCACCAGAGACCAAGGGGCCCGGACCGCCACATGCCCCTACATCTATCTGCTCCCCGGAGAGGAGAACGGTGCCCAGGGGAACGTCTGAAGCTGCTGGGGTTAGCGGTAACATGTCCAAAATAGAACTCCTCATCTTCCTACCCAAAACCCGTCCTCCACTCGGTCACTTTAAAAGGCCCCGCCAACCCTCCTGTCTCGCAAGCCCGGAACCGTGGCTTCATCCTTGACTCCTCTCTCTCACTCGACCCACACATCCAATCCATCACCAAATCCGGTCGGTTCCACCTTCACGGCATCGCTAAGATCCTCCCTTTCCTCTTCATTCAAACTCCTACCGTGTCAATCCAGTCACTTATACTCCCCCACCTTGGTTACCGCATCAGCCTCCGTGCCGACCTCCCAGCCTCCCGTCTCTCCCCGTTCCAGTCCACACTTCACTCCGCTGCCCGGATCGTTCTTCTACGAAAAAGTTCAGGCCGCGGCTCCCCGCTCCTCCAGAACCTCCGGTGGTTGCCCACCGACCTCAGCATCAAACAAAAACTCATCACCGGCTTCAAAGCACTCGATCTCCTTTCCCCCTCCTCCCTCACCTCCCTAACTCTCCTACCGTAACCCAACCCGAACGCTTCGCTCCTCTAAATGCCAACCTTCTCACTGTGTTGGGCGGGGATCGTCTCTGTCGCCGAACTGTACATTCCAAGCACTTAGTACGGCGCTCTGCACGTGGCAAGCGCTCGATAAATACGATTGAACGGATGAATGTGCCTCCATTTATTGCTATTGTTCTTTTCTGTCCGTCTCCCCCGATTAGACCGTGAGCCCGTCAGAGGGCGGGGACCGTCTCTATCTGTGGCCGATTTGTTCATTCCAAGCGCTTAGTACAGTGCTCTGCACATAGTAAGCGCTCAATAAATACGATTGAATGAATGAATGAATGAATGAATGAATGAATGCTCATCTCTCTCGCCACCAACCCCTCGAACACGTCCTGCCTCTGGCCTGGAACGCCTTCCCTTCTGATATCTAACACAGTCTCCCCCGCTTCAAAGCCTTATGGAAGGCCCATCTCCTCCAGGAGGCCTTCCCTGACTAAGACCCCCTTTTCCTCTTCTCCCACTCCCTTCTGAGTCGCTCCGACTTCCTCCCTTTATTCTCCCTCCAGCCCCAGAGCACTTAAACATACAGAGCTGCAATTTATTTGTTGATGTTAACATCTGTCTCCCTCTCTAGACCGTAAGCCCGTTGTGGGCAGGGAATGTGTCTGTTCACTGTTATACTCGCCCGAGTGCTTGATACAGTGCTCTGCACACAGTAAGTGCTCCATAAATAGGACTGAATGAATCCTAAAGATCTGCAATCCGACGTTTATATTAACATCTGTCTCCCTCTCTCGACTGTAAGCTCTTTGTGGGCATGGAATGGGTCCGTTTACTGTTCTGCTGTACTCGACCAAGTGCTTAATGCAGTGCTCTGCACACAGTAAGTGCTCAATAAATAGGACTGAATGAAAGAATGAATGGGTGCTACAACTGCTACAATTTCTTGGCCCCGAATTGCCGTTGGGGTCATGCAGCAACCCAGGGCCTGACTGCGGTTAGCGAATCTCGGGGGAAACACCCCTCACGGGCCCGCACCCACCCACACCCTAATACCTACACCCTCCGCCGGTCTGTGTAGCGATCCAGCAGGGCAGACCAGATTTAGTGGCACTCAGCTGACCGAATCTTTGCCTTCGCTCACTAAGAGATTCGTCCTTCCTCGCCTCCTGTATTTTCATTTTCTAAAGCTCTTAAAAACAGCTTAACAATCAATTAGCAACATCCGCACCGTAAAAGATGAAAGGTTTTAATATTCAACTAGTCAAAATTCCCATTAACGGTGCCTCGATTCCTTGGGATCGTGAAACCAATTTTTACATAATCTTTCTACAACTAAAAGCTCGTTTTATCTTTAGTTCTTAAAATGAAAATTAATCTCTTGGAAGAAATTTTAGTCCTCCCGGTCAGATTGTTAAAAAAAAAAAAAAAAAGTACTTCATTGGTATAGCTTGTTTCTTTTTCTGCATTTTCCTTTTTAGCTGACCGGTTCCACAGTTTAATATAAAGTGGCCTAGTGGAAAGCGCACAGGCCTAGGAGTCGGAGGGATCTGGGTTCTAATCCCACCTCCGCCACTCGTCTGCTGTGGGACCTTGGTCGAGTTACTTAACTTTTCTGGGCATCAGTTACCAGATCCGTAAAAGAGGGATGCAAACTGTGAGTCCCATTCGGGCCGTGGGCCGTACCCAGCCTGATTAGTTTGCGTGTGCCCCAGTGCTTAGAACGATTCCTGACACTTGTTAAGCGCTTAACAAATACCATTTAAAAATAAAAGTTTAATGAGAGGAAATTGTTTAAAGTCTTCAGCCCCTTAAATATTCTTGCCATGAACCTCTTTTAAAACTTTTTTTTCCTCCTCTCCTGCTAGTTTCTTCGCTTTCACAGTATATCACGAGAACATGAACGATTTACAGTAATTCTAGCGCCTACGTTGTGCATAACGAGATGCAGCGCAGATTAGTGGATAGAGAACAATCTTGGGAATCGGAGGTCGTGGGTTCTGATCCCAGTTCCACCACTCATCAGCTGTGTGACTTCGGGCAAGTCACTGAACTTCTCTGTGCCTCAGGTACCTCATCTGTAAAATGGGGATTAAGTCCGTGAGCCTACGTGGGACAACCTGATTACCCTGTATCTATAGTGCTTAGAATAGCGCTCGGCACATAGTAAGCGCTTAACAAATACCTTATTATTATCATCTTATTCATTATAATACGATATTAGTGTTTTGAAGAGAACCATAGAATTAGAAGACACCGTTCCAGCCCCTGAGCATCTGATGGTCCAGTTGGGATGACAGGCATTGAGAGAAAATGAAGAGAGAAAAGAAAAATGGTCAGGTGAACGAGTAGGTACATAAACAGTAAGGAATGAACGTCAGTGTGTTCAGAAGTACGACAGGGTGAGTGATGAGTCGCTTTCAGTCTGGGTGGGATCAGGAGAACTGTTCTCAGTCGGCAAAACCAGCCACACGCTCTCTCCCGGTGCCGGGGTATCGACCGCCCAGAACTCCACGCACGATGATGCGATCTTAAGTAATGGCCGCCCATCCACCTCTGCAGCAAGAAGAAAGTCCTTACCGTCAGCTTTAAACGACAAGCGCATCCCCTCCCACCTCACCTTGCTGATTCATTCAATAGTATTTATTGAGCGCTCACTATGTGCAGAGCACTGTACTAAGCGCTCGGAATGTACAAATCGGTAACAGATAGAGACAGGCCAGCCCAGCCCGTACTTTGCTTCTCTAGCACCGCCTCACTCGCTGTGACCCCCATCTCATCTTTCTCACTGCCCCCTGGCCTGGAACTTCCTCCCTCTCCATATCTGCCAGACCCCCACTCTCCCCTAGAGAAGCAGCGTGGCTCAGTGGAAAAGAGCACGGGCTTTGGAGTCAGAGGTCATGGGTTCGAATCGCGGCTCCGCCGTTTGTCAGCTGCGTGACTTTGGGCAAGTCACTTAACTTCTCGGTGCCTCAGTTACCTCATCTGTAAAATGGGGGTTAATACCGTGCGCCCCACGTGGGACGACTTGATTCCCCTGTGTCTACCCCAGCACTTAGAACAGTGCTCGGCACATAGTAAGCGCTTAGCAAATACCAACATTATTATTATTATCATTATTATTACGTGCAGAACAATGTACCAAGTGTTTGGGAAAGTACAAAATAACACATTCCTTGTCCTTAATGAATTTAGTCCAGAGGGAGTTTACAGTCTCCTATCTGCTTTTCCAACTAATCCATTTCTTTAATGATAATAATAAAAACAATAATAATGATAATTTTGGTATCTGTTAAGCACTTACTACGTGCCAAGCACCGTTCTAAGCGCCGGGTAGATAGATACAAGGTAATCGGGTTGTCCCACGTGAGGCTCACAGTCTTAATCCCCATTTTCCAGATGAGGTAAATGAAGCCCAGAGAAGTGAAGCGACTTGCCCAAAGTCACACAGCTGACAAGTGGCAGAGTCAGGATTAGAACTCACGGCCTCTGACTCCCAAGCCCCGACTCTTGCTGCTGAGCCACGCTGCTTCTTTACCGCAGTGCTCTGCTAGGTGCCGAGTCCAGTTCTCTGCTCAAAGTAAGCGTTGGATAAATAACGACTCCGACACCGCCGGGGCCCATCGGACACCTCGCTGTTCCCGTTCCATGGATGCGCCAACTCCTTCCGGGGTTGGCTGTAACTCTCCGGGCGCTGCAGAGTTCCAGCCCATGGTATTTATTGAGCGCTTACTGTGTGCAAAGCACTGTACTAAGTGTTTCGGGGCTGAAGCTGGAGAGGGGAGTGAATGATTTTAAGGCTTTAGGCGTAACTAGCTGGGGACGTATTACAGGTATTCAAACTCAAGCATTTCCTTTAAATTTAACCCCTCAAAGAATGGGGTCACACGCCGAATTGTACCTTCCAAGCGCTTAGTACAGTGCTCTGCGCATAGTAAGCGCTCAATAAATACTATTGAATGAATGGAGGCTTGACAATCAGAGAATAACTATCCGTAATATCAGGGCTTCTGCCGCCTGACGCGCCTAATCGCGGTCTCTTGCTAAACCATTTTCAATGGGCTTCTTTGCCAAGATAGTTAATTGGAAAGTAAGCATTAAATTCAAAGTAGAAGTTGGTGGGAGTTCTCCGTACTTCCACCAAAAATATCATTAATAGACAAACTGGGGAAAAGGGGGTCACAGATTGTGAAGCAGCTGTAGGAATCTGGTGTTGAGCCTAATGCTATAAGTGGAGAGAGGAAAAGCTAGACACCGAAGTGGGAAAAAAAAAAAATGAGAACGGAAAAATCCTATAGAAGAGAAACAACAAATGCCTAATTGGAGATGAATACCAAATTGCTGAGGCGGAGTTGCTCTTGGGCCAAAGTAAAAGCTAAGCCATTAAAAGGTCACGCCACCTTCCCACTGAAACCTGGTTTCCCCCGACTTTCGGCCACTGTAGATAATAATGATTATAATGTTGGTATCTGTTGAGCGCTTACTATGTGCAGAGCACCCTTCTAAGCGCTGGGGTAGATAGAGGGTAGTCAGATTGTCCCACGTGAGGCTCACAGTCTTAATTCCCATTATACAGATGAGGTAACTGAGGCACAGAGAAGCTAAGTGACTTGCCCACAGTCACACAGCTGACAGGTGGCAGAGGCGGGATTCGAACCCACGACCTCTGACTCCCAAGCCCGGGCTCTTTCCACTGAGCCACGCTGCCTCCCACCGTCCTCCTCGTCTCAAAAGCCCGTCACCTCGGTATTATCCTCAACCCATCTCTCGCCGAACCCACTTGATAGGTCTGTCACCAAATCCTCTCAGTTCACGTCGCTAAAATCCACCCTTTCCTCTCCATTCAAACGGCTACTACGCTAATCCATGCACTTATACCATCCTGCCCCGTTAAGAGGACATTAAAACCGAGTCAAAACACTACTCCTAGCAGATGACGCATTTCTCTTTTATTTATGACAGAAAATGGACCTTGAGTGTTCTTATAAGCTTAGAAAATATTCAGATACTTGAAAAAAGTTTAAACGTTTCAGTTTGTCTGACTCCCGGCTTCATTTTTTTAGGAACCCGAAAGCAAAGAAGAAACACTCCAAAAAAGCAGCATGGCTTAGTGGATAGAGCATGAGCCTGGGAGTCAGAAGGACCTGGGTTCTAATCCAGTGGCTCCGCCACTTGTCTGCTGTGTGACCTTGGGCAAGTCACTTAACTTCTCTGTGCCCCAGTTACCTCATCTGTAAAAATGGCGATTAAAAAATGTGAGCCCCACGTGGGACGATCTGATTACCCTGTATCTACCCCAGCGCTCAGAACGGTGCTCTGCACATAGTAAGCGCTTAACAAATACCATCACTATTATTATTATTCTACTCCCAGCTCCGCCTCTTGTCCGCTGGGTGACCTTGGGCAAGTCACTGTACCTCAGTTACCTCATCTGTAAAATGGGGATGAAAACTGTGAACTCGATGGGGGACATGGACCGTGTCTGACCTGATTATCTTGTACCTACCCCAGAGCTTAGTTCGGTGAGTGGCACGTAATAACCGTTGGACGAATACCGTAAAAAAAAAAAAAAAAAGTACACACTCTACGAAAACTCTTCCCTAACTAGGTTAACAAAGGGGAAAATCTGTCATGTTAAAAACTGTGAACTACCATTTGCGATCCTCAATCTTTAAAATATTCTACTTTCCCTACCATTTGTTCGTTTTACATAAAAGATGAGAGAACATATTGTTAAATACAGCATTTCTCATTCCAAAATCCCAAGATAAAAATAGATAGTTTGAAAAGTAAATTTTAATAGTCGCTACGTAGCTAAACGGCTAATGTTAAATCGACAGTGAAAGCAGCAGATCTGTCTTTGCGTCATTCTTTAAGATAAAGAGTAAATATACAAAAATGATCTTTCAAGTAGGTAATTTAATTGTCTTCAATTTTGGATCAAACCACAGTTTAGTATTAGGTTTCTTGTAGCTCTCCAATCTGGAGGTAAATTCCTGCTATTTTCTCTGGATGAGCAACTCTATTCGTTTAGAAGATCGAGTTAGCCCATAATCCTATTTTTATGGGCTATTCTAATTCGATTCAGCAAATCTCAAATCAAATGACCCAACCTATGAACAATTTTCAAACATTCTAATGACTAGAATGTTCACTGGCATTTTACAACCAAAATGAGCTGTAACGTTCACACTCACCTACACGATCGAAATGCCTACGTCTCCGCAATGTTGAACCTGTACATTTTTCGGCCGCGCCCACGGAAAATTTCAGTCGGCGATATCATCTTCAAAATTAAGCGAATTTACACCCAAAGGTGCTTCCTTGCTAAAATTCCACGTTGTCATGTTTGCTAAAATGAATTTTCTTTACATCAAACTCACTCTGGAAGAGACACGATTATCTACAGAAGTGGGCGTCGTAAAATTAATTTTGGTAGGCTAGCGATATGCCCTTATTCACCTGATTTTAATCCGCGACCTTGAAGGAGCTGATACTCACTGACAAACGAGCAAATTTAAAAAATAGATATTAGATCCCCAGATATATAAAGGAGCCGGAAAGGAGATCAAAGAAGGCAGCGCAGTCTAATGGGACGAAAGTCCGGAGGTCCGGGTTCTGGCCAGTACTGCCACTGACGTGTTTTGTGATCATGGGCAGATTGCTTTCATTCAGTAGTACTTATCGAGCGCTTACTATGTGCAGGGCGCTGTACCGAGCGCTTGGAATGGACAATCCGACGACAGATAGGGACGATCCCCGCCCAGTGACGGGCTCCCAGTCTAATCGGGGGAGACGGACGGACAAAAACAAGGCAACTTCATCGCGATAAATAGAATGAAGGGGATGGACACCTCATTAACAAAATAAATAGGGCGATAAAAATCTATATAAAGGAGCACAGTGCTGAGGGGAGGGGAAGGGAGAGGGGGAGGAGCAGAGGGAAAGCGGGGGAGAAGGGGGGGCAGAGAGGGAGCAGAGGGAAAAGGGGAAGCTCAGTCTGGGAAGGCCTCTTGGAGGAGGTGAGCTCTCAGTAGGGCAATCCTATTGAATTGCTTGAACTCTCCGGACCAGTTTCTTCACCGGTAGAAGGAGGACGAAATAGATCGTGAGCATCCCAGTGGGCCAGTGACCACGCGCTGTCTCATTCGATCGTATTTACGGAGCGCTTACCGTGCGCAGAGCCCCGCATTAAGCGCTTGGAAAGTACCATTTGGCACCAGTGACCACGCGCTATTTCATTCAGTCGTTTTTACTGAGCGCTTACTGTCGCAGAGCACCGTTTTAAGCGCTTGGACGGTACAATTCGGCAACAGAGAGAGACAATGTCTACCCGACAACGGGCTCTCAGTCTCGAAGGGGAGAGTCGGTCTATCGATAGCCTCGCAACTCTTCCACCGCTTGGCACGTGGCTTGATAAAAGCTACAATTCCATCGCTATCCCGAGGGGTTCCCCGACGAGCGAGGCGAGTATTGGGTTGCTTACCTCTCACACAGTCCCGCCTCCTCTAACAAGCGCGGACCGGCGACGAAAGAAGGCGCTCCGGAGAGAGGCCTCACGGCCTTCCGTCTCCCTACCCGCATCCCGGTCCCTAACCCGGACCTGCAGACGCAAGAAGTTTCGGGAGTAGCGAGATAATTCTTTCCTGGCTTCCCGGCGGGGGACCTCTGCTATCCCGGTGGGAAGGCCTCCCGTTCCCACATCTCTCGCCGCGTTCCGGCCGTCAGCCCACCCTATCAGGAGAAGCAGCCTGGCTCAGTGGAAAGAGCCCGGGCTCGGGAGTCCGAGGTCGTGAGTTCGAAACCCGGCTCCCCCACTCGTCAGCCGTATGACCGTGGACAAGTCACTTCACTGGGCCCGTTACCGCATCTGGAAAATGGGGATGAAGACTGTGAGCCTCACGTAGGGCCACCCGATTACCCTGCATCTCCCCCAGCGCTCGGAACAGTGCTCTGCACGTAGTAAGCGCTTAACAAATACCAACATTATCAGCCGCTGGTGCCTCTAGGGCGGAAAACCCCGCTCTTCTCTTAACTCCCACCATCCGGTACTACTTCGGTAAAAGATTCGGAGACGCGGCGTGGCCTAGCGGACAGAGGACGGGCCCGGGAGTCCGAAGGACCCGGGTTCTAATCTCCACCCACTACGTCCTTCACGCGCTCGTTCACTCACGGGGCAGGGGCTCGATAAATACCGCCGACAAATGAAATGGGCCGGGCGGGGCGGGAAGCCAAGGCTGGTCCGTGCCCGCCGTTGGAGCCGGGGTGGAGCCGCACAGCGCGGGGTCGGGAAGGAGCGCGGCACACGACCGAGCGCGCTGGGTTGAGGGGGAGCTGCTCTGGGCCGTCACGGCTTCGTGGGGTGATGGGGGCCCCACGGGGGCCACAGCTGGGCCGGAGGATCCCACCCAGCGCTTGGCGGGCAGCCAGAGTCCAACGGTCAGCGAAGCTCACTGTCCCCCAGCCCCGGCACCCACCCCGGGCCCCGGAAGCAACCCGGCCTAGCGGTAAGAGCCCGGGCCTGGGAGTCGCAGGACGTGGGTTCTTATCCCGGCTCCGCCGGGTGACCTCGGGCGAGTCACTTCACTTCTCTGGGCCTCGGTCACCTCACCTCTAAAACGGAGATTAAGAATCCTAATTATGATTACCCCGGCTCTGCCACTTGTCAGCCGTGTGACTGTGGGCAGGTCACTTCACTTCTCCGTGACTCTGTCACCTCACCTGTAAAAGGGGATGAAGACCGGGAGCCTCACGTGGGACAACCTCATGACCCCGTATCTCCCCCCAGCGCTTCGAACGGTGCTTCCGCACACGGCAAGCGCTTAACAAATACCATTATTATCATTTGTTCAGCACTTAGGCTACGTGCCAGGCACCGAACCGAACGCTGGGGTGGACACAGGCAAATCGGGTTGGACGCGGCCCCCGTCTCACGTGGGGTCACGGTCTCACTCCTCATTCTACAGATGAGGGAGCCGTGGCCCAGAGGAGGGCCGTGACTCGCCCGAGGTCACCCAGCAGCCAGGTGGCGGAGCCGGGATCGGAACCCGTGACCTTCCGACTCCCGGGCCCTTGCTCTGGTCCCACCATGCTGCTGATTAGACTGCGTCCGACCGATTACCTTATGTGGGCCCCGGGGCTTAGAGCTGCGCTTGAAAACAGGTGCTTTAACAAGTACCGCGATTATCACTACATTCGTTCATTCACTCAACCCTATTTATTGAGCACTCACCGTGTTAACCGCCCCTGGCCCGGCATCCCAGAGGTATTAAGGCCGAGGAACCGTGGAGAAGGGAATTCATCACAGTAAACGGAATTCTCAGGTGTCCGTCCAATTGTCTATTCCCGATCCCCTGTCTGGATTTACTTTTATGTCCGTCTAGCCCATTGGAGCGGAAGTCGCTTACGGGCCGGGGGGTGTCTCTCGCTTCGGCCGAGTTTCGAGAAGTACAGTGTACTGCGCCCAATGTATACCATTTCCCCCTTTTCCATTCTTCCTCCTCCTCTCTTTCCTCCCCTCTTCCTTCTTCTTTCTCCTCTTCTCCCGTCTTCTCCCCCACCCCCCACCCCCAGAGGAACTAGCTTTCAACGTCGAACCCCGCTTCCCCCCTCATCCCAAATGTAAAGTTGACCCCCATCCCGGAGATGCCTTCTAGACGTGGCTCAGTGGAAAGAGCACGGGCTCTGGAGTCGGGGGTCATGGGTTCGGATCCCCGCTCGGCCACTCGTCGGCTGTGTGACTTTGGGCGGGTCACTTCACTTCTCGGTGCCTCAGTGACCTCATCTGTAAAATGGGGGTGAAGACTGTGAGCCCCACGTGGGACAACCCGATTCCCCTGTGTCTACCCCAGCGCTCAGAACAGTGCTCGGCACACAGTAAGCGCTTAACGAATACCAACATTATTATTATTATTATTATTATTCTAGACAGTAAACTCACCGTGGAGCAGGGACTGTGTCTATTTAAGAATAATAATCCCCGTGGTTATTAAGCGCTTACTATGTGCCGAGCACCGTTCTAAGCGCCGGGGTGGATACAAGGTAATCAGGTTGTCCCACGCGGGGCTCACGGTTTTAATCCCCATTTTACAGTTGAGGCACAGAGAAGTGAAGAGACTTGGCCGAGGTCACACAGCACACAGGTGGCGGAGCCGGGATTAGGACCCGTGTCCTCCGACTCCCAAGCCCGGGCTCTTTCCACTTCACTGTGCTCTCCCAAGCGCTCAGTACAGTGCTCCGCAGACAGTAAGCGCTCGATACATACGACTGCCTCACCGACGGAGGCAAAAGTACACTATAATGCCCACTTGTACCGAAGAGGTAAATTTCCATCCTTATTTCACTATAAACAGCAGCAGCGTTTATTTATAGTGCAGGCGAAGCAGCGTGACGCAGTGGAAAGAGCCCGGGCCTGGGAGTCAGAGGTCATGGGTTCGACTGCCGGCTCTGCCACCCGTCAGCTGTGTGACCGTGGGCGAGTCACTTCACTTCTCTGTGCCTCAGTTACCTCCTCTGTAAAACGGGGATCCACCGTGAGCCTCACGTGGGACAACGTGATTAGCCTGTAACTCCCCCAGCGCTTAGAACGGTGCTCTGCACATAGCAAGCGCTTAACCAATACCAACGTCATTATTATTATAAACACACCCGTCGCCGGTAGATTCTTTCCGGGTCAGTATTTCAGCACAGACGAACCCACCTCCCCTTGCCGTCACCGAGCAGCGTAGCCCGCTACGCTATCGCGTTCTTTTCGTGTCTGGGTTATTTCTGGGGGAAGAACCTCAAAGTACTTGACGATTAGTAGAAAAATCTTTAGCAGACACAAGAGATGAGAGATGAAACTGCAGCGAGAGAGCATGGCAGACCTGCAAGATCTATTAGTGCATAAATCTGCTTAAAAACAAAACAAAAGGAAAAAAACCAACCAAAAGAGATAGAGAGAACTAACAAGCTTCAGTAAAAGTTATGTCTTTAAAGCGGTAGATTACAGCAGGGTGGGAAATATTTAATACGTGTCCTCCCGTACAACTCTCGCCGTCTTTCCCGTCCGAAACAGCCGGTGGAATTTCAGAGCATCTGGATCGCCGATGGTTTGGAGTGATAAGAGAAAAACGTAATATTACTATTCCTTTCCCACCCTGGCAGAGAATAAACATGAATTCAGAAGCACAGTGGAGTGAAAACGAAGAAGGAGGAGAGAGAGAGAGAGAGAGAGAGAAAAGGCAGCAGAGAAAGACAGAAAAGGTGAATACAGAGCTACAGAAGTGTTTATTGAGCATGCTACAGAGGTAAGCAGAATACACACAAAATGAAATTAAACGACCGTCAAACCTCCCAACTTTGTTAGAAAATTAATTTTTAATTGTGCCGCTTCCAAACTAGACTGAATTTTACATTTCTAAAGATGTAAAAACTCAACTAATAGAAAATATACATGACCGTTTTGTCTACACAGGTAACAGAATCTATGAATCTTGAAACTAAGTACATCAATTTCCAAAAGTATTGGTCATCTGAACAGAATCAACAATTCGGATCGACGAGAACTGTTCTCAAATTAATTTTGACCTGTAGATTCTGAGCCATGTTTATAGTAAAGTCAGATCTATTCCTAAATACAAAATATTTTGAAGATTTATTAAAACTGAATATTACAATGCAAGGTAAATTAAGACTAAAGGCACATAAACTTTGGTCCCACCTGGTTGTCAGTTTTAGAAAACTGCCACAAAATTAACCTTCCTGCAAATGTTTGCAGTACACTTTCTTTATCTTGGAAAAATACATGCACCAGTTCCTGAACTAGCTAGACCAGTCTGCACATGCTCAGAAATCCACAACCATATTCCAAATCTTAATTACAAACTAAAGATGGCAATATATATTTAAATGCACATAAGTCATGTCAACTTCAAAAACATCTACGAAAAATATTCAGCCACAAACAAGACGTTACTTAGTGCTGACATTTATATGATACGTCCCACAAGAGTGTGTACAAAAAGGTTAAGATTCCACAACGCTTTCCACACAGGGCTCAAACTTACGGAAAGTACTCCGTCGTCTTGAGAAATTAATACGCCGCACCTTGTTAATTTTATCTAATGCCTACATTCATCGAAGCTGAATCTAGACCAGAATTATGAGTTACAGAAGGCCAATGCGCTTTCGAAAGAAAAAGCCAAAGGAAATAGAAATCAAAAGGGCCGCGTTTTCTTTTTAACGCTACCTATCTCATCCGATTAAATACAGAGGAACGTGACGGGCCGATAATGGACAAAAGTAAGTTCCAAGCAGGAGAAACGAAAGACTTAACCTTTTTACACACCCCTGCCTAATCATAGTTTAATTCCCATGTAACGATGTGCCCCAGACGACCAATTAATAGTTCTAGTAAATGCGACTTTAGCAACACTAGTTTTCCTTTTTTTTAAGGCACGTATGTCAACTAAGTTGAAAAGAAAATCGACGACGACGACGACGACGTGGGATTAGATGGAAGCTTCTCTTAAACGAACGAAAATGGCTTCTCTACAGAACAAGTGAAAAAAACAGCAGTTTATACCTCTGCTCACTTTATGTACGCATTTCATTTTATTATAACCGAGGAATGATGACGGCATGAAAAAAAAAACCCCCAAAAAAAAAAAAAAAAAACAACCCCCAAATCAAACTCTGGTCCCCACTCTTCCGAACAGTCAATTGGTGATGACACACTGAACGACACGATGCCCCCTCGATCGCTTCCCGTTTTTAGATAGTCGATTTGGAGAACGAAACTCTCAGATGATGATTTTCTCCCAGGTTATAATTGTGGAGGTCAATCAAGGCCTGGATGGCTTCTTCCACTGTCGCCATCTGAAGAAGTGCCATCTTGTGATCTCTTCTGAAACAAAGTTATGACATTTAGAGGAGTCCGGGAAAGGGCGTCGAGCCGGTCCGACTACATCGTTCAAACCCTGACCGGGGATGCTTTAAACTCTAAATTACCGAATCTGGCGCTGGAAATTCCCAGAGCTCTGTCGGAAACACTTCCGGCTGCCTCGGCGCTTAACGCCAGTGCTCGGCACAGAGGAACCGCTCAGTAAAAATCCCCCCAACGGACGCTAAAAACCTCGATCTCGACGGCGTCGCTCGGAAACCCAAGAATTCAAAGAAGGAAGTTGGCTTACTGAAAAAATTTAAACGCTTTCACAGTGCCTCCAGTATTAGCAAACAGTGTGCGTAAATCTTCTTCGGCTACCGACGGCCTAGAAAAAGAAGGCGGCCAACATTAACGACAAATCCGCTTCTGGGTAATTTATCCGTTCGCCCCTCAGGGAGGCCCGTCCTTATACTCACGGAATATTAGACAGGTGAAGAGTCGCAGACGGGGGGAATATGTTCTGAAAATTCTTAGAACCGGGCTTCTTGAAACGATGGAGAGGCGAGTTACCAAAATCTTTAGTTAGCCCTTGGTCATCCAGTCCCTCCCGAGGTAGCTGCACCGTCTGATGCTTGGAGAGGGTGACGCGGATAATCTTTCCGTACATTTTTTGGCCATTAAGGTGGTTCATTGCTGAGGGAAAAACAGGTACGCTCATTAAAGCCCAAACCGGGTTCGTTTCGACACGCGCCCGGTTCGCGGTTACCCGAAGATATCGTTTCAAAAGAGACTCGTGATCTCGGGCATTCGTTAGTAAAACAGACCAATCGTATCAGTTGATGAAATCGAGCAAGCGTACCTTGTTCCTAATCCAAAAGGCAAAACGTCAACCGCGAAAAAAGGCCTTTGCGGCTGCGTTCATTAAAAAAAAAGCATCCAGCAGTGGAAACGCCGATTAGGATGAAGAACGAGGTATGCCATTGATTCGAAATTATAATCTGCCTACGTGTGTTTAAGTTTCAAGACCCCCACGAACTTCTTCTCGGCCCGAAATCCCATTCCTCTCGTCTCAGCGTCCTACGGGACTCTCTTTCCGTATTACGTATCTACCCACGCCTCTGTTCTCCCACGCCTCTATGCTAACGCTCTGCTTCGTCTCTCCTTTCCGTGCTATCACCGGGCCCTTCTCCCCCATTTTTAGGTTTATACTGGGAGCTGCCCGAAGGATAGGCAGAGGCTAACTCCCCCCTCTGTCAGCACATACCGTGGTGTACGGCACACCGTAAGGGCTTAATAAATACTATCATCAATATTAGTACTACTATCCTTCTTCTATTTGTGGAAAGTTTAAAATCTGCCGTTGAAACCAAAGAAGACACATTCTGTTCGGTGCGATTCGGGGGCCTTGCCATCGTGGTCATGACCGACATCTATTCCGCTACGCTACTGGCCTTACTGGAAATAGCAACTCTAGCAGTACTCTGACAGTGATGGTGATAATCAAACTCCCAATCCTCCGCGGCCTGCTATCGGGCTTTGTGCAGCGGGGCCCAGTGAAAAGAGCCCGGGAGTCCGAGGACCTGGGTTCTAAACCCACTCTTCCACCTGTCTGCCGGGTGACCTTGGGCAAGTCATTTAAGTTCTCCGTACCTCATCTTCCGCATCTGGAAAATGGGGATTTGAATCCTCCCCCCACCCCCGCACTTAGACCGTGAGCCCCATGGGACCGGGTCCCACCTGAGTATCTTGTACACAGTACAAGTGTTTGACACGCGGTGACGCTCGATACCACGGTTATTATTATAATCGTCACTATTCTTAATTATTATGATAAGAAGAGAAAATCATCCGAATAAATGTAGGCACGTGTATCTTGGGCTTATCTGTGGGTGTGTTCTTACCGTAAGTGTATACTGGATTCTCAACTCAGCTCTGTCACTTGTCTGCTGTGTGACCTTGGCCAAATCCCTTAATGTCTCTGTGCCTCAGATACCTCAAATGGAGATTAAAACTGGGGTCCCCACATGGGTCCCGAACTGTGTCCAACCTCATTAGCCTGTATATAACCCACGATTTAGTACGGTGCCCGCTACGTAGTAAGCGCTTAGCAAATTCAAAAAAAAAGTATCATCGAACCGTGGTTCTCTACTCCTGTGATCATCTCTCCCCCTCTCTAGAACTTCCCGATGAAGTCCTACCCACCGAAGCTTTGTGTGTACCATCAATAAACATCGTTTCTCTAGGCCAAGTTCATTGGAACTTATCAGATCGCTACTAAATTATGAGCATCTGGTGAAAATCAGCAGCCCACTTGCAAAAGTAAAGCCACGTAGACAGTCCGCTCCCGGGAATGAGTCTGACGTTTCTGACCGGTCGCTTTTCTTAAACGTGGACCCCGCCGCCGTTCTGCACATCAGTCCAAACCCCTGATCGGAGTAGGGCGACGGCCTCTGAACGAGAGTACGGTCGGCTCTCAGAGACGCCTTCTGACGGCCAACGGGGACTGCGGGGATTCAAAAGCCCTGATTACACCCCAAATCTATACCTTTCCCTAGCAGGGGGCAAGTAGCAAGAATTCCCGGTTGGAGTTTCAACTTCGGTACGTTTTCCGCTTACCCTCCGGTGGAGGGGCTCTCGAGCGGGAGCGTCCCTGCCGGAGGGGAGAGGGAGGAAAGGGACTAAAGAGCAGATCTGCGCTCCGTACCGTCGCCATCTCCCTAGATTAGGAGTACGTATGCCACCATCTGCAGGAAGCAGATTTCCATAAATATCAAAAACGAAATTAAAAAAGCACATTAAAAACCGTTGGCCTGCTTACTGATTCTCATTAGGCCTCCCTTTATTTTTAGCCTCGAAAGTGGATCGATGCTTGTCTCTACGGATATGTTAAAAACGTGAATTTCTGTTATTTGTACCAGGAGAGCGACGGTCCATCGATCTGCGTGCGGAGCGCCTCACCGAGCACCCGGGAGAGTATAAAAAAACCGAGTCGGTAGACTCGTTCCCGGCCCGCAAGGGGCTTACCGTCCCCTGTACTAACGAAACCGGGTGGAATGTATCCACCCCACCCCCCACAGAAGCAGCATCTTGAAGGAATGACGATCATAACGACTGTGGTATCTGTTAAGCGCTTACTACGTGTCAGGCAGCGTACTAAGCACTGGGGCGATACAAGCCAATCGGGTCGGACAGTCCCCGTCCCCCACCGGACTCACGGTCTCGATCCCGACCCGGCAGACAAGTGGTGGGGCCGGGCCCGGAACCCAGGGCCTTCCGCCTCCCAGGCCCGTGCTCTATCCACCGGGCCGGGCCGCCTCGCTAAATCTAGGGGGAAGGGCCACCAGATTCCGGGGTGCAGGGCACTGGGATCCGCCTACTGGTGCAGAGACGCTTCAGATCAGAAAGCTTCCAACGTGTCCTCCTAGGCCGCAGACCCGGACGGACCAACGGGCCTCTCCGTGGAAGGACCTACAAAGGAAGCGAGCGCCCGTGCCCTCGCCCCCCCCCCCCATGGGTTGGGCGGTCCGTCTGGCCGAGCCCTGGCGGCGCCTTCCCCCACCTCCTTCTCAGACTGACGGCGGAGCCCGGGGCCCCAGCCTGCCGGGCTCCATTTTGGGGGCGGGTTAAAACGCGGGACCGCTGCAGTGGGAGGAGCCCGGGCTCGGGAGTCAGAGGTCACGGGCTCGGATCCCGGCTCCGCCGCTGGTCCGCTGTGTGACCGTGGGCGAGTCGCTTCACTTCTCTGGGCCACGGTCCACTCATCTATAAGATGGGGCTGAAGACCGTGAGCCTCACGTGGGGCAACCCGATCACCCTGCATCGACCCCAGCGCTCAGAGCGGTGCTCTGCACATAGTGAGCGCTTAACAGATACCACCATTATCATCATCATCATCATCTCGGGTGCCAGCCCTCCCTTCTAGGATCCGCCCCGTGGTCAGAGGTGGGCTCGGCGGTTGATGGCTCGTCTTCTTAGACCGGACACAGCACATACGTATACGTCTGTAATTTACCCGTTTATTTATATTAATGCCTCTCTCTCCCCCTCTAGCCTGCAAGCTCGTTGTAGGCAGGAACGTGTCTGTCTGCTGTTGTGTCGTACTCTCCCAAGTGCTCTGCGCACCGTGTGGCTCGGTGGAAGGAGCCCGGGCTTGGGAGTCAGAGGTCACGGGGTCTAATCCCGGCTCCGCCGCTCGTCGTCAGCCGGGTGACTCTGGGCAGGTCGCTTCGCTTCTCTGGGCCTGGGTTACCTCATCCGCAAAATGGGGACCGAGACCGCGAGCCCCACGTGGGGCGGCCGGATCGCCTAGTACCAACCCCCCCAGAGCGCTTAGAACAGTGCTTTGCACATAGTAAGCGCTTAACAAGTACCATTATTATTATTATTATTATCATTAATAATAAATACCACCGAATGAACTAGTTAAAGTGCAGCGCTACCCAGATGAGTCCTACTTGGGTGCGCTCACTCGGAGAGGCACGCTCGCCTGGCGGACTCAAGGGCCAATCCCAAATTTCATCTGAATGACGGGCGTTCGAGCCCGCGCTGAATCTTTTCCCCCGAATTCTGTACCAGACAACCGGCCCACGTCTATCCTGCCGGGCGTCGGGGGACTTAGACGGATCCTTATCTTTCCCCGTCTCTCTGAACTCTCCGGGAAGGACTAGGAGAGTCACGGGTGGACCCCCGCCCCCCGCCCCCAAAAAAAGACCCGCGTGGTTCGACGCGGCTCTTAACCCCGACAAACGAGTAGAGGGCGGAAGCAGAGGATCTGATCTTACCAAGCTGAGACTGGTTCCCATCAGCCATCTGTATAAGAGCACTGTCTTTCTTATTGTACAAAATCTTCACACGCTGCACATCCCCATAAACACCTTTTCGGAGTCACAGAGAGGTAATCCAAAAATGAGATTAATTTTCAGCCCGGGTCGTCGGAGAAACACATCTCTGACATATCAATGAAACATTCAGACATCAACAAGATCACTCAATCTCAACAATCACACAAATGAATAAAGGAGATCGAGATTCTGAACGGTGAATTTTGAAAAGAATAAATTTTCTGATAAACCCTCAGAGCTATGTGAATGATATTAAATTAAAGATCATGCAAAATAAATCGGCATGCATTAAAACAAATCTCGTGTCTATGGAGAGTTTTTAAACGGCAACAGAAAAATAGCAAAAGATTTACTATTCAATTTTAAGCCAAAGTGCTAGCTACAAATAAGAATTAAGGTGAAACCAAAAATCAAATCAATAATAAAAGTATAGTGCTAACAATAACATACCGAAGAGGGTAAACAGACTTTGGGGCGTAACCATCTTTAGAAGGAGAGAAGAGCAAGCAGCGTAAGACAAGAAGAGAGAAGAGTCGAGGAAGAGCGGAGATGAACAGATCATCCATAACGAAGGGTGGTTCCCGCAGAATGGTGAGGTGGTCATGGATCATGGTTCAAGGCGGTTAATTGGGGCAAGTTGGTCCGAGGAACATTTGTTCAAGCACAGAAGCATGAACGTAGGGAATGAAGACAGGGAATGAAGACAAGGAAAATCAAGGATAAGACAGGGGAGGGCACGGGAATCGGGGAAGAGACAAGGAGAGGGAAGGTGAACACACAGGGAGGAGGATGAAATGGGGAAGGGAAACAGCAATGCAGAAGGAAAAAAATAAGGAGTCGGGGAACAAAAAAAATAAAATATAGGTCAGTACATAGGAAATGCAGGAATTTGGTCAGAAAATGGTTGGCTTATGTACTGTACAAGAAAAACTGAGCAAAATGTAGTCACCCAAGACAAATATGGGTAAAGTACATCCATATCAAAGAGTAATAAATTACGGCATTTCATCTCAACACGGGGTGGGGGTGGGGAGGGGGAAAGCATGCAATAGGAAATTTTCCACTTTGAACTTTAACCGCATAAGCATGGCTGGTTATGAAATGCAGGCAAAAGTCTTTAAAAAGGGCACTCTGATCCAAACGTTTCAGCATGCAAAACTAGGGATGACCAAAAAAAAAGGATCAAATGATAAAATAAGCTTAATGCTCATATTAACAGAGGCCGATTACAGACTGAAACAAATATTCAAACTAGACATTATAAACTGATACGCCAAGCTTCCCACATTTCATACCAGCTTTCACAGCAATCGAAATAAAATACAAGACGTAAAATGTAAAACTTAAAAAAAACAACAACAACAACAACAAAAAACCCCCAAAACAAAACCAATCCAAAAAAAAAAAAAAACCCCAAAAACCCCAACAACAATCTCTAGATTTCAGAGTTAACAAGAAAGGTAAAGTATTAGGGTGAAGAATGTTTTTTTTAGAAGACAATGACTAATTACTGCAAAGAAAAAAATTACTAAGAAAGACTGGAAGAGTGCCTCGTCAAGATCTGTGGGAGAACCTTCAAAGAAAAATGTATTAGAGTAGTTCACACAAAATAAGATTTAAAAAAAAAATGCAATGACACATAAGCATGAGATGAATAAGCAAATAATTAGAAAAGACAGAGCAAACTTTCTTCATAGAATTTAATCGGCAAATCAGATTCTCTATGGCCTCTGAGAACACAAAAATGTAAACCGAAACTAAAAAGCCAAACTACGGCATGTCTCTTAAGTTTTTCTTAGGAAAAATAAGCAGCTGAGTATCAAATCGATGCATCTATATATACGTACACACGCGCACGCTCTCCTCTGGGCGTGCGTGTGTGTGACCTTCTGTTCGAATGAAACCTTTTCCTCACAGAAACAAGCATTTGAACTTCGTTTTAGAAATAGATGGAAATGAAAATACTTGGACTTCCACACAAACATCGAAGGGGGCCGGTGTCGTTTTATTTACGTGGGGGGAGCGGGGCGGGGGGGGGGGGGGGGGGGAGGAAAAGCGAAAACGAAAAGACCTTCCCAGATGAAACGTGGTCGAAGCGTCGGCGGGAGCGACTGGGTTCACTCACCTCTTCGTTCAGATTGCTAACCAACAGGACCGTGTTTCCGCCAGCTGAGACTCCGGGCAGGCCAACGCGGCCGGCGGCCGCGGCGGCCGCTGCGGCCGCGGCATTTGGGATAGCCAGAGGACTCAGAGCTCCTGGAACAGCTGCAACAGGAAGCCCTAATTTTAAAATAAAGCATATTTTACGAAACACACACGAGGCGTTTTAAAAAGATCCACTTAAGAAGCACTCTGCCTGCGGCGATGGCCGACCACACCCGACTCCGTCTCCTCCCCAACGCCGAGGGGGAGGGGACGCCGTGCCCGAGCGAACCGGCCAGTCTCCGGAGCGGGATCGATGCCCGAGTCAAATGGAGCAGACGCTCAATCCCGACTCGCACGCGACTCATTTCAGTTAATAAAACGAAACGGGATTCGAGCCAGACGCAACATCCTTCACTCCCCAGAGGCCCATCATCCGCGATAACGCGCCTCTAATTCATCCCGGTGACCTCCGGGAAACCTCACGGAGATTAGGCTTAGCCCGCGCTTATAATCCACTGGCGGCAAGAAACGGACAGGGAGACACGTTGTCTGTAACGGCGTGCCGTCTCGCACCGCTTTCCCGTAGTGCCGGTGACTCTTCCTCTCAACGGCACACTTAGAATCACATAGCTAATTAAAGTTTATGAAACATCGTGAAACAAATGAAGTCCTTCATTTCCTTGATTAGTGTAAATCGCTCAGATCACATTTGGAAATCATCGAAATGACCTGAAATACACCCCGTGAAGATCAGTTTATTTTCCATTTCCACAGTGTAGCAGTTCAAAGTGAACGGAAGTCGTCTTAATGGAGGGACTGTAAGGATTTTTCATCTGCCACTGGTTTTCTAGGTAGTCAATTCCTTCTCTCACGCCCCAGGCCCCGTCCGACCCAGACGGACGACTGAAATCGAGACCAAGGTTCCCCGGGCCTTTCCCGCCTGCTTGGGACTGACCACCAGGTCTTCCGGAACCGCGCGGTAGCTGTAGCCATCTTGACCGGGCTCAACGGCCCCCGTGCACCGTGCGGATGGAGATTTCCACTGGCGTCCAAACGCTGGATAGCCCGTTGGGCACGAGTGAGGAAATCATCATCCCAGAGCTCCGGATGGGCTGACGTCAAGGTCACGCCACGCACCACGAGCTCTCTCACGCCAGGCCAAACACGTAGCGAATAAAATCCGAACGGGAGGAAGGTCCTCGCGGCTTCCCCACTCTCCTCGCCTTCCCCCTACCAAAATACTTAAAACCACAACGGGCTTACCTTGGACCGGGTGGCATTTTGTAGTTCCTCGGAGTTATCCGACGGTAGGTAGTTAGCCCGAAACCTGAATACGGTCTTACGCACTGCAGTGTTTGTGGGACGCGTTCTCCCACCTGCTAATTTCAACAGCCTCGGTCTTCTGGGTTACGGAACCCTTGATCCCCTCAGACCTACCTGCCACAGGCTCACTGAAAAAACTGCCCCGGGCAGCAAAATTTGCTGGGTGGCATATCACGCTTCCACGGGTTCCTTAAGTCTTCAACCTTCTCAGGTTGGGCCTACCTGGCTGATAAACGGAAGTACACCTGATTCCAATTCAGAATTCCGGCCAACGGCGCCTCTCCCTCCCGCGCCTTCTACGCGCTTGGATCTGTGACCGTTGGGTCACTGATAATCGCCACACCTTCACTCCACAGAACTTATGTACATATCTTCAGATTGCCTCCTGTAAATTACTTATTCATATAAATATGTCTCCCCCCCCCCCCAAGGCGGTAAACTCACCGTGTCTCTACCAACTCTTAAATTCTTATCTTGTACTCTCCCAAGTGCTCAGTACAGTGCTCTGCACATAGTAAGCGCTCAACCACCATCCACTGATCGAACATAAACCAGGCCGGATTCTCTCCGGTGTCCTTTTTTTCTACGTAAGAGCAACAGAATCACAGAAACGGGGCTCAACGAGACCATGAGATCACATCTTGCCACCAGGGAGGGGAATGACAAAGTTACGCAAACCTTGATTTCTATTTTTCAAATCCTAATCTTTCGCTAACATCATAGCTTCATTCTCCACCGAGACCAACTCTGACCTAAGGAAAAACCTCTCTCAGTGTTCACCATCCTCTCATATTCTGGGTCCCAACTCGGGCCTCTTTGAATGCCCCCGGATCGGGAAAACCCGGCAGCAGTACGAAAACAAAGAAAATAAAGTCAATAAATAGCTCGCGTCTGTTTCTTATCGGTGTCAACGTCCCGATCTAGCTCGGGAAGGTGCTCGGTAGACAGTACTCTGTCACAGTCTGGCCGCGAGAGATGAGATGGGACTTGAGGAAATCAGGTTACCGGGGCCAAATGATTACCGGCTTCCTCATCTGTGGCTACTGATTTGGGCAGGAGCCTACTTGGTTGAAATCCATGCTTACAGAGATAGTGGCTTCGTCTTCCCTTTCTCTTGCCATCACCAGACTTCCTGTGACAGATCTGGCGGGGGAGGGTGTGGTATGTGGGAGGGGTACGGGTAGAAGTCTACAATGTTGTCGGTCTTATAGATGCGGTTCTACGTGGGGGCCCCTTTTACCTCTGGGGTCAACGTATCCAGATCCACCACCGGTAAAGACAGCAGGTAACGTTAAGCTTTCCCTCTGCAGATATGGGGGGAAACCACTGCACCAAAATGTACTTGGAAAGCTCGATTATGAATCACCCTGCTCTTTCAACCCTCTCGCTCCATGCCGGGTAAACCTTCGCTTTCCTCCATTATAAATCGCCCTCCTATTTAAACCTCCTTCGATTTGATTTTCCAGCTCTCTGCTTCCCCCTGCTCCTCCAAACTCCCGGAGTTGGCGAGATAGGTACGGCGCCCCACTTTCCATCAACCGACTCTCTTCTCCCCGGCGACGCGCTCTGTCGAGACCACCACCTTCCTTTCCTTGGCGGAATTTAATGGCCTCTTTCCTATACCCGTCCTCCTCGACCTTTCCATTGCTTCTGACTTGAGTATAGTTTTTCTCCCTTAAATCCCTCTTCAATCTGGGCATCTACGCTCTCTGTCCACTCATTTTTCTTCCAAGTGTCCCTCTGGTGCCTCCGTTTATAGCTTCTTTCCATCATCTGAATGGATGTGTCTCTCGCACATCTTTTACTAAGAGCTCCTTCCACTCACACCACTTGAATAGCCGCCTCCCAAATCCGCCGTCCAACTCCTTGACCGATTCCTCTATTCAGTCTTCTCGCTTTAAT
Organism: Ornithorhynchus anatinus; assembly: GCF_004115215.2. Lineage (NCBI taxonomy): Eukaryota > Metazoa > Chordata > Mammalia > Monotremata > Ornithorhynchidae > Ornithorhynchus > Ornithorhynchus anatinus. The sequence continues at coordinate 91,786,361 of NC_041731.1, forward strand.
TGCCTCTCTAATGTTTTCCTTCGGCCACTTCAGATTTGATACGGCACACACCGTCCAATCCCTTACTCGACTGTCAATCTCAGAGGGCATTCATTTCTTAGTCATACAAAGACCGTGTGAATTTCCGGAAAGTATCCTCTCTTGCTTCCTTCGAAATATTTTTCAGGGAATCGCCCGGAGAGTTTGTTTCTGAATCGCAGAAACTTATTTTAACAAAAACATCTGGGATGGTCATAATCCTAGAAATCCGTATTTGCATGGCCTAGTGGAGAGAGCACAGATCTGGGAGAAGACCTTGGGTTCTAATCCCGGCTGCTGCCACTCGTCTGCTGTGCTGACCTTGGGCGAGTCACATGACTTCTCTGCGGCTCAGTGACCCCTTCCCTAAAAGCGGGGTTAAGACTGTGAGCCCTACGTGAGAACGGACCGTGTCCAACCTTGCATCTACCCCAAGTGCTCAGTAAAATGGCTGGAACAGAGTGAGCACTTAAATATAATTTTTTTAAAAAAAGAACTAGGATATCACAGGTAACATCACTGTTCTTCTCGTTTCCTTTCCTGAGCAGGGACAGTAGCTACCTTCTATGAGGTGAGGAACAAAATAGTGATCCTCAAATGGTAAACAATTATGGCACTGGCATAGAAAAAAGAAAGAGGCGGACCAAAACTCCTATTTTCTTTAACCTCTTTTAACCTCTTACCTTTAAAGGGGTAAGATTATACCTCTTTTAGCGGTCAAGTGAGGAGTTTGATCGAGCAGTTCCTTCTCCTTATTAACCTGGGCAATAAGACCAGCCGGCTTTGTTTAAGTTCCATTTTAGCTTCTAAATAGGAAAGAAGCACTCCTCCAGTTCACTGTCAGAACAGAGTAGCTTAATAACTATGAATTTATCACCTATAAACTTTCCTTCCAATCGACAAGGGAGAAAAATAATAGCACGGTGGAAAACCTAACACTCGTGGAATTAAATCAGCTCCGCCTCCGCCCCCTCCCTGCTTGCCACCCGCTACAGCTGCTGACACTCCCCCCAACCACCACGTCACGGTCTGTCTTCTTCCTTCCGTCTGGCACGGTCTGGTCCCCCCCCCCCCCGGCCAGGACACCTGGAGGCTGATGGCATCTTGCTTCCCCATCCCCGCCCTGAAAGTCTTATTTCTTTCCTCAATGCCTTTGCTTTTTAGCATTTCCCGGCCTTCTGTTTCAACCCCTACCCACTTCTTGCCCTCTCCTACCCTGAGCAAAGCGATGGGTCAGTGGTGAAGGATGAAAATCTCATGAAAATCCTACTCTCCTTGATAATCTGACCCCGTTTAGATTAGATTGGATTTTCCTGGAGGAAATCTGTCTGCTGGTTCCCAGATTGGAGGTTTGCGCTGCCTTACCACTTCCTACCCGACTCCACCCACACCATTCGTTTTTCACCGGTGGAAGTGGTCCCCAAATGAGCCCGCAGAAGGGAACGATTCCATCTACCCTCAAAACACAGGCAACTGCTCTCCTTACCCAATCTAAATTGAATCTGTTACCATAAAACACTTACCTAGCCATTTATTACATCTCCTGGAAAATGTTTCGTAGCTCTCCGCAAAATTTTCTTTCAAATAGGTGATATCTGACAGAGACTCGGCAAGTGTTTGCAATAAAGTTAGTGCCATACCGGGAGAGAATGAATTTCTAGAATACACTGAAGTTACAAAGCCATTTATAATCTTGAAAGATGGTCGCACATACATACTGTCCCTCGGCTACTTCCCATTTTTCCAAGTTTCCCCAACAACCTCAACTTCCCATTCTCATCACGCCCCTTCCACTGATATGCTCACCCCACCCTAGCTTTCCCTCTCCACCTTCAAGCTTTTCCTTTTCGTTACTTACTCTCTCCACAGAGCCGCTCACCTTGAAACAAAAATCTGTATATTTACACACAACGCGTGGGTGTGTAGGTACATGTAGACGTACTCATACTCACGTACCCAAAACAGACTCACCTGATGTAGCCGGAACGACTCCAGGACAAGTGGGAAAGCAAGGAAGCCCCTAGTGCCTCTTACATTTTATCCTGCCTCGGGAGGTTGTTCAATTGAAATCGAAAGACTCAAACAAGGGGCAGCACGCGGCTAGGGTTTGGGTCTCAATTCAACGGGGATCCCTACCGAAAAAAAAACCCCAACAACTTTAAAAGCAGACCTGGTCACAGTCACTACTCCTCCCGTTACGGCACAACGACCTCAAAAGGCTAACGGCCGCCGATGAGAACCTCTCCCCGGGTACAGGAAGAGAGAGAGGAAATCGGTGAGGGAGGGAGGGAAGGGGTCAGGAGGGAGGGGGTTGAGGAGTCCCTTTATCCCCACAACTTGTGGGGTTAGAGCTTTTTTGCGGAGCAGGGGGTGAGCAGTGGATAAGGCGCAGACTCCTTGACCCTCTCTTGGCAGGTGTTTGCTTTACAAGATTCGGGGTGAGCAGGGATGCTTCACCTAGGAGGACGCAGAGCCCCATGGGATTGGAGGATCTCTGGCAGATGCCATCGAGTGGAAATTGAAGACGGGGTTACGATTACCAAATTCTACCAGGTGGGTTTTCATCCTCTGCGAGAGCACACTCCAAGGTCACCGCTAAATCTCCTTACTTGCCAAGTCCCACGGAGTCTACTCTATCCTAATTCTCCCTGACCAGGCGTTGCCTTCCACATCCACCTCCCGGAAAGACTCACCAACTCTGGTTTACTAGCACCCAGTTTCCCCTGGGTTCTCCTCTTACCTCTTCGGGTCAGTCTTCTCTTTCGCCAGCTCCTCCTCCGCCTCCCTCACCAGCGGTGGCCATTCCTCGAGGTGCTGCTTCGAGTCCTCTTCTCTTTTCCCTTTCCAGTGAGCTCATCCCCGACACCGGCTTCAGCCTCCACCAGATTTGGGATGGCTCCCAAATCTACCTCGCGCCTTCTCCGCAGTTCTGCATTTCCTCCGGCCTCGAGGTCGCCTCGAAATGGGTGACCCACCGACTGAACCACATCCCTACTGCACGGAAGACGTGCTCCTAAACTCTCCCCGAAAGAGAGTGACCCGTTCTCTTCTTAAAAACCACCAGATAAGGTACGGGCTCGAATGTCTCAACTGAATGAAAGAAAATTCCTCCTTATCTTTAATCAAAATCCTCCAATCTGAATCGAAGCCCATTTCCTCTTAGATTAGCTATAATGGAGATGGAGAACACATCATCTTCTGTACAGTTTCTGGCCCCGCTGGACGTGAGACTGTAGTTTTAAGGACTCTTCGAATCTGTGCACCTGACGTTTTCTCTCCTCCAATACCACCCTCACCTACTTTTCCACTCCTGATGACGATGATCCGTTAGGTGCTTACTAGGTGCCGGGCACCGTACTGAGCGCCGGGATGTACAAGGTAATCGGGATAGACACGGTCTCCGTCCCAGTCTTAACCCTCGTTTTACAGACGAGGGAACCGAAGCGCAGAGAACTTAAGTCCTCTGCCCCAAGGAGCAGAGCAGGGATTTGAACCCAGGTCCTTCGATCCACTAGAGCAAGGTGCCCCTACGAGACTTCGATTCCGTCCCCGTATCCCTTCTGGGAAGAACTGCCAGCCAGGCGCTCCCAAGGAGATCCCGTCAACTCACCCTTCAACTGACGACGTGGAGCAGGAGGATCCCGGAAGATCTACCACTCTGCCTCCCACCCATCCTGCCCCGCTCCCGGAGCCCACCCAGCTCAGCGGCTCCCACTCGTTCCCTTCCTCCTACTGCCAAGAGGGAAGGGGCCCTTAGGGTGCTGGGTCTGGGTGCTGGACGGTCCCGGGAGGGTTAGGGAGGCGGCAGCAGCAGCGGCCCCCGCTCCTATCTCTCCTGACGGGCCCCGGAGAAGCGGAGTGGCTCGGTGAAAAGAGCCCTGGCCGGGGAGTCGGAGGTCACGGGTTCAAATCCCGGCTCCGCCGCTTCTCGGCTGTGTGACTCTGGCCCAGTCACTTCGCTTCTCTGGGCCTCAGTGACCTCATCTGCAAAAGGGGGATTAAGACCGTGATCCCCACGTGGGACAATCTGATCGCCTCGCATCCTCGCCGGCTCCTAGAACGGTGCTTTGCACACAGTAAGCGCTTAACGTATGCCGTCGTCATTATCATTATAAAATGGGGGTTAAGACTGTGAGCGCCAAGTGGGACAACCTGATTACCTGATTACCAGGGTTTAGCACAGTGCTCGGCACAGATTAAGTGCTTAACAAATGCCATTTTTATTATTACTGTGAGTATTATTAATACCCTTCTCAGAGAGCAGGATTGCAGAGAACGACTCTAGGGCAGGCACCCCAAGCAGCAGCAGAAGACCAGAGACTTGCTTTCTGAAACGTGTAGCTCCCTTTGGACGTCGGGCGATCAGCCCGGTTAGATCTGAGGTAGGGATGGGCCTGAATGCCAGGGCGTAAAACGTTTCCCTTACTCTCCAGAGCGACTACTTCTTGCTTTCCCCGAGGACTTTTATTTAAGGGTATTTGTTAAGTCCTTACTACGTGCCAGACACCGCACTAAACGCTGGGGCAGATATACACAAATCAAGTCGCGCACAGTCCACGTCCCACACGGGGCTGACGGTCATAATCCCCATTTTACGGATGAGGGAACCGTGGCACAGAGAACTCGAGTGACTTGCCCAAGAACACACGGCAAACAAGCGGCGGAGCCGGGATCAGAACCCAGGTTCTCCTTCTGCCTCCTAGGCCTGTGCTCTACCCGCGAGGCCACGCTGCTTCTCCAGTTCCTTTCTTTTCTACAGCGTCTTCTGGCCTTGGAGATCCTTCCGCTCAGGGTGATCAAAAAAATCCCTGGCACTTTCTTTCAGAAGCTACGCCATAGCTGGTGACGCTCTCCCCGATAAATACTTCCACAGTCTGAAGAATTAAAATTGATTTCACGGAGCCCCCAGGTTCCAGGAAATTACTGAACGATAATTTAGATAGATAGTCTTAACTGTATTTATTTTCTCAAATAAGTGCGTATTTTAGCACATTCTAACCGAGAGAAAGTTTTGACTACCAAAAACTCACCACGCCATTTGTTTAGGAAACAGAAAAATTCCAGGATTTATGCCAACTACTATTTCAATGATCCAAACGTTATTCAAAATCATCGATCTTTCAGTCGGATCATTCCTCCTCCTGAATTACACGATTTTCTTTGAGGCCGGTGGCGATTCAGAAGTGAACGTTCCCTCGGCGGACCACAAGCGCCGAGATGAAAACGGGCACGGCTACGCTGCCCAGGTTTTCGAAACACCAATTTCACGAGAAGGAATACTTCGAGGCTACGTCTGGATGGCTAAATTTAAGAGGAGAGCTGCTCGATAATCCAATAAATTCACCATCGCCTTGACGGTCAACCCTCGGGAATGTACAAATGGAGACAACAAGCTGCCATTGCACCGCTTAACCTTGTAAATCCTGAAATGGAAATGGAGGAGCTAATAAGAGGCACAGCTGAGTTTTAGAGAGTTACGACTACAGCTGGCTGGGAGGAGCAGGAAGAGAGTGCGCCCGAGCTGCATTTCTTTGCTAGAGGAAGTTGGCGGGGAGAGTAGCAAAGGGGTAAGACGGACAAAAGGGAGACGGGCGGGGGAAGGTGGCGTTTGCTACTCTCAATTAAAATAACTGCACGATGCAGGTAAAATGGTCCTGCAAAGTGTCCAAGTAGACCTACTTTATGGAATTTTAAAGGCTACTCAAATCTCCTCCAAAATATTTCACCGTCTCTACAGCAAAACTGTCGCAGGCAGATCAGTGGGCATGGAGCGTGAGAATTCCAAGCCACTGCACACCGATACGCTTTTTCCCTAAAAAAATGAAACGGTGTATACCTATAATAATGATGATACTGACAATGGTAACTGCAGGGTGGCTCGGTGGCAAGAGTAAGGGCTTGGGAGTCAGAGGTCATGGGTTCGAATCCCGGATCTGCCACCCGTCAGCTGTGTGACTGTGGGCAAGTCACTTCACTTCTCTGTGCCTCAGTGACCTCATCTGTCAAATGGGGATGAAGACTGTGAGCCCCATGTGGGACAACCTGATTACCCGGTATACCCCAGCGCTTAAAACAGTGCTCTGCACACAGTAAGCACTTAAATACCAACATTAATATTATTATTTGTTAAGCACTTACTACGCGTCAAGCTGTACTCAACGAGCACGGCGGCAGCTGTGGGGTAATCAGATCCCACAGGGGCCTCATGGTCGAAGTAGGAGGGAGAGCAGATACTGAATCCCCGTTCTGCAGATGAAGGAGCTGAGGCACGAAGGAGGGATATGACTTGCCCAAGGTCATACAGCAGACAAGCGGAGGAGCCGGGTTCAGAACCCTGATCCTCTAACTCCCAGGAAAGTGCTCCTCACACTAGGCCACGCTGCTTCTCTGTGTAACTTTTCCTGAGTGTCCAGAAAGAACATTCCAACATTCTGAAGTAACCAAGCATACTTACTCTTGTAAAAAGATCATTCTGTCACAAGAAATGACTTCACATTGCCATTTCACCGCACAGTCGACATCATCATCACTAAGAAGTGTGGCTCAGCGGACAGAGCCCGGGCCTGGGAGTCGGAAGGATCTGGGTTCTAATCCCGGCCCCGCCACGTGCCTGCTCTGTGACCTCGGGCAAGTCACTTCACTTCTCTGTGCCTCGGGTCCCTCCTCTGTGACATGGAGATCGACTTGGTTAACTTACACCTACCTCAGTGCTTAAAAAGGTGTTTGGCACATAGTAAGCAAGTCAACAGAGTTAACAATTATTATCATTATTACTGAAACCAAAATGGCTCAAGACAGAAACGAGTCTACAGAGAAACGAGGGATTACAATCCCTACGCTGAGGCCATCCTGAAGTCGAATTCCCTGTTGCTAATAGATCCACGAGCAGCACTTTCTTCCCGGTTGCTCTTTCCTTTCCTTTATATCTGATGGAACACGACTCTCTCCGCCATCATAGCCCTGCTACAATCTCATCTCCTCCGAAACACGTTCCTCGACTAAGCCTTCATTCATTCATTCATTCGATCGTATTTGCTGAGCACTTACTCTGTGCAGAGCACTGTACTAAGCGCTTGGAATGCACAAATGGGCGACAGATAGAGACGATCCCTGTCCACTGACGGGCTTACAGTGTAGCCCTCCTTTCTGCATCACCTACGAACTTGGGGCCGTACCCCTTAAGCGCCCTATAATCGCCCCACCCTCAGCCTCGCCGCACTGACGTACATTTCCTTACACTCTCCCGTTTCCCTTACCTGTAACTGACCTTAACGTCCGTCTCTCTCCGTCGACCGCAAGCTCCCCGTGGGACCGTGTCTACCAAGTCCGCTGTACTGTACTCCTCCAAGCATTCAGCACAGCGCTCCGCACACGGTAAGCACTCAATAAATACCGAGACACGTCAGCCGGTGACCACACAGGCGGGTCCCGTTACACTGGCATTACGAGCAGGGAATGTGTCCGCTAATTCTGTCGCATTATACACTCCCAAGTGCTCAGCAGGTGTTCCAAAAATACCAACCATCGACTGATGATATCGCCGGAACGATTCATTTGCTGTTCGCTCTGCGCTTGCTCCTTTAGGGGGGAAAAAAGAATCCCCAGATATCTACTGAAACATTTTTTTCCACCGTTAGTTTGGCCCGACATCTCGCTGCCACGGAATACGTGCTGGCTGCAGGGTCGGAAGACGCCGCGGCAGCTCAGGTGGGCCTCTGGCTTCCCGAGGTGGGCACTGGGGCAGGTGGGCAAGGAGGTGTCGCTCACCTTCCCTAGCCACCTCACCCAGTCCTGTAGTCCCCTCCCTGAACCCCGCACACCACCCGGAGCTGGGATGGCCACCTGATACCGCAGCCGACCGTTACCCCTCAAGCATCGTGAACTTGAGTTTCTTTCTTGCGAAGTTACACTTGTGAACGCCGACGCCAAAACCAAGGTCACGAAGCAGATTAATGACAGTTCCGGCAGCTCCTTTAACAGTGCCGAAGAAATGCACTCACGGGGGACGGCCCTACGATCACCTGACTGGATTTCATCTCGGTTTGCAGAGGCGGGGGAGGCTCGGTAAGATCCAACCTTTGCACAGTGGCCACCCACATGAGTATATAAAAATATGATAAATAATTGGAAATCAAAGATGCACAGAAGTATTATATATATTATGTCTAGATAGAGATATATATATATCTATTCTGACTTTGTTCCTAAATATAAGTTCGGTTCAGATGCAGTTCCATCGGTTTAGTTTTATCTGATTCAAAAAATGATCATATACAAACTCAAATGTCTATCAAGAGGCATTATGTAAATAAATGGCACTTCAAACTTACAAATTGCCCAAGTCCCAAAGGTTCCTCTGAATGCTACTTTTCATGTTCAGTGCCTTTTCCATTTTAATGGGGAGGAGGAAGAAGGGATTCAACATAGAAGAGATACGGAGCGATTTTTGGCAATCTGGCGGCCCGAGGAGAGATGCGGAAATTCAGAGAACTAGACCCTAGAGATCACTGGCAAGAAATGTACACATAGACCGGTCAGCACTTTCTCGGAGATGGACATACTCATAGACATACACACATACATATAGATATAGATATCTATAATATATAGATATCTATATATCTGTAAATAAAACTACATATAACACTAGTTTTATCATTCAGAATTTTAACTAATTCAGGCTGGACCACTTTCCCATCCTCTAACAATGAACGATTGAGGATTTATTCAGCATCCTAGTAGCTGTTAGAAAAAAAAAATTGAGTCTACTCTAATTTTAAGAAATAACAATTGTGGCTTTATAAAGTGCTTTTCATGTGCCAGGCACTGTACTAAGTGCTAGAGTAGATAAACGATAATTAGGATGGACATAGACCTGGTCCCACATGGGGCTCATAGTATAAGCAGGAAAAAAAACAGGCTTTGAATCCCCATTTTTCAGATAAGGAAACTGAGGCACAGAGAAGTTAAGTGGCTTTCCCAAGGTCACACAGCAGACAAGTGGCAGGTGCTTCCTTCCAACGTACAGCGATAGGACATTTACACAGTGGATTTTTCATTATTGTTGGATATAAAATAATCTCCTGGGAATACACGGTTTGTTCTGCCGTTTAAGAAAAAAAAAATTGCAAAAATCATGAAGAATCAACTACTATTGCCAACTTTTCCAAAAGTGATTCACTTCACCACTAGTGAATTATCCTTCTCAGACATGATGAAAAGACTCACTAAAAGAGTCCCAATTTATAATCTCAGGGATTTCTGATCATTACCTTGTTCTTTAATAATACAGGAGCGGAATGAGAAGTGTGCTGTCTTGCCTAGGATTATCCATTTGGACGTCAGGTCCCTCAGCGACCGCATGTAACTCGGGAATCTTTCTTCCTTACATAAATCGGAACGCACATTTATATTTTATTTTTGATTGACACAGTTTTAAAACTCCTCTTTATATTTCATAAGATCACCACAACATTTCAGCTTTCTTGCTTAAGAAGCAGAAGTGCGGGTGAGAAAAATATAGCCAATCGGAACTTGAAATACAGTTAGAGAAATCTGAATTGACGGGAATAATACGCATTAGTATTTTCACAAATTTTTCCTACGTTATTTTTATATGTACAATGTATATTCACGTATATGCATAGATGATACATAAAAACTTTCTTACATTCATTTTATATATGAATATACAGTTGATTATGAATATATATCTATAAAATGAACGTAGGAAAGTTTTACATATATTCATATATTCACAGAAACGTAAGTAGAGGTACTTTATGAAGTAAAAGAAGGAAAAAAAGCATACGATAGCCCTACTGGAAGAATACAGATGCTCTACACTTAATAAAAGTACTGGTTTGAAAGAACAGTACACGGTATCGGTTGTCAGAAATCCAACAGGTCATATAGTTTTGGGGATATTCGATTTCCATCCGTACGGAATCCGAGGAAATACTTAGCACTCCGTGTCAATGTCGTCTGTGAACACTTAACGTAGTACAAGTCTCCAAATGATAACACGTCTAGTGCGTCGTCATCGACAGCAAATAATAAGGTGTGTTATGTGCATAATGCCGTATTAGGCAGTAAAGGGATTTTATAAATCAAGAAGGTGACGATCCTTGAAAAATTGGATTTTAAAACGGCGAGGCTGCCTTAAGAGCAATTCCACACTGCTGTCATCCGCTCCAACCACCAGAGTAACCGCAGTGTCTCTAAATAGTCAAGACGAATCTATAACAACAATAATATTATAGATCGTGATGTTATTTACTATCCGCGGCCCATCACCCTACCAGGGAAGCCCGAATACTCTGAGGTACCCCTCAGTTGTTAGGGCACGTGATGACAACGCCAGAATACACCTAAAAGCCAACAGAACTACACAAACCCCATGAAACACGTCTAAACGTTAACAATAAAGCCGCAGACTCTCAAATAAAGGAGCCATCTCCGTAATCCGCTCAGGCTTGGAAATAAAATTTACATCTTATTCACCCTTGCTTCAACCAAGATATTCTTGAAAGATGCTCTCCTTCCGCGTGAGAGTTAGAGACAATCTCCTCCTAGTCACAGAGAGGTCACGCACAAGTGAATGGCAAGAGTCTCACAGCCTCTAGGCCAGAAAAGGGATAAAACCAATTCCGCGGTGCGTGTCTGGGGTGTCCGTCGGGGTCCGAGGACTAGAACGGACCCCGTAAGACGACGACACAGTCCGGCTCCCGGTGCTCGCCGCCCCTCCGGGGCTGCTCTCGGGGCTCTGCAACGTAGGACTGGGGTGGGGGGTGGGGGTGAAAGACACCCCGGGTTAACTTCGGTAGCTGCCCACTGGGCCCTGGGCATCCTCCTCTACCCGACCGCCCCGCCGCCTCCCGCCATCCCGCACCGTCTTTCCGCCACGTCGCGGAGGAGCCTCCATCCCCAGCGGCCTCCCGACGGCCCGGCCGGGCGGAGAAGAGCAGCCGCGGCCCAGCGCCGCCTCCGCAGACCCTCCGGGGGGAGGCCGTGGCGGCTACCGCCGTGGCAGTCAACGCGGCTGCGGACTCTGGGCGGCGAGGAGCCTGAAATTCTGCTCCTCTAGCTGCAGCACCCCAGTGATGGGTGCTTTCGCCTTTATGTCCCCTTAGTGTTTTGCTTCATCTCTCCTTCTCTCTGTCACCAGTCCCCTCTCCCCCTTTTTATTTTCAGACTGGGAGTCCCCGAGAGGGACAAATAAAGCGTCTCATTCCCACCTGGGTATTCCTTCCCTCTAAACTGTAAGCTACACATGTGTCTACCAATTCCCCTGTAACGTATTCTCCCAAGTCTTAGGGTCGCGTTCTGGACACCGGAAACGCTCAACAAATACGACCGACCGATCGACTGATCTCCAGTACAGTGCTAGGCACACGGTACGTGCTTAATAACCGTATTGCTGCAACTCTATTATGGCCCAAAACTGCTTTAAGGCAGGGCTATGATGATTTATTAGCAAGAGGGTGTGCCGCACACGATAGTAAATCACTGCCCAAATCTACAGAGACTGGCCTCATTTACCTTCACTGGGTCAGGACTGGTCGCTCCAACTGGGCGGGGTTTTCCTAGAGCTCTTTACGCGAACACTGGATTAGAGCCCTGCACGATTTAAGTCCGGCTTTTGGGGCCAGAAATCCCTCAGGGCAAGACCGGGTTGGTACAGAGCCGGGCCCGGCCAGGACCGGACGGTCACCGGGTTCCCTCGAATCCTCCCTTTTACATCTTAGTCGGACCGGGGACAGAGCCATTCGTCGTGCGGCGGGATGCGGAAAGAAGTCCCCCGCCGCCGCCGCCGCATCCGTACTGGTTCCGGTAGGAACCCGGGAGCCCAACCGGACAACCGACACAGCACATAAGCGATAGTCCCGAGACCGTTTCCGCTCCCGCGCAAAGTGCCGGGCGGCATCTGAAATGAGGCGGATAGAGATGCGAAACTACGCGCTGAGACGAGACGATTCCTAGGTGCCTACAGTGGACAGGTAGATGCCTCTGTCCACGCCTGCATTAACTGAACATTACTGTACGCATCTTGCTTTTTTAACGACGGAACTCAGTCTAGCGGAAAACAGATTGCTCATCTATAATTCAGTGAACGCAGTGAAATACGTAGTAGCTGACAATCTTACGGTTCAATCTGAATCAAACGAATCTCGATAGGAAGGAGTAATGAAGAAAGATATCCTAAAGCAACAACTAAAAGAAAAAAACACCCGGAGATTCTAGCTTTACGTATTCGCTTAATTGCCACGAGAGTCAAGCACTAAAAAAAGACAAAATTAAAAAGATACGTACCCAAATATTATAAATATCCCCTCCTATTATTTCAATTTGTTTGAACACAATATGTAAAATGGAAACAAGACAGGTCTGTTTCGTGGCATATTTTCCGTCTGCCGGAGCTAAATGATTGCATATTGTCTGAAACTAAGTCAGCCCCGCAGAACGTCATCGGGATACTAAACATAAAATTTATAATAACCCAGGAGATCAAGTACACGTAAACTCTACGAAGCTGAAATCTCGTGAATCCTGCCTTCAGAGAACATCTTTAGTTTCACTTCTTCTGCCAAACTCTGAAAAGGCCTCTACATTTCTGTCCGAATCATAATTTCCATCTGCGTTTTCACCTGGGAAGAACAGAAATCATCGAGAAACAGACAACTTTCTGACGTTAAGAATGACCGGCTCATTCAAAGGATGACCATTTGAGACTTTCCCATTTTCGGAACGTGGGAAAAAACCGCTCTCGCCAAGTGATTCATACCTAGAAGAGACGTCTCCTTCGCAAACGCTGCGGCGATAGCCGGGTCCAGAGCCGGCTGTCCGTCACCAGACGGAAGATCCGGTCGGGTGTAATCCCGACTTTTATCATTGTTGTACTTAACGTTCAAATTCACCAGTTTGGAAAAATCGATCCTTAGGGTACAGCAAGCATTATAGATATTCTGACCATCCAGAGCCTGTAAAAAATATACAAAGTAAAGTTAAGGCAGTCTGATAACTGGATCGATACCATCTAAATGAAATAAAGAACGGAGCACTATCTAGTAGATTGACTCTACGGAGGCTGTCTAAACGGACGACTCGGGGTCAAAAACAAAGATCCATCCGGAATGACTCGTTTAGGTTGCTCCACAGGGTCACCTCACGTAAGCTGGGCTGACAATCTAAGAAATTGACGGCACTGGCCCTTCAACACAAGGAAAGTAAAACAATCAGTAGAGCTCTCCTCAAACGCCCAACATGGAAATGAACGAAATGGATGAACGTCGAAGCCGCTGACCGGTTACATTAGAACCAGTCTTACAAATAGCTGACAGTCAGTACGTGCGTCTGGGCCCCAAGCAAATTTTACAGGCGGGTGAAAATTTCAGTTGGCACTCTTTATTTCAACCTACTTAAAAGGTTGATTACGTCGTATGTAGTAACGGCCCCCTGATTCGAGGTTGGGGAACACCTTTTTCAGCATAAATCTGCCATGTGCTATCCTCTATATCATTTCAACTACCGGGGAGTGGAGTTTAATTAGATCATCTTTATTTTCCAAATCAAGAATTGGTGGATGGTGCTAATTAACTGATAATTGGGAGACTGTCACGTGAAAGCTCTTCTGTTTAGAGTGACGTTACACAACAGTTACCGTTCCAAGTAAGACCGATTTACAGGTCTTTCGTCCAACTGCGGTTCCTTTCGCAAACGGAGGAATGCTTGGGCGCTAATTTCTCCACCATCCTAACCTCAGATTAAATGTTCTCTCCTAATGAGAAAACTGGTTAACGGAGCATTGGCAGCTGCTTCACTTTAGAGGGTATTCTGAATTGACCAATATCAAGCTAAGAACACTTCATTGCAGTCGTTGACACATCTTACATAAAATTCAAGTGTTGCTTTATGCCAAATTTAGAAAACTGATATGATGGAGTCTCCCGTCAGGAATGACCGGTGAGCCGATCCTGAGGCTTCGGGAAAGCCGATCTCTACAGATTATAACGCCACTGGTTTGGGTAAACGCTTTCACTTCCTCATCCCCGCTAGTGGAGTTTCTGCTGAAATATGGACTACACTGAGTGAGGAGGTGGTGAGAGGAGCAGCATATTGTGAAAGCAGGTGTGGTCTTCCCCCTCAACTCCCCCCGTTAGCCAGCCTCATGCCCAACAGGGACTGGAACCAAGCAGGTTCTCCCGATTTCCCCAAACCGTGGTTTTTCCGAGCAGGGATACCGTATTTTACTGACGGCCGTCCCGGAGTCTTTCATCGAGAGACGAAAGAGCGTCAGTCCCGGGACTTCGGCAGGCAGTTACCAAAGTAGCCACCTTGGTGGCCACTGGGGTCAGCATCACTCAAGTCAGCCAGTTATTTACACACGTCCCTCCCTACAGTGAACTGCTCTAGGTCGTGATTGGTCCCATTCTAGAATGATTATGGGCAAAGAAATGATAACCGGCAAGATTCCTAATACAGAATGAACAGGAGAGTGAGTTTAACAGAGATTACGGGGGATTAGCAAAGGAAGAGAAAAGAGCTAACGTGGAGAAAACGGGAAGGTTGGAAAAGGAATACGGTGTGGAAAAAAAGGATTAAGGGGGAAGAAGGTGCACGAGTTTGGTTTCTCTCTCTCTCTCTCTCTCTCTCTCTCATGGTTTAATTGGCCTGCAACCTACATTTTCTTCCTCAGGCAATTTTACACCCCTGAAGGATACGGGACAAATTCTCTCTCTTCAGTAGTACCCATTACTTCGCAACTCATAAGTCTTTCCACCTATGGTTACCCACCACGTAAAACTCCTACCCACCACCTCTCACCGGCAAAATGCCAGCCGTTTTGTTTCTCACAAGCCGTAACCTAGGCATTGTTCTCGACGTCGCTCTAATTCGCACACGCATACGCAATCGGTCACCAAATCCTGTCGGTTCTACCTTCAAAACAGCACTAAAATAGGCCCTCTCCTCTTCATCCAAATTGCCGATACACTGATCCACGCACTCATTCTGTTTCGCCCTGACTGCTGCCACAGCCCCCTTGCTCCGGACTCCGGACGATCATTCGTTCTGCCGCCCGGATGGTTTTCCTACAGAAAAGTTCCGTCCACGTTTCTCCGTTCCCGAAGAACCGCCGGTGGCCGACCACCCACCCCGACATCAAACAGAAATACCTTACCATTGGCTTGAAAGTCCTCCATCTCCTTGCCCTCTCCTAATTCACCTCTCCGATTTTCTACTACAACTAGCAACTTCACTTAGCTCCTCTAAACCAACCTACTTACCGTACCTCGATCTCATCTACCTTGCTGCCAAACCCTTGCCCACATTCATTCGTTCAATCATATCTATTGAGTGCTTACTGTGCGCAGAGGATTGTCCTAAGTGTGTGGAGAGTAAAACACAGCAATAAAGAGAGACATAACGGGCTCGTAGTCTAGGCGGGGGGAGACAGACGTCAATACAAGTAAAATAGGCATTAATATAAAGAATTAGAAATATATATGTGTGTGTGTGTGTGTACGTGTGTGTGTGTACACACACACACAAACACACTGAAGTGCTGTGCGGCAGGGAGAGGGGGGAGAGCAAAGGGAGCAAGTCATGGTGACGCGGAGGGAGATGAAGAAAAGTGGGGCTTAATACGGGAAGTCCTCTTCATTCATTCAATAGTATTTATTGAGCGCTTACTATGTGCAGAGCACTGTACTAAGCGCTTGGGATGAACAAGTCGGCAACAGATAGAGACGGTCCCTGCCGTTTGACGGGCTCACGGTCTGATCGGGGGAGACGGACGGACGAGAACAATGGCACTAAACAGCGTCGAGGGGAAGATCGTCTCGTAAAAACAATGGCAACTAAATAGAATCGAGGCGATGTACAATTCATTAGCAAAATAAATAGGGTAACGAAAATATATACAGTTGAGCGGACGAGTACGGTGCTGTGGGGATGGGAAGGGAGAGGCGGAGGAGCAGAGGGAAAAGGGGAAAATGAGGCTTTAGCTCTTGGAGGAGGTGTGCCTTCAATAGGGCTTTGAAGGGGGGAAATGATTGTTCGGCAGATTTGAGGAGGGAGGGTGTAGGCGGGACACGGGCCGGGGGTTGGCAGTGAGACAGGCAAGATGGAGGCAGGGTGAGAAGATTAGCACCAGAGGAGCCGAGTGCTGAAGGAGAGAAGGGAGGTGAGGTAGGAAGGGGCAAGGTGACGGAGAGCTCCGAAGCCAAGAGCGAGGAGTTTTTGTTTGATACGGAGCTGGGGAGACGACCACTGGAGATTTTTGAGGAGGGGGGTGACGCGCCCTGAACGTTTCCGTCCAGCGATAATCTGGGCGGTGGAGTAAGGTATGGACTGAAGCGGGGAGAGGCAGGAGGTTGGGAGGTCAGAAAGGAGGCTGACGCAGTAGTCCAGGCGGGATTGGGTGAGTCCGATCTGGTATAGTGGTATAGCGATTTGGATGGAGAGGGAAGGGCGGGTCTTGGCGATGCGCATCTTCCCTCTAACCTGTAACTCCCGCCCCCCCCCCCCCTTCATATCTGACAGACTGTCACTCCCCCCTCCTTACTAAAGCCTTATTTAAATCACATCTCCTCCGAGAGGCCTTTCCCAACCGAGTCCTCATTTCCTCTACTCCCCTCTCCCTTCTGTATTGCCCTCAGACTTGAATCTGTATCCTTTATTCACCCCACTCTCAACCCCGCAGCATTTACCTGTTACTGACTTTAACGTCTGTCTCCCTTTCTAGACTAAGTTACTTGTGAACAGGGATGTCTACCAGATCTGTTATACTGAATTTTTCCAACCGCTTAGCACAGCGCTCCGCATACAGTAAGTGCTCAATAAACACGAAGACTAATTTTGTTTCTGCTCTAGAAGAGGGCTGCGAAAAAACACGTGCTTACTCACTCCCGCGCAGACTCCACACGTCGGACAGCCAAACGACCTAAGCCGGACTCGACGCCTTCGAACTGGCGATCCAGGCGCGTGGCGATTCTGACATTTATATAGTCGGTGGCCACCACCAAACCTTCTGGATGTACTTTCGTTGCTTCTGCCAGAGCGCTTCCACTAGTCACCAGTAACTGAAAGGATGGTCACAACTGAAGGATCAAACCTAACACCTTTCATCCGGAAGGTTCAGCACTAATCACGCTTCACCGCCTTCGGTAAAGTCACGACTCTGACACATCTGGATGGGAATCATGCCTCCCCGCTTAATTTTATACTGCGCTAACACGCAAGAGAGCCCAAGATCTGTAATGCGTATAACGGCCGGGGCGTCTCGCAGCCATTATCTTCCAACGGAATCAAACTGCGGATTCACGAATGACAAATCTCCAGTCGAAGGGGAATGGTTATCCCCACCGATCTGAGAATGAAGAATAACTTGAAGCAATGAAGAAACGCATTTTAGGTAGAACTCCTCTAACCGAACATTTTATAATAATAATAACGTCGGTATTTGTTAAGCGCCTACTACGTGCAGAGCGCTGTTCTAAGCCCTGGGGTATTTACAGGGTCATCAGGTTGTCCCCCGTGAGGCTCCCAGTCTTAATCCCCATTTTACAGACGGGGTAACCGAGGCACAGAGAAGCGAAGTGACTCGCCCACGGTCACACAGCTGACAAGTGGCAGAGCCGGGATTCGAGCCCAGGACCTCTGACTCCCAAGCCCGGGCTCTTTCCTCTGAGCCACGCTGCTTCTTTTATGGGGAAACGAGGTTTAAGTAGGGCCGGTGTGCAGGACCCAGGCACTGTCAGGTAATGCTGTGTGAGTAAGACGCATCTTGTGATGGATTAGGACTGGTCTGTGAAGCTGCTGCAGCAGCAAGCCCAGTCTTTCTACGGTTACGAAGGGGGGGGAAAGGAATCAAAGAGACGTACTCCAACGGGGAGTCAGGTACTCTCAAGAGTGGCCCCGAAAACGATAAACCACAAAGGAGCAAAATCTGTGAACGGTGAGGACTGCCCACCTACGTACTCTATTCGGAATGAGTCAAGGAATACAGTGTGCTCAGCAGCAGAACGAGCCTGTGGCTGAAAGACTAAGAATCTAATTCTTCCTTTCGATGCAGGAGAGCCTAATTTCTACTACTTCAATGCCATTGTTGTATTTCTTACACTGTTGATTTTCATCCTCAATAACAACATTTACATACTTGAATACTGAAAATAACTCAAGCAGAGAGATAGAATTCTCCAGGAGTAGAATATCTTGTTAGGGAGGAAGCAACCCATCGAAGCTGCCCAAGGGTCTACGACTTTCAATTCACGCAAACGGTCTTACCGTTCTGAACGCCAAAGCCCTCTCCTTGATGGAAATGCAACGTACGTTCGAAACAACACATCGGGGCTTAACGCTTAACGAGTTAAAAGGAAAAGCGTCGTGCCGATTTTGTGAATAAAGACGTAGTGATCGAACCTTGTGAGTCTGCAAAATACCAGAACTCTGAATGAAGAAAACAGGATAGGTTCTGTTACACTTGAAATAGTACCAATCTGTTCTGAGATGAGCCGTATAAATACGTACGTACAAAAAGGCTCGCGGTTACTTGCGGTTACCAGCCATCGCTAAAAAAATAGCCATTATTCCAGTCACTCCCAAACCGGCTTAATTAAACTATGACTGGGTGCTTTATGAAAAGCCATAAAACAAAACTTTTAAACATGAATAAAAAATTGACAAGAAAAACTATTTACAAAAGGAATTGAGAACATAAATTTCAAGTTTTATGGTCAAAAAACTATAAAAACTGAATGCATAATAGATTTTAAACCATTATGAACTGTCCCTTTTTTACATTTTGATTTTTCACGCAAAATTCTTCCAGATTTGCCTTTTTACGGTTTTTAAGCTATTTTAAGCTGCTGAATTTTAAACTGATGAAAACCACTGCTACAAATCGTTGATTATCGAGGTGCCAATTATCTTGTGCAGCGTGGTTCAGTGGCAAGAGCCCGGGCTTGGGAGTCAGAGATCGTGGCTTTAATTCCGGCTCTGCCACTTATCGGCTGCGTGACTTCGGGAGAGTCGCTTAACTTCTCTGTGCCTCGGTTACCTCATCTGTAAAATGGGGATTAAGACTGAAATGGCTCGTAAACCCTACGATCAGATTCGAGCTTTGGAATGGAGAGAGAAAATCATTTACTCAATCAAAGATTTTTAATGAGCCCCTGGGGGCTACTTATTAAGTGCTCGGGAGAGGACGCCAATAGCAAAACACACTTTTCTTAGGCTTACAAGGTAATGGTGGAATAGGTGCAAAAATCATTTACGGACAATTAGAGCCAGAGGAAGAACTACACTATCAAAGCCGGGCGTGGTACCAAAATACGAGGAAAAGGAGACTCAAAAGAAAATGATGGCAAGAGGCTGAAAAAATGGGAAGAAATGAAAGGAATTACCACCAATCCCACGTAGTACGGCATAAACAGGTAATGCAAGGTAAGTATACAGAATCCAACAATATTGGTAAGGGAGCCTGGGTTTTGGCTTCAGTTAAGAATTGCTTCGTGGAAAAACAGGAGATGAGACTGGAAGTACTGAAACGACTAAAATACCTGGAATAATTAAACTTTGGCTCTCCTTTCCTTCATAAGACTTCCGGTATCAACTAATCTGCGCTTATCGCGTCTTTGTGAAATCGCGACGAGCCAGGTAACGGAAACTGATCGATTTCTCCGTCTTGCAGACGACTGCGGCGAGCAAATTATGGAATTTCTCTTTAAATTTAATATTAAAATGGATTCGGCACAAGGCGATCGATTGATTTACAGTTTAGAGATGAATGGACAAGGGCGCAGAAGCCAGATTGGGAATATTAATGCGTACCTCCTGAGAGAAGAAAAGTAAAAGAAATTAGATTGTGAGCATTTTGAGTTCAGGGAAAGTAGGCCTCGCATCTGTTGTACCCTCTCAAGTGGCTGGTACAGGACTCCGCATTCTGTAGGGAACCGATAAATACCACCGACCGACTGTCCGGACGTCGGGAGTTAACTTTCCGAACGACTCTTGGGAATTATTTTTATCTCTCCGCGCAAGGAAAGGCCTCCCACTTAAAAATGCCGCGTCGAAGAGCCAAAGAAAAGCCCGTATTCATCTTTTCGCCGGTTTCTCCTCTCCGTCGTTCTCACCGAGTTCTTTTCCTCTGGGGAGTTCTCCGCGGCCGCCTTAACTCGGCGCTCCTAATCTGATTAAGAGCGGAAGCTGAAAAGGCCAGGCGTATACTAAAATGTAAATCGGGACTGTCTGTCAGCAACGGCACAGACGGACGGGGACGTGATCGACAGGCTGGGCTTTTAGCCTCTCTTAGAAGGCCCGGGCTGGTGTGTGAGCCTCAGAGATGGTGACTGCTGTCCCCAGGAAATGGAGGAGACTGAGAATCCCGAGACAGGCAGGCCGGGAGGAAAAAAAGGAAACCTCGCATCCTTCCTCCTACACAGAATTCCCTCCCCTTTCACATCTGAGGGAACGCTTTTTCAAAAAGCCTCCAGGAAGCTTCCCTGACTAATCTCTCACCTACCGATCCATCCATCGGGGTATCTGAGCGCTCACTACGTGCAGGGCGCTGTACTAAGCGGCTGAGAGAGTACGTCAGAATTAGCAGACACATTCCCTGCCCTTAGCAAGCTTATAGCCTAGAGGGGGAGACAGACGTTAATATGAATCAAAGCGCTATAAAGTACAAACATGGGTACGCAAGTACAGGCCTCATCTGTAAAAGGGGGATGAAGACTGTGAGCCTAACGTGGGGCAACCTGATCACCCTGTATCTGCCCCAGCGCTCAGAACAGTGCTCGGCACATAGTGAGCGCTTAACAAATACCAACGCTATTATTATTATTATTATTAGTGCGTATTTTTTCCAGAGGGGAAGGGCAGGCATGAACAAAAAACTTGTCAGGCCGATGTCAAAGACAGGGATCATCACAAACAAATAATGAATCTAAACTGAAAACACATATTACAGATATTGGCTACCTCATTCTAATTCTACCGCGCTCTCCCAGACGCCTATACCGCCACGGCACCGCGCAAGATTGGCACTCAGTAGAGACCGATCACTGACTGACTGCTTGGAGAGAAACAGCGAGCCGTCCCTGCGAAAGGGAATGACAAAAGCATCATAATGGAACGAGAAGCAGCGCGGCACAGTGGAAAGAGCCCGGGCTTGGGAGTCAGAGGCCGTGGGTTCTAATCCCGGCTCCGCCGCCCGTCTGCTGTATGACCTCGGGCGAGACGCTTCACTTTTCTGGGCCTCAGTTAGCTCATCTGTAAAACGGGGATTAGAAGTGTGAGCCCCACGTGGGACAACCTGATTATCACTCTGTATCTACCCCACCGCTTAAAATGGTGCTTGGCACCTAGTAAGCGCTTAACGATCATACAAATACCGTAGTTATTATTGGAAAAATACAAATGTTGAAGTTGTTTTGATCAATTAAAGAACTATATTTAATCTCCAGACTGGTGTCTGATAGGAACTGTAGCAATCAGGGACACGCCACTACTTCATTAGCCAAAAAGAATGTGTTATTTTAACTGTCGTTTAACTAACCAAGCGCACACAGTAAGCGCTCAATAAACACGATCGAACGAATGAAAAAATAACAGATTAGGTTTTATGGCATGATTTTTCCCAACACCGCTAGCCACAAGGCCTTCCTCTATCGTTTGTTACTTTACCGGATAGGAATTTTCTGGAGGATGCATGGGATGAACGGCTTCGATAAAAAAAACACAAAACAACGTGGGGCGTCTCTCCTGCTAAATCCGCCACACTATTAGCGTGACCGGGACTAGTCTTAGCTTGGGACCAGTGCTTAGAACATTTAATATTTAAATTTAGATAATTTAATTTCTTTAAATATAGATTATCTAATTTAATTTAGATGATATGCTAAATGCTTAGTAAGCACTTAACAGATATTATAATAACGCAGTAATGGCCTCGAAATGTAGGATTCATTCATTCATTCATTCAATCGTATTTACTGAGCACCTACTGTGTGCAGAGCACTGTTCTAAGCGCTTGGAAAGTACGATTCAGCAACAAATAGAGACGATCCCTACCCAACGACGGGCTCAAGGTCTAGAGGGCTGTATTTAGAAAATACCAATCCAAACTAACTTTCCCCCGTAAGGCTTCAACACAGTTCAAGTTCCCTCTGACCAGGGAATTAAGTGAAAGGATCGGGGTGGGGGGGGGGTGGGGGGATATCCAAGGGCAAAAATAAATTGAACTAAATAGATTTTTTTTTTTTTGGTAAGCTACGGTTAGCTGTGGCTACCCTGCATTTGCTGGTATTGCCTCAGGCAAAGTATATCTACGTTAAAGACTAAATTCTTAAGCCAAGATACACAGGAAGGAAAGGTTTTAAGAAGGAAAGGACAATGCTCTTTGGAGAGGACCGCTGCCTCAAGGGGAGAGCTTAACTGCTGTCGGTAAAGTTAAATTATCTGAGCGGCAAAGTGTAGAATACCCTGGTACTGGAGAAACTACCTGAGGCACCATTCGGTGTGCGAAATTCAATATACGGACCGCAGGCAACCTTTAACGCCCCGAAGCGCTAGACAGGAGGCAGAGAGACGATGAGCGAACGAGCGGGGGGGAAACAGAAGCGGAGTCGGACGGCAAGATCCGAGACATTATCTACGACGACGGTAGTTCCCAGGAGGACAAGGGATGAGCCTCGGTCCCGAAGCTTCAGGACGGAGAACCTCCGCAAAGGAACCGATCAGAGTACAGAACCTGCCACTATGAGGTTGGGGCAGGTCACGGAGGTCAGTTCCGGACCCACCGAAGCTGCCCACACGTGGAATCAAGTCAGCGGGGACGACCGTAACGGAGCCGACACAGTTGGAAGGAGAGTGAGGAGCGAGCCGGGAAGTGGCACGCTATTTTTCCAAGGCAGAAAACGGAACAACACAATAAGCGCTGAAAAAATGCCACTGACTGATCGCTTATGGGCTCTGACCATCCACCCCGATGACCTTCTATCTACCCCGGCACTTACAAACAGGGTCCGACAGAGAGTAAGCATTTAACCAACGCCACTACCGAAAAAAAAAAAAAAAGCATCCCGACGGATTGGTTCACGTGACTATCTGGGTTACCGATTGCAGGTTCCTGGGAGTCACTCTAGAACCTCTGCATCCCACGGAGATTCTACGATCCGCCTTCTCTCCTGGTATGCACCCGGCGCTTAGTAGAGTGCCCGGCACATAGTAAGCGCTTAATATATAGCAAGCACGATTATTTACAATTACCATAATTAATATACCCACCACGGTCGCCCCGGACCCCTAGTCCAAGTCCGATCCCACACGGGGACAGGAATACAGAGGTAACACCCGCTGGTACAATCTCCTCCACAGCCTGTTTTGCCAATATACAAATCACACATCTGTATTCCTCTATCTGGAAACCAACCTCCGAGACTCCTACCTCAAAGGCACCGGGAGAGTTTATTCGTATCACAACTACCCTTGTTCGGCTGACCCCTTTTTTTTTTAAAAAAAAAAAAAAAAAAAATCATGCCTGTGTTTCATTAGAGAAGCAGCGTGGCTCAGTGGAAAGAGCCCAGGCCTGGGAGCCGGTCACGGGTTCGGATCCCGGCCCCGCCGCTTGCCAGCTGCGTGACCGCGGGCAAGTCACTTAACTTCTCCGTGCCTCAGTTCCCTCATCTGGAAAATGGGGATGAAGACTGCGAGCCTCACGTGGGACAACCTGATGACCCTGCGCCTCCCCCAGCGCTTAGAACAGTGCTCTGCCCATAGTAAGCGCTTAACAAATACCAACATTATTAATTATCATCATCCTCATTAATGGGAATTTTATCTTTGATTTCAACGCTCTGGGTGCCGCGAAGAACACGCAAGTTCAACCGACGCTGTCTGCTACTTCCACAATCACCTGACCACAACCTTCGGCCCGTATCATTCCTCAGAGGGATCGGGAGCTCTACGTTTCACTCGAGGTTATTCAGTTAAATAGCCGCTACGTTTAATTATTAGAAGTTTCCTCTTTTGTAATACCTTCGTCTGTCCGTTTAATTTGTTCCCCTTGGGCCTCGTAGTTCTGCTCCTAGATTTACTATCACCGTACCGACATTCTCTATTCCGCCGGTCAGGCGAACCCAGGGGCTCCCGCTCTATCTCTGAACTCCAGGCGCTGAAAGTGACCTTCCCGTTTATTCCGACTCCGATCGCTCTGGATCCAGTCCGGTCCCAAATGGAACTCGCCCCGCCCGCTAACTGTATCACTAATGATGACGACGGCATCTGCTAAGCGCTTACTATGTGCCGGGCACTGTACTAAAGCGCTGGGGTAGATACAAGGTAAGGAGGCTGTCCCACGCGGAGCTCGCGATCCCATTTTACAGAGCAGGTAACCGAGGCACAGAGAAGTTAAGGAACAGCTAGCGGGGGATGAGGCCTGTGGAGTCTGGCAGGCTGAGGTCTAACGACCGGTCGATAAATAATCGGTCAACGGTATCTGCTGAGCGCTTCCTCCGCACGGACCACTGGACGAAGCGCTTGGGAGAGTACGATATGCGTTTTCAGCCCTGTTCCGTGTCCGCAGGGGGCTTACGGTCCAGAGAGGGAGAGAGACGTTACTGTAATCATTTCTCATGTATAATTTATAGAAACGCGCATTAGGTGCCGTGTGGGGCTGAGGGTGGGGCAGACACCAGATGCCCCAGAGGTCCCAGATCCAGGCGCGTAGAGGACGCAGAAGGGAGGAGGAGCTGAGGAAGAGAGGGCTTAAGCTGGGGAAGGTCTCCTGGAGGAGATGGGACCTTAATAAGGCTTTGAAGGTGGTGGGGAGAGCGGTGATCTGACATATACGGGGGGGGGGGGGGGGGAGTTCCAGGACAGAGGGAGGTCGCGGGGCAAGCTGACTGAGTGCTTGAAAGCTGACGGTGAGGAGTTTCCGTCCGCCGCGGAGGTCAATGGGCAACTGGTGGGGCGGGGAGAAGCGGTGAGACAGGGACTGAATGTTTTGTTCTTCTTCACAAAAACGACCCCAGCAGCGGCGTGAAACACGGACCGGAGTGGGGAGAGGCAGGAGGCTGGGCGACCGGACAAGCGCTCGGATCATAAAGTAGCAGCCGGATGGAGAGGAAAGGGGGCATTTTAGCGACGTCGCGAAGTTAGAACCGACGGGATCTGGTGACAGACTATGTGGTCCGCGATCCCGGCTCGCCCTCCACCCATCCCCTACCTCCGAGTCCTGCCAACCAGACTCACTGCCTCACTTGCGAGGTTATCCTCCCGGCCTTACTCAGAAGCTCCCCAAAGCCATCATCATCCCAGATGGCGCCCCATCGGCTGGCAAAGCGGCTTGAACGGTTTACCTGGAAGAAGGTGGACGCAGGGGTGGAAAGAGCAAAATAATCAGAGTTCACCTCCAGAGTCTTCTTGAGGACTCTCAACAGAGTCATCGGACGATCTACAGATCGGAGATCAGTCTCATACCGGATGCTCCCGAGGCTCGAAAAAGTCCAGCCCCTGGCTGGCTGGGGTTTGGGTAAATCCACAGAGCCTCCGGGAACAGGAACTGTTCCAGAGGTTCGGTTGGCCCGGGGGGGGGGGGGGGGGACGGTGGCGGGGAAAGCGAGGAGGTAGGTGACGGACGATAGAAGCAGCACGACGGTAAAATAAAGCACTTCACCAGCCAACGGGTCTCTAATTAAGGGAAACACGGCCAACGGGTCTCCAATCGAGGGAGACAAAGGCATGCCGCAAAGAAGGAACGAGGACAACTGAAGGAGAATAGTAATGATAGGAAAAGGAGGACAGGAGAGAGTCACGGAGGGAAGAGGCCAGAACGAAATCACGGTATCGGGATCCCGATTTTCTAATTCATCTCACGATATTCCCATCGCGTACTCAACAGAGTACAAGTTTTTGATGAAACCGAAGGCCTGCGTCAGGAAGAAGGGGGAGAGGAGGCAGAGACGGGGAAAGAGAAGGCAGGGACCACGGGATTCCGTTCCCGAGTCTGCCGCAGAGGTCAGTGGGCAAGCGGTGGAGTGGGGAGAAGTGGTGAGACGGACTGAATGTTTGTTTTTTTAGTGGCGGACCATGCTTCCTGATTCTCAAGTTATAGTGATCTCCTAAATCCATGCAAAGGATGTCTAATAGAAATCTGATTTTTAGCTATTTAACCTCGGATCTCAATCTCTCTGAATACCGGATTTCCCGTTGGATAGACCGTCCGTGTACGACGGTTCTATAAAATGATACATCTGCAAAGTACAACGAATTTTAGGGGGAGGAAAAAAAACATCGATACCCCCACCGAAAGCCAATGACTTACTAATTTTGCTTGTTGGGCATTTACTGGATCACCGTACTGCAGCAGAGCTTGAAACTGGTTGTTTTTTGTGAATGTGATTATCTTTAAAACAGCACCAAATTTGGAAAATATCTGTTTTTAAAAAAAAAAAAAGAAAAAGGAAGAAAGAAGAAAGATGTGTAATCGAGTTCATTGACAAGCTTCCACGGACAATCACGACGATAAGTTGGCTTACTTGGTGAAGAACATCAAGGGTTACGGGGTAGTACATGTTGTCGATAATTATTCTCAATACCGGACTCTGGGCTGGAGTCACCGCGCTCTCGCTGACTGTGGTGCCGCTGAGGGGGGTGTTCGCGGTCTGCACGGCCGTGACAGCCTGAAGAACGGCTTGAGCGCGCTGAAAGGGAAATTTTGAAAGGATTCGATTAAGGCTCAATCCCCCGGGGTTTCGGGAAATGCACCGGCAGACGGGACTCGCCGTCGTTTCCCCATACGGGGCCGCCCAGCTCTTCCGTCGGCCGGAGCCGTGACCTTCCAAAACGGTACGTTAAAAGAAGACCTTCTTTTATAACAACAGTGATAACGTTGGTATTTGTTAAGCGCTCGCTATGTGCCGAGCACCGTTCTAAGCGCCGGGGTAGATCCAGGGTGATCAGGTCCCACGCGGGGCTCACGGTCATAATCCCCGTTTTCCAGATGAGGTAACCGAGGCACAGAGAAGCTAAGTGACTCGCCCGAAGTCTCACGGCCGGCGGGGCCGGGATTCGAACCCATGACCTCCGACTCCCAAGCCCGGGCTCTTTTCCCACTGAGCCACGCGGCTTCTCTATGACTATCTAGAGCTCCTGGGCTTCCAACGGCGGAGCAGACTGAGTCCAGACAGGCTCACGCTGTCAGAGGATGGTTCCTTAATTCCCCCACTGGCATTCCGGCCCGAACACGAGGCAGTACTGGGTTTTTCTTATAAGACCGCGGCTCTTTGAAAATGTATTTTGAATTTAAAATGGAATTCGATTCCTTTGAACGGAGCTCAAATATTGGCTTAGTTCACCAGTTCAAAAAAAAAAAAAAAAAAAAAAAAAAAAAGTCCCACATCGCAGGGTTTTTTTGTTTTTTGGCTTCTGCTGGTGTCTGGACAGAGAGTCACATCAGCGGATGCCTTCTCAATTCGTCTGAGCCTCCCTGAAGCTCAGAGGAGCGGCGAGAAGCGGCGCGGCTCAGTGGAAAGGGCCCGGGCTTGGGAGGCAGAGGTCGTGGGTTCGAATCCCGGCCCGGCCACCTGTCAGCTGTGTGACTTCGGGCCAGTCGCTTCGCTTCTCGGTGCCTCGGTCCCCTCGTCTGTGAAACGGGGGTGAGGACCGTGAGCCTCCCGTGGGACGACCCGATGACCCCGTATCCACCCCAGCGCTTAGAACGGCGCTCGGCACAAAGTAAGCGCTTAACAGATACCGGCATTATTATTAAAGCCGTATCCGTAAGCTCGTCACGGGCAGGCAAACGTGTCTATCTACTCAGTGATACTGTGCTCTCCCGAGCCCACGTACGGTGTTTTCCGCGCCGTAAGCGCTCAGTAGATACAATTATCCGCTCTTCCCTGCAATAAGGGAGCGGCTACAATATTAAGGGAAGCAGCACGGCGTAGCGGCTACAGGACGGGCCTGGGAGTCAGAAGGCCACGGGTTCTAATCCCGGCCCGCCACCTGTCCGCTGGGGGACCTCGGGCAGGTCACCTCACTTCCCTGGGCCCCGGCGACCTCATCTGCAAAACGGGGATCGAGACCGTGAGCCCCATCCGGGACGGGGACTGCGTCCGACCGGATCCGTCTGCATCCACCCCGGCGCTTAGTCCGGTGCCTGGCACGCAGCAAGCCTTTAACAGATATCGTCGGCATTATTATTCGCCTTAATTTCGCCACTTCCCGCTAACGAGGTGACCCAAGTACCTGCGAAGCCCTGGCCCGCGGCGGATAAAATCCAACCCGACCCGTAATGGAGAACGCGCCAACGAGGACGGCGTAATTCGTCTCCCGAAAGAGGTACACTGGCTCTAATAAATGATTCGAGTACTAACAGGGACGCAGTCTCATCCGCGAGAACCTTCTGACCTAAGTGAAGGAAAAGGTTCGGTGCGTTTCCCTTCCACGCCTCGCCTCGAGATGAGGGTACGTGGCTCTTCGGCAAAATACGTTCCGCGGGTCACACACGGGAGAGGGCAGCTACGACCCGCAGACCTCCGGCCGATCGCCGTCGCTCTCCGCTCACCGACCGGGAAGCGGAGGAAGGAAAGAACCAGAAACTGAAGCACCGCGGCCCGGCGGAAAGAACGTGGACCTGAGAGTCGCAGGACCTGGCCGCTTAACCTCTCTGGGCCTCAGTCACCTCCACCGAAAGCGGGGATTAAATACCTATTCTTCCCCTACTTAGACCGCGAGCCCCATGGACTAATAACGTTGGCATCTGTTAGGCGCTTACTATGCGCAGAGCACTGTTCTAAGTGCCGGATACAGGGTAACGAGGTTGTCCCAAGCGAGGCTCACGGTCTTCATCCCCATTTTACAGACGAGGTCACCGAGGCCCGGAGAAGTGAAGTGACTTGCCCACAGTCACGCAGCCGACAACTGGCAAAGCCGGGATTCAAACCCACGACCTCTGACTCCCCAGCCGGGGCTCTTTCCCCTGAGCCACGTTGCTTCTCTAAAATCTGTCAAGCTCCTATTATGTGCCAAGCACTGTTCTAAGCGGCTGGAGTAGATACAAGGTCATCGGGTCGCCCCGGATGGGGCTCACGGTCTTCATCCCCATTTTACAGATGAGGTAACCGAGGCCCCGACGAGAAGTAAAGCCATCTGCCCAAAGTCACACGGCTGACAAGCGGCGGAGCCGGGATCCGAACCCACGACCTCCGACTCCCAAGCCCGGGCTCTTCCCCCCGAGCCACGCCGCTTAGGGGACCGCGGCCCACCCGATTAACTCGTGTCTAGCCCGGGTTTCATACCAGTGCTCGATATACAGCGAGACGCAGCACGGCGGGCCGGATTCTAATCCCGGCCCCGCCACCTGGCCGCCCGATGACCCGGGGCAGGTCGCTTCACTTCTCCGGGCCTCAGTTACCTCATCTGTAAAATGGGGATTGAGACCGCGAGTCCCACGTGCGACAGGGACCGTGTTGGACCCGATCTGCTTGCATCCAGCCCAGCGCTTAGTAGGTGCCCGGCACATAGGAAGCGCTACGTTAAACAAATACCAGAATCGTTACTGTCGTTCTTATTATAGTAGGAGCTTGAACAAATTCCATGAAAGTGACAATCCTGAAACGACGTACGCGTGCCACAGGAGTCCCTGCCTCCCTCCGTCCTCCTAACCCAGGCGACGGATGGGTACCACCTCTACTCGGCGGGGCGAAAGCAGAAACCCTGATCCGAAACCACGCCGGAACGGCACCGTCCCAATATTCCTGTTGGTGACGCGCGGTCTCCCCTCTGGACCGTAAGCTCGCTCCGGACGGGGCCCGTGCCTTCCGGACCGTGCCCTCCCGGGCGCTCAGTCCAGTGCTCTGCACGCAGTCGGCACTCAATGACTACCACCGACTGATTTTAAGAGACAGCACCGACACCGGGAAGGAACGACCGAGAAGGTGAAAATTCTGATTTCACTATAAAGACGGAAACTTTCTCATTTCACAAAGTAGGAATGCATTTTCTCAATAACCCTGGGGAGCAGATTTAGCGATTTATAATTACCGAGGCGACTCATCCCTTGGGGGAAAACTGGACAATTTGGGTGCACGACTCTCTCAGGCCACGAGGCCATCGTTTCAGTTGGTTTCGCCGTAACCTCCGCATCGCGGTTTCACGAAATAAAAATTCTTCTCAAAGAACCCCACTGGCTCGCGTGAGTTAGCTGGAGGGGCACGAGGGGGGGAGGCGACCGAAAAAGGGTGAGGTGATTTTTTCCGGACGCGTCCTACCCCCTCCACAGAGTTCCGTGTACAAACGGAAACCACCTAAGTTCCCCGAAGAGACTCGGGGACTATTTCGCCGCTCCTTCTCGAGGGCCGGAGGGGTTGTCGAAGTCGTTCCCAATCAGGAAGGCTCTGTGGGGTTTGTTATGGGAGGAGGGCAGCTCGGTGGGGAAAGCGGGGAGGGTGGGTGGATACCAGTACTGAGTTTTTCTACCATCGTCCATCTACGGGACTTTTACCGTCCTTCATTTCTGACGCTCGTATCTGCAAACGCTCCTCTCTTCACTACGTGTCTTTTCTCCTCTCCGTTCTCAGACTGTGAGGCTCACGCGGGACAGGGATTGCGTCTGAACCGTTTATCCCTTCAGGGCTCCACGTGGTGCCTTGGCGTAGGCGAAGCACCTTGACAGATGCTTAACGAATTAAATGAAAAACGCTTAACAGATGCCTAATAAAACTAACGTGGATCTCCCGACTCCCGGACCTAACCCTACAATCCTCGGAGGAACAGGGCACGTCATCATCGTCGGTCCTATTTACTGAGCGCTGACTATGCGCAAGTCGCTTCACTTCTCTGGGCCTCAGTTACCTCATCTGTCAAATGGGGATGAAGACCGTGAGCCTCACGAGGGACAACCTGAGGACCCTGTATCTCCCCCAGGCGCTTAGAACAGTGCTCTGCGCACAGTAAGCGCTTAAAAAATACCAACATTATTATTACTATGTGCAGAACACAACCCGACACAATTCTTGCCCACAACGAGCTTAGAGTCTAGAAGGGCTTACGGCCTACAGTGTGGAACTTTTTGGTTAAAAAAAAAAAAAAATCCCCACGATCTGTGTAGTCATTTTCAATTTCAAAAAAAAAAACGAGGATAGAAGCAGAACTGAAATTTTTATAAAAATAATCCTTTGGACTACTACTCGAGCGAAAACGCTTTCCTCATCCAGGAGAACTCTGTAAAGGAACGGGAGAAAACGCTGAAAGGGTGAGAGCGTGGTAGAGAAAGTCGGGCCGAGAGGAAAGAGCGCAAGCCCGGCAGTCAGGAGACCTGGGTCCTAATTGTGGCTCCACTTCTCGCCTGCTTGTGTGACCCCGGGCAAGTCACTAAATCTCACCGGGACTCAGTTTCCCCAACAGTAAACTAGGGACATGTCACCTGTCCCCTCCCTTCCTCCTAGACCGCGACTGTGTCCGATCTGATTGTACCGCATCTCCCCCCAGTACACAGCAGAGTGCTCGGCACACAGGTGCCGTCGTTTTTACGAGACGCTCTTCCCCTCGACTCTATTCACTGCCATCGTTCTCGTCCGTCCGTCACCCCCCGATCAGACCGTGAGCCCGTCAGAGGGCAGGGACCGTCTCTATCTGTTGCCGACTTGTTCATCCCAAGCGCTTAGTACAGTGCTCTGCACATAGTGAGCGCTCAATAGATACTATTGAATGAATAACAGATCCCCCACCTGGGATTATAATGATAATGGCATTTGTTAAGCGCTTACTGTGTGCCAAGCACTGTTCTGAGCGCTGGGGGGGGGGGGGGGGGGGGGTGGTACAAGGTAATCAGGTTGTCCCACGTGGGGCTCGCTGTTTTCATCCCCATTTTCCAGATGAGGGAACCGAGGCCCAGAGAAGTGAAGTGACTTGCCCACAGTCACGCGGCTGACGAGTGGCGGAGCCGGGATCCGAACCCACGACCTCTGGCTCCCAGGCCCGGGCCCCTTCCGCTGAGCCACGCCGCTTCTCAAGGCGGGTGTCAGACGCAGCTGGGACTCTCCCCGCAGACGGGAAATCTCAGAGAGGGAAACATCGGGCGGCTCTGCCCCTCTCTCTCCCTTCTGACTTCTCCGGCCCCTGGGAGGCCGATCCCATTAGCTCGGCCTCCTAGGCGGTGCCTGCCGCCTGGCCCGTTTCCCTCCGCCCTCCGCCCGGCTTGGCTAAGGCCAGAAGACCTAGCTGATGACGAACCTCTGGCAAACACAGCCGATGTTTTCATTTCCTGTGCTGAGCACGGCTCCCCGGCCCCGTCCCTTCGAACACTACCTGTCGCTCTCCGAAAGCTTTTCCATGGATTTCGGTAGAAGGCGGGTAAAGGCAAATCGGTACCAAGCGGCGCGTGTTCGGGGGTGGGGGCGGAGAGCCGGGGAGGCGAAGAACCAACAGCCGATTCTGTGGATCTGCGGGACCGCGTTATCCGCGCACAAGTCTCAGCGGATCCACAGCGGGCCCCGAAATACAGGCTCGCGCGGATAACCGACCGTTCAAACTGAAAACGCGAAAATGACGCGGGGTAAATCGGGGAAGGATGGTGTTGGTTCTGCCGTTAATCAGTGAATAAGGAAACTAACGACGGGATAAAATCCTGGTAAAAAGTAATTACTTTATATACATCAAGGTGGCGAAGAGATTTAAACAAACTGTTACCAAGAAAAGACCCGTTTGCTTGTTAGATTTTCACCGATCCCATCCGGACCGATTAACGCTATCTGTAGCTCTCCCGATAAAGCTCCACCTTTACCGTTTTCCATCAACGGGAACACGAGTCAGCACTTCAAAACTCAGTTCGGTGAAACGCACAGGTTCCCGTAACCACTTGGCCTCCAAAACCCGTAGACCTTCCGGGTTCCCATTCGGTATTTTTACTCGGTTGAATCGGTCTTAAGGCCTAAGCTCATTTGCGAGCCTGAATCGAGTATTTCCAGTCTCCCCAAAATCCGGTCCCCGTTCCCCTACAGATTCACCTCTCTTCCCCTCCCGGGTGTTGTCTCTGCATTTATTTTTAAATCGGCTGGGCCAGCCCCTTCCCCAGCTTGCAACTCGCCAGGGACCACGGTCGATCTACCGATCGATCGGTGGTATTTACGGAGTGCCTACTGGGAGCGGGGAACTGAACTAAGCGCTTGGGACAATTCGGAACGACGGGGTCGGTAGCCACCTTCCCTGTCCACAAGCAGCTCGGTCCAGAGGACGACAGCGGGGACCGAGGCAGGACCCGGTGTACGCTCGGGAGAGGGGATCGCCACCGACCGCCCCATTCCCCCATCCTAGTTGTAGAACGGGTGAAAAATATATATTTTTTCAAAGAACGACATTGGGTGGGGGCAGAACTGGAAGTTGTGGGTACCCCGGGGAAAGTGCCGGGGACATCCGAGGAAACGGGGAAATAATCCCGAAAGCCTTAATTCTACTTGTTTTTGTCCGTCCGTCTCCCCCTTCTAGACCGTGAGCCCACCGTTGGGTAGGGGATCGTCTCGACCGACCTGTGGCCGAACCCTACTTTCCAAGCGCTCGGTACAGTGCCCTGCACACCGTAAGCGCTCGATAAATACCGTCGGATGAATGAAGTCATCACATTCGTTACTATCAAGCACCGTTCTGAGCGCTGGGACGGATATAAGGGGATCGGGTTGCCCCACGTGACGCTCACGGTCTTAACCCCCATTTTACACACGAGGTAACCGAGGCTCAGAGAAGCGGAGTGACCCGGCCAAGGCCACACAACAGACAAGTGGCAGGACCGGGATTAGATCCCACGTCCTCTGACTCCCACGCCCGGGCTCTTCCCGCCGGGCCGCCCTCGGGGGAACGTGACCCTAGGAAGGCTCCCGAGGTGGAGAGAGTGGTGGTCCGTACCTGCCGGGGGGGGGGAGTTCCGGGCCAGAGGGCGGAGGGGGGAAGAGGAGACGGGGGCCGGAGAGACGAGAGCGGGGGCACGGTCAATGAACTGGCGCCGGAGGAGCGGCCCGAGAGGGCCGGGCTGCAGGAGGAGACGAGCGAGGCGAGGCAGGACGGGGCACGGCGATCGAGCGCCCCGAAGCCAAGGGTGAGGAGTTCCTATCCGAAGGGATGGAGGATGGGCAGACACTGGGGGGCCTCGAGGAGCGGGGGGACCCGGACCCGACATCTCTGTTGACAGACGATCCGTGCAGCGGAACGAAGCGCGGATCGCAGCGGGGCGAGGTGAGAAGGAAGGGGGCCCCTTTACGGTCCCATTCCTCGAAGTCGCGGAACGTCACGGCGTACCGTCGAACGACCGACCCTCGGGAGTTCCCGTCACCGAGGAGCGCGTCCTTCGGCCTTCGAGAACCTCGACGCCCATTCCACGGTCCCCGCCCAAGACACGTCCCCCCCCAGTTGACGGCGTGGACCGAGATGCCGGATAATCCCGGTTCCGAAAGGCTATTCTACACGTGACACGGGCGACCTGCCCTCCGAGGGAGGCCTGCACAAGATCGGAGGCCTTGGGAGACGCTGGCCACGTCTGCCCGGGGCATACCTCGCGGCAGACGGTTCCAGAAATCCGCCCGGGACTTAAAAGGCCGCGGCGATAACCGACCTCTTAACCCGTTTAAATTAGGGAGATGATGCGAGGCTAGTGCTTCTGGCGTATCGCCTCGAGAGAACGCAGAGGGGCGGTGCGAGCGCGTCCGGTTTTTCGGCAGGGTCACCCGCCTCCCGCAGGTCCACGTGAAGTCCACTCTCCGGTCCGCTAAGTGTCTCTTCACTTCCCCCACCGCCCCTTCGCGACCTGCCTAGACGGTGGAACTGTCCCGAGGCCCTCCGGCGCGGTTGCCGAGGACAGGGCGAAAAAGTCCACAATCCTATCGGGCGGAGAAGAGAAGACGGCCCGGGCCCGGCGGAAAGACCACGGGCCTGGGAGCCGGGAAGCCCGGGTTCTAACTCCGGTCCCCCCACCTGCCTGCCACGAGACCGTGGGCAAGTCGCTCGACTTCTCTCGGTCCCCTCGCCTGTCAAACCCGCTGATCGGGTTGTCCCCCGTGGGGCTCACGGTCTTAGTCCCCATCTCACAGACGAGGGAACTGAGGCCCAGACGGGTGAAGTGACTCACCCGAGGTCGCACAGCTGACAAGTGGCGGCGCCAGAATCAGAACCCGTGACCTCTGATTTCCAAGCCCCGCTCCGTCCATCGCGCCACACTTGTCGGCTGGGTGCAAGTCACTTCACTTCTCTGTGCCTCAGTTCCCTCACCCGTAAAATACGGATTGACGGTGAGCCTCACGTGGGACAAACTGATTCCCCTGCATCTGCCCCAGCGCTCAGAACGGTGCTCTGCACATAGTAAGCGCTTAACAAATACCAACAGCATCACCATTATTATTAAATCTAACAATAAAATCGAACAGACAACACCACCGTCTAATTTAAACTCTCAAACGGGGACCAAGCCCACTCAGAGGAGCGTGTGCCGTGGCCTTCCATCTCCCGAATCCACTCGGTGCTCTGCTCCGGCCCTTTTCCGATAAAAATCTAACATCACTATGATTTCTGTTCTTCCTCTCTCCTCTATGCCCCTGGAATAATGACAAAGAAAAGAACCACCGACGCAGCCTCCGGCAGTTGAGCTGAAAATACTTAGTAGGTCACGCCTGGGCCCCAAAAGATGGGGTTTATTAAAATCCCTATCAATCCTGTCCACTGCCTGCGATTTGGGGAGGAAGACGGGAAGAAGGGTGATATCCCTCTGGTTCCCCGAGGGCTCTTTAAGAACTTTTGGCATCGTTCACTCTAAAAATGGACAGGGGGAAAAGAGGATGCGTTTTCAAGCTGCTAAAAACATCGGGGACCCTCTGCGCGCGCACTTCACACGAATCGTCTTATTTACAATTTCCTAATCTCCGTCTCAAGACCGTAAACCCGTCGTGGGCAGGGAACGTCACCTACCGACTCCTCTGCTGTCCTCTCCCGACCGTCCGTGCGATCGTATTTACCGAGCCCTTACTGTGTGCGGAGGACCGTGCTGACCACTTAGCGTGCGGCTGTGCACTGAGTGCTCAACAGACACCCCCGCCTGAGAAGCCGCACTGAAGCAGCGTGGTTCGGCGGCAAGGGCCCGGGCTTGGGAGTCAGAGGTCACGGGTTCGAATCCCGGCTCTGCCACTCGGCAGCTGGGTGACGGTGGGCAAGTCGCTCGTGCCTCAGTTACCTCATCCGTCAAACGGGGATTAACTTTGAGCCTCACACGTGGGACAACCCGACTGCCCTGCATCTACCCCGGCGCTCAGAACGGTGTTCTGCACGTAGCTTAAATACCAACGTTACTATTATTATTATTATTATTATGATTAAACGAACCATTCTCATTTAAAAAAAAAAACAAAGCGTTCCTCTCGTAATTCGGAAATAAGACGGTGATTCTGAAAAGGCGGGCACTTGGTTTCCGGGCATCCGCATGTTTTAGTCCCCTCTGCCCGGCAAGTCGCCGCGGGAGTCAGGATTCCCCCCTCGCTGGGCTCTCGGTGGAGGCACGCACCGCTTTACAGAGTTTCGGGGGGTGGCATAAATGACGTTTTTACGTACGGGGCCCTCCCGCAGACGACTGTGACCGTTCGAGTGGAGGTTCGCAGTCACCTTTCTCCCGCTGCTCTCTGAACCCTCCGATCCTCTAGTCTGAGCCTCACGTGGGACAACCTGATGATCCCGTATCTACCCCAGTGCTCAGAGCTCCGCGCGGAGTAAGCTCTCAACAAATACCAACATTATTACATTAGTACAGAATGGTCGATCCCACTAGACTGTAGGCTAGTTGGAGGCAGGAATCGGGTCTAGCGGCTCGGTGGGGTTCTACTCTCCCGGAATTCGGGACGGCGCCCTGCACACGGTAAGGGCACAGTAAGCCCAATCATACGAGGAGCAGCACGGCCTAGCGGGAAGGGCACCGGGGAGTCCGAGGACCTGGGTCCTGAACTCACCGTGGGCAGGGGATGTCTCCCTCTATTGTCGTAATGTACGCTCCCGAGCGCTTAGCGCAGTGCTTCGCACACGGGGAGCCATCAGAAAATACGACCGAACGCACCAACTGCTCGAGGCGTGACCTTGGGCCAGTCACTTAACTTCTCCGTGCTTCAGTTCCTCGGTTGTGAAAGGGGGGGGTAAACGCCCGTCCTCCCCCCTAATCAGACCGTGAGCCCCACGCAGGAGGAGGACTGCGCCCGGCCTCATTACCTCGCACCTCCCCCGGGGCTTAGAACGGCGTCTGACACGAAAGGAGTGCATAACGAATACCGTAAAAATAAACCAATACCACCGAACGGCCGATCGAGTCCCAGCCCGGGTGCCTAACTTCCCTGCCCGTAAATAAGTAGGATTGGAGGAGACATTGGATTATCGTGGAGAGGAGCCCCGCCGCCTGACGACACGGGACGATCTTCCAGATGCACGTGCACCGAACGCTCGGGACCGATCGGCATTCGGGACGTCACATTAAATCGCCCGACTTCCGAACACCTTCACTGCGGAAGAGAAACCGAGCAGGGCGAGAACAGAGAGGAAGAGTGGATCTCTTCCAGCTCCATCCTGAGGAGCCGGGGGAACGCCGATACATCAGACGACTTACGGCCGGCAGGAGAAACCGGGGAAAGACCGGCGCCCCGTCATTAAGGTTACGGTCGGTCCGATCAAGCAGAGGACAGGAAGACGGATGCCGGCAATAGCGGCACCTGACCCGTTAACGGCCCGACGTCCCTTTCCCGACGCTTTCGCGAGACGGCAGCGCCGGACGTTCGGAGACCTCCACTACCGTCGCGAGCGTCATTTTCCAGATCGTCTCCTTGTTCCGTTAAGACACATGTTATATAAGTTTCGAAGGAAAAGGCGCATCTCCGACCCAGTCGAGACCAAATAACCTAACCTTCTCTTTGATACATTTTTTTTCTCCCGGGGACACCGTCGGTGTGCTCTTCTTCAACCGGGATCGGACCGAACGTCAGAGACGAGGATCGAATAAAGTGCAAGTTCCCAAACGACGCCGATTTTTCCTAGTAGGGCACTGGAAGCAGAATCCGCGCTAGCGCGGATTCCCGGTGCCATCTCCCAGCAGCTTCTACCGCCAAACGTCGGCTCTGAACACCGGGCGAGGACCGACACCGGACTCCGCGACCCTCGACGCGGAAACCGGAGTCACGGCCGCGTGCTCTCGGGCCGAGGATATCGTCGCGTTTCATAAACGCGGGGCCGGATTTTGCCAGCACGTGAGGTCAGCGGCTAGTGAGAGAGTCGAACCGGGGCAAAAAACCGGTACCGTCGGTCGGCTGGAGAACTGACTGGGATATCAGGAGAGCGGCGAGGCCTAAATGGTCCTCGAGCGCTCTCTCTCCGAAGGGCCAGAATTACTGCCGCGGAGTAAGTTCAGGAGCTGGGAGAACGGCTCAGTCATTCAGCTGAAATCCTCCCGTCACAAGCCAATCCGCACACTGCTTCTCAACTCTCCGTACCTCCGTCTCATTTCTCGCAACGTGGACCCCTCGCTCACCTTCTCCCTCGGCCCTGGAACTTCCTGACCCTCGGTGTCCGCCGGTATTCTCTTCCCCGGCTTCGGAGCCCCCCTAGAGCCCCACCTCCCCCGAGAGGCCTTCCCGGAATAATCCCTCATTTCCCCCACGGGCACTCCCTTCCGGGCCGACGGGGCGCTCGGCTGGGTACTCGCGCCGGCCCCACGGCGCATCCTTCCGTACGTCTCCTCGAGAGTCCACGGCGACTCCTTAGATTCTACCGTTTCCCTCATCCCTCCTTTATCTCAACGTCTGTCTCCCTCGGCGGACT
This sequence comes from Ornithorhynchus anatinus, assembly GCF_004115215.2. Taxonomy (NCBI): domain Eukaryota; kingdom Metazoa; phylum Chordata; class Mammalia; order Monotremata; family Ornithorhynchidae; genus Ornithorhynchus; species Ornithorhynchus anatinus. The sequence goes on from NC_041731.1 coordinate 91,825,205, forward strand.
CTGAGCTTCCGGGCCGCCGGGATCTACAATTCTACGGCTCGGTGGAGAGAGCCCGGGCTCGGGAGTCGGAGGTCATGGGTTCGAGTCCCGGCTCTGCCACTCGTCAGCTGTGTGACCGTGGGCAAGTCACTGAACTTCTCTGTGCCTCAGTTCCCTCATCTGTCAAATGGTGATGAAGACCGTGAGCCTCACGTGGGACAAGCCGACGACCCTGTATCTACCCCAGCGCTCGGAACAGTGCTCCGCACACGGTGAGCGCTTAACAGATACCAACGTTATTATTTTTGTACTTATTTGTATAACTTTACTATATACATATTACATAGACTATTCTGTATTGTATAAAAACTCTACGATATTCATCACCCACATATTTCTTACGACAGCATATACGATACATAGGATGGAAAAAGAAATGCAACACACATAATTCTGTGCTGTAAACACCGCACGATCGTGTACTTGCGGTACTGTGTTTTTAGAGAAGTGGCGTGGTCTAGCGGATAGAGCCCGGGCCCGGGAGTCAGAAGGACCTGGGTCCTAATCCCGGCTCCGCCGTCTGCCTGCTGCGTGACCTTGGACAGGTCACGTCACTGGACCTCGATCATCCCATCGGCCAAACAGGGATTAAGACCGAGAGCCTCAGGTGGGACCGGGATGTGTCCGTCAGTCTTCTTCCGGTCAGCTGTATTTATTGAGCGCTTCCTGTGTGCAGAGCACCGTACTAAGCGCTTGGGAGAGTACAAGCGTAATCGTACACCACTTCATTTAGTCCGTCTCCTCCCCCTCTCGACCGAGAGCTCACCGTGGGCAGGGATGGTCCCCGTTTATCGTTGAACTGTCCCTTCCCAAGCGCTCAATAAATACGACTGAACGAATCCCGATCCGCCCGCATCCAGCCCAGCGCTCAGACCAGGGCGGGGCACCGAGTAAGCGCTCACCAAATCCCACCACTGTTATGACGAGTACAGCCATTACTTTCCAGAGCGCTCGGTACCGTGCTCTGCGCAGAGTGAGCGCTCACTGAATAGGAACGGCCGACTGATACGTACACCACGGTGTCCAATGTGTGTTTTAAACTGCCGCACGCCACTACATCATCAAGAAGACACTCAGCTAAAGAGCGTTTTCCCTTTCTAAGTTCGGGGACTAGGACCGGGCTGAAAAAAGGAAAGAGCCATTCTTGGATAACCATCCCCTCTATAAAACTGAAAGGTCAAACGCGCTAGGTAGAACAGAGCAATACACAAAAGGGAATAAAAAAGAGGAACTCCGATCATTAGTAAAGTACCATGGAAACTTCAAAGAACACAGACACTATGTACATTAATAAAGCTGCAAAAGAGTAGAAAAACGATCATTCACAACAACCCTCTGTAGCATTACAAGACCATATTTTCACACCACTTGTGCTCATTTGAATACAGCATCTATTCCTCCATTCATTTCGTTAACGACGTGCACACATCTACGATTCTATTTATCTTGACGATACTGACGCCAGACTACGCGCTTCGTTTCGTCCTGTTGTCCGTCTCCCCCGTCTGGACTGCGAGCCCGTCGTCGGGCAGGGATCGTCTCTATCTGTTGCCCAACCGTCCATTCCAGGCGCTCGGTACGGTGCTCCGCACGTAGTGAGCGCTCCATAAATACGGCCGAATGAATGAAGAATGAAGAACGTTCGATCTGTCATACGCACCTGGTTTAACGTGTTATCCGTCTTGAGTTCTTTGTGATTCGAGTACTGGATATAGACGGGTTGGTTACGGAGGTGAGGTGTCACGGCGGAATAGTAATTGACCATAGTGATAGCGGCTTCTTCGGTGGCCAGCTCCAAAAATGCCTGCCGACGCAAGTGAAGACACGGTCAAACTGACGGCAAAGGGTTTGGCACGCCATTCCTAGACTTCTCTTTAGACTGCGAGCCCCTCGCCGGGCAGGGATCGTCTCCGTCGCCGTACACTCCAAGCGCTTAGTACGGTGCTCTGCACGCTGTAAGCGCTCAATAAACACGACTGAATTAGTTGCCACTGTTCTTACGAGATGTTCTTCCCCTCGGCTCTATCCGTTGCCATCGTTGCCGTCTGTCCGTCTCCCCCGACCAGACCGTGAGCCCGTCAGACGGCAGGGACCGTCTCTAATCTGTTGCCGACTTGTTCATTCCGAGCGCTTAGCGCGGTGCTCTGCACATAGTAAGCGCTCAATAAATACTATTGAATGAATGAATGACTGAATGAATTTCTCCGCAGGCGAGCAACCCCGCTGTGGGGCAGACGGAGAGGAGAGGTCACCGCCCTGGGGCTAGTCCATCGGCGGGGCGGGGCAGGCGATTGACCAGAGAACCACCTAGAGCCATCAGGAATCCAAAAAAAAGCCAGCTGGACAAGGCGGGTGGCGAAGGTCATTCATTCACTCATTCAATAGCATTTACCGAGCACTTACTAGGCGCAGAGCACTGCGCTAAGCGCTTGGAATGTAAATCCGGCAACAGATAGAGACGATCCCTGCCCGCTGACGGGCTCACAGTCTGATCGGGGGAGACGGACAAAAACAAGACAACTTAATCACGATAAACGGAATCAAGGGGATGGACGCCTCTTTAACAGAATAGACAGTGTAACAGAAATCTATACAAATGAGCACAGGGTTGAGGGGAGGGGAAGGGAGAGGGGGAGGGGCGGAGGGAAAGGGGGGAAAGGGGGCTTAGCCGAGGGGAGGTGAAGGGGGAGCAGAGAGGGAGCAGAGGGAGCAGAGGGAAAAGGGGAAGCTCAGTCTGGGAAGGCCCCTTGGAGGAGGGTCGCAACCGTTAACAAGCCGACCGCCTGCCGGGTGGCAGTGCTTCGACCCGACACGGGCCCCGTGCTGCGGTCCCTTCGGGAAACGGCTCGCCGTGGGCGAGGAACGTGTCCGCCAACTCCGTGGGCCTCCTCCCAACCGCTCGGCACAGTGCCCTGCACGCAGCAGGCGCTGGGCAAATACCGTCGGTCGGCCGAAATTATCGAGCGGGCCCCGCGTGCAGAGCGCTCTTCAGAGTGGACTTGGCGGGGTGCCGCGCCCCCGCCCGCCCACCAGCTCGTCCTCCTCTGGGCCCCGTGGGGAGTTTGGGTGACGAGGAGGAGGAGGGAATGGGAATGGCACAGGAGAAACCACTCTCGCTGTAATCAGCTCCTCCGGACCGGTTCCGGGTTCTAAAATCGCAGAACCGACGCTCACCTGTCGTTCACGACCCCGGGGGCTCCCTCACTACCTGAGTTTGAAAAACAGTCTGTACGGAATCGATCTGTACGGCTCGCGCGTGGAAACGTACTGAGAAACTGGGAATCGTTCCTAGGTCGTTTTCCGGCGAGGACGTGAATCGTGTATAAAGCTAACGCCTGTCAGAACTTCAACTCCGTGCATACGTTCAGCGACGGCTACGCAAGCGTGTGGGTGAGCGTGAATGCACAGGCGTGGAATTGATACCTAATAATGTATGTGTAATAAAATTTTGATTATATAGCTTCTGAACAATTCTTAATCCATCTCCAGAATGCCAATGTGTAGCCTTCCTGAAATATGCATATGTTCATATTTGTCCTTTGTCTGCAAAGTGATTAAAATTGGCAGGGCTTCATAATCTAGTACAGAAGTAATTAAGGAAATTTAATATTCAAGACCAGTGGGTGACTTCAGGAGGGAGTTAACAGGAAAGAATGAACGTAAACTTGCATCACGTTTAACTCTCTTGCACCGGGGAAGGGGGATCGGAAGAGCTGGTTTTTTTTTTCCTGTTACTCAAGTACCCTACCTCTGTTCCACGTATAGGTCCTTTGAACTAAAAGAATCGACTGCCCCGGGCCCGGCAGCCTATAAGGATCATCATCCCTCTGTATCTTTGAAAGGATAAAAGAGTCACCGTTCTCCTAGTCTCCCTTCCTCCCGCACCTCAGATATCAGAAAACCAAGTCCGAGTCCGCTCCCGCAGACGGCGCAACGAGCCGTAAACTCGATCCGGACGGACGTGGGCAACTTCGTCGAGAATTCTTCGTTTCGATTCGCTCGTCTGCCTTTCCTCCCCACCCCCTCCGCTCCCCCTACCCCCCCGAGAGATTCTGGGCGATCAGCGTACAGACAGCAAGAATCCGGAGTCCGGCAGAACGGGCTTTCGATCGCGGCTTCCGCCGGGATAGCTTATCTAGAGAACCCTGACCGGGCCGGGGATCTCGACCTTCCGGGTGTAGACCGGAAGCCGTCTCTACCCGATCAAAGCTCGTCATTTAAAGTTTGAGTTCTGAGAGAGACGTACCTGATTTTTTCCTTTCAACATAAGGATATTGGTTACCTTACCAAAAGGTAAGCCTAAAGCAATCACTTCAGTTTCCGTCACTTCGCCGGGTAATTTCCGGATGTGCAGTACACGGGAAGGGGCTCCATCCATTTTATCTTCGCCTTTGAATTTCTTATTGTCGTTACCATTGGCTGAAAAGACATTTTTGAAATTTCGTACGTATGAAACGTCAGTGAAATTCAAGAAAAACAGAAACGCATACAAATATATATAAATTCAAACGTATGGAATCTTTTTCATAAATGCAAACAGATTTTCGAGGCAAAAGAGACGAAAGGTACTGAAGGGATGGAAAACAACTCCAGAACGCAGTCATCAACGCACCGCTCGTTTCTGCAAACACGCGACAGGTCCGTTTCTCCGGAAAACCGATCCCGCAACTTGAAAGGCACGAAGAAATTTACTACCGACCGGTAGGTTTCGTCGCAAAGCCCGATGCCCGACGAGTACCGGCTCCTGACCGGGAGGGCAGGTCCGAGCCGGCTCTCGATGGCACGGGACGGTCCGCTCACCGGCCTTGGGAGGGGAGAGTACGAGAGGTCATCGGCTTCGACGGGAGTCAGGAAAAGGAAGGGCTCGTCGAGGGCGGCCCCTTTCCAGGGGGTGGCAAAGTGGGTCTCGGGGTTCGGCACCCTCCCAAGCCCCGAGGACGGCGTTCCGCACAGAGTGAGTGCTCGGTGAATGCAAAGGAGAGAGGGGAGAGAGAGAGGAAGAGGAGGAGACGGGGCTAGGGGAAGGAGCCTAATTTTGGTGATTACCATCTGTACCCTCCCAACCGCTTAGCACTCTGACCCGCACAAAGTCGGCACTCAATGAACAGCTCCGACAGGCCGAGACGAGTCTGGGAAGTGGCCGGCCTGTCAAAACCCTTGCCCAGCCGTGGGTGGGCCCGGTGAGACGGCGATACTCGACGCAGAGCGCGGGTCCCGGCTGCTCCCGCGGACAGTTCAGCGACGTCCCGGGCCTGGCTCGCGTGGCTGAGCCTTAGAGGCACCGGGGAGAGGGCTCGCTTCGGCGTAGGCCGGCGACGCCTGAAAGAACCCTCCTGGGGCCCAAGACCAACACAGCCCGGGACCACTGCCGCTTAGAGGAGAACTCCGGTGGCGGAGGCCCGGCGTTCCCTGGAAAATGTCCACGGCCTGGGCTCGGTGTCATACCGAGGGGGAATCTCAGGCCCAGGACTTCCTGGAAGAAAGCTCCTGCTTTATTAACCTCTTAATCCATCTGTACCTCGTGTGTGTACGTGCATATACGTGCACATATATTCATATATATATATATATATATATGCATATATTTAAAAAAACGCACGCACACTCACACTCAGTTGACCATTTGGGTTGTAAATCCTTTGCTTAAACTCTCTCCCACGAGAGCGTCGGCTCTCTGTGGACAGGGAATGTGCTGCTTCTTTATTCTGCACTTCCCGAGCGACTAGTAGAGTGAACCGCACCGCGGCTCAGTGGAAAGAGCCCGGGCTGGGGAGCCAGGGGTCATGGGTTCTAATCCCGGCTCCGCCACTTGTCAGCTGGGTGACTCTGGGCAAGTCCCTTCACTTCTCCGGGCCTCAGTTACCTCATCTGGAAAATGGGGATCGAGAGTGCGAGCCCCATGTGGGACAGCCTGATTACCTTGTACCCCCGCTCCCGGCGCTTAGAACAGTGCTTGGCCCATAGTAAACACTTAAATACTATTATTATTATTATTATAATTAAATAAATGCTACCCTCACCGCTATAGCCAAAAGGAAACTAGGATGGTGTTCGATTCTGGGGATACTGCCCGGGGCAATCGATAATATTATAATCAATAATATAACGGTATATGATGATAATACGATACACGATACATAATAATTATAATAATCAACCGACGGTATTTCCCGAAGGCTTACTAGGTGCCGAGCACTGTTCTAAGCACTTGGGGGAGTATAATGCAAGAGCATCAGCAGACACGCTCCCTGCCCATAATGAGCTGCAGTGTAGAGGGGGAGGCAGGCATTCGTATGAATAAAATTTATTCCGGGATGAGGGCCTGGGCGGGCCCCTCGCAGAAAACCCCCGGTTGAGGGGTTGGAAAAAACCAGCGGTCTTATCCCCCGGGGCAGTGGACAGGACACCTTCCCTCAAAGGAGGTGACCATTCAGAGGCTACATAAACCTACAGAACACAGGAACGGGACCACCCCAAATTAACACAAAACCAGGAGAAGACTTCAAAGCCACTTGATAAAACAGGATCTGGGTCGAGAACATTTTGCCCTTTCTCAATTTTCTCAACTGTACATTAGGTAGAAGAAAGATTCATCTTAAATCGTGCTTTTGAGAACAGTTTGGAAGATATCCGTAGAACCATAACTTTTCCACTCTGAGCCGGTTAAGAGACTATCTGCAACATCACACGACTGAATCTCGTTACCCTCCAATAATGGCCGACGACGTAAATCCTTCACGTTCCGATACGAAGCTGCACGTAGCGAGCTCTTACCCGTGCGTTTTGCGGGTGACTGAAAAGAGCTATGGAGGCCCACCAGTCCACATGGTTTCGGGAAGGAGTTCTCTGCCAGAGGGCCTAGGGCATTTCCAAGAAGCGCCTACCAAACCTGTCTCTTTGAGAACAACAGCCCACAGAAATTCAGGCCCAGGAACAACCCGCAAGGAAAGGAGAAAGAATTCTAGGGAATTGGTGGGAACCAGCCTGAATGAAGTTCAAATGTAAGTGCGGGCTCAGTTCGTGGTGTAGGAGAAGCTTTTGATTTCTTTTTGTTTTAAATGGACACTATAGGCCAGGAACTGTTTTAAGACTAAGCCCCGAGGAGGATCCAAGCAAATCGAGTCGGACAGAGACCCCGGGCCATACGGGGCTCACAGTCTTGATCCCCATTTAACACATGAGGTGACTGAGGCGCAGAAGTGCAATGACTTACCCAGGGTCGCACCGTAGACAAGTGGCGGAGCCGGCATCGGAACCCTCTGTTGAAGAAGAGCCCGTCTGTTACAGGACAGGCTGATCTGTCTCCTACGGCGGTTCCCTGATAGCTCTTTACCGAATCACAGTTTATTAGTATACTACATTATATCTTTAAAGGTTACGTCTTCAAACCCTCTGTTTCCGGATGCTCTCGTTCAACTTGGACCAGATGCTCAGCTTGGATATTCCGATCTCCTCTATTCTTCTCTTTATGGCATTCGTTAAGTGATTCTACGTGCCAGGCACAGCACTGACTGCTCGGATAGATGGGAGCTAGTCAGGCCGAACACAGTCCGCGTCCCAGATGGGGGCACGGTCTAAAGAGAACAGATACTGAATCTCCATTTTTGGCAGATGAGGAAACTGAGGCGGGGAGAAATGAAGCGCCTTTTCCGAGGTCACACAGCAGGCCGGTGATGGAATCGGAATTAGAACCCAGGTCCTCTGACTCCCGAGTCTGTCTTCCGGCGCGTCCTGCCCGACGAAGCTGAACGGCGGTGGGATCTCGCCGTTAACACCTTAATACCTCGGGCTTAATCGTTAACGCTGAATACGGCCCGCAGGTTACGCCGATGACGCTTCCGACGCTGATGCGCTCCTAGAATATGGATTTTGATGAACTTCTCATTACAGCCAAGATCGTTCGGTGGAATCCCGAGTCCGGGCCCGCCGGTGTCGAATGTTACCGGAAGGTCGACGACATCTGTTTCATCTGGGAAAGCAACGGGGCCTAGTGGAAAGAGCGTTGGCCTGGGAGTCGGAGAAACGGAGTTCTAAACCTGACCACTTCTTGCCTGCTGTATGACTCTGGGCAAGTCACTTGACTTCTCTCTCAGTTCCCTCTTCCGCAAAATGTGGATTTCAACACCCGTTCTTCCTCCGACTTAAAATGTGAGAGCCCCGTGTGGGACCTGATTATCTTGTGCCTACCCCAGTCCTCAGTACAACGCGTGGCACATAATAAGCACTTCTATTATTATTACTGGGCTCATCGACACGTTCGCACTTCTACCAGATCGCGACGGTCGCATCCGCCATATACTGCTTTATGCTAGCCAGACACTCGGAGGGTAGCCTACCTAGAAGGATCCCGGCCCAGATTCCCACCGGCAACGGAGAGCGATGACGCGTGCCAGGGGTTTCCGCGGTCGACTCTTCCCGCTTTCTTTTCGAAGATGGTTAATTACAGAGTCTGAAATGCTACGGCATCTCTTCCAGGCTCCATATATTGAGAAAAACACCCACGCAGCCGTCTAAGCGTTAGTCCCTCTTTGCTTCTGCAGAAATGGCATCACAGCCATACACGTTACCAATCTTCACCGATTAGAACGTCTTCGCAACCCCCCCCCCACCCCGCCCCCGAGATTGGAGCCGAGGCTGCACCCCTTCATTTCGCCCCATTTCCTAACAGAGGGCACACCTTCTTCACAGTTGGCCTCATTCTCTTTGCTTACAAAGAGTCTCATCCTCAGTGGATCATTCGATGTGGTCAACCCCACGGGAGTCCATCCCCGCCTGTGATGAGGCCGGACCCACCTGAACTGTGGCACTGAAAGTCTCTGGAGCATCTGTAGGGTGGTATTGTGTACGAGGGTGGTATCGCTATACAGGTTCTTTGTGAGGGGTGAAAGTCTTTAGTTTGGTAGGTCACCTTAGTCCCCGATCCCAAAGTCGTGACAGCTCACTATTCAGGTTTCTTAGCTTGATCTACATTTTAGGATTCCGTTTTTCAGGTCTCTCTTTTGTTACGGTACTCTCAGTCAGGGACCCGCGTATTTAATTCTTTTGGACGTTTTAAAAAAACCCCCAAAAACCTCTTTCATGAGATTTCTGTTTTTTGATCCAGACAAAAAATCAGATCCAAATGTGAAAGAGTCGAACTTGGAGATTGAAATTTGGCTCATATTTTTATTTCTCCATAAAACACCTTAATGGCAAATATTTTTTGCAGAACTATTACTCCCTTCAGCTCCAACCGCACCAGGTTAACGAGGGCTAGTGCCCACACGGTATGAACAGAACCGCCCTCTAAAGGGAGCATCGGGTCGACTCTGGGACGAGAAGCCCCGGAGAAAAGGGCCTGCGGGCTGGAACCGCAATTCCCCTGCAAAAAGGGCCAGAGGAGAAAGCAAACAGCATCAATTACCCTGGCTTGTGGGGTAGGGAGGGAAATAACAACGACGAAAAAGGGAACGAGGAGGAAATCGCTGGTAAAATTAGGCCGGCGGTGGCTGGAGCAGCAGTACGGAGGGTTGATCTTCTACAGCCAAACCCTCCGGGTGTCCGACCGGCCTAATCCCACCGATCTTCCTCATCAACGGGCTTGTCAGGAGGGGTCGTGAGCGGGTGGGGTTGGGAGAAGGGGAGGAAAAACAAATCCTCACAATTGGGATTTATTAAGCGCTTACTGATTAATAATAATGTTGGTATATGTTAAGCACTTACGCCGTGCAGAGCACTGTTCTAAGCGCTGGGATAGATACAGGGTCATCAGGTCGTCCCACGTGAGGCTCACAGTCCTCATATATATATCAAATGGGGGGGGGGGGGGGGGGTCACTCCAGGGGCCGTTTAATCGGCGCTCTGAGGAATGTGGTGTGCAAGGGAATGGAGCTGGGGGTGACTCAGAGCGAGTCTGGATTTGCAATATATGTCTTCTCCTTGTCAAAGAGCCTTCTTGATCGTGGCAGTCGGGGTAATCTTGCCAGCAAGGTAGTAAAGGAGACCCATTTTCACCATCCCAAGAGAGATGCTACGTACCCTGCACACGGTAAGTGTTCAGTTAATACGATGATTACTAATAAACGGCGAACGGAGAAACAAAATCTTAAGTGCGGTGACTAAGAGCTTAATACCGTTAAACGGCTCCTCGGCCCAAATAATTGCTCTAAATCCGTGTTCTGTTCAGGTTTACCACAGCAGCGGTAGTAGCGACGAGGGGAAAACCAAGAAGAAACAGCCCAGTGATTTTTCTGCTTTTTTCTTGTATTTAAGCGGTACTTGTTAAGTGCTTCCCAAATGCCAGGCTTTGTACTAAGCACACAGCCCCTGTCCTACATGGAGCTCGGTCTCAACCCCCATTTTACAGATGAGCTAACTGAGGCATAGAGAGGTTATGGGACTTGCCCAAGGTCAGACAGCCGGGATTCAGGTCCTCTGACTCCCAGGCCCTGTGCTCTTCTCATGAAGCCTCACCCCGCCTGTCTGCGTGCAACTCTTGCAGCGGGTTGCAATTCCACATTCTCAGAGAAATGTACGAGAGGATAACTGAATAGGAACCCCTTACTAAGTAAAACGTGCAACTTTATGTGACGATACGGTGTGGTTCCTGAAGTACGCAACGTTAAGTTACAACTCCCGGAGCCACTCTAAGATAATGAAAGCCATCTTTCATTTCTATGCGAAGCTTTATTAATTCAGGCGAGCGTGCCTCAGATGTTTCAGAATCCGGTTTACCACGAAAGGTTCGATTAAATGTTATTACCTTCGGTCACTTCAGTGATCCAAGCTAAATACGAGGGTAGGAGAAAGAGCTTTGACTATTTTCTCAGCTAAAGCCCACTTCAAAGGGATAAAACATTTAAACTCAATCTTGTCCCAGTGCAAATTCGACAGTTTCCTGATCAAGACCGAAAAAGAAACTGCTCCCGTTCTTTCTATAACTGGTCCAAAAGGTTCGTGATTACTTTTCGAGACCAGGTTTTTGAGCTGCTCATGAGAGCACCACACCTAGATGGAGTTCAGGCATCAAAATAAGAGCGAGCCCGTTCTCCAAGTTCTCCTACAGAAGACAAGGGGCCCTCGAAGGCAGGTTCCCTCCAGATACCGCCCCATCTTCCTCCTACCATCTCTCTTCAGACTCTTCAAGTGAGTTGCCTAAACCTCCTACCTCCACTTCCTCTTCTCCAGTTCCCTTCTGGATCCCCTCCAATCCGCCTTCCGACCCCTTCATTTCAAAGAAACGGGCCTCCGGAAAGTCCCCGACGCCCCTGCAGAACGCGACAAGCCTCCTCTCCAAACTAGCCCCCCTCGACCTCTCGGCTGCCTCCGGCATTGCAGGCCTCCCCTTTCTCCCGGCAACGTTATCCGACCCAGGCGGCACTGACGCTTTCCTCTCCTGGTTCTCCCGCCATGCCTCCGGCCGCTCATCCTCAGTCTCTTCCGTGAACTCCTCCTCTGCCCCCGACCCTCTAACTGTTGGAATCCCTCAACGGCTCAGTTCTGGGTCCCCTTTCATTCTCCATCTACACCCACCCCCTTGCAGATCCCACCGCCTCCCCCCACTTCAACTTTTCAGCCCCGACCTCTCTCCTTCCCTATAGTCTCACATTTCCTCTTGCTTCCGGGACATCTCTACTTGGATGTCCTGCCAAGGACTCAGATTTACCATATTCAATCCCAAACTCCTCACCTTCCCACCGGACCCTGCCCGCCGTGATTTTCCCATCACGGCGGACACCGCCACCACCCTCCCTGACTCTCTATTTGTTAGTTTTAGCCTCTGAAGCGCAAACCATCCAGGGTACGTGTAAAATATGCAGAGCTGACTTGGGGAGGGGGAAGGTGGTGAGAAAATTTTAACCTCTTACCCACTGACAGGGAAATGGGAGGAAGCAATGCCAAACTCGGCCAATCGTACACTTGCTCGGGTCCTTCCGGAAGGACCCTCGACGATTACCACGAAGGAAGTGCACACGCCCCCATCGTCTCCGCGGGCTGCCAGTGAGCAGCCTTTGGGCAACTTTACCCTCTGGCCAGGTAGGTCTGGTTGAGGAAAGAGACATACATGAACATAATAGAGGGCACGCCCTCCCGGACCGAAAGGAGAGCCTCAAACTCAAAAAATGTAAAAACTAATTGCGTTTGTAGCCATTTAACTTGTACCTGGAAATTGCTCATCGGCTTCTCAGCTGACTGACTGATCGTCTCAAACTAAAAGCGACGGGTTCATTAAATCTGGTTAATTTAAAAGTTATTTCTTTCGGTTACATCGGTGACCAGAACTAAATATGCTGCGTTAGCAATAAAAGAAGCGTGTTGAATTCTAGGAAGGCACTCTGTTCCTTTCAGTGGTTCGGCAATTGTTAGGAAAAGCTGGTCAAGAGGTCAAGGGTTCAAATCCCGGCTCCGCCGCTTGTCAGCCGGCTGACTTCGGGCAAGTCACTTCACTTCTCTGGGCCTCAGTCACCTCATCTGTGTGACTCCGGGCAGGTCGCTTCACTTCTCTGTGCCTTAAAATGGGCACTAAGACTGGGAGCCCCACGTGAGACAACCTGATCCCCTCGTGTCTGCTACAGCGCTTAGAACAGTGCCCTGCTCATAGTAAGCGCTTAACAAATGCCATCATTATTATTATCATTACTAGAAACGCCACCATCAGATGTTTGCCCTAGTGGTCTGAAAAGAGGTAACACTTCTTCCAAAGAACCTTATTCATTATCAGGAAGTAATTTCAAGTATCTAAAAACGGGCTTCAGCACTCACAATGTGAGCTGTGATTTTTTTGTTGTTGTTTGTGGCACGCATGGTTCATTTAACTCGCACATCTGTGCCGGGTGTGGATAAATAACGAAGCTACCATTTCATATCATTGTAACTAAAAAAAGTTAAACCAACAGACTTTTTTTTACCCCCCCGAACTACACAGAATCCTCTGATCTCTCCTGAGAGAGGAAAAAGGAGGGAAAAAATCTTCCATCAGAGCACAGAGAAAGTGAGGAATCAGTTCGAGAAGCAGCAGCGTGGTCTAGTGGAGAGAGCCCCGACCTGAGAGTCAGAAGGACCTGGGTGCTGATCCCAGCTCCAACACTTGTCTGCTGTGCGACCTTGGGCAAATCACTTCTATATATTATTCCTCTATTCATTCTGTTAATGATGTGTATATATCTATGATTCTATTTATCGTGATGATATTTATGCCAGACTGCTTGTTTTGTTTTGTTCTCTTTTGTTTTGTTGCCTGTCTCCTCTGTTTAGACTGTGAGCCCGCCGTTGGGCAGGGATGGTCTCTCTCTATTGCCCGAATGGGACAATCCAAGCGCTTAGCACAGTGCTCGGCACGTAGTAGGCGCTCGATAAGTACGGCTGAACGAATGAACTTCGCTTCTCTGGGCTTCGGTTACCTGCTTCTGCAGATGGGCATTAAGATCGTGAGGCCCTATCTTAATCGGATCTCCGGTGGTTTAATCTCTGCCATTAACATGGAATCGCTTACCAGGAACTACCAGATCTCTGCCCGACCCTATTTCCTTGTATACAACCCCAGCGCTTACAGAAATACTCGGCATCGTCACATCAGCAACAGCAGCGGCAGCATTTATTGAGCATCCACTTGACGTGGAGCACTACTGAGGTGACTGAGAAGTTCCGAATAACGAATTCCCGAGGCAGACATCAAAAAGACTCGCAACTACACGGGACGAAAATATACAGAATGGACCGCAGGGGACGAAAGCAAAAGCAGAGGCCGACGATTCTGCCGGCGTTGCTCTGGATCGGCTGGAGGGCAGAGGCCTGAGCTCAAATGACTAGAGGACCAAGTCGAAAACGGAGGAAGAAGAGAGTCATAACTAATGTATGTTACCGTTCCACAGCTACAAGAGAAGGAATGAAAAACAGAAGGTAATTCAGATTTAAATAAGGATCTATAACTTCCTAGTTTTGACTTTCCTCAAAAATAACTTCAGTCTTCTGGCCCCCTAGACTGAAACGATAATGATTATTAGAAGGGACAGAGGAGCGTGAAAGTTAACTTGGGGAAGCCAAGTTCCGTTTCAGACACGCTAAATGTTACGTGATAGGAAGAAACCGCACAGAGAGCGACTTGGAGAGCGATTCTGAGCCAGCGCTAAATACGAAGTGGGTGGTCCAAGAACAACAAACTCAACGGAGTCGGTGAAACTATGCTAGGAAGACAGGAGGAAGGTAAAAGGAAGACGGGCAGATCTATAAGGAAGGGCTGTGGCCCAGTGGGACTCGGAAAGACCTGGGCTCCAATCCCTGCTCTGCCACTCGTCTGCCGTGTGACCTTGGTCAAGTCACTTAACTTCTGGTGTCTCAGCGACTCATCTGTAAAATGGTGATTAATCCTACTCTCTCCTACTTAGACCGTGAGCTCCAGGCGGAAAAGGGACCGTGTCCAACCAGATTCGGTTATATCTACCCCAGCATTTGGTAGAGATCTTGGCATACAGGAAGCTCTTCACAAGTACAATAAAAAAAAAAACACTAAAGAGAAAACTGTATACCGGTCACGAACTCTTAAAGGCAAATCAGAGGAATAACTTGCAAAGTAACAGATATGAAGTACACGGATAATTTAATAACGTCGAATCCCTGGTGACCTGTTAAGAGCAGGATAACATCGGTCAAACCATCATTTTTTCATATTCCTATTTCATTTCGGTATCCCTTAAAGAAAGATTTTTGGCAAAATACCTCTATAACTGTTAGGAGAAAACAAATCACTCATCAGTAACTGAAGTTCTTCGAAGACTTCGCTTCCCGTTAGGTGGCCCAAAGAAACAATTATGGCGTAAACCCATCTTTAGAGACTGCTAAATTTATTTTAAAAAGCTAATTAACTGCTCGTTTACTAAATCATTCTCGTCTGAAAAGACCTATGCATCTATCGAAACCCGAGTTCCATTATGATTAAACCCATCGGTCGTTTAAAATAAATTACCCAAGGTAAGGACACCTAATAAAATGGGATCCTGTTAAGATTTCAATAGGTGCAGAGAGTTGCAGGTTAATGCATAAGAGAGGCTGCTCTTAAATTAGTCATCGGGTCAACAATATTCATTGCCGGACAGCAGCGTAGAACCGTGTTCTCGCGAACAATATAAAGAAGAGCAAACAGCTGTAAAAGTGGTAAATCTCGCCAGTAAAATGGAATCACTTACCAGTAACTACCATGCTGCTCATGTTAGAGTTTGGGCTACTGAGCACAGTGCCTGAAAGAAGTTCGTCAGATCCTCTCTATAAAAAGACCAAAAAAAAAAAAAAGGGAAAGAAAAGAGAGAAAACATATTTGACTCGAGCAATATTCAAATTAAAAATACCGTTAAAGCGGCCCTATTTCTAACAGATACGACTCTAGACTTATTCAAACAGTTCTTTTCGATCAAAGAAGAAAATGCTACGACGCTGAAAATATTTACAACTTTAACCCAGGCATGGCATGAGAAACAAACGAAAAGAGTTCAAAATTCACTTGTCTGTCAAAACCCAATTTGGCTTTGTCTCTTCTCTCCCTGTCTAGGCCAAACTGTAATTCCAAGAGAAGAGGACAGGAAAGAGCAGCGGAGAGAGGCGAGAGAGGCTTGGTTTCCTCTGACCACGAGGCTACTCTACGGACGTTTATGAAGCTGCTGTTCTTCTCACATATGAAAGAGAGAAGGCATGGGACTGCAGTCCCGTCTCTCTTCTTAGACAATCAACCAGTAGCCGTTTTAGGGGATGTTTAGAAACACCAGACCACCGCCCTCCTCACCATGGAGATAGGGAGAAAGAGTCAGGATAGCTATGGAGCTCAATCTCTGGCCAGAGAACCACTAAGGTCACCTAACGTGGTGGGCAGGCCCAGCAGGAATCTCGAAAGTTGAGTTACAACAAGATGCAGCTTGACATAATGGAAAGAGCTCGCATCGGGGTTCTAATCCCGGCCATGCCATCCGCTTGCTGTGTGACCTTGGGCAAGTAACAACTTCTCTGTGCCTCAATTATAAAATGGGGATACCTGTTCCCCCTTCTACTTTGCTAATAACGATAACAACTGCGGTATTTGTTACGTGCTTACTATGCGCCAGGCACTGTTCCAAGAGCTGGGGGGGGGGGGGGGGGGCCGCACAAGTTACATCAGGCTGGACACCGTGCAAGCCCCGAACGGGGCTCGCAGTCTTAATCCCCATTTTACAGACGAGGTCACGAACACAGAGAGATCAGATGACTTTCCCAAGGGCACCAGGCAGACAAGTGGCAGAGCCGGGACCAGAATGAATCCAGGAACTTCTGGCTCCCACTAGGACGTGCTGCTTCTCTGTGAGACCCACGTGAGTCAACGTCCCACCTAACAGATCTACCCAGGATTTAGAACGATGTTTGACACCCAGTAAGTGCCAATAATAAATTATTATTATCACAGGCACAATAATAATGATAATAGACCTCAACGCCTAACGAGGCATCTACGCTGGCCATGGCTCCGGGCGGGATTTTTTTTACGCAAACTTCTTGTCCGTGTTCTGCACCGTGCCGTCCTCCCTCTGACCTACTCACTGGTCGCACCCACTTGGCCCAAGTAAGACCACAAGAGGTAGGAACCGGGAGCCGTGCAAACCACCGGCACGAGAATCAATTCCTCCGCGCAGGTTCTCGGTACCAAAGTCTCCATGACTGGGACGGCCCTGGTCCGTCACCTGTGGTGCGCGATTCGTGAGGCAGTGAGGAGGCTGGGGATGAGGCTGATGTCAAAAGGACACCGAGTCTGAGGGCGTACGAACCGAGAGAGTGCGGCTTAGGGAGTGAATGTGGATGGTACAAAAAATGAGCGGGTTTCGCTAATAGAGAACCGAGTGCAAATGCGTGGCTGAAGATCGGGGGGGCGGGGGGGGCGGGAGGGCGGAGAGGTGCGGAGAAGTCTTGCCTGCGCTTTATGATGATGATGGTATGTATTTGCTAAAGTGCTTACTTATGTGCCAAGCACTGTTCTAAGCAGAGTATAGCAGAACTAGTGAAACTGCCCAGTTTCCCTTGGGGTTAGTGAAATGATATTAATAATGATAATAATGATCATATTTGTTAAGCGCTATGTGCCAAGCACCGTTCTGAGCACTGGCATAGAACCAAGGTGAACAGGTTGTCCCACGTGTGGCTCCCGGTCTCAACCCCCATTTTGACCGATGAGGTCCAGAGAAGTGAAGTGATTTGCCCAAAGTCACTCGGCTGACAAGCGGCGGAGCCGGGATCAGAACCCGCGACCTCTGACTCCCGAGCCCGGGCTCTTGCCACTGAGCCACGCTGCTTCGAGTGCACAAGTGAACCGGCCTGTGTGGCTGAAGGGATGCAGGGGCGACAGGCTGCTCTTCTCATTATCTCCGCCACTCGGCAGCCGTGTGACTCCGGGCAAGTCGCTTCGCTTCTCTGGGCCTCAGTTACCTCAGCTGTAAAATGGGGATGAAGACCGCGAGCCCCACGTGGGACAACGCTTAGAACGGTGCAAGGCACATAGTAAGCGCTTAACAAATATGATAATTATTATAATTATTAGTATCATATCACTAACCCCAAGGGAAACAGGGCAATTTCACCAGTACTGCTATACTCTGGTTAGTACGCTTAATTATTCAAGCCCGTCACTGGTCAGGGATTGTCTCTGTCTGTTGGCGAACCGCGCATTCCAAGCGCTTAGTACAGTGCTCTGGCACATAGTGAGCGCTCAATAAATGCTACTGAATGAACGAACGAATGATTTCCATGAAAACCATGCTAAACGAAACAGCGTTAAACTAAGTCGAGTTCCCCACAGAGACTAAGGTAAAGCTATTCTCTGTGTTCCCGAAATCTCAAAGCGTGTAACTGTATCACAATTACTGAAGTAAATATATCACAACAAAGACAGGTACAAATATCTCACAAGAAATCACAATGAAGACGATGATCAAATATAAGTATGTACCAATGATAATAGAAGTCTGAATATGTTTTAAAAATATTTACAGTGTCATTTCTCACTTATTCAACAAAAAGGCAACTTGGACTAACTGACGAGCAGTTATCTGTGCTAGACAGATCTGCTGTTATACAATGCTGAACTGAAACGGGGCCTAATCCCTCATCAGTGAGTCCTTGGATGGCACAGTTGGTTCCCCAGAGATGGGAACCCCTCTTCTCGTGCGAAGTCTGTAGATACGTGAACAAGTACGGCTAGCTCTAGTTTCGCCCAGGTGACGCAAACGATCGATTACGGATGAATGGCAGAGCCAAATTCGTGTATTTTTACCGGATCAGGGAGGCTTCCACGGTAGAGGGTCCAGCTTTTACTTCACTGGGAATGAAATGGAGTCGTCCGTCATTTCCCACCCTTTTCCTCCGTAACCCTGTCCCTCTGCATCACTGCTTTAACGAGTCCTCCCCAGTTTCTCCGCGGCTCCCGTACGCCTGCACTCCCAAAACCCGTGCCGTAAGAGAGGCTGGCCTTTCGACTGACTTTTTAACCCCGGCTTTATATCCTGAAAACCCACTCCTCACAGGGCTGAAACGGGCTGTAAATTTAGGAACGGAAGTGCCGTGTCTCTCCCGACTCGAAACGTAATTGCCCGAACACAGGCCAGTCAAAACGCCGCCAGGACGGAGGACGAGGGGACGGGGAAGGTGCTTTAGCCGAAGTACGTTGTACGGCGCCACATCCGAGTGAGAGAGCGCTGTGATGCCAGCATTGAAATGCAGCAGCACCATCACAAATGACAACACTACAGTGCAGAGTGGCTGCATATAATTACTCTAAGCTTAGTCCCACATAAAGGCAACTCTGCCAATTCGAAGAGATTCCCACTGAGAAAAGGACCCAGGCTGCAAATCATTACAGTTGATGGGGAAAAGGTGACTAGTTCTCCTATCAACAGAAGGTCATTCAAGAGGAAGACCGCGGGATGGGTTGTGTGTAAAATCTGGCTTTCTAGAGTTTAATCCCGTGAAAGGCAAGGGAACCACGAAACAAGAATGGGTGCACCTGAACGAAGTGCATTCGAAGAAGAACGGTCGTTCGACTGAGGTTAAATACCGTCACAAATTATGACGATTCAAGTAGAAAAGGCAGTTTTACTCTCACCGAATTACCAGTACACCGTAAGGGAAGGCCAAGCGACTGTGCTTTCCGACCGTTTTGGCGGTTGGACCACATTCATCTGAAGTGGTGCGCTAAGGGGACAAGACCTCTGTGTACAGGATAACTCATGGCAAGTCAAAACAGCAAGAAAAAATAAATGAGCCCGCATAAAAGCTTTCAAAACGGTAAAATGAAGGTACGAATGCTTAAGCGAAAATTAACAACTTTAACATTTTACCGCAAGGCCGGGAGACGGAGCCGTCGGGAGGCTAATATCGCAGCGTTCACGGGAAATCTTTAACTCCCCGTGGCTTATCAGTTAAGACTAATTGATCTAGATGATGCTGCAAGAGCAAACATGATTGAAGAAATAAATGGCATATAATCAAGTCCTTAGAAAAGTGCTCTGCACATGGTAAGTTCTCAACAAATATGACTGATGGATTGAGAAGCACCTCATACACTCCTACGTTTTAGAGTAAAATTGGAGAAATTGGAGTAAAAAGTGGAGAAACAAAAAGGGTCTCCTGAAATCACCTCTTCTTCCTTGTTCAAACCTGAAGACGACCCATAATCGATCATGACGGCCCACCAGCCCACATCTCTGGTCACCACAACGACGAGTCTCCGACTGCCGGTTCACCCTGGGCAGGAAATGTGTCTATCCACCTGGGAGCCAGAGGATCTGGGTTCTAATCCCGGCGCTGACACTCGTCTGCTGTGCGGCCTTGGGCGAGTCGCTTCACTTCTCTGGGCCTCAGTCACCTCTCCTGTAAAACGGGAACTAAGACGGTGAGCCCCAAGTGGGACGGGGATTGTATCCCATCCGATTTGCTTGTACCCACCCCGGCGCTTAATACGGCGCCTGGCACGTAGTAAGTGCTTAACAAATACGACGGTTATGATTATTTAGTTATCGTGTATCCGTAGTTTGCATTTAAGCAGCACAGTTCTTATCATCATTACACGTTACAGCGTACCCTACCAAGTGCTGAACACGGCACTCTGCACACTGTAAGCGCTCGGTAAATATGATCGGCCGACCGCCTCCCGGCATCCCCCCACGGTGAATTTTAGGTGTCGAACTGCCTCTACACTCTACTTCTTTGTTTGCCTCTGCTCAACTTTGGGGGGGAAAAGGAAGAAGAGAAAAAGCCACAGAGTATTAGCTCTCCTAAAGAGTCCATAAAGGCTTCAATCGAGATTTTTGCTTATTTCCCGTATTTTAAAAGATCCGGATAAAAAAGCCCGCCCTGATGAACGACGACGACGACAAAAAAGACCGATCCTAAACCTCTCGGGATGAAATTACTTTCCCATTCTTAATCCAGCTGTTAAATGACGAGCATCCTGTGGATCCCCCCGTCTGTGGCTCAGATAAAAGCTCGATCTTCTCCGTGGAGAGGGCCCAACGAACGTCCTCATCTACCCGGCCTCGGACGAGAGAAAAGGCTCTCCCAGTTCAACGGCCAGAAGCAGGGAGGAAACGAAGGGCAGTCAACAAGCAGATCAATCAAAGACGGTACGCACCGTCAAACTGACGGGAGAGGCCGGGCTATTTTTGTTTGGGGAGACTAAACCAAGATCTGTTGATCCCGCGCTATATAAGTTCAGGTGAATTACAGGGAGCATGTTTATACACAAATTAACACATGAGTTCTAAGATTATGATTAATTAGTTTAATTGGTTTAAGTCCAGGGAGTAACTTATTTAACATACCCGGCACTGGTCCTATTTAGCGCTCTTTAAATATTAATACCCTATCCATATTTATGCTTGCTCCTCTCGGTTTAACTCTTGTTTGCTTAGTTAATTGTGAACACAGTAGGCCGCGCTCGGCATATTCATTAATGGCTTACGACGGCAAGTCACTCGGCGCTCGTTATGACATCGGTAGGTAGGTGGGGGAACAGACGAACGCCGTTTCGTTCGGTCCTATGCAAAAACCCCGCTTGGCTCCGCCTGCCGGGGCTGTGGCATCGGCGAGAAAGGGGGGGGGGGAATCAATAAATAAATCAGCGGTATTTATTGAGCGCTTACTACGTGCCAAGCATTGTAGTCAGCGCTTCGGAGAATCCAATATAACAGATTGTCGAGTTCAGATGAGTTGATGAGTTCGGAGTCTAGAGAGAACGAGGGATCGGGTTCCCCAGGGTTACGCCCAAGCTGACAAACTGAAATGGGGTGTAGACACATACGTGTCGTCTGGCGCGGCTCAAAGACTCCCTGCCCGCCTTTTATAATACGTATTAACCGAAGCTAGTTTTGTTTTACAATGCTTCTAGATGTCTCCCAGAGTTAATGAGAGATGCAAACGTTATCATCAATCATTGTTATTTCGTTGGTATTCGTTAAGCGCCATGTGCCCAGCACTGTTCTAAGCGCTGGGGTAGATGAGGTAACTGAGGCACCGAGAAGCGAAGTGACTTGCCCAAAGTCACCCAGCTGACAGGTGGCGGAGCCGGGAACAGAACCCACGACCTCTGACTCCTAAACCCGTGCTCTTTCCACCGAGCCACGCTGCTTCCCAGCCATGAATAAATGAACGAATCAATCATCATCGCTCAATCGGACATCGATGAATGAATGTCGGAACAAAAGTACTGAAATTACGACATCTAAGACGTGCCTAGGTTGCCATTCCGACGCTCGGATTTTAAAACTGTGTTGTTTCTGAAGCTCAAACCGGACGGGAAAATCTGTTTTGATCTTCACGCTGTGCTCGTGACAAAAGCCTACCTGTTCAGAGTCCGACTTCGTTTAAAAGCATGTGAATATTCCACGAGACAAGGTAAACGAATACATGACCAAGCCTCAGTTTTCTGGGAATGGACTTATCTGGTAACGGCGACGATATCTGTAATTCATTCATTCATTCATTCAACGGTATTTATTCAGCGCTTACTACGGGCAGAGCACTGTACTAAGCGCTTGGGACGTACAAATCGGTAACAGATCGAGACAGTCCCCGCCCTCTGACGGGCTCGCAGTCTAATCGGGGGAGACGGACAGACGAGAACAGCAGCAATAAATACGATCGAGGGGATGATCACTCTTCAAAATCAGTGCCAATTAAATACGTAAAACCTGCAGGAACTGAGTAGTCTGGGGAAAGCGGTAACGGCAACTGGAGCGTTCCACCTCTAGATCGCTGGGCACAATCAAAAATCGACATCGGCTGCATCTCGGAGTCATTACCATGTGGGCAGCTATCCAGCAGTTTCCGTCAACGGAAACCAGCGTGGTCTAGCAACAAGGATATAGGATTGGGAGTCAAGAATGAGGAGTCAGTGGATCGTCTGTCGGGTCGGTGTGATCTCGCACAAGCCGCTTAACTAGGCTGTCTTCATCTGTTTGAATCCGAAGCGTGGATGAACCACCGATCCCACAGCGACGGTGCGCGGAGAAACCAAAGGGGACTGCCAAACACGTCGAATCCTCTTCAAACGCTTACTCGTACTCAGATTCGTGAGATGCGTCCCGGGGGCCACGGCCTGACAGTCACCAGCGGGATAACTATCATTTAAAAGGCCACGGGGCCTGAAATCTTAAATTTCAAGCGGTACCGGGACAGGGCATCGGCACAGAGAGCCACTCACTTGGCTTCTTTTCTGTTGTTGCTATTGTTTTCCTCTTCTGGGGAACGTCTGCTGGTAGCGAATCAAGTATGCCGGCCACGGGCACGTTTTTTAAAGAGCGTTACACATTTTAAGGGCAATTTTCAGAATATCTTTACGGTGAATAGGCAGTAATAATAATAATAATAATGTCGGTATTTGTTAAGCGCTTACTATGTGCAGAGCACTGTTCTAAGCGCTGGGGTGGACACGGGGGAATCAGGTTGTCCCACGTGGGGCTCACGGTCTCAATCCCCATTTTACAGATGAGGTCACTGAGGCACAGAGAAGTTAAGCAGGCGCCCGGTACAGCGCTCAGTACCACCCATCGATTAACGTTCATTAAGCATAAAGGAGAATAAAATGCAGCGATTCTCCCACTACCGCACTCTTCTTCGAGCACTCTCAAGTGACGGTGCTACCGAACTTTAATGCCGGCACATCTATAATCCTCTCAGGCCCGACAAAACTGCAAAAGGGAGCCTGGTGTAAATATCTCCTTCTTAACCTCTGAAGGATTTTGACTCACCCCAACGGAGCGATCATCCATAGCTAAATTGAAAGGGGTGCTAATGACGGTCTCTGAAGTACAGAAAACTCCAGATCCCTAACCCGTTTAGGGACACAGTTTATTCACGGCTCGGGTGAGTTCTTTGGAACTTGAGAACGCCTGAATCCGTTCGCGCCTTGTTTCTTCTAACACCCTCTTTCCACGGAATCCATTGAGAATGGCGGCTGAGGTTTTCACCCCAAACCGAAACGGAACTACTCACGCGGTGATTTCATCTTTCCCTGCCGTCCAGGAGACACTTGGGAAGCTGGCAAGGCCTCCAGGGTCATCGGCATCGACGACCGAAGGGGTCGCACCGGCAGACAGGAAGACGGCGAAGATACTGCTGTACGTACCGTATCACCACGGTACCCACCGTAAACATTGAAAGTTGAGGAAAATACGGTGAAAATGCGGTCAATACGCCGTATGGACTGTCACGCATCCTGGAAGTCGACAGGTCCCGGTACCTGCTCGACTTCCTACCTTCTACTTTTTCCGTATGAAGAAAAAGCGCTCGGGACGGAACAGCGCGACTTCTTGAGCGCTACAGCACGGCTGACGTCCGGCATATCCGACGGCGATCGAAAGTTGAAGTGACGCTGCCTAACGATCTGTCTTGCGCTAAAATCTCTCCCTTTACCGCCCACGGCGGTGTCCTCTGACGTGTGGGAAATTCAAAACCGTCTACCGTTTCTGCCATAAAAACCGTCCGTGTCACTTCGGCCCGTCCTCTCCGGGTGTGACGGAGGACGTTCCCTCGACGTGTCAAGAATGTCTGATAGAGCTGGGGTTTCCTTTCCCCGTATCTCCCCTCCTTTCGAACCATCCGACCGCTCCGCGTCGGAAGTCACTTTGGCAACTACGACGCGAGGACACAGTCTTAATCAAGATCTTCCCAGTGCTTCGCCTCCGACACGGTCCGGGGCCCAGGCAAGATTAAAACCTGACGCTTCCATGTGATTCCGAGATCGAGACCCTGGAAGGGCGTCATCGATGGGCTTTCCGGAGGAACCCTCCTCTACTCTAGCATTTCACATCTGGGTTCACGCCCTGCTCCGCAGGAAGAATCAATGAGGTCGCGCTGGTAGGCGGGAAGATGGTGAGAACACCGCTGTCACTTCGCTCTGCCGCTCAGCCCCAGAACGGAACTAACAACACAATAGCTCGGCTGTCATCAGGCAAGTCAACGTCTCTAAAATGTCCCTCCCTGAGGGCTCCAAAAATGAAACCAAATCCAAGCTTTTGTCTTTCTCTGAAGCATGGCGACCGGTAAATGCGTAACAACTCGAACTCTGGAATGACTGCATCTCCCAATCAGAGATTAATGTTCACAGCCTAGCGGAAAGGGCGCGGCCTCTGAATCAGGGCTCCCGGGGTCTAAACCCAGCTCCGCTGCTGCCCTCGGTTTCCTCATCTGTAAAATGGGCACTTCTCTGGCCTCAGTTACCTCATCTGTAAAACGGGGATTAAGACCGTGAGCTTCGCGCGGGGCAACCCGATTACCCTGCATCTCCCCCAGCGCTTACCTGCAGGACGATCTCCGTCCCAGAGGGTTCACAGTTTAAGAAGGCGGAACGGGTACTTCCACACCCATTTTACAGATGAGGAAACCGAGGAGCAGAGGTTAGCGTCTTGCCCGAGGCCACGGCAGGCAGATGGAGGAACCGGGATTACAAGGAGCACGGCGTGGTGGAAAGAGCGCAGGCCCGGTAGTCACAGGACGTGGGTTCTAATCCCGGCTCGGCCACCTGTCTGCTGTGTGATTTTGGACAAGTCGCTTAACCTCTCTGCGCCTCAATTACCTCGTCTACAAAATGGGGACGAAGACTGTGAGCCCCGAGCGGGACAACCCGATTACCCTGCATCTACTCCGGTGCTTAGATTAGTGCTCGACGCGTAGTAAGCGCTTGCCAAATGCTATAATTATTATTACTAGAGGCCAGGTCCCAGGACTGCGCTCCTTCTTCTAGGCCAGGCGCTGCCCAAGGCTACTCATTCTCCTCCTCGTCAGACAGAAACTTCTGAGAGCAGTTAAGTCACTCAGTCGGGAGTCTCCCTCCTACTCAACTGGAAGCAGCGTGGCTCAGTGGAAAGAGCCCGGGTTTGGGAGTCCGAGGTCATGGGTTCAAATCCCGACTCTGCCACCTGTCAGCTGTGTGACTGTGGGCAAGTCACTTCACGTCTCGGGCCTCAGTTACGTCATCTGTAAAATGGGGATTACGACTGGGAGCCTCACGTGGGGCGACCCGATTCCCCCGGATCTCCCCCGGCGCTTAGAACAGTGCTCTGCACGTAGTAATCGCTTAACAAATACCCACATTATTATTACTCATCTACTCTCTTCTACTCTCTGCATTCCACTTTTCATGCCGCAGTCCCCCGAAGCCAATTCATTCCCCTCTACCTCATTCTCATCTCTCTCGCTCTCCCTCTCCCTTCACGTCCCGCAGATCACTGCTCTCTCCATTTTTCTGCTTTTCTGCTTTTTATTTTATGCTTTTATGCTCTCTCTTCATGCTTTTCTGAAATCGCATCCCCTCCAGGAGGCCTTCCTTAATTAACCTCTCATCTTTACACCCTGTTCTCCCCCAAACTGCCACTTGAGCCCTTCTAAGTCACCGGAAGCTCACTCTGGGCAGGGACCGTGTCTGTGTATTGTTATATCGTACTCTCCCAAGCGTTTAGTACAGTGCTTTGCACACAGTGAGTGCTCGGTAGATATGACTGAATGGATGAATACACACAGTTGGAGCCCTAGGTCGTGTGTGTGTGTGTGTGTGTCTTTGTGTGTCCAAATTCAACGATAAGCCAGCTTTGATCTGCCCCCATATTCTTTTGAAACAGGAATCCAGGCGTGGCCACGGAAGAGAACGTTGACATTTTTAGTAGCCTGCCATTTTTTATTCGGTCGGACGAGTGGGCCACGTCCTTATTCGCCATCCCCTGAGCATTCGCCCTTTCTACTAGGCTAACAGTTTAACCTGTTACACTCGATATTTTCTATAATGCCTTTCCCGTTAAATCCTTAAGTCACCGCTCTTCTTTTTCCATCCCCCCAAAGAAAACTCCCTCTGAATTCTGAGCAAGGAATCATCTGAAATTAGAAAGCAGTTCCTTCTAGAGCCAGACGGAAGTGAATTAGTGAAATTATCTTCATCTGGGTAACAGATAGGTCTGAAATCTGCATTTAAAAGGTCTTACTGCATTTCATTCACGTGGATGAAAACAAGAGTAAAATCGATCTCACGCTTCCCAGCCGATTGGTAAAAGGGATCAGGAATGTCTTGAAATTCCAAAAGAGCTACAGGCACTGCCGGGGAATATAAGAGGATGTAAGTGGAAAGAGAAATAGGGGAAAGAGCTGCATATTATTCCATTATCCTTCGATCTGCACTCACTCTCAGGGAGCGGCAGTTCGGAGGGCTTTAGCTGCCGTCTCTACGTAGATCGGATCCTAACTTGTATCCGCAGTCTTCGCTTCTTACCCGCTTTCCCGATCTCCAGCCTTCGGAACGTCCTTCACCCGACTGACCCACCGTATGTCCAACTTAACTCTCGTCGAAACCAAACTCACTTTCCTTCTCTAACTTTTTTCTCTCCCCAGCTTTCTCACCACAGTCCAACAACCGAGATGTCACGCTCAACTCCTCTTAGTGCCCATAAGCCCTCCGGTCCTTCCTCGATACCTGAAGGAGCCTCTCTTCCGGAAGGACCCGGGTTCCGATCACGGCTCCGCCGCCTGTCGGCGGCGTGACCCCGGACAGGTCACCTAACTTCTCCGTGCCTCGGTTATCTCACCTGAAAATGGGGATTAAGACCGTGAGCCCCAAGTAGGACGGGGAACGTGTCCAACCCGATCGGCTCGTATCTACCCCAGTGCTTAATTACCGTGCCTGGCGCGTAACGACCGCTTGACTAGTATCATTAAAAAACGAACCAAAAAAAACCCCCAGAGGGGTCCAGAAGGGAGCACGGGTAAGAGAGGAGATTCTGGAAGGCCAAGTCCTTCGGGTTGTAAGCTCAACGCGGGCAGGGAATGTGTCTGCCAACTCTGTGCGTGGCTCAGTGGAAAGAGCCTGGGCTTGGGAGTCAGAGGTCATGGGTTCGACTCCCAGCTCTGCCACTTGTCAGCTGTGTGACTGTGGGCAAGTCACTGAACTTCTCTGCGCCTCAGTGACCTCATCTGTAAAATGGGGATGAACTGGGAGCCTCACGTGGGACGACCTGATCACCCCGTATCTACCCCAGCGCTCTGCACATAATACGCGCTCAACGAATACCAACATCATCATCATCATTATTACTCTACACACAGCAACCGCTCAATAAAAACGATCGACCGATGAGAAGGTGACAAGTGGCCGTTTGGGGGGTTCGTGGTCGTTGGCGACGCCAACCGGACCCGCTCGGACAGCGCTTCACGCAGCACAAGGGCTAGGCCGCCTCTCGCCGCAGCAATCGTTCGTTCCGTCGTTTTTATTTAGCGCACGCTGTGCGCACGGCACTGTACTGAGCCGTCGGGAGAAGGCTCCGGTAAACAGTCGCACTCCCCGCCCGCCGCGAGCTTACAGTCCAGAGTGGGGGAGACAGACAC
The DNA here is from genome assembly GCF_004115215.2 of Ornithorhynchus anatinus. Classification (NCBI taxonomy): domain Eukaryota; kingdom Metazoa; phylum Chordata; class Mammalia; order Monotremata; family Ornithorhynchidae; genus Ornithorhynchus; species Ornithorhynchus anatinus. The sequence goes on from NC_041731.1 coordinate 91,853,093, forward strand.
GAATTCAGATAAAATTACCGCTATGTGTAAGGGTGCCGTGGGGCTGGGAGGTAATAATGATAATGATGGTATTTGTTAAGCGCTTACTCTGTGCCAAGCGCTGTTCTAAGCCCCGAGGGGGATACGACGTAATCAGGCTGTCCCACGCGGGGCTCAGTCTTACTCCCCGTTTTGCAGACGAGGGAACTGAGGCACAGAGAAGTGAAGGGAGGTGCCCGCGGCCCCACGGCAGACAGGTGGGGGAGTGAGGTTCTCTTACTACCAGGCCTGTGCCCTTTCCACTAGGCCGCAAAAGCAGCGTGGCTCAGTGGAAGGAGCACGGGCTTTGGAGTCAGGGCTCATGAGTTCGAATCCCGGCTCTGCCACTTGGCGGCTGGGTGACTGTGGGCGAGTCGCTTCACTTCTCTGGGCCTCGGTTCCCTCATCTGTAAAATGGGGATTAAGACCGTGAGCCCCACGTGGGACAACCTGATTCCCCTACGTCTGCCCCAGCGCTCAGAACAGTTGCTCGGCACATAGCGAGCGCTTAACAAATACCAACATTATTATTAGTATTCTCTATTTAAATCCCCCGGCGCCCATCTTCTTCCCAAATGAGTCGTGTTTCACTTCGCTCGCTGCTCTTGCTCTCCGCTCTTACAACCTCCACCCTGGTAGTTCTCATTCCACCCGGCTAAACTAGCAGCGTGGCTCGGTGGTAAGAGCCCGGGCTTGGGAGTCAGGGGTCACGGGTTCGAATCCCGGCCCCGCCACTGGCCCGCTGTGTGACCGTGGGCGAGTCACTTCGCTTCTCGGTGCCTCACTTCCCTCATCTGGAAAACGGGGACCGAGACTGTGAGCCTCACGCGGGACAACCCGATTACCCTGTATCTCCCCCGGCGCTTAGAACGGTGCTCTGCGCATAGTAAGCGCTTAACAAATACCAACATTATAATTATAATTATTACTTACACACAGTTGCATGGCGCATTTTTCTTTTTAAGTGACCATGCAAGATATCACACACCTTTCCAAAAATGCCCAATGGCTGCCCATGTCACCTAGCACAAAACACAAAAAATCCTCACTACTGACTATTGGCTTCAAGGTCAGTGGTAAAGGAGATGAGTAATCTCCCTCTCATCTCTGCCTTCTCCTCCCACTAAACTTCAACTCGCACTCTTTATTCCTCCCGAGCAAACCTACGGTCCGTACCTTCCTGCCCAGCCTGGAAGGATCACCCTCCTCGGGTTCATCAAACCATATCCTCCCTCTTTCAAACCCTTTCCAAAGAGCCGCCTCTTCCGAGAGGGATCTCCCGTTGTGGACAGGGAGTGGGCTTTTTATTGCTACATTGTACCCTCCCAGGTGCTTAGTACGCAGTAAGTGCTCAACAGATACGACTGACTGATTGATTGACCCCCACCTTTCCAGGTTATGACGTATTTATCTTCTATTTACAATCGATTGTAAATAAATTACAATTACCGTCGATTACAAATGACAATCAATTGTGTTTAATGTGCAGAGCACTGCACTGAACGCTTGGAAGTATAATAAAACTTAGTGCATGCGGGGGTTGGGGAGGCAGGGGGAAGACTCAGGAAAAGACTAGTAGAACCATTCATTCATTCAGTCACATTTACTGAGCGCTTACTACGCGCAGAGCACTGCACTAAGCACTGGGAAGGTACAATTCGGCAACAGATAGAGACGATCCCTGCCCGACGGCGGGCTCACGGTCTAAACGGGCTCCTCAAGCCTACGGGAGAGGCAGCCTGTTGTATCCACAGGCACGGGAGTCGGAAAGTCACGGCTTCTAATCTCGCCTCCGCCATCTGTCTGCCGCCTGACCTTGAGAGAGTCACTTCACCTCTCTGCGCCTCAGTTCCCTCATCTGTAAAACGGGGATTAAGGCTGTGAGCCCCATGTGGGACAGGGACAGTGTCCAACCCGATTATCTTCTGGGGTAAGCGCTTGATATCATCATTTTTCTGAGTATCCCTGGGTCAGGTCTCTCCAGTTGGGCCCCCAGCCCCTGCCTTCCGCCAGAGTGACTCCCTCTGCGCTGTGCCCTACCCTACTACGAAGCGTTCCAGCTTTTTCACCCCCTTCTTCGCAGTATCTGCACAATCCACCAGGGCCTCCCTCCCCCAACTGGCACCGTGCCGGTCCAAACGCTCGTCCTAGCCCAACTTAACTACCGCATCGGCCTCCTCGCGGGCCGCCTCGCTCCCTGCCCAGCCCACGCTTCACTCCGCGACCCGGACCGCTCTTCCGAAACGCCGCTCGTCGCACGTCTCCCCATCCCTCAGAAACCTCCGATGGTCGTCCGTTCCTCTCTGCTTCCTATATATTATTACTCTATTCATTTTGTTCGTGAGGTGTCCATCTCCTTGATTCTATTTATCTTGACGATGTTGTCTTGTTTTCGTTTTGCTCCGTTCTGCTCTGCCGTCTGTCTCCCCCGTTTAGACCGTGAGCCCGTCGACGGGAAGGGATTGTCTCTCTCTGGTGCCGAACTGTACATTTTCCAAGCTTTTGGTAGAGTGCTCCGCACATAGTAAGCGCTCAATAAATACTACTGAATGAAGAGAGGACCGACTCCTAACCGTGGCTTTCCCAGCTCTCTCCCCCCCTACCTGGCCTCACTCCTTGCCCGTCGGAGCCCAGCTCACACTTGGCTCCTCTCCAGCTATCGAGAGTTCTCGCCACACCTCGTTCCTCATCAACTTCTCATCTCCCACCCGTCTTCCCACCGCCTCTTCGGCACTCCACGAGGTACTAGATCCTCACTCTCCCCCACCCACTTATGAACATATTTTTAGGCTCCGTCGCTTCCCCCTTACCTGTAATTTCTTTTAGTCTCCGCCGCCCCTGCTAGACCGTAAACTCTTCGATGGCGGGGATAGAGTCTATTTCCTCTATTTTACCCACCCAAAGACTTACCACACGGCTGGGCACAGAGTAAACACAGATAAGATCGAATGGTTTTCCATTCGCATAAAATCAGATAGAACAGGGGCCTGGGAGTCAGAAGGACCCGGGTTCTAATTCCGGCTCCGAGATTCGTCCGCCGTCTATGACCTCGGGTAGGTCGCTTAACCTCTCCGGGCCTCGGTTACCTCTTCTGTAAAATCGGGATCTGACCCAGCACTTAGTACGGGGCCTTTCGCATAGTAAGCGCTCAACAAATCCCATTTTTTAAAAAACCATAATAGTCATACTCATTCCTGAGGTTCCACAAAATCACAAGAATGCTCTGACCCTCCAAAATTGCAAATGGCTACGCGTGCAAGGTCTTCAGACCTAGAAGAACCTAAAAGCCACCAAAGTCTAGGAAACTCCAATTCATACAGCCTTCCTTCGTCTAAATACGTACCTAAAATAGAGTGTGACTCACTCCCCTGTGTTGAGGGGAGAAAAGGAAGGATAAGGCTTGGGCTAAACTGAGCCGGCTCTACCAGGCCAGGTTTCCACAAGGAAGGAAAACCGCTTCCAAAGTTAAAGGCAGCGAGGAGCAGAAAAGGATCGCACGGATGCCGATGCTCTGACGCGGCATCAACTCTGGAAGGGAATAAAGTTACCAGAGCATTCGTAATAAGGTTGGAACCCTCCGACTACGGTTTATAATTCTAGAAACTCGTGATTTTTGTTCCCTAACGCGCCTTTACGACGACTTTTTAAATGGATTATAATAAGCCAAAGGACTGATGACAGCTATTACATACTAAAACAGTGAAGAGGGAATAGAGGCAGATATGCTTTTTGGAAACTTAATAGGTGGAATGGCAGAGGCCCCTTCTCCAGCCTGCCACGAGCTTCTAGCCTCGGGGCGGCCTCGGTTCCTGCTGCCCCCGGGGTGGCCTCAGGGAGTGGAAAACCAGAGAAATGCCAAAAGACTACATTCATTCATTCGTATTTATTGAGCGTTTACTACGTGCAGAGCGCTGTACTATTCACTTGGGAAACTACAATACAATAAACGGTGACATCCCTGCCCACGGTGAGGTCACAGTCTAGAGGCGGGGAGGCAGACTAGATGAAGTAGCGTACAGTTGCGCTTCTACGCTCCCAAATGCTTAGTACAGGGTTCTGCGCACAGTAAGCGCTCGATACAGTCGACTAGAAAAAGATCAGTGACGAGAAATACGATTTACGAAAGCGAAAATCACATCTCACAATCCGCTAGGGTCGACGATCCATCGATCAGCGATATTTCTCGAGCACTGTACTAAGCGCTTGGGACAGTACGATATGTTAGAATCGGTAAACAAATTCCCTGCGATATGTAGAGAGGATCTAGGAGACCGCCGAAAATAATCACATTTTTAGTATTTTTTTTTTTTTAAAGAGTTACAACTGATGTTCCATAAGAGATATAAAACTGGTTAAAAGCGGGGGAAAAAGAGGATGGGGTATCCTTTCTAGGATGATAACTGCAGTATTTGTTAAACGCTAACTATGACTGTGGAATCTGTGAAACACTTATAATAGCGATTTGGGCATTTATTAAGTGTTCACTCATTCATTCATTCAGTCATTCGTTCGTATTTATCGAGCGCTTACTATGTGCAGAGCACTGTACTAAGCGCTTGGAATGAACAGGTCGGTAACAGATAGAGACAGTCCCTGCCGTCTGACGGGCTCACGGTCTAATCGGGGAGACGGACAGACGAGAACAATGGCAGTAAATAGAGTCGAGGGGAAGAACGTCTCGTAAAAACAAAAACAAAAAACGAAACAAGTGCTTAGTAGGTGTCAAGCTTTATACGAAGCTCTAGGGTAGGTACCACGTAGAGCTAGATTGTAGACTGTAAGCTCCTCGTGGGCAAGGAACGAGTCTACCAACTCTGTCGCACTCTCCCAAGTGCTTAATGGAGTGCTCTGCACACATTTGGCTCTCACTAAATACCACTGAGCTCTGAACGGGTGGAAATAAAAGAAGTGGGCTTACTTAGGCCCCTGTACTTACCCTGTAAGTCTGTCTGTTTTATACTTAGGCCTCGTGTATCTTCATCTTTGTGCTTGGCACATAGTAAGCGCTTAAGAAATACCATCATCATCTTTGTGTTATTCTAAATTGAAACTTCTCGAGGGCAGAGCGCAGGTTCCCTCACCCGGAGTAGGGCTCTGCACGCGTTGAGCCCCGAACGCCACTGAATACCTGTGTAATGTCAGGGCCGGTGTTCTTTCCCTAATTTTGTAACTCAAGAACACTGCTAAGGCCCCATTTCTTAGCTCTAGCTTCTCCTTTCTATCACACTTCCGTTCCCATTCAGTAGACTGGACCACAGACAGTCTCGAAACTCACTACACCTCAAAACACAGAGACTACTCAGTAACCGTCCGATCATCAAAAGCTCTCTCCCTCTTTCGGCTCCGGGATCGACGGTAGGAACTCACTGCGGAGGCTCGCCAAATGTTGGCTCCATCTGCGAAACAAAATTACCGATGCTAGATGGTCTTCAGCTTTCTTTCTTGCGGCTTTGTTTCCATTTGTTTGCTATCTTGAAACCTCTGACTTCGGCGACTGTCTGACTGACTGCTGTTTGCTCTTTATACATTGGATCGGTGGGCCACCCAATTCTCAACCTTGATTTTCCTCATCAGTGACCGCACATCTGTATAGGTGTGAGCCACCTCCACCTCGCCGCAGCTCCGTCACACCTGCGACCTTGTTATCACCTGGTTCCTGGGCTTTTCTTTTCTGGAACTATCCCAACTGTAACCCGGAGGGTGAGAGGACAGCACAGGGCTCTTTATTTTCCTTCCCCGGACTGCTTTTAAATACGTTGACCTCAACGATAGACACGGTGGATAAGGGGGAGCAAAACTCACCGGGCCTCCCTCTCTCTCCCCGCTCCCCGCCACCGAGAGCGGGCTAGAAATACAACAAAGGTGGCTATGAGATGCTCGTTCTAGCCTGCGCTCCTTCGTGAGGACCCATAAATTATTCAGCTGGCCCCCACCGAGAAATTCCGTCTCTCTCAGACTTTCAGTTCCCTGTTTTTCTCTAACAGACCACCAGTATAAAGAAGTGCACCTAAGTATGAAAAACATTTACCAAATGCCTACGAGCATCCGACGGTACGCTAGAGATCATGCTAGATCAGACCTGTTGAGGAGATTTCAGTTTCTGCCTTTCGTGAGCTTCCAAAATAAAAAAACACAATAACTCCCTAAACAAATACACTACAGACGACGACGGTCCCAACAAGCAGACTCGTACATTCATTAGTGAGAAGTGAAAAAGCAGTACTGATTAGAAAATACTAACTGTACTTAAAAAACAGCAGTGGGAGACAGAGGAGCATTAAGACACCATACAGACAAAAACAAAGCATTCCCAGACAAAAAGGCAAAGAACAAGCCAGTAATTTAATTTAGCTGATAAATTACATTAACATACGGGCAGACAAAAGAACCAAATAATAACGACGACGATACTGGTTAAGCGCCGACAGCCAAGCACTGTTCGACACGCCAGGGTAGATACTAGATAATCTGACTGGACACCGCCCCTCTCCCACGTGGGTTCAGTCTAAGAAGAGGGTGTAGGATTTAATCCCCATTTTACGGAGAGGAAACCGAGGCCCAGAAGTTAAGTGGCTCGCCCAAAGTCATACAGCAAGCAACCGGCGGAGCTGGAATCGGAACCCAAGTCGCCTGACTCTCCGGCCTCGGGTCACCCTGCTCCTTATTCAACAGATACATAAATAAGTGAAGAATTCAGACCGATTTAGAGAAAAAATACAGAGTAGATTTTGGGAGGCGGCGTGGTCGAGTGGAAACGGCCTACGACCGGGTGGGAGGAGACTCAGGTTCCGGTCCCCATTCCACCACTCGCCTGTTGGATGACCCTGGGCGGGCCACTTAGCCGTCCTCGGCCTCGGTTCCCTCATCTGTAAAATGGGAATAACCTCCGCTCCCGCTCCCTCTTGCACTGTGAGCCCCCAACGGATCACGGACTGTATCCGATGTGAACATCTCGTACCTCCCCCGGGGCGTGACACGGTAGATGGCACGGAGTAAGTACTTCATAAGCCATCATTATCAACCCTAAGAGGCAGTGAGTGAAAAAAACAGAACCTGTCTGGCGAAGGACCGTGGTTCCTCCCTTTCAAGGACTGGGGGAATCCTTCCCGGAGGAAGGGGGATTTCAGGGGCTATCTGCACACTGGAAAGGAGAAAGTCTGGTGAGCCGGAATTTGGTGGGACTTCTAAGACTGGAGCGCAGCTGAAGAAAAGGGTCGGGTACAGGACAGATGATATAAGACCGTTCTCTACACTCGAAGCTCATCCCCAGACTAAGCCTGTGGCAAGGGAACGCGTCCACCAACTCCGGTCTACTGTACTCTCCCAACCGCTTAGTACGGCGCTCAATAAATACCACTGAACGACTCCTGATGACGCACATTTTACCGGCCTCGGTCTGACGACTCTGAGCCACGGGGAACGACGATTCCACTCACATTCAAGAACTGTAACTGAAAGCACAGAACCCGTCATCTCGTAGTTTGGATTCTTTTTCTCCTGCAGGCATTACTCTGCACTTCCACACGCTGAATCTTATTTGCCGTCGTCCAGCCCGGAGCTCATTTTTGCGGTCTTCCTGCAATTAATCTTCTCATTGGGCTGTAGGGCATTTCCCCACCCAGAAACTTATAATTATTACCGGTAAATCTGGAGACGTCATCGTAGCCCTCCCTCTTCTGAACGGTCTTGTTCGACGAAATCAATCCTAACACCGAAAAAGGTATCATTCAATCCTCCCCTTGTTTCCGGATTTCTACCCAGCCCTGACCGTGTCTTTCCATTCCCCTGAAAACGATAAAAAACAAAGACCGAAGTGGAACCTTTGGAAACGCCTTTAGAAAACATAAGCATACTGTGTCCACTGGTTCTTTCTAACCACGGGACTCCTGACCTCTTATAAAAACTGCAACAGATTGGTAAGGTTTACTATCCCTTACAGAAACCACACTGTTTTCCCTCAGGGGACGGCGTTTTTCTAAGTGCTGGCCGCTTCTAAACTTCATTATAAATTCTACGACTCCCCCATACGAGGAAACGTGTAATTCCCCCCGATCACCTCTGGAACCCTTCTGAAGACGGGAGTCATACCGGCGATCCTCCAGTCCTCGCGGCCGGCGGCCGTTTGTAACAACAGGTTACTCATTCTTGCCAGGGGTTTTGCGAAACCCTTGGGTGGAGGCCCTCCAGCCTCCGTAATTTGTTTACGTCCAGTTAACCAATTAGATCGAAAATATCCTAGGGGCCACCAGAATTCAATTTAGTCTTTCAGGGCTACACGGTGCCTGACACACAACTCCTGCCCCAACACGAACTACTGATCAATCAGGAAATAGGAGTGAATGAATTTATTGAAGGTTTACTGTGTGCAGAACACCGTACTAGGCGCTTGAGAAAGTACACTGTGACAGAGTCGGAAGACACGTTCTCTGCCCGCGATGAGCTCACAGGCTAGAGAACTACGAACCGGACGTATCATCCGTCTCCAAATAGGAGTTATTCATTCGTTCGATCGTATTTACTGAGCGCTTACTGTGTGCGGAGCACCGTGCTAAGCGCTCGGAAAGTAGACTCCGGCAACAAATGGAGACAGTCCCTACCCAACGACGGGCTCGCCGTCCAATGACACTAAACTACACATTTCCATTTAAAAAGAACTAGATCGGCTGACGTTCCTTTTAAAAGGAGGGCTTATCTGATGGTGCCCCAGATGGCTCAAGACTGATGCCTGATTGACATTCCCTTATGGATTGCGTGCACAGAGAGGTTCTCGTTGCCTCCCTACAGGTTTTCGGGAGATTACTGTACCATAAGATTAAAGTTTTTACATATTTAGGTATTTATTAAGCTCTAGGAGTTGGGCACCGTACTGAGACTAACCTCTGGGGTAGACACAAGCGAATCGCGTTGGACACGATTCATGTCCCAAGCGGGGCTCACAGCCTTAATCCCCATTTTACAGAGGAGGGAACCGAGGCACCGAGAAGTGAAGTGACTCGCCCAGAGTTACGCAGCAGACGTGGCGGAGCTGTGATTAGAAGAGAGGCCCTTCCGACTCCCGCCGGGCCCAGGCTCTGTCCATCGGGCCACACGCCGCTTCTCCCTAGGCACGGACCGCCGGTGAGCCGGGTCAATTTTTCTCGCCCCCTCCCCCTCCGGGTTGGATACCGCATCCCTGAACAGGATGCTCGGACCTCCGTCGTATTAGCCGACACCCTGGTCGTGGTGCTACGTTGGGTGAATCACCGCATGCCACTGCTGTCTCATCAGCGATCGAATGACCGATACATTCTGCTTCTAACTCGCCTGAGACTTATATTTAGGGAAGGGACACCTCACCCCCAGTAGGACTCTAGAAAAAGGCCTATAAGATCATATAATAATAACGTCGGTATTTGCCGAGCGCTCACTAGGCGCCGAGCACTGTTCTAAGCGCTGGGGGAGATTCGGGGTCATCAGGTTGTCCCACGTGAGGCTCGCAGTCTTAATCCCCATTTTACAAAGGCGCCGAAAAACTAAGTGACTTGCCTAGAGTCGTTCACTCATTAGTATTTATTGAGCGCTTACTGTGTGCAGAGCACTGTACTAAGCGCTTGGAATGTACAATCCGGCAGCGGATAGAGACGATCCCTGCCCACTGACGGGCTCACAGTCTAATCGGGCCACACGGCTGACAGGTGGCGGAGCCGGCATTAGAACCCATGACCTCTGACTCCTAAGCCCGGGCTCTTCCCACTGAGCCGCGCTGCATCCGGACATGGGTATTTTTTTCTAGAACGGATCTTAATCTGTGATGTAGATTATAGGAAGACACGACCCACCGTCACAATACAGCCGCATTTTCAAGGATCGCGACGCGGACACGTGCCAGTATAACAGAATTGCCGTTCCCCAAATACCGCAGGGCGAGGAGGGGGAAACCATTAAATTCCACCATTGGGTTTAAATCATTCAATCACCCGGCCCCCTCCTACCTCCACCTCGCTACTCTCCTACTATAACCCGGCCCGCACGCCCCGCTCCTCTAATGCTAACCTATCCACTGTGCCTCCATCTCCTCTATCTCGCCGCTGACCCCTCGGCCACGTCCTGCCTCTGGCCTGGAATTCCCTCCCTCCTCAAATCCGACAGTCACTCTTCCCTCCTCGAAGGCCTTACCGAAGGTACGTCTCCTCCGGGGGGGGCCTTCCCCGACTAAGCCCTCTTTCCTCCTCTCCCACTCCCTTCGGCGGCGCCCTGACTTGCTCCCTCTGCTCCTCCCCCATCCCAGCCCCACAGCACTCAGGTGCAGATCCGTAATTTATTTATATTGCCGGCTGCCTCCCCCGCTCCAGACCGTGAGCTGTAACGGAATGTGTCTGTTTACTGCCGTGCTGCCCTCTCCCAGGCGCTTGGTACAGCGCTCTGCACCCGGGAAACGCTCAATAAATATGACCGGATGAATGCACGGAAGACCGGCAGGTGACGAATCAGGAATTTCCTCTCACGGGAGGCTGTGCGGCTGGAAACAGCTCAGAGTTTCAGTAGATTTCCGGGGAGCGGTCCACGATGGGATGCCCCAAGCCAGGGGCTGGGGCAGTGTCATCCCGGAGAACGACCGGCCCCTGGTCTGGAGCTGAAGTACGTATCAGAAGCGTCCCGAAGGAGCTCTGAGTCTTCCCGCCCCCCGATACCTCCCAACCCCTCCCCCAAATCGATCGATCGATAGTATTTGGGCACGAGCGCCGTTAGGCAGACCACTCTTACTAGGCCCCGGAAGAGTAGAATTAGTAGACCGGTCCCTCGGGGAGTTTACACTCGAGCAGGACGGAGACACTAAAGGAAGTGGCAGAATAAAAGTTACACACGTAAACGTTCCCGAGCTCGGCTGGCACGGAAGGATGAAGCCGACGACGGAGGTGGTTAAAATTAAGCAGGAAAGGCCTCACGGGACAGCTGGGACACGTGCCCGACCTGATTATCTTGCACCTACCCATCGCTCAGCGGAGTGCTTGACGCACAGTAGGCGCTTAACGAGTGCCACGATAATAACGATAACAGTAATGATGAGAAGTGAGTGGAGATCGTGAAGCTGATCCATCAAGAGCCTCAGCCGACACCCGTGATCGGCGAGTGGGAGGCACAGGAAGAGCTGGCAAGAGACTGAGGAGTTTCCAGAGAGATAAAGAGAACTCTGACCGGAGAGGGTCGTGATCAGACAAACCACGGTTCGATAGGATTTTCAAAGGGGAAGGGTCCGAAGTGTTGAAGGCAGTCAAGAGGTCACAGGGGATAAGGCAAGGGAGCCTTCGCCGTCCACGAAGAGGGAGGTCTCGGGCAGATGCCGAGACTGGATCGGAGGTCAAGACAGAGGGTGGAGGAAAGGAAGTGGAGAGGCGGCCAAGTGAATACAACCCATCAGACCCTCAGCCTCCTCTCCGGCTCCCTCGCCCCGCCCCGTCCGATGCGTTTCCGGGCCGCCTCGGGGCCTACGAGGAGGGGCCGGGGAATCGCCCCCACGGCCGAAGTCCTATCGCTCCTACTGGGCCGGGAAGGCCCGAGCCGGCCCGTCTCCGCTTCTGCCAGCCTTCCGGCCCGCACGCGGGACGCTACGCCCCCTTCGGCCCCGTCCTCGTCTCTGGTTCCGCCCCACCCTGGCCCACGGACTGCAGAGAGCATCCTCCCCAACCGGGACCCCCCCTCCAGGTCCCTCCCACTTCCACTCTCGGGCGATCTCGAGGCCAGCCTCGCCCCGCCGCCCCCACCCTGGCGGGTCCCCTCCCTCCCTAGGGGGTCCCCGCCGCGCCGGACCGGGAAGCCCCCCGAGGAGAAGCAGCCGAGGGGAGGTTTGAGCCATTTTCCCGTCCCTCCCCGGCTTCCCTCCCACTGAGGAGAGAAGAACCAACACCCTGGAGGGAGGTGGCCCATGAGCACTGCACACTGCGGGCCCGGGCTTCATTACGCTAAGATCTTTCCGAAGAGGGGACTCCAGTGGAGACGAGGGGGGGGGACCCCAAAGTCACCCCCACGCTGCCCGGCGACGCGTCTGACCCACTGAGTCTCCAGCCGGTCTTCCCGCATGACTTTCTGGACCCTTCTCCGGCTTCTCCGCCATCCCGTGCATCCTACCCAAGGGATACCTCTCAGGTGACATCAAATACGACCGGGCCACCAACCCAAACTCTTCAGCGAATCCACCCTCGGTCCGTCCGGGTAGCGGGGCCGCTCCTATCCGATCTAGGGCGGATGACCTCCGGCCACGCTGACCTCCGGCTCTGGAAATCGGTCCTGGCAGAGAAGGGGCAGGGCGGGGCCGTGGTTGTGAGGGAGCTTCCCGGGACCGGGTGAACACTTTGCGCTATCTTGCGCCCAGCTTTCCTCCGACGCCGCTACCCGACTCCTTTCTAGCGTCAGGGCGGAGTCGGAAGTCCCCAGTTCATCAACAACGATCCTCTCTCTCCCTTTCCCTACTGTTTTATCCTACCTCCTCTCTCTTGTCTTCCCAGGGATCGGGCTACTGGACGGGAGGGAGCAAGACAGGCAAGACCGCGCGGCTGCAACGGCAGCGGAACACTTCTAGAACCTCGGTCGTCCCCACCCGCTCCGCTAGACACGCTACGAGCACGGGAGTCCGGGAGGGTCCGGGGACAAAAACCACAGCAGGGACCTCTCTCAAACACGTGGCTCCAGGAGGGGCTCTGCGCCTCACAGGCAGGTCGGCTGTCGCCGTGTGACCCCGGAAGCCGCCGTTCTGCTTCTGCAGACCCCTGAAACCCATCTCCACTTCCCCGAAGGTGCGGAACCCGCACGGGGCGAGTCACCCGGCTTCCCGGCGAACCCGCCCAAACCGGCTCACGGGAGTTTGGCGCTGTGCACGTTAACAGGGATGAGACGATCCCAGCTCCCCGAAATACGGTTCTGAGGCTCCTCGTTCCCCCTCCCCAGGCGCCTGCCAACCGGCAGAACATCGCAGTTCAAGACCCCTGTGGATTTAAAGAACAAAGCCCCTCTCTCTCTCTCTCTCTGCCGCTCAATTAAAAAACAGTCAAAAAAGTTCAATTTCGCGGTAAACAGGAGAAGTTATTGCTTCCCTAAAGACTTTAAACAGATAAAAGCAAGTCACCCGACTGGTGGGTCTTTAACGCCTAAGCTTTACTTGCAAGAGCGTGAACATTTAACTGGCTGAACTGGCACATGAAAAGGGATGGAAGCGGAAAGGAGAGGCCTAAACGATTTCCAACGACTCTATAAAAATGAAAGAGAATGTTTTCAAAGTTTCACATTCATCCCGTTCAACCGGGATCTCATCCTACCTTCACGCCAACTGCAACATCAGTGACCATGCTGGAAAGGAAAAGTAAAAAAAAAGGATTTTAACTTTTTTTTATATTTCTCCCAGGATGTGCTACCTTTTAAAATAAGTTTTATAGCAACCCCGAATTGGCCCGTTACTGAAAGTGCCCTGGGTAGAGGCCAGAGAAAGGAGGAAAGACCCGAAAAATCCCATTACTTTTCGGTCCCCTCATCAGTTTTCTTGAGACCACCTTGATGTCTTTATTGGAGGACACAGCTAAGTCACGACCATCAGACGACGTGACTTTTCGTGAACCTAAATGTTGATCCCAAACGCTGAGGACTTGTTTCTTGGAAGACACCCGCAACTTCCCAAACTCCATGCCGGGAACCACGTCTTATTATTTTTCTCATTTAATGAAACGGAGGCTTCTTAGGGTAAAACGGGCTCTATGAAGAGTACTCTACGTTGAGCAGAGAGGACCACAGATCCTTCCACATGGCCTAGTGGACAGAGCAGGGGCTGGGGGGGGGGGGGGGGGGAGGGTCAGAGGACGTGAGTTCTAATCCCGGCTCCGCCACGTGTCTGCCTTGTGACCTTGGGCAAGACGCATCACTTCTCGGGCCCTCAGTTCCCTCGTCTGTAAACCGGGCCTCGACGCTGCGAGTGGGACGGAGAGTGCGTCCAAAGCGCTCTGCTTGCGAGTCGCTTCATTTCTCTGGGCCTCGGTTCCCTCATCTGTAAAACGGGGATCAATAATAATGCCGGTATTTGTTAAGCGCTACGTGTCAAGTAAGCCCAGCCCTGGTGACGACGGCGCCTGGCCCACAGTAAATGCTTAATGCCATAATGATGATACTTCTTCTTTCCTCGAGGTGCTCACCCTTCCCCTGTAGACTGGAAGCTCAGAGTGGACAGGGACCGTGTCCACCAACTCCGTTAAAGAGCGCTCTCTCACGTTCTTGGTCCAGTGCTCTGCACACGGTAGGTGCTTGATGATAATGGCGGTATTTGTTAAGCGGTTACTACGTGCCAAGCGCTGTCCTAAGTGCCGGCGTAGATACGAGGTCATCGGGTTGTCCCACGTGGGGTTCACGGCCTTCCTTGATCCCCGTTTTCCAGATGAGGCCACTGGGGCCCCAAGTGAAGTGAATTACCCGAGGTCATACGGCTGATAAGTGGCGGAGGTGGGATTAGAACCCATGACCTCTGACTCCCAGGCACGGGCCCTTGCCACTAAACCACACTAAGTAGGACAGATGGGTGGGGTTTTTTCCTAGCCTTTTTTGGAGCCCTCTCTTTCCCTCTGCCCTTCCTCATCGCCCCTACTCCCTCCCTCTGCTCCTCCCCTCCCCCTCCCCACAGCACCGCTGCATATCTGTCTATATCATTTTCTCCTCCATTTATTTTATTAATGCTGCGCATCTACCTATGGTTCCATTTATCTATCTTGACGGTATTGATGCCCGACTACCTGCTTTGTTTTCCTGTCCGTCTCCCCCGTCTAGACTGTGAGCCCGCGGTTGGGTAGGGATCGCCCCTGTAGAGAAGAGGTGTGGCTCGGTGGAAAGAGCCCGGGTTTGGGGGGTCAGCGGTCGTGGGTTCTAATCCCGGCTCTGCCGCTCGTCAGCTGTGTGACTCTGGGCGAGTCGCTTCACTTCTCTGTGCCTCTGTTCCCTCGTCTGTCAAATGGGGATTAAAGACTGGGAGCCCCACGTGGGACAACCTGATTACCTTGCAGCTCCCCCAGCGCTTGGCACACAGTAAGCGCTTAACAAATACATTATTATCTGTTGCCGAATTGTTCTTTTCCAAGTGCTTAGTCCAGTGCCCTGCGCCCAGCAGGCACTCGCTAAATACGAGTGAATTCATTCATCCGATGGTATTTATTGAGTGCTTACTGGGCGCAGAGCCCTGGACTAAGCAATGAACAACCCACCTGCTTATCTTGTAATAATAATGGTGGCATTTGTTAAGCGCCTACTATGTGCCGAGCACTGCTCTAAGCGCCGGGGTAGCTACAAGGTATTCAGGTTTGTCCCACGTTGGGGCTCACGGTCTTAGCTTAGCGGCAAGAACCCGGGCTTGGGAGTCGGGGGGTCGGGGGTTCTCATCCCAGCTCCGTTGCTCGTCAGCTAGCTCTGTGACTTTGGGCAAGTCACTTGGCTTCTCTGGGCCTCGGTTCCCTCATCTGTAAAATGGGGATGAAGGCCGCGAGCCCCAGGTGGGACGACCCGATCATCTTGTATCTAACCCAGCGCTCAGAGCAGTGCTCGGCACTTAACAAATACCACTGTTATTATGACCTTGCACCTACCCCAGTGCTTAGAACGATGCTATATAGTAAGCGCTTAACAAATACCGACATTGTTATTAATCCCCGTTTTACAGAGGAGGGAACCGAGGCCCCAAGAAATGAAGTGACTTTTCCAAAGCCGATAAGTGGTGGAGCTGCGATTACTAACAACAGTTATAGCATCTGTTAAGCGCTGCGCGCAAAGCACTGTTCCAAGCGCTGGGGTTGATACAAGGTAATCGGGTTGTCCCACATGGGGCTCACAGTCTTCACCCCCATTTTCCAGATGAGGGAACTGAGGCCCAGAGCAGTGAAATGACTTGCCCGAAGTCACCCAGCTGACAAGCGGCGGGGCAGGGATTAACAATAGAATGATGGGATGCGTCAAGCGCTTACTACGTGCCAAGCACCGTTTTAAGGGCGGGGATAGATGCGGGTAATCAGGTTGTCCCACGTGGGGCTCGCGGTCTTCACCCCCGTTTTACAGATGAGGCCCAGAGAATAATAATAATGCCGGTATTTGTTGAGCGCTTACTGTGCGCCAAACACTGTTCTAAGCGCTGGGGTAGACACAGGGGAATCAGGTTGTCCCTCGTGCCGTTCACAGTCTTCATCCCCATTTTACAGATGAGGCCCAGAGACTAACAATAATAAGAACGGTATCGGTTGAGCGCCTACTACGTGCCAAGCGCCGTTCTAAGCACCGGGGGGAGGGGGGAGACGAGGTGATGAGGTTGTCCCAGGCGGGGCTCACCGTCTCCATCCCCATTTTCCAGATGAGGCCCAGAGAAGCGGAGTGACCGGCCCACGGTCACTCGGCTGACGAGAGGGGGCGGGGGGGCAGGCGGGATCGGAACCCGCGACCTCTGGCTCCCCAGGCCGGGCCCTTGCCGACGAGCCAAGGACAGAGCGTCCGGGGAGGGGCCTGGGTGGGCCTCGGGGGGCGTCGCTGGGCATCGGTGGGTGTCAGTGGGTCTCGGGGGGCGTCGGTGGGCCCCGGTGAGCCTCGGCGAGTGTCGACGTCTCCGGTGGGCCTCAGCGGTGATGGGCGTCGGTAAGCGTCAGTGGCCTCAGTGGGTATCGATGGGCTTCGGTGGGCCCCGGTGGGCGTCGACGGGGCTCGGTGGGCGTCGATGTGCTTCACTGGGCCTCGGTGGGCACCGGTGGGCTTCGGTTGGCCTCGGTGGGCCCCGATGGGCTTCGGTGGGCCTCGGTGGGCGGCGATGGGCCTCGGTGGGCGCGGATGGGCCTCGGTGGGCGCCGACGGGCTTCGACGGGCCTCGGTGGGGGTCGACGGGCCTCGGTGGGCGCCGACGGGCCTCGATGGGCCTCGGTGGGCGCGGATGGGCCTCGGTGGTGGTCGACGGGCCTCGGTGGGCGTGGATGGGCCTCGGTGGGCGTCGATGGGTGTGGATGGGCCTCGGTGGGCGTGGATGGGCCTCGGTGGGCGTCGATGGGTGTGGATGGGCCTCGGTGGGCGTGGATGGGCCTCGGTGGGCGTCGATGGGTGTGGATGGGCCTCGGTGGGCGTGGATGGGCCTCGGTGGGCGTGGATGGGCCTCGGTGGGCGTGGATGGGCGTGGATGGGCCTCGGCGGTGGTGGCTGGGCCTCGGCGGGGGTCGGCGGGGCCGGGCCCCCCCTCCTCCCATAGTGCTTCGCGGCCGTCCAAGATGGCCTCACGTTGGCTCCCTCCCCTCCGCCCCCATCGACGGGCGGGGGGGGGTCCGGCCGGCCAGCGGGGCCTCGGACGACCGTTACCGACGTCTCGCTTTCTTTCGGGGGGGGGGAAGGGGGTCCAGTTGCCGGGGGGGGGGGGCGCTCCCGGCCGCTCCCCGGGGCCCGGCCGCCGATGGCGTTGGGCGAACAAAGGAGCGGCCCCGACCCCCCCCCCCCCGCCGAGCCCCCTCCCACCCCGACCCCCCGAAACCCCCGGGAGAGGAAGGAGGGAAGGACGGGCCGGCGGGGGCCGCACCTACCCGTCCATTGCCGAACTGGCCGGAGCTCCGCTGCGATGGACCGAACGGCGCGGCCGGAGCCGGGCGCAAAGACAGACGGGCACGCACACTCCGCGGCACGCTCCGCGCCCCCTCCGCCTCTCTCACCCGCCCGCTCACACGGGCACACGCGTCCGCACACACGCCCCCCCCGCCATGCACGGCCCCCCCCACACACTCACACACACACACTCACACTCACACACACTCTCACACACACACACACGGCCGGGCGGAGAGAAAATGGCGGCCGCGGCCCGGCGGAAATTGCCGAGGGTGGCGGGGCGGCGGCGGCGGAAACTGCCGAGCAGCCGGCGGAGGGAGGGAGCGCGCCGCCGCGCGGGGGACGTTGGGAGGGGGGGGGGGGGAGGCGCGCGCCGCCACGAGGGAAGCTGCGCGCGCCGCCGCGAGGTGCGGGGAGGAGAGGCGCGCGCCGCCGCGAGGGAGGGTGCGCGCGGACACATTCTCCCCCTTCCCCTGGTGGGGCCCCAGAGGCCGTTGGGCCCTAATTTGCATATTGTCCTCGCCAATAATACTAACTATAATCGGAATGAGGATGGTCTTGGTTAAGGAAGGAGTGGGGGGGCGGGGGGAGGAGCGACGGGTCGACGGTCGGGGCGGGTGTTGAGCGCCTACTAGGTACAGACCACTGTTCTAAGCGCTGGGGGAGAGCGAGGTAGGAATGATAATGGGGGGTATTGTTAGGCGCCTACTAGGTACAGAGCACCGTATCCCTGCTCCGCCAGCTGTGTGACTGTGGGCAAGTCACTTGACTTCTCAGTTCCCTCATCTGTCAAATGGGGATGAAGACCGGGAGCCTCCCGTGGGACAACCCGATGGCCCCGTATCTCCCCCAGTGCTTAGAACGGTGCTCGGCACATGGTAAGCGCTTAGCAAATACCAACGTTGTCGTTATCATGATCATTAATGACGCCGTGTGTTTGACGTAACGTGGTTCCGAGCGCTTAGTACGGCGCTCTGCGCGTAGCGACCGAGTGGATGGATGCTATCACCTGGGTCTGCCTGGCGTCTGCTGGGGTCCCAAGCGGCTGCCGGAGAGACGCCGGGGAGGATAATAATGATAACGTCGGTATCTGTTAAGCGCTTCCCGTGTGCCGAGCACCGTTCTGAGCGCTGGGGGAGATCCAGGGTCGTCGGGTGGGCCCACGGGAGGCTCGCAGTTAATCCCCGTTTCCCAGATGAGGTCACTGAGGCCCAGAGAAGCGAAGGGACTCGCCCACGGTCACCCGGCTGTCAGGTGGCGGAGCCGGGGGTCGAACTCATGACCCCTGACTCCGAAGCCCAGGCTCTCTCCACTGGCGTCGGGGGTCCGGAGGAACGAGAAGACTTTAGATTGGGGGTAGCGGCGTGAAGAGGTTCCCGGTTTCTTTACTAGCTCTCGAAATGGGCCCGGGGTCCACTCCTCCTCCGACAAATAGCACTTGACGCCCCGCCCCTCGTCAGCTGCGGGCAAGTCACTCCGCGGGCCTCAGTTCCCTCATCTGCGAAACGGGGGTGACGACCGCGAGCCTCACGTGGGACGACCCCGTCCCCCCTATAACAGTGTTGGTATCTGTTAAGCGCTCACTATGTGCCGAGCACCGTTCTGAGCGCCGGGGTGGACACGGGGGAATCGGGGCGTCCCACGTGGGGCTCACGGTCTCCGTCCCCATTTGACAGATGAGGGAACCGAGGCGCCGAGAAGTGAAGTGACTCGCCCACGGTCACCCAGCCGCCAAGTGGCGGAGCCGGGATTCGAACCCGTGAGCCCTGACTCCGAAGCCCGGGCTCTTTCCCCTGAGCCCCGCTGCCTCTAGAGGAACTGAACCCTCCAAGCGCTCAGTACAGTGCTCTGCGCACAGTAAGCGCTCAATAAAGACCACCGAACGAATGAAGGAATACCGATTCCATCCATCGCCATCGTTCTCGTCCGTCCGTCTCCCCCGATTAGACCGTCAGCGGGCGGGGACCGTCTCCATCTGTTGCCGATTTGTCCGTTCCGAGCGCTCGGTACAGTGCTCTGCACGTGGCGAGCGCTCGAGAAACACCATCCCGTGAATGACTACCAAGAGCCCAGCCTTACAGCGGCTAATCCGAAAGAAAAAAGGGCGGGAAATCGCCACCGCAAGCTTCCTCCCCCATTTTTCAACGCGGGGACCGTTGGGCGAGCGGGCGAGTGCCGACCTGCAAGTCTCAGTCGAATCACGATCCTCCGACCTTCGTTTTTTTCCTTTTATGTCGCGTTCGGCTCGATGGCGGAAAGGAAGGGGATGACGCGAGAGGGTACCTTGCGTGATCGGGATAGCGACGCGAGGGAGTTTTCCTCCGGAGGTGCCTGGAACCAAAATCGCGGATCTGACGTAAAAAAAAAACCGGGAATCGGAAAGGTCGGCTTGACTTCTTCTTAGCGAGTGGGCGACTGACAGACGCAAACCGAAGCGGTTTCGCCTCCGCGGACCGGCCGTGACCCTTCAGCCGAGCGAGACTCTTACGGATTTTCTCGCCCCTCCCCGGGAGATCATTTTCTCGAGGGAGACGCAGAAGCGCTTTCCCGGGCGATCCGAGTCGGTCCATCGAGCGATGATGTTTACTGAGCGCTGAAGTGCGGGTCATTCATTCATTCGATCGATCGTATTTATCGAGCGCTTCCTAGGGGCAGAGCACCGTACTAAGCGCCCGGAGTGGACAATCGGGCCACAGACAGAGACGCTCCCTGCCCGGTGACGGGCTCACGGTCTAAGCGGGGGAGACGGACGGACAAAAACAAGACCACTTAATCACGGTAAATGGAATCGGGGGGATGGACCCCTCGTTCATAAAATAAAATAAAATAAAATAAAGTGAGCACTTGGGAGAGTACAAGAGAGTAATTACGATAGAGTGGCGATGTCTCGATAGCACACGGGAGAGTACGATATAACGATGAACTGATACATCCCCTGCCCGCAAGGAGCTTACAGTCTAGAGTAATAATGATACAACGATTATGGTATCTGTTAAGCGTTTCCTCTGCGCAGGGCACTGTACTAAGCGCGGGGGTGAATCCAAGCAAATCTGTTTGGACGCTGTCCCGTTTAATAACAATGATAATAACGATGATAATGATGATAACGTCGGTGTCTGTTAAGCGCTTACTATGCGCACAGCACTGTTCTTCGCGCTGGGGTGATAATGTGGGTATCCGTTAAGCGCTTACTAGGTGCAGAGCACGGGGTCATCGGGTCGTCCCACGCGAGGCTCACGGTTAATCCCCTTTTACAGATGAGGTGACTGAGGCGCACAGAAGTGAAGTGACCCGCCCACAGTCGAACAGCTGACGAGTGGCCGGGCGGGGATTCGAACCCCTGACCTCTGACTCCCAAGCCCGGGCTCTCGCCCCCGGGGCCCCGCCGCCCCCCTACATTTTGCAGATGAGGGACCCGAGGCACGGAGAAGCGAAGCGACTCGCCCGAGGTCGCCCAGCGGATAAGCGGCGGAGTCAGGATTAGAGTACAACAGGATAATTAAAATAGAGTGGTGATGTTTCGGTGGCTCCCGGTGGGTGCGGCTCAGGGCCTGGGAGTCGGAGGTCAGGGGTTCGAATCCCGGCTCGGCCGCCTGTCAGCCGGGCGACCGCGGGCGAGTCGCCTCACTTCTCCGTGAGGCCTCGGTCACCTCGTCTGTCAACCGGGGATTAAGACTGTGAGCCTCACGTGGGCCGACCCGGTGACCCCGTATCCGCCCCAGCGCTTAGAACGGCGCTCGGCACGGAGTAAGCGCTTGACAGATACCGACGTCCTAGTCGTTATCACCGTTCGCCCCGGGACGGTCCGGGTGCGAGAAATTAAAATGGATCAGCGGTAGTGACGGAGCGCTCACCGTGTGCAGAGCGCTGTACTGAACGCTTTAAAGGGCAGATGAAGCTCACGGTCGCTCCCGTTCCTCCCACTCCACGAATCCCCGCCTCCGCGGCGGAGAGACCCGGGCGCGGTACGACCGCGTGAGACCCCGGGGCTCTGTGGACGCGCGGGTGATTCGGATGAAGGCGGGAGACACTCGCTTTTGAGCCAATAGGTTGCCGTTTTCTGGCGAGGCCGAGTTCGGGGCTTCTGACGGACGCTCGTCACCCACTCCGGGGATGTCACACCCCGACGAGCGTGGCTCAGTGGAAGGAGCGCGGGCCTGGGAGTCAGAGGCCGTGGGTTCGGATCCCGCCTCCGCCGCTCGTCAGCTGGGTGACTGTGGGCGAGTCGCTTCGCCTCCCCGGGCCTCGGTTCCCTCGTCTGTAAAGTGGGGACGAAGACCGTGAGCCTCACGTGGGACGACCCGGTGACCCCGGATCTCCCCCCAGCGCTTAGAACGGTGCTCTGCACGTAGTAAGCGCCTGACGGATACCAACGTCATTGTCATCATCTCTTCCCGCGCCTTCCCGTATCCGTATAGTCTCAGGTTGACGGATGAACGTTCCTCAGCTCCGGGACAACACCCCTGCCTGTCTTCACGGTGGGTCCTGGCCGGACCGGATGTACCGTATCAACCGCCAGAGCTCTAACAGTGAAGTGTAAATGATCTCAAAATATCCGCTTCGGAAAAGGGGAACGAGAGACCCGGAAACATTCAGGGGGGGAATCCGTCACGGGTCGCTTTCGAAAAGACCTTCAAAGAGGACACCCGAGCCACGTGACTGTTTTTGAACGTGAAAATCTTCAGAGCGCGTTTCCCAGTCAGTGGTTGAAATCCTCAAAGGGGGATCCCTCTAGAGAAAGATCCTTTGAAGGTGAAATCTATTCAATAATGGGAACTCTTTTCAAAGAGCAGAACCTCTCCCAGATCTGACAGAAGAATTGCTGTAAGACATCTTCCCGGAGGAAAGAATCCTACCTTAAAAATAGGAAAGGCACCTAGCTGGCTACTGGCCCGGGGGGCGGGCCTCGGTAGGATTGGAAGGCCCTTATTACATCTTTAAAGACGATGAGCCACGAACACGGCGACACGTCCGCGCCGCGGATGGGGTTGGCGAGCCGACTCCCTTTCGGCCGACGGGCGCCTTTCGAAGGGATGCCTAACCTCAAAATCACCAGGATCGGGGCCGACGTCTCCCAGACGGACCGGCGTAGAGGGGTATCCGACACCCTGTCCGCTTGGCAAGGGCCGCTCGACCGGTGGCAACCCACGGCAGGTTTGGCGCTCTCCCGCGTACGCCGTTCGTTCATTCAGTAGCGTTTATTGAGCGCTCGCTACGGGCAGAGCACTGTACCAAGCGCTTGGAATGTGCAAGTCGGCAACAGATAGCGACGGTCCCTGCCCTTTGCCGGGCCCCCGGTCTGATCGGGGGAGACGGGCAGACGAGAACGATGGCGGTAAGTAGGATCGAGGGGAAGAACGTCTCGTGAAAACGGTGGCGACTGAATAGAGTCAGGACGACGTACATCTCATTCAACAAAATAAACGAAATAAATAGGGCGACGAAGATAGACACAGTCGAGCGGACGAGTGCAGTGCTGAGGGGGTGGGAGGGGAGAGGGGGAGGAGGAGAGGGAGGGGGGGGGAGAAGCTGCGGAGAGGTGAAGGGGGGGGGGGCAGGGGGAAAAAAGGGGGGAGTTCAGTCTGGGGAGTAGACAAGATGTCTGCCTCCTCGCCTCAAGGAGCTTACAGTGTAACGGGGAGGGCGAAACCGAGTGATCAGCGGAGCGTGGAGGCCGGACAGAAGAGCGAGGACGCCTCAGGAAGCGAGGCGACCAAATTAGGACTGACCGGCCCAACGCGTCACCGGACGTACCCCCGAATATACGGACGAAGCGTACGCGCGGATGAAGTGCGACGACGAAGATGAAGGAGAGGAACGGAGAGCACGGGGGGCGGTCTCTACGGTCCTTATGTCAGTCGACCGCTTTTGATTAACCAACCCGGCAGTGTGAAACGTTGACTCCGCCCCTGCGGTTGACTCCCAAGCCCGGGCTCTTTCCACCGAGCCGCGAGGCCGTGGTGACGGCGGAGGGTCGCTGCCCTCTCCTTTCCCTCCTCTCTCTTTCTCTCCCTCTTTCTCACCTCGAATCCGTCCCGCCCCCCCCCCCCCCCAGCGCTTAGAACGGCGCTTTGGAC
Organism: Ornithorhynchus anatinus; assembly: GCF_004115215.2. Lineage (NCBI taxonomy): Eukaryota > Metazoa > Chordata > Mammalia > Monotremata > Ornithorhynchidae > Ornithorhynchus > Ornithorhynchus anatinus. Next base: position 91,876,753 of record NC_041731.1, read on the forward strand.
GTAGTAGGCGCTTAAATACCGAAACGGATACCGAGATTTAGTCATCTCGCCTCTTTTCCTTTGCTCCGTGGCCCCTTTCCTTTCTCTTTCCGTCCACTCTTCTTCCTCTTCCTGTCTTCTCTCTTTCCTCCTCGCCTCGTCAGTCTCCTCCTCCCCTCCCTGACTCTGCCCCACCCCGCCCGAGCTAAGCAGATTCTGCCCCCCCTAACTCTGGCCGGCAAGGAGATAATTACCCCGGGCGGACTGATCGATCGCCCCAGTCCGAAGTCGGAAAGCGATAACGCGGCCCGGGCGACCTCTGGTAGGTAACGGCGCTATCGGAAAACAGTCCCCGGAAGCCGGACTGTGTCCGATGGGGTTATCGGCGCTTGGCCCGTTCATCCGACGGTATTTGTTGAGCGCTTACCACGTGCAGGCCTAGAATGACGACGACGATGATGTCGGTATCCGTTAAGCGCTCACTACGTGCAGAACGCTGCTGTAAGCGCCGGGGGAGAGACGGGGTCGTCGGGTTGTCCCACGTGAGGCTGGCCGTCTTCCTCCCCATCTTACAGGTGAGGGAACTGAGGCCCGGAGAAGGGACTTGCCCACGGTCACGCGGCTGACAGGCGGCGGAGCCGGGATTCGAACCCGCCACCTCCGGCTCCCGAGCCCGGGCTCTTTCCGCTGAGCCACGCTACGGTAAGAGCTCTGTGGGCACCGTTATTAGTGTTATCATCATTGCTCTACAGCCCACAGTCCTGTAACGATAATAGTAATGACGATGATGGCGCCCGTTGAGCGCTTACTATGTGCGAAGCGCCATTCTAAATAAATAAATTGTGGTATTGGTTAAGCGCTTCCCATGTGCAGAGCACTGTTCTAAGCGCCGGGGGATACAAGATGAGCAGGTCGTCCCGGGTGGGGCTCACATCCCCATGTCCCCATCTGACCGGCGAGGGAACTGAGGCCCAGAGAAGTGAAGCGCCCGGCTGACGAGCGGCGGAGCCGGGATTGGAACCCACGACCTCTGGCTCCCCAGCCCCGGGCTCTTCCCGCTGAGCGACGCCGCTTCTCTGACGTGAGCTCTGGGTGGGCAGGGACGGCGCCTCCCGGCTCTCCCGAGTGGTCAGTACAGTGCTCGGCGCACGGCAAGTGCTCAGTAAATGCCATCAGCCGATGGATCGGATTCACGAAGCCGTCGCGGCGGGCCCACGGTAAGAGGTCCGGGATTCTGTAAGCCCGGCGGCGGCCAGGGACCGTCTCTATCCGTTGCCGATCTGTCCGTTCCAAGCGCTTGGTACGGTGCCCTGCGCACGGTCAGCGCTCGGTAGATACTGTCGGATGAACGAACTGCTTTAACGGCTCTGAAAGAAGCGAAGTAAACTCATGACACTCGGCGCTTCAACCCCAAATCCGATAGGGTCCGTGATAACCTGGAGGAGGAGGTCCTGCCTATCTCGGTTTCCCCCCAGAGACGCTCTGCTGGCCATTTCTTGGCTTGAATAATGAAGAATAGTAATAATGTCGGCATTTGTTAAGCGCTCACTGTGTGCAGAGCACTGTTCCGAGCGCTGGGGGACACACAGGGGAATGGGGTCGTCCCACGTGGGGCTCACGGTCTTCACCCCCCCGTTTTCCAGATGAGGGAACCGAGGCACAGAGAAGTCAGGTGGCGTGCCCACGGTCACCCGGCCGCCAAGGGGATTCGAACCCATGACCTCGGACTCCGAAGCCCGGGCTCCTTCCCCCGAGCCACGCTGCTTCTAGAGATCCAGTGGCTGCCACCAGGCCGCGACAAACCTAGATGCGAGAGCGAGTGAGCCGCTCGGCCCGGCGGAGGGGGCCCCGGCCGGGGAGTCGGGGGTCGTGGGTTCTAATCCCGACTGCGTCGCTTATCGGCCGTGTGACTTCGGGCAAGACACGTAACTTCGCTGTGCCTCAGTTACCTCATCTGGAAAATGGGGATTGCAAAGACGTAAGCCCCTCCCAGGTGGGGGCACCACAGCTGTACCCTGTATCTGTCGCGGCGCTCGGAACAGTGCTCGGCACACGGCGGGCGCTTCGCGGATGCCGTGATTAGCGTTAGTTGTTATCACGTATGGCTGAAAAGGGCTCCCCTCAGCCCTTCCGAACAGCTGCAGGTAGAGAAGCGGCGCGGCGCGGCGGAAAGAGCCCGGGCTCGGGAGTCAGAGGTCGCGGGTTCGGAACCCGGCTCGGCCACGCGCCGGCCGTGGGACGGCGGGCGGGTCGCGCCACTTCTCCGAGCCTCAGTTACCTCCTCTGTAAAATGGGGATGAAGACCGGGAGCCCCACGCGGGACGACCCGATCGCCTCGGATCCTCCCCGGCGCTTAGAATAGTGCTTTGCGCGCGGTGAGCACTTGACGGATGCCATCGTCGGTATTATCATCTGTCTGTACAGATAATGTCGTATCATCTGTATCGTCGTTATCATTATTATCATTATCATTATCATTATAGTCTGTATTGTTGACCGTAGGCGCAGTCAATGTATTTATTCCGAGTGCCCCATTCATACACGCTTTTGTCTGTTGCCCCCGTTAGAAGGTGAGCTCGTTACGGGCGGGAAATCTTTCTCCAACCTCTGATGCCCTTTCCCGGGTGCTCAGTACGGTGCGTTGCACACAGCGGGTACTTAATGAATACCTCCCAGTCACGGGGGGCGAACTCTTTCGTTTCGAACACGGGGACGAGCGGAGCGGCGAGAGAGACGGGATGGAGACCCACCTAGGGGATGGACCGATCCGTCAGTCCGTTCATCCGTTCAGTCCTATTTACTGAGCGCTTACTACGTGCAGAGCGCTGTACCGAGCGCTCGGAGTGTACGTTTCGGCACCAGATGGAGACGGTCCCCGCCCAACGACGGGCTCACGGTCTAAAAGGGGGAGACGGACAGCAGAACAAGAGGTCAGGCGTCAGTCCACGGTGTTGTTCCAGAACCTCCCGAGGGCATCGCGTCGGCCTAAGGGTACGACGGAGTAAGAACGCGGCGTTGGCCTGATGGAGAGATCGGGGGCCCGGGGGTCAGGGGACCTGGGTTCGAATCCCGGCTCCGCCAACTGCTCTTCCGGTTGCCAGCCGCGCGATCCCGGGCGAGTCGCTTCACCTCTCCACGCCGCGGGTCCCTCAGCTGCGAGATGGGGATTCGATACCCGTTGTCCCTCCCGCTCGAAACCGGGAGCCTCGTGAGGACGAGGGTCGGGTCCGACCCCGTCGGCCCGCACCTGCCCCGGCGCTCGGAACGATATCCGACGCAGAGCGGGAGCCCAGCGGGTACCGTAAAGCGCCACCGACCCATCGGCGATCCGCACCGAGCGCGTACCGTGGGCGCGGAACCGTGACGACGATGTCGGTGTTTGTTAAGCGCTTACTTATGCGCGGGGCACTGTTCTAAGCGCTGGGGGAGAGACGGGGGAATCGGTCGTCCCGCGTGGGGCTCACGCCCTTAATCCCCGTTTTGCAGATGAGGTCACCGGGGCACGGAGAAGTGAGGTGACTTGCCCACAGTCACGCAGCTGACCGGGGGGGGGGGGGGGGTGGATCCGGGATTCGGACCCACGACCTCCGACTCCCGAGCCCGGGCTCTCCCCACCGAGCCGCGCTGCCTCCCAAGCGCTCGAGAGACCGCGACGGAGCGGTAGAGACGTTCCCTGCCCACAGTGAGTCTACCCGGCCCGCGGGTTGCTCCGAACCTCGTCGGGGAGACAGACCCTAGAATAGATTCCGGACCGGAAGAAGGAGGACTTGGAAAGATGGATACGGGGGTGAGTATTCATAGTCGCCTACGCGAGTGGATCAGCGTATACGTGCTGCAGTTGTTTAGGAGCACCGGAGCGGCGGTCGAAAGTGCTCCGAAGGGGTATCTGAGGGGATGTGTATTCCCAACTCTCCGGTCGGCACGGTGGCTGGAGCGCGGGCCCGGGAGTCGCCAAGTCGCGGGTTCTGATCCCGCCGCTTCTCTGCCGTGTGACCTTGGGAGAGCCATTTTTACCTCTCCGGGCCTCGGTTTGTAAAATGGGGGTTGAGTCCCCGAGCCCCACGTGGGCTTGATCTGCCTGTGCCCACCCCGGCGCTCGGCACGGTGCCTGGCGCCCGTAGCAGGCGCTTAACAAGCATCGCGATCGCTGATAGCCGTCACGGCGTTCGCTGAGCGCTCACTACCCGTGCCGGGCACCGTACCGAGCGCCGGGGTAGATGCGAGATCGGTCCGGACGCGGTGCCCCTCTCGGGGGGGGGGGGGGGGGGCCCGCGATCTCAATGGGAGGGAGGCCGGGAATCGAATCCCCGTTTTACAAATAGGGAAACTGAGGCACGGGAGATTCGTGATGCGGAGCAGCGGAGCCTCGTGGAAAGAGCCCGGGGGTAGGAGTCAGAGGACCTGGGTTTTAAGCCCGGCTCTTCGGGCTGCTCGGCGTGTGACCTCGGGCGCGTCGCTTCACTTCCCCGTGCCTCGGTTTCCTCAACTGTGAAATGGGGACTAAAACCCCTTTCATCCTCCCGGTTCAACCGTGAGCCCCACGCGGGAAAGGGACCGTGTCCGACCGGATCAGCTTGCGTCTACCCCGGCGCTGAGAGCGACGCTCGCCACGTAGCGAGCACTTAACAGATGCGAGGGGAGTAATGATAAAGAGGGGCTCGCCCAAGGTCACGCAGCGGGCAAGCGCCAGAGCTGGAATTAGAATGCAGATCCTTCGATTCCCCAGGCCCGTGCTCTCTCCCCCGGGCCACGCTGCTTCCCGACGTTCTTTCGAAGAGACAGGGAGAAGCGGCGTGGCTCAGGGGAAAGAGGCCGGGCTTGGGAGTCAGAGGTCACGGGTTCGAATGCCGGCCCCGCCGCCCGTCAGCCGGGCGACTGTGGGCGAGTCACTTCGCTTCTCCGGGCCTCGGTTCCCTCGTCCGTAAAATGGGGGTTAGGACGGTGAGCCTCACGTGGGACGACCCGATGACCCCGTATCTCCCCCAGCGCTTGGGACGGTGCTCTGCGCAGAGGAAGCGCTTAACGAATACCAACATCATCATCATCCACCACGTCGCGGTTTTACCGTCGTCAGACCCCAAGCCGTACGTGGATTGGGAGAGTACGCTATGGGGATAGCAGTCGAGCCGGAGCGCCTCCTTTGGGAAATCTGGCCCCGTGTTCTACTTCAGGACCCCGAAAGACGAAAAAGTCCACACTGCGGAGTTGTTTCACAGAGAGAAGGCCGGTGTCGGTATATTTGCGCGGGCGGGAGGAGATCCCAACTCAGAGAAGGAATTAAGCCTACCGAGGCCAGCCTCAGTTTTCCTCCGTGCGTTTTTATTAAAGCTCCTCATTTAAAATATCCTTCTGTCGGTAATCGTATGTTAAGAGCTTCATTTAAGGTCCACGGAGTGCGCCGGCACCGTATGTACGCGGGAGGCCGGGAGGGCGGCCCTACTTCAAAAATGTGTGTGAATCTATCGGATGGGATAGATTTTCGTGTGCTTTTACGTGGATATAGAGATTTATCTGTTTAATATCTAGGAAGGACCCCAGTTTGTCATTCCGTCCGATTAAATTCCGTTTATTGGATGTGCCCAGGGACCCGGTCTGGAAAGAGACATCATAAAGTCGGGACGCCGTCCGCGGGAAGGTCTGGCTTAGATGAGACGGACACTCTTCAAGGTGAGCGATCTCTGCCCTGTACTGCCCTGAAATGTATGTGCCCCGAGGAGGGGAAGTCAACGAATCGATGATATCTGTCGAGCACTCACCGTGTGCTACCGTACTGAATGTTCGGAAGGGTCCAGCAGCGTCGGGGACCCGTATTCCCTGCCCGCAGGGAGCTCCGAGGAGGAATTTATAACCTACAGGCGGAACTTACATCCAACGTCTCCTTCGCGGAACTTTGCTTTCTCCCCGTTTCTCTTGCACTGCCGAGTTCTCGAGTAAGATGCTTGATTGTCAGAGGACTTGTAGGAAGATTGCAAAGGTCTTCACGAACCGTCTTGGAAGAACACTAACTGGGGCACCTGAGCCGCCGAGACGCTTCCGAGAGAAACTCAGATCACTGACCGTTCTATAGCGAGACCACGGAAGGAAGGGGTATTCTTACCGTGTCTCAAAGCCCAAGAATTTCATCCTATTTTAAGCGGGTTATAAATAACGTACGGGGTGTTTCTGCTTAATAGTCATCTGCGTGCCATTAAATTCGCCCGAGTTGTTAAGCCTCGACGCAAACTTGATCTCAAAGGGCCGTCCGGGGTTCTCTGCGTGCTGAATTTCTTGGGATATCCGAGGGCTTCGAGCGCGCGGATCCAGGACGCTGTAAGAGGATCCCTGATCGACGCGTGCCGCTCTCAGACTCACGGAGGGGTTTCGCACGTGGTCGATCTTTTTTAATATTTCCCGGAGACGCAGATTTTCCACTCCGCAGGATGCCGAATGACAGTCCCTGCCCTCGACGACTGTCGTTTACGCCAGGGATAGCCGGAGTTAAAATATCCCTTTGGGTGAGGTTGGCGCTGACCCCTCTAAAATCGCCACGTCCCCAGATAGCTCCAGATCATCTTGAGCTTTCCGAGGAGAATATCGGTTCGTATTGCCGGGTGGAGGTTTACGTTCTCGGAGAATGCAAATGAGGAACGACTGTCACCTTCCCAGAATGAACATCAGACGCTCTTAAAGCTTTGAACGAGGAAGGCGAGGGACAAATGCCGCTTTTCATTTCTGAGAATAATTTTCCACGTCACCCGCTTTAGGGTCTGCTAACATAGCCGAGGGATAAGTGATAACTGGCTTACGTAATGCTCCGTTCCCTGTTTCCATACAGACCCCAACGGTATTGGAAGGTCCGGTTGGAGGAGATCTCCCTTTTGAGAAGATCTCACCTTTTCTTTCCCTTTTTAATACGAGGTCCTAAAAGATGAATTCCGCCCGCAGCGGAAGAGCTAGCGTGCATGTTTGTTTCTTCTTTTTCCCTCTCCGTTGACCTCAAAACGCTTGCCCCGTGGTTAAACTGGTAAACGATTCAATTAACATTTTAATGTTTTACCGCTACGGTTATCGCACTTCCCTCCGCAAGATGGTAGCTCAATAAACCGGTACGGATGGACTGATTTCTCCTTTCTGGAGGAGCCCAGTCGCGATGCTGGGACAGGGCCGAGTTAACGAACCGCCTCCGAGCATCCGATCCGAGCTCCGTGGCTTCGACGCCCGCGACCCCTCGGAATTTACCCGTAACCCTCCAGGCGATCCCGACCCTCAGCTGGAGAAGCCCCTGATTTACGGGCCGGTGGAAGTGATGCAGGCATTTCGGGAGCGCCCACGGCGAGCCCAACTCGGGTGACACCGGGGGGTCCCATGACAACTGAACCCCCCCCCCCCCCCCCCCGGGCAGGGACCCCTTGGGCGCACGGAAGGGGAGTAGACAGTAGAGAGAGAAAAGCTGCTACGGTGACAGAAATCAATGGCGCAAAGAGATGCTCCATTTTCACCTCATTGATTTTTGTCCCTGTTCAGTGAGTCCCCTTCAGGCCAATCCTTGTTGTCGCCTCATTTATACTCTACTCCTCCTTTTCCCCCCTCTCAGGATCGCACCTGGAGAGTTTCCCGTCCTCTAGCCGCCGCGCCTAAGGGAGGGAGAGTCGAGCAGAGGCCTGTCCACTCCGTTCCTAGCCTGGCCAGCGGCTAGCGGGCGGAAGGCCATCGGCTACGAGTCAAAACTCCCCCGTGCCGGGCCGCAGCGGCGGGGGAGAGAGTCGAGGGTGGAGACTCGAGTTTACAGCGCCGAAGGAACCACTTCCGGATTTTTCCAGTAAGATCCGGTGGATGTGCTACCAGAAGGATTGCGGATGGAAGTGGGGAGCGGTCGAGTCACCACGGGTCGGAAACGACCCGACGGCACGAGACAAGAGAAGACCTCCCTGTCGGCTGCCTTGCCCGTGTTCCCGTCGGGCACTTAACCTCTCTGTGGGGCGGGGCACACGGAGAGGGGTCCCCGACGTGTCTTCTTTTGCAGGGGTAACCCGACTTTCAAAGGGATGCTTTTATTCCCGTGTTTCCCGACGTCGCTCGCGGGCGAAAGCGATCCGCCCATCAGCTCACATCTCCCAGTATCTGCTGCCCCCGGCCACGGGCCTGGGAGTCGGAAGGACCTGGGTCCGCCACGCGTCCGCCGCGTGACCTCGGGCAGGCCGTTTGAGTTCCCCGTGCCTCGGTGCCCTCATCCGTACAGCGGGGATCAGACTGTGACCCCCGTGGGGGACGGGGACCGCGTCCAACCCGATGCGCTCGTATCCGCCCCGGGACTCGAGTACAGTGCCTGGCACCCAGTTAAGCGCTTCCCAGATACCACTGTTGTTATTCCTATTACGTGGGACAAGGACTGGCTCCGAGGTGATTACCTTGCATCTGCCCCAGAGCTTGGAACTGTGCTCGACTCATACTAAGAGCCTGACAGATATCTTTATCCTTATCGTCATTAGAGCTCACCTCCTCCAAGAGGCCTTCCCAGGCTGAGCTTCCCCTTTTCCCTCTGCTCCCTCTCCGCTCCCCCTTCGCCTCCCCTCAGCTGAGCCTCCTTTCCCCGCTTTCCCTCTGCTCCTCCCCCTCTCCCTTCCGCCCCCAGCACCGTGCTCCTTTGTATAGATTTTTATTTAGCCCCTTTATTTTGTTAATGAAGTGTCCATCCCCTTGATTCCATTTACTGCTATCAAGTTGTCCTGTTTTTGTCCGTCTGTCTCCCCCGACTAGACCGTAAGCCCGTCGGTGGGCAGGGATCGCCTCTACCTGTTGCCGAATTGTACCTTCCGAACGCTTAGCGCAGCGCTCTGCACGTGGTAAGCTCTCAATAAATACCGTTGAATGAATGAATGAATGAATGATAAATACAGTGCATCCAGAGCCCAATCAATAGCGTCTCTTCAACTGCATCGTCATCTGAGAGTAAGGCCTCAGAGATAACGATAACGATAATAATAACGATGATGTCGGTATTTGTTAAGAGCTTACCGTGTGCCGAACACCGTTCCGAGCGCCGGGGCGGACACAGGGGAATCAGGTTGTCCCACGTGGGGCTCCCGGTCTTAATCCCCATTTTACAGACGAGGGAACTGAGGCACCGAGAAGTGAGGCGACTGCCCAAAGTCACCCAGCTGCCAAGTGGCGGAGCCGGGATTCGAACCCACGCCCTCTGACTCCGAAGCCCGTGCTCTTTCCGCTGAGCCACGAGAGATGTCATGCGGGTTTGGAACCGCGCATCCCACCGTCCCCTCAACGGCTGGCAGGATCTCAAGAGACGATCTTCCATCTCCTCTCAAATCTCCTTCACTCCACCTGCATCTCTGACCTCATCCCTTCACACCCGATCAAGACACCCGCCCCTTCCTCCTTCCCTCCCTGATCATCATCTTCAACCATTCACTTTCCAGTGACTTCCTCCCCATTGCTTTCAAACACGCCCGTGTCCCCCATCCTTAAAATGAAAAAAAAAAACTTCTTTGAACCCACAGCTCCCTCCGGTTAATCCCGGCTCCCCCGCTTGTCAGCTGTGTGACTTTGGGCAAGTCGCTTCACTTCTCTGAGCCCCCCATTCCCTCATCCGTAAAACGGGGACGAAGACTGCGAGCCCCACCTGGGACGACCTCGTTCCCCTCGTATCCCCCCAGCGCTTGGGACAGTGCTTTGCACGTAGTAAGCGCTTAACGGACGCCGCCATCATCATCATCATCATCATCATTATTATCATTTCATCTCCACCTACCATTCCTCTCTGAACTCCTTGAGTGAGTTGTCTACACCTGCCGCCTTCACTTCCTCTCCTCCAGTTCTCTCCTTGACCCCTTCCAATCTGGCTTCCGCTCCCTTCTCTCCACAGGAACTAGCCTAAAATAATAATAATGATAACGATGGCACTTGTTAAGCGCTTGCTACGGGCCAAGCACCGTTCTGAGCGCCGGGGTCGATACAAGATGATCGGCTTGTCCCACGTGGGGCTCACAGTCCTAATCCCCGTTTTCCAGACGAGGTAACTGAGGCACAGAGAAGTGAAGTGACTTGCCCACAGTCACACGGCGAACGAGTGGCAGAGTCGGGATTGGAAGCCAGGTCCTCTGACTCCCAAGCCCCTGCTCTTTTCACTAAGCCGCGCTGCTTCACCCGTGATCTCCATCTAGCCAAATCTGACGGCCTGTACTCCGCCCTGATCCTCCTCGACCTCTCGGACGTCATCGACGCTGTCGACCGCCTCCCTTCTCCCGAAACATTATCCAGTTTTGGCTTCACTGGCTTCCTCTCCTGATTCTCCCGCCTCTGGTTGCTCCCTCTCATTCTCTTTCGCAGGCTTCTCCTCTACCTCTCACCTTCTAACTCTGTGACCGTGGGCAAGTCACTTCACTTCTCTGCGCCTCGGTTCCCTCATCTGTCAAATGGGGGCGAAGACGGTGAGCCTCTTGTGGGACAACCCGACGACCCTGTATCTACCCCAGCGCTTAAAACAGTGCTCTGCACGTAGTAAGCGCTTAACAAATACCAACGTTATTATTCTAACCGTGGGAGTCCCTCAAGGCTCAGTCTTGGGACCCCTCCTATACTTCATTCCCACCTGCGTATTCCCTCCCGGCGCTTCGGACACTGTCCGCTCATAGAAGGCATTTGAGAAATACTGTTGTTATCATTACTCCCTTGGATGACTCGCCGGCTCCCGAGGGTTCGGCTACCATCTCTACGTGGGTGATTTCCAAATCCGATTCTCCAGCCCTGACCGCTCGCCTGCTCTGCCGTCTTGCGTTTGCAGTCACGAGCAGCAGCCTGGCTCAGCGGAAAGGGCCCGGGCTCGGGAGCCAGAGGTCGTGGGTTCGACTCCCAGCTCTGCCGCTTGTCAGCTGTGTGACTGGGGGCAAGTCACTCTGCTTCTCTGGGCCTCAGTCGCGTCGCTCTGCTCCGCTTCTCTGGGCCTCAGTGACCTCATCTGGAAAATGGGGATTAACTGTGAGCCTCACGAGGGACAACCTGATGACCCTGTGTCTCCCCCGGCGCTTAGGACAGTGCTCTGCATAGTGAGCGCTTAACAAATACCAGCATTATCATCATTTCAACCCAGCCCACACATTTCTCTTATCCAATCCCAACCTTCTCACTGTATTCGGATCATCTATCTCCCTGATGACCCTTGGCCCATATCCTCCCCCTGTTCTGGAACCGCCTCCTTTCCTCTCTCGCATGGGACTGACCGCCGCGCGTGATTGAATGAAAGAAAGAATGAATACTCTGCTCTGCACACACTAAGAGCTCAGTAAATACCACTGACTCAGTAAATAGCACCGATGGATTGACTGAAATGATCTGAGAAACAACTTTCGCATAAAGAAGACAGGTTCCTTAGATACCTCGCAAGAAAGCTCGGGACAATAATAATAACGTCGGTATTCGTTAAGCGCTTACTATGTGCAGAGCACCGTTCTAAGCACTGGGGCAGAAACAGGGGAATCGGGTTGTCCCACGGGAGGCTCGCCGTCTTCATCCCCATTTGACAGATGAGGTCACTGAGGCCCAGGGAAGTTAGGTGACTCGCCCCCAGTCACACAGCTGACAAGTGGCGGAGCTGGGATTCGAACCTATGACCTCTAGACTCCCCATGACGGCAGGATTACGAACACCGAGAGTCTCTTCTGGAAGAGACTGGACTAGTCCGGAAAAAGGCGCTCCTCCAAGAAGCTGTCTTCCCCAGATTAGATAAAGAGACTCAAAAAAAAAAAAAAAGATGCAGAGATCAAAGGACTGTATACAAGCAGTGTTACGTGAATCCCTTGCAGCTCCTCATGATCGCGTCCTATGAGCGTGGCCTATTTTGTGACTTTCAGTATAAGTTTAGGGACGTCTTGCCCGAAGAGTCCAGCGTCTTTTTACACTTCAACGCATCAATGATAGTATCTCATCCCTGGAAAAACTACAGAGGTCCATACAGAGTTTTCCGGTTCCTTTTAGAAGTAGGGATCGTCCTGGCGTACACCTAAACCGGTAGGGACGTTTCAGAGATGGGAGCAGCGCTTCGGAGATCTTCCGAACACATCCACCATTGAGAATGAAGCTGACGAATGAACGAAAAGGCCTGCTCAGGGTGCCCGCTTCCACTACTGGGAGCGTCGTGGGAGTAGACAGCCGTGAGGGGAATGATTGAAACACCCGGATCTGCTGTGATTACTATAATAATAATAATAATAATAATAATGGAATTTGTTAAGCCCTTACTACGTGCCAGGAACCGTACTAAGCACTGAGGTAGAAAAATGTTCATTGGGTTGGACACGGTCCCTGTCCCACGGGGGCTCACAGTCTCGATCCCCATTTTACAGATGAGGAGGGGAATGATTGAAACACCCGGATCTGCTGTGATTACTATAATAATAATAATGGAATTTGTTAAGCCCTTACTACGTGCCAGGAACCGTACTAAGCACTGAGGTAGGAAAAAGTTCATTGGGTTGTTGGACACGGCCCCTGTCCCACGTGGGGCTCGCAGTCTCGATCCCCATTTTACAGATGAGGTGACTTGGGCACAGAGAAGCGAAGTGATCTACCCAAGGTCACACGGTCTGGCATGTAGTAAGCACTTAACAAATAATTATTATTTTTATTATTATTATGATATAGAGCCCCTTCAACCAGTATCACAGTCAGGAAACGGATGTTTCTCCGGGAAAAACTGTGTAATAGTTATACTCTCTCCACGGCAATCCTCACTGTTTTGGCTGTACCGCCTAACTGCCCCAAATCCCCCCACTCTAATAGCACACTAAGAATCTCATTCCGTGAATTTACCCACACCCATTTGAGCAGAGATCTAAGAGCGCTTAAATCCCGTCTGTGCCCGAGGATGCTGCCAGACCTGGAAGCTGCTGTTAGGATCCGCCTCTGATCCATTGAAAAAGCCTTCCGACTGGAAGTCCTTAGGACAACCATCTAGGAGAAGTGCACGGGAAGCATACTCACAAACCAAAAAAACATACGGTCATTGTGAACCCCTAAATCTTAACTGTGGAACAGCCTGCACGGGGAAAACCCTTCCCTCAAGCAACAATTTTGATTGCCAACACGGAGTTGAATAGCGTTCCTGAGTTATTCTACCCGTTCAGAACCCCGCGGTAGGAAAGCGAGGCAAGAAGGACCGAAAGTCGACACGTGGCCCAATGTTTCAAAGATATACTTAGCGATAATAACGATGATGTTGGTATCTGTTAAGCGCTCACTATGTGCAGAGCACCGTTCTAGGCGCTGGGGGAGGTACAGGGTCATCAGGTCGTCCCACGTGAGGCTCACGGTTAATCCTCATTTTACAGATGAGGAAACCGAGGCCCAGAGAAGTGAAGTGACTTGCCCACAGCCACACAGCTGCCAAGTGGCAGAGGCGGGATGCAAACCCATGACCTCTGGCTCCCAAGCCCGGGCTCTTGCCGCTGAGCCACGCTGCTTCTCGATAATAACAGCAACAACCTACCGGCCAGTATTTTAAACTGCGAGCCCATTATTGGGCAGGGATTGTCTCTCTCTGCTGCCTAATTGTACATCCCGAGCGCTTAGTACCGTGCTCTGCACACAGTAAGCGCTCAGTAAATGCTATTGAATGAATGAACGACGTCAGCAGTGATAACGATAGTTATTATTATCGTCGTACCTGTTAAGTGCTTCCTGTGCGCCAGACACTATGCAGAACCGGGGTGGATGCAGGATAATCAGACTGGACATAGTCGCCGTCCCACGTGGGGCTCACAGTCTAAAGAAGAGGGAAGACAGACATTGAATTCCCATTTCACAGATGAGGAAACTGAAGTGAATGACTTGCCCAAGGTCGCCCTGTCGGCAAGTAGCGGAGCTGGGATCGCCGTCGACCCCCGGGCCACGTCCTCCCGCGGTCCCGGAACGCCCTCCCTCCTCACCTCCGCCAAACTAGCTCTCTTTCCCCTCTTCAAAGCCCTACTGAGAGCTCACCTCCTCCAGGAGGCCTTCCCACACTGAGCTTCCTCTTTTCCCTCTGCTCCCTCCACCCCCCCTTCACCTCTCCGCGGCTAAACCCTCTTCTCCCCCCCGTCCCTCCGCTCCTCCCCCTCTCCCTTCCCACCCCCTCAGCACCGTACTCGTCCGCTCAACTGTATGGATCTTCATCACCCTATTCATTTGGTTAACGAGATGTACTTCGCCTCGACTCTATTGATTCGCTATTGTTCTGATGAGACGTTCATCCCCTCGACCCTATGTATCGCCGTCGTTCTCGTCCGTCCGTCTCCCCCGATTAGACCGTGAGCCCGTCCGAGGGCGCGGACCGTCTCTATCTGTTACCGATTTGTCCATTCCAAGCGCTTAGTACGTGCGTGATGAGGCGCAGAAAAGTTACGATGCCGTGCCCAAGGTGACACAGCAGACAAGCGGTGGAGCCGGGATTAGAACCCAGGACCTCTGACTCTCAAGCCGGGGTCCTTCCACTAGACCGCGCTGCTTCTCAAGGATCCGTACCGTGTTTGCAGAAGCGAAGGGAAAATGGGAAGGATTATTCAGATGCTTCTTGCGGACAGATGATTTTCAAGATACTTAGTTCTGCAGAGGTACAGGGTCTCTCTCCCGTTCTCCAGGGCCTGTAATTGTCGATGGAGACATTCATCTATTCCGTGAGAGGACCGCCCCGGCTCTATTTAAGTCCTGCTTCCTTGAATACTTTTTAATTCAGTTGCCTGACAGAAAAGAATGAAGCGACAGCGAAAGAACCGGATCTGTCCGTGAACTCTCCTTTCAGCGAGTAGGCTGGCAGTGCAGTATTCTCAATACTAAAGCGAGTCGCAAACGCATATAAAACCAGGGGGGTTTAGGAGTGGGAACGGGAGGAAGGAGAGTTTCTGAGCTCCCGAGGCCGGGTTCACCCCCACCTAACAGCCATGGCCGGGATAGGCCGCCGGGGAGGTGTTGTGATTGTATCTCCTCCCTTCTCTCTTTCCACCGCCCACCCCGCACGCTCCGCTCCTCCGCCGCCCACCTCCTCGCCGTCCCCCGTCGTCGCCCGTCCCGCCGCCGACCCCCGGGCCACGACCTCCCGCGGTCCCGGAGCGCCCTCCCTCCTCACCTCCGTCAATCCGATTCTCTTCCCCTCTTCGAAACCCTACTTAAAGCTCACCTCCTCCAAGAGGCCTTCCCAGACTGAGCTCCCCCTTTCCCTCTGCTCCCTCCACCCCCCCTTCACCTCTCCGCAGCTAAACCCTCTTCTCCCCCCTTTCCCTCCGCTCCTCCCCCTCTCCCATCCCACCCCCTCAACGCCGTACTCGTCCGCTCAACTGTATGGATCTTCATCACCCTATTCATTTGGTTAACGAGATGTACGTCGCCTCGACTCTATTGATTCGCTATTGTTCTGATGAGACGTTCTCCCCCTCGACCCTATTTATCGCCGTCGTTCTCGTCCGTCCGTCTCCCCCGATTAGACCGTGAGCCCGTCAGAGGGCGGGGACCGTCTCGATCTGTTACCGATTTGCACATTCCCAAGCGCTTAGTCCAGTGCTCTGCACATAGTAAGCGCTCAATAAATACTATTGAATGAATGAATGAATCTCAGACACAAAAATGACTTGCCCCTGGCATTCCTACCCCTCCCCTGATATTCCTCCACCTCAGGGACTGAAAGAAAGCTCCTTTCACTGTTACATTTCTGGGCTCTGAGTGTTTAATCTACCTGCCTCACCTGCCTACGGCTGGAGAAACCGGGGCAAGTACTCATTCAGTAGTATTTATCGAACGCTTACTATGTGCAGAGCACTGTACTAAGCGCTTGGAATGTACAAATCGGTAACAGATCGAGACGGTCCCCGCCCTCTGACGGGCTAACGGTCTAATCGGGGGAGACGGACAGACGAGAACGGACGGACAAGTGAGGGACTAGACTGTGAGCCCCTTGTGGGAAGGAAAACATTAACGTGTTGTGATTAAAACATGGGGAGCACTTAACAAATGCCACAATAAAACAAAATTAAACAAAAGGAAAAAGACTTTTTAAAAGCAAGCCAGGCCCCGGTGCTCCTGCAATCTCTGGGACTCGGGAAACGGTGGGTTTGAACGTTGAACGGGGAAAGGGGCAAGAAAGAGGACGGAAAAGATCTTTTTAAAAAAAGAACCAAGGCAGAAGTAGAGGAAAATAACGCAGGGGAAAAGGAGACGAAAGAAGGAAGATTAAGAACGGATGAGGAGAGAGCAGAAGGAAAACCAGCTAGAAGAAAAAACTACAACAAATAAGGAGAGACTAGAATGAAAGTTCCACAGAAAATGAAATGAACTATAGGGTCACGGGAAATACAAAGAATGGGAAAAAGGTGAAGGGGATCCAGACAGTAAAACAAGGAGAAAAACAAAAGGCAGATGGAGAGGAAGCATCAGAGAAAGACTACAAGCCAAAATACTACGCTTGCTGCGAATTTGACACGTGTAGGACATCTTTAAATAGTCGGACAATTATCAGGGCTATCTTTAGCAACTGACAAATTACAGGGCTTAATGCGTAATAGGTTGACGACGGGCTTTTTCTCGCCTTCAATTTATTGGAACAAACGGAAGAGAATTCGGGGTTGTCATCGGAACATCCGGAATCACTCTACGCTTCAGCATCGTCGCCGTTGGCCACGCGTAACATCTCCCGTCACGGAGACACGGTTAGGTTTTGGGATTCCAATTTGGCTCCCTCCGCGGAGCTCGGTGAGCCCATCCTCAAGAGTGAAATGAATTACAAATAAATCAATCACTGGCCTACAAAATGGAGACGGGCAATTTCAGAAGTAATTTTCATTCCTCGACATCCTCTGCTCTCGTCCTACTTGCCGGATCCAACTGTTGGCGTCTAGTAGGAAATTAATAAGACCGACTCTCTAACCACAGTTACGCCATTGACGGTGATCCCATCCCGCAGGATAGAAATCAAGCTCTGTCTGGCTGCCGTCCTCTCGCCCACATCCTGCTCCTGGCCCGGGACACCCTTCCTCCCTACATCCGGCAGAAAATTACTCTACCCCCCCGTCCGAAGCCTTACTGAAGCGTGTCTCCTCCAATAGGCCTTCCAGATTAAGCCCTTCCTTTCCTCTTCTCCCACTTCCTTCTGCGTTGTCCCGACTTGCCCCCTTTATTCACCTCCCCCCAGCCCCCCGGCACTTACGTGCGTATCGGAAGCGGCGTGGCTCCGTGGAAAGAGCGTGGGCTTGGGAGTCGCGAGTGGTGGGTTCGGATCCCAGCTCAGCCGCTCGTCAGCCGTGTGACTTGGAGCAAGTCGCTTCACTTCTCTGGGCCTCAGTTCCCTCAGCTGTAAAATGGGGATTAAGACTGTGAGCCCCGTGTGGGACAACCTAATCACCTTGGATCCTCCCCAGCGCTTACAACAGTGCTTCGCACATAGTAAGCGCTTACCAAATGCCATCATCGTTAAAATGGGGATCAAGACTCTGAGCCCTACATGCGACAAGGACCGTGTCCAACCTGAGTAGCTTGTATAATAATGACGGTATTCGTAAAGCGCTCAGCGTGTGCCAGACGCTGTTCTCGGCGAGGTTATATCTACGCTTAACACGGCGCCTGGCCCATAGCACGCGCTTAGCGAAGACCGTAAGTTTTTTGAAAACTGTGGTGTTTATTTTGGGTGAAGGGCTGGCGTAAGATATAGGATATTTCAAATGGACACAATCTGTCCCCAGAAAGATTCCACAGTCTGAGAGGGAGGAAGAGGAGATCGCCATTTTACAGATGAGGTGAGCGAGTGGGGGGCTCACTCCCCCGGCCGGGGCTGGGGCCGAGGTCAGGGCCAGGGCAGCCCGGTTCCTCGGTTTCCCGCCTCAGACCGGCCGTGGGGCTCTCCCGCGGGAGCGCAGGAGGCTCCCCTGGCAGGTCGGGTGGTGATCGGCCTCAGGCTCGAGAGGTCCAGGCCTGCAGGTTGCGTGGGATCTGGGGCAGAGGGACTTGAGTCGCCATCCAGAGGAGCCGCAAAGCACCCCAGAGGCCCGAGCCTCTCTGGCCCCTAATAGTGATAATGCTGGTAAGTAAGTTAATCGCTTAGTAGGCGCAGAGCACCGTTCTAAGCGCTGGGGGGAGATACAGGGTCATCAGGTTGTCCCACGTGAGGCTCACGGTCTTCATCCCCATTTGACAGATGAGGTAGTGAAGCACGGAGAAATGAAGTGACTTGCCCAAAGTCGCACAGCTGACAAGCGGCAGAGCCGGGATTCGAACCCATGATCTGTGACTCCCAAGCCCGGGCTCTTTCCACTGAGCCACGCTGCTTCAAGCAGCATGGCCTAGTGGCTACAGCCCGGGCCCGGAAGTCAGAAGGACTTGAATTCTAATTCTGGCCGTGTCGCTTGACGGCTGGGGGATCTCGGGCGAGTCACTTCACTTTTCCGGGCCTCAGTCACCTCATCTGTAAAATGGAGATGACGACTGCTAACCCCATGTGGGACGGAGACCTCGTATCGACCCCAGCGCTTAGTACGGTGCCTGGCACGTAGTAAGCACTTAAAAAATACTGTTAAAAAAGAAACAAAACCGAGGCCCAGAGAGCTTAAGTCACCTGTCCAAGGGTCTCACAGCCAATCGTCGATAGAGTAGATAGAAGAGCGCCGATCTCCCGGCCTCTCGTTCTGAACTCTTTCCACCGGGCCGCTCTGCTCGTATTCACCCCAACGCTTAGTACAGTGCCTGGCACCTAGCAACCACTTAACAAATACCGTCGTCATCATCATCGTTATCGTGATTATTGTTATCCCTATCCCTTTGATTGTGAACATGCAGGGGGCACTCAAAAATGCTATTTATCGATTGGTTAATAAGTATCACAGCTAAATTACACGAAGATAATGTCGAGGAAAGACGGGCGATGAAAACTGTGGCAACAACCCCCGTAAGGCCGGCGAACGCAGCTCAGAAATTGTAACACGGTATTCCAAACTTAGATCGCATCTCTCCTTTGCGACTCCCAAAGCACTCTACAGACATTAATTAAACTTCCCGACACCCTCTTGAGAGAGACGAGAGTTTATTTCGGGACCGAGTCATCAGCTAGGTTAACTAGGCTCAGCCCGGGCACGAGGAGGAAGTTTCGGCCTACGGGGTTCCGTGTAGCCCGTTATTCATTCATTCATTCGATAGTATCTACTGAGCGCTCACTATGTGCAGAGCACTGAACTAAGCGTTTGAAATGGACAGATCGGTAACAGATCGAGACGGTCCGCGCCCTCGGACGGGCTCACGGTCTAATCGGGGGAGACGGACGGACGAGAACGATGGCGATAAATAGGGTCGAGGGGATGAACGTCTCATCAGAACAATAGCGAATCGAGAGAATGGAGGCGACGTGCATCTCATCAACAGAGTGAATAGGGTGATGAAGATATATACAGGTGAGCGGACGAGCACAGTGCCGAGGGGAGGGGAAGGGTGGGGGGAGGAGCAGAGGGACGGGGGGAGAAGAGGGTTTAGCTGCGGAGAGGTGAAGGGGGGGTAGAGGGAGCAGAGGGAAAGGGGGAGCTCAGTGTGGGAAGGCCTCTTGGAGGAGGTGAGCTCTCAATAGGGTTTCGAAGAGGGGAAGAGAATGAGTCTGGCGGAGGTGAGGAGGGAGGGCGTTCCGGGACCGCGGGAGGACGCGGCCCGGGGGTCGACGGCGGGCCGGGCGACGACGGGGGACGGCGAGGAGGTGGGCGGCGGAGGAGCGGAGCGTGCGGGGTGGGCGGTGGAAAGAGAGGAGGGAGGAGAGGTAGGAGGGGGTGAGGTGATGGAGAGCCTTCCTGGCTCACGTAGGATAGGAAGTCCAATCCAAGTGGATTCAGTCCACTCCTAATGAAATTCCAATGATTTCCCACCCACCTCCACATAAAACAGATACTACGTACCATTAGGTACCCTCAGAGTAGCATTTACTCTGTGCAGAGCACTGTACTAAGCGCTTGGAATGTACAAATGGGCAACAGATAGAGACAGTCCCCGCCCGTTGACGGGCTCACGGTCTAATCGGGGGAGGCAGACAATGACTCTCCCCTCCTTCAAATCCTTACTGAAGGTACATCTCCTCTACGAGGTCTTCCCTAATCCCCCCTTTCCTCTTCTCCCACTCCCTTCTGCGTAGCCCTCACTCGCTCCCTTTGTTCTTCCCCTGTCCAGGCTCCACAGCACATAGGTGTAATAAATCTATAATTTATTTATGTCTATTGATGTCTGCCTCGCCAGCCCCGGACTGTAAACTCATCGCGGGCGGGGAATCCGTCTGCTCATTGTTGTACCGTACTCTCCCGAGTGCTTAGTACAGTGCTCTGCACACAGTAAGTGCTTAATGAATACGATTGGATGGATGGATGGATGGATGGATGGATGGATGGATGGATGGATGGATGGATGGATGGATGGATGGATGGATGGATGAGAGGCCTCAGAGAGGAGATACGACTATAATAAGGCGTTGAAGGTGGGGAGAGTCTGCCAGATATGAAGGAGGGAGTTCCAGGCCAGGGGCAGGACGAGAAGCAGTGTGGCTCAGTGGAAAGAGCACAGGTTTGGTAGCTAGAGGTCGTGGGTTCTGATCCCGGCTCCGCCACTTATCAGCTGTGTGACTTTGGGCAAGTCACCTGACTTCTCTGTGCCTCGGTCACCTCCTCTGGAAAATGGGGATTAAGACCGTGAGCCCCAGGTGGGACAACCCGATGACCTCGTATCTACCCCAGCGTGTAAAACGGTGCTTGGCGCATAGTAAGTGCTTAACAGATGCCATTATTATCATCACGTGGGCAACCAGTCAGGGTCGAGATAGATGACGCCGAGGCACAGTGAGCAGGATGGCATTAGAAGAGCAGAGCGTGCCGGGGTTAGTAGGAAATCAGCAAGGTGATAGAGGGCCAAGAGCGAGTGCTTTAAAGCTAATAATAATGATTCTGGTATTTATTAAGCACGCGTGAGGCACCGTACTAAGCTAAGGGTAAGTAGTGTCTGTTTTAGGTGAAGGTGGGTGGGCAATCACTGGAATTTCGTTAGGGGTGGACTGAATGCTCTTTGAGATGATCCGGGAAGCAGAGCGAAGTACGGACTGGAGTGGGAAGAGGTAGGAGGCAGGGAGGTCAGCAGGAGGCTGATGCAGTCATCAGGGCGGGATGGGATGAGTGCTCGGATCAGCACAGTAGCAGTTACGAGGAGAGGAGAGGGCAGATTTGAGCGACGATT
The DNA here is from genome assembly GCF_004115215.2 of Ornithorhynchus anatinus. Taxonomy (NCBI): domain Eukaryota; kingdom Metazoa; phylum Chordata; class Mammalia; order Monotremata; family Ornithorhynchidae; genus Ornithorhynchus; species Ornithorhynchus anatinus. Next base: position 91,897,930 of record NC_041731.1, read on the forward strand.
TCGTGACAATCCGACAGAATCATCAGTTCTTTTGTCCAGAGGAAGGGAAGGCGTTAGACCGTGCTTTAGTTCTGATAATCCCTCTTCCAGATGATCATCGTAAGTGGTCGTTGGTAGAAAGTCGGAGGATGGCCCACGTGCTCTACATCTGGGCCTGATGGACCCCGTCGTGCGGTGGATTTGCACAACCCTCTGCTCTGTGAGAAAGCACACTTTACTGAAGATAAGATCGATTTTTTTAGGATCGATTCCCGTGTAAAACTCAACGCTCCAATCCGGGCATCGGCAACATTTCCCCATTACCTTATCTGTCTGAGGGGGATCAGAGAGGAGGCCGAGTGTGTGCAGGGTTAATCCGTCAGCCCCTTGGCAGACCGACACGCCACAGACACGTCCTGGGAAGCAGCGTGGCCTAGTGGACGGAGCACGGGCCTGGGAGTCCGCGGACAGAGTCACGGCCCCGGGCCCGGCCTCGTCTGCTCTGTGACCTTGGAAGAGTCACTTCATTTCTGTGAGCCTCGGGTACCTCATCTACGAAATGGGGATCGCGACTGTGAGTCCGGAGTGGGACGGGGGCTATTCGTAACCCAATTGGCTTGGATCTACCCCAGTGCTTAGTACAGTGCCTGGCACAGATATCATTTTAATTCCGTCCCGCCGGGGGAGATGGTGGGAGAACGCATCCGCCATCTTAGATGAGGGGGACAAGATCAGTGAGTCCGGGGGCTAAGTGATGGTGGCTAGCTGTGACCCGGAAACACACTCTTCAGGCCGTACGTTTAGGACCGGTAGATGATGATAATAAGAATAATGATGGCATTTATGACGTGCTTACTATGTGCCAAGCACTGTTCTAAGCATGGGGGGCGGGGCAGAATACAAGGTAATCAGGTTGCCCCACGTGGGGCTCACAGTCTTAATCCCCATTTTACAGATGAGGCAACTGAGGCCCAGAGAATAATAATAATAATGATAATAATAATAACGTTGGTATGAGTTAAGCGCTTACTATGTGCCGAGCACTGTTCTAAACACTGGAGGAGATACAAGGAAATCAGGTTGTCCCGCGTGGGGCTCACACTCTTCATCCCTATTTTCCAGATCAGGTAACTGAGGCACAGAGAAGTTAAGTGACTTGCCGAAAGTCACACAGCTGACAGGTGGCGGAGTCGGGATTAGAGCCCACGACCCGACTCCCAAGCCCGGGCTCTTTCCACTGAGCCACGCTTGCTCCTGTTAGGTCTAGGCACGTTGCCAACTTTGCTAATACCTTCACCGTTTCTAGCATCATCTTCACCATCACCTTCTTCATCAACAGGGTCTGTGGAGAACCTAGAGCAGCAATGTGGCCTAGTGGAAAGAGCACGGGCCTGGGAGTCAGAGGACCTGGGTTCTAATCCTGCCCTGCTATGTGACCTGGGGGAAATCATTTCACTCCTCTGTGCCTGAGCGCTCCTGTTCTCTCTCTCAGACGGTGAGTCCCATGCGGGACAGGGACTGTGTCCAACCGAATTCACCTGCGGTGATTATCACATAGCAAAGGCTTAACCGACACCAGAAAAAATGAAAAGGAAAACTTACCGGATGCAGAGTGCTTTACTAGGTGAATTGGAACCTACATAATAAGCGTAAGATGCGTTTAGTCGATAGTATCTATTCAATCGATAGTATCTATTGATCTCTTACTGTGTTTAGAGCCCTGTACTTTGAATTTGGGAGAGTAGATTAGTAGAACAATTCCTTCCCTCGAGGAATTTACAATCTCCTGGGCCTCAGGTTATTTGAAGAAAGAGGAGGAGATAAGAAAGATATCAAAATGCTTACTTAGTACACTGCTCAGCATGTGGTAGACACTCAATAAATGCAGCCGAATGAATGAATCAAGTTGGAGAAACATAATTTGAAAGATCGGAAGAGTTGATCTGCAGAAAAATATAGCACCACACGAACAGATAAACCCAGATGAGTTCTGAGTAGGTGTCATGACTGGAAAGGCGGGGATTAACTGGGGAATGCCTCTCTCTGAGGTGGTGAGTTTTAGCAGGGAATTGAAGGAGGGGAAGGGATTTGATTTGGGCGAAACGGACGGAGGAGAAAAATTTGAGCATTAGGTAAGAAGCGTGGAGAGTGATGGAGTTTAGAAGAAAATTGGAGAAATACCGTGGTTTTAAGGATCACGTTCTGAGCAGGGTGGAGATGGAAGGAGAAATATTATTAGCCTATTCTTCCCCCTTCCCCCTTTCTTTCCTTTCCCTTTCAATTTTCCTTCTCTCCGTCCATGCAGTGGGAAAATACCGGCAGTATGAGGTACAAGGAGCGTCACATGGGTAAGCTGAAGAGGCCGCTCCCAAATTCCAACTTTTTAAACCGGAAGAGTAAAAGCATCTGACAAGGGTGGAAGAAGCTGAGATATACTAATTATACAAAACCAGATAATATGGAAAACTCTGTGGATCTCTATAGGCCATAAACTGTACGCCAGAAAGGAAACATGTTTTGGTCTCTATTGATCAATCGGTGTCATTTACTGAGTGTTTATTAATAATAATAATAATAATGGCATTTGTGTTAAGCACTATGTGTGAACTTACTATGTGTTAAGCACCGTTCTAAACGCTGGGGTAGATGCAAGCTAATCGGGTTGGACACAGTCCCTGTCCCACGTAGGGTTCACAGTCTCGATCCCCCTTTTACAGCGGAGGTAACTGAGGCACAGAGAAGGTGAAGTGACTTGCTCAAGGTCACACAGCGGCCAAATGGCAGAGCTGGGATTAGAACTCATGTCCTTCTGCCTCCCAGGCAGACGGCTGGGCTCTATCCACTAGATCACGTGAGGAGCACTGTACTACACGCTTGGGAGGGTACACTTCATTCCAGTTGGTGGGCACGTTCCCTGCCCACAACGAACTTTTAGTCTAAGCCTATCTATTGCCTGTTTACTTGTTTTGATGTGTGTGTATATCTATAATGTAATATTCGATTTATTTATGTCGATGCTACTGATGCCTGTTTACCTGTTTTTATGTCTGTCTCCCCCCTTCTAGACTATAAGCCCACTGTGGGCAGGGATTGTCTCTCTTTGTTGCCGAACGGTATTTTCCAAGCGCTTAGCACAGTGCTCCGCACACAGTAAGCACTCAATAAATGTGATCGAATGAGTGAATGAGTGAATAAAGGAGTCTATAGTCTCTAGTACAAAACCTCTCTGATATCCCCCGTTTTCCTGTTCAATAGGTGTTTTCCCCCAATAGCCGAATTTCTCTTTGGAAGGAAACCTAAGCACAGCTTTTCACGAATGTAACACTTGTTGGAAATGAGTTAGTGACTAAGATTCCGCCTTAATGCAATTTGTAATTAATAACCCGAAAGTGGATCAGAAAGGAGCAAATGGGAAATGAATTTTCTATTCCAAATCTGCATTACTTAAGTTACCTTAAACCTCACGAGATAGCCCTCTGTGATTCAGTGATTCAGCCACACAACGTACTAGAAAAACGGTAGCTTTTATACAGGTCTCCCCTTTGTTACGGATAGTCGCTTTTTAGTTTTATTTGTTCAGTGTTGACTAAGTACCGAGCCCCGGACTAAACCCCGGGGCAGATTCAATGTGATCGGGCCGGACCCGATCCCCGTATAAGTAGGAGGGAGAACGGGTACTTAATTTCCATTTTACACGTGAGGAGACCGAGACTCAGAGAAAGCAAGTGACTTGCCCGAGGTCACACAGCACTCAGATGGCAGAGGCCAGGGCTCTTCTCGCTAGCCGTACCGCGGGGCAAGTCTTTGAGTTGCGGTGCATCGCAAACCCCACACTTCCTCCATTCATTTGGATGAGTAATAATAATATTGATAACGATAAATATGGTACTTGTTAAAGCTTTCTCTGTGACAAATATCGTTCTAAGTGCTGGGGTGGTTTCAGGTTAATCGGGAAAGACACCCGGCCCGTCCCACGTGGGGCTCTCAGCTTTAGGTAGGAGGGAGTATAATTCGTTCATTCATTCGATCGGATTTATCGGGCGTTTACTGTGCGCAAAGCCCCGTACCGAGCACTTGGGAGAGTACGATATGATAACGCCGGTATTTATTAAGCGCTTTCTATGTGCAGAGCACTGTTCTAAGCGCTGGGGTAGATACAGGGTGATCAGGTGGTCCCACGTGGGGCTTACGGTTTTAATCCCCGTTTTACGGATGAGGTAACCGAGGCACCGAGAAGTTAGGTGACTCGCCCACGGTCCCACAGCTGACGAGCGGCAGGGCTGGGATTCGAACCCATCACCTCTGACTCCCAAGCCCGGGCTCTTCCCACTGAGCCACGCTAACGGCAAAGGAACACTCCCGCCCACGACGAGCTCACAGAGATCGCATTCCCAGTCGACGATTGACTCTCCAATTTAAAGAAGAGGGAACTGAGGCACCGAGAGGTTGTGACGTGCCCGAGGTCACCCGGCAGGCCAGTGGCAGAGCCGGAATCAGAACTCAGGTCCTCCCGACCCCCTGGCCGCACGGCTTCTCGAAGGGAAGCGGAGGGGTCACGTATTCAGACTCTTCTCCGGCTTTGACTTTCTGCAACGGCTCGGGGCTCTCCGGTGCTTCGAACCGAAGTGGGACAAGACTGCAGAATTCAGAACAACCCTATGGAGGAAGCCGTCCATCCGCTCCGCGGAAATTCTCAAGCCGGTGCTCCAGTTTCCAAGAATGCGGTTTCGGTCCGTTCACCGCAAGGCGGATGCGTCGGTGGTGACGATCTGGAACGCTTAATATTCTTGTTTCTGGCATTTGTTACGCGCTCACTAAGCGCCAGGCACTGTATCCAGATCTAGGCAGATGCTACGTGATCGCTTCACTTCTCCGTGCCTCAGTTGCCTCATCTATCAAATGGGGATTAAGACCGGGAGCCCGACGTGGGTCGGGAACTGTGTCCAACCCCCGCGCCCAGTACTGCGCCTGGCACATAGTAAATGCTTAACGGATACCACTGACAAATACCACAAGTTAAATGACTTGGCCAAGGTCACCCCGCAGATCAAAAGCAGAGCTGGGATTAGAACCCTGGTCCTTCTGACTTCCAGGCTAGTGTTCTATCGACTCCACCGCGCCTCAGTTACCTCGACTGTTACGGGGGATTAAGACTCTGAGCCCTACGTGGGACAGAGACTGTGCCCAACCCGCTCACGTCGTATCTATCCCAGAGCTCAGTACGGTGCCGGGAACAAAGTAAACGCTTGACAAATACCCGAAGAAAAATTAAGAGCCAATATTTAAGACCAGGGATCAGAATTCGGGTCTTCCGATTCATTCATTCATTCAATAGTATTTATTGAGCGCTTCCTATGTGCAGACCACTGTGCTAAGCGCTTGGAATGTACAATTGGGCAACAGATATAATAATGTTGGTACGTGTTAAGCGCTTACTGTGTGCAGAGCACTGTTCTAAGCACTGGGGTAGATACAGGGTCATCAAGTTGTCCCACGGGAGCCTCACGGTTAATCCCCATTTTCCAGATGAGGGAACCGAGGCCCAGAGAAGTGAAGTGACCTGCCCACAGTCACACAGCCGACGAGTGGCAGAGCCGGGATCGGAACCCATAACCTCTGACTCCCAAGCCCGGGCTCTTCCCGGATCCATGCTCTTTCCACTGGGTCACGCTAAGCAGCGTGGCTTATTGGAAAGAGGCCGGGCCTGGGAGTCAGAGGGTCACGGGTTCTAATCCCTGCTCTACCACTCGTCCGCTGTGTTCGCTGTGTCTGCGCCTCAATTACCTCATCTGTAAAATGGGGATTAAGAGTGTGAGCCCCACGTGGGGCAGCAACCTGATTACCCGGTATCTACCCCAGCTTAGAACGGTGCTTGGCAAGTAGTAAGCGCTTAGCTAATACCATCATCGTTTTTCTATATTCATCTCAGAGCCGAACCGTCCTCCTCGATACTTCAAATTAACGGTTCTCCTTAAAAAGAAAATGTGATTTAAGCGATCTTCTCAAATGCAGTAATTGCCAAAGAAATTGTTTTTCGCTCTTTTGGGTACTGGAATCGCAGAAGGAGACACCTCGCGCTACCTATTTCAAAACGGTTTTGGGGAATCGCGACTGAGTTGCGGTGAGGGTTTTTCTTTTGGGGTCTCTTTTCTATAGAACCAGATTTAAAAGCAAATTAAATTACAGTACAGTGCGACAGACTGTAAAATCCATTTTGCAAATCAAGTCACTTGGAGGCTCAGTCACCAGAGACTCGTTTCACAACGCATCTCGGGGCTTAATCGCACATTCTACGTTCACTGAGCCTTGCAGTGAAGTATTTTGAAGTCGATGCATTTTGAGCTCTTTGCTACAGTCGACCTGGGGATCTTTGGAAGTGAGAGCGATGTCCTCCATGGCTGGATAGCTGTCCATCACGTTCAAAGATTCATTCATCCTTTCATTCAGTCGCATCTGTTCCTTAATAATAATGATGATGGCATGCGTTAAGCGCTTACTATGTGCCAGGCACCGTTCTAAGTGCTGGGGGAGATACAAGGTTACTAGACTGTCCCAGGTGGGGCTCACGGTCTTAATCCCCATTCTCCAGATGAGGCAACTGAGGCCCAGAGAAGTCGAGTGACTTGCCCAGAGTCACAGGGCAGACGAGTGGCGGAGCCGGGATTAGAACCCACCACCTCTGAGTCCCAAGCCCGGGCTCTTTCCACTAAGTCACGTTGCATTTATCTACGTGCAGAGCACTGTACTAAGAGCTTGGGAGAGTGCGATATAACAATAAACGGACGCATTCTCTGCCCTCGACGGGCTTACGGCCTAGAGGGTTTCGAAGAGAGCTCTGGCCTACTGTTTTTTCCAGTTGGGGGAATGGGTTAACGTTATAGCAACAGAGACTTAGGTCAGACCTGAAGGAGAATTTCCCAGCAGCACCAGTTAAGGACAGACTGGGCCATGCTACTGCAGGAGGATTGGTCTCGTTGCAATTTTGGAAAAACGAGAGGCAGTCAGTCATTCATTCATTCATTCATTCATTCATTCATTCAATCGCATTTACTGAGCACTTACTGTGTGCAGAGCGCCGTACTAAGCACTTGGAAAGTACAATTTGGCCACAGATAGAGACAACCCCTACCCGACAACGGGCTCTCAGCCATTCGCCCAGGATGGTTTGGGGGCACAAGGCTGGAGTAGACAATCTCCTTTTTTTTTTTTTTAGTATCTGTTAAGCGCTCACTGTGTGTCAGACATTATTCTAAGCCCAGAAACAGATTCGAGGTAATCAAGTCGGACGCAGTCCCTGTCCCTCGTGGGGCTCATAGTTCTGATCCCCATTTTACGGAGTAGGTAACGAGGCCCAGAGAAGGGAAGTAACTTGGCTAAGATCACACAGCGGACAAGTGGTGGATCTGGGATTATTAAAAAATGATAATGATAATAATGATGGCATCTGTTCAGGGCTTACTGTATGCCAAACACCGTTCTAAGTGCTGGTGTGATTACAAGGTCATCAGCCTGTCCCACATGGGGCTCACGGTCTTAATCCCCATTTTCCGGATGAGGTAACTGAGGCACAGAGAAGTTAAATGGCTCGCTCAAAGTTACCCAGGAGACACACGGCGGAGCCAAGATAAGAGCCCACGACCTCCGACTCCCAAGCCTGTGCTCTTTCCCCTAAGCCACGCCGCGAGGCCCTTCTGAGCCCCCACGCCCGTGCTCTGGCCGCTAGGCCCTGCTGCTTCTCGGAGACCCCGACCCCCTCCCCCTCCGGTCTTGCACAGAGTCAGCCCTGCCTCCCCCCACAGGGCCCCGGAGCCCGACGCGGACAGTGAAATTTCATCAGTGGGATTGACTGTGCCTAATTAGGGCCACTGTGAGGCTGATATGTTCTTCGTCACAGCACGTAGAGACCACTTCTATATTTTTACCGAGAAAACTCTACGGCTCCACTACCGGAACGATTGCCGGCGGAGCCGGGGCGTTCCGGGAGAGAGGTGCCCGTGGCTTTGCTCTGGATCGGAGACTACTCGAACGCATGACAAGACAGTATGATATGCCTAGTTTCCCAGAGAAGCAGCGCGGCTGAGTGGAAAGAGCCCGGGCTTGAGAGTCAGAGGTCATGGGTTCCAATTCCTTGTCAGCTGTGGGCAAGTCACTTCACTTCTCTGTGCCTCAGTTACCTCATCTGTAAAATGGGGATTAACTGTGAGCCTCACGTGGGACAACCTGATCACCCTGTATCTACCCCAACGCTTAGAACGGTGCTCTGCACGTAGTACGCGCTTAACAGATACCAACATTATTTTTTTTATTATCATTCTATGCACCCAACCCCTTGGATCTGTACCCTTCAAGCACTCGATATTCACCTCGTCCTCAGCTCCGCAGCACTTACGTACCTGTCCGTAATTCACTTTAATTTCTGTCACCCCTCTAGACTTTCTGCTTCCCATGGGATGGGGATGTGTCTGCCAACTCTCCCAAGCAATTAGTAAGTGCACTGCACATAATGAGAGCTCAGTAAATACCACCGACTGATTGATCGATGACTGCTTCTCCCTCACTGCCCTTCAAATTTCCTCATTTCTCCCCAACCAAAAACCCCCCCAGACTTGCCTTGACCCCATAGCTCTCTCCAGTTATCACCCCTTTTCCTTCCAACCGTTCCTCTCCGAACTCCTTGAGCGAGTTGTCTGCGTCGGCTGCCTCCGCTTAATCTCCAGTCGTCTCTCTGACCCACTCCCGTCTGGCTTCCGTCCCCTTCGCTCCCCCCAGAACTGGCCTCTCGAAGATCACCGGTGATCTCCTTCTCGCCAAATCCCACGGCCTCCTGCTCCAACCTAACCCTCCTCGACCCCTCAGCTGCCTTCGACACCGCTGACGACCCCCTTCTCTCGTAAACGCTATCCAACCTTGGCTTCACTGACACTGTCCTCTCGTGGTCCTCCCCCCGTCTTTCCGGCCGCTCCTCCTCGGTCTCTTTCGCAAGCCGCTCCTCTAACCCTAACCGTGAGATTCCTTCAAGGCCCCGTTCTGGGTCCCCTTCTCTTCTCCATCTGCACCCACTCCCTCAGAGAGGATATTTACACCGACGATTCCCAAACTTAGATTCCCAGATCTACCTCTCCAGCCCTCATCTCGCTCCTTCTTTGTAGTCTCACGATTTCCTCCTGCCTTCAGGACGTCTCTATTTGGATATCCTCCCGACACCCCAAACCTAACACGTCCAGAGCGGAACTCTTCATTCCCCTCCCCTGCCAAACCCTGTCTTCCCCCCTTATTTTTCCATCACCGTAGACAATGCCACCATCCATCCCGCCTCACAAGCTCATAACTTTGGCATTATCCTCGACTCGTCTCTCTCGTTCAACCCACGTGATCGATCTGGCACCAAATCCCCTCAGCTTTACCTTCACGGCATCGCTAAAACGCACACTTTCCTCTGAAGTAGCGTGGCCCAGTGGGAAGAGCCCGGGCTTGGGAGGCAGAGGTTGTGGGTTCTAATCCCAGCTCTGCCGCTTGCCAGCTGTGTGACTTTGGGCAAGTCACTTCACTTCTCTGTGCCTCAGTTACTTCATCTGTAAAATGAAGATTAAAACTGCGAGCCCCATGTGGGACAACCTTGTATCCCCCAACGCTTAGAACAGAGCTTTGCACATAGCAAGTGCTTAACAAATACCACCGTTGATTTATTTTTACTTCACCCAAACTCTTACCCTGTTAATCCTAGGACTGTTCCAATCTCACCTCGATTACTACATCAGCCTCGATTCTATTTATCGCCACGGTTCTCGTCTGTCCGTCTCCCCCGATTAGACCGTGAGCCCGTCAGAGGGCAGGGACTGTCTCGATCTGTTACCGGTTTGTCCATTCCAAGCGCTTAGCACAGTGCTCTGCACAGAGTAAGCGCTCAATAAACACTATTGAATGAATGAATGAATGAATGAATCAGCCTCTTTGCTGACCTCTCTGCCTCTTGTCTCTTCCCCACTCCGGTCCACCCTTCACTCTACTGCCTCCGTAGTTTTCTACAAAATGATCGGTCTATGTTTCCCTCCACTGGTTGCCCATCCACCTCCGCATCGGACAGAAACTCCTCACCGTTGGCTTTCAGACACTCAATCACCTTGCCCCCTCCTACCTCACCTCGTTATTCTCCTAGTCCAATCCAGCCCGCACACTTGGCTCCTCTAATGCCGACCTACTCATGTACTCCAATCTCTTCTACCGGTTGCTCCCATTCTGCCTCTGACCTGCGACGCCCTCCCTCTTCGTGTCAGACAGATGATCCCTCTCCCCACCTCCGAAGTCTTATTAAAATCACATCTCCTCAAAGAAGCCTTCCCTGCCTTGGCCCTCATTTCCTCTTCTGCCACTTGGTTCTGTGGTATTCGTTTAAAATGGCATTTATTTAAGTGCTCACTATGTGCCAGGTATGGTATTAAGCGTCGGGGTAGATCCGAAACAATCAGGTTGGACACGGTCCCTGTCCACCATTACAGGCGAGGGTACCGAGGCCCAGAGAAGTTAAGTGACTTGCACAAGGTCACCCAGCAGTTGAGTGGCAGAGCCAGGATTAGATCCCACGTCTTTCCGAGTCCCAGGCCCATGCTCCATCCGCTAGGCCACGCCGCCCGTACCCTTTATTCATCCCTCCCTCGGCCCCTCGGCACCTACCAACTGGCTGTCTCTCCCTCTAGGCTATAAGCTCGTTGTGGGGAGGGAACGTGTCTATTAATTCTATTGCATTGTGCTTTCCCAAGTGCTTAACACAGTGTACTGCGCACGGCGTCCCCTTGATTCTACTTATCGCTATTGTTTTTGTCCGTCTCCCCCGATCAGACCGTAAGCCCGTAAATGGGCAGGCGTCGTCTCTATCTGTTGCCGAATTGTCCATTCCAATCTCTTAGTACAGTGCTCTGCACCTAGTAAGCGCTCAATAAATACTAGTGAATGAATGAACGAATGAATTAGCACTCAATAAAGACCATTCGTTCATTCAGTTGAATTTATTGAGGGCTTACTGCATGAAGAACAGTGTACTAAGGACTAGTGAGAGTACAATGCAAGCACAAGCAGATGCATTCCCTGCCCGCAATGAGCTTACAGTCTAGAGGTGGGGATACGGGCATTAATATAAATAAACGGATTATAATCGATAATAATATCTGGTGCTAGTTAAGTGCTCACAGTACTGGAGTTGACTCAATACAATCAGATCAGGCCTAATACCTGCCCTTCATGGGGCTCACAGTCTAACAGGGAGGGAGAACGGGTGTTTAATTTCCACTTTATACACGAGGAAACTGAGGCATAAAGAAGTTAAGTTGCTCGCCCAAGTTCACACAGAAGGGAAGTGGCAGAAACGAGATGAGAACCCAAGCCTCTGTTCTCCCGGTCCTGCGCTCTTTCCGCTAGGCCAAGCCTCTGCTCCAAGGCAGCCAACCCATTCCGGATGGCTTCCCTCCAACTGGTTTTCTGCGGTTGCCTCCTCATTCTCCTCGAGGACCTCTAACGATCCTCTCAGCCTAAGGATTTGGTTCCCAGAGAACAGGAATCCCAATTCCGCGCCAGCTTAATGATAACAATTATAGTTAACCATCACGGTACTCGTTAAGAACTCTCGGCATGCCAAACGCCGTTCTTAGAGCTGGGATAGATACAAGTTAATCAGGTTGGACGCAGCCCCCGTCCCACAGGGGGCTCACACTCAATCCCCATTTTACAGATGAGGTAACTGAGGCCCAGAGATTTATAATAATAACAGTGTTGGTTTCTGTTAAGTGCTTGTTATGTGCCAAGCACTGTTCTAAGCGCTGGGGTAGATAACGGGGTAATCGGGTTGTCCCGGGTGGGCTCACGGTCTTCATCCCCCTTTTCCAGGCGAGATAACTGAGGCTCCGAGAAGCGATGGGGACGTGCCCAGAGTCACACAGACGACAAGTGGCAGAGCCGGGATTAGAATCCATGACCTCTGACTCCTAAGCCTGTGTTCTTTCCACCAAACCACACTGCTTCGAGTGAACTGACTTGCCCAAGGTCAGGGAGCAGACAGGTGAAGGAGCCGGCATCTTAGAACAGTGCTTGGCACATAGTTAGAGCTTAACGAGTACAGTAATTATTAACCCAGGTCCTTCCGACTCCCAGGACCATGCTCTCTATCCACTAGGCCACACGGCTATGTTGGTATTTGTATTTGTTAAGCGCTTACTATGTGCCGAGCACTGTTCTGATGTCCCTGGGACCCAGGGACTGCGTACGACGTGGTTATCTCACCCAGCACATAGAACAAAGTAAGTGCTTCATCAAGTACCACAACTATTTTTAGTAATGATAATGATAATTATTATATATTTTTAAGTGCTTCCTATATGCCAACCGCTGTTCTAAGTGCTGGGGGTAGATACAGCGTAATCAGGCCGGACATATTCCTGTCCCACGAGGGGCTCGCAGTCTCGATCTCCATTTTACAGATGAGGTAACTGAGGCAGAGAAAAGTTAAGTGACTCGCCCTAGGTCACACACCAGACAAGTAGCAGAGATGGGATTAGAACCTGCAAACTCCGACTCCCAAGACCGTGCTCTTGCTGCTAGGCCGCGCGCTTCTGATCGTTTTTATTTTGTGTTTTTATTCACACTCCGTCCATGAAAATACAACTGTGCATCTTTTCTGGCTCCTTGTCGATGGGATCAGCATTGCTCGCACACCAGAAGCCAAGTGGGAGAAGAAGGTATTTCCAACTATCAGTTTGTATTGGTTTTACAGGAGTGGAGATGGTTTGCAGGGAATCAGCCACACTCCCTCACCCCTTTGCCCTGCTGAACGAAGCAGCTGGTGGAGAGAGCAACCTGCAGCCTGATATCACCTCACAGACTATCCCTGAGACCTCGAAAACGATAGGCATCGCTGCGTCCTTAACCATTTTGGATGGAATGAGACTGATCGACGTGGTCATTTTTGAGTCTTTTCTTGTGAAAACCAAGCGAAAAGGTAAAACTAGGAACCAAGAGAATAAAAACCACAGAGGACACGACCTCAACAGAAATCCCCACATTCGTCCATTTCCATACTAGTCAAAACAGAGTCAGAGTCGCCTGCCTTCTCAGTGACCCAGGTCAGTGTCCCTTTGGGGTTGATAGATCCAAAATCCCGGCCTGAATTGGGGACCATCCAGGGGAGAATTTCTGAAGCGGGATTGCAGATCGGTAGAATAAAGGCAATGTGTCCATCGCTTTTTCTCTCTCTGACTCCGTCTGATCAAGCCTCCGAGCTTATACGGTCGTCTCAGTGTTCCGTTATCTACTATTTCCAAGCTTACAGAGCGCTATCTACAGGGTCGGGAAACGACTCGATAAAGTCACTTATTCTGAGGCAGCTTCCACCGCCAGAAAATTCGTCATACTAATTAGGGTTTCAGGTTAGCCTCGAATTTAAAGGAAAGCTCAACCCACAAGACCTCCAAGTACATATAGGTCTGTGAAGATAAACGTCAACCAAGAGAACAGTTTTGCGCAAAATGAACAGCTCAGGTGAAGCGGGGGGAGTAGTTTAAAATCAGGGGTTTGGACTTGGGATTTGGTCCTTGATAAAAAGGATTCTAAATAGTTTTGCCCCATAAATGCCAAAACGTTTTAGAGCCTTAAAATGATTCCGTAGCACTCTGGCATTCCTGTGAGGGAGGGGTTTCTGCTTATAATAATAATAATAATGATGTTGGTATTCGTTAAGCGCTTACTATGTGCAGAGCACTGTTCTGAGCGCTGGGGTAGACACAGGGTAATCAGGTTCATTCGTTCAATAGTATTTATTGAGCGCTTACTATGTGCAGAGCACTGTACTAAGCGCTTGGAATGGACAAATCGGTAACAGATAGAGACGGTCCCTGCCCTCGGACGGGCTCCCGGTCTAATCGGGGGAGACGGACGGACGAGGACGATGGCGCTAAATAGAATCGAGGGGAAGAACATCTCGTTAAAACAATAGCAAATAAATAGAATCAGGGTGATGTACATCTCATTAACAACGAGGCTCACAGTGAATCCCCATTTTACAGATGAGGTAAAGCTGAGGCACCGAGAAGTTAAGCGACTTGCCCACAGTCACACAGCTGACAAGTGGCAGAGCCGGGAGTCGAACCCGTGACCTCTGACTCCGAAGCCCGGGCTCTTTCCACCGAGCCACGCTGCTTCCCTGCTTATGGATTTTAAATAGTGTCAATCAATCAGTGACATTTCCTGCCTTTACATTTTCCTGCAGAGAAGGGAGCGGCTCGCCGTGAGCAAGCTCAGCTGACTGAACGTCTTCCTAAAATGACTTTCAGTGCTCCAAACAATTCTACTTACGTTGGACTCCGCCTGTTTTCTCCCCCGATTTTGGAAGGATCACCAGTGAAACAGAAACATGCCTCCCTTCACCTTCACCCACTTTAAGCATTTGACCCAGAACCGGGCTTGTGCCAGCTGGGAAGAATCATTTACTGCGTCTTGGCTGTCTTCAAAACCACCGTCATCGAGTCATTCTTTGAATCGTATTTATTGAACGCTTACCGTGTGCAGAGCACTGTACTAAGCATTTGGGAGAGTGCAATACCACAATCAACAGACACTTTCCCAGTTCACAGTGAGCAACTGTCCCCTAAGCAGCTCAAACTGGCCCACAGGAAGATTTCAGAAGATGGGCGCTCGGCATTCACTCAGCTCGCCCCATCCTATGCTTTTTGGGGGGTAATTTTTCATTCATTCATTCAATCGTATTTACCGAGCGCTTACTGTGTGCGGAGCACCGTACTAAGCGCTTGGAAAGTAGAATTTGGCAACAGATAGAGGCAATCCCTACCCAGCGATGGGCTCAAAGTCTAGAAGGGGGAGACGGGCATCAATAGCATCAAAATAAATGAATAAATAAAAGTATAAATATAATTAAAGTTAAGTGCTTACCATGTCCTAGGCACTGTGCTAAGCGCTGGGGTAGACGCAAGTTTAGATGGAGTCCATGTCCCACATGGTGCTCACATTCTTAATCCCCATTTTACAGATGAGGCAATTGAGGCCCAGAGAAGTGAAGTGACTTGCCCAAGGTCACCCAGCAGAGAAGTGGCCGAGCCGGGATTAGAACCCAGGTTCTTCTGACTCCCAGGCCCGTGCTCTATCCACTAGGCCGTGCTGCTTCTCTCCTACCTTACCTCGTTGACAGGCAGCCCGCACCCTTCACTCCTCAAATGCCAACCTACTCGCTCTACCTCCATCTCATCACGGGCTTGGCAGTCAGAGGTCATGGGTTCTAATCCCGGCTCCGCCGCGTGTCAGCTGTGTGACCTTGGGCAAGTCACTTCACTTCTCTGTGCCTCAGGGACCTCATCCGGAAAATGGGGATGAAGACTGTGAGCCCTACGTGGGGCAACCTGATGACCCTGTATCTACCCCAGCGCTTAGAACAGAGCTTGGCACGTAGTAGCGCTTAACAAATACCGACTTTACGATTGTTATTATTACTGCCCACCCCTTGTCCTCATCCTGCCTCTGGCCTGGCCTCCCTCCCCCTCATATTTGACGGACCACTACTCTCCCCAGCTTCTCATCCCCTCCAAGAGACTGTTCCTGTCTAAGCCCTCATTTGCCCTACTCCCTCTCCCTTCTGTGTTCCCTGTGCACTTGGATCTGTATCCTTTAATCCATCGGTCAATCGATGAGATTTACTGAGCACTCCTTGTGCATAAAGCGCTGTACTAAGTGGCTGGGGGAGTCCAGCGCTTTATGCACAAGAAGTGCTCAGTAAATATCATCGAGATCATCGACTGACTGATGGATTAAAGGATACAGTTTGTAGACGCATTCCCTGCCCGTAACAACCTTACAGTTTAGATGGGGAGAGGGACAGACATTAATTGAAATCAATAATAGTGACAACGGTATTAAGTGCTTACTCTGTGCCAAGCACTGTTCTAAGAAGTGGGGGAGATACAAGGTAATCAGGTTGTCCCACATGGGGCTCACAGTCTTAATCCCCATTTTGCAGATGAGGTAACTGAGGCACAGAGAAGTGACCCGCCCAGAGTCATAATTGGTAATTTATAGGCGTGTACAAATGTACATATCTGAAGGTCGGGTGAATACCAACGCTCAAAGGACACGGATCCGAGTTCCCTTGAGCATTTGATTTTCACTCCACCCTCTGTCCCCCAGCATTCATTCATTCAGTCATTCAATCGCATTTACTGAGCGCTTACTTTGTGCAGAGCACTGTATTAAGCACTTGGAAAGTACAATACAACTATAAAGAGAGACTATCCCTACCCACACTTATGTACATAAGCATAAACTCTCCCCCTCTGGACTGTACGCTAGATCGTAGGCTCCTTGTGGGCGGGAAAAGTGTCTACCAACTCTGTTGCACTGTACTCTCCTAAGCGCTTAGGAGAGTTGTACTCTGCACACTCTAAGCGCTCAATAAGAGAAGCAGCGTGGCCTAACGGAAAGTGGCCTGGGAGTCAGAGAACCTGGGTTCTAATCTCGACTCCACCACCTGTCTGCTGTGTGACCTCGGGAAAGCGATTTAACTTCTCTGTACCTCATCTGTAAAATGGGGATTAAGATTGTGAGCCCAATGTGGGGCAGGGACTGGGTCTTACCTGATTATCTTGTACCTACCCCAGTGTTTAGTACAGTGTCTGGCACAATGCAAGGTAAAATAAATACCACTGAGTTAATAATTATGGGACTATCAGGCTTTCATCAGCCCCTGGTTTCCCTCTGATTACTTCCAAAATGGTGCAGGTAGGTTTCCACCACTCAACTTTTTCTTTTCGGCTGTTTGGGTTCTGCCGTTTCTGCGTGGATTTATTCCGTCGCTCTTTCCAACCCATGGGTCAATAAGTCGGGCCATTTTATTCCACTCGAAAGAATAAAGCTAACGAAGGAAAACAGAATTACCTTTTGGAGACGAGCGCTAATGACATACACAAAATTGATGAACGCGGTATTTCGAGCCTCTCCACACCATTTAACATTTGACCCACGTATCTTTAAACTTCATTTTGGTTCTCGCAAGCGGCTGAGAGCTTTACAGATACATCTAACTAGACAAATAATATACACGGAGCACCAGTCCCTGAATCTGCCAACGGTTTTTGAGAATGCAACGGGATAGAAAATCCAGGCCCGGGGGCAGGCTGGCCGTTTGGGACAGGCAGCTGAGAAGGCGTAGGGGCCAGAGACGGGCCCAGAATAAATAATGTTGGTATTTGTCAAGTGCTTACTATGTGCCAAACACTGTTCTAAGTACTGGGGTAGATACAAGGTAATCCGGTTGTCCCACGTGGGGCTCACAGTCTTCATCCCCATTTTACAGATGAGGGAACTGAGGCCCAGAGAGGTCAAGTGGCTTGCTCGAGGTCACTCAGCAGACAAGTGGCGGAGCCGGAATTAATTAGAACCATGTCCTCTGACTCCCAAGCCTGTGTTCTTTCCACTAAGCCACGGTGCCTCTCATTTGCCCAGAATGTCCCACAGGCCCGGCCCGTGACTATAAAAGCAATGGAGCAGGCCTGGGCAATCTGAGAAAGAGATGCTGGGTCACAGTGGTCAGTAAATTAGGAAGAACCAGGGCCTGCTGGGCAGACCCGGCCAACCGCAGCCAGCTGGGAAGGTGAGATAGTAGAGGGTTGAGGAGATCATAGCCACCTGACAAAATCTCCTCTACTTAGGTCTGTCTTTATGATTTTCCTCCCAAATATAAAACTCCAAAGTTAATTTCTAAGTTTCTCCAGAACAGTCTGATGATGGCATCTCCCTTCAAGAAGCCAACAGTGTGGAGCAGTGTGGCTAGAGGAAAGACTATGGGCCTTGGAGTCAGAGGATCTGGGTTCTAGTCCCACTTCTGCCAGTTGCTTGCTGTACGACCATGGGTAAGTCATTTAACTTCACCGTGCCTCAGTTTTCCCATCTGTAAAATGCCCATTGTCCCCTTTAGCCTGTGAGTGCCTTGTGGAACAGGGACTGTGTCTGATCTGTTAACTTATATCTACACCACAGCTTTGAACGGTGCTTGGCACATAGGAAACATTTAACTTACAATAAAAACAATAATAATAATAATAATACTTAGTGATAAGGATGAGTCTCAGTCTTGAGATGTCAAGACAAGAACTTCAGACTGTAAACTAAGTGTGAGCAGAGAATGTGTCTGCTATGTTGTTTTATTTTACTCTTCCAAGTGCTTAGTACAGTGAACACAGTATTATTTTCATTATCAAATGCCGAGTGGTTTCTGATTCCTAGCGATTCCGTGGCTATACTTTCTCCAGAACATCCTGCCCTCTGCCATAATCGGCAACCTTTCCAACGGTTCTTCCTTTGTCGTCGTTATGGTCTCTATCCATCTAGCTGCGGTTCTGCCTCTTCCACGTTTTCCCTGGACTTTTCCTAGTATTAGTGTCTTCACCAGAGAATTAATCCTCCTGATTGTGTGTCCAAAATATGCTAATCTGAGTCGAGTCACTTGGCCTACCAAAGGTCACTCTGGTTTAATTTGCCCTAAAATCCATTTGTTCGTTTTGGGGGCAGTTCACGGTATTGGCAAAAGCCATCTCCAACACCACATTTCAAAAGAATCGATGTTCTTTCTCTCTTTCTATCCTGTTCTTTCACTGTCCGGCTGTCGGACATACGTTGTCATTGGAAACACCATACAGTTGACGATCTGGATTTTTGTGGCCCTGGTTACATCAGCGCATTTGATGACTGCACATAGAAAGCGCTCAATAAATATGATAGTCTGACTGGCTGACGAGGACTCCGTGCAGAGGAATTAATTAGAGTGTGAGCCACTTCCGCCGAGCCCCTGGCATTCCCTCTTCCCTGTCAGTCAGGTTCTCCCTGGGGCACGGAGAGCAATAATCACGTAGTCGGGCAGGGTGACGGAACACCGTCAACTGCACTCACAGCGTTTTGACCTGCAGGCCCCATCTTCGGTCAAAACGATCACAGCTCAGAGTGGATACTGGGCCGTTACCTCATGACCCGGCCCCCGTCGAGTGCTTAATAAATACCAACATTATTATTATTATTATTATTATGTAGCCCCAGCCCACAGACCTCGGGCTAGACCCCAGGGGGGTCCTGATTTCCCGAGCAGTGGCCTTTCCACAACCAACCAAGAGATGTCAACGATTCCTGTTTTCCCCCAAACCCTCCTACTTTGGGGACCCGCCGTCTTTTCATATGATTTGAACATTTTAGGGTTGCTATCTTCTTGAACGAAAGAAGGAATTGGGCGAGCCCCAAAACGGGAATATTTGAATATGGCCAATCATTTTGCCTTTTTTAAATGCTGTAATCTGAAGACTGAGTCACAGATTGACTCTTCAAATTTATTCCACTGAAAAGAGGAAATGTGAACATTCTCCTGTGTGTGTTTTTGTGTCTGTTTCTGTGTTGAATTCAGGGAAACTGCACAGGGTGACATAATTGAATTTATATCTGTTGTGTTTTGTAAAGTTTATCCGCAGTTCTACCCATGCATGTGATGAGGTTAGCAAGCAGTGTGTCACTACATCATGTGGTATGAGAGAAGGAGAGCACAGACAGAGACTCCCTGTCATCTGGAGCTGGTTAATTCCCAGAAGATCTAAAGAAAGATGGAGAGAGAGAAAGAGAGAGGGAGAGAGGAGTGGGGGAGAGGGAGAGAGAAAAAAAGAGAGGGATAAAAAGAGAAAGAGAGAAAGGGGGAGAGAGAGAGAGAGAGAAAAGGGGGGAGAGAGAGAGAGCGATGTCAGACATTTCCTATTCCTTGTCACTTTTTGGCATTTTCAAATATTGCCAAGAACAAGAAGATGATCAAGGGCATTCCCGAGGAACCGAACCATTCAATGCATCTGATTAACTTCCAAATCCTAAGGTCATGCGTACATTACCGAAAGCTGCATCTACTATTATATTTATGGATTTTAAAATGAATCGCGATGGCCAAAAGCTTGTTTTGCTTCTAATTAATGACGCTTCAGCATATTAAGAGTGCTTCCCTTCCTTCGTTCTTCAGGACAGATGTCATTATAAGACTGATGCTAAAATGACATTTGCAGTGTGTATTTCTCGGCAGTGTATATGGATTTGGGAATGCTCGGGATATTTGCATTTTCTGTACTTGGATGTGTGACTGGGAGTGACTCTCGCTTTAAGGCCAGAGGGAATGCATTCTAGCCGAGAGAAAGTAAGGCATTTTACTGTATAATGCGAATGACCTACAACTTGCCGCTGCCCAAGGGTGAGATTTAATTTCCATAACAGATCTATTGGCATTTTCTCAATATTTCCAGAAAGAGATTACGGGTATTGGGTATTCAGCTGAATAGTAAATCTGGCATCCGGTATACTCTGTCGGCCACGTTGGTTGTGAAAGAAAGAGATGTAAAGATACAATTAACTCTTTATGATATACAAGCGGTTGAAAATATCCATACAGAGAGCCTAATTATTCAGACAATGTACTGGGAGTTTAAAGGCAACTCAAGAACGCGTTTCTATTTAATGGTGGCGTAAACGGCCTTGGCTTCGGTGCCAGACCTTGGCATCCCGGGTCATCTATCTTGGCACATCATTTTCCTGACAAACGGTTGGCTGCTGAGCTCCCTACTACGTTCTGACGTATCTGACGCTTTCATCCATTCATAATTTCTGTTCTGGGATGCAAGACTCACTCTCTTCTTTGCCCCACCTCAGTTCAGGGAGCTGGGCACAGTAGAGAGTTGCTTAGACGTTTTCACCGCTCATGCACTAGGCAGGCTATCCTGAGGGCGTCTGGGGATAATCGTAATAATAATAATAATGATGGGATTTGTTAAGCGCTTCCTATGTGGCAGGCACTTTCCTAAGCACTCGGGGGGATGCAAGCAAATCGAATTGGACACGGTCCCTGTCCCAAGTGGGGCTCGTGGTCTCAATCCCCACTTTACGGGTGAGGGAGCACCCGAGAAGTGAAGTGATTTGCCCAAGGTCACAAAGCAGACAAGTGGCGGAGCCAGGATCAGCACCCCTAACCTTCTAACTCCCTGGCCCAGGTTCTATCCACTACACCATGCTGAGAAAAGTCAGCAGCTCCTTTGAGGTCTATGGGCTAAGTGCACTTTTGATTTTATTTTTTTATGATGGAGGTGAAGAAGGTTGGGAAGGAGAAATAACTCTGCTCGTCCCCTTATCCCTCTGTAATCATTCCATCCATATCTAGAAGTCACGTCCCTTAAAAATTCCACCAAGCGGCCCAGCATACTGCAGATTTTCCCGACCTCTTAACTGAAGTTGTCCCACCACCGTGGGTTAGCGGAAAGAGCACGGGCTTGGAAATCAGAGAACGTGGGTTCTAATGCTAGCTCTGCTACTTGCCTGCTGTCTAACCTCGGGAAAGTCACTTAAGTTCTCTGTTCCTCAGTTTCCTCTTCTGTAAAAAGGGGATTCAGTACCTGTTCTCCCTCCGCCTTAGACTGATGTGGGACAAGGACTGTGTCCAAACTGATGATCTTTGACCTACTCCTGTGCTAACAACAATACTCGGCACATAGTAACCGATTGACGAGTATCATAATTACTATTATTAAGGCTCCTTGAGGGCAGGGGTCATGTTAACTAACTCCACCTGCATTTCCCCACGTGCTGAGTACCTTCGGTTCTATTCCCGGCTCTGCCACCTGTCTGCCGGGTGACCTTGGGCTAGTCTCTTCACTTCTCTGGGCCTCAGTTACCTCATCTGTAAAATGGGGGTTGAGACTGTGAGCCCCACTTGGGACAGGGACTGTGTCCAACCCGATTTGTTTGTCCGCCCCAGCACTTAGTACAGAGCCTGGCACATAGTAAGTGCTTAACAAATACCACAATTATTATTTTTTGTTATGATGATGATGATGATTATTATCAATACAGTGTATTACGGGGAGTAGACTCTTAATAAACACTACTGATCGATTCAGATATATTTTGGGGAAGTCATTGGTGGAAATAAACATTTTCCGTCCAGTTAAGGATCATTTGATTAATTTTCCAGTTGTCTTTGATTCCACGATCATCCCTCCCCAGAACCGAAATCATAAAACACACAATAAGCCTTTAGAACTTCTGTACTCCCAGATCCCAGGAGAGAACCGGCATGGGGTTGGTATTTCTATTTGTTGGCATTTTTTAAGTGCTTACTATGTGCAGAGCACTGTTCTAAGCACTGGGGTAGATACAGGGTAATCAGGATGTCCCACTTGAGGCTCACAAGTCTTCATCCCCATTTTACAGATGAGGGAACTGAGGCACAGAGAAGTGAAGTGACTTGCCCACAGTCACACAGCTGACAAGCGGCAGAGCCGGGATTCGAACCCTTGACCGCATTCGAACCCGTAACAACTGTATGGTGTGAGAAACAGCACGGTGCAGTGGATAGAACACAGGCGTGGGATCAGAAGGTCATGGGTTCTAATCCCGGCTCCACCACTTGTCTGCTGGGTGACCTTGGGCAAGTCACTTCACTTCTTCGGGCCCCAGTTTCCTCATCTCTAAAATGAGGTTTGAGACTGTGAGCCCCAAGGGGGACAGGGACTGCGTCCAACCCGATTTGCTTGTGTCCACCCCAGTGCTGAGTAGAGTGCCTGGCACAGAGTAAGCGCTTAACTAATACCATAATCATTATTATTAGAGAAGCAGCGTAGCTCAGTGGAAAGAGCCCGGGCTTGGGAGTCGGGGGTCATGGGTTCGAATTCTAGCTCTGCCACTTCTCAGCTGTGTGACTGTGGGCAAATCACTTCACTTCTCTGTGCCTCAGTGAGCTCATCTGTCAAATGGGGATTAAGACCGTGAGCCTCACGTGGGACAACCTGATTACCCTGTATCTGCCCCAGCGCTTAGAACAGTGCTCTGCACATAGTAGGCGCTTAACAAATACCAACGTTATCATCATTACCCCTCTGAGCCCTCTGCTTTGTATACTGTGGCTAAATCTCTCCCTCGGCACTTCAGTCCTCGGGATCTCTCAGCCCCAAGAATCTGGGATCCCTCTCGCTCATCTTGCCCCTGAATCTTTTGGTTCCCTCGCCTCTCTGCACGTATGTACCCAATGAGAAGCAGCATGGCCTAGTGGATAGAGCACGGTCTGGAAGTCAGAAAGACCTGGGTTTTAATCCCGGCTCTGCCAATCTTCTGCTGTGTGACCTTGGGCAAGTCACCTTAACTTCTCTGGGCTTCAGTTACCACATCTGTAAAATGGGGATTAAGTCTGTGAGCCCCACATGGGACGTGGACTGTGTCTAACCCGATTAACTAGGATAAGCACTTTTAACAAAAATCATTACAAAAATTTACAGTAAATATCCTTACCCAGCACTTAGTAAGCACTTAACAAATACCATAATAATAATCATTATTATTATCTCCAAAACACTTCAGGTAGTTTAGCAAACCAAATTCTCTGCATTATCGTCGTGACCGTGCGACTTTTCAGTCGATGGCTAGCGTACATCCCAAAAGGGACTTTATTGCCTTAATTCTTGCATTTTAATCCGATTTTATAAGATTTTTATCACTAAGAGATCTGATTCATCAAGAACATTTAATATAGAACATCACATCTAACGCTCCACATTATTATACAGTATGACTAGACGTTAAAGATCTTAATGTCTGTTAGCTGGTTATGGGCGGGGAACATTCCTCCTAATTCTGTTGTATTCTACTCTCCCAAGGACTTAGTACAGTGCTTTGCATATAGTAAGCACTCAATAAATACCATTGATTGATTCATCGAATATTTACTTTAATAATGTATTTTTATTTTCCATGCGCCCTAAGACCTCTGTGTTGTAGAATGAGATTTCACACATTTCATGAACGAAAGATTGTTTTGCTATTGTCTTAAGGAGAGAATATTTTGCCCTAATGAAAACAAAACCCTCCATTCAAAATTTGATATAATAGGAAGCATCATTAATGTTTAGTGATCGAGAAGATTCTATTATTTAAATCCTATTTCCAACTTTTCTTCATTGCTTAATTTTTCTTTGCCTGAAGGCTAAGGAAAACTATTCAATATTTTTGGTGACTTGACTGTTGCATGACCACCTTTTTAATATAGCAATCTATTGTGGAGATTGATGCACAAATAAAATCCGGATACAGCAAAGTAACTCCAAAATATTATAGGGCTTCAGGTTCCAAAGTCTTGGGAGGTGTGGGGGCAGTTTAGGGCAGATATAAAAGTGTTTCCACAAATTCGTGGGCGTAATACCGGTTACCTGAATATTTACTGAGTATACACAATGGGTAAGGAAATGTTCTATTTACTCTGTTGAACATAAATTCCCAAATGACCAAACAGGGGAGGGGAAAAAACATTTTTAAGACACACCGAGGTCGCAAGGGTCGGCGCTTAGAACAGTGCTCACCGCTCAGAACAGTGCTCAGAGCTTAGAACAGTGTTTAATAATAATAATAATGTTGGTATTTGTTAAGCGCTTACTATGGAGAAGCAGCGTGGCTCAGTGGAAAGAGCACGGGCTTTGGAGTCAGAGGTCATGAGTTCGAATCCCAGCTCTGCCACTTGTCAGCTGTGTGACTGTGGGCGAGTCACTTAACTTCTCCGTGCCTCAGTTCCCTCATCTGTAAAATGGGGATTAAGACTGTGAGCCCCACGTGGGACAACCTGATTCCCCTGTGTCTACCCCAGCGCTTAGAACAGTGCTCGGCACACAGGAAGCGCTTAACAAATACCAACATTATTATTATTATTATTATTATTATTACTATGTGCCGAGCACTGTTCTAAGCGCTGGGGTAGACATAGGGGAATCAGGTTGTCCCACGTGGGGCTCACGGTCTTAATCCCCATTTTACAGATGAGGGAACTGAGGCCCAGAGAAGTTAAGTGACTCGCCCACAGTCACACAGCCGACAAGTGGCAGAGCTGGGATTCGAACTCATGAGCCCTGACTCCAAAGCCCGTGCTCTTTCCACTGAGCCGCGCCACTTCTCAAACAGTGTTTGGCACATAGTAAGCGCTTAACAAATACCAACATCATTATTATTAATATGAAGTGACAGTGCACTTTTGGGAAATCGCTCCCAAAGACAGACCGGCCGGCAGACGGCATCTTGTACTCTCTCAGGCGTTTACTCCACTGTTCTGCAAAAGGTAAGCACGCAACAAATTAATTCATTCAATACTATTTATTGAGCGTTCACTATGTGCAGAGCACTGTACTAAGCACTTGGATACCAACGATTGATTGAAAAAATAGAGAGTTTGCTTTCCTTGAGCGAAGGCATTGGCGAAGCAGTGTGGGAAGGAACATGGCCTAAATAACAATAATAATTGTCCTATTATTTAAGCGCTTACTGTGTGCTAAGCAGTGTCCCAAGCACTGTGGTAGATAGAAGATAATTAGGTTCCACGTGGGCCTCACTCTAAATAGGAGGGAGAACAGGCAGTGAATCCCCATTTTGCAGATGAGGAAGCTGAGGCCTAGAGAAGCGAAGCGACTTGCCGACGTTCACACACCTGAAAGGTGGCAGGCCTGGCTTTAGAAGCAGTGTGGCTTAGGGGAAAGAGCCCTGGCTTGGGAGTCAGAGGTCGTGGGTTCTAATCCTGGGTCTGCGGCTTGTCTGCTGCGTGACCTTGGGCAAGCCACTTAACTTTTCTGTGCCTCATTTACCTCATCTGTAAAATGGGGATTAAGACTGTGAGCCCCACGTGGGACATCCTGATGACTTTGTATCTCCCCGCGCACTTAGAACAGTGCTTGGCACACAGTAAGCATTTAACAAATACCATAAAGCTGGTAATAGTAGCAATAGTAATTATAAGCCAGGTCCTCTAATTCCCAGGCCCGTGCTCTTTCCACTAGGTCACGTGGCTGCCTCTGAGAGATTAGTGAGGTGAGGGTATTCAAAAAATACTATCACTTCCTCATGCCTCTCTCAGCAGGTCAAAGCATCGGGCGAATCCCGCAGAACGTGACTCCGTGGTGCTGAGTCCCCTTTCTTCCTAGGATGCTCCTCCCTGGAAAAGCGCAGAGATCAGTGTTAACGATGGCATTTGTTAGGCACTTACTGTGTGCAAAGCACTGTTCTAAGCGCTGGAGAACAGGTGAACACGTCGTTCCGCGTGGGGCCCGCGGTCTTAATCCCCATTTTCCAGATGAGCTCGCTGAGGCACAGAGAAGTGAAGTGACTTGCCCACGGTCACACAGCTGACAAGGGGCTGAGCCGGCATTCGAACCCATGACCCCGACTCCCAAGCCCGGGCTCTTTCCACTGAGCCACACCGCTTCTCGACAGTATAAACAACTTGCTAAGCACTTACTCCGTACCAACCGCTGTTCCGAGGGATGGGGTACATACAAGGTCATCAGGTTAGACACAGTCCCGGTCCCACAGTGGGCTCGCACTATCGATCCTCGTTTTTACAGATGAGGTGACCGAGGCTCAGAGGAGTTGAGCGACTTGCCCGAGGTCACACGGCAGACCTGTAGAGGAGCCGGGTTTAGAACCCAGGTCCTTCTGACTCCCAGGCCCCTGCTCTCTCCACTGAGCCACGCTGCTTCTCAGTATTAGCAGTCAGTACCTTTAGACCGTGCGGTGGGCAGAGAGCGCGTCAACCAGCTCTGTCATATTGTTATAGGGTACTGTCTGAAACAGTACAGTGTTCTGCACACCGTAAGCGCTCAACAAATACCACCGACTGTTTGATTTATCCCACAAAGCCATTTCACCTCAGGCTGCTTTGGGGACGGAACTGTCTTTCGTGTCTGATCTGATCCTCTTCTCTCCGCTCCAGAGCTTAGCATAACGCCTGGCACAGAGTGAGTGCTTAATAAATACTGCGATCAAGACTGCTGTTTCGCTGCGTCGAAGTCACAGAAAACACGCGACACTTCTACAGGATTCTGACACGGAAGGGGGAATGCAAACCTCCCAGCCGTGTTCTACCTTGGCTGGGGCCTGGAGAAGTTGGAGCTTTGGCAAAGAGCCCTTCCTGGAAGGTTGCCGGAGTATTTCCTGGAATTCTGTTGCTGTCTCTGCCGGTGACAGATTTTCCAGGAGGAGAGCGGCCTCCAGCACCACCGAGAACAGTTGATTTCTTTTTTGTATTTGTTAAGTGCTTACTTTGGGCCAGGCACTGTACTAAGCGCCGGGGTAGATTTGTATAAGGTTGGACACAGTCCGTGTCCCACGTGGAGCTCACAGTCTTATCTCCCATTTTATAGATGAGATAATTGAGGCGCAGAGAAGTCAAGTGACTTGCCCAAGGTCACACAGCGGACAAATGGCAGAGCTGGGATTAGAACCCCTGTCCTTCGGACTCCGAGGCCCCTGCTCCATCCACTGGGTCACGAGAATCTCCAGTCGAGGTCAAGGATCTGGGAACAGCAGCGGGATTCAGGGAGAGATGCAACATTTCTCTTCAGCGGAAATAACAGTAATGATAAAAGTAATAACTGTGCTATTTATTAAGTGTTTTCTACATATGCCAGACGCTGTACTAAGCGATGGAGGAGTGGATACAAGCAGATCAGGTCGGATACGGTCCGTGACCCACATGGGACGCACAGTCTTAATCCATTTTACGGATGAGGTAACTGAGGCTCAGAGGAGTTAAGTGACTTGCCCAAGGTCACACAGCGGACAGACGAGTGGCAGAGCTGGGATAAGAACGCAGGTCCTTCTGACTACCAGGCCCCCGCTCTATCCACTAGGCAATGCTGCAGAGCGATCATTTTCGAGTAAGTGGGTGTGTTTGCATGCGTGTGTGGGTGAGTGAGAGGAACATAATTTATTTCTATTAATATCTGTCTTGCTTTTAGTTCACTGTGGGCGAGGACCATATCTACCAAGTCTTGTATTGTCCTCTTCCAAGCGCTTAGTACAGTGTTCTGCAACACAGTAAACGCTCAATAAATAATATCGGTTGAATGATTGATTCCTTTTCTCTGGTAATCTCTACCCCTTTGCTTTTCTTTCCTTTTCCCTCTACTCCCGTTCTTATCCCGCTGTTCTGGCCCGCACTACACGGTATCCATAAGAAATCAGTGCACAGAACTATCTTTGTTTATTTACTTCATTTCCGTTTGTTCTTTTTAATAATGTATTAGGTGGCTAATTACTTGACAAAGGACGCATTAGTAATTTTCAGAGTTTTTAAAGCGTGGCCTGCGTTTAATTGAATCGCTCCGTAAGACTCTTTACACCGGCAATGAATTTGACACAACTGCTTTAATAATTGTGGCATTTGTTAAACGCTCACAAATACCACAGCTTTGTGCCAAGCATTGTACTAAGCCCCGGAATAGATCCAAATTAATCAGATGCCACATGGGGTTCACATTTTAAGCAGGAGGGGCACGGGTATTGAATCCCCATTTTGCAGATGAGGGAGTCGAGGCCCAGAGAAGTGAAGTGATTTGTCTAAGGTCGCACGGCAGGTAAGCGGCAGGGCCGGGATTAGAACCCAGATCCTCTGAATCTCAGGCCCCTGCTCTTTCCACTAGGCCATGTTGCTTCCCTTTAAGCCTCGGTGAAGTTTGGAGAAAGGTACCAGAACTTTAACATTTGGGACTTGGTCTAAGTGTAATATAGGAGATTCTCAATGAATAGAGCAGTTGCACTTTTATTCCAACAAACTGAAGGTTCAAATGATAAGGAAGCATTTTTCAGTCCCATATCCGGAACCTACTCCTAGTATTACGGCAGTAACTCAGAACGACGTGCATAGAGTTGCTTTTGAAATTGACTTCACTTTGCATGGTGATAATGGGGTAATAGATGGATATAGATCTAAAATTGGAACTTAAGAAATATCAGGTTTACAACATGATAGTGTATGAATTGCCTAGTTGGCACTTCTGTGGGGGGTTTTGAAAGGTAATTTTGTTCGAGAATCGGATAAACCGTTTGACTTTCCAACTATTCTGACAGAGTTTCAGGAGCCACTTCCCCTTACAAAATTGCAGGTTTCAGATAATTCCCCCCCAATCTGTTCTTTGACTGTGAGCCCCACGGGACCTAGAGACCACGTCTATATCTCATCCGTGTCCCTCTCTACCCGTGCTCGGTACAGTGCTTTGCACTTAAAAGATACTACTATTTCTGCAGGTGTATTGGCGAGGCATAGGGGGAAGACGCTCTTCGTATCGTCCAATTTGCGAATAACGTCTATATTATCGGAACAAGCGCAAAAGCCTAAAGGTAAAAGGTCCAAAGGGATTGCTTTTACGCGAAAGACGTATAGTATCTGTCAGTATCTGTAACGAGGTGATCTTTGGAAGTCCCGTCCCGCTGTCCCAGGATTGCTTCACAGTCACTCCAAGTAGAGTCCACGGTCCGGGAGATTACATTCCACGATTTGGTCCCTATCATTAAGGAGGGAAAATCAATTTCAAATCACAGTTAAACCGATAGCAAAACCACACATCGGACAGATCCGCTGGGATTCCGGGCTCAAAGGACTCTAGAGAATTTAGTTCAAACAATGAAAATTGGAAATCCTCCTGCTACAGAGCAGAGAATTGCGGCTTGAATGTTTTCCTCAAAGTAACACGAATAGGTCTGGGTGAACTACAGCTCTTAGCAGGCCGCTCACAGATGATCCCCAGAACCTGCGCTTCATCCAAATGAGTCTCCGGCCCGGCAGCAGGTGGGAAGGCCTTGGAATACAAAGATTCAGTTACTGCCAATCTTTCAAAAATACTTCTCACTGAAATTCAATGCCGTGAACCTGGAACTGTAAAATGGTGAATTCTGTCCTTGCAGAAGCGGGGCTGGAGAAGGCCGGCTTTATTTATTAACTGGTGAAAAAGTGACCACTTCTGAGAAAATAATAATAATAGTAACGTTGGTATTTAAGCGCTTACTATGTGCAGAGCACTGTTCTACGCACTGGGGTAGATGGAGGGTAATCAGATTGTCCCACATGAGGCTCACACAGTCTTAATCCCCATTTTACAGATGAGGTAACTGAGGCCCAGAGAAGTGAAGTGACTCGCCCACAGTCACACAGCTGACAAGTGGCAGAGCTGGGATTCGACCCCACGACCTCTGACTCCCAAGTGCGGGCTCTTTCCGCTGAGCCACGCTTTTTTACGAATCATTATGACACACTGGGAAACACTGTGGCCTGATGGAACGAGCGCTGGCCTGAGAGTCAGGAGACCTGGGTTCTAATCCAGGCTCTGCCGTTTGCCTCCTGTGTGACCTTGGGTGAGTCCCTTAACTTCTCTGTGCCTCAGTTTCTCCATCTATAAAATGGGGTTTCCGTATCTGTTCTCCTCACTGATTAGTCTGTGAGCCCCAAGTGGGACAGGGATTGGGTCTGACTTGATTATCTTGTCTCTACCCTAGTGCTTAATACAGTGCTATTCTCATCCTAAGTGCTTAACAAACAACAAATTATTATTAATAATGTTGGTATTTGTTAAGCGCTTACTATGTGCAGAGCACTGTTCTAAGCACTAGGGTAGATACAGGGTAATCAGGTTGTCCCACGTGAGGCTCACAGTCTTAATCCCCATTTTACAAATGAGGGAACTGAGGCACAGAGGAAGTGAAGTGACTTGCCCACAGTCACACAGCTGACAAGTGGAAGAGCCAGGATAATAATAATAATAATAATGTTGGTATTTGTTAAGCGCTTACGATGTGCCGAGCACTGTTCTAAGCGCTGGGCTAGACACAGGGGAATCGGATTGTCCCACGTGGGGTTCGCAGTCTGCATCCCCATTTTACAGATGAGGTAACTGAGGCACCGAGAAGTCACACAGCTGACAAGTGACCGAGCCGGGATTTGAACCCATGACCTCTGACTCCCAAGCCTGTGCTCTTTTCACTGAGCCATGCTGCTTCTCTATTATTATATTCTTCTTCTTCTTATATTATTATTCTTATAGTATTATTATCTATTATATTATTATTATTAGTCTTAGTATTCTGTAATAGGCTCACATTCAGAGCTATCAAACCTCCACTGATTTCCACTGTCTAACATACTGATCAAATGCCTAAAGCCTAACATTCTCATACCTACAGAGTTCTAACGAGCTGCAGTTGTGATAATTACAGAAATTATATTAGTCTACTATCAGATTTCAGACGTGGGTCCATTTAAAGCAGCTTCCTAAGTGCTATTTGGGTAACACCACCTTATTTCAAATCAACTTTCCACTCGTCGGTTACACTCTCTATCCTTGTCTAACAGTTCGTGTGTTTAAAGAGTTTGTTGTGATCCCTCGTTTCATTACTGCATAGACCTGTTAAACCTAACGTAGAGAGTGTGACCTCTTGCTTTCTATATAAACCTTGGAAATAGAAAGGAATTTTGGACTTTGACCCCACCGTTCACATCCGTCCTTTCTATCCTCCAAAACCTCTTATTTCAGTCCACTCCCGGTACATTTTGAAGTCGCACCAATGTCCTGGATTAGGAGAGAAAGGCTGAACGCCAAACTGAGGCTGGATCATTGAGAAACTTCAGAGACAGCCAAGTGTTTTTTTCGGAATTTCTCTTTCTGCGAGCTCAGTGACGTCATTCAGTTAGTCTTACCAACAGTGTGATCGGGCTCCCATAACCTTGTTAAATCAGGACCCCTGATTTGAAAATAAATTTGGTTTCTGAATTCCATAGGATTATGTAGAATATGGAGAAGCAGCATGGCCTTATGGACAGAGCACAGGCCTGGGAGTCAGAAGGACCTGGTTCTAATCCCAGCTGCACCACGTGTTGGCTGTGTGGCCTTGGGCAAGTCACTTCACTTCTCTGTGCCTCAGTTCCCTCATCTGTAATATCGGGATTAAGATTGTGAGTACTTTGTGGGACAGGGACTGTATCCAACCCAATTATCTTATATCTATCCTAGCACTTACACAGTGCAGGGAACATAGAGCGCTTATGTACATATCCGTGATTTATTTATTCGTATTAATGTCTGTCTCCTGATCTAGACTGTAAGCTCGTTACGGGTAGGGAATGTGTCTGTTTATTGTTATATTGTCCTCTCCCAAGTGCTTAGTACAGGGCTCCGCACATAGAAAACGCTCAATAGATGCAACTGAATAAATGAATGGATAGTAAGCACCTAACAAATATTATAATTATTATTGTTATTATATAATTCTAATGTCCAACCAGAGCCCTGAAATTCCTTCATGGGATTTACTTTGGCTAAAGATATAAAACTTGGAGACTCCGCCAAAAAGTACTAGCAGTGAAACATTCCCTTCCAGGCTTATGAAGATTGAAAAATGACTGAAATTAGGAGATAACTGAAATTTAGAATTCAGAGTTACCATCATCTCGGATCTGTAATTTACCTCCTTTGGCTAAATCTAATCTATACTGTCATTATTATAAGTGAGGAGGCTGATGCAGTAGTCGTGCTGGGCTAATACCAAGTGCCTGGACCAGTGCGGTGGCTGTTTAGAGGCATAGGAATGGGTGGATCCTGGGGGAAGAAGAACTGCTCAGAGAAGCAGCAGGGCCTAATGGATAGAGCATGGGCCTGGGAATCAGGAGGACATGGGTTCTAATCCCCGCTCCGTCACTTGTCTGCTGTGTTACCTTGGACACTCACTTACCACATCTGTAAAATGGAGATTAAGACTGTGAGCTCTATGTGGGACGCGGACTGTGCCCAACCTGATTATCTTGTCTCCATATCCCTGTTTAATATAATGCATGGCACAGAATACACACTTAACAAAATGCATTAAGAAAAGCACGGGCAGGATTTGATGACAGATTTAATAGGGGGCGGGAAAGAAAAGGAGTCAAGGACAACGCCAAGGTTTCAGACTTCAGAGATGGAAGGGAGGCCGTGTCGCTGATTGTTGGTTGTCGAAGCAGTAGGAGGGGATGAGCTCCCCAAGGCAGTGAGTGTAGATTGAGAAGAGAAGGGGATCCAAAACTAGGTTCTGTGCATGTTTGGAGGCAGAGGAGGAGGATTCAGAAGTTGAAATTTCCTTTTAGGGAGACGAGATGAGCAGCATGTCTTAGTGGAAAGAGCCCGGGCTTGGGAGTCAGAGGTCATGGGGTTCGAACCCCAGCTCTGCCAGCTGTGTGACTATGGGCAAGTCACTTAACTTCTCTGTACCTCAGTTACCTCATCTGTAAAATGGGGATTTAGACTGTGAGCCTCATGTGGGACAACCTGATTACCCTGTATCTACGCCTGCACTCAGAACAGTGCTCTGCACATCGTAAGCGCTTAACAAATACCAGCATTATTATTGTCATTATTTTAGAAGGAGAGAAGGGATGGGGTCAGGTGGACAGGTTGACTTTCGGGTGGGTAGGAGATCTCTTGAGAGGCAGCAGAGAAGGATGAGAGGGAGGATATGGGAGTGGGAGAGAGCTGAGGTGGTGAGGGAGCTATTTTGCAAGATAGATCACATGTTATTCGTCAGATTTTTGTCAATAAAATATTTGCAAGGTGGTGGGGGAACTAGGAGTTAAAGTTGGGGAATGGTGGGTGTGGAAGGTAATGAGGAAAGAGAAGTAATGTTGCTGAGCAGAGTAGAGGGTCAGGTTTTGGCCAGAAAGGATGAATTTGAAGTCACGAATATTTGTCCTGTGACTGGTGATCTCTCCAACAGCTCTCCTTGGCAGGAGCACAGGAAGTAGAGAATTCTTTTCCAGTGGAATTGAGATCCAACATTAGTGGTTGGCCATCTTTCTGTATGAGAAATTATTTTCAGCCATGAGCACCAGGGAATGCGCAGCCCTTCCATTGAGATAATAATAATATTTATAACAGTTGTTAAGCCCTTACTGTGTGCCAAGCACACTCTTCTAAGCCCTAGAAGGGGTAGATACAAGGTAATCAGGTTGTCCCGCATGGGGTTCACAGTCTTAATCCCCATTTTACAGATGAAATAACTGAGGCACAGAGAAGTTAAGAGACTTGCCCAAGGTCACACAGCTGACACGTGGTGGAGCCGAGATTAGAGCCCAAGTCCTCTGAATCCCAAGCCCGTGCTCTTGCCAGATCCTGGCCCAACTCTTTAACTCCCTTATTCCTTCTGAATGCTCTAACTGCAGGCTGATTGATCCCTCTGCTCCTCATTTAGAGTAGTTTGGTGAAAAGGCCCCATTCCCACAAATGCTGTGAGTCCAGCACCATAATATTTTGATTAGGAAATAAGATTTGCTAATGAAGTTTCTTATTTATCCACTCTCTAATGGACTTAGAAAGAAATGGCTATTTCTCCTCCATTATCTTTTAAAAAAAGGCTGAAGAAAGGAGGAGAAAGATTCAAAACACTATAATGTTTAGTCTATACCTTTATGTTTCCCTCTCAGGCCCGTACCTGGAGAGTTCCCAGTACTCTTCCGATCTCGGCTACGGGAGTCAAACAGAGGCCTATCCATTCCATCCCTAGCTTGGCCAGTGGCTAGCGAGCGGAAGGTCATCTTCTACAAGTCAGAACTCACCCGTGCTGGGTAGCAGCGGCACGGGAGAGAGTCTAGGGCAGGGACTCGAGTTTTTCTGAGCGGAAGAAGTCAATGGTGAACGACTTCTGTATTCTGATCAAGAAAACTCTATGGATACACTACCAGAACGACTGCAGTTGGAGCTGGGACATTCTGGGAGAGATACGTCCATGGAACAGCTACGGGTCGGAAAGAACTGGGCAACATAAGTCAAGTCATAACTTTACGTTATCAAAAGCTGCGCTGACTGACGTGGCAACTAAAGTTGCAATTTCTTTAAAAAGCACTTTGTAAGCATGGTTTATGTTTGTTTCCATAGTAAGCGCTTTGTAAATGTGATTGATTGGTTTTATAACTGAGTGTTCGTTCATTTTGAATAATTGTGGATTATCCGATTTTCTTCTCAGAGTGTCTCAGCCTTAACGTTCTGAAAGAAAATCTACAAAATTAAACCAGAGGGGATTACCACAGTTGGTAGTGGTGATGTCACCATGGGCAAAAATTGGGCTGAAAAAAGGATTTGGGGAGACCTGTCTTCATAGACACATGTAAACCCTTCTAGACTATAAACTTATGGTGGGTAGGGAATTTGTTTATTGTTATATCGTATTTTCCCAAGTGCTTAGTCCAGTGTTCTTCACACAGAAAGTGCTCAGTAAATATGACTGAATGAATTGAATGAAATAAGTCGTGTGAAATTAGACTTTCAAATTAATGGGAAAAAATTGTGCAGTCGAATTATCTCAGCAATGTGTAGCTACAAAGCCCCGAAAGTACTATTAGATTGAGTCAAAATATGTCTAATAATAGTGCTTTGCAGAACACATGCCCGTTTATGTTTTACAGAGGCAAACATTTTTCAAGACTTCACTGTAAGTCATCTTGAATCCTGTCCTAGTTTAATTGAGACAATTTTGGGGGTTTCAAATTTGATGTTTCCACCTCTGGCTACTTTAAAACGCCATATGGCTCTTTTCAAGGATAAAGTAAGACAGATGCATAGTGAAAATGGGCCTAAAAATAAAAATAAAAATCTCCTAATGACGCCTAACGGGGCATATTATGAGGTAAAATACTGACTGCTACTTCTAGTGAGCTTCTGGTCTGATTCCGTGGAAGACGGTTAAGGTGTGGGAGTGCTTTGCAGAGGTAAGGTCGTGGTTATTTGTTTCCAAATGTATAGTCAATTCTTCTAAAAATGAGTCTGTTTAGCGATCTGAGGATGATACAGTTCTTCATTTACTGTAACATCCTCTATAATGTTTTCCGATTTCGGAAATGCACAGTACAGATGCTAATCAGTGCCCCTTTGAAAACAAGTGTTGACGCTGAGTACCTCCTACTAGTTTAATCACAGTGTGTGATTCACACAGTAATGGGTCATAATTGCCCCCAACAAAGTTGGCTTGAGGGTCTTATTTCATCTCATTATCACTGGACCTTATAAACTACTGAAATTCGACACAGTTGCCTCGAATGTTGCAACAGAGTTCTACATGCACAATTAATCCCCAATAAGAATGCCCTAGAAAGGTTAAGGCTTTTATTTGTTCTCACCCCGTTTACTGTAATAGAATAGAAAATGAATAGCTTGCTTATAAAATTTCATATGGCCATTCGCTTTTCCCTTACTTTGAGAAGTGGTCTGATTGCTTTCTCTTCAGATAATTAAATCTAGTTAGTAGATTATGCTCAGAAGCATTAGAAAGCTTTTGATTTCTGTTAGCGACAGACATCCTGGGGTTCATCCTCTACTTGATACCTGGGGAGTTATACAAATAAATCATTGCCATTTTAGAAAATAATTTACCCCTCTGTTTTCTTTCAAACCAATGCAGGAATATCTGAGACCTCCTGACTTTGCTGTTTATCATTCAAAAAAAAAAAAAAAGCGCCGCTACACACTGATGGAGACAAACCGAAGAGACAACTCTCTTGTTATAATAAATCTATGATTACAGATGGACTCAGGAAATCCAGCCTTCAGTTCAGCTCTCTAGAGCCAAACAATTTAACTTCTACTTACAGGACGACTTTATGAATTCAGACTTTCCTAATCTGACATTTGTAATAGTTCAGACTGAGGTTTTACTGAGTGTATATGTGATCGTCCTTCAGGGTTTGAAGTTGAAGTTGAGGCTACCGTGGTGGACATTTATCTATGGGTGCAAGAGAGAATGACTGATAAGTTGACAATACTTTCAGTATCACGGGGAGGTTAATAATAGCAATAATGATAACGGTGGTATTTGTTTGCTTCCTCTGGGAAAGGGACTATACTAAGCACTGGATTAGATACAAGTTAACCAGTTCGGTAGTAGTCTCTGCCCCACGTGGGATTCGGAGTCGAAGGGGGAGAGAGAAAAGATGTGGGATCCCCATTTTACAGATGAGGAAACTGAAGCTCAGAGAAGTGATCTAACCAGGGTCACAGGGCAGGCAAATTAGAGAAGCAGCGTGGCTCAGTGGAAAGAGCACGGGCTTTGGACTCAGAGGTCATGGGTTCGAATCCCGGCTCGGCCACTTGTCAGCTGCGTGACTTTGGGCAAGTCACTTAACTTCTCGGTGCCTCAGTTACCTCATCTGTAAAATGGGGATTAAGACCGTGAGCCCCATGCGGGACAACCTGATTCCTCTGTGTCTACCCCAGTGCTTAGAACAGTGCTCTTCGTGATTCTACCTAGCAACGTGATGCTAAGTATCCAAACCAGCATAAGGCGTATAGTGGCCCTGACCAACAGGCATATTACGGGGCTCGGGGAAAAGGGATTGTTAAAGAGCAGAACGATTAATCTCTGCAGATCGTCGGCCACTGAAATCATTCCAGTCCTTCCAGGATCGAGTTCAGGAGTTGGTTGTGGGCTTCATAGTTGGCATAAGGCCAGGAAGCTATCTGTCTAAGGAGTGTAACTCTTGTCTTGGTTTATCCTATCCCTTACCACTCAAAATCAAATTTCTCAGGCTATTACTGTTTAAATGCCCACTCTTGACTATAAGCTCTTTGTGAGTAGGGAACATGCCTACCGACTCTGTTGTACTACACTCTCCTTATTGTTTAGTAAAGTTCACTATACACAGAAAGCACACAGTGGTTACCACTGATTGATTAATTACCTAATATATTTAAGATCAAACCACCATGTTCCCTGTGGACAGGGAATGTGTCTACCAACTGTGTTGAATTGTTCTCTCCCAAGGCCTTAATACTTTGCTCTTCACATAGTCTTGACTTACGCTGTCTAGTGGTCTTCGACTCCTAGCGACACCATGGACACATCTCTCCCAGAATGTCCCTCCTCCACCTGCAATCCTTCTGGTAGTGGATCTATAGAGTTTTCTTGGTAAAAATCTGGAGGCGGTTTACCGTTGTCTCCTTCCGCGCAGTCAACATGAGTCTCCTCCCTTGACCATCTTCCACGCTGTTGCTGCCCAGCACGGGGTTGGGGGGGGGGGGGAGTCTTGACTCGCAGCAGATGGCCTTCCACTCGCTAGCCACTGGCCAAGCTAGGAATGGAATGGGTAGGCCTCTGCTTCTCTCTCCCTTTCTTAGTCTTGTAGTCCGTCTCGTACTCATAGTCCAGTCCTGATAAAATACTGGAAATTCTCCAGATGCGACCAACCCTCAAAAAAAACGATTGGTTGACTGATGTGTCTATATCGTCGCTCATGTACTTTAGTTTTTTAAAGGCTTTCAGAGAGGTAGGATCGCAAGGGGCCTGGATCTGATCTGGATTGGGGGATCTACAGGCAGGCAAACTTGAGGGAATACAGGTTCCATTCACTACTTGTGCTGTTTTTCTACCTCAGACAGTCATCTGTATTTATTAAGCGCTCACGTGTGCAGAACACTGTACTAAGTGCCTAAGAGAGTACAATATAACAATAGACACATTCCCTGCCCACAATGAGTTTAGAGTCTAGAGGGAAAGACAGACATTAGTATGAATAAATAAATTACACATATGTATATAAGTGGGCCTGAGAAGGGGATGAATAAAGGGAGCAAGTCAGGGTGACTCAGAAGGGAGTTGAAAAAAAGAGGAGTCAGAAGGACCTGGGTTCTAATTCTGATTCCACCGCTTGCCTGCTATGTGACCTTGAACAAGTCACTTAACATTTCTGTCCTTCAGTTACCTCATCTGGAAAATGGGGATTAAGACTGTGACCCCTGTGTGGGCCAGGGACGGGGTCCAACCTGTTTAGCTTTTATCTACCCAAGGGCTTAGTTAAATGCCTGGTACATAATGATCACTTAGTCAATACCATCAGAGAGAGAAAAAAAGAGGCAAAGTGGTGCTGCACATGTTTTTTTCATGACGAAGGTCCTCACACCTAAAGCTGGGACCCTGCGGGGCCTCCCCAGATCTTGCTTCATTAATCTGGCTCTGCTCATAGGAACAGAGCTGCTGACTCTCCTTCTGAGGCCACCATCCTGATCACTGAGCTCTGACTGATATTCTGGGACAAATTCTGTCCACCCATTTATATCATTAAGGAAGTTGCCTGGCCTAGTAGTTAGAGCCCAGATCTGGGAGCCAGAGGACCTAGGTTCTAATCCCGGGTCCAACGTTCTTCAGCTGCATGACCTTGGGTGAGTCATTTAACTTCTCTGTACTTCAGTTTCCTCATCTGTAAAATGGGGATGAGATACCTGTTTCCCTCTTACCTAGACCGAGAGCCCCATGTGGGACAGGAACTGTGTCCAGTCTGATTATATCGTATCGTCCCCAGCGCTAAGGACAGTGCCTGGCACATAATAATATGATAATGTTGGTATTTGTTAAGCGCTTACTATGTGCAGAGCACCGTTCTAAGAGCTGGGGTAGATACAGGATAATCAGGGTGACCCGCGTGAGGCTCACAGTCTTAATCCCCATTTTACAGATGAGGTAACTGAGGCACAGAGAAGTTTAGTGACTTGCCCACAGTCACACAGCTGACAAGTGACAGAGCCAGGATTCGAACCCATGACCTCTGACTTCCAAGCCTGTGCTCTTTCCACTGAGCCACGCTGCTTCTCTAAGCACTTCATACAAAGTGCTTAACAAGTCACTTAACTTCTCTGTGCCTCAGTTACTTCGTCTGTAAAATGGAAATTAAGAGTGTGAGCTCCATGTGGGACAGGGACTGTGTCCCACCTGATTAACTTGAATCTACCCCAGCACTTAGAACAGTGCTTGGCACATAGCAGAGCACTTAACAAATACCATAATTACTATAACAAGCTCACTGTGGGCAGGGAATGTGTTTATGGTTATAGTGTATTCTCCCTAGTGCTTAGCACACAATAAACACTCAATAAATATGATTGAATGAATTACAAATTCCACCATTATTGCCTTTTGTTTCCACACCTTCTAAATAGAACACAGGGAGAAGTGTCCTGGAGCCAAGTAAGCATTCTACTTACCGGAAAGGCCTGCAGTTGCTGTCCCGTGTCAATGAATCACCCAATCAATCAGCAGCATGGATTAGTGGAACTCAATCAATCAATTAAATCAATGGCATTTATTGAGCACTTCTCGAGTTCACCCCTCACCTTCTGTTTTAGGCACAAGTGTCTTCCCATCCTCGAACTTTTGGTGCGTTTTAGCATCCGTCAATCGATCAATCATACTTATTGAGTGCTTAGTGTGTGAAGAGCACCGTACTATGTACTTGGGAGAGTATAATGACCCAGATTTGGTAGCCATGGTAGACATGAGGAGCTTACAGTCCACAGTGCAGCAGAATACGAAAAGCTGGGTGAAGGCGTGACGACACGTGATTTTGGCAATAGAACACAGGCCTGAGTGTCAGAAAGTCCTTTTATTCATTCAGTCATATTTATTGAGAGCTTACTGGGTGCAGAGCACTGTATTAAGCGCTTGGGAGAGTGTAATGCAACAATAATGAGACACATTCACTGCCCGCTACGGGTTTACCTGGGTTCTAATACCGACTCCGCCACTTGTTTGCCGTGTGACTTTGGGGAAGTCACTTAACACCTCTGCCTCACTTTCCTCATGTGGAAAATGGGGATTAAGATGGTGAGCCCTGTGCAAAAGACAGGGACTGTGTCCAATCCAATTACCTTGTATTTACCCCAGAACTTGAGTTCAGTGCCTAGCACAGAGTATGCGCTTAACAAATACCACAGTTATTATTGCGAATGAGCATTGGTGGACCCCCTCCCCGATTCCAATGGACCCGGTGGCCGTCTTGGAGGCCACAGGACGGCACGCTGGCAGCCCAATGGGGGATTTCCATATGGATGAGGGTCTTGGCCTCTCTCAGGGTCACACCTAAAGAGTTTCCAGTCCTCCACCAGTCTCAACTATGGGAGGGAGAGTCAAGCAGAGACCTACCCATTCCATTCCTAGCTGGGGCAACGGCTAACGAGAGGAAAGCAATCTGCCACAAGTCAAAACTCACCTGTGCTGGGCAGCCGTGGCACGGGAGAGAGTCGAGGGTGGAGACTCAATCTGACTTCGCGGAAGGAGGCGATGGTAAATCGATTCCATATTTTTACCAAGAAAACTCTATGGATACACTACCGGAATGATTGCAGCTGGAGAGCGGAGCCTTCTGGTAGAGATGTGTCCTTGGGGTCGCTATGGGTAGGAGATGACTCGACAGCATTAGACAAGACAAGAATGTCTTGGGCACTTGTCCCAAAGATCTTTACCCTTATACATTCGTCATGAGTGTTTTTGCTTTCTATGCATCTTCCCGTGGTCATTTTGTTGAGTTTCTTATTATTACATTAAGGAGATCGTGACGACTCCTCTGCCGCCCGCCCGCTATCCCTCCTCGACTCTGCCGACCTCCTCCTCCACCGTACCGCGTCCACTCACCGACTCGGTCACACCCTCGATCTCGTCATCTCCTACCGCTGCACTATCTCCTCCCTCACCGACTCTGAAATCCCTCTCTCTGACCATAACCTTCTCACCTGCCTCATCTCTCACACTCCCTCCCCCTGCAAATCTTCGCTACTGCCCCACAGAGACCTCCGCTCTCTCGATCCCATCCGTCTTTCCAGTAGCATCTCTCCTCACCTCGCCGCCCTGTCCTCTCTTCCCACTCTCGACGAGCGGGTCTCCGCTCTGAACTCCACCCTCTCTACTCATCTCGACTCTCTCGCCCCCCTTTCCCTCCGCCGCTCTCGCTCCACTAACCCACAGCCCCGGATCACCTCCTCCGTCCGCCTCCTACGCTCCTATGCTCGAGCTGCCGAGCGCTGCCGGCGAAAGTCCAAGCACCGAGCCGACTTCACACACTTCAAATTTATCCTTTCCTGCCTTAACTCTGCCCTCTCCTCCGCCAGGCAAAGCTTCTTCTCCTCCCTCATCGACACCCATGCCCGTCACCCCCGCCGATTGTTCCGGACCTTTAACTCTCTCCTTAGGCCCCCTGTTCCTCCCCCTCCCCCATCTCTCACCCCCAATGATCTGGCCACCTACTTCCTCACGAAAATCAACACGATCGGGTCTGAGCTCCCCAAAGTCACCCCTCCGCCTCTCCCCTCCCCCCTACCGACCCCCTCCCCTACTTTCCCATCCTTCCCTGCAGTATCCTCAGAGGAGATCTCCTCCCTCTCGCAAGTGCCACCCCCTCCACCTGCGCCTCGGACCCCATTCCCTCTCACCTTCTTAAAACCATCGCCCCTGCCCTCCTCCCTTCCTTAACTTCTATTTTTAACCACTCGATCTCCAAGGTCTCCTTCCCCTCTGCCTTCAAACATGCCCACATCTCCCCCATCCTAAAAAAACCCGCTCTCGACCCCACTTCCCCCTCCAGTTATCGTCCTATCTCCCTACTACCCTTCCTTTCCAAAATCCTAGAACGAGTCGTCTACAATCGATGCCTAGAATTCCTTAACTCCCATTCTCTCCTAGACCCCCTCCGATCTGGCTTCCGTCCCCTCCGCTCTACCGAGACTGCTCTCTCTAAGGTCACCCGTGACCTCCTTCTTGCCAAATCCAATGGCTCCTACTCCATTCTGATCCTCCTTGACCTCTCTGCTGCCTTTGACACTGTCGACCATCCCCTCCTCCTCCATACCTTATCTCACCTCGGCTTCACGGACTCTGTCCTCTCCTGGTTCTCCTCTTACCTCTCTGGCCGATCATTCTCGGTCTCCTACGCTGGAGCCTCCTCCCCCTCCCATCCTTTAACTGTTGGAGTTCCTCAAGGGTCAGTTCTTGGCCCTCTTCCGTTCTCCATTTACACTCACTCCCTCGGTGAACTCATCCGCTCTCACGGCTCTGACTACCATCTCTACGCAGATGACACGCAGATCTACATCTCCGCCCCTGTCCTCTCCCCCTCCCTTCGGGCTCGCATCTCCTCCCGCCTCCGGGACGTCTCCACCTGGATGTCGGCCCGCCACCTAAAACTCAACATGAGCGAGACTGAGCTCCTCATCTTCCCTCCCAGACCCGGTCCTCTCCCAGACTTCTCTATCACCGTGGATGGCACGACCATCCTTCCCGTCCCGCAGGCCCGCAATCTCGGTGTCATCCTTGACTCGTCCCTCTCGTTCACCCCACGCATCCTATCCGTTACCGAGACCTGCCGGTTTCACCTCTACAATATCGCCAAGATCCGCCCTTTCCTCTCCACCCAAATGGCTACCTTACCGTTACGGGCTCTTGTTATAACCTGGCTAGACTACTGTGTCGACCTTCTCTCTGACCTCCCTTCCTCCTCTCTCGCCCCGCTCCGGTCTATTCTTCACTCCGCTGCCCGGCTCATCTTCCTGCAGAAACGATCTGGGCATGTCACTCCCCTTCTTAAACAACTCCAGTGGTTGCCTATCGACCTCCGCTCCAAACAAAAACTCCTCACTCTAGGCTTCGAGGCTCTCCATCACCTTGCCCCTTCCTACCTCTCCTCCCTTCTCTCTTTCCACCGCCCACCCCGCACGCTCCGCTCCTCCGCCGCCCACCTCCTCGCCGTCCCTCGGTCTCGCCTATCCCGCCGTCGACCCCCGGGTCACGTCCTCCCGCGGTCCCGGAACGCCCTCCCTCCTCACCTCCGCCAAACTGATTCTCTTTCCCTCTTCAAAACCTTACTTAAAAATCACCTCCTCCAAGAGGCGTTCCCAGACTGAGCT
This sequence comes from Ornithorhynchus anatinus, assembly GCF_004115215.2. Classification (NCBI taxonomy): domain Eukaryota; kingdom Metazoa; phylum Chordata; class Mammalia; order Monotremata; family Ornithorhynchidae; genus Ornithorhynchus; species Ornithorhynchus anatinus. Next base: position 91,941,444 of record NC_041731.1, read on the forward strand.
CCTCTTCCCCCTCTACTCCCTCTGCCATCCCCCCTTTACCTCTCCGCAGCTAAAGCCTCATTTTCCCCTTTTCCCTCCGCTCCTCCACCTCTCCCTTCCCATCCCCACGGCACCGTACTCGTCCGCTCAACTGTATATATTTTCGTTACCCTATTTATTTTGTTAATGAATTGTATATCGCCTCGATTCTATTTAGTTGCCATTGTTTTTACGAGATGTTCTTCCCCTCGATGCTGTTTAGTGCCATTGTTCTCGTCTGTCCGTCTCCCCCGATTAGACCGTAAGCCCGTCAAACGGCAGGGACCGTCTCTATCTGTTGCCGACTTGTTCATCCCAAGCGCTTAGTACAGTGCTCTGCACATAGTAAGCGCTCAATAAATACTATTGAATGAATGAATGAATCTTCTTGAGGGAGATCGTGATCTTCTTGAGGGCAGGGATAAGGTCTAGTCTCTACTTTGGTAATCCCTCAGGACATAATCCCGTGTGCTGAACGTACTAAAGGCTGAATCGATGTCAGTAATGGGTGCACACTGAAGAGAATGCAGGGGTTTGAATAACCTTTTGCCGATTGATCAGCTTCTTTCTCCTCGGGACACAACCCAGTCTGGGGTCAGCCGAAACTACTTGACTAATAATAATAATAATAATTATGATATTTATTAAGCACTTACTGTGTGCCAGGCACTGTTCATTCATTCACTCACTCATTCAATCATATCTCTTGAGCAGTTATTGTGTGCAGAGCACTGTACTAAATGCTTGGGAAAGTACAATGCAGCAATAGAGAGAATCCCTGCCCACAACGAGCTCACAGTCTAGAGGTGCGCTGGGGTGGATACAAGGAAATCGGGCTGGCTACCGTCCCTTGTCTCATGTGGGGCTCACGGTCTCGATCCCCATTTTACAGATGAGGTAGATTAGGCCCAGAGAAGTGAAGTGACTTGCCCAAGGTCACGCGGCAGACACGTGGTGGAGCCGGGAGTAGAACCCATGACCTTCTGACTCCCAGGTCCTTGCTCTAGCCACTACGCCGTGCTGCCTCTCTCGTCTACCTCACCACCGACCTCTCGCCCACATCCTTCCTCTGGACTGGAATGCCGACCCTCCTCAGATGGGACAGGTAATTGCTCTCCCCGATTTTAAAGCCTTAACGAAGACACGTGTCCTCCAAGAAGCCTTCCCTGACTAAGCTCTCTTCTCCCACTCCCTTCTGCATCTCCCTGACTTGCTCTCTTCATTCACCCTCCCTCCCATCCCCACAGCACATATGAATATATCTGTCATTTATTTATTCATTTATGTATATTACTGTCTCCCCCTCTAGACCGTGAGTCCGTTGTGGGCAGGGTATGTGACTGTTTGTTGTTATATTGTACTCTCCCAAGCACTTAGTACAGCGCTTTGAGTGCAGTAAGCACTCAGTAAATACAGTTGAGTTAGAAGCAGCATGGCTCAGTGAAAAGAGCATGGGCTTGGGAGTCAGAGGTCATGGTTTCGAATTCAGGCTCTGGCACTTGTCAGCTGTGTGACTGTGGGCAAGTCACTTAGCTTCTCTGTGTCTCAGTTCCCTCATCTGTAAAATGGGGATTAAGACTGTAAGCCTCATGTGGGACAACCTGATTATCCTGTATCTACTCCAGTGCTTAGGACAGTGCTCTGCACATAGTAAGCGCTTAACAAATACCAACATCATTATTATTAATGAATGAATGAACTGCTTCAGGTTCATTCTAGGGTGCATCTAGTCTATTTCGTTTTCCCGGCAAAACCCATACGGTGGAATACGATTCAGGCTAAGACCCCCTAGGCCCTTCAAGGAGCAGACCCAAATCCTCCAACCCTTCCTCCTCCACTCCTTAGCAGGACCAAAATTCTACTGACCTCCATTAACAGGAATGGCTATTTATTCATTCATTCATTCAATAGCATTTATTGAGCGCTTACTATGTGCAGAGCACTGTACTCAGCGCTTGGAATGTACAAATCGGTAACAGATAGAGACAGTCCCTGCCCTTTGACGGGCTTACGGTCTAATCGGGGGAGACGGACAGGCGAGAACAAGGCTATCGGCCACAGGGCCTTCGATTCAGTGTTCCTCCCATTCCAAACTGCCGCCGGAGGCCAGGCCTCTTTTTCCCTCTTCAGGTGGCCGTGTGATGAAACTTGCATGACTTTGCCATCACCGGTGGTAACGGGCTTGAGGTCAGCATGTTAAAACAAGATGAGAACTGTGATAGCAAAGTGCAGAAATGTACATAATGCACAAAGGCATCTTGGAAAATATCAGGACCTCATATTTAAATAATGTGTGAGAAGCAGTGTTTTGCTCCCCCAAAATATCAAACCCAAGGACTTTTTAAAATGCAAGCGGCACGATGGACTTTTCAGAGCTTTCGAAACCATTATCGTAAAGCATTCACGTTTGCTAAAATAATTAAAGCAGCATTTCTTGGAGATATCTTGCCAAGGTCATCTGAAGATTATTCCCTGAGCTGCATTGTTTGAAAGAAAAAAAATTGTAATATGAATTGTAATTACTCAGAGAACTGAAGAATAAAGATATACTAAATTCCTTCACAGTTGAACTAAACTGTTTAACACATGGAATGTCTAATTGACAATTCCATACCAAAGTGTAAATTTGTCAAGGAAGGATACACAACAAGTTTTTTTTTTAACATCTCAGTGAGTGCTGTTGTGATTTGGATCTATTACTTCTGAATATTGCATGAAGCTGACAAGCACTTGTCATTTAAAGACCACATGGAGGCATTTAGTTTTCCATTTAGACATAATAACACATTATGCAAATCAGCTTACCAAGGAAAGCTGGAGGCTGACATGAAATAAACTGTCAAACACAAGTTGCTAATAAATGAACATTTCTTTATAGATTGTCTTAATTTGGGGAGTTGGAAAATAAACGGGGCTGTGGTGAACGGAGCGCCTCATTGTCGTGGAGGACGGGCGTGATGCCACTTTGCATATAACATCCAATTTTCTCCCTTCCATGCGCTTTGCCGTTGAGGGCAGAGTGGATTTTTAAGGGTCTAAGCTTGGAAATGAATGAGACAAGGGATTTGGGTTCAGGTGAAGCTAGCAATCCCACCGCACTAACACGTTCTTACCCTGGTTCATTTAATTTTTCATTTTCTCCCAAGGGCAAGTTGGGGTCTGTTTGTGAAGTTTGTGAAGGTCTTTAGACCGTGAGCTCGCTGTGGGCAGGGAATCTGTGTCTATTTGTTCTTGTAGCATATGCTCCCATGCTCTTAATAGCAAAGCGCTCACAGTAAGTGCTCAATAAATACAATTGAAGTATGAATGAATGAAGTTGGGACCAGACTTGAACCAGTCCTCTCCTCTCTCCTTTTGGAATGCTGTTAGGCACAGGGTTACTGACCTAAGAGAGGGTCAGCTTCCCTCCAGAGTCATTTGGAACATTCTAGGAGGAAAGTGACTCTCTGCAGGTGGTGAGAAGGCTCCGGCTCATAGGAGGCAGAGTCAGCGCTCCAGCGGATAGAGCTAAGGGAAAGCAGACGTTTGGAAGCTTCCCGTTGGATGTGAGACGTTGCCTGCCCACTTCTCCGAGACCCAACCTGAAGAGATCTCCATTTTATGAATTCATTTCTCTCTCTCTCCCCCTTCAAAGTCTTACTGAAGGCTCATCTCCAAGAGGCCTTCCTTGACTAAGCCCTTCTTTCTTCCTCTCCCACTTCCTTCTGTGATGCCCTGACTCGCTTCCCTTTTATTCATCCTCCCTCCCAGCCCCACAGCGCTTACGTACATATCTGTAATTTATTTATACTAAAATCCGTCTCCCCGTCTGGAATGTAAGTTTGTTGTGGGCAGGGAATGTGTTTTTATATTGTTGCATTGTATTCACCCAAGAACTTAGTACAGTGCTCTGAACACATTAAGTGCTCAGTAAATACTATCGACTGACTGACTGACTGATGGATGACTACCCAGCTATATCTGGGGTATAAAGGAAACTAGAGATGGTTAATTTGGTTATATAATAATAATAATGGTATTAGTTAAGCGCTTACTATGTGCCAAGCACTGTTCTAAGCGCTGGGGTAGATACAAGGTAATCAGATTGTCCCACGTGGTGCTCACAGACTTAATCCCCATTTTACAGATGAGGCAACTGAGGCACAGAGAAGTTAAGTGGCTTGCCCAAGGTCACACAGCGGACAAGTGGCGGAGCCGGGATTAGAACCCACGCCCTCTGACTCCTAAACCTATGCTCTTTCCACTAAGGCACACTGCTTCTCAGGTTATTATCTTAATTTGGGAACTGTCTTAGACTAAACTCTGTTTCTCCGCCTTTTCCTCAATCAACCAATCAGTGGCATTTATTGAGCACTTAATGTGCGCCAAGAACTGTACTAATCACTTGGAAGACTACGATACCGTAGAGTTGATAGTCACAAGCTCTGACCTTAAGGAGCTTACAGTCTAGTGGTCTAGGAGAAGTAGATTGAGCAGTTCTGTCAGGATGTATCCATGTATCCTGTTTTCCCTTCAGAATCTTCAGAAAAGGAGAAACCCTACTTTGATCATACCTCTTTCCCACAAGCTCTAGCAGGGAATTTAACTTTTAATCCAATTTCCTCCACTTTATGCCTTCCCATCCACTCACTATCACTCAGACATGATCTCTTCTTGAACTTGAACACTTTCAGCTTTTAGCAAACCCTGCTTTTCTGAGTAGTGGTAAAAACCAGCAACACATAAAATGTGTAAAATTCTAGCTATTTTTGAAGAAGCATCTGATTAAACATACTTAATATTTCAAGCATACATGACTTGCTTCATCTTACCACTATTTTTTAAATCTACAATAAAAAGTGGATAAAATCAGTATTCTGAAGGCTGGGTCCTTCCATGAGAAAAAATGGAAAAAAATGAAAACGGAAATTAAATGATAACGTTTCCCTCTTCGTTTGGCTTATTCTCAAGAAAAACTTGCTAAATTAAAGGCCTAAAGCACGCTTGCATGGCCGAGTTGTGATCGCTCTCTTTTTGCTCTGGCCAAAAGCTCATTAGAGTGTATAGATTTACTAGCTCATTCATGAAAAAAAAAAATAGCTGAATTAAATGCCTAATGCTGCCTTGGAAAATGAGCTCAGCTCAATAGTTATTTGGGGCTAAATTTAGAGATTTTCTCTCCAAGTTTTTATTTTTAGTAGGGAAAACTAAATGCTGGGGTTTCTACATCGGCATTTTCTCCACCCTACCACAAACTGCTCCCTGAAGCGGAATGTTGTCTGAAGTCCATGTTCTGTTGGTCGAAATCCAAAGTCTTTCCTGATTGTTGAGTGAAATTCCCATCTTATTTACTGGGGAAGTTCACAGGATGGTTTCGGCCCCCTTATTGCTTTGAGAAGCGATTTGGGCCTCCTTCCAAATCTTTTGTTTTGGAGCTTTTGAATGAATATTTTAAGGAAACAGAATTTGTTCCCCATGGTGGAAATGGAGCCAAGGGATTCCATTCACACTGGGCATTTTGCCTTAAAAAAAAAAAAAGATAAATTTACAAGACTGCATTTTTGCTTTAAGGCATGTCTATGTGATTTAAGTTACAGGGAACACTTTGCCTGTTTAAAAAGCAGGCTATTTTAGTGGCTGTGGGGGAGAAGCGTGATATATGGGTTTGGTTTTTCGGATACTTGCTATTTTTTTTTGTGCCCTTTCGGGAATAGCTATCCTCATTCTTCAGACTATATAAAGGTTGGCAATCGAAATGGTCCAATCCATCTTCAATCTGAAAAATTCCCAAGATGCATTTTTCTTCCTTCTAGATTATCGTATTGGGAATGCGCTAGCCCGGCTTTGAAAAGAGTCAAGATTCTCTCAGTGTACACTTGGCCAAATGACTTCAAAATCTTTCCATACTTGACTTTCTCTCTTTGGGTTGTTCGGATAAATAACATTGTTTCTCACAGGGCATCCATTCCTTCCTACCTCTCGAAAGAGCAAGCTTTTCTCTGGTCTCCGAAGGGTTGGTCGTGAGACATGTAATGAGTTCAAATGCAACTCGAGTTGCATGATTGAAAAGAGGAACTTTATTTTTTTCCAATTTAGTTTTTGATGCTCTGTGAAACGAAGGGCATCCTCAACACTCCAGGGCATATGAAAACACATTACTTTTGAGAGACTCAAGTGGCTATCGAATAGAGGACTTAGTCCGCTTCATAGTTATGAAGTAACCCTACGTTTGATGGTGTTGTCAGAAATGTACACATTTTTTAATGGTATTTTTTAAGGGCTAACTTTGTGTCAAACGCTGCACCAAGCATTGGCTTAGAGATATGTTGATAAGGTCAGACACAGTCCTTGTCCCACATGGGGCTCCCAGTCTAAGTAGGAGGGAGAACAGGTATAAAATACCCACTTTGCAGTTGAGGAAATGGAGGCACAGAGAAGTTAAGAGGGATGCCCAACATCACACAGCAGGCAAAGAGTCCAGGCAAGATTATAACCCAGGTCCTCTGATTCCCAGATCTGTGCTTTACCCACTAGGCCATGCTGCTTTCCATTTAAGTAATATTCTCTCCGTCCCTTCTGTTCAAAGCAAGAAGTGGCCCGAGTTCTCCTGTAACTATTATTCCTGCCTCAATATATTTTGAAATAGCAGTTCTCATCAAACTGGATAATCCTTTAATCATAAAGCAACAGGGGTTTCATTCCTCCATTAAACAATCTTCCCGTTGAGGGCAACTGGTCAATTTTGAGACAGTAGCTTTTCATTGGTTAGCGACTGAAGAAAGATGAGAAAATGCCTTCAAAGGTGCTCTCGTTGCATGCATTTCTTAGACACAGTAAGAAAACGATTTCTAAGCCTGTGTTCCGAAGACACGGCCCCCTCAAGCATTTTAGTCTTAACAGAGTAATTTCACCTTTCTGAGCTGTGAAGTGCGGAAAGCACAAGGGAGAGGAGGAGACATGCAGGATAGCTACTTATAGCCCAGATGCTTTTGTGAAATTCTATAGGGCAATTCAACTGGAAAACTAATAAACAACAAATATATAGAAAACAATCCTAGGAGCTCGAGGTATAGTAAGATCCCGGCAGGACTTACGCACTGCAATTCGAAGCTGCCTTCATAAAACAACTTCCCAGGCATTGGCTAGGTTTTTTTTTCCCTTTTCCTTAGGCTGTGGAACTAGGATATCACCCAGAATGTCTGGTGTCTAGGGGAACATAATTGTCTTAATGTTCAAAATTATTGGCTAAAATCAAATTTAGAAATAATCTTATTTTCATTAAGTAAAACAATAATATTCTCTATTCACGAAGGCCAACTAGTTATTTGTAGAAAGGACCTTTTAGACTTCAGAACTTTCAATTCCCGTAAAGAATATTTTAGATCATTCATGCCGACTTTTATTTTTTGTGACAAATATTTTATAGGTATCATGATTCTGCAAATACCTTGTAACGGGTGAAAGAATACAGATAGAAGCATAAAGAAATTCAAAGGTCAGGGACACACCAATGAGCACATATTGCATGCTTACCTGCTTTAATGTAGTAAAGCAGACTTCATCCATTCAATCGTATTTATTGAACGGTTACTGTGTGCAGAGCACTACTAAGCGCTTGGAAAGTACAATTTGGCAACCAATAGAGACAGTCCCTATCCAACAATGGGCTCACAGTGTAGAAGGGGGAGACAGACAACAGAACAAAACAAGTAGACAGGCACCAATAGCATCGGTATAAATAAATAGAATTATAGATATATATATGCATCATTAATAAAATAAGTAGAATAATAAATATGTACATATATACACAAGTGCTGTGGGGTGGGGAGTGGGGTAGAGCAGAGGGAGGGAGTCGGGGTGATGGGAAGGGGAGGAGGAGCAGAGGAAAAGGGGGGCTCAGTCTGGGAAGGCCTCCCGGAGGAGGTGAGCACTCAGTAAGGCTGCATAGTGAGCCTGATCCTTCTCAAATCATTCTAGGCAACCATGCTAAACAGTACAACAGTGATAATAATAACAATTATGGTATTCGTTAAGCGTTTACTAAGCGCTGGGGTGGATACAAGCACATCAGGTTGGACACAGTCCCTGTGCCACAGAGGGCTCACAGTGTCAATCCCCATTTGACAGATGAGGGAACTAAGACACAAAGAAGTGAAGCGACTTGCCCAGGTTCACACAGCAGGCGAGTGGCAGAGCCAGGATTAGAACTCATGACCTTCTGACTCGCAGGCCCATGCTCTACCCACTGCTCCGTGCTACTTCTCATTTATATTGATGTCTGATTATGTGTACTGATGTCTGTCTCCTGCCCCCTGACCCCGCCAGACTGTGAGCTCGCTGTGGGCAGGGATTGTCTGCCCACAGGGATTGGAGAAACAGTGTGGCTCGGTGGAAAAAGCCCGGGCTTAGGAGCCAGAGGTCGTGGGTTCAAATCCTGCCTCTGCAGCTTGTCAGCTGTGTGACTTTGGGCAAGTCACTTAACTTCCCTGTGCCTCAGTCACCTCATCTGCAAAAAGGGGGTTAAAACTGTGAGCCCCACGTGGGACAACCTGATCACCTCATATTCCCCAGTGCTGAGGACAGTGCTTCGCACATAGCAAGCGCTTAACAAATGCCAACATTATTATCATTATTGGAAGTCAGAGGTCATGGGTTCTAATCCTGACTCCACCATTTGTCAGCTGAATGACTCTGGGCAAGTCACTTCACTTCTCTGTGCCTCAGTTACCTCATCTGTAAAATGGGAATTGAGACTGTAAACCCCACATGGGACAACTTCATCACCTTGTATCCCCCCAACACTTAGAAGAGTGCTACTTAGAAGAGTGCCTTGCACATAGTAAGTGCTTAAAAAAATCATTATTATTATTATTATGAAGTGAAGTGACTTGCCCAAGGCCAGGCAGCAAACAAGTGGCAGAGCTGGAATTAGCATCCATGACCTTCTGACTCCCAGGTCCCTGCGCTAGCCATTATGCCATGCTGCTTCCTACAATAGTCAAGCTTAAGACCTAACATAGTCACTTGTGTTGTAGACCTGGATGCCAGAGTCAGTCAGTTAGCCAGTGAGTCTGTCATATTTATTGAGCACTTACTGTGTGCAGAACATTGCACTAAGCGCTTAGGAGAGTACACTACAACAATAAACAGACACATTCCCTACCCAAAATGAACTTACAGTCTAGTGGGGGAGACAGGCATTAATGTAAATAAATTAATTAATTACAAATATGCACATATTCATTCATTCAATCGTATTTATTGAGCGCTTACTAGGTGCAGAGCACTGTACTAAGCACTTGGAATGTCCAATTCGGCAACAGATAGAGACAATCTCTGCCCAACAACGGGCTCACAGTCCAAACATATGTGCTGTGGGACTGAGGGGAATGAATAAAGGAATATACAGGGCTGCATAGAAGGGAGTGGGAAAAGAGGAAAGGAGGGCTTAGTCAGGGAAGGCCTCTTGGAAGAGATGGGCCTTCATAATGTTGGTACTTGTTAAGCGCTTACTATGTGCAGAGCACTGTTCTAAGCGCTGGGGTAGATAAGGGTAATCAGCTTGTCCCACGTGAAGCTCACAGTTAATCCCCATTTTCCAGATGAGGTAACCGCGGCACAGAGAAGCGAAGTGACTTGCCCACAGTAACACAGCTGACAAGTGGCAGAGACGGGATTCAAACCCCTGACCTCTGACTCCCAAGGTCAGCTTATTGGGAAACTGAAAGTGAGGGCAGAGAAAGAGCTTAAGAAGACGGCAGCACTAAGCCTCAGATGATGCTTCATCTCATCTGAAAACTGGGAGCAAAGGGCTGAGAATAGACTAACGTGGAACACTGTTACCAAGTGCAAGAGCTTCAATCGGTCAATAAATTGTTCTTATTGAGCACTTCACTGTGTACAGAGCACTGTATTTAACATTTAGGAGACTACAGTACAACAGTGTTGGTAGAGATTTTCCCTGTCCACAAGGGGTTTACAGTCTAGACGGGAAGACAGACATTAATACATACATATTACGAGTATGTGAGTAAAGTGCTGTGAGACTGTGGGTGGGGTGAGTATTATTTCTTAACGGGTGCAAATCCAAGGTATTCCGGATGGGAATACCAACAGACCGGCTTAGAAAAAGAAACAGACCTGCCAGAGGGAAACATTTTCTCCCACTCTAGACTCTGAGCCCATTGTGGACATGGAACATGTCTACTAACTCTGTTATATTGTACTCTACCAAGTGCTTAATACAGTGATCTGCACAAGCCTTTGACACTGTCGACCATCCCCTCCTCCTCCATACCTTATCTCACCTTGGCTTCACGGACTCTGTCCTCTCCCGGTTCTCCTCTTACCTCTCTGGCCGGTCATTCTCGGTCTCCTTCTCTGGAGCCTCCTCCCCCTCCCATCCTTTAACTGTTGGAGCTCCTCAAGGGTCAGTCCTTGGCCCTCTTCTGTTCTCCATCTACACTCACTCCCTCGGTGAACTCATTCACTCTCACGGCTTTGACTACCATCTCTACGCAGATGACACGCAGATCTACATCTCCGCCCCTGTCCTCTCCCCCTCCCTTCGGGCTCGCATCTCCTCCCGCCTCCGGGACGTCTCCACCTGGATGTCGGCCCGCCACCTAAAACTCAACATGAGCGAGACTGAGCTCCTCATCTTCCCTCCCAAACCCGGTCCGCTCCCAGACTTCTCTATCACCGTGGATGGCACGACCATCCTTCCCGTCTCTCGGGCCCGCGATCTCGGTGTCATCCTTGACTCGTCCCTCTCGTTCACCCCACACATCCTATCCGTTACCGAGACCTGCCGGTTTCACCTCTACAATATCGCCAAGATCCGCCCTTTCCTCTCCACCCAAACGGCTACCTTACTTTTACGGGCTCTCGTTATATCCCGGCTAGACTACTGTGTCGGCCTTCTCTCTGACCTCCCTTCCTCCTCTCTCGCCCCGCTCCGGTCTATTCTTCACTCCGCTGCCCGGCTCATCTTCCTGCAGAAACGATCTGGGCCTGTCACTCCCCTTCTTAAACAACTCCAGTGGTTGCCTATCGACCTCCGCTCCAAACAAAAACTCCTCACTCTAGGCTTCGAGGCTCTCCGTCACCTCGCCCCTTCCTACCTCTCCTCCTTTCTCTCTTTCCACCGCCCACCCCGCACGCTCCGCTCCTCCGCCGCCCACCTCCTCACCGTCCCTCGGTCTCGCCCATCCCGCCGTCGACCCCCGGGTCACGTCCTCCCGCGGTCCCGGAACGCCCTCCCTCCTCACCTCCGCCAAACTGATTCTCTTCCCCTCTTCAAAACCCTACTTAAAAATCACCTCCTCCAAGAGGCCTTCCCAGACTGAGCTCCTCTTCCCCCTCTACTCCCTCTGCCATCCCCCCTTTACCTCTCCGCAGCTAAAGCCTCATTTTCCCCTTTTCCCTCTGCTCCTCCACCTCTCCCTTCCCATCCCCACGGCACCGTACTCGTCCGCTCAACTGTATATATTTTCGTTACCCTATTTATTTTGTTAATGAATTGTACATCGCCTCGATTCTATTTAGTCGCCATTGTTTTTACGAGATGTTCTTCCCCTCGACGCTGTTTATTGCCATCGTTCTCGTCTGTCCGTCTCCCCCGATTAGACTGTAAGCCCGTCAAACGGCAGGGACTGTCTCTATCTGTTGCCGACTTGTTCATCCCAAGTGCTTAGTACAGTGCTCTGCACATAGTAAGCGCTCAATAAATACTATTGAATGAATGAATGAAAGTGCTCAATAAATACGATTGATTGAGTAAATCGGCGATACAGAAGGGAGAGGGAGTCAAGGAAAAGAGGTCTTAACCAGGGAAGGCCTCTTGGAGGAGATGTAAGCTCGCTGTGGGCAAGGAGTGTGCCTAACATTTCTGCTATATCGTCCACCCCGGAGAGCTTTGTACAGCTCTCTGCAACAGAGTAAGCATTTGATAAGTACAATTGATTGATGGATGTAATTTTAACAGGGCTTTGAAAACGTGGACAGTTATAGTAAGGCACCTATGGAGAAAGAGGGAGTTCCAGGCCAGAGCAAGGACATGGGAGAGGGGTTAAGGAGGCAAACCAAGGGCTGTGAACATTAAGCATGACAACGAGACAAGGGACATTCTTTTCTGTGGGCGTAATGTGGTCCGTACCGTGGATCGGCCTTTTCTGCTACATATGCACCTATAGATGAACTTTAATGTTAGTGATGACTTCAAGTATGAAGGACAACCGTATATGCATGCTTACCTGTAGAAAATACACCACACACACGGAAGTACATAAACTGTGAGTTTAAATGGAAGAATATTGCAATTAATATAAAGTTGGTAGCCGAAAACAGGCAAAAGTCACTCTCCTTTCAAAAATATATTTTACCATATAATTTCCACTTTGCTCATTACCCAACGTTAATACTAACAACAATAATATCTGCGCTATTTGTGAAGTGTTTACTATGTGGCAAGCACTGTGGTCGATGCCCATAGCGCTCACAGTTTTAATCAATCAGTCGTATTTATTGTGCATTTATTGTTTTCAGAGCACTGCACTAAACACTCGCGAAAGTACAATATGATACTATAACAGACACATTCCCTGCCTGTAACAAGTTTACAGTTCTAGAGGGGAAGACAGACATTAATATGAGTAACTCAATTATGGATATTTTCTGTAAACGCTGTACGGCTGAGGGGGCGGATCAATAAAGGGAGCAAATCAGGGTGACGCAAAGGGAGAAAGAGAAAGGAATCGAGGGCATATTCAAAGTCCTCTTGGAGGAGATGTGCTTTCAATAAGGCTTCGAAGGTGGGGTGAATAATTTTTGTCAGATATGAAGAAGGAGGGAATTTCAGGGTAGAGATAGGATGTGGGTGAGACGTCGGGGACGAGATAGACAAGATTGAGGTATAATGAGTAGGTTGGCATTGGAGGAGTGAAGTGTGCAGGCTGGGTTGTAGTAGGAGAGTAGCAAGATAAGAGGGGCCAAGGTGATTTGAGTGCTTTAAAGCCGACGGTGAGGAGTTTCTGTTTGATGCGGAGGTAGATGGGAAATCACTGGAGATTCTTGAGAAGTGGGGACATATGGACTGAATATTTTTACAGAAGAATGATCTGGGCAGCAGGGTGAAGTATGGATCAGAGTGGAGAGAGCCAGGAGCCAGGGAGGTCAGCAAGGAGGCTGATACAGTAATCAAAGCGGGATAGGAGAAATGCTTGGATTAATGTGGTAGCATTGGATGGAGAGGAAAGGGCCGATTTTCATGATATCGTGAAGGTTGACCCAGCAGGATTTAGTTATAGATTGAATATATGGGTTGAAAGAGAGAGAAATATTTAATCTCCATTTCCCAGATAAGAAAAATGTGGCACAGGGACAGTAAGTGACTTGCCCAAATTCACACAGCCAGCAAGTGATGGAGCCCATGGTTTTTCTACTAGGCCACATGTTTGTTTCAAAGAACTTGCAGCTTTAATCCCTATATCAGTGGGCTACCTGCCTGTCCTGTCCTGTGCCCTTTTCGTGAGACCATGCTACTAACTTTGGACTCCCCCAAATAATTCATTACCTTTAAGCCTAATTAATGTTGTTGTACATAAAACATTGGATATTTAAAACTTCAAAAGCAATGAAAAGAACAGGAAAATATCCTACTAAAGTACCTAAGAGTCGTTTGTTCCTGTTACTGACAAACTAATCAACCTGGCCTTCTTACCTAGTTTAGTGTAGTGCTCTGCATACAGTAAATGTTCAATAAATACCACTGATTAATAGAAAGAAATCAAAATGGAGGCAATAACTTTTAAAAATTGTGTTCTGGTAAAAGTATTTTTGGATTAAATGGATTGGGTTGTACTTTTTCTCTTTCACTTTTGATATAGCCAGGTGTCTGACATGGCCTAGTAGATAGAGCAAGGGTTGGGGGCTCAGAAGGACCTGGGTTCTAATCCCAGTTCTGGCACTTATCTTCTGAGTGACCTTGGGCAAGTCACTTCACTTCTCTGTACCTCAGTTACCTTATCTGTAAAAGGGGATTAAGACCGTGATCCCCATGGGAGACAGAGCCTGTGTCCAAACTGATTATCTTGTATCTACCCCAGCGCTTAGTTCAGTACCTGGCACATAATAAGCGCTTAACAAATACCACAAAAAAATTGTATTAACATTTATTTAGCATTGTGCTCGCACATAGTAAGTGCTTAACAAATACCTTCATTATTATTACTGTGCTACATTGACATAATCCTGGCTCTACAAGGATGAGAATCAGTGAGAATCAGTGTGGTTTCATGTCTAAAACAGCTCCTTATCTTCCCTCCCGAGCCGGGTCCTCTTCCTGACTTCCCTGTCCCTGTGGACGGTACGACCATCCTTCCCGTCTCTCAGGCCCGCAACCTCGGTGTCATCCTGGACTCGGCTCTCTCATTCACCTCACACATCCAATCCGTCACCAATGCCTGCCGGTCTCACCTTTATAATATCGCCAAGATCCGCCCTTTCCTCTCCATCCAAACTGCTATCGTGCTGGTACAAGCTCTCATAATATCCCGACTGCATTATTGTGTCAACCGCCTTTCGGATCTCCCATCCTCTTGTCTCTCCCCGCTCCAGTCTATTCTTCATTCCGCTGCCCCGATCAACTTCCTACAGAAACGCTCTGAGCCTGTCACTCCCCTCCTCAAAAACCTCCAGTGGTTGCCTATCAACCTTCACACAAAACAAAAACTCCTCACTCTTAGCTTCAAAGCTGTCCATCCCCTTGCCCCCTCCTACCTCACCTCCCTTCTCTCTTTCTACTGCCCACCCAGTACATTCCGCTCCTCTGCTGCTCACCTCCTCAATGGGCCTAATTCTCGCTTGTCCCGCCGTCGACCCTTGGTCCACGTCCTCCCGCTGTCCTGGAATGCCCTCCCTCCGCACCTCTGTCAAACTAACTCTCTTCCCCTCTTCAAAGCCCTACTGAGAAATCACCTCCTCCAAGAGGCCTTCCCAGACTGAGCACCCCCTTTCCCTCTGCTCCCCTTCCCCTTCCCCTCCTCCCCGCCCTCTGCGTTTCCCCCTTCCCCTCCCCTCAGCACTGCTCATTTGTATATATTATTTATTACCCTATTTATTTTGTTAATAAGGTGTACATCTCCTTGATTCTATTTATCTTGATGATGTTGTCTTGTTTTTGTTCTGTTCAGTTTTGCTTTGCTGTCTGTCTCCCCGCTTTAGACTGTGAGCCTGTCACTGGGCAGGGATTTTCTCTATCTGTTGCTGAATTGCACATTCCAAGCTGTAATTACAATGTACACTGTACATTCTTAGTACAGTGCTCTGTACATAGTAAGAGCTCAATAAATACCATTGAATGAATGAATGAATGAATGAATGAATGAATGGATAGAGAATGGGCCTGGGAGTCAGAAGAACCTGGGTTCTAATCCCAGCTCTTCCACTTGTCTGCTGTGTGATCCTAGAGAAGTCACTTGACCTCTCTGGGCCTCAGTTACCTCATCTAAGACTGGGAGCCTCATGCGGGACATGGACTGTGTCCGACATGTCTAGCTTCTATCTACCCCAGCGCTTAGTACAGTGTCTGCCACATACTAAGTGCTTAACAAATATAAAAAAGCACCTTTGAAAGATTCTGCTGAATGGTGTAAAGGTAATCAGTTGACTGTCTGGACAATGAGGCTATTTACTTGCAATGTGAAGATTCGATGGCAGATACTGTATTCCAAACATTGATCCTGTCACCACCCAGCCATTCTGCTCGTTCCGTGCTTTTGAATGCATTAGTGATACAGAATACTTCGAAGATGGACAAAACATTCTTTCAGGCTTACCATTTATAAAACTCATGGAGGGATAAAAAGAAAAACCACTGTCAATATTTCTCCCACACTAAACAATAACAAAGTGCCTCCAGGATTAATTTTAATGAGAAATACCAGGCTTGCACCGAGAGATGTCTTCGGATGGGCAGCGCACACAGGCAAATTAATTAGAGTCTGGCGGCTAGGAAAATTTGCCCAAGTACTCACGGAGCTGGCTTAAAATGAAGGATTTTCTAATCGGTGGTACTGGCTTATTTTCTCTAAGGTAACGTTAACCTGTTAGTGAGGAAGTCATAGATATTTAATAACGGATTTGAAAGGGAAGCGACTGTTTGTCCTTTTGCTTCTGCCACTAAGAGTTTCGGGATGGAGTTTACTTACGCACGGTTTCCTGAAAGTAATGCGAAAATGATGCGTTGGTTTTGCATTCATGGGGTGAAGTGGATTATCATTACCATCGGCATGCCATCAAAAATGCGAATGGCATCTGGGCTGGAGCAGGCGTTTCGTTTCTCGTGATGGCTTTATGGATCAGGAATTCGGGTAGTTCATTGCTGGGTCCCACGGCTGGGTCCTGGGTGTTGTTTTCCAGTCAAGGCATCTCCTCCTCCCCAGGTGAAAATTCTCTGCTGAAGAATTCACTTCCTACGGGCCTTCGGCTAGTCTAATTGGCAGCTGGCAGAGAAATGCCGGTAGCACCACCCCGAGTCTTCCAAGTGGCAGGTGAAAACAGAAGTTTGAATTTTAACAACTTAAAGAATTAATTCAGCAAAACAATGAGCACATATGATAACTACTGTCTAATTTCCCAATGCAATTAAGAGGAGTGTATTGTTTTAGAGGATAAAGGTATTAATTCCTATTCTTCTGCAATAAAGTTGGGATTTTTGAGGATAAGCCAGTAACCGAACGTGTGAATTTGCCCGTGACGGCTCCTGAAATGGATACAAATTAAATGACTGATTCTGAGAATATTGGAGCTTGTTAATGTCATTGCCTCATCAGGCATTTGACTCTTGTACCATCGGAATTTAATTTTCCCTTCAACTTTCCTCTGCATACATCATAACTAACTCCTCCAAACTTAGGCAACCTGTAGAATTTATTTAGTTAGTTCCAGTTCAGTTGAACTGAGATCCTCTTATTGCCCAGTTGTTAGGGCAACCTCTTCTTAGACTATCTTCAAAATTGCCAAACTCAGCATTAATCACAGCTCCTGAATCCTCTGTTAAGAAATTCTTCATATCTTTGCATATCAATGAAGGCTCAAAATGGTTTCCTTGTCTTGGTCCTTGTAGAAAAAGTAGTTTCTGAAGTATAAAATAACTAACTTAGAAAAGTTCTTCCTTTTAGGTTTCATGTCTAGAAAGCTCTAGGTAATCTTTTGTAAATAGAGACAGAAAAATCTTTATCACATAGTAAATTGGATTGTAAACTTGACCAGCGTTCTGCTGCTTGCTTCCTCTCGTTCATCAACTCCCCTAACCTTCTACTCTACTCCACCTCACTCACTCACCAACTTGGACGTACATTCGACCTCATCATCTGTAGTCACTGTACGACCTTACCCTCAATAACTCTGAAATCCCTCTATCTGACCGCAACTTCCGCATCTGCCTTCTCCCTCACGCTCCCCTTCCCCACAGATCTCTCCAGGTCTCCCAAGAGACTTCTGAAATTTTGACCCACACTTATTTTCTAAAATCATCATGCCCACTGGGTCTCTTTACCCAAAAAACCTTCCCAAAGGACCTTTTCCTTACCCCAAAGACACACAAGCTGACATCCTCAGCAACACACTCTCTACTGACCTCAACTAGCTGATTTCTCTGTCCCTTCACAGATCTCAAACCACAGCCCTGGATCGTCTGCCCAGTATGCTTCATTTGCTCCTGTGCACAGGCTGCAGAGCGCTCCTGGCAGAAATCCAGGAATAGGCTGATCTCATCCAACTCAAATTTCATCAACTCCGCTTCAGCTCTGCCCTCTTCTCCACCCAGCAACATTATTTCTTCATCCTTGCTGACTCCTTCCCTATCCTAAAAAAACACACAAAAAACCCTTCCTTGACCCCATGGCTTCATCCAGTTATCATTCAGTCATATCCATTGAGCACTTACTATATGCAAAACACTGGACTAAGCACTTGGGAGAGAACACTATAACAATAACAGGCATTCCCTTCCCACAAGGAGCTTACGGTTATCATCCCATCTCCCTCCTACCATTCCTCTCCAAACTTCTACAGCCCCTGCTTCCACTTCCTCTTCTCCAATTCTTTTCTTGACCCCTCAGCAATCTAGTTTCTGCACCATTTACTCCACAGAAAGTCCTCTTTTAAAGGTCACCAATGGTCACCCTCTTGCCAAACCAAATAGCCTCTACTCCATTCAGTCTTCCTTGACACTGTGGACCATCCATTTCTTCTTGAAACAGCTAATCTTGGCTTCACTGATACTGTCTTCTCCTGGTTCTCCTCTTATCTCTCTGGCCTATCGTTTCTAGTTTCTTTTGCAGGCTTCTCATCTGCCTCTCACACTGTAACTGGGGGAGTCCCTCAAAACTCAGTTCTGGGTCTTCATCTATTCTCCATTTATAACTCATTAGCTCCCAGGCTTCAACTACCATTTCTATGCAGAAAATTCCTAAATCTACATCTCTAGCCCTGATCTCGCGCATTCTCTGTAGTCTCATATTTCCTCCTGCATTCAGGACATCTGTATCTGTATGTCCTGCTGATATCTGCAGCTTAACATGTCCAAAACAGAAATCCTCATCTTTCCACCCATACCGTGTTTTCCCCCAACTTTCCCATCGCTGTAGACAGCCCCACCATTCTTCCTGTCTCACAAGTCTGCAACTTTGGCATCATACAGTGCTTAGATCAGTCCTTGATACATTGTAAGTGCTTAACAAATACCATGATAATAATAATAATCATCGACTCATCTCGCATTCAACCACATTTACAATAGCTTAGGGGAAAGAGCCCGGGCTTGGGAGACAGAGGTCTTGGGTTCTAATCCCGGCTCTGCCGCTTGTCAGCTGTGTGACTTTGGGCAGGTCACGTCACTTCTCTGTGCCTCAGTTCCCTCATCTGTAAAATGGGGATTAAGAATGTGAGCCCCATGTGGGACAACCTGATAACCTGATAATCTACCCCAGTACTTAG
The DNA here is from genome assembly GCF_004115215.2 of Ornithorhynchus anatinus. Lineage (NCBI taxonomy): Eukaryota > Metazoa > Chordata > Mammalia > Monotremata > Ornithorhynchidae > Ornithorhynchus > Ornithorhynchus anatinus. The sequence continues at coordinate 91,960,443 of NC_041731.1, forward strand.
AATAGGGCTTGGCACATAATAAGTGCTTAACAAACATCATCATCATTATTATTAAGTGCTTAGTACAGGGCTCTGCACACAGTAAGTGCTCAATAAATACTATTGCATGAATGAATATACAACGTCACCAAATCTGGTTAGCTCTATCCTCACAAGAATGTTTAAATCTACCCATTACTCTCCATCCAAACTGCTTACTGCATTAATCCAAGCACTCATCCTATCCCGCCTTGCTTACTGCATCAGCCTCCTTGCTGACCTCTCAACTTCCTGTCTGAACCAACTCCAGTCCATACTTCACTCTACTGCTGCCTGGATTGTTTTCCTACAAAAACATTCAGTCCATGTTTCCCCACTCCTCAAGATTCTCCAGTTGTTACCTATCCACCTTGGCATCAAACCGAACCTCCTACCATAGAGAAGCAGGGGGGCTTACTGGAAAGAGCATAGGCTTGGGAGTCGGGGGATGTGGGTTCTAATCCTGGCTCTGCCACTTGTCAGCTGTGTGACTTTGGGCAAGTCGCTTAACTTATGTGCCTCAGTTCCTTCATCTGTAAAATGGGGGTTAGGGCTGTAAATCCCATGTGGACGGTGCCTAATCTGATTAGAGTGTATCTACCCCGGTGCTTAGAACAGTACTTGACATAGAGTAAGCGCTTAACAAATACCATTATTATTACTATTATATTATTATTGTATTGTATTCTCCAAGTGCTTAGTACGGTGCTCTGCACATATAAGTGCTCAAAAAATACAAATGATTGAAATTTGATTGACTGAGCAGGGTTATACTGAGTTACAGCATGCCACTATTTGGATTTAGAATAATAGCAATAATAATTATTATGGTATTTGTGAAGTACTTACTATGTGCCAAGCACCGTTCTAAGCGTTGGGGTAGATCCAAGGTAATCGGGTTATCCCTCGTGGGGCTTACCGTCTTAATTCCCATTTTACAGATGAGGTAACTGAGGCCCAGAGAAGTCAAGTGACTTGCCCAAGGTTACACAGCAGACAAGTGGCAGAGCCGGGATCCCACATCCTCTGGCTCCCAAGCCTGTGACCTTGCCAATGGGCCATGCCGGTGGCCACAAACCAGTGTGGGGCAGCCCGAAGCGGAAAGAGGGGGCATCTAACTGTTCTGAACCATGGCCGGAATTTGAGGAACCTCGGGGATTTTGATGATAATAATAATGATAATAATTATGGTATTTGTTAAGTGCTTACTATGTGCAGAGCACTGTTCTAAGTACTGGGGTAGATACAGGCTAAGCAGATTGTCCCACGTGGGGCTCACAGTTTTTAATCCCCATTTTTACAGATGAGGTAACTGAGGCCCAGAGAAGTTAAGTGACTTGCCCCAGGTCATACAGAAGACAAGTGGCAGAGTCGGGATTAGAACCCATGACCTCTGACTCCCGAGCCCGGGCTCTTTCCACTAAGCCGTGCTGCTTCTACCAAGTGATGATACCGAGTGCTGTAGCTGCAGCTTTGAAGGATCTTCAGCTGGAAAGGAAGGGAGGGCAGAGCGGAAGGCCACGGGGCAAATGGGATGGATGTTCCTAATGAAGCTCTGCTCGCTTGATGCCCATCTCTGGAAAGTGGAGCCGGGGGGAACCTATGACTGCCAGAAGAAGTTGCAAGCAATTGAAAGAGAGGCAGTGAAAACAATCCACTAATAGAGTGGAGGAATGGGAAAAGAAATGTACTACCCTGGCAGTTTGAATGACCAAATTAGATGGAGGTGACAGGGAAAACCCCCCACCCCAGCTTTACGAGTCAGGGCGGTGATGGCAGGAAAATGAGCCCGGGGGATAGAGCACAGGCCTGGGAGTCAGAAGGACTTGGGTTCTAATCACGGCTCTGCCTCTTGTCCGCTGTGGGAGCTTTGGAAAGTCACTTCACTTCCCTGGGCCTCAATTACCTTATCTGTACAAGGGAGATTAAGACTATGAGCTTCATGTGGGATTGTGTCCAATCTGATTAACCTTGTATCTACCCCACAGTTTATGACACTTAGTAAGAGCTTAATAAATACTGTAAAAAAAAGATGACCCAACTCGCTGCTCACACACCTAGAAAAGGAAGGGTGGAGATGCCCTAGATGGGATATGGATTGGGTAACTTCCCACTGTACTGAATTAAGAAAATTATGGGAAGAATTCTGTAAATGGAGGAGGTTAAGGTTAAGAAAGAAGAAGGGAAAGCTGTACAGTTGGGTTGATTGGCGACCACACTGCAGGCAGTCGCCAATAAAGAGGGAGAGGTGTAGAAGCAGTGTGGTTCAGTGGAGAAGGTGTGGGTTTGGGAGTCAGAGTTCGTGGGTTCCAATCCCGGCTCTGCCGCTTGCCAGCTACATGACTTTGAGCAAGTCATTTCACTTCTCTGTGCCTCAGTTCCCTCATCTGTAAAATGCAGATTAAAGCTGTGAGCCCCACATGGACAACCTGATCACCCTGTACCCCCCCCCCAGTGCTTAGTACAGTGCTTTGCACATAGTAAGCACTTGACAAATACCATCATTATTATTATTATTATTAGAAGGAAACAGACACAATAGAGAAGGCAAAGGATGAACTGGCAGCTAAGCTTGCAACGCTACAGTGGTGGCCAACTTCAAGACCCACCCGTCTACTATTCTGAAGCAAAAGTTGGCACCCTGGGTACCTAAGGAATTGGAGAAATGGAGGAAGCTCCCAGTGAATGAATAGGAGATCAGACAAGTTATGTATAGTGAGTTGTGAGGGGAGAATGTCTTTGATGAGGACTACTTTGGCCCACTTCCAGACCTGGAACCACCATCTTCCAGGCCCGACGACCAGGTACCCCCGTGCAATCCAAAATGGCAGGCTAAGAGCCTGTACCCCCTTCATCGAGGAGACCTTTGGGCAAGAGATGGCCAAACTTGCTGGGAACCTTCCTTCGTATTTACCTCACCGGGATTCTGGTCATCTCAGAGTATGAATAATGAAAAACCGTAAATTAGGATCACATCTGAGGTACTTCTGGGATCGAAGCATATATTTAAGTGGGCACTAGTCAAGTTTAAATCACCGGCATCTCATGAGAGCCCAGTGTTTGTCTGAGGCAGACGGTTCATCCTCTAACCTGATACTAAAGTCTCTGGAAGAAGAGGCTCCTTTAGCCTCTGCTAAATGAAGGGAAGTTCCTGAGGCTGATTGGAGAACACCTGGGTTCTGTTTCAAGGTGTTGAGAGGACTGTATAAATGTGTTGGGATTAAGGCCCATCTCGTGTGTGTGTGTGTGTGTGTACGTAGAATAGGTTATGTTTAAATAAACTGGTCATTATTGTGAAAATGTGTATTGTGGAGAGAAATTCCTACCATAATTTGGGTAGCATCACAAGTTGAGTGACATCTTATTGGAGTGGCATTTCTAATCTGTTTCCCTTCTATCAGCATATCTTGAAGTCTCCCAGTTAGTTGCAGGGAATCTGCAATTGAGACACTGGGATATGTTACCTAACTAATCTTTATTAATAATAATAATAATGGCATACTATGTGCAAAGCACTGTTCTAAGTGCTTTATTCAGGGCCTTAGGGGAGTAAGAAAACTCCTTCATTCAATTCAATAGTATTTATTGAGCGCTTACTATGTGCAGAGCACTGTACTAAACAAACAAACAAACTCCTAAATAAGTGTTGAGATAACCTGGAGGTTCAGGGTCCAGCAGTTAGGAATCCAGAGGAGTGAGGCTCCTGCCCATGAAGGGAAGAAAGGATCCTAAGAGACTCTGATTCCAAGGGACTCGGAGAGGGAGACTGGAGCTTGGAGCTCGGTGCCACCTAAGAGAATAGAGAAAGGACCAGAGGAATATGAATCTTGGGACTCCTACAGAGAAGTAGGGAACAGGCCCTTTAGGGAGGTGTACCCAAATAGAGAAGCAGCATGGCATAGTGGATAGAGCATGGACTTGGGAGTCAGAAGGTCATGGATTCTAATCCCGGCTCCACCACTTGTCAGCTGGGTGACCTTGGGCAAGTCGCTTCACTTCTCTGGGCCTCAGTTACCTCATCTGTAAAATGGGGATCGAGACTGTGAGCTCCACATGGGGCAGAGACTGTGTCCAATTCAATTTGCTTGTATCTGCCCCAGCTCTTAGTACAGTGCCTGGCATTTAGGGAGTGCTTAACAAATACTATAATAATAATAATACTGTTGGCATTTGTTAAGCACTTACTATGTGCAGAGCACTGTTCTAAGCGCTGGGGTAGATACAGGGTAATCACGTTGTCCTACATGGAGCTCACAGTCTTCATCCCCATTTTACAGATGAGGTAACTGAGGCACAGAGAAGTGAAGTGACTTGCCCACAGTCAAACAGCTGACAAGTGGCAGAGCAGGGATTCGAACCCATGACTTCTGACTCCCAAGTCCATGTTCTTTCAACTGAGGCACGCTGCTTTTTGTCTTTGACCTATAAAATCCATTCTTTTCTTTCCATGCGGCTGCTATTACGTTTATCCAAGCACTTGTCCTATCCCGCCTCAGATACCATATCAGCCTCCTTGCTGACCTCCCTGCTTCCTTCTCTCCCCATTCCATTCCATACTTCAGTCTGCTGCCTGGATCATTTTTCTACAAAAACATTCAGCCCACGTTTCCCCACTCATCAAGAACCTCCACCTCCACATCAAACAGAAACTCCTTACCATTGGCTTTAAAGCATTCAATCCCCTTGCACCTTCCTACCTCATCCCTCTACTCTCCTACTACAACCCAGATGCACACTTTCCTCCTCTAATGCCAACCGTCTCACTGTACCTCTTCTATGTCGTCTATCTTGGTCATCTACCTCTCACCCACATCCTGTCTCTGGCCTGGAACGTCCTCCCCTTCCATATCTGACAGACAGTTATCTTCCTCACCTTCAAAACTTTAATCGTAGGCACAACTCCTTCAAGAGGTCTTCCCTGCCTAAGCCCTCATTTCCTCTTTTCTCGCTCCTTTCTGCGTCGCTCCCCCTCCATCCTCCAGCTGCACAACAATTATGTCCATAAAAGTATTCATTTTTATTAATGTCTGTCTTCCACTTCTAGACTGTGAGCTCATTGTGGGGTGGGAATGTGTCTGTTATATCGTTAGGTTGTACTTTCCCAAGAGTAAAGAGAGAGTACATAATACAGGGCTCTGCACACAGTATGGGCTCAATAAGCACAATTGCTTGATTTAAAAGAATAAAAAGAAAGTGTTTTTGAGGGAAGGTGCCTCCTTCAAGCAAATGGTTAAGTTGTTTTATTGTGAAGTGTGGATATTATCATTGGAAAAGCTAATTCTCAACCGAAAAGTGTGAGAACGCAAAGGAGGTAATTGGGAGAGGAGAACTTGCAGTGCCTCTTATAGGATAGGCATGCCTGTAGGGAGGTGATTTAATCGCATATCAAAAACACTACTGCATTAGCTATAGTTTTTGCTAACTTGGTAAAAGAGGTATATAAGCAAATTGAATACACACTGCCATTTTTATATCTGGCCAGTATAAACTTTATGGTTTGAACAAGGAAACTTGCCTTGATATGTTCCCTATGGAGCTAACTGAATGTGTGAAAAAAAGAAAAAAAACAATTAGGAAAAGATGTGTGTTCTTTTCTTACGTAACTTTGGATAAATTGGAATAAGGAAATTTGGTGTAAGGAATTGTTCTGAATAAGAAGGTAATAGTAATATCAGAAGGGGAGAATTTGGAATGATAATTGAATCTGGATTTTTCACAAATGAAAATTAAAAAGAAAACCTAAGGAATCTGTGTTAAATATTGGGAGGTCTACCAGGCTTCACATATTTCTTGGGAAAGGACCCAGAAGTGGGACATCTAGCAGCGTGGCTCAGTGGAAAGAGCCCGGGCTTAGGAGTCAGAGGTCATAGGTTCGAATCCCGGCTCTGCCACTTGTCAGCTGTGTGACTGTGGGCAGGTCACTTCCACTTCTCTGTGCCTCAATTACCTCATCTGTAAAATGGGGATTAACTGTGAGCCTCACGTGGGACAACCTGATTTCCCTGTATCCACCCCAGCGCTTAGAACAGTGCTCTGCACATAGTAAGCGCTTAACAAATACCAACATTATTATTTATTTGATAGGGGATTTTAGTTCCACATTAAACCCCAGTTCTCAAAATGGCTCTTAAGGGTTAACTAGAATAGGATTAAGCTGAGAAACTTTGTTAGCCAGTAGTTTGAAGGAATCCATGATAAGGGGCAGCGACACATAAGGGAGAGATATAATTGCTGAGCGTTACAAACTAAATGTTTGAAAAAGAGGGTCATCTGCTCATCTTTGCTGGTTACATTGATTTTTTTCTGTTCAAATTACCTTTAGTAGAAAATGTCCATTATGTTAAGGGTTAAAATAAATGGAAACAAATGGAAGCCCTGCATGCTATCAGTACTACAGCCTGGCGAATGGGCTATGAGCTGATAAATATTTGTCACGCTGCGTAGTACATGATCATATGTAAAAGAAAAGGTCTGGGTGTCTGTTTCTTTTTTTGTCTTTGCAATTGCATTTCCTTTTATGGTGATGGGGAAAGTTTTAGGCATCAGATCCCAGGGATTTGAAAACTAAGAGAAGATAATAATTGGGAATATGTGCTACTTCTAAATATTACAGCGAAAGAGCTGCGATTTCAAATTTTACCAATTATGTCTGAATATATGATGCCTATGGGCACTTCTCTGTCTAACTGTCCTATGGTTAAGATTGCATCTTCCCAGGTGTTAGTCCAGTAGGGCACACTGGCTTCCAGGCAGGTCCATAGAAGGGATCATCACTCAAATCCCTACCGGAGAACCTGTTTTCAGTCTGAGCCATGATATGAAAGGGAAAGAGGCCTGCTCTCATTTCATTCATTCATTCAATCGCATTTATTGAGCACTTACTGTGTGCAGAGCACTGTACTAAGCACTTGGAAAGTACAATTTGGCAACAATCCCTGCCCAACAACAGGCTCATAGTCTAGAAGGGGGAGACACACAGCAAAACAAAACAAAACAAGTAGACAGGCATCAATACCATCAAAATAGATAAATATAATCATAGATATAAACACATCATTAATAAAATAAAGTAATAAATATGTACAAATATTTCACAAGTCCTGTGGGTTGGGTAGACCAGAGAGAGGGAGTTTTCGTGATGGAGAGGGGAGGAGGAGCAGAAGGTAAGGGAGGGCTCAGTCTGGGAAGGCCTCCTGAAGGAGGTGAGCCCTCAGTTGAAGAGGGGAAAAGAGTTAGTTTGGCAGATGTGAGGAGGGAGGGCATTCCAGGTCAGAGGTAGTACATGGGCCAGGGGTCGACGGCGGGACAGACGAGAATGAGGCCCACTGAGGAGGTTAGCCATGGCAGTGGAGCGGAGTGTACAGGGTGAATTGTAGATGGAGAGAAGGGAGGTGAGGTAGGAGGTGGCAAGGGGATGGAGGCCAGTTGTCCAAGAGCTTGGGCATCAGCTTCGTGTGGGTAAAGATAGGAACTTCAAGGCCATAAGAACATTTTTCTTTGTTGAGTGTTTTATATAACAGTGGGATGATCTTTATTGATAATTCATTCATTCAATTGTATTTATTGAGTACTTATTGTGCGCAGAGCACTGTACTAAGCACTGTACGTTGCAACAATAAGCAGTCACATTCCCTGTCCACAGTGAGTTTACAGTCTAGAGGGGGGAAGACAGACATCAATACAAATAAATAAAATAACAGATATGCACATAAGTGCTGTGGGGTTTGAAGGTAGAGCAAGAGCAAAAGGAGCAAATCAGGGTGATCCAGAAGGGCGGGGGAGTTGAGGAAATGTGGAGCTTAGCCTGGGAAGACCTCTTGGAGGAGGTGTGCCTTCAATAAGGCTTCGAAGGAAGGGGAGAGTAATTGTCTGTCAGATTTGAGGAAGGAGGGCTTCCGGGACAGAGGCAGGATGTGGGCGAGGGGTAGGCAGTGAGACAGGGGAGATCAGGGCACAATGAGAAGGTTAGCATTAGAGGAGCAAAGTGTGCGGTCTGGATATTGTTGAAGGAGAGAGTGGAGGTGAAGGAGGGGGCAAGTTGGCGGAGCAGAGAGCATCAGAACACCCAGTGGGGAATAGAAGCAATATGTGGATCTGGTGGAACCCCACAAGTTGTTCCTGGGTGGGGGGGGGACGCAGGAGTCCTCCTCGGCAGTATAGTAATCTTTTTGACTACCCTTTCCGTTACCCCTCCTGGTGACTTGTACGGTAAATGCCTAATAAATTCGATTGAATGAATGAAAGAACATGGGGGAGTAATGGGGAGGACAGGATATTTCGACGGTAGTGAAACAGTTAAAAACCAAGGGAGAAAAAGTGAACCAATCAGAAGAATCAGAATAGTTTAGTAAGTCCTCTGAGAAAATAACAAAAATAAGGAGGTTCAGCTAGATAATAACAAGGGTATTTGTTAAGCATTTACTATGTGCCGTGCACTAAGTTCTGGAGTAGATACAAGGTAATCAGGTTGTCCTACGTGGGGCTCATGGTCTTAATCCCCATTTTACAGATGAGGCAACTGAGTCACAGAGCAGTGAAGTGACTTGCCCCAGGTCACACAACAGGTAAGTAGCAGAGCCGGGACTAGAACCCACATCCTCTGACTCCCAAGCCTGGGCTCTTTCCACTGAGCCACGCTGCTTCTCCAATGTAAACCCTACTAACAGTGGAGTTCTTATCTCAGGCATCATAGAGCTAGGACAAACCCAGACATCTGGACTTGGTCAGGGGGATATTTCTCAAGGTGATAACGTGCCCATGCCCCCCTCCCCTTATGCCCTAACCCCCTCTTGAACCTCTCTTTAGAGTAAACTGGGATGGCTTATGAAAATGAGCTCCTTTCCCCCTTGCTATTGAGACGCGCCATGGACCTTCTGGTACCTGGTCTCCCCAGCAGCTGCTTCGCAGAACCTTTGAATCTTCACCTGCTGATTGGAGTGCGAGTGTCTATTCTTCCTACTTCTGCATAAATAAGCTAACGCCGAGAAGCAGCGTGGCTTAGTGGATAGAGCACAGTCCTGGAAGTCTGAAGGATCTGGGTTCTAATTCCGACCCTGCCACTTATCTGCTGCATGTCCTGGAGAGTCACTTCACCTCTCTGGGCCTCAGCTGTAAAATGGGGATTAAGACCATGAGCCCTATGTGGGACAGGGACTGTGTCCAATCTGATTAATTTGTGTCGACCTCAGTGTTTAGAACAGTGCTTGGAACTTAGTAAGCGCTCAGCAGCTACCGTAATTATTATAACTATTAAACAAGCTAAGTACCTACCCCTTGTCAGCTTGGCGTGGTGGCTCTCGCTCACAGGTGTCACTCTTAAAACATCTCTTCTCAGGAGCTTTCCCTCCACACATTCCTTGACCGTTCACCCCACTGTCAGTGAAACTTGCAGCTGACTCTCTTGGTTTCTAAGAAAGCCATTTCACTTTAGCTCAGAAATACAAAATTCCCCTTTTTCAAAGAACCCCCCTTGTGGCCTCTCTATCAGATCCTCAAGGGAACAGAACACAAGAGAGGATGTTGTGAGTTTAAGGCCATGGGAGACAACCCTCATTTACAAAAGCAAAGATGAGGCATTCAGAGGAAACGACTGCGCAAACATTAAGCCAGCTGGATTCATTTGTGTTCTTTCCCCTCTGTATTATCCTACCCAATCCACTGGAAATTTCAAGGGAGGGAACCAAGGACCAGGAGAATGCAGGCAACTCTGTTGGTTAATTCTTTAGATTGTATTTATTGAGCGCTTACTGTGTGCAGAGCACTGTACTGTTTGGAAAGTACAATTTGACAAACAGATAGAGACAATCCCTGTCCAACAATGCTGTTATCCTCCAGTGTTACATTCTGGGACAGTGAGGAGGGTGTCAACTTTATCGACATCTTGACAAATTGCCATCTGGAGAATGGAGATCTATGCTCTTACCCTGGATGACCGTCTACTGTTTTTTCCTATGAACTAATAGATGTCCCTCTGCTGCTGCCCTGGAGAACTTCCCAAGTCACCAAGCCCCCATGTATCCATCCACTCAGACACCGTGATGCACCAGCAGACTCCCAACTCCTTTTCTGTTTGCCCTAAGCAGACTTCCATTGTACAGTATTACTCATTAAATAAAATGTACAATGGCACAATTAAACTGTCAATGACCTTCTAGGCCTGACCTCTATAAGGGAAGCAGCATGGCCTAGTGGAAAGAGCACGAGCTTGGGAGTCAGAGGATGTGTGTTCTAATCCCAGCTCTGTCACTTGTCTGCTGCGTGAACTTGGGCAGGCCACTAAACCTCTCTGTGCCTCAGTTACCTCATCTGTAAAACGGGGATTAAGACTGTGAGCCCCACGTGGGGCAACCTGATTACCTTGTATCTACCCCAGCACTTAGAACAGTGCTTCACACACGGTGAGCACTTAACAAATACCATAATTATTATTATTATTCTTATTAAGCACTTCAAACCTCAAACACCCCTCTGTTCAGAAGTTGGATGAAATAGTGAATCATTCAGTTGATGGTAATTGAAATAAATTATTGTATTTTTTAAGTGTTTACTATGTGCCAAGCGATGTTCTAAGTGCTGGGGTAGATATGAGATATTCAGGTTCTGCATGGGGCTCATGGTCGAAGTAGGAGGGAGGACAGGTATTGGATCCCTATTTTGCAGATGAAGGAACTGAGTCACAGGGAATTTAAGGGACTTGTCCAAGGTCACACGGTAAGGATGAGGCAAAGTCAGGATCAGGCTGTCTGATTCGCAGGTCCGGGCCACTAGGCCATGCTGCTTCTTTATTGAGATTTGCTGCGTGCAAATCACTGAACTACGTGCTTGGGAATTACAATGCAACAGAGTAGGGATACGTTCATTCATTCATTCATTCACTTGATCATATTTATTGAGTGCTTATTGGGTGAAGAACACTATACTAAGCGCTAGGGAAAGTGCAATACAACAATAAACAGTGACATTCCCTATGCACAAGGATCTTGCAGTTTAAAGGAGGGGAGACAGACATGGATACAAATAAATTAAATTACAGATATGTACATAAGTGCTGTGGGGCTGGGAGGGGGGAAGAGCAAAGGGAGCAAGTCAGGGTGATGGAGAAGGGTGTGGGAGCTGAGAAAAAGTGGGGCTTAGTTTGGGAAGGCCCCTTGGAGGAGCTGTTTCCTCAATAAGGCTTTGAAGCAGGGGAGAGTAATTATCTGTCGGATTTGAGGAGGGAGGGCGTTCCAGGCCAGAGATAGGAGGTGGGTCAGGGGTCAGTGGTGGGACAGGAGAAACTGAGGCACAGTGAGAGGGTTAGCACTAGAGGAGCCAAGTGTGCAGGTTGGGTTGTAGAAGGAGAGAAATGAGGTGAGGTAGGAGGGTGAAAGGTGGTGGACTGCTTTAAAGCCAGTGGTGAGGAGTTTTGTTTGATATATAGGTGGACGGGGAACCACTGGAGTTTTTTGAGTCATGAAGAAGCATGTCTTGAGCATTTCTGTAGAAAAATGATCCAGGCAACAGAATGAAGTATGGACTGGAGTCAGAGAGGCAGGAGGTTGGGAGGTCAGCAAGGAGGCTGATGTGGTAATCCAGGAGGGATAGGATAAGTGATTGTATTAACATGGTAGCAGTTTGGATGCAGAGGAAAGGGTGGATTTTGGCTGTTGTAAAGGTGGGACCGACAGGATTTGGTGACGGATTGAATATGTGGGTTGAATGACATACGAGTCAAAGATAACACCAAAGTTACGTGCTTGTGAGACAGAAAGGATGATGGGGCCGTCTACGGTGATGGAAAAGGACGGGGGAGGGCAGGGTTTGGGTGGGAAGACAGGGAGTTCAGTTTTGGACATGTTAAGTTTGAGGTGATGGGAGGACGGCCAAGTAAAGATGTCTCGAAGGCAAGGGGAGGTGCAAGACGGGAGCGAGGGAGAGAGAGAAGGGCTGGAGATGTAAATTTGGGAATCATCTGAATAGAGGTGATAGTTCAAGCCATGAGAGCAAATGAGCTCTCCAAGGGAGTGGCGTAGATAGAAGGGGACCAAGAACTGAATCTTGAGGGACCCCCACAGTTAGGGGGTGGGAGGCAGAATCAGGAGGGTAGTGGAATCATCTACATTGATTGGAAAGTCAGGAGGATGACAGGGTTTTGATGGAAGGATGAGGAGTTTTGTTTTGGACACGTTAAGTTTGAAGTGTCAGCATGAGAGCAAAGTAGTGTTGTGCTGAAGGCAAGAGGAAATACAAGACTACAGAGGAGGAGAAAAGTCAGGGTTGGAGAGGTAGACTTGAGAATCATCCTCACAGAGATGGTAATTGAAGCCATGGGAGCAAATGAGTTTTCCGAGAGAGCATGCGTAAATGTAGAATAAAAAAGGATCTAGAACTGACCCTGGAGGGAGTATTTAAGGCAGGAGAAATGTTGAAGAGGATTAGGATGGTGTTTCTAACCAACTCTGTTATATTGTTCTCTCCCAAGTTCTTAGTACAGTGCTCAGCACACAAGAAGTCCTAAATAAATACACTGGATTGATTGATTGATGGAGTAGCGACCACTGGATTTGGCAAGATGGACATCATTGGTGACCTTAATGAGGGAGTAGAGGGGGTGAAAACCACATTTCAGTGGGTCACGGAGAGATTTGGAGGAGAGAAAGTGGAGAGAGCAAATGTAGACAACTCGCCCCCAGGTGTTTAGAGAAGAATGGTAGGAGAGGGATGGGGTGGAGGGTGCAGTGGAGTCAAGCAAAAGATTTTCTTTTGGATAGGTTATATACGGACTTTCTTGAAAGCAGGCGGGAAAGAGCCATTTTAGAGTGCACAGTTGAAGATGGTGGTCAGGGAGAGAGGAAGGGAGGGACAATTGCTTTGATGAGGTGAGAAGAGATGTGCTCAGAAGTACAAGGAGGAGGGGCTAGAATTTGAGTGAAGGAGGGAGATCTCTTGAAGTGTTGCTGGGAAGGATGGGAGAGTAGAGGAAAGGGCAGGAGGAGAAAGGGGAGATTTTAAGGAGACCACACCTAATGGTTTCAATTTTAATGACGAAGTATGTGGCCAGGTCATTAGGGGCAAGAGAAGGGGATGGTTAGGGGAGGGTGTTTGAGGAGGGAGTTAAACATCTGAAACACCGGTAGGTCAAAGGCATAGGAATCAATAAGGATGAAAAAGTATTGTTGCCGGGGGAGGAGAGGATAGAGTTAAAGCAGGTGAGGATGACAGGAGATGGATGAGGTCGGCACGCTGTCTGGATTTCCATCGGCAGCATTCCACAGCTCATGTAGTAGGAGGAAGCGTACTATGGAGGTGACTGTTCATTCATTCAATTGTATTTTTTGAAGGTTTACTGTGTGCAGAGGACTGTACTAAATGCTTAGAGGAGTACAATACAACAATAAACAGACACATTTCCTGCCCACAACGAGCTTACAGACTGGGGGGGCGCGGGGTGGGGGTGGAGACATATGAATATAAATAAATTACAGATATGTACATAAGTGCTGTGGGGCTGGGAGGGGGAAAGAACAAAGGGAGCAAGTCATAGTGGTGGAAGAAGAGGAAAGGGAGGGGCCCCCTAGAGATGTGCCTTCAATAAGGCTTTGAAGTGGGAGAGAGTAGTTGTCTGTGGGATTTGAGGAGGGACGGCGATCCAGGCCAGAGGCAGGATGTGGGCAAGGGATAGGCAGTGAGACGGGTGAGATCGGGGCACGGTGAAAAGATTAGCATTAGATGAGCGAAGTGTGTGGGCTGGGTGTAGTAGGAGAATAGTGAGGTGAGGTAGGAGGGAAAAGGTGGTGGACTGCTTAAAAGCCAGTGGCGAGGGGTTTTTTCTTTGATATGGTGGTGGATGGACAAACATTGTCGTGGGTTGGTGGTAGGAGATTGGCGCAGGGATGGGGTAGCAAGGGAATCGAGTTTAGTTGAGAAGATGCTATTTAGTGGGTGGATTTTTATGTTGAGAGGAAGCAGGTTGGTTATGGGGAAGGAGAGTATGGGGGAGAGGTCAGGTCAGGAGGTTGTGGTTGGACAATGCGGTTTCAGAGTTGGAGAGGTTAGAGACTAGTCACTTAACTTCTCTGTTAGCTCAGTTACCTCATCTGTAAAATGGGGAATAAGACTGTGAGCCCTATGTGGGACAACCTGATGGCCTTGTATCTACTCTGGCACTTAGAACAGTGCTTGACACATAGTAAGTGCTTAACAAATACCAGAATTATTATTATATCAGCTGCATAGAGCACCGGCTTGGGAATCAGAAGGTCATGAGGAGCAGCGTGGCTCAGTGGAAAGGGCACATGCTTGGGAGTCAGAGGTCATGGGTTCTAATCCTGGCTCCGCTGCTTGTCAACTGTGTGACTTTGGGCAAGTCACTTAATTACTCAGTGCCTCAGTTACCTCATCTGGAAAATGGGGATTAAGACTGTGATCCCCACATGGGACAACCTGATGACCTTGTATCCCCCCAGAGCTTGGAATAGTGCTTAGTACATAGTAAATAATTAACAAATGCCATCATTATTATTATTATTATTATTATTATTAATCCCTGCTCCTCCACTTGTTTGCTGCGTGATCTTGGGGAAGTCACTTAACTTCTCTGTGCCTCAGTTACCTCATCTGTAAAATGGGGATTGAGACTGTGTGAGCCCCACATGGAACAGGGGAATCTGTCCAACCAACCTGACTTGCTTGTACCCAACCCAGCGCTTAGGACACAGTAAGCGCTCAACAAATAATCATCAAACCCCCAGGCTTTCAAGGGGCAGGGGGACAGGAGAGTTGGTTGTCTTTTTCCTCTGACTTGGTTCCAGGCTTCCAGAGTGGGGAGAGTTGGCTGGGAGAGTTGGAGCCCCTACTCTGAAGTCCTTTCTCCTTGATAATAATATTATTAATAATAATAGTATTTGTTAGGCACTTACTATGTGCCAGGCACCGTTCTAAGCACTGGGAGTAGATTCAAGATAATGGGGTTGGCTACAGTCCCCGTTCCACACAGGGATCCCAATCTCAATCCCCATTTTACACATGAGGGAACTCTCAATCCCCATTTAACAGATGAGGGAACTGAGGGCCAGAGGAAGTGAAGTGACTTACCTAAGGTCACACAGCAGGCAAGTGGCGGAGTCAGGATAGGAGCCCAGGTCCTTTGGACTCCCAGGCCCGTGCTCTGCCCAATATGCCACCCTGTTTAATGTGTGGCTCTGAAGGAGCCTCGGTGCTAACACTGCTGTCTTTCAGAGCCCTGTCCCCGCTTCCACCGTCTTTGTTTCGATTGCTTTAGCCATAGATGTTGCTAACCGACCTTGGTTCATGTTTTGAATGGCGTAGGTGGGCTTTCACTGACTGAAGAGTGGCATCTCTTTTCATGTTTGTCTCCGGTAGGCTGACATCTCAGGTCATACCTGCCCGTTCTAAGGATATATGCTTTCATGACATTCGTAATTGTTGCATATTTGTATATAACGGACGTACTGTAGCTTTCAGTCTCTGCCAGCGTCTCAGAAAGCTCAAGGACAGCTGTGAATTAAACACATCATGTAGTTGGCTCAAAAAAGATAAAAGGGGAAAAACATCAAGACGTGGGCCTAATTCCAATCGAAGAAAGCCAGCTTCCGGCAATGAAATTAAATGTTCGACGGTTTAGTTTCGCTCCCGGTGGGTAGTAATTCTCACTGTCCCGTGGAATTGGTAGTTTTGGCTTAAGCAAGAGCTAGGTCTCTATGACACTGGAGATTATATGACTTACCTTTGAAAATGGAGTATGCTCCCAGGACTGATTGAGTTGTATTTGTGGAATATTGACAGGGAACTTAGAAACAATTCCCCATTTAGTATGAAGATTGCAGACAATGGAGAATCCGAATTCCCGAAAACAAAACCCTCTTATTCGGGGCTTAATCTACCGAATATTTATTTGGGATCTCAGGAAATCTACTCCCAAGCCTGCTAGGTTTCTCTATTGCCTAAAAGGTGGTCCAACACTTTCTCTTCAGCAGAGCTCTGTCAGTGAGAAGCCAGGTGTTTATTCTATTGCAGTGGTGCATTGTTGATGATAAAGGGTTTCTCCATTGCCTCTTCCCTCTAGGTAACAACTTCTGGAACAGCAGTGTAATGCCGGTCATCTTCCACCCCAATGGAAACGATGTCATTTGCTTGGGATTATAGACTCCCATTGATTTCCAATTTTCACCAGACATGTTCGGATCCCCTGGGCCCTGGCTCTTGTGGATTCTTATCAGTCTTGCAGTGAAGAAACAATGTGGTAATATAATTGGCAGCATGTAGCAATAAGAGGCTCCTGTTCTACTTTCAATTTAGCCCTTTATTGCAATATCTTGACAGTAGACTTCTTCTTGGGGCTGATGGCCTAAAATGGGGGTCTCAGTTTTCAGTTTTGTAAAGAAATGTGTAAGTGGGTGTATTTCTATGTGTGTAGTCCCTGGTCCCCAACTCTGATATTCCTGCCCAAAGTCTGTCCTTCCACTGAGTTTCCCATTACTGTAAGCAACACTACCATCTCCCTGTCTCACAAGCTCTTAATCTTGGCATTATCCTTGACTCTTCTCTCTCATTCAATCTGCACATTCTATCTTCATATTATCAGTAGCCTCCACCCCTTCCTCTCTGTCCAAGCCGCTACCACACTGATATAAGCACCTTCCCTATCCCTCCTGCATCAGTCTCCTTGCTGATCTCCCTGCCTCCTGACTCTCCTCACTCCACTCTTCACTCTGCTGCCTGGGCCATTTCTCTTAGAAAACACTCAGTCCTTCTCTCCCCACTCTTCAAAAAACTCCGATGGTTGCCATCCACCTCCACATCAGATGGAAACTCCTCACCACTGGCATTAAGACACATGATCAGCTCTCCCCCTCCTATCTCGCCTCGTTGATTTCCTACAACATCCCATTCTGCCCACTTCACTCCTCTAACACCATCCTATTCTCTGTACCTGGATTCCATCTGTCTTAGTCTGACCCCTTTGCTCATGACCTCCCTCTAGCTGGGAACTCCCGACCACCTTAGACTGTGAGCCCATCACTGGGCAGGGATTGTCTCTATGTTGCCGAATTGCACATTCCGAGCGCTTAGTACAGTGCTCTGCACATAGTAAGCATTCAATAAATACTATTGAGTGAATGAATGAATGAACCCTCCCCATGTTCAAAGCCCTACTAAAATCATGCTTTCTCCAAGAGACTTTCCTGACTAATCTTCTATTTCCCCAACTATTCACCCTCCCTTCTAAATCACTTATGCACTTAGGTCTGTTCCCCTTAAGGACTTTGTTTCAGAATGTTTGCTTTTCATGCTTGCCTCCTATCTTGCAATGCCTCTATAGCACAGTCTTCTTTTGAAGAGGACTAAAGTTTCTTTAGAAATGAGGGCATGATTTCAGCCAGCTGGTGCACAAATAAGTGCTCTTTTATTTGAAGAGTGTGACATCTGCATATTTTCTAATTGCTCCCTTCATTTTCCTCAGTAGCACCTTCAAGGGACATTTCCAGAATAAAAACCCACCACTCCCTCCACCCGCTCCTCCTCCAAACCCCAAGAGCACTGAAGTGCCTCCATGTTCACTTTGTGATCTCTGGAAAAAGAAAAGAAAACCTCTGAGGGTGCTGGGAAACAAGAGAGAGATGATTGATTTGGTTCTGCATGTTCCTTTATTTTTACCTTCTGATCACTCCACCGAGAGCCGGATTTCACTACAGTCCCCAAGGTAATGGCACCTGGTGACTAATCCACTGAGCCAGCAAGCCCCATCTGCTACTCGCTTTGACATTTTAATATTACCACGTTTGAACCTTTGTCCAATTCTGCTTTATGTTTTGCAGCTTTGTCTTAACATTAGAACAGAAACCATTTCTGAGAGTTAAGACAAGCAAGTGCTACGCAGAGATCAGTGGTAGTGAACGGTTAACGCATTTACTCACTTCCATTAGAAATAGACCCCTTCAGCTTGGTCACTGGAGCATCCAAATGCCTTTTAACTGTAATCCCATCGGGAATACATCTCGTGAAAGAGTAGCATTCACCACAGAGCCAGTTTTCGGTTCCAAATTCTGCCATCCTGAAATTCCCTGAACCAGAAAACCCAAATGGCTTTTTTGCTATGAACTGCCATAGAGAGTTTTTTGGATACACTAAAGTTTAGCACTTGATTTCAGCTGACATGGAGGTTGGTGGTAGTAATGCCCAATAGAGACTTTATCTGGATCATTTCTTTGAATAAAGATAGATTAGGATCGAGTATTTGCGACCATAAGTTGTACGTGTTGTAGCAGACTGGTAACGTACTCATTTGCCGCCCTCCGGGACGTAGTCGTATTCAACATATGTCCCAGTCAAAACCTTATTAATTATTATTGATTGATTTATAAAGCACCTTCTACCAAGGTTCAGTGGAAGATTACAGTAGGAACTAAAAGTAGAGAAGCAGTGTTGCCCAGTGGAAAGAGCACGTGCCTGGGAATCGGAGGGTGTGGGTTCTAATCCTAGCTCTGTTGTGTGTCCTTGGCAAGTCACTTAACTTCTTTGGGCCACAGTTCCCTCATCTGTAAAATGGGGATTCAATATTTGTTCTCTCTTTTACTTAGACTGTGAGCCCCACGTTGGACCTGATCATTTTGTATCTACTCCAGTGCTCAGTAGAATAATAATAATAATGATAATGATGGTATTTGTTAAGTGCTTACTATGTGTCAAGCACTGTTGTAAGCTCTGGGGTTGATACAAGGTGATGAGGTTGTCTCACATGGGGCTCACAGTCTTAATCCCCATTTTACAGATGAGGTAGGTGAAGCACAGGGAAGTTAAGTGAGTTGCCCAAAATCACACAGCTAATAAGTGGCACTTAGTAAAAGCTTGACAGATACCACAGTTATTATTATTAGAAAACAAGCGTGTGAAACATTCATTAGATGAATAAGAAGCAGGACAATAATTTAAAACAGTACTTTAGGCCAGCACTTAGTACAGTGCTCTGCACACAGTAAGCGCTCAATAAATATGATTGAATGAATGATGAACTTAGCAGGATGGAAAATTGAGAGAAAATCCAACATCCACTCATTTATTTTTTCTGGCTCTCTCTCAGAAGGAGATCTCCCACCTGCTTTCAAACAGCATCTCTGACTCCATCCATTCTGACGTCTATAAACCCTTGTGCCCAATCTTCTTCCCTCCCTGACCTCCATTTTCAACCCCTCACTCTCTGATTCATTCATTCAATAGTATTTATTGAGCGCTTACTATGTGCAGAGCACTGTACTAAGCACTTGGGATGAACAAGTCGGCAACAGATAGAGACAGTCCCTGCCGTTTGACGGGCTTACAGTCTAATCGGGGGAGACGGACAGACAAGAACAATGGCAATAAATAGAGTCAAGGGGAAGAACATCTCGTAAAACAATGGCAACTAAATAGAATCAAGGCGATGCACAATTCATTAACAAAATAAATAGGGTAATGAAAATATATACAGTTGGGCGGATGAGTACAGTGCTGTGGGGATGGGAAGGGAGAGGGGGAGGAGCAGAGGGAAAAGGGGAAAAAGGGGGTTTAGCTGCGGAGAGGTAAAGGGGGGGTAGTAGAGGGAGTAGAGGGAGAAGAGGAGCTCAGTCTGGGAAGGCCTCTTGGAGGAGGTGAGTTTTAAGTAGGGTTTTGAAGAGGGGAAGAGAATCAGTTTGGCGGAGGTGAGGAGGGAGGGCGTTCCGGGACCGCGGGAGGACGTGGCCCGGCGGTCGACGGCGGGATAGGCGAGACCGAGGGACGGTGAGGAGGTGGGTGGCGGAGGAGCGGAGCGTGCGGGGTGGGTGGTAGAAAGAGAGAAGGGAGGAGAGGTAGGAAGGGGCGAGGTGACGGAGAGCCTCGAAGCCTAGAGTGAGGAGTTTTTGTTTGGAGCGGAGGTTGATAGGCAACCACTGGAGTTGTTTAAGAAGGGGAGTGACAGGCCCAGATCGTTTCTGCAGGAAGATGATTCGGGCAGCGGAGTGAAGAATAGACCGGAGCGGGGCGAGAGAGGAGGAAGGGAGGTCAGAGAGGAGGCCGACACAGTAGTCTAGCCGGGATATAACGAGAGCCCGTAACAGTAAGGTAGCCGTTTGGGTGGAGAGGAAAGGGCGGATCTTGGCGATATTGTAGAGGTGAAACCGGCAGGTCTTGGTAACGGATAGGATGTGTGGGGTGAATGAGAGAGACGAGTCACCTCTGATGTCTCTGACCTCTGATGTCTCCTTCCCCTCTGCCTTCCAACATGACCACATCTTCCCTATCCCAAAAAAGTATTTCTCTGGATCCCACCACATCACTCAACTATCCCCCCACTCCCCTCTTATTAAAACGGTTTATTTTTATGCTCCTTGCCTTTATTTCCTATCCTCCAGCTTCGTTCTTGAACCTCTATAGTCTGGTTTCTCTCCACTCCACTGAGACCTCTCTCTCTCTCTCTCTCTCTCTCTCTCCAAAGCTCTCTCATTTGAACTCTTTTTTGTCAAGTCTAGTGGACTCTATGTTGTTCTAATCCTCCTCTAGCCTACTCCCTAGCTGTGGGTGTGCCTAAAAGCTGTGCTGGATATTACTATATCTGATAATGATAATAATAATAGTAATATCTGTTAAGCATTTACTATGTGTCAGGCATTGCTCTAAGCACTGGAATAGATATAAAACAATCATGTTGATCACAGTCCTTATCCCACATTGGACTCACAGTCTTAATCCCCATTTTACAGATGAGGGAATTGAGGCAAAGAGAAGTTAAATAACTTGCCTAAGGTCAAATGGTGGTCAAGGGGCAAAGCTGGGATAAGAACCCAGGTCCATCTGACTCCCAGACCGAGGCTCTCTATCCACTAGGCCATGCTGCTTCTCTCATCTGATTCTACATTCAAGCCATAGAAGAACTCATTCACTCTCATGGCCTCAACTGTTACCACTATGTGAATGATCCCCAAATTCACATTGCTAGCCCTGACCTCATTTCTTCTCTGTGATCATGCATTTCCTCCTCCCTCTAGGACATCTCTACATGAATGTCCTGTTGCCACCTCAAACTCAGTATGTTCCAAACTGAACTCCTCTTCTTCCTACCAAAATCCTCTCTTCCACCTTCATCCCAGTTGACAGCAACCATCCTCCCTGCCTCTCAAGCCTGTTAACTTTGGCATTTTTCCTTAACTCTTTCAATCTCCAGCTAAACCCTGTCACCAAATCCTGTTGGTTCTTCTTCCACTACAATTCCATAATCTGCAGCCTTCTGGGCTATTTCTCTGCCTCCAGTTTCTACCCTCTTCAGAACAAACTGAGTGTTACTGTGTACAGAGCACTGTACTAAGCACTTGGGAGAGTATAATAGGCATAATCCCTGCCCAAAATGAGTAGTCTGCTGGGCTATTTTGGGCAAGCCACTTCACTTCTCTGTGCCTCAGTTCCCTCATCTGTAAAATGAGGATTAAGACTAAGTGCCCCATGTGGGAGTTTGTATCCAACCTAATTTTCTTGTATCTATCTCAGTGCTCAGTACGGTTCCTGGCACATAGTAAGTACTTAACAAATGCCATAAAAATATCACTGATCGATTGATAGCATTTATGTTCAAGTCTTTATATTTCATTACTTTCTCCATTCTCAATAATTTTAGCATCTATTTCTTCCACTAGTTTGACAGCTCAGGGAGGGAAGAGATTATGTCTCTGACTTTTATTATGCTTTCCTAAGCACTCAGCACATTGCCCTGTATCCATTAGCTGTCCAATAAATAGTATTGATTGATGGATATAAACTAAATTTTTATACTGTGAGTTCCTTGAGATTCTGGGACTCTGTCTAATTCTCACCCATGTATTTTTTTTTCCAGTACTTAGCATACCCCACGAGGGACAGGGACTGTGTCCCACCTCACTTGCTTGTATCCACCCCACTGTTTAATACAGTGCCTGACACATAGTAAGCGCTTAACAAATACCCCAATTATTATTATTATTATTATTATTATTAGTGCTTTGCACACAATAAGTGTTTAATACATGCTCTAGCTAGTAATTTCAGTCTTCTCTTGCAAATCAATTCTATCTTTTGATAGCCTATGAATACTGAAATATAATGGCAAATTTCACTAAAAATATTGGTCAGTGACTTGGAATTTGACATCAGTGCACAAGTAATAGTGAAAAATTATATCATTCAACCAGAATATTCATAGGTATTCAAAAAGAAAATGAGAAGCAGCCTGGCCTAGTGGAAAGAGCATGGTCCTGGGAATCAGAGGATTCCGGTTCTGATCCCAGCTCCACCACTTGTGCATTGTGTGACTTTGGGCAAGTCACTTAACTTCTCCATGCCTAAATTTCCTCATCTGTAAAATGAGGATTAAAACTTCACCTCCTCCTACCTAGGTGGTAAGCCCCATGGAGGCTTAGATTAGACTAAGCCCGATTAGACTGTAAGCCCGTCAAACGGCAGGGACTGTCTCTATCTGTTGCCGACTTGTTCATCCCAAGCGCTTAGTACAGTGCTCTGCACATAGTAAGCGCTCAATAAATACTATTGAATGAATGAATGAATGAATGGAGGGCAGGGATTGTGTCCAAGGTGATAACCTTGAATCTAGCCCAGCAGTTACCAAATATTATTATTACTATTGTTGTTATTTGTCCCTGAAGTTGGATTGGGGAAAATTTCTTATCTGAGACCAGTCCACACTAAAGCTAGAGACAGAGTCTTCCTCATCAAGCACCAAACTTGAAAATGAACGTCATCATTTGCACTGTAAAACCCTATAATCCTGGAATTCACAGTTGATGGAAAAACATACTATTGTCAGGATAGCTCCATTTTTCTCATCAGAGGAGGTCAGAAGGAAAGTGTTCAATCTCCCTGCTAAATACTCATTAAGAACTTTGAGTAGTGTTGGTTTCAAATGGTCAGTTGAAAGCCGATTGAATGCTTAGACTAATCAGAATCAGAACACTCAAATAGTTTGGCTACAAATGATATCTACACAATAGGTCAGTTTTGAGTAATAAGATGATCTAGTGAAGGCCTTTTCTCTTCCCTTTTTTCAAAAGAGAGGCCATAAAGGAATGCTTAAAGTCAGTTGGACATAGCCCAGAAATCAGTGGAGAATTAATATTATTAGCTATTGGAGCAGAAATGAAAGCGCGAGACAGCTATGAAAACAACTCAAAGGAACAAGGTCAAAGAGACAAGTAGTCAGTCTGACCTCAATGATAAGAGCACAGACACCATCCTCAGAGACCAGCTAGAAAGAAGAAAATGAAAAAGATAGAGGAAGCAGAGATAGAGAAATGCATAAATAAGATAAATTATCTGGACTTCCATCAGTTTAGCTCAAAAACTACTGCAAATTTTCCAGGCAAGCATGCTGGTAAAATGCTCCCAACTCCAGAAAGGACAACATTTAACAAGAATTTGAAAGGAATGCCGAGGAGTACGGTTAAAAAGTCTGTCAGGACCCTTCTCTTCAATCATATGTGGATGCTAGATTTTCATTTTGAGTACATGGGCAACTGGGGTGATGAAGAAGATGATGACGATAATATTTGTTAAGCACTTACTATGTGCAGACACGAGATATTATTGCTGATGTTCGTTGGATAATTAAAAAGACAAGAAAATATCAAAAGGAAGTTAGCATGTGCTTAATTGATTACAGTAAAGCCTTTGGCTGCGTGGATCACAAGAAACTCTGGAGCACATGAAAATGGACATGCCGGATCATTTAATTGCATTAATATTGAACCTGAATGACAAACAGGAGGCTACAGTAAGAAAAGAATATGGAGAAACAGATTGGTTTCCCATTAATAAGGGTGTAAGGCAAGGATGCCTCTATCGCCTTATCTGTTCATCCTTTACAGCAAATACCTAATGAGAAAAGCCAGATTGTATGAAGATGAATGGGGAGTAAAGATTGGAGGAATATAAACAACCTTTGTTATACTGATGATCCACCCAACTAGCAGAAAGTGAAGAAGATTTGAAGGGCTTATTATTAAAAGTTAAAAAACAGAGCTAAAATATGGGCCTATGTTTGAATGTCAAGAAAACAAAGATCATGACAACTAGAAGTTTTAACACATTTTTAGTGGCTGGAGAGAAGATTGAAATAGTTGACAATTTTTCTCTCCTGGGATCGATAATCAATAATAAAGAAATGAGTAGCCAAGAAATACACCGAAGTGTAATGTTAAGAAGACTTGCTTATGAAGAGCCCAGAAAATGTCATGAAATGTGCTGATGTAACAATTGTCACAAAAATACAAATTGTCAACTCTATGTTGTTTCCAGTGACAACATATGGATCTGAAAGCTGGACAGTGAACCAACAGGATAGAAAGAACATCGATTCTTTTGAAATGTGGTGTTGGAGAAGGCTTTTGCAAATACCATGGACTCCCCGAAAAACAAATAAATGGATTTTGGAGCAAATTAAACCAAAATGGTCTTTGGAAGGCCAAATGACTCCACTTAGATTAGCATATTTTGGACACATAATCAGGAGGGCTAAGTCTCTGAAAAAGACTCTAATGCTAGGAAAAGTCTTGGGAAAATGTAGAAGAGGCAGACCAGCAGCTAGATGGATAGAGACCATAACAGTGATAATGGAAGAACAGTTAGAAAGGTTGCGGATTATGGCGGAGGACAGAACGTTCTGGAGAAAGTGTATCCATGGAGTTGCTATGAATCAGAAACAACTCGATGACACTTATTAATAATAATAATAATAATAATAATAAAATTAATCATGTGTCAAGCACTGTTCTAAGTGTTGGGGTAGATACAAGGTAATCAGATTGTCCTACGTGGGGCTCACAGTCTTAGTCCCCATTTTACAGATGGGGTAACTGAGGCACAGAGAAGTTAAGTGACTTGCCCAAAGTTGCACAGCTGACAAGAAATGGGATTAGAACCCATGACCTCTGACTCCCAAGCCCGGGCTCTTTCCACTAAACCTTGTTGCATCTATGGTGGGATTTCTATGGTGTAAAACTCCCACGAGATGGGAGTGAACAATGCAACACTGAGAAATCCAGCTAGTGATCCTGCCAGAGATCCCAGAGACCTGCAGTCAAGGGTGCAAGTCTTGGGTGAAGATAGGTGCATTATAGCAAGACAGACGGCAGACGGACTTAAAAGGAAACCTAGAGATAGCGGGTTCTTATAATAGCAATAATAATTGTGGTTGCTATATGTCCAGCCCTGGGATGGATACAAGATAAGCAGGTGCCGCATGGGCTCACCATCGAAATAGGTAGGAGAACGGGCTTTGACTCCCCATTTGGCAGATGAGGGAACTGAGGCGCAGAAAAGTTACATGACTCACACAAACTGAGAGTGGAGTCGATTAAGCCCAGATTTGAAGTGGCAGAAATTGCAAAAGTCAAATCGAAGAGAAGATGAGTAACATCACAGAAGCAAAAGCAAATTTAATCTTCAATTTTCAATTTCTATTTGGCCTGGGGTGAAGATACGTGCATTATAACAAGATCTTTGACGCTTTTTCTATGATGCTATCATACATAGTGCTAGATAGGATGTGTGAATATATATATATGCATACAAATACATATATGTGTAAATTCATATATATACACATTCTTTCTAGCACTATATATTGATTTCAATCCCCATTAATTAATATGACAAAGTTAACCTTATATGGAACACTAGCAACAGAAACAGACAAGGTTAAGGAAATAATAGTGCCTTTTGTAAAATACTTACTACATACTAAGCACTGTCATAAGCACTGGGGTAGATACAAGTTAGTTTAGCTGGAAACAGTTGTTTGTCCCACCTGATGCTCACAAGTTTAAGTGGGAAAGAGAACAGATATGGAATCTCCATCTTGTAGATGAGGAAACGGAGACGTGGAAAAGTTAAATGATTCGCCCAAGGTCATATCATACAGCAGGCACATGGAAAATCTGGGAATAGGTCCTGGGCCAGGTCGTCTGACTCCCAGACCTGTAATCTTTTCATTAAGCCACAGTCTGGTTTAAGATAGACACAAGTATAATTCTTTACAACTGGTTTTAATTAATAGTCATATCTTGAATTTGTATAGTACCTCTTATTTTTCCAAAACCCTTTTATATTACTGACCTCATCTCATTCTAATGACATCTCCCTGAGGTAGAGAGAGAGGCAAGGATTATTATTCTCACTTTACAGGGGAAATAAATTGAGGCACAAAGACATTAAGTGACTTGTTTAAGGCCACTCATCACACTGTATCATACTGTAGTCGGGAATGCAATAAAAAATAATTTTTCTTCAGTGTATTCCAGAATGCTGAGGAGACTTTAGGAAGGATTTTTAAACATTTAAATTCAGTCAGCGATGACTCTCTGAGGACCTACTGCCAATTGAAAATCATTCCCTCAGGCAATCAGTCAATCAGTGGTATTTACTGAGCATCTCCTCTGAAGTTCTACCCCCATTCCCCACCGCCTGCCCCCTTTTTTAATCCTGTGAAGGCCCTGTCACTTCCACCCCTGGAGCTCCATGGGTCAGAGGCTCCTCTCACACAAAGTCCTGGGTGGGTGATCGACCACTTGACAGCCACATCCTCCCCAGGAGCTTGTGGTATTCTACCGGGATGAGTAGGGTGGGGGAGAGGGGCAAGTTTAGGCATGAGTGCTCAAAATGAAAAGCTGGGCTTCCTGACCTAAATCAATCAATCGCCGGTATTTATTGAGCTCTTACTGTGTGCAAAAAAATTGTACTAGGTGCTTGAGAGCATATATTAGACATGATCCTTGCCCACAAGGATTTTGCAATTTCAGAGAAGACAAACATTAAAAGAAATTACAGATAGGGGAAATGGGAAAGCATAAGGCTATGTACATAAGTGCTGTGGGTCTGGGCATGGGGTGAATATCAAGTGCTTAAGTGATACAGATCCATGCGTGTTGGTGATGCAGAAGGGAGGGTGATTAAGGGAAACAAGGACTTATTTAGGGGAAGACCTCTTGGAGGAGATGTGATTTTAGGAGGGCTTTGAAAAGTCACCTCAGCATCACGGCATTTTCAAGTAAGAGGGTCAACATTATTGGGATTCTCTAGCAATTGCACAAAACAGCATTGTATGGTCCCTTCCAAATGAAGCTCAGTGGGCTATCTGAACCGAAGATGATTCCTTAAGATCCCAACCTGTGGCATTTCACGAGACTTGGGGAATGAAACACACAGTCCTGCTCTATATTAAAAAAAAAAGCCACAGTAAACGTGAAGGAACTAGCAGACGTGAAATGCAATCCATTGTTTCAGTCAGCAAGTTCCATTAATCTTACTGATGAATAGGGCCTTTACACAAGGAGATCCTGCAGTCCCAGCCACTGGGAGGAAATGGTATGGAAGGTGAAGCAAGAGTTTCTTGCACCACTTCTCCTTATATAGTTGGAATTAAGTGGCTTTTATAAAGGCTCTAGTAAAAAAAACAGACTAGTAAAATCTGCTTTGTGAGAAAAACATTA
The DNA here is from genome assembly GCF_004115215.2 of Ornithorhynchus anatinus. NCBI lineage: Eukaryota > Metazoa > Chordata > Mammalia > Monotremata > Ornithorhynchidae > Ornithorhynchus > Ornithorhynchus anatinus. Next base: position 91,987,943 of record NC_041731.1, read on the forward strand.
AATATGGAGGATATTGATGTTTCTTTTGCTTCAAGCCTTTTTGGGAAGAGGAATTCGATTGAGACCACAGCCCAAAAAGGAATAGAAAGACATTGTTAGGTAATTAGTTTAGAAAACGCCGTCCCCATAAATAGGGTCTTTTTGGCAGACACTTGCAGGTCTGTGTTTTTCACTGCAAGAGGCTTACATCAGTACTGACATCTTCCAGATGTTAGTGGCTTTGATTTTTTTCTTTCCTCCTCATGTTGCAAATGAGTTGGCATGGAAACAACTCTTTTCTGGCAACATGACATATCATTCAAGGAAAAAGGCATTTAACACAGATGAATTGTTCAGGAATTTGCCTTTAACAAAAGTCATTTGAGCACTCTTTGGGATTCTTTGGTGTTTTGTGACAACTTTTTCCACCCAGCCTTGAAAAAGCAGAGCAGTTAGCATTATGGAAGGTTGAGCAAACTGCTGAAATGTTTACAGGATCTAAAATTAGTTTAAAAAGCCCGAGTGTTGGACTGGACTTTAGGCTCAGGGAAGTTAATCAAAACAGCCCTTCAAACTGGAAATTAATCTGTTTGCCCAAAACAAATGAACTGACCATTTCTGTGAAGCCAAATAAGGAAGAAAGCCAGCTCTTTCCAAAGAACAGAGCTGAACTCTCGTGAGAGAATTTGTATCGGAATGCATTTTACCCACAGGATAAATAAGAAAAAATGGAGTCAGAAACAGTCTCTTCTCTCATCCCATTCCTCTCTCTCCTGATTTACACCTCCTCCACAAGTCCTCTCATTTCCATCTGCTCTGAGTGCTTGAGGGGAAGCCCCCACTCTAGAAAAAGCATGGCCTAGTGAAGGCCTGAGGTTCTAATCCCAGCTCTGCCACTTACCTGCTGTCCAATCTTGGGGAAGTCACTTAACTTCTCTGTGTCTCTGTTTTCTCATCTGCAAAGGGGGGATTAAATGTCTGTCTCCCTCTTGCTTAAGGCTGTGAGGCCCATGTGGGGCAGGGACCCTGTCTGATCTGCTTATTTTGGATCTACCCCGGAGCTTTTCACAGTTCTTGGCACTTAGTAAGCCCTTAACAGATATCACAATGATTATCATTAACAAGGTCCTCCAAGCATCTCTGTTGAGGAGTTGAATAGTTGGTGAGAGATTGAATATGTGAATTGTATGAGAGAGATACCTCTCTCAGGGTCGCACCTGGAGAGTTTCCAGCACTCCATCAGTCTCAGCTACAGGAGGGAGAGTGAAGCAGAGGCCTACCCATTCCATTCCTAGCTTGGACAGTGACTCGAGAGTGGAAGGCAATCTGCCACAAGTCAAAACTCACCAATGCTGGACAGAACTGAGGGCAGAGACTTGAGTTTACTGAGTGGAAGGAGGCATTGGTAAACCACTTCCACATTTTTACCAAGAAAACTCTATGGATCCACTCCCAGAACGATTGCAGATGGAGAGTGGGGCGTTCCTGGAGAGATGTGTCCCTGGTGCCGTTACAGGTCGGCAACGACTCGACGGCATAAGACAAGACAATGAGAGGGATAAGTCAAGGAAAATGCCAAGGTTATGGGCTTATGAGACAGGGAGGATGGTAGTGCTGCCTACAGTGATGAGACTGTCAAGGGGAAGTCAGGGTTTGGGTGGGGAAATAAGGAGTTTTGTTTCGGCCTTGTTTGAATTGAGTTGTCAGCAGTAGAGATGTCCTGGAGGCAGGAGGAGATTGCAGAGAAGGATATCAGGGCTGGAGATGTAGATTTGGGAATCATTCATGAAGGGATGGTACTAGAAGTCATAGGAGTGAATAAGTTCTCTAAAGTAGATGGAGAATAGAAGGTGCCCAGAACCAAGACAGTTAGGGGTTGGGAGGAAGAGAAGGAGCCTGCAGAAGAGATTGAGAATGAGTGACCAGATAGACAGGAGGAGAATCAAGAGAGGAAAGTGTCATTCATTCAATCATATTTATTGAGCACTTGCTGTGTGCAGGGCACTGTACTAAGCACTTGGAAAGTACAATTCAGCAACAGAGACAATCCCTGCCCACAGTGAGCTCACAGGCTAGAAGGGGGGGAGAGAGATATCAAAGCAAGTAAACAGGCATCAATAGCATCAATATAAATAAATAGAATTAGATATACATATATATGTATACACAAGTCAGAACAAGTAAAGCAGACATTAATATAAATAAATGGAATTAAAAATATGTACATAGATACACAAGTGCTGTGGGGAGAGGTTGGGGGGTAGAGGAAAGGGAGTGAATAGGGGCAAGGTTGGGGAGAGGGGGACCTGAGGAAAAGGGGGCCACAGTCTGGGAAGGCCTCCTGGAGGAGGTGAGCCTTCAGTAGGTTTTTGAAGGGGCAAAGTGTGCTGGTTTGGCAGATTTGAGGAGGGAGGGCATTCCAGGCCAGAGGTAGGATGTGGGCCAGGGTCAATGAAGCCAAGGTTGGATAATGTTTCCAGAAGAGGTGGTCCATAGTACTGAAGGCAACTGGGAGGTCAAAGATGATTAGGATGGAGTAGAGACCACCGGATTTGGCAAGCAGGAGATCACTGGTAACTTTTGAGAGGGTGATTTTGGTGAGGTGATGGGAAGTCAAAATGGAGGGGGGAGGGAGGGAATTGGAGGAAAGGAAATGGAGGTAACGGGTATAAACAACTTTGTTTGGAGAGGAATGGTAGGTGGGAGATGGGGCAGTAACTGAAGGGGTCAAGGATCAAGTGACTTGCCCCAAATCATACAGCAGGCCAGTGGCAGAGCTGTGTTTAGAATCAGGGTCTTTTGATTCTTAGTCAGATGCTCTTTCCACTAAAGCAGGCTCCTGCTAAAATGTTTCTCCTTGCTGGTCTTAATCCTGGTAGAGGGAAAAAGCAAAGAAGAAGAAGCGTAACTCAGGGACGCTCAATTCTATTCTCAATCTGGATCCAGTCCCTTGGGAAGCTCAAATGACAGCTTCTACTCTCACCTCTACACGAATGACTCCCAAATCCAACTCGTTAACTCGACTCTCTCCTTTTCTGCAATTTCACATCTCTTCTTGTCTCCTTGTCAGCTCTGCGTAGATGTCCCAGCAGCATCTCAAGCTCATCATGGCCAAAACCGAACACATCTTCCCTCCCGAATGTTCTACTTCTACTAACTTTCCACTCACACTTGACACCACCACACCATCCACCTTGTCTCTCAAGCCCATGACCTTGGCAATATCCTTAACTCCTCACTTTCTTTAACTCCCATTTTCATCATCTCCAAATCCCGCTGGTTCTTTCCTCATGATATCTCTAGAATCCTTCCTTTCTGCTCCGTCCAAACTGCCACCAACCTGGTCCAAGTACTTGTCATATCTGCTTCTTTACTAACCTTTCTGTCTCATCCTCCTCCAGTCTCCACTTCACTTTGTTGACCAGATCATTTCTCTAAAACGTCATCTGAAAGAAGCAACGTGCTTTAATGGAAGGAGCACGGCCGTGGAAGTCAGAGGATGTGGGTTCTAATCCCATCTCCGCCACTTGTCTGCTGTGTGACCTTGGGAAAGCCACTTAACTTCTCTGTGTCTCAGTTACCTCATCTGTAAAATGAAGATTAAGACTGTGAGCCCCACGTGGGACAACCTGATTACCTTGTATCTACCCCAGCATTTAGAATAGTGCTTGGCACATAGTAAGCGCTTAGCAAATACCATAATTATTATTAGAAGCACCATGGCTCAGTGGATAGAGTACAGTTCTGGGAGTCAGAAAGTTTTGGGTTCTAATCCTGGCTCCGCCACTTGCCTGCTGTGTGACTTTAGGCAAGGCACTTCACGCCTCGGTTCCCTCATCTGTAAAATGGGGATTGAGACTGTGAGCCTCATGTGGGACAGGGACTGTGCCCAAACCGATTGGCTTGCATCCACCCTAGAGTTCAGTACAGTGCCAGTTGCACAGTGAGCGCTTAACAATTACTACAGTTATCATTTGGTGCGCATCTCAACCGCTCCTCAAAACTCTGCAATGGTTTCTCATTCCTCTCCTCATTAAACAGAAATTCCTAACCATTACCCTCAAGGTAACCAATCAGCTCTTTTCTCCCTATTAGTTTTCGCTCCTCTCCCATTATACCCCAGTTCACACTTTTCACTCCTCTGAGGAGAATAATAATTATAATAATAACTGTGGTGTTTGTTGAGCACTTATTACATGCTACGCATTGTACTAATTGCTGGGGTAGATTCAAGGTAATTAAGTTGGACATAGTCCCTGTCCCACATAGTCTTAATCCCCATTTTCCTCTAGGCCACTCTGGTTTGTCTCTCAAGTACCGGCATCAAGATGGGGTCAAGGTTTTTTGGATTATAGTGTGGGTGTGGAAGACCAGTGCTCTTCATCCACGATATCTCACCTCCCCCTTCACGGTTAAATCACCTGGGTGTTCCTTAGTGGACCTAAAGCAACTCTCTTCTTCCCTTCTACAGAGGATGGCATCACACCCAATGACCGCAAGGTACTTTGCAGATATAAAAGTACCTGTGCATACAGACGTTTGTGACTAATAGTCATCATCCTATTGGCAACAATAAATGAACCCCAGCAAACAAATACTGCTTTTTGAATAGGGGTTAGAAATAACTGGCCCAGAAAGATATTACCGGATGAAATGTTCCATATTTGTCTGATTTACCATCTTAATGCAGTTCAAACAGCTCTGCACAATTAACCTAAATGCCTAAAATGTTCCGATCGTGCATTGAAGCATCTTTTATATACTTGGTTTTGTAGTTTAGAACATTCCAATTGCAGAAATAGAAAATCTGTATAGACTCCATTTATTTTACTGATATTTGAATGTGATTTTTTTTCCTAATGAATGCATCTGTTTTGGATGATAAATTGTCCATTAGACTACACTCAAGTGTTTTTTTCTGCTCTCTGTTTTGATTATGCCGCTGTTAATGCAGTTCTGTAACGTTTCTGGATTTTATCTGTGATTTAGACATCAGCCAAATAGCAGAGACCAAAAGAAATGCTAGATGAGACTTTCAACACACAAGGATTTTAATTTATTAAAGACGTGACCTAATAGCTGGCATCTAGGTCTATTTTTCATCTATGGGATGATCCTTTTGAGTGTTAATCAGTTTGTGGGTTCTAATTAGATATCCTGTTCAAACATGAGATAATGACACCATCACGCAGCCCACGTGATGTCCAAGACAATGACCCTGTTCCTTGAACTGTGCCCTGAAAAAAATCTGACACAACGCCGAATTCTTGCTAGTTTGCCAGTAATATGACTAACTTACTCCATTCAGACTCACAAGTGAACATAGAACATAATGTTTGGAGAAGCAGACACCCAGAAAATGGGGAATTAGATGCCCCGTAGCTGTTTCTGTCATATTTTAATGGGAATTACACATCTAAATATCCCTGTGGCACTAGTTCTACTGGTTTAAGTGATATTAAAATGTCCAAGAAAATTCTAATAGTAAGTAGCACAGTGTCCAATTTCAATTTGGCAAAATACCAAACTACCTTTACCTCAGCTAAACATTGTATATATTCAGCTGTGCTGTCAGAGTCAGTATATAATATTTCATCTCGAAGTTGACTCTGCTTTCAGTGCTATAGAACATTATTAGACAGTGATGTCAAATTTCAAAGGATCCTCTAGCAGGAAACTAAGTAATGATATTAGGCTGTTTTGACATGTAGCCTAGCATTTCCTTAGTTTTTATTCCACATTATCACTTAGCACCATGACCCTTTAAAGAAGTAATTTGTATGATTCTTGGATAATATATACTGCTCCCTGTGTCCAAAACTAGAAAGGCTATTAAAATTCAATATTCTCTTAAAAGAGAAAGAGCAAATATGATCTACTCTATAAACCACAAAGCAATAAATAACACTGGAACAAACATTCCATTTAGAGAAGGGTTAAGAATTAGCAGTAGTATTTGATCTTCAGAAAGATAAACAGTAATTACGATAATGATTGCATACCTATACTACTACTATTAATAATAATTGTGGTATTTGTTAAGCACTTACTGTGTGCCAGGTACTGTACTAAGCATTGGGGTGGATAGAAGCAAATTGGGTTGGACACAGCCCCTGGTCCACATAGGGCCACTTTCTTAATCCCCATTTTGCAGATGAGGTAACTGAGGTGCAGAGAAGTGAAGTGCTCTGCACACAGTAAATGCTCAATAAGTATGTTTGAATGAATGAAAGTGACTTGACTAAGGTCACACAGCAGACAAATGGTAGAGCCGGGATTTTACGCATATACTTAAAAATTATAAATGTAATATCTAATATACATATATATATACAAATATATACACAAACACATCTGTCATTAATATTCAGAGATGATGATAGTATGGGGAGATTATAGCTATATGAATGGTCAATATAGTCCCTTTCATGTTTGTTATTATTATTATCATTGTTGCTGTTGTTATTATATTTGTTAAGTACCCACTAGATGTCAAGCACTATTCTAAGCACTGGGATAGATAGAAGTCAATCAGTTTGGACACAGTCCCTGTCCCAAATGGGACTCACAGTCTAAGTAAGAGGGAGTAAGATTTAATCCTCACTTTACATTTGATGAAACTGAGGCACAGATATTTGTGACTTGCACGAGATCAGTCAATCCAGCACTCAAATTTATTGAGCACTTACTTTGTGCAAAGCACTGTACTAAGTACTTGGAAGAGAAACAATACAACAGAATTGATAAATATGTTCCCTGCGCACAATAATTATCAAACGGCACACCGATTGGCAGAGCTGTGATTGGAACTCAGGTCCTCTGACTCCAAGGCCTGTGCTCTATTCATTAGGCCATGCTGCTTTACATACATTAATATGGTAACAGTAATAAGATTTGAGATATTTGTTAAGTCCTTACTATGTGCCAAGCACTGTTCTAAGAGCTGCATTGCTACAAGTAAATTTGGTTGGAAACAGTCACTGCCACACAGTCCTAATCTCCACTTTACAGATGAGGCAACTGAGACACAGAGAAGTGAAGTGACTGGCCCAAGGTCACATAGCAGACACATAGCAGAGCCAGGATTAGAACCCATGACCTCTGACTTCCAGGCCTGTGATATTTACCCTAGACCATGTTGCTTCTCCTGGTGGAATACTATCTCTAGCAGTCTGGACCAATTAGGGTAAGCAGTCCATTTCTAAATACTCTCAGTTCTTCCATAATGTGCATTTTCACTCCATGTCTTATATAGAATGCTGTGAGGTAACAAGGGATTCTCGTGAACGTGGATATCTCTTTGGACTGAACATTGATTAAGTGTTGGAAGAAGATCAATCAATCAGTGTTATTTATTGACCACTTCCTGTGTGCAGGCCACTATACCAAATGCTTGGGAAAATACAATACACCCCACATATCCCACCCCACATAGAGAAGCAGTATGGCTCAGTGGAAAGAGACTGGGCTTTGGAGTCAGAGGTCATGAGTTCGAATCCCGGCTTTGCCACTTGTCAGCTGTGTGACTGTGGGCAAGTCACTTAACTTCTCTGTGCCTCAGTTGCCTCATCTGTAAAATGGGGATTAAGACTGTGTGCCCCACGTGGGACATCCTGATTCCCCTGTGTCTACCCCAGCGCTTAGAACAGTGCTGGGCACGTAGTAAGCGCTTAACAAATACCAACATTATTATAACCAATCCCTAACTAAAACGTGCCGGTCTCACCTTCAAAACATCACCAAGATCCACCCTTTCCTCTCCATCCAAACCACTACCACGTTAGTACAATCCCTCATCCTATCCCGACTGGATTACTGCATCAGCATCCTTTCTGATCTTCCAACCTCCTGTCTCTCCCCGCTTCAGTCTATACTTACCTCTGCTGCCTGGATTATCTTTTTACAGAAATGCTCTGAGCATATCAACCACCTCCTCAAAAATCTCCAATTGTAGTCTATCATCCTCTATGTCAAGTAAAAACTCCTTACTATTGGCCTCAAATCTCTCCATCACCTTGTCCCTTCTTACTTCACCTCCCTTCTCTCCTTTACATCCCAGCCCACACACTCTGCTCCTCTGGTGCTAACCGTCTCAATGGGCTTTGTTCTCACCTGTCCCGCCATCGACCCCTGGCTCATGTCCTACCTCTGGCCTGGAATGCTCTCCCCCATCACAACTGCCAAACTATCTCTCTTCCCCCCTTCAAAGTCCTACTGAAAGCTGACTTCCTCCAGGAGACCTTCCCAGACTAAGTCCCCTTTTCCTCTGCTCCCCCTCCCCTCCTCATTGCCCCGACTTCCTCCCTCTGCTCTATCTCCTTCCCCACCCCCACAGCACTTGTGTATATTTGTACATATTTATAATTCTATTTATCTTTATTATCTGCATATATCTATAATTCTTTTTATTTATGATGATGCTACTGATGCTCTTTACTTGTTTTGATGTCTATCCCCCCCTTCTGGACTGTGAGCCCATGTGGGCAGGGATTGTCTCTATTTATTACTAAATTGTTCTTTCCAAGTGCTCAGTACACTGCTCTGCACACAGTAAGTGCTCAATAAATACGTTTGAACTGAATGAGGAGAAACAGGAGGGAAGGATTTCAGGGAGGAGGCTGATGCAGTAATTAAAGAGGGAAATGATGAGTGTGATTAAGACTCTCTTCCCCAGATCTCTCTCCTTTCTGTATTTTCTATTAACTTAAATCTGTGCCCTTTGGGCATTTAATATTCATCCCACAGCACTTATATACATATCTATAAATGACATATTATAAATTATTTATATTAATGCTTGTCTCCCCCTCTAGACAATAAGCTCACTGAAGACATGAAACATGTCTACCAACTCTGTTGTACACTCCCAAGCGCCTGATGTGGTGAACCCATAACAACCTGCCTTATTAGTGACTGTTTGTGGTCCCGCGAACAACAAGAAGGAAGAGACTGGTGAAAGCACTGATGGGCTCTAGTTGAGGCAGGTGACTGCGGATCTGTGGGGGTGGAGCATGGAGGAAGGCATGGTTTTCTCTCCCTTTTCTACAGGCCTGGCGTGGCAGAAGCAAAAAGGAAGCACACTGAGAGCAGCAGGAGAGCAGCACTTGGAAGTGGAAAGAGGAAGCATCGACAGAACGGGCTACTTTGACCATAGACTGGCATTGGACCCTTGGTGGAGTGGAGTGAGTGAATGTGGGTATGGGTCACTCCCTTGCACATTGGTAAAACTAAGTAAAAAACTTTCCAAAGTAACCTTGGTGATCAGAGGTGTGGTTTGACTTTACTACGTGTCACCGAGGCTCCCCTGGTCCAGGAAGGTCCCGGTTGGTACGATCCGGGGGGGCTTGGGACACTTAGAACAAGTTCTGCATGCAGTAAGAGCTCGGTAAATTCCATTGATGATAATGATCAGCATGGTAGCCGTTGGATGGAGAGGAAAGGACAAATTCTAGAGATGTCGCGAAGGTAGAAACCGACAGGATTTCGTGACAGGTTGAAAGTGTGGGTTGAATAAGAAGTAAATCAAGGATCATGCCAAGGTTTTGGATTTGTGAGACAGGGAAGATGGTAGTGCTGACTACAGTGTTGGGAAAGTCATGGGGAGGACCCCTCTAGACCATACGCTCACTGTGAGCAGGGAACATGTCTGTTCATTCACTCAGTTGTATTTATTGTGTGCAGAGCACTGTACTAAGCACTTGGAAAGTACAGTTCAGCAACAGAGGCAATCCCTGCCCACAGTGGGCTCACAGTCTAGAAGAGGGGAGACAGGCATCAAAACAAGGAAACAGATATCAGTAGCATCAATATAAAAATAATAATAAAATTATAATGGCATTTGTTAAGTGCTTACTATGTGCCATGCACTGTTCTAAGCACTTGGGGGGGATACAAGGTAATCAGGTTGTCTCACATGGGGCTCACAGTCTTAATCCCCATTTTACAGATGAGGTAACTGAGGCACAGAGAAGTGAAGTGACTTCCCCAAAGTCACACAGCTGACAAGCGGAGGAAAGCTGGGATTAAAATCCATGACCTCTGACTCCCAAGCCCATGCTCTTTCCACTGAGCCGCACATCATTAATAAAAATTAATAGAATTATATTTACTTTTTCATGTAATGTAATATAATATATAATAGAACACAACACAATATATAATATAGCATATAACACAATATAATATATTTATGAATATAAATATATATAAAAATCTAATAACATATTTATTTTTTCATTTTTGTCCGTGGGACAAACTGATTACCTTGTATTTACCCCAGGGCTTAGAACAGTGCCTGGCACATAGTAAGCACTTAAAAATACCATCATCATCATAATTACAATAGCACAATAAACAGACACATTCCCTGCCCACAACCAGCTTAAAGTCTAGTTGGTAGACATGTTTTTTGTCCACAAAGAGCTTGCTGTCTATAGTGGGAGACAGAAATTAGTATAAATAAATAAATTGTGGCCATGTGCCTAAGTGCTGAGGGGCTCAAGGTGGAGTGAATAAAGGTTGTATCTGCTCTGGGGGTGGATACAAGGTGATCAGGTTGCCCCACGTGGGGCTCACAGTTTTAATCCCCATTTTAAAGATGAAGTAACTGAGGCACAGAGAAGTGAAGTGACTTGCCCAAAGTCCCACAGCTGACAAGCTGCAGAGTGGGGATATGAATCCATGACCTCTGACTCCTAAACCCGGGCTCTTTCCACTGAGCCACGCTGCTAAGCAAAAAGTAAGGAAAACAAAAGGTAAGGATTATCTCGTATCTACCCCAGCACTTAAGCATTTTTCTACAAAAACGTTCAGGGCATGTTTCCCCACTCCTCAAGAAACTCCAGTGGTTGCCCATCCACATTCTCATAAAACTAAAACTCCTCATCATTGGCTTTAAATAATAATGTTGGTACTTGTTAAGCGCTTACTGTGTGCAGAGCACTGTTCTAAGCGCTGGGATAAAACATGAGTCTCACAGTCTTAATCCCCCTTTTACAGATGAGGTAACTGAGGCCCAGAGAAGTGAAGTGACTTGCCCACAGTCACACAGCTGACAAGTGGCAGAGCCGGAATTCGAACCCATGACCTCTGACTCCCAAGCCTGGGCTCTTCCCACTGTGCCACGCTGCTTCTCATAAAGCACTCTGCCCCCTCCCACCTCACCTCACTAGTTTCCTACTTACAACCCAGCCCACACACTTCGCTCCTCTAATTCTAATCTTTTCACTCTGCCTCGATCTTGTCCATCTCACCGCCGAGCCCTCGCCCACCTCCTCCCTCTTTCCTGGAATGTCCTTCCTCCTCAAATCCGGCAATTATCCTCATCCACTTCAATGCCTTATTGAAGACATATCTCCTCTAAGAGGACTTCCCTGACTAAGCCCCTCCTTTATTCTGCTTCCCCTTCCTTCTGCATCACCCTGACTTACTCCCTTTGTTCCTTTCCGCTCCCCGGCCCACAGCACTTATGTACATATCTGTCATTTATTTATTTATATTAATGTCTGTCTCCCACCTCTAGACTGTAAGCTCCTTGTGAGTGGGGAATGTATCTGTTTATTTTTGTACTGTACTCTCCCAAACACTTAGTACAGTGCTCTGCACACAGTAAGTGCTCAATAAATATGAATGAATGAATAACTTAAATATTATTATCATATTAATAATAATCATCCATCCATCAACCAATGGTATTTGTTACGTGCTTGGCAAATTACACCACAACAATGTAACAGACATTCCCAGGACACACTGAGCTATTATTATTATTATCATTAAGAGCAGCCAAAGAGATAGAGGAAAACCAGGAGATGAGGTTGTCTGTTGCCAAATTGTTTTTTCCAAGAGCTTAGTACAGTGCTCTGCACACAGTAAGCGTTTAATAAATACGATTGAATGAATGAATGAAGAGTTTTGGTGCAGCCAAGATTACATAATGTTTCCAGGAGAAGGGGATGGTCTACAGTGTCAAAGGCAGCAGAACGGTGGAGGAGGATTAGGATGGAGCAGAGGCCCTTGGACTTGGTAACCTTAGAGAAGACCATCTGCGTAGAGTAAAGGGGACAGAAGCTTGATTGCTGGGGTCCAGAGAATGAGCAGGAGGAGAGGAAGTGAAGACAACTCGCTCAAATGTTTGGAGAGGAATGACAGGAGGGAGATAAAGTATTAGCTGGAAGGTGTCGTGGAGTTAAGGGAGGGTTTTTTTTAGGGTAGGGATTACATGAGCATGTTTGAAAGCAGTGGAAAGGAATCACTGGCAAATGAGTAGCTGAAGAAAGGGAGGGAAGAAAGGAGGGGCGATTGATTTGATAAGGTGAGAAGGGATGATTGTGAATGTGAGAGTCCTTCAGTGGTATTTATTGAGTGCTTACTATGTGCAGAGCACTGTACTAAACTCGTGGGAGAGTACTTTACAGCAGAATTAGCAGTCACAGCCTCTGCCAATAATGGCTTTACACTTCAAGAGTGTAATTCCCACACTGCAGAACTGAGGGTCACTTTTGCCAACAGATGTTATAAGGCCTTGAAGGATTCATGTATTCCAACTCTATTTTATTGTTCTCTTCCAAGCACTTCAGTACTCTATACACAGTAAGCACTCAGTAAATACCCCTGATTGATACTACCCCTCTCTGGAAAAAAAAAAGATCAATGGTGGGCTTCCTTTTTGCATAATAGTCATTTTAAGATGAGGTTGAGGGAATGATAGAGGAGTGATAATCAACAGGTCTTATTTTAATAATAATGTTGGTATTTGTTAAGCGCTTACTATGTGCAGAGCACTGTTCTAAGCACTGGGGTAGATACAGGGTAATCAGGTTGTCCCACATGGGGCTCACTGTCTTCATCCCCATTTTACAGATGAGGCAACTGAGGCACAGAGAAGTGAAGTGACTTGCCCACAGTCACACAGCTGACAAGTGGAGGAGCCGGGATTCGAACCCATGACCTCTGACTCCCAAGCCTGGATTCTTTCCACTGAGCCATGCATTGCACTGAGTCATCCATCCTCCCTCATCTGGTTTCCCTGTAGACAATGGCATGCAATGTCAAATAGTTAGCAGAGGTAACAGAGGTCTGAGGTTGTACAGTAGAAGACATCTAGGTGATGTTTCAACCTGTTTGAACTTTTTTTTTTTTTTGGTATTTGTTAAGCGCTTACTATGTGCCGAGCACTGTTCTAAGCGCTGGGGTAGACACAGGGGAATCAGGTTGTCCCACGTGGGGCTCACAGTCTTAATCCCCATTTTACAGATGAGGTAACTGAGGCACCGAGAAGTTAAGTGACTTGCCCAAAGTCACACAGCTGACAAGTGGTAGAGCCGGGGTTCGAACCCATGACCTCTGACTCCAAAGCCCGTGCTCTTTCCAGTGAGCCACGCTGAACTCACACTAGCCATACAAAGTGTTGAAGTCTTAGCACCTCACTAAGAGCAGTGGAAACGGGAATTTAAAGAAACCAGCTCACTGCGTCATACCAGGGACATATGCACTTTCTTGAGATGTGATTACAAAAACAATTACCTAGAGAATTTGAAAGAAGATAGCAGGCACTGAATAATAATAATAACAATGACAATAACAATAATTGTGGTGTTTGTTAAATGCATACTATGTGCCAAGCACTTTACTTAGCACTGGGTTACAGAAAGATAATTAGATTAGAGACAGTCCCTGTCCTAAATGTCTTACAGTCTAATGGGGAGGGAGAAGAGCATTGGATCTCCATTTTACAGATGAGGAAACTGAGGCCCAGAGAAATTAAGTGACTTGCCCAAGGTAACCCAGTAAGCAAGTCAGTATTAGAACGTAGGTCCTCTGACTTTAATTTATTGAAGTTTTTTTTCTTAATGATTTCACGTGCTTCTCAACCAATTTATTCTCTGGTAAGAGATGATTAAGAGAAAACCTAGTGGAAGGAGCAACAGCCTGGAAGTCAGAAGGACCTGGGTCCTAATTCCGACTCTGTCACTTGTCTGTTGTGTGACTTTGGGCAAGTCAGTTAATTTCACTGTGCCTCATTTACCTCATCTGTAAAATGGGAATTAAGACTATGAGCCCATGTGGGACAGGGATTATGTTCAACCAGATCAGTTTTTATCTATTCCAGTGTTTAGAACAGTGCTTGACACATAGTAAGCACTTAATAAATACAATTATTATTATTATTATTATTATTATTATCACACATACCCTGTACATGTAGAAACTCACATTTAGTGATGCAGGTTAAATTACCCAAAGTTTATTCACAAACCTAGAGAGTGAAAACCAGTTCTCTCTGCGGGGTCACAGTGCTTTATAAAAAATAGGTGTCTCCACACGTTGTTAGAATCATTATTCCTCATTTTTAGTTTCTGCTTCAGGTGATATCTCCCATGAACACATTGAGATTTATGGCTTTGTTTTGGTTTAATGATGAAGTGTGCTCAAACTACAGTGATAGGATTTACTGGGGTCAGTTGAGAAGTAAGACCTGCTCTGTTTTATATCCCCGGGGAGCCACTAAGAGCTGCTGAAAAAAATTCCACTTGAAGAAATTGATCTTGCCACACTTCCCGAAGTTCCTTTGAGATGTGTCAGATGGGAGTTGAGCAGACTGAAACAAAATGGATTCCGATAAAGTATCTCTACCTAGCCTTGTGTGGGCGGAGTCCGTTGTATAATCTAAGTGGATCCCAGACCTGTTTGGTTGGGACATCCTCCTGTTTGGTTTCTGCATAGACACCTTCCCATTTCTAGACTTTCAGGCTGGAGAGCAGGAGGGAAGGGCTGCAGCATACATAATAATAATTATCATTATTGTATTTGTTAAGCACTTACTATGTGCCAGGCGATGAGGTGGATTCAAGCAACATGGTTTGGACACAGTCCCTGTCCCATGTGGGGCTCACAATCTCAATCCCCATTTTACGGATGAGGTAACTGAAGTCCAGAGAAGCGAAGGGACATGCCCAAGGTCACACAGCAGACAAGTGGCATAGCTGGGACTGGAACCCATGACCTTCTGACTCCCAGGCCCATGCTCTAACCACTGAGTCAAGATGCTTCTCCATCTGGGATGCTTCTGCATAAGGACAGTTACATGCAAAATTGACATCAGGACTCTTGGGATGAACTTGGGGTGATCACATTTGAGGCATTATTAATAATACCTCTAATGTGATCCTGGTTTCGTGTATCAGTCAATCAATGGAATTCATTGCCTGCTTACTGTGGGCAGGGCACCGTACTAAATGCTTGAGAAAGTACAGTGCATCAGAGTTGGAATATGCATCCCTCCCCACAGAAGTTTACAGTCTAGAGGGAGAGACATACATTGAAATAAATTACAGATAGGAGAAATGGCATTACAGATAGGAAAAATGGGAGGATGTAAGGACGTGTTCTTGAGTGCTGGGGGGCAGAGGGTGGGATGAATATGAAATGTTTAGTACAATGCTCTGCCCACAGTAAGTGCTCAATAAATATGATTGAGTGAATAAAGGGTACAAATATAAGTCCATAGCTGACACAGAAGAGCAAGTGAGTAGGGGAAATGGGGTTTAGTTGGTGTTGGTCTCTCGGGAGAGATATGATTTTAGGATGGATTTGAAGGTAGCGAGAGCAATGGTGTGTCAGATATGAGACGGAAGAGAGTTTCAGGCCAGAGGAGGACATGGGAAGGAGCTGTCAGCGAGATAGAAGAGATTGAGATAGAGTAACAAGGTTGGCATTTAAGGAGTGAAGCGTGGGGGCTGGGTTGTAGTAGAAGATTAGTGAAGTGAGGTAGAGGGGATGAGGTGATTGTGTGACTTACAGTCAATTGTAAGGCGTTTCTGTTTGGTACGGATGAGCTACCACTGGAGGTGTTGAGGACGGGAGAGACATTGAACTTTCTTAGGAAAGTGGTCTGGAAGGCAGAGTTAACTATGGACTAGAGTGGGGAAAGACAGGAGGCAGAGAGATCTGTAAGGAGGTTGATGTAGGGAATATGTGCTAAGTGCTTGATTCACCATGGTAACAGTTTGGATGGAGAGGAAGGGGTGGAATCTAGTGATGTGGTGAAGGTAGAACAGACAGGATTTAGTGACAGATTGAATATAATAATAATTAATGATTTGGTATTTGCCAAGCGCTTACAATGTGCCAGGCACTGTACTAAGCACTGGGGTGGATGCAAGCAAATACGGTTGCACACAGTCCCTGTCGCACATGGGGTTCACAGTCATAATCTCCATTTTACAGATAAGGTAACTGAGACACAGAGTAGTGAAGTGACTTGCCCAAGGTCACACAGCAGACAAGAGGCGAAGCCGGGATGAGAACCTATGACTTTCTGACTCTCAGGCCCGGGCTCTACCCACTACGCCATGCTGCTTCTCACTTGTGGATTGAATGAAAGAGATAAGTTGAGGATAATGCCAAGGTTACAGATAGGCTTGTGAAACAGGGAGGATGGTGGAGCTGTCTACAGTGATGAGAACATGAGGGGAAGAACAGGATTTGGAAGATAAGGAGTTCTGTTTTGGAATGTTAAGTTTGAGTTGTCAGGAGTTCAGTTCATGGTAACTGAAATCCATCAGTGAAGTCAGTGATATTTATCACTATCCTGGGTGCACAGGACCGTACTAAGATTATGGAGAGAGTACATCAGTCGGAAAATATATTGCTTCTGTCCTCAGGGAGCTTACAGTTTAATAGAGGAGACAGACAGTTGTAATGGCTAAGAGGAAAACGGAGTGGATGCTCAAGAAATATTGCAGTTCCTGGGAGAGTAGACATCTGGGCTAGGAAAGGAAGTGGGATGACAAAGTGATTTTCAGTACCTGGCTCCTAGCACCAAAAATCTGGTCGGCCAGCCACCTCTGGCCTTTGCGGTTGGTCTAAATTATGAGCAATCCTACCTAAGCCTGCGGGACTCACAGCTGAGTTTTGGACCTTGAGGTTGACACTGAGGCATTGCATTTCGGTAGAAAAACATCACTGTCTACAAGTACTAAGGGTCATTTGAACTCTTGAGTAATTAATACATTTTTGCATTCACTGGCTATTTTGTCAGAAGTGTCAATAACTCTAATTTGGGATAGAGGTAAGGAAATTCAGGACTCTTTGATGTCAGAGTGGAGCAGGGAGATTCATGTTCAAGAGACTCCTCTCGGCTTTGTTGTCAGAGCCTCTCGTTTCAAACTGACATTACACACCACTCGTCACTCTCAGTGTCAGAAGTTATATCAGCATCTAAAGCCGTG
Source organism: Ornithorhynchus anatinus (assembly GCF_004115215.2). NCBI lineage: Eukaryota > Metazoa > Chordata > Mammalia > Monotremata > Ornithorhynchidae > Ornithorhynchus > Ornithorhynchus anatinus. The sequence goes on from NC_041731.1 coordinate 92,005,153, forward strand.
GCTGTATCTACTGGATGAAGAGTTTCCCAGTTCTCCTACAAGAACATCAATCACTCTTTATTCTCAGCATTCGAACTTGCTCATCTGGAAGTGACAACATTTCCCCACAGCCTTGAAAATTATCTCTGGATTAAAACAGGGCTGAGGTTGCTGAAGTAATTGACGGCTCATTCGGTAATTCAGAAACCAGAATGGTTGCAGACGTTTCCCGATCGTTAATGTTTTGACCTCACACTGTATTTGCCACCAGAAATGAAAGTGCTGGGGTTATATTAGCAAACACTTTCAAGTGGCTTTCTTTCTGCAACATTTATGTTAAAGTACATTAATGGACACTCTCGTGCTACTCCCCAGTTAGACCGTGCTGCACGTTTCCTCCTTCTCTGTCAATTTTCCTTTTTCCTCTTTCTGTAAACCTCCTAATGGATAGGACCCCGCCTTGTTATAGAATCCCTATGCCGTATCATCCAAGTTTGAAGAAGGCTGAGATCATTTATCAGCTTGAATTTAGAAATCTTGTCACACATCTAAATATTTTAATTGGTGACTGCTGAATGCAGGCCTAGAATTCTGCTACCTAAGCAGTGCACTATTCAATTACACATGGATAAATTAGAAGTCATGGCTAAATCATGATTAAATCAAATAAGGCAGCTCATCCTTTGGGAGACTTGCAGAATACGCAGCCAGTGTGACATCAAGCTTCGCTCCACATGAGTGTTTCTCAAGCAGTTTAGTGTCTATTTTTCCAGTAATATTTTCGTCCTCGCACTTCACCAGTTTCACGTTCTAATGTTGACTTCTTGAGTAGTGTCAAGAAAATTTCACTGGCTTTGCGTTGTGTTTAAGTGGGTATGTCTGAGACAAGTTTATTTCTACTAGCGCTAGCAGGGAGCGGTGTTTGACAGGCGGAGTTTTTTCTACTACCTAAGGCCAACTCAACTCCAAACAATACAGAGTTGGTAGAGAATCCTAGCTTCACACCTGACTGGAGAGCACAATACATGATATAAACTTTGACAGTAGGAGTAAATTCCAACTTGGAGTAATTGCTCAGTTCTGCCTGGTTCTCCCCATTACAGAGGTCAGTGGGCAAATACCTCTCTCTTAGGTTGATGAGCCAACCATGGCCCATCTTTTCTCAAGATCTTGATGTACCAACCTCCCCAATAAGGCAGACCCCTGGGCAGGACAAACAAAGGAGGAGAGGATACGCGATATGTCCACTTTGAATAAAATCCCCTCTGGACAGAGAGCTCACTGAGGACAGGAATAATCTCTCAAGTACTTGTACTCTCCCAAGTGCTTTGCACACAGTAAGCACTCAATAAATATGATTCAGTGAATGAATGAACTGGTGGTTTGGTCAGGTGAAATGGAACCCAGGCCTGAAAGCCCATCACCTTCCATCTCTTGGTATTCTACTGGTATTCTACAGTCAGCAGAGTTATTCTTGCTCACTTAAAATAGGAGAAAATCAAGCTGGGCCAGAGGCAAAACAGTTCAGAGGGCTGGTCTGAAGAGAAGGGGGCAAATGCTAGGTCCACATCATTTTGCTTTCATAGTAGTTTCAGGAGACTCTTGAAAGACTTTCCTTCTGGAATGAAAACAAGGAATTCCTCAAACACCAGGCTAGGCACAACGGTCCTGACACCTCGGCTTTCCTAAGAGACAGTGGGAGATGTCAGATTACGTGTTCAGGGATAGTGAAGGCAGAAAGGTACAGCAGAGGACATTTGAAGGATTCAGTATAAAAGAGTCAATCAGTCAGACCCAGTGGAAGGAGCATGGGGCTAAGAATCAGAGGGCCTGCGCTCTAATACTGGCTCTGCCAATGATGATATTGATGATGGTATTTGTTAAGCGCTTAGTATGTGCCAAGCACTGTTCTAAGCTCTGGGGTAGATACAAGGTAATGAGATTGTCCCACGTGGGGCTCACAGTCTTAATCCCCATTTTACAGGTGAGGTAACTGAGGCACAGAGAAGTTGAATCACACAGCTGATAAGTGGCAGAGCTGGGATTAGGGCCCACCATCTCTGACTCCCAAACCCGGGCTCTTTCCACCATCTGCCCTGTGATCTCGGTTAAATTATTTTACTTCTCTGTGCTTCAGTTTTCTCATCTGTAAAATTGGGTTTAAATCCTACTCCCTCCTATCTAGACTGTGTTCCTCAGGTGGGACATAGGGACCGCATCCAATCTGATTAACTTGGCTCGACTCCAGTGCTAAGTGCAATGTTTGCCACATAGTAACCACTTAACGTATCACAAAAGGAATAACCTCAGGGAATTTGGATGTCCGAGAGTGGCTGGGAGACCTCAGGAGGATGCTGCAGTCACAAACAGAGTGAAGGAGGTGGAGAAAGAAGGGGAGTACATCTTTCAGAGAAGAGATCTCGGGAAGACCATGATGGAAAGAGATTGAGTCAAAGAGAGTCAGCAAGCAGTCCTTAGAACATTTGCATCAGGGGAGCCAAGCATCTCCCTTTATGTGTGTTTTGGTAGGAAAAACACTCGGGTCGAACATTCATTTCCTTTAGCCACACCTGCACCACAGACAGAATGTCATGGTCATCTGTCAGAATGAAGGGCAGATACATCTATCTCTAGCTACATTTAAAACATATAGTTCCCCTTAACAGCATGAATGAGAGTATCAGCTTAACCTATGAATTGAAGGTCAGGGGCAAACTCCCTTTCTTAAAGTTTCAGATAAAGATAGATAGGGACAATGTTTAGAGGCCCATTATCTACATGAATGTATCTCTACCAGTAGATGATGATGATTATATTCTCCATGAGAACAATCCTGGCTTGCATCATCCAACATTAACTTTCACGTGCCGAACTGTACTTTCCAAGCACTTAGTACAGTGTTCTGCACACAGTAAGCACTCAATAAATACAATTGAATGAATGAATACTACCTGCTCGTCAAGATTTGAGAATTGTTAGCCTCTGAAGCCCGGAGCTAACAGCTCTAAAGGAAGATCTATGTTAATATCATTATTATATTTGCTATCATATTGTTTAGTGCTTACTGTGCTGGGTAGATACAAGTTAATCAAGTTGGACACAGTCCCTGTCTCACACAGGGCTCAAAGTCTAGGTAGGAGAAAGAACAGATAATTTGTCTCTGTTTTTCTAACCATGCTCTCTCTGGGCTGGAACAAGTTTACCAAAAATGCTGTATTGTCTTCTCCCAAGCACTTAGTATGATGCGCTTTTATTTTTATGGTTTTTGTTAAGTGCTTACTACGTTGTCAAACACTGTTTTAAGTGCTGGGCATAGTTGTGAGCCCACCACAAGCTGCCTTATTAATGACTCTTTATGATCCCGTGAAGAACAACAAGGGAGAGACTTTGCAAAGGCAATGATGGGCTCCATCTGAGGCAGGTGATTGCTGGCCTCTGGGTGCAGAGCATGGAGGGGGGTGGGGCTTTCTTTCCCTGTTCTACCTAGTAACAGGCCTGGAACAATCAGTGACGTCAAGTAGAGCCCCAGCTGTGATGCCTAAGGCAGATAAAAGGCACCCAGGAGCACTTGTGGCATTTGGAGCAGAAGCATCCAAAGAAGCAATAAGGAAGCACGGTGAAAGCAGAACTTGGAAACAAAAAGAAGAAGCATTTGCCAAACGGGCTTCTTTGACCACAGACTGGTATTGGATTCTTGGGTGGTGGAATGAGTGAGTGTATGCATGTTTCACTCCCTTGCATGTTGGTAAAACTAAGCAAAAAACTTTACACATTAACTTTGGTGATCAGAGGTGTGGTTTGACTTCTCCTATGTGTCACCGAGGCTCCGCCAGTCCAGGAAAGTCTTGGTTGGTACAAATCAGGAGGGCTCGTGACAATAGTAAGTATTCCATAAGTACTAATATTATGATGGTGATGATTGCATTCTCCCAAGTGCTTAGTACAGTGCTCTGCACACAGTAAGGCTCAAAAAGTGTCATTGGTGATGATAATGTCATTAGTAATGCCATAAGTAGCAAACCTCCCACCCAAACAAGAATTTTTAGTTACAGTGCCTTGCCCAAACCAGTGAGGGATGATCGATCCAGCTCCTCCAAACACATGAAAGAAGGGCAATGCACACATTAGACAAGAAGATCAAAAGTCTACTGAAACAGTGAAAGCTGTCAACCAACAAGAAGCCTGTGGTGAAACATATTGTGGCTCCCGTGTCAGTAAACATTTCTGAAGGACAAAAAACACGACTGCAGTAGAAAGGGGAAACAGAGCGTCAGCATCAGCCTCTATCGACCCATACAGGAAACGGAACCCTTGGTGGTAACCCCACGTACCTGATCCAGGTTAGAGGTCGGATGGACAAAAAGACAGCAAGATGATATTCCTGTACAAAGAGAGGATGTCCACTGACTGTCTCTGTACGGAAGCGTCTTCTGGAGTCTAGAAACCTAAACCACCCCCCCAGGTCCTCCTAAAATTCTTCCTAAAGATCAATAATTGAGGTCGAGTTTTACATCACCCAGAAGCACCCAATATCATCTTCATCAGGAACTTCTTTGTTAGAGGGTTCTCACGAAAATCAATGTCAAAGAAAACCAAGAGCCTCTGAACGCCAACCATGACACAGCATCACTGGGTGATTTAATAAGTAGATGCAGCAGGCAGTAGTTCTGAGCAGTGAATCAATCAAGCATGTTTATTGAGTGTTTATAGTGTGCAGAGCACTGTACTACTAATAATAATAATGTTGGTATTTAAGTGCTTACTATGTGAAGAGCACTGTTCTAAGCTCTGGGGTAGATACAGGATAATCAGGTTGTCCCACATGAGGCTCACAGTCTTAATCCCCATTTTATAGATGAGGTAACTGAGGCACAGAGAAGTTGTGACACTTGCCCACAGTCACACAGCTCACAAGTGGCAGAGCTGGGATTCGAACCCATGACCTCTGACTCCCAAGCCTGTGCTCTTTCCACTGAGCCACACTGCTTCTCTAAGCATTTGAGAGAGTACAATACAACAGAATTAGCAGAGACATGCCCTGCCCATAATGAGCTGGGGGGGGCAGGCATTAATATAAATAAATAAGTAATCTACAATATAAAATTTAAATATAAGTTCATAAGTGCCATGGGGTTGGGGGTGGAGTGAATATCAAATATCCAAAAGTCACAGTTCCAAGAGCACAGACGACACAGAAAGGAGAGTGAGCCGGGGAAAAGAGGGCTTAATTGGAGAAGTTTCTGGGAGAGGATGCGATCTCAAATACTTTCAAGGTGGAGAGGGTGGTGGTCTGGCATAAGTGGAAGGAGAGGGAGTTCCAGGCTAAAGGGAAAATGTGGGAAAGTGTTCCACAGTGAGATAGATGAGGTTGGAGCACAGTGATAAGCTGGTTCTAGAGGAGCGGAGTGTGTGGCCTGGGCTGTAGTAAAAGAATAATAATAATAATTATGGTATTAAGTACTTAATATGTGCTAGGCACTGTACTAAGTACTGGGAAGCAACTTGGATGAATCAACAACCTTACTCAACCACGTGTCCTCCCACAAGTTTGTAACAGTCATGAAAAGATCAATCAATGGTATCTACTGAGCACTTACTGTGTACAATGCACTGTACTACTATACGAAGCTCTTGGGAGGTTACAATACATCAGAGTTGGTAGACATGTTCCCTGCCCACAACAAACACAGTCTAGAGGATGAGCTTACAAACATACACACACACTTTAATGAATTTTAAGGAAGCTTTGATAAGTAGTTTTTAGTCTGAAAATGTTTCTGCTGAAACTGAAGTTAAAGTAACTTGCCGAAGGTCACACAGCAGACAGATGGTGGAGCTGGGGTTAGAATCCAGGTCTTCTGCCTCCCAGGCCCGTGCTCTTTCCATTAGGCCACAGTGCTTAGTACAAGAGTTAATTGTATTGCATCCATGTGGAAATAGGATGTATTGATTAGGCTCCCTTGCAATCATTTTCAAACGCCATGTCCACCCTCCTTGTCACCAAAAAAAAAAAAAAAGCAAACCCCAAAACAAACAAATCCTAATTTAGGAGTCCAAAGTTGGGATTTTTGACTCGAAAAACCTTATCAAAGCTCTGCTGGAAATTAGGGTTGGAATCAAAACCTCCGCTTTTGGGTAATACGTGGTCACCCTGAGAATTGGGATGGAGAAGCAACTTGGCCTAGTGGTTAGAGCACAGGCCTGGGGATCAGAAGGACCTGGGGTTCTAATCTTGGCTCCACCATTTGTTTGCTGGGTGACTTTGGGCAAGTCACTTATCTTCTCTGTGCCTCTGTTACCTCATTTGTAAAATGAGGATTAAGACCGCGAGGCCCGTTTGGTATTTATCGAGCACTTACCGTGTGAGGACCCTGCACTAAGCACTTGGGAGATTACAATAGAGGTGGAAGACACATTCCCTGCCCACAGTGAGCTTACATTCTAGAAAACACGGTTTCTGTCCAACCTGATTAGCTTGTATCTACCCCAGTGCTTAGTTTGATGCCTGGCACATCATAAGTGCTTAACAAATATCATAAATAAAAAAAGAAAGGGTGACCAGCTGCTGCATTTCTGAAAAGCAGAGCTACAGGAGGCCACTTTGCTGATCTCTCCAGTCCAGCTCAGCCCATAATAATTTTGTTTCAGCAGTCACCCAAATGTGGCTGTTAGAGAAATGAAAATTGCTCAACAGGAACCTGGGAACGAAGGGCCACAAGCTTCCCAGAAAGTTCAAGGTATGTCGCCACAGGTGTTCTGAATAGTGGAAATGAGGACCTTAGGCTTCTCAGAAAATGTGTCGCAATAATGTGTTGGGCCAAGAAACTTTGGGAATGCAGCGTGGCCTAATAGAGCACGGGTCTGGGAATCAGAAGGACCTGGGTTCTAATCCTGGTTCTGCCACTTTCTGCTGTGTGACCCTGGGCCGGTCACTTCACTTCTCAGTGCCTCAGTTACCTCAACTGCAAAATAAAAATAAAAATAATTATGGTATTTAAGTGCTTACTATGTGCTAAGCACTGTTCTAAGCACTGGGGTAGATCCAAGGAAATCAGGTTGTCCCAAGTGGGGCTCACAATCTTAATCCCCATTTTACAGATGAGGTAACTGAGGCTCAGAGAAGTTAAGTGACTTGCCCAAGGTCACACAGCAGAAAAGTGGCAGAGTGGGGTTTAGAACCCACGATCTCTCTCACAAGCCTGGGCTCTTTCCACTAAGCCACGCTGCCTTCAGGCAGCGAACCCCATGTGGGGCATAGACTGTGTCCAACCTGATCAGCTCGTATGTACCGCAGCATTTAGTACATTGCCTGGCACATAGTAAGTGCTTAACAAATACCATTAAAAAAAATAAATTGGTAGTTTTTCTTATCTGAAAAATGAGCAACATCAGCAATCATCAAACACCTGCCACCATGTAGGAATATTGATTCCATATTGACTTGCAGAAGAGATCATCACCACCCTTTGAATTTTGCAGTCATTTATTGCAGCCACTCAGCTTTGCCCCCAAATCCCTGAATAAGGGCTGAATAAGCCAGATGGTGTCGCTCTGAAATCTGGCAATCGCTATGCAAGTTGAAGGTTTTTAGGGACATAACGTCAGACAAAAAATCACGTCTGATCTAGCAAAGTCCTGTCAGCAATTGGGACAACTTGTTTTTCCAAGCCTTGGCAACAGATCAAATGCTGATCTGGACTAATTCCGATTAGCCTGGAAAATCTGATAAAAATCACAGCATGGGCCACCGACTGGAGGCCCAAGAGCCTGTTTAAAAAACAAACAAACAAAAAACTGAGCACCCAAGTATTGATGGAGAGGGGAAGGAGGGAAGCAGGTTCAAAAACGCCTTTTTAAAAGGTTTCCAATATCATCCCCAAAACATTTTGATTGATAGCCATGCTTTATTGATTGTGTATATATATATATAAATATTTGATATGATCTTTTAGCATCTTCACTTTTTTTAAAAATGCTCAGAGGGGTATGACGTGGGGCACAAGGCCGGAGACAGAGCCGGCTGCAGGAATTTCAAATCTATAGAGGGTTCGGTGAGGGTGAGGATGTGGATTTCAGGAGCCAGTTTGCTTGCAGCCTCTCTGACTGGACTTTGTTACCTCCCCACTCTGGGGAAGCTTCTGTTTGTTTTTCCTAGAACAACCTAGACTTGGGAAAGCAACAAAATCCATGAGAAGTGCTAGAATAGTGTCAGAAAAGCAGGTGGAGAGCTTTTAAATCTCTGCTTTTGCCCAAGTGAAGAGTTTTATAGGAAGAGCTTAAGGCTACGTGTTTTTTACAATTTTTTTATTTGTTTTTAATCTCCACTGGCCAGCAAAAGCATTTGGTTCTTAAAGGAAAATGGCCTCATCAGTCAGCATTCAAGAGTTCGTGCTTATTTTATGTAGGTTTCATACTCTGTCCCTCTTTGATTTATTATGGATTAGCTATTGTCTACCATTTCCTTTATATGTCTGCTTGGCTCTAATTATTTGAGTGCTGATCTCACACCCTTCCTAAATTTGGGCTGTCATGTGCTTAGCGGTGGAAAAGATTATGACATTTTTCCTGAAAGCTTGTGTCTGGCCAGGAAATTTCAGGCAAAATACAGGCAAAAGAGGTAAAAGAAGAAAACCATTTCATAAACTCGACGGAGCAGGTGACTTTAAGGAAGATTATTATTTGGTGACATTTACTTACTACTGACATGATATTTTAAAAGGCAAACACAGAAACTGGAACTTGCTATTTAATTGAGGTTCAGGTATTTCAGAGCTTGCTTATCTCTCCTGCTTGTCTGGTGTTTCCATGGAGTTCCTTCCCCACTTCTATTAGTCTGGAACGTGGGTAGCAAGTTGATGAACATTTTTAATGAGTAAATCCTTCCCTCTGCTAAATTTTCTAGATGATTAAATCTGATTTATAGGACGGGTTTCAACAAAAATGAATGAGGGAGGGAAATGAACTGAGAGGAGGAGGGTGGTCGGTAACTTGGAGCTGGGTAATATGTTTCACATGTGCTATAGCTGGAAGTTGCCACATCTATTCCATATCTATTGCACCACCCACCCCTGGCCTACATCCTGCTCCAGGCTGTCAAACTCCTCCCTGTTTATATGCAACAGACCACCACTCTTTCCACCTTCAATACTCCCCTAAATCACATCTCCTTCAAGAGGTCTTCCTAGACTACGCCCCGTCGTCCTAGGAACCGGGGTCTTGTCTCGTCTTATGCCGTCGAGTCATCTCCTCATCTTCCTGCAGAAACGATCTGGGCATGTCACTCCCCTTCTTAAACAACTCCAGTGGTTGCCTATCGACCTCCGCTCCAAACAAAAACTCCTCATACTAGGCTTCAAGGCTCTACATCACCTTGCCCCTTCCTACCTCTCCTCCCTTCTCTCTTTCTACCGCCCACCCTGCACGCTCCGCTCCTCTGCCACCCACCTCCTCACCGTCCCCCGGTCTCGCCTATCCCGCCGTCGACCCCCGGGCCACGTCCTCCCGCGGTCCCGGAACGCCCTCCCTCCTCACCTCCGCCAAACTGATTCTCTTCCCCTCTTCAAAACCCTACTTAAAACTCACCTCCTCCAAGAGGCCTTCCCAGACTGAGCTCCTCTTCTCCCTCTACTCCCTCTACCACCCCCCCTTCACCTCTCCGCAGCTAAAGGCATGGCTCAGTGGAAAGAGCCTGGGCTTCGGAGTCAGAGGCCATGAGTTCGACTCCCGGCTCTGCCACTTGTCGGCTGTGTGACTGAGGGCGAGTCACTTCACTTCTCTGTGCCTCAGTTCCCTCATCTGTCAAATGGGGATTAACTGTGAGCCTCACGTGGGACAACCTGATGACCCTGGATCTGCCCCAGCGCTTAGAACAGTGCTCTGCACATAGTAAGCGCTTACCAAATACCAACATTTTTTTTTAAAACCCTCTTTTCCCCCTTTCCCTCTGCTCCTCCCCCTCTCCCTTCCCATCCCCTCGGCACCGTACTCGTCCGCTCAACTGTATATATTTCCATTACCCTATTTATTTTGTTAATGAAATGTACATTGCCTCGATTCTATTTAGTCGCCATTGTTTTTACGAGATGTTCTTCCCCTTGACTCTATTGCCATTGTTCTTGTCTGTCCGTCTCCCCCGATTAGACCGTAAGCCCGTCAAACGGCAGGGACTGTCTCTATCTGTTGCCGACTTGTTCATTCCAAGCGCTTAGTACAGTGCTCTGCACATAGTAAGCGCTCAATAAATACTATTGAATGAATGAATGAATTAATACTATGTGCCGAACACTGTTCTAAGCTCTGGGGAAGGTACAGGGTGATCAGGTTGTCCCACGTGAGGCTCACAGTCTTCATCCCCATTTTACAGATGAGGTAACGGAGGCACCGAGAAGTGAAGTGACTTGCCCAAAGTCACACAGCTGACAAGTGGCAGAGTCAGGATTAGAACCCATGACCTCTGACTCCTAAACCCTTGCTCTTTCCACTGAGCCACGCTGCTTCTCTAACCTCAATCTCACTTGGGTCTGCCAGTCATATTCCAGTGGGAGCATGGGCGGCAACAGGTGAGAAGGAAGGGAGGGCTGCAGCATACACAGATCACTCAAGTTTTTGCACATTGTGGGACCTATTTTCCACCCAAGTGACCTCAGTAGAGCCCTCCTCAGGACCATAATTCCATAACCCAACAGGCTCTGGTTATGCCTTGTCAGTCGCTGTGACATTTCAGGGTTCACGTTAGCCAGCTACTTTTAGAAGCAACACGGCGTAGTGGATAGGGAATAGGCCTGGCGGTCAGAAGGTCATGGGTTCTAATCCCGGCTCCGCCACATGTCTGCTGCGTGATCTTGGGCAAGTCGCTTCCCTTCTTTGTGCCTCAGTTATCTCATCTGGAAAGTGGAGATTGAGACTGTGAGCCTGAAGTGAGATGGGGACTGTGTCCAACCCCATTTGCTTGCAAATATCTCAGAGCTCATTACAGTGTCTTTTACATAGTACGCGCTTAAATACTAAATTAGATTCCTGTTGGGATGATCCACTTTGTAGAATGCCCTGCTAGGTGATTTTTGGTCAGGAACCTCCATAATGACGGCATAGTCCCAGCAGATATCTCCCTCCTTCCAGACTTGTTTCTAGAATCCATGTGTCCTGATTCCTGGAGCTGTGCTGTTTCCGAATAACCAACAGCAGAGCTATGCGGCCTTATGAATGGCTTTCTCTAGAGCCACTTGTATTAGTTGTGGGCTAATTCAATTCTTCATAGGAAATAGTCTGGTCTATTAAGGAGAAGAGGATTAATGGAAGATTGATGATTACAAATGCTCATTCATGTTAAACCTTCCGTTGATTTTTCTATTGCCTCAGCTCAGAAAAGGTTCATGGAGTGTTCTATTTGGTTTCAGGACTGGGATACACCATTGCAGAGTTCTGCACATAAAAAACAGTATTTTTGATAATGATAATGACGATGTGTGCCCCCTAAGTGAAACTTCATATTACGGAAAACAAAGCAGACTTAAATCTGTTGCTAAAAATATATCTGTATTAATTTTAAAGGATAAAATATTTAAACTCAATCTTATAATGCATATTTACATGGAATTTCTTCTCCAGGAAATTTTATTAGTCCCTGGGATTGTACCTGTTAGCAGGGGTATGTGGACTATGGAAGTCCATTTCTCATTTGGGATTCCCCTCAGTTTATGATTTTGTTTGAGTCACTGCCTGTTTGCTAAATAAATAAATAAAAACAAAAAAATGAGACCATGGGACTGCAGGTAACTCTGGAGGGCAAACTTAAGCTTACTGGTTATTATCTGTAATTTATTTATTTGTATTTGCATTATTTATTTTGAAGCTTGTCTCTCCCACAAGATTATAAACTTGCTATGGTCAGGGAATGTGTCAACCAGTTCTGTTGTCTTGTACTCTTTCAAGCATTTGGTACAGTGGGGGGAAGCAGCATGGCTCAGTGGAAAGAGCCTGGGCTTTGGAGTCAGAGGTCATGAGTTCAACTCCCAGATCTGCCACTTGTCAGCTGTGTGACTGTGGGCAAATCACTTAACTTCTCTGTGCCTCAGTTACCTCATCTGTAAAATGGGGATTAACTGTGAGCCTCACGTGGGACAACCTGATTACGCTGTATCTCCCCCAGCGCTTGGAACAGTGCTCTGCACATAGTAAGGGCTTAACAAATACCAACATTATTATTATTATTATAGTGCTCTACACACAGTAAGTACTCAGTAAATATCATTGATTGTTATAGTTGTACCTATAAACATGCATATATTCATGCATACATGGATGTAATCTTTGGGCATATATGAGCACACACACACACATATAATATAGATATGATATTATTATTAATAATAATAATAAGTATTTGTTAAGCACTTACTATGTGCCAGGCACCGTACTAAGTGCTGGCAGGGATACAGGCAATTCATCAGACACCATCCCTGTCCCACATAGATCTCACAAACTTAATCCCCATTTTACAGATGAGGTAACTAAGGTCCCGAGAATTGAAGTGACTTGCCCAAGGCCACCCAGCAGACAAGTGGCAGAGCCGGGATTAGAACCCATGACCTTCTGACTCCAAGGCTCACGCTCTATCCACTGAGCCATGATACTTCGTTGCAAACTCCCACTAGATTGTAAGCTCCTCCCATTGATTGTAAGCTCCTTGAGGGCAGGGATCTTGCCTACCAACTCTATTGTATATTCTCCTAAGCATTTAGTACAGTGCAGAGCACAAAGTAAATATTAGTGAAAACCATTGATTGTCCACTGCTATAGTGGACTCTACAGTCCTCTAGACTGTAAGCTTCTTATGGGTAGGGAAAATGTCTGCTGTTGTATAGTACTCTCTCAAGCCCTTAGCACAGTGCTTGGCACATAGTAAGCGCTCAATCAGTACCATTGATTGATCGACTGATTGATTGCTATGCCACATTGTTTGGGTTATGCTTTATTGTATCTTTAAAGATTTTCATCTGTCCACCCTCTGGGCACCTGGATCAGGGCTGGGAAGAGCTTTCTTTTCAAAGTGAAGCTTTTATAACAGCAACATTAATAATAATAATAATAGCATTACTGTACTAAGCACGGGGTAGACGCAAGAAAATCAAGTAGGACACCATCCCTGTCCCACAAGAGGCTCATAGACTGAGGAGAGAGCAGGGAGACTCTCCATTTTGCAGATGAGGAAACTGAGGCACAAGAAGTCGAGTGATTCACCTGAGATGACACAGCAGGCAAACACAGAGATGGGATTACAAGTGTTTAGAACAGCGCTCAAGTGCTTAGTACAGTGCTTTGCACACAGTAAATCCTCAATAAATATGATTATTATTATTACTGCAACTCTGCCACTTGTCTGCTATGTGACCTTGGGCAAATCACTTCACTTCTCTGGGCCTCAGTTACCTCATCTGTAAAATGGGGATTGGTACTATAGGCCCCATATGGGACAGGGACTGTGTCCAAACTGATTTGCTTGTATCCACTCTAGAGCTTAATACAGTGCCTACCATATAGCAAGTGCTTATAAAATACCACAATTATTATTATTATTATTATGATTAATAATAACCCAAGAACTCTGATGAATCCTAAACTCCTGCTCTTTCCACTAGGCAATACTACTTCTCCTATAACCCCTTACCAAAATACTCCAGCCAGAAATCTTGGCAAAGTGTCAAGTTATGGTCCAGGCATCTCTGTTTTGAAATTCCCACTTTCAAAGATTGTCACTGGGCTCCCCACTGATAGCTCAGCAGTTGGAGATATGAAAAAGTTTCATAGTGTGTAAATGCCCAGCTGGGGATGAAGGACCGTTATTTAGTTATCTCTTAGTATGACATTATATCAGCATATAATGGGGCAGAGTTAGCCAGGTAACAGTGAAAAGAGGTATGGAGCCGAAAATTCAGGAGTTTTTCCTGGGGCCTCTGAGACTCTCCACCATCAGTCAGCAGTATTTGCTTTCCCCCTCCAGTGTTTCCCCAAGGCTCGCTGTTGTATACAGCGTGTACTTGAATGGCCTTAATATGGTGGTAACTGTATCACGAAGCAGATATGGAAGTATAATTTGGGAGTCTCTAAGGATGTTTGTATAGGGTTGATAATAGACTTGGAAATGTAACTCTGATTTCAGTTCATCCCAGCTACCCTCGTAGAGCGGCAACAGGGGAGTCGGATGATTCACCTAATTTCTTTGATGTAAATTTCAAATTTCTCCTGACAGATTACGTTAGAGGTTCCGAGCTTGAATGCAGCATGCTCAAGTCTTCCTTGCAGTGCCTCAGATATGCAGGGCTAGAGAGAACAGATGCTTAGAAAAATAGTTGACATTTTCAAGATTTTATAGCCCTGGTACAGTGCCCACTTACTAGTGTGCAACACACATCGAAAATGATCATTTATCATTTGGTTGCAGGTTGTCACTGACAGCTCTAAATGAAATAGATGACTTCCTGCTTGGACAGCAAAATTTAGCGGACTTTCTACTATTCAGGGACAGTCATATTTCATATGTGTATGAAATACACATAAATATAAAGGTGATGTCAGTATCTCCCGGAGTGACACTTGGACCAACCACTATCACTAGAATCGATTCCTCCACGCAACGTGGCCTAGTGGAAAGAGCACGGGTCTGGGTGTCAGAGGAATTCTTCTAAAATACCCAGGGTCTTCAGAGGTTCCAAAATGAAGTTTAAGAGAGGAGAGCAGGAATGCTCACGGGAGAAGTAATTAGCTCGCACCCCAACCTTCCCACAAAAGCTCTGCCGAGTGTCACTCACGCCACCTCAAGACTCCAACACCTTGTGATCTCAGGTTTGTGAAGCCTGGGGTAACTGTCCCTACATCCAAGTCTTGGATCTTACCCAAGAAGGATCCTGAAAGGCCCACCTTGCACAAAATAAAATGGAGGTAAGACAGTCGCCCGCTGCCTTCGGGCTGGACAGGTATTCCATCCAGCTGATGGACCACTTTTCATACGAAATCTTCCAGACTTACTGTTCCTCCCCAACCACACAAACCCTCAGCCTGAATTCCCTGCAGTTTTGCCACACCCCTTCATTTTTGGCTGCATGGGCTGTGCTAAAGACAGCTCTTCTGTCTTTCACACTACACTACGTGAAGGAAAATTTGCTGCTCAGGAAGTAATTGGGCTGAAAATTGGGGTAACATTCAAGTAATACAGCTAGCAAAAATACAGCATTTAAAATAAACCAGGATCTGAACACAATAAACATTGAAAAGATAATTTCATACCAGTGATAAGCGAGATAATAGATGGTGCTGAGGAGATTACAAGGCTATAATGCATTTGAAGGGTGACTGACTAATAGTTGCTGAGCCTTTGAGAGAACTCAGCCTTGAATCCACATTATGGCCATCAGTGTATTTAGGAAGACTGAACAATACTTATTCTTTCACTTTAGCATCTGTCAGTGAATAGGGAAGTCAGGTTGTAGGGAAACTCTATAGGATTCTCTACCCTATATGCCAATAGTCTAATGGGGTAAGCTGAAGGAAGCAGTGTGGACTCACAGAGTGTTCCCAAGACTGGAGGTTGAGAGATCCAGGTTCTTATCCTGAATCAATCCATTAATAAATCAGAGCTAGTGCTTAATACGGTGCCTGGCACATAGTAAGTGCTTAACATAGTAAGCCCCACCCTATCCTCTTCTCCCGTTCCCTTCTGCATTGCCCTGACTTGCTCCCTTTGTTCTATACACCTCCCAGCCCCACAGCACGTATGTATATCTGTAATTTTATGTTTATATCTGTAATTTTTGTATTTGTATTGGTGTCTGTCTCCCCTGCCAAGACTGTAAGCTCACTGTGGGCAGGGAATGTGTCTGCTTATTGTTGTATTGTACTCTTCAGAGTGCTTAGTACAGTGCTCTGCACACAGTAAATGCTCAGTAAATATGATTGAATGAATGAAATGATTAACAAAAAACATCATTATGGTCTTTATTATGGTATTTATCATGGTATTTATTGATCACTTACTTTGTGTAGAGCACTGTGTGAAGCATATGGCAGAGTAAAATACACAGAGTTGGCAGACACGTTTCCACCCCCAAGTAGCTTATTCTAGTCCTGGATTCACCCTTCATCTACTGTGTGACTTTGGGAGAGTCACTTAACTTTTCTGTGCCTCGGTTTCCTCATCTGTAAAATGGGGATGAAATACCTGTTCTCCCTCCCTCTTAGCCTGTGAGCCCCATGTGAGACTGGGACAGTGACTGATCTGATTGTCTTGTATCTACCCCACGTGTTCGGCAGAGTGCTTGGCACATAGTGAGTGTGCAGTAAATACAATTATTGTTATTATTCCAAAATGGGAATGAGACCCTATGTGGGGAGCAAGGACTTTTACAAGGTAGAAGAGCCCCATTTGGCAAATATTTCTTCAGTTCCCTAAAAAGCAGGATATCAGTGACTCAAAGTGTGGCAAACAACATTCAATCAATACAATTTAAGTCCTTTTTCTGTGCAGAGCACTTTACAAAGCACTTGGGAGATGACAATAGAATTAATTGACATAATTCCTGCCCTCAAGGAGCTTATGCTCTTAGCAGAAGAGAAAGGCACTAAAATAAATTAGGCACAGGGGAAGCAACCAAGTATAAAGATATGGCAAAAAGACTCAGGAAGCAAATAAGGGGCTATGGAGGGTAAAAAGGCCAATTCTTTAAGTTGTGACAACTCGTCACCCCCAGAAGCCTGCTGTACATCCCTGCTGTACATGCATTTGATGACCCACCTTTAGAAAGACAGACTAGGAAATCAGAGTTCCATTTGGTTCTTCAGAATGAAGCTGAAACCTTAAAGGAAAAAAAGAAAAAGGAACATGGCAGTCTCGAACACTGTATCTGATAGCATTTCTAATCAGTCCCAGCTGTACAGGTGAAATTTGATTTGGAGAATGTAATAACAGCCTTGCACTTACAATGCCCTCTTGGCAGGAGAGACGAACAATTTTTCATGTTCTGAGTTGGCATAAACTTCCCAGAATTTGAATATTATCCCAAAGTTTCCCCTTTTCCTTGATTTGGAGGCTACATAACTGATCCTAACATCATTCAGCAGATGTTATATGCATCTAGAAGGAAAAAAAAAAGACTGTTTCCTGTATAATGAACAAGGACACATCTTCCACAGGGTCACAGGAGAGTCTCTTATTTGGGCTTTTTGTAGTACACCTGAAGCAAATCATTATGATCTAAGCAGTGGGTCAAGTGTATTTACTGAGCGCTTACTGTGTGCAGAGCACTGTACTACGTGCTTGGAAGAGTACAATATAATAAGACACATTCCCTGCTCATAATGAGCTTACAGTCTAGAGAAAATGATATTCATGAATATAAAGAAATAATTGGCAGATATGTACGTAAGTGCCGTGGGGCTGCGAGGGGGCATAAGTAAAGGGGGAAAGTCAGGGTGATGCAGAAGGGAGTGGGAGAAGAGGAAAGGAGGACTTAATCAGGGGAGGCCTCTTGGAGGAAAGGTGGCTTCAATTAGGTTCTGAAATTGGAGAGAGTAATTGTCTGTCGGATTTGAGGAGGGAGGGCATTCCAGGCGAGGGGCAGGACGTGGGCGAGAGGTCGGCTGAGAGAAAGGTGAGATGGAGGTACGGTGAGAAAGTTGGCATTAGAGGAGCGAAGTGCGTGGGCTGCATCGTAGTAGGGGAGTAGTGAGGTGAGGTGAGGTAGGCGGGGACAAGGTGATTGAGTGCCGAAAGGGCCGGGGTGGGGACAGGTGGTGGATCTCCTCATAATGGACCTCTAGCTCAGCTCAGCAGTCACTCAGGTAAAACTTAAGTTGTTTTTCTAGGCTAGGCCTGCTTTTCTCCCCATTCTTCCTAGATTTCCATCTGGGCAAAATCAGGAGAGAGAGGTTGATCTCTTCCAGCAAAGGCTTAGCGGAGATTGAAATACCAAGAGACTGTCTTAGGAATATAGAAAGACCTACCAGAGGCAAACACATTCTCCCCCTCTAGATAAGCTTCTTGTGGGCAGGGAACATGCCCACTGACTCTAAGTTGTACTTTCCCAAGCGCTTTGTACGGTGCTCACCACACAGTAAGTGCTCAATAAATACAAATGATTGATCAGTCAACCGAACAAGGAGCTAACCATTCACAGAACAATTAGAAAGGAAAAGTTAATTTGGCTTAGGACTTTTCAGCAACACTGTTTCCCATGGATAGGATCTTATTATAAGCTGTGTTCTCAAAAATTAGGACATCTCTCTCTGTTTCTGTCTCTCATTGGGCAGGGATTGTCTCCATCTGTTGCTGAATTGTACATTCCAAGCACTTAGTACAGTGCTCTGCACATAGTAAGCACTCAAATACTACTGAATGACTCTCTAGCTACATAAAGATCTGTGTAACAATACCTACACAAATAGTTGTGAACTCATCACTGACCTTCCTCATATCATGAAACCTTAGTCTTTGAAAGAGCTCATTTAATCCACAGATATTACCACAGTAATTAACATGCTCATCTTCTCAATCTTTAGGGTTTCATAGTCCAAGCAAATGTTTCTGTATCTGAAGAAGATGAGTGTGCGGATTGTATCTTTCTGTCCTGGTTCCATCTTCTGGCCTATTGGTTGGTGGCCAGAATTATCTCTTGCCAGAGATCGGTGGCTCTCTTTCCCTTTCTGTGCCCTTGACTGATATGTATCTGAAACCCATTTTCAAGTAGGACCACCTTATTAGTGAAGCCTGTCTACTAGGCCTGTCTTGCGTTATGGCTTTTTCTCTCACCCCCTGCTGCCATCCCCAGCATGTCTCAGTGAAAGAGACTTGGCTATATTGACCCGTTTGCGTGACGTTGAAATGAGCAAGCCTTTGTCCGAACATCAAAGCAAGCAATGTTTCATTAAATTGCATTTTGTTTTGCCCCAAATCTCTAAACCTGGTCGTTTTCCCCCAAATCCAAATCTTGGAACATATGCCAAGGATTTTCTTTTCTCAATTTTACTCCGAGTCAACTCTGTCTCCCCGATCCCCCCTAGTTTTCTGTCCTTGTGGTATCAAAATTCCAGCCTGTTGTGTTCTTCCTTTTCCTAAGAGAACAAAGTAAGTAGTGGTAATATCTATTAAACACACTCTCTTCATAACACTGGAGTAAGCATTGGGAAAGAATGCACAGGTGAGAATTAGACATGAATCCTGGCCCCCAGGTAGCTCATCGTCTAAAAATAAAAAAGTGGAGGGCGATTGCTGACAGACACAAAAGGTAAAATGAAACAAAGCCAGATCATATTAACTGGCTACCTTATGTTTTTTCATTCAATCATATTTATTGAGTTTTTACTGTGTGCAGAGCACTGTCCTAAGCACTTGGGAGAGTACAATACAACAATAAATGGACACATTCCCTGCCCACAATGAGCTGACAGTCTAGAGGCAGAACATAAGTGCTAATGAATACCACAGTTATTATTAATTATAAGTGACTTTTCACTGGGCAGGTAACTCTTGTTGGGTGAGGAGGTGGTAGTGGGTTTTTTTGTTTTGAGAAAACAAGTAGTTACTCCCGCCAGGTGCTATGAGCTCCACAGAGTTTTCTATTTATGAACATGGCTTCATCTCAATTTTCCTTTTAATCTCCAAGAGGAACAGCAAACAAGGGAATACAATATGAGAGCTTTTTTTGCTAAGGAGATCAACTCATCTTCATCTATATTGCTTCCTGTGTTCCCTTTGTGGGTTTGCTCAGGGCTAAAGGTGGGACCTTCAAGTTCAACATCTGAGGGGGATCCTTAGGTCCTTGAGGGCAGAGAGTATGACTTCAAACTCTATTGTTATTATTATTATTAACTTGCTAAACCCTTGATATGTGCCAACCACTGTTCTAAGCCCTGGATAAAGGCAAATTTATCATGTTGGACACATCCCTGTCCCATATAATGCTTGCAGTCTATTGTATTGTAGACTCCCAGGAGCTCAGTACACAACAAGCACTGAATAAATACCACAGATTGACAGTTGACAGTATGGGCAGAGGATGGAAGAATTGGCGAGGAGAGTAGCATCAGTGGCTAAAGATGCTACTTGAAACAGAAACTTCTACAAAAACACTCAGAACAAAGTTCCCACTCAAGAAACTCCAGTGGTTGCTCATCTACCTCCATATCAAACAAAAACTTCTCACCATTGGCTTTAAAGCAGTCAATAACCTTGTCCACCTCTTCCTCATCTCGCTATTCTACCACAACCCAGCCTGCACATTTCACTCCTCTAGTGCTAACCTTCTCACGGTGCCTCAATCTCTTCTGTAGCACCACCGACCCCTCAAAAGCATTTCACTCCTCTAATGCTAACCTTCTCACTGTTCCTCGACCTCATCCATCTCACTGCCGACTCCTTGCCCATGTCCGACTCCTTGCCCTTGCCTCTGGCCTGGAATACCCTCCCCACCTCAAATCTGACTGACAATTATTCTCCCCGCCTTCAAAACCTGATCAAGGGCACATCTCCTCCAAGAGGCCTTCCTGGACTAACCCCCCCCTTTCCTCTCTTCTCCCACTCCCTTCTGCAGCTGCCTGACTTGCTCCCTTTGTTCATCCTCCCTCCCAGCCCCACCGCAACTTATGTACATATCTCTAATTTATTTATATTAAGGTCTGTCGTCTTGACTCTAGAGTGTAAGCTCTTTGTGGGCAGGGAAATTGTCGGTTTATTGTTGCATTGTACTCTCCCAAGTGCTTAGTGCAGTGCTTTGCACACAGTAAGTGCTCAAAAAATATAATTGAATTGAATAAAGCAGTAATTCCAGTTTTAGGAGAGGAAGAGCAATGCCTACTGCACAAAAGGATTTTAAGATACATAAATGAAGCTAAAATGAAGCTGTTTTACAGAAGAGTGGTGAAAAGACAGAATCTGCTGACTTCCTAGTGCATCACTACATAATGACTGGACAACTAGAATGCTGGCTTTTCAGCACCAAATCTAGCCAGCAAAATGCCACAGAGAATCTTTGAAATGATATCTCGAAGTTAGGTGATTCGTGGCTGTGTCCGTGTACAATCGAGCTGATGTGCCATGTATTCACAAGGGAAAAAAAGGCTTCAGGTAGTCATGGTAGTTGATAGAGATAGTGGTGCTGGATCACCATTTTGTAAAGAAGCCCAATAAAGCCAAGTTGACAGCAGGGCCCATGTGTTTGATTCTACCGAACTCTCCCAAATGTTGTGTACTGTACTATGGACACAGAAGATGCTCAATAAATATAAATGATTTAAGATATGGTCCTAATCTCCTTAGGGCTTGCCAGATATGGCTTTCAAATAAGACCTGTAGAAGAGAAGCCTTAAAGTTCCCTTAAATTACATTTGGGTAATCAATTTCAAAACACTGGTGATTCAGCTGAGGATAGGTGCTTGTTTAATACAGTTGTGTGCACATATAGGTCTTCAAGAGTCAGATATAGATGTGAAATTGAAGTACTGGACTCTAGTTTGCTCTGGCATCCAAGAAGCAATCCTCTAAAACTGCCTCTTTTCTGCATGCCACAAACGAAAGGAAAAAATGTCTTTAAGTGGTTACATTCAAATTCGGTGCCTTTTCTCATCTTTTTTGCTCATTTTCATCCTCTGGATTTCTTCTTTTTCATGTAACCTGCTAGATGAAAGTGTATTATTCAAGAAAAATCAAAAAGAAAATTATTTTAAGGCCCAACACTAACTAAATGCTAGAGTGATTTAGAGCTAGCGATTGTTTCTCAAAGAAAACGGGAAGTCCGTGAGACTGATCGACTTTAGGTACCGCAGATAGGTGAGGCTTTAGCTCTCCCTACAGGCTTCTGTCACAGTAGCTGTCCACGAGGAAGAGACTGTCAGAAGGCAACAGCCACTCCAAAGGGTTCTTCAAAGACAGTGATTTGCCCGAAAGAAAGTCACAAGCTGTTACCCAGGCCGTGAGTGAGATAGCATAAAGTCCTGTTGCTGATGGCATTTCATCTTGTTATTGAGGCTATCTTTCCTCCCTTTGTGGTTCTCAGCACCTTATTGGGAAAAAAAAATTGATGAAGAAAAACACCACCCTAGAGAAAGAAAAAGCTGAAGGAGCTAGCGTGCTAGTTTTTCAGCTTGCCCAAGCCTTCCCTGGATACCTACTCCAGAGAATAAGGATTACGCTGGAGCTGCTGTTAAAGTATCCAGATCAAATTCTGCCCTCAGACACCAATGCTCTTAAAGCAATTTTTAAAAATGGTATTTGTTAAGCATTTACTACGGGCCGAGCACTGTACTAAGCACTGAGGTAGATACAAGTTAATCAGGTTGGACACAGTCCATGTTCCAAATGGGGCTCACAGTTTTAATGCCCATTTTAGAGATGAGGTAACAGTAGCACAAAGAAGTGAAATGACTTGCTGAAGGACACATGGCAGACAAGTGGTGGAGTCAGGATTAGAACCCAGGTCCTTCTGACTTCTAGGCCTGTGCTCTCTCCACTAGGCCATGCTGCTCCTCTGAACAGTGTATTGAACAGTCCCTGCTTTTGTAACAGGAGAGCTTCTCAGGACCTCATACCTTCCCTCCATCCTCCCGCCCCCGACACACATAAACACACACACACAACTTCTTTGGTGTTAAAAACAAAAGGATCACCCGGAAAAACTCACCTTTGTCATGGACCATTCTGAACTGCAAGCTTCTTGAGGACAGGGATTGTGCCTACCAATTCTATTGTGCTGTATAAATTAGTAAGCTCCTTCTAGACTGTAAGCTCCTTGTGGGCAAAGAATGTGTCTACCAACCCTCTTATAATGTATTCTCCCAAGCGATTAGTACAATGCAGTAAGCACAACACTCAGAGAGTACTGTCTACTTGATAATCTCCCAAACCCTGAGTGCAGTGCCCCGCATGCAGTAAGCACTCAATAAATACCACTGATCAGTAGGTAGATTAATTACCATTATTATTATGGTATCTATTAAGCGCTTACTCTGTGTCAAGCACTTTTCTAAGTGCTGGAGTAGATACAAGGTAATCAGAATGTCTCATGTGGGCTCACAGTCTTAATCCCCATTTTACAGAGGGGGAAACTGAGGCACAGAGAAGTTAGGTGTGTTGCCCAAGGTCATACAGCAGACAAGTGGCAGAGCCGGGATTAGAACCCGAGTTCTCAGACTCCCAAGCCCGGGCTCTTTCCACTGAGCCGCACTGCTTCTGCTATCAGAGATGATAACACCGAAGGAGTGTTTTTTATTGATGTCTGTGAGTATAGCTGACAAATGTGTGGCTGGCAGTCGCTTACACATCATGTACAAGAAAAGACTGTCCCTTGCTTTTGCTAAAATCCCATCTGATAGCCATCACTACAGGCAGATGCCTACACAAAATAGCAGCTTCTTTAGAGAAACAACCACAGCCATACTGACATTTTTCAGTTTCTCAAAGGAGGAGCTTCCAAAAATGAAATGATGACACCTAGTACTGTTATGAAGGCCCACTAGACACGAGCCACACATTTTACAAAATGTAGAAAGAACATGGCCCCTGCTCCCACAGACCTTAGGATCGAATAGGAAGTGAGATAAGAGTCTAATAGGCCCTGTAATATGCATTTTGGAAGTCTCGGCCAACGAATTGTGTGAGAGGAGGTGAGAAAGCTCAACATGTCCAAAACTGAGCTCCTTATCTTCCCTCCCAAGCCCTCCCAAGCCCTGTCCTCTTCCTGACTTCCCTATCACCGTGGATGGTATGACCATCCTTCCCATGTCTCAGGCCCGCAACCTCAGTGTCATCTTTGACTCGGCTCTCTCGTTCACCCAACACATCCAATCCGTCACGGAGACCTGCCGGGTCTCACCTTTATAATATCGCCAAGATCCGCCCTTTTCTCTCCACCCAAACGGCTATCTTACTGCTACGGGCTCTCGTAATAACCCGGCTAGACTACTGTCAGCCTTCTCTCTGATCTCCCTTCCCCCGTCTCTCTCCGCTCCAGTCTCTACGCAGATGACACGCAGATCTACATCTCCGCCCCTGTCCTCTCCCCGTCCCTTCAGGCTCGCATCTCCTCCTGCCTCCGGGACGTCTCCACCTGGATGTCGGCCCGCCACCTAAAACTCAACATGAGCAAGACTGAGGTCCTCATCTTCCCTCCCAAACCCGGTCCTCTCCCAGACTTCTCTATCACCGTGGATGGCACGACCATCCTTCCCGTCTCTCGGGCCCGCGATCTCGGTGTCATCCTTGACTCGTCTCTCTCGTTCACCCCACACATCCTATCCGTTACCGAGACCTGCCGGTTTCACCTCTACAATATCGCCAAGATCCGCCCTTTCCTCTCCACCCAAACGGCTACCTTACTGCTACGGGCTCTCGTTATATCCCGGCTAGACTACTGTGTCAGCCTTCTCTCTGATCTCCCTTCCTCCTCTCTTGCCCAGCTCCAGTCTATTTTTCACTCCGCTGCCCGGCTCATCTTCCTGCAGAAACGATCTGGGCCTGTCACTCCCCTTCTTAAACACCTCCAGTGGTTGCCTATCAACCTCCGCTCCAAACAAAAACTCCTCACTCTAGGCTTCGAGGCTCTACATCACCTTGCCCCTTCCTACCTCTCCTCCCTTCTCTCTTTCTACCGCCCACCCCGCACGCTCCGCTCCTCCGCCGCCCACCTCCTCACCATCCCTCAGTCTCGCCTATCCCGCCGTCGACCCCTAGGCCACGTCCTCCCGCGGCCCCGGAACGCCCTCCCTCCTCACCTCCGCCAAACTGATTCTCTTCCCCTCTTCAAAACCCTACTTAAAACTCACCTCCTCCAAGAGGCCTTCCCAGACTGAGCTCCCCTTCTCCCTCTACTCCCTCTGCCACCCCCCCTTTACCTCTCCGCAGCTAAACCCTCTTTTTCCCCTTTTCCCTCTGCTCCTCCCCCTCTCCCTTCCCATGCCCACGGCACTGTACTCGTCCGCTCAACTGTATATATTTCCGTTACCCTATTTATTTTGTTAATGAATTGTACATCGCCTCGATTCTATTTAGTTGCCATTGTTTTTATGAGATGTTCTTCCCCTCGACTCTATTTATTGCCATTGTTCTTGTCTGTCCATCTCTCCCGATTAGACTGTAAGCCCGTCAAACGGCAGGGACCGTCTCTATCTGTTGCCGACTTGTTCATCCCAAGCGCTTAGTACAGTGCTCTGCACATAGTAAGCGCTCAATAAATACTATTGAATGAATGAATGAATGAATTCCGCTGCCCAGCTCATCTTCCTGCAGAAACGCTCTGGGCCTGTCACTCCCCTTCTTAAAACCCTCCAGTGGTTGCCCATCAACCTCCGCAAGAAACAAAAACTTCTCATTCTAGGCTTCAAGGTTCTCCATCACCTTGCCCCCTCCTACCTCTCCTCCCTTATCTCTTTCCACTGCCCACCCCGCACGCTCCGCTCCTCTGCCGCCCACCTCCTCACTGTCCCCCGTTCTCACCTATCCCGCCGTCGACGCCTGGGCCACGTCCTCCCATGGTCCTGGAATGCCCTCCCTCCTCACCTCCAACAATCTAATTCTCTTCCCCTCTTCAAAGCCCTATTTAATAATAATGTTGGTATTTGTTAAGCGCTTACTATGTGCAGAGCACTGTTCTAAGCGCTGGGGTAGATACAGGGTAATCAGGTTGTCCCACATGAGGCTCACAGTTAATCCCCATTTTACAGATGAGGTAACTGAGGCACAGAGAAGTGAAGTGACTTGCCCACAGTCACACAGCTGACAAGTGGCAGAGCCGGGAGTCGAATTCATGACCTCTGACTCCGAAGCCCAGGCTCTTTCCACTGAACCACACTCACCTCCTCCAAGAGGCCTTCCCAGACTGAGCTTCCCCTTTTCCCTCTGCTCCCTCTGCTACCCCTCTACCCCCTCCTTCACCTCCCCTCAGCTAAGCCCCCCTTCCCCCCCTTTCCCTCTGCTTCTCCCCCCTCCCTTCCCCTCAGCACTGTGGTCACCTGCTCAATTGTATATATTTTTTATTACCCTATTTACTTTGTTAATGAGATGTACATCACCTTGATTCTATTTATTGCTATTGATTTAATGAGATGTACATCCCCCGATTCTATTTATTGCTATTGTTTTTATCTGTCTGTCTCCCCTGATTAGACTGTAAGCCCATCAATGGGCAGGGACTATCTGTTGCTGATTTGTATATTCCAAATGCTTAGTACGGTGCTCTGCACATAATTAGTGCTCAATAAATACGAATGAATGAATGAATGAATGAATGAATGAATGAATGAATGGGCATCAGTGGATCAAGAGGCAGAGGAATCTGTAGAGCACAGGTTAGAGACTAGCAGAAAACACAGATCTGAGCTGGATAAAGGGGACAGATGGAGTCATTGATAATTGGGAAACGAAGATAGTAGTGTTGGACAGGATGAATGAGGCAGGACGGAAAGCAGAATTACAAAAAAGCCAAGAGAGCTTATGTGGAACTTTGAAGGTAAGGTAGAAAAACTTGAGTTTTGGGAGATTCGACCGGAAGAGAAATAAGTCCTGGACCCATGACAAGTTGTCACCTGGGAGGTGGTGCTCTGTACATTCCATACTCTACCTTCTAACCTTCTAAAGCTGGATCTGTCCCCTGACCTCAGATGTACCCAACTTCGTTTTGGTAAAATGGGCCAGGCAGCCAACTGGGACCTGAGCCAACAGTAAAAAGGGGTGAAGAACTCCAATGAGGCAACTGTTCCTCAGAGAAAAATCCCTCCAGTGTAACCTAGTGGAAAGAACATGGGCCTGGGAGTACAGACGACTTGGATTCTATTACCGGCTCCTCACCTTGCCTGCAGGGTACCCTTGGGCAAGTCATTTACCTTCCCTGTGCCTCAGTTTCCTCATTTGCAAAATGGGGGTTCAATACCTTTTCTCCCTCCTGCTTAGATGTGAACCCCATGTGGGACAGAGATTGTGTCCAACCTGATCATCTTCTTTCTATAATAATTGTGGTATTTGTTAAGAGCTTATGATGTGCTCGACAATGTACTAAGCATTGGAGTGGATATAAAGCAAATCGGGTTGGACACACTCCCTTTCCCACAGGGGGCTCACAGTGTCAATTCCCATTTTAAAGATGAGGGAACTGAGGCCCAAGGTCACAGAGCAGACAAGTGGCAGAACCGGGATTAGTTAGAACCCATTACCTTCTGACTACCAGGCCTGTACTCTATGCACTAAGTCAACAGACTCCCCATTTTACAGATGAGGAAATTGAGGCACAGAAAAGTTAAGTGACGTGCCAATACCTAAAATCTTGGTGCATAGTACTATTAACTTTAAATGGTAACATTATCTTTAAATTGGGAAACTGCTACACTTTCCCACTCCTTCTCCCCACCAGGTTTGTCAGTGGCCTGGAGTGAGGAATGCAGGCCTCTGATTCCTGGGAGACATTTCAGCCTAGCATATCAGTAACCCCTTACCTAAGCATCTTTTTCGGGGGTTGACCCACAGTTCTTCTGGAATGGAATTAAAAATTGGGAACACCCTTCCTGAATTTGGAAAAATGCAAAATGGTCTATGCCTAAGTGGAACTCTTCCCTTTCTCCTAGTCTATCCAATTAGTGGTTAAAATACCTAGATATTTTTCAAGCCCACATAAGTCATCTGATATAGAAATTGACTGCTGATGTATAGTGGAAATAACTGGGTCACTCCCTGTTAAATTAGATTCATTAAGAGGAGTATTAGTTCTTTCAGACCCATAAGGTATCAGTCAGTCAGTCAATCATTCATTGAGCTCATATTGTGTGCAGACCTCTGTACTAAGCGTTTGGGAGAGTACAATACAACAAGGTAACAGACATGTTCCCTGCCCATAATGAGCTTATTCATTTAATAGTATTTATTGAGTGCTTACTATGTGCAGAGCACTGTACTAAGCGCTTGGAATGAACAAGTCGGCAACAGATAGAGACAGTCCCTGCCCTTTGACGGGCTCACAGTCTAATCGGGGAGACGGACAGACGAGAACAATGGCAATAAATAGAGTCAAGGGGAAGAAAATCTCGTAAAAACAATGGCAACTACATAGAATCAAAGCGATGTACATTTCATTAACAAAATAAATAGGGTAATGGAAATATATACAGTTGAGCAGACGAGTACAGTGCTGAGGGGATGGGAAGGGAGAGGGGGAGGAGCAGAGGGAGATGGGGGGGAAAAGAGGGTTAAGCTGCGGAGAGGTGAAGGGGGGGCGGTAGAGGGAGTAGAGGGAGAAGGGGAGCTCAGTCTGGGAAGGCCTCTTGGAGGAGGTGAGTTTTAAGTAGGGTTTTGAAGAGGGGAAGAGAATCAGTTTGGCGGAGATGAGGAGGGAGGGCGTTCCGGGGCCGCGGGAGGACGTGGCCCGGGGGTCAACGGCGGGATAGGCGAGACCGAGGGACGGTGAGGAGGTAGGCGGCGGAGGAGCGGAGCGTGCGGGGTGGGCGGTAGAAAGAGAGAAGGGAGGAGAGGTAGGAAGGGGCAAGGGGATGGAGAGCCTCGAAGCCTAGAGTGAGGAGTTTTTGTTTGGAACGGAGGTCGATAGGCAACCACTGGAGTTGTTTAAGAAGGGGAGTGACAGGCCCAGAGTGTTTCTGCAGGAAGATGAGCCGGGCAGCGGAGTGAAGAATAGACTGGAGCGGGGCGAGAGAGGAGGAAGGGAGATCAGAGAGAAGGCTGACACAGTAGTCTAGCCAGGATATAACGAGAGCCTGTAGCAGTAAGGTAGCCGTTTGGGTGGAGAGGAGAGGGCGGATCTTGGCGATATTGTAAAGGTGAAACCGGCAGGTCTTGGTAACAGATAGAGCTTACATTCTAGAGAGGCAGACAGACACTAATAGAAATAAATGAATTACAGATCTGTACATAAGTGCTGAGGGGCGGGGAGGGGGAATGAGTAAAGGGAGCAAGTCAGGGCGATGCAGAAAACAGTTGAGGAAAAGGAAAAGAGGGCTTAGGGAAGACCTCCTGGAGGAGTTATGCTTTCAATAAAGCTTTGAAGTTGGGGAGAGTAATTGTCAGATATGAGGAGGTAGGGAGATCCAGGCCAGAGGTAGAAAGTGGGTGAGAGGTTAGCTGTGAGGTAGATGAGAAGGTTAGCATTATTCATTCATTCATTCAATCTTATTTATTACTGTGTGCAGGTCACTGCTCTAAGCACTTGGAAAAGAACAATACAACAATGAACAGTGACCGTCCTGCCCACAGTGAGCTCACAGTCTAGATAGGGGAAGACAGACATCAATACAAAAAAACAGACATCAGTACAAATAAAGAAAATTACAGTTGTATACATAAGTGCTGTGGGGCTGGATGGGGGGAAAGCAAAGGGAGCAAGTCAGGGAGATGCAGACGGGAGGGGGAGATGCGGAAAAGTGGGGCTTAGTCTGAGAAGACATCTTGAGGAGATATGCCTTCAACAAGGCTTTGAAGCAGGGAGAATAATTTTCTGGTGGATGTGAGGAGGGAGGACATTCCAGGCCAGAGGCAGGACGTGGGCCAGGGATCGGTTTTGAGACAGGAGAAATCCAGGCACAGTAAGAAGGTTAGGACCAGAGAGGTGAAGTGTACAGGCTGGGATGTAGGAGAGAAACGAGGTGAGGTAGGAGGGTTCTGTAGTGCTGGTACAAGGTGATGGAGTGCTTTAAAGCCAATGGTAAGGACTTTTTGTTCGCCAGGGAGGTGGATGGGCAACACTGGAGATGTTTTAGGAGTGGGGTGAAATGTCCTGAATGTTTTTGTAGAAAAATGATTCAGGCAACAGAGTGAAGTATGGATTGGAGTGGGAAGAGACAGGAGGTTGGGAGGTCAGCACGAAGGCTGATACAGTAATCAAGACTGGATAGGATAAGTGATTGGATTAACGTAGTAGCAGTTTGGATGGAAGGAAAGGGCAGATTTTAGCAATGTTGTGAAGGTCAAACCGATAAGATTTAGTGATGGATTGAATAAATGCTTTGAATGAGAGAGAGGAGTCAAGGATATTGCAAAGTTATGGGGACTCAATCACCTTGTCCCCTCCTCCCTCACCTCGCTAGTGTCCTACTACAACCCAGCCCGCACACTCCACTCCTCTAATGCTAATCTTCTCACTGTGCCTCGATCTCATCGGTCTCACTACCGACCCCTCGCCCACCTTTTGCCTCTGGCCTGAAAACCCCTCCCTCCTCATATCCAACATACAATTACTCTCCCTACCTTCAGAGACTTACTGAGACACATCTCCTCCAAGAGGTCTTCCCTGACTAAGCCCCTCTTTCCTCTCCCTTCTGCATCACACTGACTTGCTTCCCTTATTCATGCTCCTTCCCAGCCCCACAGAGCTTATGTATATAACTCTAATTTATTTATTTATATTGTTGTCTGTCTCCCCTCTAGACAGTAAGCACGCTGTGCTTGTTGTTATATTGTACTCTCACAAGTGCTTAGTACAGTGCTCTGCACAGAGTAAATGCTCAATAAATTCTACTGAATGAATGAGTTGAATGAATGAATAAACTTGTGAGATCGGAAGGCCGGTGGTGCCATCTACAGTGACGGGAAAGTAATGGGGAGGACAGGGTTTGGGTGGGAAGCTAAGAAGTTCTGTTTCAGACACGTTAAGTTTGAGGTGATGGGAGGATGGGAGATGTGACATTTAAGCTATCATTCCCCACTAGACGTCTCTCCCTCCCACATCAAATCCACCAAACCGCATCACTCCTTACTTTCCAAAGCTCCTAAAAATCAGCTCCTCCAGGATCATTCTGCAACCAATCTTTATCTCCTAGGTCTTATTAAAATCACATCTCCTCCAAGAGGCCTTCCCCAATTAAGCCCTCATTTCCTCTTCTCCCACTGCATTCTGCTTCACCCTTGAACTTGGATTTGTATCTTTTATTCTCTCACCTCTAAACTCCACAGAATTTATGTACATATCCATAATTTATTTATATCAATATCTATCTTCCCCTCTAGACTGTATGCTCCTTGTTTGCTCCTTGTGGGCAGGGAACGTACCTGTCAACTCAGTTATAGTCTACTCTCCCAAGCTCTTGGTACAGGCACTGCACCCCGTAAGTTCTCAACAGCTATGATTGTTCGATTAATATATTTATTGGTTCATTTATTCCACTTCTTTACTTATTTTTTGATTACCTTTTATCAGTTTGTCAGTTTTATATAGACTTGCATTCTTGTTCCTATTATATGTGCCGTTTGTGCTTGCTTGTCCTCATGCTTGCAAACTCTACAAACCCAGAGACAAAGTCTTCTACTGTGCTCTCCCAAGCCCTGCACACAGTAGGGGCTCCAAACATGGTAATAATTATTGGCATTAGCTAAACATTTACTATGATTGGCCCTCTTATTGACTACTGACTACAATAGCTATCTCTGTCCTTGAACTCTCAGAAAAGCCTCATTAGAATCCCTTCCCCTCTTCTCACTCCAGTCTCCAATGAAGACAAAGTGTTGGAGCAGAGGGACAGCAAACCATTAAAAGTTTATCAACTGAAGGCTTCCCTGAAGCTGCTCGTCTGGAACATATTTAACTTCCAGACGACATCTTTCAACAACCTCTTCATAATTTTAAAATCAACTTTATGGGTCTATTTCCTCCCCTCTCCCCTCGATAGTCTTAGTCGGGCTGGAATGAGAAAGGGAGACCTAACAGATTTCTTTCCCTTTCCTTCCCTCAGTTTCAAGCCAGACCTAACACCTTATAGAAATACTTTTTCAAGAGTTTCTATTTTTCTGTTCTATTTTTAATAACTCTTCCCATCTTGAAAGTGCCTCCCTTTATTTCCCTCCTGATTTTAGTCTATTTGGCAAACATTAGATTTTTTTCATGTTTTTTCCCCTCACGGATCTCAAAATTGAATGTTTTTCCATATGCTTTCTTGTTTGTGCACCCAAATCATGAACGTCAGTGATGTCAACAGAACTCAGGCAAGGGGATCTGTCTGGCAACTCTTGTTTCCAAAGCCACATTGGAAACGCAAGACCTTTCATTCATTCATTCATTCAATAGTATTTATTGAGCACTTACTATGTTCAGAGCACTGTACTAAGCGCTTGGAATATACAATTCAGCAACAGATAGAGACAATCCCTGCCCAATGACGGGCTTACAATCTAATCGACCTCAGAACAGCAACTCAGGTTTCATAACAATTTCATAATAAGAGCTCACCAAATCCTGTCATTCATTCATTCATTCAATCATATTTATTGAGTGCTTACTGTGTGCAGAGCATTGGATTAAGCAATGGGAAAGTACAACACAAAAATAAACAGACACATTTCCTGCCAGCAATGAGCTTACATTCTAGAGGGGGGGAGACAGACTGCAATACAAATAAATAAATTGCAGATATGTACATAAGGGCTGTGTGGCTGGAGGGGGGAAGAACAAAGGGAACAAGTCAGGGCGATGCAGAAGGAAGTGGGAGAAGAGGAAAGCAGGAGGGGGCTAATCTGGGAAGACCTCCTGGAGGAGATGTGCCTTCAGGAAGGCTTTGAAGGGGAGGAGAGAATTGTGTGTTGAATTTGAGGAGGGAGGTCATTTCAGGCCGGAGGCAAGACGTGGGCCAGGGATCGGCGGTGAGACAGGCGAGACCGAAACACAGTGAGGTTAGCATTAAAGGAGCAAAGTGTGCTGGCTGGGTTGTAGAAGGAGAAAAATGAGGTGAGCTAGGAGGTCTCCCACACACTGGGAGGTCAGCAAGGAGGCTGATGCAGTAAGGTATCGGTTTTATCTTCACAACAACGCTAAATTCTGCTCCTCGCCATATCATCACCATTCACTCATTCATTCACTCAGTCATGTTTATTGTGTGCAGAGCACTGTACTAAGTGCTTGGAAAGTACAGTTCAGCAACAGAGACAATCCCTGCCCACAACGGGCTCACAGTCTGGAAGTGGGGGAGACAGAAATCAAAACAAGCAGGCATCAATAGCATCAATATAAATAAATAGAATTATAGATATATACACATCATGAATATAAATAAATAGAATTATAAATAGGTACAAATATATCCAAGTGCTGTGGAGGGGCAGAAGGGGGTAGATCAAAGGGAGGGAGACAGGGCAATGGGGAGGGGAGGGTAAGCAGAGGGAAAGGGGGACTTAGTCTGGGAAGGCCTCCTGGAGGAGCTGAGCCCTCAGTAGGGCTTTGAAGGGGGGAAACATAATATGTTGATCTAAGCTAGTCATATCCCGCCTTGACTACTGCATCAGTCTCTCTACTCCAGTTCATACTTCACTCTGCTGCCTGGATCATTTTTCTAAAGTAACGTTTAGTCCAAGCCTCCTCACTCCTCAAGAACTTCCAGTTGTTGCCCATCTACCCCTGCATCAAACAGAAACTCCTTACCATTGGCTTTAAAGGACTCGATCACCCTGCCTCCTCTGACCTGTCCTCACTAATTTCCTAACATAACTCACCTCCCACATTTCGCTCCTCTCGTGCTAGCTTGTTCACTGTGCCTCTATCTCATCTATTCTGCTGCTGACTCCTGGACCACATCCTCCCTCTGGACAGGAACTTTCTTCCCCTCCACTTACAACAGACCACCACTTTCTACATCTTCAGATTCTTAATAAAATCACATCTCTTCCCGAAAGACCTTCTCCGATTAAGTCCTCTTTTCCCCTACTCCCTCTCCCTTCTGCATCACCGATGCATTTGGTTCTGTACTCTTTGAGAATTTGTTACTCACCCTACTTTCAGCCCAACAGCACTTATGTAAATATCCCTCTTCTAGTCTTTTCTATTTTTAATTATATCTTTATTTATATATATTCTATACTATATTATTATATTATTTATTTACATTAATGTCTGCCTCCCCCTCTAGACTATAAGTTCCACGGGGGCAGAGAACGTGACTATCAACTCTGTTGCGTCTTACTCTCTTACTTACCGCTTAAGTACAGTGCTCAACACACTCAAAAAATATTAATTGACTGATTGATTTTAATTTTCTAAGTATGGACGATAAGAAAATTTTATGAAGCACTTTGCTGGCTAAGTTTAACGGGCATTTCCAGCTCTGTGTCCATTTGCTGCCCCATGGGAACAGACCTGAATGACATCAGACTGATCTGGAAAGCTATTTCTTGCATTACCTAGGCCCGAAGCTAAAACCTCTGGTTAAGGAAGAATCACACCCACCTGATCACTGTGGGGAGGAAAGAGGAGGCCAAGGTGAGTATCCCGCCCCTGAGGAGGAATGTTGCAGTAAAGAGAGATTTAAATAGGGATTTATTTGACTGTAAAAAAAAAGACATACACCAAATGAACCTGTCATAACTCCATGTAATCCACCTGAAACCCAAAGGATCAGCATGGCGTAGCGGACAGAGCACGGGCCTGGGATTCAGAAAGTCCTGAGTTCTAATCCCCCCTCTGCCACTCACTGTGTGACCTTGAGCAAGTCACTTCATTTCTCAAGGCTTCGATGACCTCATCTGCAAAATGGGGATTGAGCCTGTGAGCCCTATGTAGGACAGGGACTGTATCCAACCTGATTTGCTTGTATCCACCCCAGCGTTTAGTACAGTGTCTGGCACACAGTAAGCGCTTAAATGCCACAATTATTATTATTATTATCATTGTTAGGATCAGTGAAGTGGCAGAAACTGTATTGCTTACAATCTGTCCTTGAAAGGAGAACACTAACCAGCCAGCTAGAGGGTAGCCAGGATAATGACAGGTCTGAGGTCAAACCCAGTGTTAGATTCAGCTGTGAAAGAGCCTCCACTGCCTTATCATCCCAGAAAAAACATCGCACTAAGGAGGACAGGTGTACCGCTTGGACTAGCCCTGGATTGCTCAATGAAACCACAGGGAATCCCTTCCTCTTTCCCATCGGGACCCCCAAAGCTCCCCGCTCTCAACTTAAGCCCGTCAAAGGGCAGGGACTGTCTCTATCTGTTATCAATTTGTACATTCCAAGCGCTTAATACAGTGCTCTGCACATAGTAAGCACTCAATAAATACTATTGAATGAATGAATTGAATGAACTTGCTCCAGGTATGAGGGGCCGCAGGCTCAAAACAGTTTAGAAATTTGACCTAGGCAGAAGCAACTTGAGACCATTAAGTGTCCCCTTTACCACTGGACTTGTGGACCCTCAACTTTTATCTTTTATGTGGTTTTGTAGTTATTTCATCTTTCTCACTGTGTCTGTTGCCACACCTTTCCTAACTTTATTTTATTTTTTACTGTGAGCTCTCGGACATCCAGCATCTTGTTCTGGTCTGTGTATTTTTCCCCCAGAGCTTAGTACAGTGCTCTGCACACTGAAAGTGCTTAAAAATTATTACTACTACTATTATCTGTCAGCAATCCTTTTGTATTAATGAGATCATTAAACCAAATAGAGATGGGGCAAGGTAACTTGAACTGATTTAGAACCTAAGTTATTTTCTCACTAAAATATTTATAATGTAATTGCTATTAAAACTATCCATTATAACTGACCAAAGAAATCTTACTTAACCTTTGTTAACAATTAACCTTGGCCTTATTTCAAAAGTGTGTCATTTTCCTTGGGCTTTTGAAAGTTTGTAGCAATACCACATTGAAATAAGAGGTAGGCCCCAAGTCTCAATAGATCCTGAGCTTTAGGGGTTGTGGATGTGAACCCCTCTACAGACAATCCTAGGAGTTATAGCACACCTACTTCCTGAAAACTGTTGCTAGTCAAAACTTTACAAATCGGAAACAAATCTCCCTTAGGAACGATGTTATAAATGGGGATTGATTCCTGAACCAGTCGGCTACCCGATTTTTCCAAAATTACCCAGAATTACGCATTCAGTCAGGTGCCCTCCTACCCTTCATGGCCACGTCTCCAGCTTCGCTCCCACTTCTAAACTTTCTCCCCACTTTCTCTTCTCACTGTGACTTTTTAACCATTGTTTCCCTGCTGCTTCTCAATCAATTATATTTATTATTTACTGTGGGCAAAGCACTGTACTAAGCACTTGGGAGAGTGCAATATAACAGAGTTAGTAGAAACATTCCTTGACCACAGTGCGCTTAGTGTCTAAGAGGGAAGTTCTGCACACTTTCTTTAGCATGTGTGCCCCCAGAGCTAGAGTCATAAGGAGGTTAGTATTAGAAAGCTGAAAAAGGCTGTAAATGTCGAAAGGTTGTAAATGCTGTTTCTTCTTCTCTATGAAGCCTTTCGTCCTTGGCAAGTGACTTTCTTAGCATTATGCAATGTGCCAAATAAAAGTTATGGTCACAAATCAGTTTGGCGTCATACTCAAGATATCACTATTTGGTCAGAGGAAGAGTCAGGGAAATTGAGCCAGAATAAGGCAAAAATAGATCATGGATAGCAATAATAATAATAATTATGGTATTTGTTAAGCATTTACTAGGTACCAAGCACTTTTCTAAGCCCTGGGGTAGATACAGGGTAATCAGATTGTCCCACGTGGGGCTCACAGCCTTAATCCCCATTTTCCAGATGAGGTAACAGAGCTAAATCATTTGCCCAAGGTCACATAGCAGACAAGTGGTGGAACCGGGATTAAACCTCACATCCTCTGACTCTTTCCACTAAGCCATGCCCTCACTTGCCTTCATTGTGTTGAACTGCAATGAAGAATAATTCTACAAAGATTAGACAGGTTTATCAAAGGGTCGTCAGCATCTGGCAACAGATTAAATAGTTGATTTTACTAGTTGAATTGCTAGCAAAGTTCAAACGTGACCTTGGGATAGGTTAGATAGAGCACCTGGGAACAGGTAATAGAATAGATTTTCCTAAGGGTTTGCTACCTTTCCAATATACCCCACTCTCTTTTACCTCTCCCTTTCACCTCACCAATTTACCCAGAGAAGAGTTGATGAAAAGAATACATCTACCCTCCCTGTTGTATACTCCCTAGCATTTAGTACAGTGCTCTGCACACAATAAGCACTCAATAATTACGATTGACTAACAGTAAGCACTCAATAAATACCACTGCTAGATTGAACACACCCTTGAAAGGGAGTAACTAAGAAGGGAGTAACTAAGAATGTAGATAATTTAATTTATTTACATTAATATCTGCCTCCCCTTCTAGACTGTAAGCTCATTGTGGACAGGGGATGTCTGTTTATTGCTGCATTGTTCACTTCCAAGTGCATAGTACTGTGCTCTGCACAAAATAAGCACTCAATAAATATGATTGACTGACTAAGCACTCAGTAAATACCACTGATAGATTGAATGAACCCTCCTTCGAAGGACAGTGACTACAAATGAAGATTATTGCTAAAACAACCTATCCTTCTCCCATTTACTAAAAACTTTATTCTTAAAATTAGGGACAGGGGTGAGTTAATTCTTATACGTCAAAATTAAATTTCTTCCCCATTAGACCGCAAGCTCCCGAAGAGCAACCGATCAGTGTTATTGATTGAGTGCTTACTGGGTGGAGAGTATTCTATTATTGTACACTTGGGAGAGCATGATACAATTGACAGATATGATCCCTGCCCTCAGAGAGTTTACAATCTAGTAAGCAGGGATCATGTCTACCAACTTTATCGTATTCTCCCAAGAGCTTAGCACAGTGTTCTGCACAAAAGAAACACCTAGTAGATACAACTGATGATGGTCTATTGATTTGAGTCCTCTAAAGACTCTCAATAATAATAACAATGACAATGGCATTTGTTAAGCACTTACTAAGTGCCAGCCGCTGTATTAAATGCTGGGGTGCATACGAGCATATCAGATTGGACCGATTTGTCCAGGATCCCGACAATCCTGAAGACTTTAATGCAGTCGCAATTTGGAAATCTAAGTTAGAGAAGGCTGACACCTGCAGCCCCTCACATTAAACAAAAGGCAAGACCTCTCATAAATTAAAGTGATTTTCTTATGCTGCATGACTCAAGGTTATTCAATTTCCCAGAAAGCGCAACTGTGTATGTGCTAAGGGGAAAGGGCAGGTGGTGTGCGCTTAAAGTGGTAAGTGTTGTTTCAAAAAAACACTGCTTGATAAGTGTGGTCTTTGATCGGTGTGGATTTGAGAAAGGTTAATTGATAAAATAATACTTGTCTAATGCTGTCTACACAATGGTAGTCTCTGAAGAATACATAAAGCAGATCTTTCTGCTGGACAGAGGAATATGATGCTGACCCAAGGCTCTGATTCCCTCTCCAATTTTTCTTTTGTTTGGGTTTTTTTTTTTTAATGATTTTAAGTGCTAACCATGTGCCAGCCATGGATCTAAGTTCCGGTTAGATACAAGATAATCAGGTTGGACACAGTCCCTGTCCCACAAGGGGCTCACAGTCTAATCCCCATTTTACATATGGGATAACTGAGGCACAGAGAAGTGAAGTGACTCGTCCAGTGTCACTGAGAGGACAAGCAGTAGAGCTGGGATTAGAGCCTAGGTCTTTATAACAGTGCTTGGCACATAGTAAATGCTTAACAAATACTATCATTATCATTATTATATTTAATTCTAATTTTGCAGACAAGGCAACTGAGACTCAGAGAAGTTAAGCTATTTGCCCAAGTTCACACAGAGCCAAAATTAGACCTATCCTCTGACTTTCAAGTGTTGAATCGCCTGGGTCATACCCTTGCATCCAACTACAGGATATGAAGGAATTTGGAGAAACTGCAGGAACGCCTGGAAAGGGTGGGCAACATATCTTTACAAATGACCACTGTTCGAACTGGACTGGTAACCAACGTTCCCCCCAACCCTTCCCATGCTGCTCTTTAACTCTCATCAATAAAAACACTTCTTAATGGGATCTTGGGAATCATAAACTGGTAAATCTCAATTCTATGCTTGCAAATTAATAATTGATATCCATCAATAATCATTGAATCTATAACTGACATCAGCGAGCACTAAAAAGCACAACCTGTTGGGGGAAAGACAATAACGGTTCCAGGAAGGGAAATTCAGAACCTATTGATCCGTTTGCTTGCGGAGGTCAGTAGCCATATCGAGGCAGGGAAAATGGTAGACGTAATACGTTTCAACTTTGAAAGCTTTCGAATAAAATGAATAATCGTTTCAACTTCAAAAGCTTTCAAATAAAATGAATAATCTTGTCCCGGCGGGGGAAGCGGTGTTGTCACCACAGGGGTCGGGGGCAGTGGGGGAATGGGTGATCTTTACCTACTCAGTGGGATAATGGCCATAACAGCAGTAGCAGAATGCTGGGGAGAGCGAGAAGGAGCATGGCGTAGACAAGGTCAGGGCCAGGCTAGCTTCATGTAGCTTTACAAAAGGACATCAACGCAAATCATTCCTCTTACCGGTCACTGATACAAACGACAGCAGCAGATAATGCATCATCTGAGGTTTTTTTTGTGGCATTAGTTAAGCTCTTACTAAGAGCCAGGCAGTGTTCTAAGTGCTGGGGTAGATACAAGATAATATTCAGGTTGGACATGGTCTGTGTCCCACATGGGACTCGCATTTTTAATCCTCATTTTACAAATGAGGAACTGAGGCCCGGAGAAGTGGAGTGACTTGCCCAAGGTCACACAGCAGACAAGTGGCAGAGCTGAGATGAGAACCCAGGTCCTTCCCAGATCTGAACTCTATCCACTAGACCAAGCTGCTTCTCTAGTTCTTGCAACTGTTCAGCTATACCCTGCTGAGCATTTGTTCAGCTACACTCCCCTTGTAATTATGTTACATTTGATGTACATCATTACTGGAATTCAATTTTGTAAGTACTTGAGCAGCCCTAAGAAATGTTTCAGAATTTTGTTTCAAATGTTAACCACCAGAATTCCACAATGTCCTTGTCTGGTTTTGAACCCTCTGTCCTTTCCCCTTCCATTTCCTGGCTGACCAAGTGCTGTGTTGAAATCCTAAGATTCGTGCAGTGGTGGTAGGAAGCCTCTCCCCAGTCCGGCCCGTACTTCACTCCACTGCTCGGATCATCTTTCTACAGAAACATTCAGGACATGTCACCCCCCTCTTCAAAAATCTCCTGTGGTTGGCCTATCCACCTCAGTATCAAACAAAAAATGCCTTCCCTTCTCAAATCCAACAGGCAATTACTCTCCCCCTCTTCAAAGCCTTATTGAAGGCACATTTCCTCCAAGAGGTCTTCCCGGATTAAGCCCCACTTTTCCTCATCTCCCACTCTCTTCTGCGTCACCCTGTCTTTCTCTCTTTGCTCTTCCCGCCCTTTCCCAGGCCCACAGCACTCATTTATATACCTTCAATTTATTCATATTGATGTCTGTTTAGTTATATTGCCATCTGTCTCTTCCCCTCTAGACTGTGAGCTCATTGTGGACAGGGACTGTCACTGTTTATTGTTGCATTGTATGTTTCCAAATGCTTAGCTCCAGTCTATTCTTCACTCCGCTGCCCGGCTCATCTTCCTGCAGAAACAATCTGGGCCTGTCACTCCCCTTCTTAAACAACTCCAGTGGTTGCCCATCAACCTCCGCTCCAAACAAAAACTCCTCACTCTAGGCTTCGAGGCTCTCCATCCCCTTGCCCCTTCCTACCTCTCCTCCCTTCTCTCTTTCTACCACCCACCCCGCACGCTCCGCTCCTCTGCTGCCCACCTCCTCACCGTCCCTCGGTCTCGCCTATCCCGCCGTCG
The DNA here is from genome assembly GCF_004115215.2 of Ornithorhynchus anatinus. Classification (NCBI taxonomy): domain Eukaryota; kingdom Metazoa; phylum Chordata; class Mammalia; order Monotremata; family Ornithorhynchidae; genus Ornithorhynchus; species Ornithorhynchus anatinus. The sequence goes on from NC_041731.1 coordinate 92,045,747, forward strand.
ACCCCTGGGCCACGTCCTCCCGTGGTCCCGGAACGCCCTCCCTCCTCACCTCCGCCAAACTGATTCTCTTTCCCTCTTCAAAACCCTACTTAAAACTCACCTCCTCCAAGAGGCCTTCCCAGACTGAGCTCCTCTTCTCCCTCTACTCCCTCTGTCACCCCCCCCTTTACCTCTCTGCAGCTAAACCCTCTTTTTCCCCTTTTCCCTCTGCTCCTCCCCCTCTCCCTTCCCATGCCCACAGCACTGTACTTGTCTGCTCAACTGTATATATTTTCATTACCCTATTTATTTTGTTAATGAATTGTACATCGCCTCGATTCTATTTAGTTGCCATTGTTTTTACGAGATGTTCTTCCCCTCCACTCTATTTATTGCCATTGTTCTTGTCTGTCCATCTCCCCCGATTAGACTGTAAGCCCGTCAAAGGGCAGGGACCGTCTCTATCTGTTGCCGACTTGTTCGTCCCAAGCGCTTAGTACAGTGTTCTGCACATAGTAAGCGCTCAATAAATACTATTGAATGAATGAATTAGTACAGTGTGCTGCACAGAGTATAAGCACTTAATAAATAAGACTGAATTAATAAATATTTCCCACTTCAGTAAATTTGATCTCAGAAATATTCCAACCTCTCAGCTCATCCTCTAGACTGTAAGCTCCTTGTGGGTAGAGAACATGTTATGTCGTACTCTCCCAAGTGCTAAGAACAGTGCTCTGCATACAGTAAGTGCTCAATAAATACGATGGCTTGCTTGGTGAAGGTGGTACTTTAGGTGCTTGGAAACAGTATTAGCGGTTTAGGGCCTCTGAGGGGCTATTTAATAATCGCCGACCACTTGAATAGAAGAGAGTAGCTTAATAGAAGGAGTGGCACGGGTGCCCAGAACCCATCGGATAGGTAGGGAGTAGCTTCCAAAGGACAAGAACTTTTCCCACCTCAACGGCCCTGTTTGCTCAGCTGCCCGAGGGTAATTGCCCTTTTTACCCTTGCCATTTTGTTCTCAGAGTCCTCTCTCCCCGAAGACTCGACCCTCGATTAAATCTCTAGCTTATCCCACCAGACCGCAGCTCACGTCCCGGATTCTTTTCTCATTTAGCCTTTCACAGGCCCGATCCCTGCCCTTGTTCGCCACCATTAGCCTCTGCTCATTAGGGATGTGCCCCGGTTCCGACACTGGGATTTAGATACACCACATTTGCTATTCATATTCACCGGCTCTTTCTAGGGAGCCGCTTGAATGTTCAAAACAGCATAAAGTCATGAAAATAAGAAGAGATTGAGACCCGTGTAGAGGAATATTTTAGTTAATGTTATGTTAGGCTAATCCTGGGATGTGGGGAATGTTAATTTCTCTTTGCTCTATGAAATCGGAGGATAAGATTGAGCAATGAAGCACACAGAGTTGGTAATTCACAGCGAACTCCCTCCTCTCCCTGCACCCTGTAGTTCATTCCTCCTTCTGAATTCTATTTTCTCCCTCCACAAGAAACACCTTCCCCTGCGTCAAACACCCCTGATCAGGGCCAACACCCTGAAGGGCAAGCAATCTCACAGATTCCGCCCCCCCCGAAAATATAGCTTTTTAAAATAGATCATCTGAACTATTTTTTTAATGGTCTCTTCGACACAGGTCTGCTCCTTCCACGAACTGCCCGAGGGAAGGAAAATAAGAACCAGCAGGGGCTTGAGGGCTCAGTCATCACTTCCTGCCTGGCTCCTCAGCTCACTGCGAGGCCATCTTGTCCACTGTTAGCCTCCTGAATTACAATATTTTTCATAGCCACTCATTTCTTGGTTCCTATGGCAACCCACACTTTTGCACTGGAATGTCCAAGGTAACCAGAGTTAAAAGTCCACAACGATCATGGTCTCTGTCTTATTTTGTGGTCCCTTTGTGGGGCTGGGCTTCAACTTCCTGTTTAAGGAGAGGGATGGTAGTGTAGGGGGAAGCAGAGAGAGGCCCCAAGAGCTATTTATTGGCTTAAAAGATTACAGAGAAGGAGCAGGTGTGCAGTGAAAGGAAGAGAAGATGAGGCTAGGCAATTGCTCTCAGGGAGAATCTGGGGAAAGGAATCACAGGAGAAAGAGGAGGAAGAGGAAAATATCTCCTGTGCAGGGGGAGCTGGAAATAGGTGCTGGAAGAGTCGTTGTGGTTGAGGAAACAAGAGACATTCTGTCAGTAACAGCAGCCAAAGAGCAAATCTGGATAAACTACATTCTTCTTTCTGGGCTGCCCCTTCGCTTCACCTCACCACACTATCAGTCAATGATGTCCTGGGGTGCAGCAGGTAATTGTTGATAGCACAGCTTGACATAGGGCATAGAGCATGGGCCTGGGAGTTGGAAGGCCATGGGTTCTAATTCCCGCTCCACCATATTTCAGCTCGTTATCTTGGGAAAGTCACTTTATTTCTCTGGGCCTCAGTTACCACATTTGTAAAATAGGAATTAAGACTGTGAGCCCCACGTAGGACAGGAATTGGATGTGACCTGATTTGCTTGTATCCACCCCAGCACTTAAAACAGGGCTTGGCACATAGTAAGTGCTTAACAAACGCCACAGTTATTATTATTATTATAACATAAGATCTTTGGAAGAGGATGCCTGCTGTTGAGCAACCACCGGGCAGGAATAAAAATAAAATAATAAAGTTATGATTTCTCCCTTCCTCCCTTCATATAACTCGTAATTATGAAAATGTAAAGAGTTTTATGGCTAGGACACTCTCCCTCGATATTTGAGAATGCCCACAAACTGGAAGGAAATTAAATAGAATATGAACCAGAGAAAGTTGAACCCTTTCTCAGTGACAAAGGAATTGTAGTTACTCCAGTCTTAATGTGAATTATTTTTTAGTGACTTGAAATGATTACTCATGAATAATTACATAACTAGAAATGTGAAAAATATCTAATTAGAAAATAAACAAATCTCCTGAATTAAGAATTTATTACTGTAATTAGGTACTATTAGGCACAATCATGACATCATAGTAATGCTGATATTAATGAATATATTATTAATCGTTATTCATTCTATTTACTTCATAGAAATACATTTGATATCTTCTTACAGGCATTTAGTTGGATGTGTTATTGCAGATGCAAATAATCTACAGGAGAGGTTTTTTTTCTACATTTGTTGTTATCTGTTGTAGACATAGCCAGTGAAAATGTCTTACAGTGCTGCTTGTAGATGTTTCAGTTAAAGATGAAGGTCATGGGGTCATATCCTTTTGGATATAGACTTCTCAAACAAAGTTCCCCAACCACTTCAGTATCAAGAATGTGGGTATTTGTTAAGCGCTTACTATGTGCCGAGCCCTGTTCTAAACACTGGGGGAGACAGAGGGGAATCAGGTTGTCCCATGTGGGGCTCACAGTCTTAATCCCCATTTTACAGATGAGGTAACTGAGGCAACGAGAAGTGAAGTGACTTGCCCAAAGTCACACAGCTGACAAGTGGCTGGGCCAGGATTCGAACCCAATCAAGAAGCACTGGAGAGTCCCAGATTCCCATGCTAGAAGGTCTTGCTTGACTAGTAACCCAGTAACCAGTTTCATCCTTTGTGATCACGATGACAGAGCTTCAGAGCTCAGATTTCGATACAGTAAAGTATGACTTTCACAGCCGTCTCCTGGAGTGAAAGAACTGAAGCTGGAGCCATCCTAAGACAACTAACTCTATTATGTTGCCTTTTCCCCAGTGTTTAGTACAGTGCTCTGTACACAGTGGCGCTCAATAAATACAGTCGATTGACTCTCACCATTAGCATCCTGACATTCATTCATTCATTTAATCGAATTTATTGAGCACTTACTGTGTGCAGAGCACTGTACTCAGCGCTTGGAAAGTACAGTTTGGCAACAGATAGAGACAACCCCTACCCAACAACGGGCTCAGAGTGTAGAAGGGGGTGACAGACAACAAAACAAAACAAGTAGATAGGCATCAATAGACTCAAAATAAATAGAATTATAGATATATACACATCATTAATAAAATAAATAGAATGATAAATCTGTACAAATATACACAAGTGCTGTAGGGCAGGGAAGAGCTAGTTTGGTGGAGGTGAGGAGGCAAGGCATTCCAGGCCAGAGGTAGGACGTGGGCCAGGGGTCGACGGCGGGATAGGCGTGAACAGGGGACGGTGAGGAGGTTGGCGGTAGAGGAGTGGAGTGTGTGGGCTGGGCTGGAGGAGAGAAGGGAGGTGAGGTAGGAGGGGGCAAGATGATGGACTGCTTGAAGGACAATTGTGTGGAGTTGCCCAAAGAGTTTATCTAGGTGGGATGCCTGAATCAATCAGTCAATCAATCAATGGAATTTATTGAGCACTTACTACGAGTAAAACACTGTTCTGAGTGTTTAGTAGAGTACAATATAACAGAATTTGCAGACTCGGTCTGTGTCCATAATGAGCTTAGAGTCTGGAGTGGAAAACAGACATTAATGTGAACCTCACAATTGCACTGTGATCCGTTTAGTTGTGTCACTAGGGAAGCAGGGGTAGAGATATGGCTCCAAGCAATCCAGAGAATCTTGCCTCATAGTGGGTTTAATTCCCTCCAAGATGCCTTTCTGACTAATCTTACACTCGGAAGCTGTCAGAAAACCCAGTGGGTTCCTAACTATCCCTGGATCACTATGGAGATTGTAAATTCCTTGTGAGCAGGGATCATATCCCTGTGAGAAGCAGCATAGCTTAATGGAAAGAGCCCAGACTTTCATTCATTCAATTCAATAGTATTTATTGAGCGCTTACTATGTGCAGAGCACTGTACTAAGCGCTTGGGATGAACAAGTCGGCAACAGATAGAGACAGTCCCTGCCGTTTGACGGGCTTACGGTCTAATCGGGGGAGACGGACAGACAAGAACGATGGCAATAAACAGAGTCAAGGGGAAGAACATCTCGTAAAAACAATGGCAACTAAATAGAATCGAGGCGATGTACAATTCATTAACAAAATAAATAGGGTAACGAAAATATATACAGTTGAGCGGACGGGTACAGTGCTGTGGGGATGGGAAGGGAGAGGTGGAGGAGCAGAGGGAAAAGGGGAAAAAGAGGGTTTAGCTGCGGAGAGGTAAAGGGGGGATGGCAGAGGGAGTAGAGGGAGAAGAGGAGCTCAGTCTGGGAATGCCTCTTGGAGGCGGTGATTTTTAAGTAGGGTTTTGAAGAGGGAAAGAGAATCAGTTTGGCGGAGGTGAGGAGGGAGGGCGTTTCGGGACCGCGGGAGGACGTGACCCAGGGGTCGACGGCGGGATAGGCGAGACCGAGGGACGGTGAGGAGGTGGGCGGCGGAGGAGCGGAGCGTGCGGGGTGGGCGGTAGAAAGAGAGAAGGGAGGAGAGGTAGGAGACTTGGGAGTCAGAGGACGTGGGTTCTAATCCCAGCTCTGCCACTTGTCTGCTGTGTGGCCTTAGGCAAGCTACTTAACCTCTCTGTGCCTCAGTTACCTCATCTGTAAAATAGGGATTGAGACTGTGAGCCCCAGGTGGGACAACCCGATTACTTGTATCTACCCCAGCTCTTAGAACAGTGCTTGGAACATAGTAAGCCTTTAACAAATACCATTATTATTATTATCATATCTGCCCATTCGATTGTATTGTCCCAAACACTTAGCACAGTGGTCTGAATGCAGTAAGTGCTCAATAAATACCATAGATTGATGGGATCAAAGCACATCAGTCCAGTGATATTTCAGTGATCTTTTTTTTAGGAAGATGTCATCCTAGAGGTTCACAGTTGAGGGTTTGACCAGATTAGACTCATCCATGGTCAAGTTGGAGCAATCCCACATAATAATGTTGGTATTTGTTAAGCGCTTACTATGTGCAGAGCACTGTTCTAAGTGCAGGGGTAGACACAGGGGAATCAGGTTGTCCCACGTGGGGCTCACAGTCTTAATCCCCATTTTACAGATGAGGTAACTGAGGTGCAGAGAAGTTAAGTGACTTGCCCACAGTCACACAGCTGACAAGAGGCAGAGTCGGGATTCCAACCCATGACCTCTGACTCCAAAGCCCGTGCTCTTTCCACTGAGCCACATAGTCACCCAGCCTCTTGACTTCAATCGGGTCTGAGCTCCCCAAAGTCACCCCTCCGCCTCTCCCCTCCCCCCACCAACCCTCTCCTCTACTTTTCCATCCTTCCCTGCAGTATCCTCAGAGGAGATCTCCTCCCTCCTCGCAAGTGCCACCCCCTCCACCTGCGCCTTGGACCCCATTCCTTCTCACCTTATTAAAAACATCGCCCTGCCCTCCTCCCTTCCTTAACTTCTATTTTTAACCACTCAATCTTCAATGTCTCCTTCCCCTCTGCCTTCAAACATGCCCACGTCTCCCCCATCCTAGAAAAACCATCTCTTGATCCCACTTCCCCCTCCAGTTATCGCCCTATCTCCCTACTACCCTTCCTTTCCAAAATCTTAGAACGTCGTCTACAATCGCTGCTTAGAATTCCTTAACTCCCATTCTCTCCTGGACCTCCTCCAATCTGGCTTCCGTCCCCTCCATTCTACCGAGACTGCTCTCTCTAAGGTCACCCGTGACCTCCTTCTTGCCAAATCCAATGGCTCCTACTCCATTCTGATCCTGCTTGACCTCTCTGCTGCCTTTGACACTGTCGACCATCCCCTCCTCCTCCACACCTTATCTCACCTTGGCTTCACGGACTCCGTCCTCTCCCGGTTCTCCTCTCATCTCTCTGGCCGGTCATTCTCGGTCTCCTTCGCGGGTGCCTCCTCCCCCTCCCATCCTTTAACTGTTGGAGTTCCTCAAGGGCCAGTCCTTGGCCCTCTTCTGTTCTCCATTTACACTCACTCCCTCGGTGAACTCATTCGCTCTCACGGCTTCGACTACCATCTCTACGCAGATGACACGCAGATCTACATCTCCGCCCCTGTCCTCTCCCCCTCCCTTCGGGCTCGCATCTCCTCCCGCCTCCAGGACGTCTCCACCTGGATGTCGGCCCGCCACCTAAAACTCAACATGAGCGAGACAGAGCTCCTCATCTTCCCTCCCAGACCCGGCCCTCTCCCAGACTTCTCTATCACCGTCGATGGCACGACCATCCTTCCCATCTCTCGGGCCCGCGATCTCGGTGTCATCCTTGACTCGTCTCTCTCGTTCACCCCACGCATCCTATCCGTTACCAAGACCTGCCGGTTTCACCTTTACAATATCGCCAAGATCCGCCCTTTTCTCTCCACCCAAACGGCTACCTTACTGCTACGGGCTCTCGTTATATCCCGGCTAGACTACTGTGTCGGCCTTCTCTCTGATCTCCCTTCCTCCTCTCTTGCCCCGCTCCGGTCTATTCTTCACTCCGCTGCCCGGCTCATCTTCCTGCAGAAACGATCTGGGCCTGTCACTCCCCTTCTTAAACAACTCCAGTGGTTGCCTATCGACCTCCGCTCCAAACAAAAACTCCTCACTCTAGGCTTCGAGGCTCTCTGTCACCTTGCCCCTTCCTACCTCTCCTCCCTTCTCTCTTTCCACTGCCCACCCCACACGCTCCGCTCCTCCGCCGCCCACCTCCTCACCGTCCCTCGGTCTCGCCCGTCCCGCCGTCGACCCCCGGGCCACGTCCTCCCGCGGTCCCGGAACGCCCTCCCTCCTCACCTCCGCCAAACTGATTCTCTTCCCCTCTTCAAAACCCTACTTAAAACTCACCTCCTCCAAGAGGCCTTCCCAGACTGAGCTCCCCTTCTCCCTCTACTCCCTCTGCCACCCCCCCTTTACCTCTCCGCAGCTAAACCCTCTTTTTCCCCTTTTCCCTCTGCTCCTCCACCTCTCCCTTCCCATCCCCACAGCACTGTTCTCGTCTGCTTGACTGTATATATTTTCATTACCTTATTTATTTTGTTAATGAAATGTACATCGCCTCGATTCTATTTAGTTGCCATTGTTTGTATGAGATGTTCTTCCCCTTGACTCTATTTATTGCCATTGTTCCCGTCTGTCCGTTCCCCCGATTAGACCGTAAGCTCGTCAAAGGGCAGGGACTGTCTCTATCTGTTGCCGACTTGTTCATTCCAAGCGCTTAGTACAGTGCTCTGCACATAGTAAGCGCTCAATAAATACTATTGAATGAATGAATGAATGACTTAGACTAATATGCCCAGAAAGTCCTCTCTATGGGTGACATTACTCTCCACTGACTACCTCACGCATTTTCAACCCGAAAGTTTATAGCCCTTGAAAGATTTCAATTTCTTTGTCAATCCACCTATCATGTTTTCTGAGTGCTTACTATGTGTACAGTATTGTACAAAGTGCTTGGGAGAGTACAATATAACAGAGCTGGTATTCATTCATTCATTCAATTGTATTTATTGAGCGCTTACTGTGTGCAGAGCACTGTACTAAGAGCTTGGAAAGTTGAATTCAGCCACAAATAGAGACAATCCCTGCCCAGAACAGGCTCACAGTCTAGAAGGGGGGTAGTCAGACATCAAAACAAGTAAACAGGCATCAATAACACCAATATAAATGAATAGAATTATAGATATATACACATCACTAATAAAAATCAATAGAATTAAAATAATAAATGTGTACATATATACACAAGTGCTGGGGGGGGGAGGGTAGAGCAAAGGGAGCGAGTCAGGGCGATGGGGAGGGGAAGAAAAGCAAAGGAAAGGAGAGGGGTCATAGAAATCATTGTCTTCCGTACAGTGAAGTTACGCAAACATAGCATTTGAATATATGCTCACCTGTGATTTTCTATCTTAGAATTTGACCTGAAGCTTCAAAGTAGGGTTGTCTCTAGCTAGGGTGACACTGGAAAAATAATAATAATGGTATATGTTAAGCACTTACTATGTGCCAGGCACTGTACTAAGCACTGGAATAGATACAAGCAAATCAGGTTGGACACAGTCCCTGTCCCACATGGGGCTCCCAGTCTCAATCAATCCCCATTTTACAGACGAGGTAACTGAGGCCCAGAGAAGTAAAGTGACTTGCCCAAGGCCACACAACAGACAAATGGTGGAGGTGGGAATAGAACCCATGACCTTCTGAGTCCCAGGCCCATGCTCCATCCACTACGCCATATTGGGATTTAGAGTAAAATGACCCAATTTCCCACATTAAGTGGGATGGTTAAATTTTGGAAGTTCTATGCGGCTGTCCTTCAGGTTTAAGGCAGAACTTGTTAGGGTTCTACTTTAGGCTCGGGTGGCCGGACATAAGCCAAGACCTGCCGGTTTCACCTCTACAATATCGCCAAGATCCGCCCTTTCCTCTCCACCCAAACGGCTACCTTACTATTACGGGCTCTCGTTATATCCCGGCTAGACTACTGTGTCAGCCTTCTCTCTGACCTCCCTTCCTCCTCTCTCGCCCCGCTCCGGTCTATTCTTCACTCCGCTGCCCGGCTCATCTTCCCGCAGAAACGATCTGGGCATGTCACTCCCCTTCTTAAACAACTCCAGTGGTTGCCTATCGACCTCCGCTCCAAACAAAAACTCCTCACTCTAGGCTTCGAGGCTCTCGTCACCTTGCCCCTTCCTACCTCTCCTCCCTTCTCTCTTTCTACCGCCCACCCCGCACGCTCCGCTCCTCCGCCGCCCACCTCCTCGCCGTCCCTCGGTCTCGCCTATCCCGCCGTCGACCCCCGGGTCACGTCCTCCCGCGGTCCTGGAACGCCCTCCCTCCTCACCTCCGCCAAACTGATTCTCTTTCCCTCTTCAAAACCTTACTTAAAAATCACCTCCTCCAAGAGGCGTTCCCAGACTGAGCTCCTCTTCCCCCTCTACTCCCTCTGCCATCCCCCCTTTACCTCTCCGCAGCTAAAGCCTCATTTTCCCCTTTTCCCTCTGCTCCTCCCCCTCTCCCTTCCCATCCCCACAGCACTGTACTCGTCCGCTCAACTGTATATATTTTCGTTACCCTATTTATTTTGTTAATGAATTGTACATCGCCTCGATTCTATTTAGTTGCCATTGTTTTTACGAGATGTTCTTCCCCTTGACGCTGTTTAGTGCCATTGTTCTTGTCTGTCCGTCTCCCCCGATTAGACTGTAAGCCCGTCAAACGGCAGGGACTGTCTCTATCTGTTGCCGACTTGTTCATACCAAGCGCTTAGTACAGTGCTCTGCACATAGTAAGCGCTCAATAAATACTATTGAATGAAAGTGCTCTGCACATAGTAAGCGCTCAATAAATACTATTGATTGAATTGAATGAATGAATAAGCCCTCAGCCATAAGGACGGTGAAGGTGCAGCGGTGTGGTGGATGAAGGGCAGGAAGAGAATTCTCAATCAATCAATCAATTGAGCACTTTCTGGGTGCAGAGCATTGATCTAAGAGCTTGGGTGAGTACAATATAACAATATAACAGGCACAACCTCTGCCCTATTGCAGTTGTCCACCATGATGTTTCCTGGATGGAGATGGATGAGAGTTTCCGATGTGTCTACTGGAAACTCCCATGTCAGCCCCAGCCCACCCATTCCTGTTAAAATTCTGCTACTCTTCACAGCTTTCTGGGTGGAGGCAGCCACTAATAATAATAATGGAATTTAATAATGGTGGTATTTGTTAAACACTTATTATGTGCAAAGCACTGTTCTAAGTGCTGGGGGGATACAAGGTGGTCAGGTTGTCCCACATGGGGCTCCCAGTTTTACAGATGAAGGAACTGAGGCACTGAGAAGTGAAGTGATTTGCCCAAAGTCACACAGCTGGCAAGCGGACTTGCCCAAAGTCACACAGCTGGCAAGCGGTGGAGCCGGAATTAGAACCCATGACCTCTGATTCCCAAGCCCGGGTTCTTTCCACTGAGCCACGCTGTGTGCTGACTATGTGTTAAGAACTGTTTTAAGTGCTGGGGTAGAGACCCACTAATCAAGTTGGATCAGTTCTGATCCTCATTTTGCAGATGAGGTAAGTGAAGCATAGGTAAATTAAGTGATTTGCCCAAGGTCACACAGTAGACAAGTGGGGAAGTCAGGATTAGAACCCAGGTCCTCTGACTCCCAGGTCTATGCTCTATCCACTAGGCCTTGCTGCTTCCCCAGTGATTGACACTTAGCTCCTACCCAGGACAAGAAATCTGGGCCAGGTTGCAGAAGACAAAGGGTTTTTTAAAGTAGTGCATTTTTTAAGGTATTTGTTAATAGTTGTATTAAGTGCTGGGCCCCATGCAGACATAATTCAACATGATTAGCTTGATCTATGCCAGCACTTAGTACAGTCCTAGAACTTAGTTCACTATTAACAAATACCTTAAAAAATGCAGTACACGGTAAAACCCTCTGTGTTCTGAAATGAGATTTCTTATTCTATTTTCTTAATGATGTGTATATATCTATAATTCTATTTATTCCTATTGATGCTATTGATGCCTGTTTACTTGTTTTGATGTCTGTCTCCCTCCTTCTATTCTGTGAGCCTGTTGTTGGGTAGGGATTGTTTCTATTTTTTGCCGAACTGTACTCTCCAAGCGCTCAGTACCGTGCTCTGCACAGAGTAAGCGCTCAATAAATACGATTGAATGAATGAATGAATTTGACTTTCTGCCTCAATTTCAAATTAGAGCCATGTGTTAAATAACTCCAAGGTTTGGCAAGACAAATTGGGAAGATGCACCAATCTACTCTCAATCACTGATGACATTGAGGAAGAGAGATAGATATCAGGCGTAGTGAATAGAGCACGGGCCTGGGAGTCAGAAGGTCACGCGTTCTAATCCCGACTCCGCCACCTGTCTGCTGTGTGACCTTGGGCAAGTCGCTTCACTTCTTTCTGCCTCAGTTATCTCATCTGTAAAAAAGGGGAAGGGGATTGAGACTGAGAGGCCTCCATGGGACAGGAACTGTGTCCAACCTGTTTGGCTTGTATCCACCCCAGCGCTTAGTATGGTGCCTGACACATAGTAAGTGCTTAACAAATACCAGAATTATTACTATTATAGCAAACTGAACCATTTGATCTAAACTATGATTTTAAACAATAGTTCCTACTTGTCCATCCTTTGCAAATGTTGAGCCAATAATAAAGTGGCCCATTTTGAATCTTGAGTCATTTTGATTTTATCTTCCACACTCATGGATTTGCTAATGAGCGGAGAAATGAGCAAAAGTCTAAAGCCTAGGGAAAAGGAAGAGAAATGTCAAAACTAAAGGCCCTAAACTGGATAACAATTCCTAATTACTTTCTTTCATTCATTCATTCATTCATTCATTCATTCTATCATATTTATTAACCTGTACTAAGTGCTTGGGGAAGTACATTACACCAATAAAGAATGACAATCACTGCCCACAATGAGTTTACAGTCTTTGGGGGGAGACAGACATCAATACAAATAAACAGACAAATTACAGGTTATATACATAAATGCTGTGGGGCAGAGAGGGAGGAAGAATGAAGGGAGCAACTAAGGGTGGACGCAAAAGGGAGTGGGAGATGGGGAAAAGTAGGGCTTAGTCTGGGAAGCCCTCTTGGAGGAGATGTCTTCTAATTGTTGGGCGGATTTGCGGAAGGTGGGAGTTCCAGGCCAGAAATAGGACGTGGGCTGGGAGGGTCGGCGATGAGACAGGTGAGATGGAGACACAGTGAGAAGGTTAGCACCAGAAGAGCTAAGTCTGCGGGCTGGGATGTAGAAGGAGAGAAGCGAGGTGACGTAGGAGGGGGCCCGGTGATTAAGTGATTTGAAGGCAATGGTGGGCTGACTATAGATGAGGCACTTGTTCAGTACTGAGGATGACAAGGTTGGTGGGCAGCTACAGAAACAGTGTCTTCTAGGACCAAAAGAAGGGAAATATCGAGAAAATTCTCAAGAACTCCTCACCAGGCCAAGATTTACTTCCTAGTGATTCCAATTTAAAGAAAATACCAATATCCATTCACACAAACCTTCTAACTCTTTCTGATTTTCACCTCTCCCTCTTTCACCTGCCATTTCTCCCACCCTAGAACTCCTTCCTTCCCCAAATCTGACAGAACAGAGTGCTCCCCACGTTCAATGTCTTCTTAAAAATCCCACCTCCTCCAGTAAGCCTTCCTCGATTACTTGCCAGCACTCTATACGGGATGAGCACCCACCATCCTTATTTCTATGCAACCTGAGCACTTTGCATGCATACCATTCAACTGTACATTCAATTAGTTTGATTATTCTTTAACTCCTTTTGTGTTTGGCTCACCCATTAGAGCTTAAGCTTCATGTGTGTAGGGAATGTGTCACTTGTTTTGTACTTCCCAGGTCCTTGGTAGAGAGCAATGCTCAAATATAAATAATAATAATGATGTTGATAATAATGCTATTTGCTAGGTACTCAGTATATGCTAAGCACATTACTAAGCAGTGAGGTAGAAATAATCAGGCCAGATCAATAACAAAAAAATCAGGTCAGACAGAGTCCCTGTCCCACATGGGACTTAAAGTCTCAGAGGGAGAACAGGTATTTAATCCCCATTTTACAGGAAACAGAGGCACAGAGAAGTTAAGTGACTTGCCCAAGGTCATACAAATGGCAAGTGGCAGACCCGGGATTAGAGTCCAGGTCCTCTGATTCCTAGGCCTGTGTTCTTTTCTTTTTTTTTTTATGGTACTTGTTAAGCACTTACTATGTGCCAGACACTGTACTAAATACAGGGGTTGGTGTTGTCTTATGCTCCCGAATAGTATCCCACCTTCTCTGTTCCAAACTTTGGAGTCTTAGGACACATCGCATTGATTTTAAATTGAATCAGAGAGTCAAACGTCGTTGCAGAATACAGAGGGTTTTACAAAGTAGCGCATTTTTTTAAGGTATCTGTTAATCACTATGTGCCGGGGCTGAATTAAGTGCCGGGGTAGATCTAGCTAATCAGGTCGGATAAAGTCCATGTCCCACATGGGGCTCACAGTACTAATTGCCACTTTGCAGACAAGCTACTGACTAGGTTCGGTTGGAAATATCGGATAAGTAGCTTTGGTTGTGAAACCCAGGAGGCAAAAGAGTGCTTGGCTAAAGGCGAATCTGTCTCTCCCTCGTGCATGTTTAATCATCAAAGAGAAATACCATCGGCTTAAAGTCACTCAATGAACAGTCCCTCTCCTATCTTAACTCGCTCATCTCCTACTAGAACCCAGACCTATACACTTCACTCCCCTAATGCCGACTGACTCATCTACCTTGCCAACTTCTTGCCCACTTCTTTCCTGGGACCTGGATTTGTCTTCCCACCTTCAAAGCCCTCCTAAAATCACATCTCCTCCAGGAGGCCTTCCAAAAGTAAGTCCTCATTTTCCCCATTCACCCTTCTTTCTGCGTCATTTACGCACTAGGATCTGTATCTTCTAAGCACTCGATTGTCACCCCACCCTCGGCCCCACAGTACTTAAGTACAAATCCTTATACTCTGCCATTTACTCTATCTATAATCTAGCTTAATGTCCTTCTGCCCATCTAGGCTGTAGGCTCATGGCCTATCACTAGAGTCTCCCAACTCCACTGCGTTGTATTCTCCCAAGTGCTCAGCACAGTGCCCTGTGCATACCATCGACTGAAAAACGCCCGTTGTTGGGTAGGGATTGTCTCCATCTGTTGCCGAATTGTACTTTCCAAGCGCTTAGTACAGCGCTCTGCACACAGTAAGCGCTCAATAAATACGACTGAATGAATGAATAAAAGTCCTGATCTCGAAGGGGAATCCCAGTTTCACTATTCAAATTGCCAAAGAGGCCCATTAGGTACTCTTTACCCACTTCTTCAGCTCTGACACGAGAAGCACGTAGAAAATGAGTTGCTGAAAGTGTGTGATCTGTCCTAGGAACAGAGTGCTGAAAATTGGACTCTTGGGACCTCAACCTTAAGTGGAGCGAATTCTGGAGAGCTGTAATGAAGAAACAAAGAGCCCACAAGCTAACCGTTCAGGCAGCCGGAAACAGGTCATTGGCTTTTGCCTTACAATCCGCCCCAAATGCTAGTTATCTTTCTACCTAGAACAAGCAAGACATCGGATGCTCAGAAGATTTAAATGGAATTAGAATTCCTCCTCCGTTATCCTTCTGACGCCCCAACACCTAAGACCTAGTTGGAAGGTCTTCCTTTGGGAGCCCCATATTGGACAGGACTGTGACTGAACTGACTGAAATGTATTTACCCTAGTACTTACCACAGTGCTTGGCTCATAGCAAGCACTTTTTATGGTATTTGTTAAGTGCTTACTATACAGAGCAGCAGTGTGGCTTAGTGGAAAGAGCCCGATCTTAGGAGTGAGAGGTCATGGGTTCTAATCCCGGCTCTGCCACCTTTCAGCTGTGTGACTTTGGGCAAGCCGCCTAACTTCTCTGTGCCTCAGTTACCTTATCTGTAAAATGGGGATCGAGACTGTGAACCCCATGTGGGACAACCTGATTATCTTGTATCCCACCCTAGCGCTTAGAAAAGTGCTTGGCACATAGTAAGCGCTTAACAAATACCACCATTATTTATTATTATTACCAGGCACTACACTTAATAGTTAAAATTTGCATTGATTATTATTTATGCGAGTATTATTATTAATAGTATGAACTAGCATTAACTATTAACTATAACTATTAAGTATAGTTAACTATTAACTATCATTAAGTAATAACTAGATAAACTATTATTAATTACATGACAGTTACATTTTATTATTATTATTACTATTGCTCATTATTATTGCTAATGTTGCTATATTAATATTAATCAGGTGGAAAACAAGAGAGAAAGAATGTAAGAAAAGAGGTTTTTAAATCTGCAAGTCTTCCAGAAAACAAAAGTTGGCACAGGGTTTAATCACCCTCCACATCCCCATTGCCACTGTTGAAGGCCTGGAGCACAGGGAAAAGAAGGAGTTATTTATCGAGCACTTACAGTACTGAGTGCTCAGGAAAATACAATAGAGTTGGTTGAAATGATCCCTGCCCTCCAGGAGCTTATAGTCTAAAGTGGCCTAGTAGAAAGGGCACGGGCCTGGAAATAGGAAGACCTGGGTTCTAATCTCAGCTCTGCCACATGTCTGCTCTGTGACCTTGGGCAAGTCAGGTAATTTCCCTGATCACTGCATCTCAAGCTGGTCATTCTCTCTGTCTACCCCTCACCCGTCTCCTGCCTCTGGCCAGGAATGTCCTCTCTCTTCATATCTGACAGATGATTGCCCTTCCCACCTTCAAAGACCTATTGAAAGCACACCTCCTCCAAGAGGTCTTCTGCGACTAACCTCTCACTTCCTTTTATCCCACTCCTTTCTGCATCACCCTTGCAGTTGGAATTTTAACCTTTATTCACTCCTCCTTCAGCTGTATAGCACTTATGTACATATCTGTAATTCATTTATTTATAATGCCTGTCTCCCCTTTCAGTCTGTAAGCTCATTGTGTCTACCAACCCTGTTACATTGCAGTCTCCCAAGTGCTTTGCACACAATGAGTGTTCAGTAAATATGATCAGTTGATTGTGCCTCAGTTTCTTCATCACTAAATCTTATTCTTTCCAATTTAGACTGTAGGCCCTATGTAAGACAGGGCCTGTGTCAAACCAGAGTATCTTGTGTCTACCCCAGCACTTAGTAATAATAATAATAATTATAATAATGGTGTCTGTTAAGTGCTTACTCTGTGTCAAGCCCTGTTCTAAACTTTGGGGTAGATACAAGATGATCAGGTTGGACACAGTCCCTGTCCCACATAGGATTCATAGTCTTAATCCCCATTTTATAGATGAGGTAACTGAGACCCAGAGAAGTGAAGTGACTTGCCCTAAAGGTCACACAGCAGACAAGTGGAGGAACTGGGATTAGCATCTAGGTCCTTCTGACTCCCAGCACCTTCTTCCATCCACTAGGCCATGCTTGTCACATAGTAAGTATTTAATAAATACCGTTGTTATTTTGGGGGGAGACAGACGTTAAGATAGATTATGGATAAGGGAGATAGTAGAGTATATGATGAGGTATTTGTTAAGTGCTTACTATGTGCCAAGCACTGTTCTAAGCACTGGGAGAGATACAAGGTAATTAGGTCGTCCCACGTGGGGCTCATAGTCTTCATCCCCATCTTACAGGTGAGGGAACTGAGGCACAGAGAAGTTAAGTGACTTGCCCAAAGTCACCCAGCTGACAAGTGGCAGAGCTGGGATTAGAACCCACAACCTCTGACTCCCAAGCCCGAGCTCTTTCCATGAGCCACGCTGCTATAGTAGAATGTGTATCATGCCTATCTCCCTAATTTACTTTCAGGAATACCTGATCCACCCAATTCCACTATGTCCAGGCTTTTTTAGATACTAAACCGGACACTAGATAGGGCTACGGCTCAGTCCCCGCCCACCACCACGAATCAGCAATTTGCTCCTGCCCTTACATTCATAAATAGGCTCACGACGCCAAGGGATTTTATTTTTTCTCCATCGATTCATTAGGTCTCTTCATATGAATTATTTATTCCCAGCGCCAAAAATGATTCTGAAACATTACAAGAATTCAATATCAGTTTTCACAGTGGGATTTCATCATTTCAGCATTGTTGCATGGTAGCCTAATGCAATACTAATATGATATGGTGCTAATAGGCTACAACGAGAATTCTCTCTAATATGCAAACACTTCCATGTAGCATTATTATTTCTTTTAAGTTAATATGATATGGTGATAATAGGATGAAATGAATTAGCTTCATATCATTGTCTGCATGAGTTGTGCATATTAACAGAATCTTTTCTCGCCTCTCCCTCCCCCAACCTCTTGGCTTCCTCACAAGGAAAACTTACCCTGTAGTTACGCTTATGTTAATGAGGCTGTTTAGTAGGAAACATTCCCGCTGTTGCTTAGCCAACTGGAGAAACAATGGATGCTTATCCTCTACCTTTCAAATGGATTTTTTTTTCTGCCTTCTCTTTAGATTCTGGTCCTAACTCTTTTTTGCTTCAGAATTTCCCATTTGTCTCCAATTTCCATCATCTATATGTGCGTCATGAATTCTAGAGGCAAAACTTCTCCAGGTAATAGCTTCTTATTACCACTGAACTAAGTAATGTTAAAGAGAAATTGGGTGTGTGGGTAACTAAGTACTTGGTAACCCTTACCTGAAAAAGCACATACTCATCATGGAGATTCAGGAATCAAATCAGTCAATGGTATTTATTGAGCACTTTCTATGTGTAGCGAACTGTACTAAGCACTTGGGAGAGTACAACGCGTGACAGACCTGATAGTTCCCTGCCGCCCAGTGAGCTTACAGTCTAGAGGCAGGAGACACACATTAATATAGATGATCTATAATACATAACTTTATGACATATAATATAATGATTCAAATCCTGGGTGGATTTGATTTGGTGACAGTTAAACTCCAAAGGTTTCAAGAGGTACTTGATTTCAAATTTGCCATCCATATACACCAATATAACTGATATTTGGTAAGTGGTATGGCCTAATGACAAAGACCACGAGCCTGGGAGTCAGAGGACCTGGGTTTTTAATCCTGTCCCTGCCACTTGCCTGCTGTGTGACCATGAGCAAGTCACTAGGCTTCTCTGGGCCTGTTTCCTCACCTGCAAATTGTGGTTTCAATACCCGTTCAATCTCCCCTTTAGGCTGTGAGTCCCATGTCACATAGGGATGCAATTGTCCCAGTGTTTAATAATAATGATGTTGGTATTTGTTAAGTGCTTACTATGTGCCGAGCACTGTTCTAAGCTCTGGGGTAGATACAAGGTAATCAGGTTGGCCCACGTGAGGCTCACCGTCTTAACCCACATTTTACAGAAGAGGGAACTGAGGCACAGAGAAGTGAAGTGACTTGTCCATGGTCACACAGCTGACAAGTGGCAGAGGCGGGATTAGAACCCATGACTTCTAATTCCCAAGCCTGGGCTCTTTCCACTGAGCCATGCTGCTTATCAAATTATTATTTGCTTAATACAAATGGTTATTATTAAAATGACAATAATAATGCTGATAATGAAGTATTTGTTATTATTTTGAAACCTGAACATAACACCCCAGCCTACATGATTTTTCTTCATTTCCTATCATCGGGTGAGGAATAGACAGTCAGTCGATTATATTTCTTGAGTACTCACTGTGTGCAGGGCACTGTTCTGAGTTTGGAATGCAATTTAACAATATAACAGAAACATTCCCTGCCCACAAGTGATATTATTTTCAAAGCTCTCAGAGAATCCTGGGTTCTAAACCTGACTCTGCCACTTGTTTACTGGGTGTCTTTGGGCATCACTTCACTTTTCCCAGTCTCAGTTACCTCATCTGTAAAATGGTGATTAAGACAGTGAGCTCCATGTGGGACAGGGACTTTGCCCATCATAATAATAATAATAATGTTGGTATTTCTTAAGCGCTTACTATGTGCAGAGCACTGTTCTAAGTGCTGGGGTAAACACAGGGGAATCAGGTTGTCCCACGTGGGGCTCGCAGTCTTAATCCCCATTTTACAGATGAGGGAACTGAGGCATAGAGAAGTTAAGTGACTTGCCCACAGTCACACAGCTGACAAGTGGCAGAGCTGGCATTCGAACTCATGAGCCCTGACTCCAGGGCCCGTGCTCTTTCCACTGCGCCACGCTGCTTCTCATGATTATTCTGTATCTGTCTCAGTGCTTAGTAAATGTCTGGCCACATAATAAGCGCCCAACAAATACCATAAAAAAAGTCTCTGTCTCTCTTGATGATTTCAATCCATTATCACTTACAGAAGACATATCGACCATGTTCTTTGCCCTGAATTTTTTTAAGTCACTGGTTTTCGCCATCTATTTGCAGAACTGGCTATTCTCCTCACTCCCAGCCCCATAACCCTTAGATCCACATTTTAACTGTAAGCCCGTTATTGGGCAGGGATTGTCTCTATCTGTTGCCAAATTGTACACTCCAAGCACTTAGTACAGTGCTCGGCACATAGTAAGCACTCAATAAATACTATTGAATGAATGTATATTTGCCCCTTGTGGGCAGGGAAAGTGTCTGCCAACTCTGCTGCACTGATCTCTCCCAAGCACCACGTACAGGATTCAACACAGAAAGCACTCAATAAATACTATTGATTGGTTGATTTGCAAAATAAACTTTAGATTTGATAGTGAACATTCCAGGGTGGAGACTACCATGATTTTCAATGATTCTTAATTCTGTAAAGAAACCTCATGGGGCAAGACATCCAATCAGTGGTATGAGAAGCAGCGTGGTTCAGTGGAAAGAGCATGGGCTTTGGAGTCAGAGGTCATGGGTTCAAATCCCAGCTCTGCCACTTGTCAGCTGTGTGACTGTGGGCAAGTCACTTCACTTCTCTGTGCCTCAGTTATCTCATCTGTAAAATGGGGATTATGACCGTGAGCCCCACATGGGACAACCTGATTCCCCTGTGTCTACCCCAGCGCTTAGAACAGTGCTCTGCACATAGTAAGTGCTTACCAAATGCCAACATTATTATTTATTGAGCACTTATTGTGTTCAGAGCACTGTAGTGAGTGCTTGAGAGAATACCATATAACGGCGTTGGTAGACACATCCCCTGCCTACAAGGAGCTTGCAGTCTAGACCTAAGAAACAGTGAGACCAGTGTTTCGTAATCATGATGTGGATTTCTTTTCACCTTATAATGATAAATATTCTTGCAGTATGAGGAAAAGAGAAAAATATGGGTTTTTCCAGATACTGTAGTCAATCGGGAATATGAGGAGGACACTCTGGGTCAAACACACAAATCTCTAGAACTCAATATCACACTAAAAAACAAATTACTGTGTGCTCCAATTCTTGTCCTTAAAGCAAAACATATTCTACTTGCCTCATAGATCTCTCTCACTCTTTTTCACTTGGTATATCACCTGGGGAAATTCATATAATCAGAATCAGGCTTAAAGGTATTCCATCAATCATATTTATTAAGCACTCACTATGCACAGAGCACTGCTCTAAGCACAGAGAGCACAATATAACAGAGTTGGTAAGCACAGTCCCTGCCCACAACGAGTCTAGAGGGCAAGACAGCTCCAAATTGGTGGTCACACCATCACTAGTTCCGTTCAAGGAAAGTTTGAGTTAAATAAAGTATTCTCTCCTCTTAATCTCCCTGAGACCCACAAAGCCAGGCTAGTCAGATCTTCCACCTGTTACAGCCAGTCTCAATCCCTTAATTCATTGATAGTTATTGCCCATAGCACCTTTGTCTCATCTTATGCTGTTGAGTTGTTTCTGACCCATAGCGACACCACGGACATATCTCTCCCAAAACGCCCCGCTGTCCGTCTGCAATCATTCCAGTAGTGTATCCATGGAGTTTTCCTGGGAAAAATATGGAAGCGGTTTACCATTGCCGCCTTCCACGCAGTAAACTCGAGTCTCCGCCCTCTACTCTCTCCCATCCCAGCATGGGTGAGTTTTGACTTGTAACAGATTGCCTTCCACCCGCTAGCCACTGCCCAAGTTAGGAATGGAATGGACAGGCCTCTGCTTGCCTCTCCCTCCCGCTGCTGAGACTGGTAGACTACTGGAAACTCCCCAGGTGCGACCCTGAGAGGGGACCACGGCACCTTACAAAGAGACTTTTTTTAATGATATTTGTTAAGTGCTAAGTGCCAGGTTCTGTACTAAGTGCTAGGATAGATACGAGGTTGTTGTTGGAGAAGACTAAGCAAGAGGATCAGTTAGAATGAGTCCCTAGCCTTCAGAGGGCCCCCGATCGCAAAGCGGGTATTGGGAAGTCGGAGACAGGCCCATATGGAAAGATCAAAATGGTAAAGATAAAACAATATAAGGATATCAGGACAACGATGAATTAAAAGCAGCTATCACACATAATAATAATTATGGGACTTAAGTGTTTACTATGTTTCAAACACTAGTCTTGTTTGTCTGTCTCTCCCGATTAGACTGTAAGCCCGTCAAAAGGCAGGGAATGTCTCTATCTGTTGCCAATTTGTACATTCCAAGCGCTTAGTACAGTGCTGTGCACATAGTAAGCGCTCAATAAATACTACTGAATGAATGAAGTGCTTACTATGTTTCAAGCACTAGTCTTGTCTATCCGTCTCCCCCGATTAGACTGTAAGCCCGTCAAAACGGCAGGGACTGTCTCTATCTGTTGCCGATTTGTACATTCCAAGCGCTTAGTACAGTGCTCTGCACATAGTAAGCGCTCAATAAACACTATTGAATGAATGAATGAATAGTCTAAGCGCTGGGGTAGATACAAGGTAATTGGACTGTCCCATGTGGGGCTCACATTCTTAATCCCCATTTTACAGATGAGATGTGAACTCATCGGCTAGCGAGTGGAAGGTAATCTGCTACAAGTCAAAACTCATCCGTGCTGGGCAGCAGAGGCATGGGAGAGAGAGTTGTGGGCGGAGACTCAAGTTTAATAATAATGATAATAATTATGGTATTTGTTAAGCGCTATGTGCAAGTAAATCTGGTAGCCACGGCCACCTCCAAATGCTGGAAAACCACTTCTTGCTTTCCTCTCTCTGCTCTAATAAGGCAGGTTGGGATGCTTCCAGGTGGCCTTCCAGGTGAGTAGCAGGTGTCTTGGGGGGCATGTATCAGAGCTCTGATTGCACTCACACTTGCCTACTGTGTGGCCTTGAGAGAGTCATTTTACTTCTCTGTGCCTCAATTCCCTCATTTTAAAAATGGGGATAAACTATACATGGTCTCCTTTCCCTCAGATTTGTGACTCTATGTGGGAGAGTAACTTGTTCTCATCTACATATACCGAATTCACCTTAAATCTTAATATAGTGTTTAGCACATAGTACAGTGCTCGGCACATAGTAAGCGCTTAAATACCAACATTATTATTATGTTTAATTTCGCAATTGCTATTATTATTAGAGAAGCCACAGTTTTGATGGGTTTCTCCTCCTTGACTTTCTTCCCATCATCCTCAGAAAGTAGCCTGATTTAAATTTTGATTATAATTACATTCAGCATTAGCAACACTGCTTAAAAAAATTCAGTGGAGTATTGCTTAAAACTTTCTTCAAAACGATTGGATTTAAAAATGTCATCAACAAAATAATCAAGTACTTGTTTTAATTATCTGATTTCCAAAGCTACAGTTCATAATTCCTTGTATAATCAGAGCTTAAACTCTGAATAAACTCCTATACATGACATTTCTTCTCAATTTTGAATGGGGATTATTTTAAGAGGATACAGAATTTAGAAATATTTCAATGGAATGGATATTTAAAGCACATTTAATGGCATTTATGTTTTAATCTGCTTATTGACTAAGCATTAAAAAAAGCTGCATGTAATTCAGCAGTGATTAAAAGAACTATAAATTGTTGGATAATAATAAAATGAACAAGGCTGGTGGCTCATTTGATTCCCAGGATGTGATGCTAACATTTTTACTTATGGAAAGACCAAATAGTATCTTTGCCAACATAACTTTTTCAACCAGAGGATTTGCCTGGAAGATATCTTCTAAAGCCCTAAGGTCACGCTAGTTCAAGAGGAGAAACATACACTCAGCAAATCGTAGAAAAAGTCACCAAATTATCCAACATGTCTACTACCTGGTTTGATAAACGCAATCCATTTTAAATCAAATAAGAAATTCCTACGTGCCCCGTCATGCCCTTCAGAGGTGAAAAACATTCCCAATATGGGAAGCCTCTAGAGAAAACAGCATAGAGGAAAATCACAAACTTGGTTGGTCAATCAATATCTTTTCTTGAGGTCTGAAGTTTTAGATCACAGACAAATGGATAACAAGTATGTGACTAAACCTTCCTTTCTGAAGATATTGGTTAATTCCCCTGACCCCAGGAGCACAAAATGAACACTTTTAAGTTATAGATATTTATTTGTGTGGGGCCTATTTCAGCTCATTTAGTTTAATATTAGACTTCAGGTGATGCGAAATGGCAATCTATTTATTATTCATTTTCAAGTTTTTCCTACTTATTCCCCGCAAATTTCTTCCTCTGAATCAGAATCACTGCCCTATCACAGATGCATACATGTCCACTGAATTTTTATATTTCAAGAAGCATTAACATTTGAGGTGTCATGATAAAAACCTGGGTATGAAAATAGTAGGGGTTAATGAAATTGATGATTACTCTTTCCACGAATAACTCTGTACAGATTTAAGGCAAAGATGAAATTTTCTACTAACAAATTCTCATCACAAAGCAGACTCAAACAGGCAGGCAAGTCCACAGTGACAGAAGATAAAGAGGTAGGTCTTTCCCTCTTAGATTTCCTTTTCAAAGTTTCGCTTTGTTCCTCTTGTTTGCTCTTCAGTTACTCTTATATGAAAATCAAAGGTTAGCACTACTATTAGTATTGCCCCAGTTACAGGCAGAAAACAATTCCAACCAGGAAATAATTATAAACAAAGCCCAGTTAATTATACAAGACATTCTTGGCTGCCCTAATTAAGACACAGTTCAATAGTACGAGCCGGGTAATTTTTTTTTAATTGTGAATAGATTTAGTAGAAGCTCGTCTAGTGAACAAATAATGAGATCAGTGTTTCAGAAAGAATCTGATTAAAAAATTATTCACCAATCATTTGTTTTCTCCTGCTTTGTGCAATTTGTGTCCTATGAATCAGGAACAGAAGAACATTTGTTTCCTCTTCAAGGAGCCTGAAGATTCCACTGACATGAAATCGCAAAATGGTGGGAAGCAGTGACTCAATTACCCCCTGATACCTAGGTCAAGATTTCTGCTTCGGTTTTTGTGACTGGATTATTTTCTTGCCCAAGTACCTAGCAGCTCTCAATACATGCTGCTCTTCCTCCTCCTCCTCCTCTTCCTTCTCCTCTCCGTCCTCTTCTCCTCCTCCTCTTCTTCCTCCCCACCTGCCTCCCCCTCATCTTCCTCCATGCCCTGGCAGTGTCTGGTGCCCATCTCCCATTCAGTCAGTCAGTCAGTCAACCGTATTTATTGAGCTATTACTGTGGGCAGAACACTGTACTAAGCACTTGGGAGAGTACAGTATAGCAATAGGCAGACACAATCCCTTCCCACAACGAGCCAACAGTCTAGAGGATGAAACTTCCATAAAGCAACAGCTGATTTGCAACTGTTAAAATTCCTCCCAAGGGTGTGGACCGTGGCTGGCTGGACTGGGCTGGTCTTGTTAGACTGGGGTAGGGTGGCTAGGGTGGGCCTCTCTGGCTGGTCTAGGCCATGATGGTTGGACTGGGGCGTGGTTATAATCATAATTATGGTACTTGTTAAATACTATGTGCCAAGCACTGTTTAATCAGGTTGCACCCAGTCCCTGTCCCACATGGGCCTTACACCTATAATCTCCATTTTACAGATAAAGTAACTGAGGCCCAGAATAGTGACATAACTAGCCCAAAGTCACACAGCAGACAAGTGGTGGAGCCGGTATTAGAAGCCAGGTTCTCCTGATTCCCAGGCCTGTGCTCTATCAACTAAGCCATGCTGCTTCCATGTTGGTTGAACAGGGCCTCTTTGGCTGGTCCGGGCCACTGTGGCTGGATGGGGCTGGGATGATTGGAATGGGGCACACTGACTGCACTGGGCCTTGTTGGTTGGACTCAGCCAGTCTAGCGAGGCTCTTTGCGGTGAGGCACCGCACACCTTAATGAAACTGACACCAGCCCTGTCTCCCTGCGATGCTCGGCTCCATACGGGTCTCTAAGTGGGGCCTATGTGTACCTAGTCCATTCTTGTCCACCCCTAGCTCCTGCCCCAGCCCTGACCTTGCCCAGAGCTTGATTTTCTGCTCTGGCTGCTGGCTTCCGAGATGCAGCAGGAGCTAGGGTGGGGGCCAGGGTAAAAAAAACCCTCCATGGCTAGGAGGTGCTACCCCACTGCTGGCTGGGAGGTCAGCTGCAACCACTGAGGAACAATTGTCATAACTGGAACAGCTGTTGTGAGAAATTTTCCCTATTCCAAAGCAGACATCCGGCCTTTTCCAACTCTGGTTAAGGGGGAGTCCTGGAAACATAATGGAGGAAGAAACAATGGGGAAAACACTTGCCTCTCACAGTCCTAGTCTTAAGTAAAGAAGTGACCTGGAGAAGCCTGGGAGTCAGAAGGCCCTGGGTTCTAATCCTAGCTCCACCACTTTGCTGTGTGACCTTGGGCAACTCATTTCACTTCTCTGGGCATCAGTTACCTCATCTGGAAAATGGGGGATTAATACTGTGAGCCCCATGTGGGACGGGGACTGTGTCAACCCATTTTTATTATATCTACTCCAGTGCTTAGTATAGTACCTGGCAAATAGTAAGCACTTCACAAATACCACAGTTATTATTATTATCAACTGTACAGCTATGGAGATTTTAGAGGCTAATTGGCATCCTTTATCCATATTGTTAATCCCTTTCCAGGGGCAACAAATTACTTCACATTTGTCATTTCTCTCTGAAAATCCCATCTAAAAACAACAAAAATGAAGTGAAGGTTTATTAATTGACTTGTCTCATTCTGTGAAGTCATCCCCAACCCATAGTGACGACATGGATATATCTCTCCCAGAACGCCCCATCTCCTCCTGCAATCGTTCTGATCGTGTATCCATGATTAGTGAGTTTCAGTTGGGTGGCCTGGATAATTGTCAGTTCTTTTCATTACTTTATGATGGATGTACCCAGCCTATGGCCCACTAACAAAGGTGATTCCTCTCCTCTCCCCCTGCTCCACTACTTCCAAACAATGAGACTATCCGATTTTTATATATATTTTTATGAACTCCTTTAGTGCCAAGTCCTCCTCTTTCACTTTCATAGTTCTTTCTCAAGTGCCTAGACTATGCTTTATTCTAGACTGGCCAAGAAGCAGCGTGGCCTAGTGAAAAGATCACAGGCCTGAGAGTTAGAGGACCTGGGTTCTAATCCCGGATTCGCTACTTGTCTGCTGTCTGAACTTGGGTGAGTCCTTTAACTTCTCCGCGCCTCAATTTCTTAATCTGTAAAATGAGGATTAAATACCTTTTCTCCCTCCACTTTAGACCGTGAGTCCCATGTTGGACAGAGACTGTGTTCAGCCTGATTATCTTGCATCCTACCCCACTGCTTAGTAAAGTGCTTGGCACATAGTATTTAACAACCACCATAAATATTTCAGGTCTGAGGGAGGATTTGGGCAAAGTGTCAGTAGAGGATAGATGAGATGGTAGGTCCGGTGATTAGGTTAGCATTAGAGGAGTGAAGTATGCAAATTGGGTTGTAATAGGGGATCAACAAAGGTAAAGTTGGGAGTTGGTGGGGAGAGGTGATTAAGTTCTTAGAGCCAATGGTATGTAGTTTCTGTTTGATGTAGCTATATATTGGCAATTGGAGGTTCTTGAGAAGTGGAGAGATTTGGACTGGACTTTTTTTCAGAAAAATTGATTCGGGCAGCAGAGTGAAGTTTTGACTAGAGAGGCGAGATAAAGGAGTCTAGAGGACAGCATGGAGATTGAGGCAGTAGTCAAGTCAGGATAGGATAATGTGTGGATCAGCATCATATCAGTCTGGATGGAGAGGAAAGGGCAAATTCTAGAAATCTCGTGACACAGAATTTACAGGATTTGTGACAGATTAAATGAGTGTGTTTAACGAGAGAGATGAGTCTAGAACAGCACCAGGATTATTTGCTTGTGAGACAGGGAGGATGGTGGTGCTGGGACAGTCGAGGGAAGACAGGAGGAAAGATAATAATAATAATAATGTTGGTATTTGTTAAGCACTTACTATGTGCCGAGCACTGTTCTAAGCGCTGGGGTAGACCCAGGGGAATCAGGTTGTCCCACGTGGGACTCACAGTCTTAATCCCCATTTTACAGATGAGGTAACTGAAGCACCGAGAAGTTAAGTGACTTGCCCAAAGTCACACAGCTGACAAGTGGCAGAGCCGGGATTCGAACCCATGACCTCTGACTCCAAAGCCCGTGCTCTTTCCGGGAGTGGAAAGATGAAGGGTTCTGTTCCGGACATGTTAAGTTGGAGTTGGAGGTGGGACACCCAGTTAGAGATGTCAGCAGGCAGGAGGGTTTTTTTTAGGATAGGGCATACATGAGTGTGTTTGAAAGCAGTGGGGAAGGAACCATTGAAAAGCGAGCAGTTAAAAACTGCATTTAGGGAGGGACGAATGGAGAGGGCAATTGTTTTGATGAGGTGGGAAAGGAATGTGGCCAGAGACACTCATGGAGGGGGTAGAATTTGAAAGGAGGCAGGAGATCTTTTTTTGAGATGTGTCTGGAAAAGATGAGAGAGCCAAAGAGGTGGCAAGAGGAGAATGGGACTGCAGAGGAGCAGGGGAGATTCTAAGAACGCAAAACCCAATGTTAATCGTATCAACAGAAGTACTGCCAAGGTCATAGGGGCAAGAGATAAAAGGGGCAACGTGACAGGGAGTTTGAGGTAGGGATTAAAAGTATGAAACAGCTGTTATGGGCAATAGCCATAGGGATTAATAAGAATAGAGGAAATTATGATCATTCCAACTGTACTTACATACATAAACTTATACTATGCTGCTTCCCCTATCTGTAATTTATTTTAATGTCTGGCTTCCCCACTGGATTGCAAGCTCCTTGAGGGCAGAAATTATGTCTACCAACTCTATGGAACTGTATTCTACAGGTTTTAGTACAGTGCTCTGCACACAATAAGTGTTCAGTAAATATCAGATTGATCCATTTACAGTTTTGTTTACAGTTACATTTTGCTCAATGCATCAGGTTGTATTTAAAAGTGTCTTTCATACATTTCTAGCAATAACACAGTCCCTTACTGGGTTCATAAAGTCAGTGTTCATCATAAAATATGTTGCAGTTTATGCTGGTAAACCTCCTATGATTTACATTTTACAAGAGTTAAATTACCGTAGAGAGTTAGATATGCAGGCTGATCCCAGGTATCCCAGACTCCTTGATAGAGTCAGTGAGGGAACACAAGGTGATTGACTACCATTACTGGCAGTTTGGAAGTACATTATCATGGCAATCCTGCAGCCATAAAGGACAAATTTAGGATAATCCTGGGTGAAGTGTTAAGTAGGACACTGTGCAAAAGTTGCTGATCGCCTGATAGGCTTAATCTCCCGGGACCAGTTCACTTGTCATACTTTCACTCCTGTTTCCTGGTGATTTTTAGAGGGAAGGGTGGTGGCCTTTTTGGCTCATTGACTAATTAATCAGTCATATTTACGGAACAATTACTCTGTCTCCCTTCAAAGCTTACTGAAGGTACATCTCCTTTAAGAGACCTTCCCTGACTAATCCCTCCTTTCCTCTTCTCCCTTTCCCTTCTGTGTCACCCTGACTTGCTCTCTTCATCCACCTCCCAGATCCCAGCCCCACAGCACTTATGTTCACATCTGTAATTTATTTATTTATCTGTATTAATGTCTGTCTCCCACTCTAGACTGTAAGCTTGTTGTGGGCAGGAAATGTGTCTGTTTACTGTTAGATTGTACTCTCCTAAGCTCTGAGTACAGTGCTCTGCATATAGTAAGCACTCAATAAATATGATTGAATGAATGAATGAATGAGTGAATGAATGCAGAGCACTGTCATGAGAACTTGGGAGAGTACAGAATAGCAGAATCAGTAGAGACGTTCCTTGTCCACAGTGAGTTTCCAGTCTAGAGAACAGGATCAGTGCTTTCAATATTCTTCTACATTATTTCTGTCTTTCTCACAAAATCACTGCCACGATAGAGTCACTCTAACTCAAAATTGAGTGAAGTAATATGTGGTTTGAGACTGAAGATGGTCTGTATTTTTCCAAAAGTGGGTTAAGATTTTATTAGGGGTAGTTGAGTCCTTGTATGAGTTTAGTCACCATAACAGGCTAATGAGACTTGGCTTTTCCCTTTCCTTTCTTGCTATCACAGTAGACAGCCACTTAAGGTAAAGGCTATTTTACATCAGACATTCAAAACCAAACCTGTCAGCCACACCAGAATGGTATTTTTTTTCTCCTAGGTGAGGTGCGCTAGATGAGTATAAAAAGAAAGGGTAAAAGAAAGCAAGGTAAAAGAAAGTTCCCAACAGTAAAGGTGAAGTTACTGTGCTGTCAGAAGTTATAGACTATTGAATAGTGACTGAATTTTTTTTGTGTGTGAATGGAATTGATTTAGTGCCAATTAAATCTGGAAAAAAATGAGCTACCTCTCTTCCAACCTCTTAAGACTATGAGCTCCCTGTGGGACAGAGATTGTGTCTGATCTGATGACCTTATACTGGCACACTTTAAGTACTTAATAAATACCGAAATTATTAATGAATTGACTACATCTAATTTATATTTAAATGGGAAAGCACGAGAAGCAATGTGGCCTAGTGAAAACAGCATGGGACTGGGAGCTGGGAGACATACGTTCCAATTCCAGCCCTCTTAGTGAACTTGGGCCAGTCATTTAACCTCTCCGTGGCTCAATTTCCTCATCTGTAGAACAGGATTACCCTCTTAGGGTCGCAACTGACGAGTTTCCAGCACTCTACCAGTCTTGGCTATGGGAGGGAGAGTCAAGCAGAGGCCTACATTCCATTCCTAGCTTGGCCAGTGACTAGCAAGTGGAAGGTAATCTGCTACAAAATTCCCCTTTGCTGGGCAACAGGGGCATGGGAGAGAGTTGAGAGTGGAATTTCAAGTTGACTCTGTGAAAGAAGGCAATGGTCAACCACTTCCGTATTTTTATGAAGAAAACTCTACAGATACATGACCAGAATGATTGCAGATGGAGGCGGGGCATTCTGGGAGAAACGTGTCCATGTAGTCGCTGTGGGTTGGAAACGACTCGACAGCATAAGACCAGATAAAGACTGTGTGGTCCTAGCGCTGGGCTGAAAGTAAGCCAGAACAGGTCACAGCTCAGTTCCATTAAAAGAAAATGCCCCAGATGTTCATGGGTGATGGAACCCACCTCTGCTCTATGCTGACCCTCTGGTTCCCAGCAAGTGCAGCCCTGCCTCTCCTATTTTACTCTACCCCAAGGCCCTAAATTTCAGGCCCTGAATTTTCAGTGGCCAGTCAGTCAGCCAATCCCATTTATTGAGCACTAACTGTGTGCAGAGAACTGTACTAAGTGCTTGGGAGAGTACAATATAATGAACAGATACATTCCCTGCCCACAATGAGCTTACAGTCTAGAGTGGGAGATAGATAATAAAAAAATAAACAGATTACAGATATGTACGTAAGTGCTGTGGGGCTGGCCATCTGGCTATACCCCTCCCTCAGAAAGCAGTTTCACTTCCAGAGTGTCGGGGGCCGCTGGTATTCCCATTAGAAATATTTCTTACACTTGACACTTCCCATTCATTCATTCTATTGCATATATGGAGCGCTTACTGTGTGCAAAGCACGGTACTAAGCACTTGGGAGAATACAATATAACATCAGACACATTCCCTGCCTACGACAAGCTCACAGTCTAGAGTATTTGGGACAAGGGTGCCTGACTGGATTTGATATCTATTCCACTGATCAGTGCAGTCCTTAGCACATAAATAAGCACATAATAAATACAACAGTAATGCTATTCTTAGGGTTTGGATTTCTAGCTGGGATCCAATCAATCAATAGTATCTTTTGAGTGATTACTATGTGTAGAAAATTGTATACAGTGCTCAGTGCTTGTGGATTTAGCAGTTGGAAGAGGAAACAATCATACTGTAAACTTCAAGCCAATGGAAAAAAAACAACATACTGATGAAAACCAATGGCTACCCCTTCCGTCCATCTTACATAAAGGTTTCTGCCTTACAGAATCTAGGAGGGTGAAAATGACAACGATACCTATGCCCTTCCTATGGCCTGGTAGATCATTCCATCGACAGTTGGTTAGGCTAGGCAGGCTCACAACCATAAACATTAATTATTAAGGCTCTTCTGCTGGCTTAGATATTAAGGAGGTCGCTGCCCTCTGTGAAATATTAACAGTTAGGTGAAGAAGATGGAAGCCCTGGAGTCTATGTTTTACAGTTGGCTCACTCGCTCTCATCTGCTGTAGCAGAAAGAGAAGGGGGAAAGAGATGATGAAGAAGGTGAATGCTACATGCCTTCTAGATCTGATGATTTCATTGCTAGTTTTATGAGATTGTATGGGGAGGTTTTACTAGAGATCAATGACCATAATTAGCCCAAGATAATTATGGCGATAGTGCCCGTCTCTTGGATCATTTGGGATTGGGTTCAGTGGTGGTTTGACTTTTGTGGGGAAATGAAAAGGGACATGGCAGTAATTGGACTCCCTCCGCTACCTCTACACTGGCCTGAACACTGGACCTCAATGACATCACACAGGAAGTCTCTGGCACCATGGGAATGTGTCACCTCTTCAGTGTCCCCTATGGACCCTTGAATTATTTCTTGGGGAGTGATGAACTGGCTTCCATTAACCTCAGGGGCCACCAAACCTTCTGGGATTATGGCTAAATTTCAATTTAATAACAAACAGCAGATGGTCCCCCCACCCCCTACTCCCCTCGAGTCAGCTAGTTCAAGAGGACTGGCTCCTGGAAGCAGAGGTTCCACTGAGGAAAACTCTCCAGAATTAAGTTTGAATTGTAGAAACCAACCATGGGAAGGCAAGAGCCGCTGCTCCCCAGTACTCCTCAACGAGGACAAAAAAATATAGGGGGTCCCAGGAAATGCCTGCCAGGGATCCAGTGAAGGAGGGGTCACTGTAACCTCTGCCAGGGATCCAGTAAAGGAGGGATCACCGTGATCCTGCATCCAGCTCTGAGCACCCCTGTTGACTGTAAATTTGTGATACCTACATTATTCTCATTTGGGACCACTCAGGGACTTCTCATTAATAATGATAATGATAATGATGATTGTATTTTCTAAGCACTTACTATATGTCAAGCACTGTTCTAAACACTGGTAAAGATACATGCTAATCAGGTTAGGCACAGTCCCTGTCCCACATGGGGCTCACAGTCTTAATTCCCATTTTATAGGTGAGGTAAATGAAGCACAGAGAAATGCAGTGATTTGCCCAAGGTCACAAAGCAGACAAGTAGTGGAGTCAGAACTAGAAACCAGGTCCTTTTGACTCCCAGACCCAGGCTCTATCCACTAGACTGCTTCCCTCTCATAATATATTCACATCCCTCTTTTACATTATTTTTCATCTAAGTGAGGGCTTTATAAAGTAAAATTGAATCGAAATAGGTGGATTCATCCCTGCAAAGAGCAAGATGACTGGTAAATCTAGCAAGGAACTCAATGTTTGCTCCAATGAATGGTTAATCCAGTCACTAATTCAGAGTACTAAACTGCAGCTGAACAGCATTAAAATTCTGATGATTTTACTCTTGTTCAAAAGCCCAATATCCCCTCCAATCGATGTAATTTACAGGAAAAAAGGAAAAAAAAATCAGTAAAAGGGATATCCATCTTTGAACATTATCCACAAGGGCCCGGTTACCAATTGCACACATAAAACAACAAAAATACCTAGCTCAGCCAATTAAACTTTGCTTGTTCTGTGCTTTAAAAAATTGTGGATGACTCTAGACTTAGAGTTTAGCGAGAAGGTCCTAAAATTAACTGAGGTAAAAGCTTAAAATTCTACTAATAATACACTTCCAAGAAGTGTAATGCTATCATCCAAATATCCCAATAACTGAGAAGGAATATACAAAAAAAGGGACTAAAAGAAACTAGTAATAGACTCCTGCGGCTTCAAGCATTATTTATTGAGCACTTACTGTGTGCCAAACACTCTACTAAGCGCTTTGAAAAGTGCAATACAACAAAAAACAGATACATTCCCAGCCCATAATGAGTTTAGAGTCTAGGGAATAATAACTGTGGTATTTGTTAAGCACTTACTGTGTACCAGGCACTGTATTCATTCATTCATTCAATCAAATTTATTGAGCGCTTAGTATGTGCAGAACACTGTACTAAGCGATTGGAATGGACAATTTGGTAACAGATAGACAATCCCTGCCCAACAATGGGCTCACACTGGGGTGGATACAAGGAAATCGGGTTGGATGTAGTCCCTGTCCCACATGGGGCTCACAGTCTTAAGCCCCACTTTACAGATGAGGTAACTGAGGCACAGAGGCCATATAGCAGACAAGTGGTGGAGGTGGGATTAGAACCCATCACCTTCTGACTCCCCGACCTGTGCTCTGTCCACTAAGCCACGCTGTTTCTTGGCAAATCAGCTACGGTCAAGTGTGACAAATCCAGCAGAATGGGATAGGGCTATTTCTGCAAGACAGCCCGATCCATTTTTTCAAGAAATTATCAAATGTCACATGGTCCACCCGTTAAAATTCATTCATTCATTCAATCATATTTATTGAGAGCTTACCGTGCACAGAGCACTGTACTAAGCTCTTGGGAGAGTACAATGCAACGATAAATACACACATTCCCTGCCCACAATGATCTTTCAGTCTAAAGTCAATTCAACCACATAGGACTTGCCAGGCCAGTTAG
Organism: Ornithorhynchus anatinus; assembly: GCF_004115215.2. Classification (NCBI taxonomy): domain Eukaryota; kingdom Metazoa; phylum Chordata; class Mammalia; order Monotremata; family Ornithorhynchidae; genus Ornithorhynchus; species Ornithorhynchus anatinus. The sequence continues at coordinate 92,080,142 of NC_041731.1, forward strand.
AAAAATAATTCTCCTAGCTAGATATAATAATAATAATGTTGGTGTTTGTTAAGCACTTACTAGGTGCAGAGCACTGTTCTAAGCGCTGGGGTAGACACAGGGTAATCAGGTTGTCCCATGTGAGGCTCACAGTTAATCCCCATTTTACACATGAGCTAACCGAGGCACAGAGAAGTGAAGTGACTTGCCCACAGTCATACAGCTGATGAGTGGCCGAGCCGGGATTCGAACTCATGACCTCTGACTCCCAAGCCCGTGCTCTTTCCACTGAGCCACGCTGCTTCTCTGTATGTGATGTTGTGTGGACCTTCTCGGTAGTTGTGAACTTAATTCTTTAGGTTTAGAGACTAAATATTTTGTTTACTCTTGGAGGGAGCATTGATTTGATGTGTCCCTGCACTGCATTCCAGGACTTGGTTTAGGAAACTCTTTTATCTCTTGATGTTCACCATGGCCCAAAGTAACATTGATGGAACGGCTCAAGATACCAGATGTCGCATTTGTCATCCTCCTGGGGCCAAGTGAAAACTACTTTGAGAGATGGGCAACTCTGGAATGGCATCCCTTACATCGTTGTGAAAAGATGCATTCGAGAAGCAGGGTGGCTCAGTGAAAAGAGCCCAGGCATGGGAGTCAGAGGTCATGGGTTTGAGTCCCGGCTCTGCCACTTGTCAGCTGTGTGACTGTGGGCAAGTCAGTTCACTTCTCTGTGCCTCAGTTACCTCATCTGTAAAATGGGGATTCATTCATTCAATAGTATTTATTGAGCGCTTACTATGTGCAGAGCACTGTACTAAGCGCTTGGAATGAACAAGTCGGCAACAGATAGAGACAGTCCCTGCCGTTTGACGGGCTTACGGTCTAATCGGGGGAGACGGGCAGACAAGAACAATGGCAATAAATAGAGTCAAGGGGAAGAACATCTGGTAAAACAATGGCAACTAAACACATTAGGGGATGAAGACTGCGAGCCTCACGTGGGACAACCTGATTACCCTGTATCTACCCCAGCGCTTAGAACAGTGCTCTGCACATAGTAAACGCTTAACAAATACCAACGTTATTATTATTACTCACATACATATCTAGAATATATTTCAATGTCTACCTCTCCCTCTAGACTGTAAGATCCTTTTCATCGTCGTCAACATAATCATCATTAGCGGTATTCATTGAGTACCTATTCTGTGCAGAGCACTCTCACAAAAGCTCCTTGCGGGTAGGGAATTTGTCTACCATCTCTGTTGTATTGTACTCTCCCAAGTTCTTAGTACAGTGCTCTGCTCACAGTAAGAGGGCAATAAATGCAACTGTTTGGTTGAAACTTGACTTGGAAAAGGAAAATGTGTGGGAATGCACTTCTCTGCAGCCTTGGAGTGGGTACCATTAAACTCTGTCCAGATGGGAATGGCCCATGGGACTCCCCCTTTAAATGTGGAAATAGGTGGTATTCTTTACACAACTTATTCACTGTTTTCTTCCAGATGGAGTCACAGCCAGTTCCAACTGAGTGAGGAAAGAAAAAACTAATAGGGAAGAAATTAGGGGTTTAGAGTGTTTAATCAATGTAAACACAGTCACCCTACCTTTTGGGTTTTGAGATTGCAAGGCCCATCTACAAAATACAAAATTGTGCAGATAAATATTTTCTCAATTTTTTTTTTAATTGTTATATCTGCTTCAGTTAAGTTAGTTATCAGTGAAGAGGCTCATCCTGTTGCCATGGTGTAGAAAAAAGTCATGCAGAAGTTCAAGACTGTAAAATTATGGGATGGGGTCTATACTTATCCATTAACTAAGTGACCTTGATGTATTCCAAACAAGAATCCCATTTGCTATATCAACTGCTCCTGAGCCCTAGATATGTCATAGGGCTAATGATTGATATTAATAATAGAATCTGCGGCTTAACTGTTTCTGCTTAACTGTTTGAATAGGGGAAGGCATCCTGGTAGTTAAGGTGACAATAATAATAATGATATTTTTTGTTAAGCACTTAATACGTGCCAAGCACTGTTCCAAGTGCTGGGGTAGATATTAATTGAATATTCTCCTATAGGTAATATGGATATTATCTTGCTTCTATTGAAAAAAGGAAATTTTCTATCTGATGTGGGAAAGATGGCAGCTAGTACTTCTGAAAGAAGACAGATATTGGTTTTAAAGCTCTCTTTTTTATAGTATTTGTTAAGTGCTTACTACATGCCATAGAGAAGCAGCATGGCTCAGTGGAAAGAGCACGAGCTTTGGAGTCAGAGGTCATGAGTTTGAATCCCAGCTCTGCCACTTGTCAGCTGTGTGACTGTGGGCAAGTCACTTCACTTCTCTGTGCCTCAGTTACCTCATCTGTAAAATGGGGATTAAGACTGTGAGCCCCACGTGGGACATCCTGATTCCCCTGTCTACCCCAGCGCTTAGAACAGTGCTCGGCACATAGTAAGCGCTTAACAAATACCAACATTATTATGCCAGATACTATACTAAGTGCTGAGGTACATTCTAGCTAATCAGAGCTATGTCCCATAGGCTTCCTCTAGACTATAAGCTCATTGGGGGCAGGGAATGTGTCTGTTTACTGTAATATTGTACTCTCCCAAGCACTTAGTATAGGGTTCTGCACACAGTAAGTACTCAATAAATACGACTGACAGTAAATGCTCAATAAATTAGGTTGTATGATTAGTCCCCATTTTATAGATGAGGTAACTGAGAGAAGCTAAGTGATTTACTCAAGATCACACAGCAAAGTGGTGCAGTTGGGATTAGAACCCAGCTCCTCTGACCCTCAGGCCCATGGTCTTTCAACTAGGCAACACTGCTTCTGTAGTCTCTGCTCCAAATGAAAAAAAAACCCAACAAAACAGGAAAATCACAGCCCTTACCCAGGGTCATTTTTTTTTTTTTTTTTTTAGGCTTCACTTCTCTATTTATGCTTCATGGCTTCAGCGGAAAACCTCTCTTGCAAGCAGGAATGAAATCCTTTTCTGAGAAAACCTGGTTTCCAAGAGGAGGAAGACAGTTTGATTAAGCTTGCCAGTCTGGGATGCCGACTGAAATCACTGGAGTTTTTCCCTCTCATGGAGTGGAATCATTTTCCCAGCCATGGAGCTTGTGTGGACGTATATAATAATATGATTTATATAATATATAATATATAGCTATATTACATAGCCACATATTAATATATAATATAGCGTATATATTATATGTGTGGATATCTAATATTATATTATATATAATCTAATTATATACATTATATTATATATAATCTAATTATATACATTAGATTATATATAATCTAATGTATATAATTAGATTATACATTATATAATAGGTGATATTATATATATCATTATATTCTATATGATATATATAAAAATATATTATATATTATATAGCCCTGAATGCCACAGTTGGCATGCCGTTGTTTGCCAACTGCCCCTCTGCCAAATTTTCCACCTTCCCACATCCTGCTAATGAAAATACCTTCTGTAGACTTTCTCAGATGTCATTCGTCACTACTGTGGTCAGAGCCTGACCACTGTAAGAACAGTATAGGAAACAGCACCAAGTGGGTAACTTCACAGATGTTTCACGGAGAATTTAGCTGTAGCTTTAAGCATAAAGCTTAAGCATTAAGCCACATTCCTGGCTTTCTCTAATGTCAGTGGCCATTTTAGTGCAATCTCTACAACTCTTCAAGTGAGCCAAGCATCCCAACTGCCTCTCTCCAGGTGAGCGAGCCATTTCTAATGTATAAGCCTACTTTCTTGAACACATAAACTGTATTAAATAAACTGCCAGCTGATTGATGAGTGCTGCTCTTATAAGCTAATTTCTCATCGAAACAGTGATATGAAAATTCTTACTAACGGGCTGATGACAAGACTAAACGGGGGTAACAGCAGACTTAATCAAGAAAGACAAATGGGATTCATTAAACGCCGGCACTCAGCGGACAATCTTCGGAGAGTTCTCTGCACAATCTCATTGGCCCCCTCGAAAATAATTGTACACTGCCTCTATCACTGGATGTGGAACAAGTCCAGTGAGCACTTGATTCATTTATTCATTCATTCAATCATATTTATTGAGCACTTACTCTGTGCAGAGCACTATACTAAAGTGCTTGGGATAGTAAAATGCAACAATAAACGGTGACATTCCCTGCCCATAATGATCTTACAGTCTAGAGGGGAGGAGACAGATATTAAAAAAAAAAAGAAATAAAATTACAGATTTGCACATTTCTATTTGTGATATGAAGTAGGATTCAATTTAACCTGGATTTCATGAGGGGCAGTTCTAGTACTGGTCCACAGTGCTGTTCTATTAATAATTATGCTATTTGTTAAGCACTTACTATGTGCCAAGCACTGTTCTAAGCGCTGTGGTAGATACAAGGTAGTCAGGTTGTCCCAGATGGGGCTTACAGTCTTAATCCCCATTTTACAGGTGAGGTAACTGAGGTATAGAGAAGTTAAGTGGCTTGCCCAAGGTCACACAGCAGGCAAGGGGCTTTAAAGATAGGGAGAATAGAGGGCTTCCAGATGTGAAAATAGAGTTCTGGGCCAGAGGGAAGGTTTCAAGCCGGAAGAAGTAGATAGTGGATAGAAGGAGAGACAAGGATGTGGACAAGTGAGTAGGTTGATTTGGAGGAATGAAAGCACCCATCTCACCTTATATCAGTGATTAAAGTTGAAGAAATATGAATAACCAAATGCCAATTGTTCAGTGCAGTGGGAGTGTATGTGAGGAGACAAAATAGCCACCTTATCTTTTTGCATATGACATTTTTCAGAATGCTGATGTGTTAATGTTGTCCAGAAGGTACTTACCATCCCTCTCTGATTAGAGTTATAAAGCAAACAATCGAACACATTGAGAAGGCATGTCACCTGATCAGGTGGAGCTTGAGAACAGAAAATCTAAGTAGTAATTCCCTCGGATTGGATTAGAGGGCACTGAGGTGTTCCCAGAATTTGCAGAATTGCCAGAGAAATGGAGATCTCTGTTCCAGGTATTAGAAACTCTTGGGGTGTGGTGGGACACGTCGGGGGTGGTAAGAGATGAGGGCTCATGCAAATAGTGAAGGTATGTATTAATAAAACCAGTCTTAGGAGCTAGGATTTTCTTTACTCTGATCTGAAATAATACAAATAAATAGATCTAAATAGAAAGAGATCTAAAATAATTAATTTATCTATTTTTATATTAATGTCCATCTCCTCCTCTAGAATGAGCTCGTTGTAGGCAGGAATATGTCTGTTTGTTCTTATATTATCCTCTCCCAAGTGCTCAGTACTGTGATTTGCACACAGTAAGCCCTCAATAAATGCAACTGAATGAACTGAATGAAAGAGTTTTCTTTTTTGAAGAGAATGAGTGCTCTAGCCACTCTGTCTAGCTATGGCATTGAATAACGATTCTGTTTATTATTAATACCTAGATGTTTGAGATACTTATGTGGTACCTACCTTATGAAGTGCTCAGAGACTTGAAAATGGAGACATATCTTGTTGAATCGTGGCGTGGAAAAAGCCAAGATTTCAGGAATCATGGAAGGGAGCAGCTCCTTGTAGGCAGAGATCATATCTACCTACTTTATTGTACTATATTCTCCCAGACGCTTGGTACAGTGCTCTGCACACAGTAATCACTTAATAAATACCATTGATTGAATGAATGACTGATTAGAGAAGATCAAAGCAAAATAAGCACTTACTATGTGCCAAGCACTAGGGTAGATACAAGGTAATCAGATTGTCCCACTTAAGGCTCACAGTCTGAATCCCCATTTTAGAGGTGCGGTAACTGGGAGCACAAAGATATTAAGTGACTTGCCCAAGGTCACACAGCAGACATGTGGAGGAGCTGGGATTAGAACCCACGTCCTCTGACTCCCAAGCCCATGCTCTTTCCACTAGGCCATGCGGAAGGCAGGGGACGCCCCCCAGGAAGGGAGAGAAAATTAGACCTGAGCTAGTTAACCACCTGGTCAAATAGGAACCACCAACAGGTCAAGAAGGAAGTCAGTTTGGTGCTGATCCTTTGGATAATCTCTGTTCTACTGCCCATAAAGTAGGAAGGATAAATTGAGCCCATAGTGGAATCGGTGACCCACTCAGTTATAATTTGTCAGCAGAAATGCATCTAGGAACAATCAATCAATGGTATCTATTATAGCTATATTAGTAAATTATATAGTATGTAATTATATATTATATTATTATAGATATAGTCTCTCTATTGATGTTTCCCAAGGGCTTAGTAAAGTGTTTTGCACACAGTAAGTGCTTAATAAATATGATTAATAATGATTATAATATAATCATCTATTAAATACTTACTGTGTGCAGGATATTGTACTAGGTGCTTGGATGAGTACAGTAGCAAGTAGTAGGTCTAGATGATCCCTAACGACAAGGAGCTTACAGACTAGTGGTGGAGACAGACAATAAAATAAATTACAAATGGATATGTTCATAAGTGCTGTGGGGGTGCGAGAATATCAGAGATGATCAAAATGTCAAAGGGAACGGAGCCAAGAGCATAAATCCTGTCAAACCTACTGAGATCAGCAAATGTTTATGCTAATTTGAGAGCTGGAGTTAGGACCCGCTTCACCTCCTCCAGCGTGAAACATCTGGTAATTGCAACCTTGTCTTCCTGCACAGGCTCAGCCACCGCCTGCGCCCTCCACCGAAGCTGAATGTCCACCCCTGGCATTCTCTGCGCGCGACGGGCCTGGTGTAAAATCTCGGCTATGTCTCCTCGGTCCCTCTCTTCCATTGCAGCTGAGCGAAATATATGCCCTGGGCACCTTCGGCCCGCCCACCGCAGCTGAGAAACTCTCTGTTTGGCCCCGGCATGCTCTTTGCGTTCCAGGACGAGTATAAAAGCCACCGCTCTGGCTCTCCTCCGCACACTCTTCACCTCCAGCCAAATGGACCTCGCTCCCCCTGGGAGGCCTCTGCCCCTTTGTCACCATGGCTGAAGAACTCTCTGCCTGCCCCTGGTATGCTCTGAGTGTGCCGGACCGGGTGTCAAAGCCGCCGCTGTGTCTTTTTGGCCTCCCGTCACCTCCGGAACCAAACAGAACATCGTCCCTGTGGGAATGAGAACAGCACCTGCAGCGGGAGACCTCATGTAACTCCCGGAAAGTTAATGGCTGCAGTAGCTGTGACTGTGGAGTCTGAATCTCAAAGATAAATTATTCTCCTCTACCCACAGCTCCCTGCTGACTTGTGTTTTGTTTTGTGTATTTGTCCTTGTTCCTCATACTATTTCATATTGTATTCTCCCAAATGCTTAGTACAGTGCTCTGCACATAGTAAGAACTCTACTCTAGAGAAGCAGTGTGGCTCAGTGGAAAGAGCGCGGGCTTGAGAGTCAGAGGTCATGGGTTCTAATCCCCGCTCCGCCACTTGTCAGCTGTGTGACTTTGGGCAAGTCACTTTACTTCTCTGTGCCTCGGTTGCCTCATCTGTAAAATGGGGACTAAGACTGTGAGCCCTACCGGGACAACCTGATCACTTTGTATCCCCCCCAGAGCTTAGAGCACTGCTTTGCACATAGTAAGTGCTTAAATACCATCATTATTATTATTATTACAAGTGCACTGGTTGACTGATTGATATTCTGTTGTTTCATTGCTTCTGATGCGATTGTCTCTAATAATAATAATAATAATGTTGGTATTTGTTAGGTGCTTACTATGTGCAGAGCACTGTTCTAAGTGCTGGGGTAGATAGAGGGTAATCAGGTTGTCCCACGTGAAGCTCATAGTTAATCCCCATTTTACAGATGGGGTAACTGAGGCACAGAGAAGTTAAGTGACTCGCCCACAGTCACACAGCTGACAAGTGGCAGAGCTGGGATTCGAACCCATGACCTCTGATTCCCAAGCCTGGGCTCTTTCCATTGAGCCACGCTGCTTCTCTAACCTGTCTCTGACCCGTTCACCCTCACACCTGCATTCTTAGATGGGGAATCCCTTGGGGGCCAGGGGCCACAACTAATTCCCACCTGTATAATCTTTCCCAGTGCTTAGCACAGTTGTCTGCACACAGCAAGTGCTTCATAAAAACTGTAACTACTACTTGTTGTCTTATGCTGTCAAGTCACATCCGACCCATAGCGACGTCATGGACACACCCCACCTCTATCTGCAATCGTTCTGGTAGTGGATCCGTAGAGCTTTCTTGGTAAAAATACAGAAACGGTTTACCGTTGCCTCTTTCTGTGCAATAAATTCGAGTCTCCACCCTCGAGTCTCTCCCGTACCACCGCTGCCTGGCACAGGGGAGTGCTGACTTGTAGCAGATGGCCCGCCACTCGCTAGCCACTGGAATGGGTAGGCCCCTGCTTGACTCTCCCTCCCACAGATGGGACTGGTTGAAGATTGGAAACTCTCCGGGTGCGAGAGGGGTATAACTATTACCACTGTCCAATAAGCAAAATACCTTCATGACTTCAGTAACTTCATAAGCAGAATAGTAATATCATTAGAAATATAGAATTTATTTATTTAGATTAATGTCTGTCTTCCCCTCCAGACTCTAAGCTCACTGGGGGCAGGGAATGAGTCTGCTACATTGCTATAGCGTACTCTCCCAAGCACTTAGTACAGTTCCCTGCATTAGGTAAGCACTCATTAAATACAACTGACTGACTGACAAATGTGTCAGCCAATACAATATTTCAGTTAATAAGAGCGCTAATAGATACGCAAATTTGTTAGCTGAGGTTTTAGGCCCTTATAACTCTCTCTGTGAAGAGCCTTATTGTTAACATTGAGCTAAAATGTAAAGGGGAAAGAGCGTTGGCTGAGAAGGGAATGAAATCAATCGCGAGTCCCTTGTGGGAACTGTTACTGATGGCTACTTCAGCACACACGGAAGGACCGAAATCTTCTTTTGCTTCTCTTCCATGGGCACCCGTAGGCAGATGGTCAAGGATTGTGTCTACTCACTCTATAGTACTCTCCTAATGCTTAGCACGGTGCTTTGTGCACAGTAAGCACTCGATAGATCGATTGATTAATTGCTGCCTCTGACTTAAGGTCATGCAGATAGGTCCTTCCCAATTTTTATGGGATTAGATTCCAGGGATTAGACATTGAGTTGATCGAGAATCAGAGGACGGCCCCAAACTGCTAAGGATCTACATGTCAAAGGATCATATAAAGACAGACTCCAGCTTCCCCCTTATCCACAGATCCGAGGCCCACAGCACATTTGAGAAGTTCCCAAAGCCCACCGTATCAGGATTTTCCCATCAGCCCCTGCTCCATCCTGGGAAATGGGATGGGACTTGGCTGCTGTGACTGCTGGACTCTGAGAGGAGTGGAGCCTTAAATTCTGCTCCTCTAACCACAAGACCCAATACCATTTATACTCTTGATCTATATACTTACCTCACCTCCCTTCTCTCTTCCTACTGCCCACCCTGTACACTCTGCTCCCCTGTTGCTCACCTTCTCACATTCCCCCCGGCACCTGTCCCACCGCTGACCCCTGGACCACGTCCTACTGCTGTCCTGGAATGCCCTCCCTCCTCACCTCCGCCAAACTAACGCTCTTCTCCTCTTCAGAGCCCTACTGAGAGCTCACCTCCTCCAGGAGGCCTTCCCGGACTGAGCGCCCCTTTCCCTCTGCTCCTCCCCACCGACCCCCCCCCGCTCTTCCCCCTTCCCCTCCCCTCAGCACTGTACATATTTGCATATATTATTTATTACCTTGTTCATTTTGTTAATGATGAGTATATCTCTGTGATCTCCATCATCAAATTTATCTTGATGATGTCTGCGCTAGACTGCCTGTTTTGTTTTGTTCTGTTTTGCTTTGCTGTCCGTCTCCCCCATTTAGACTGTGAGCCCGTTATTGGGCAGGGATTGTCTCTATCTGTTGCCAAATTGTACACTCCAAGCACTTAGTACCGTGCTCTGCACATAGTAAGCGCTCAATAAATACTACTGAATGAATGAATTTATGTTACATTGGGTTTTTATGTTTATATTATTTCACCTTTCCCCATGGGTTTGTTGCCAACCTCCTGCTCCCCCAACCACCCTTACTGTTAGATTGTGAGCCCCTTGGGGACCAAATACCATGTCTAATTCTTAACAGTATATTTTACTTCCCCTCTCAAGGTTGCACCTGTAGAGTTTCAAGTACTCTACCTGTCTTGACTATGGGAAGGACAGTCAAGCAGAAGCATATCAATTCCATTCCTAGCTTGGGCAGTGGTTACCAAATGGAAGGCAATCTGCTACAAGTCAAAATTCACCTGTGCTGGGCAGCAATGGCAGGGTAGAGAGTCGAGGACAGAGACTTAAGTTGACTGTGTGGAAGGAGGCAATAGTAAACCGCTTCTGTATTTTTACCAAGAAAACAATATGGACACACTACCAGAACGATTGCAGATTGAGGCGGGGCGTTCGGGGAGAAATGTGTCAAAACGTCGCTACGGGTTGGAGATGACTCGACAGCACAAGACAGTATTTTTAGTCTGTGCCTGGTGAAGTGCTTTGCACACAAAAAAGTATTAATATCACCACTTCTACTATTCATTCATTCATTCATTCAATTGTATTTATTGAGTGCTTACTGTGTGCAAAGCACAGTACTAAATGCCTGGGAAAGCACACTATAACAACAGATACATTCCTGCCCAAAATGAGCTCACAGTCTAGAGGGGGAGACAGATGTTAGTGTAAATAGATTAATAAATAAATTACAGTTATATACATATAATAATAATAATGTCGGTATTTGTTAAGCGCTTACTATGTGCCGAGCACTGTTCTAAGCGCTGGGGGAGATACAGGGCGATCAGGTTGTCCCACGTGAGGCTCACAGTTAATCCCCATTTTACAGATGAGGTAACTGAGGCACAGAGAAGTGAAGTGACTTGCCCACAGTCACACAGCTGACAAGTGGCGGAGCCCGGATTCGAACTCATGACCTCTGACTCCCAAGCTCGTGCTCTTTCCACTGAGCCACGTACATATGTGCTGTGGGGATGGGAGAGAGGATGAATGAAAGAGCAAGTAAGAGCAGCTCAGAAGGGAGTGGGAGAAGAGAGGAAGGCTTAGTCAGGGAAGGCTTCTTGGAGGACATGTGCTTTCAATGAGGCTTTGAAGTGGGGGAAAGCAATTAACTGTCTGATATGAGGAAGAAGGGTGTTCAGTTCGATCACTATTGAATTGAAGACACTGAAAGTCACAGATACTAGTTAGCTCATAGTCTAATCCTAAATCCAGTGGCTAGCAAAGGCTCCTCTGAGCACACACAGAGAGATTCCACTTGAAAAAACAAGACTTCTTTCAACCAAAGGTATTTGCTTTCAATTGAAGGGTGCCTTGTGGACAGTGGCACCTAGCGAGGTCTCTGTTCTAATTGGTTTAGCTTGTCCTAGGCCATCGAGTCGTTTCCGACCCAAAGTGACACCGTGGACACATCTCTCCCAGAACGCTCTGGTCTCCATCTACAATCATTCTGGTAGTGTAACTATAGAGTTTTCTTGGTAAAAATACAGAAGTCGTTTTCCACAGCCGACTCTCTCCCGTGCTGCTGTTGCCCAGCATGGGTGAGTTTTGACTCGTAGCAGATGGCCTTCCACTCGCTAGCCACTGGCCAAGCTAGGAATGGAATGGACAGGCCTCTGCTTGACTCTCCCTCCTGTAGTTGTGACCGGTAGAGTACTGGAAACTCTCCAGGTGCGACCCTGAGAGAGGATCTAATTGGTAGATCTCTTTAAATAGCGACATCGGGACTCGGGCCTCAGCTGTAACAGCCAAATCAATCAATTAATCATCAATCATATTTATTGAGTGCTTACTGTGTGCAGTTCACTTTACTGAGTGCTTCGGAGAGTACAACATAACAGAGTTGGTAGACATGTTTCTTACCCGCGTATGTGGCCTAGAGGATAGAGTATGAGTTCTAATTCTGGCTCCGCCACTTCTCTGCTATGTGACCTTGGGCAAATCACTAAACATCTCTATGGCTCAGCTATCTCATCTGTAAAATGGGGCTCGAGACTGTGCGCCCCATGTGGGACAGGGACTGTGTCCAATCTAAAGTTATATCTATCTCAAGACTTGGTACAGTGCCTAGCACAAGGCAAGCACTTAACAAATACCAACCTCCTTGTTGTTGTTGGGTAGGGATTTTCTCTATCTGTTGCCAAATTGTATTTTCCAAGTGCTTAGTAAAGCGCTCCGCACATGGCAAGAGCTCAATGAATATGATTGAATGAATGAATGAATGAATGAGTCGCCTACAAAAAGGATCTCACAGTCTAGAGAGGGAGAACAACCTAGAAATGGATGGGAACAGTGTAGAGGGAACAGAAGTACTTCATCCCAGCATTTGTTGGTGATTAATCCCATAAATAATTGGTGATTTTTGAACACTGCCTCTCTAGAATGTAAGCTTGTGGTAGGCAGGGAACACATTGAATTGTACTCTCCCAAGTACTTAGTACAGCATTCTGCACACAGTAAGCGCTCAATAAATACCATTGATCGACTACCAGTCATAGATGTTTGCTGATTTGGTATTTTGATGATTCATCTAGCTGTGATTAATACTTGTGATGAAGTTCAGTGGGGCTGATGTGGAGGAAAATTCTTGCCCTATTTCCTCCTCCTCCCAGAATGGCTGAGAATAAGATGAACTGTTTAATGGGGGCCATGGAAATTATGGTCCACAGGATGGTGTGGGAATGTACATCCCCTTGATTATATTTATTGCTATTGTTTTTATCTGTCTGTCTCCCCCGATTAGACTGTAAGCCTGTCAATGGGCAGGGACTGTATCTGTTGCCAATTTGTACATTTCAAGTGCTTAGTACAGTGCTCTGCATATAGTAAGCGCTCAATAAATACTATTGACTGAATGAATGAATGAATGAATGAATGAAGAAGTGAATCAAGGAAAACCATAGGAACTGAAAAGAGTATCACATATAGGAAGTACTTGGCCCAAACTCCATGACATTTCTTTATTCCCTTGCCTTACTCTAGAAATCTGACCACTTTATTAGGCAGTCAGCTCTTTCCAGTGTGCAAAAAGCTCCCTGGAACTTGATTATCTACTTACTCTCAGAAAGCAGCTTATGCCTGGGGAGTATTTGGCTAATGATTTTTAAGTTGAAGGCCAAAACTGGGATAAAGTCTTTTTGCCCAGAATACATAATAAAACAAGGCTCAGCCCAAAAAATTGGAAGAAAACTTCAAAATGGGAAAGCTAAATTCTGAAAAATTATTTAATGGGATGGAGATCTTCCTAAGTCTATGCTTCGGAAGAAGAATATTTGATCGGTCCATCTGTTGTTTTGTTTTTTCCTGTTAGTTCGTATGCTTAGTCCCCAAAGTTATGCAGAGCGTAGCTGGGAATGTTAATGCCTTTCTCTTTCTCTTTCCCTCAGACACATACACCCTTCCTTCCTCCCCCACCCCCACTCTTGATTGGCACATCTCAGACTCTTCAGACTGTCACTGTTGTGACCTATCTAGACCATATAGGTTGGTCTTTATGTCCTTTGAAAATGTACTCTGCCAGTCACCAAAATATAACTGTAAAACACAGAGGATGATAAACGATGGGTATTTTGGAGGAGGAGCTTGTAGACCACCTCTTGTGGATGCCATGGGTGTTGTAATAGATGCTGAAAGACTATCAATTGACAGACCAGGTCTAGATGAGAAAGCTTAGGGTATAGAGAAAAAAAAGTCTTTGGTTCAATTCAGCATGAATCCTGTTACTCCAAAGTGCTCCACATTCACTGAATTTCTTTTCTGAAAGAGTTGGGCCTAACAACCTGAAAATGACATCCGTTAATTCTTAATGAATGGGAACAAATACTACTAATAATAATTTAAAAGCCAATGAACCTAAGCAACATATGTAGCTAGTCAGCTTTCCTTTTTGTTCTGGTAATAGTAATCATAATAATTGTAGTACTTTTTAGGCACTCACTATGTGCCCAGCTCTGTGTTAAGTGTTGAGATAGATACACACTACTCAGATTCATTCATTCATTCATTCATTCATTCATTCATTCCATTGTACTTATAGAGAGCTTAATTTGTACAGAGCCCTGTACTAAGTGCTTGGGAGAGTACAATATGAGAATAAACAGACACATTCCTGCCCACTACGAGCTTACAGTCTAGAGGGAAAGAGAGGCATTAATATAAATAAGTAAATTGCAGATCTGTCCCTGTTACACACAGAGCTCACATTCCAGGGTCCAGAAGAGTTATGATGGCAAAATCACTTCAGCAGGAAATATAGTGTGGAAGGGTCAGCCTAGACTCTGCATTTATATATATATATATATGATAATTATGGTATTTGTTAAGTGCTTACTATGTGCCAAGCACTGCTCTAAGTGCTGGAGTAGCTACAAGGTAATCAGATTGTCCTATGTGGGACTCAAACTCTTAATACCCATTTTACCGATCAGGTAACTGAGACACTGAGAAATTAGATGGCTTGCCCAAGGTTACACAGCAGACAAGTGGAGGAACTGGGATTAGAACCCACATCCTCTGACTCCAAGCCCATGCTTTTTCCACTAAGCCATGCATATAAATGCATATAATGCATATATGGAAGAATGGAAATCACCTGAATGATGATGATGGTATTTGTTAAGCACTTACTATGTGCCAAACACTGTTAAAAGCGCTGGGGGAGATACAAGGAAATCAGGTTGTCCCAGGTAGGGCTCACAGTTTTTAATCCCCATTTTACAGATGGGGCACAACTGAGGCACAGAGAAGTGAAGTAACTTGTCCAAAGTTACACAGCTGACAAGTGGCGGAGCTGGGATAAGAACCCACGACCACTGACTCCTAAGCCTGTGCTCTTTCCACTGAGCCACGCTGCTTCTCTGAAGATAGTCTAATCATGATCCATACTCTGCATTTCTCAGTCTACCCGATTACAGAAACCCGGACCACTCCTTTGTCCATAACACTTCACCATAATTTCCCCCCAAATTGTGAACTCATCATTTGACAGCTCCAAATGAATCCCGGCACCAGGGATCTATTAGCCGTTGCCCAGACAAAGATCCCGTCCGTACCATTTCTTGCTCGTCTCAATTTTCCACCCTTAACTCATCCATTAAATTGGATTAAGCTCTCCATAGTCTAGCTATTTCAGAAAGCTCAGAAAAGATTATTTTGAAAAGAACAAGACTTTGCCTGTCAGAGAGGCTGGCGCCAGCTCTCACAGCTCCCAGACTTCTCACCTCTCCAGAAGTCGTGTGACGTCGCCGTTGACCTCTGCAATCCAGCACCGTCCCCCCTCTCCGTTCCAAGACTTAAAGAGCTGTGATTACCCCCTGGTCGATTTTTTTTTTTAGGGAGTGGATGGCTTGGGAGAGAAGGTGTTATGGGGCACTGTGAGTGGCTGCCCTTTGGCATTTTATGTTCAAGCCTTTTGAGATAATTTCCCCAGCAGGTGTTAGATATTTCCAGCAAGGTTTTTAACGGTGAAGTAACAACCCCGGTCTTCGCTTCGAAAATCATTTGTTCAAAAAGTAGAAAAAGAAAGTCCCAGAAAGATGAATTAGATCCTTACTCTTAGGCACAAAGGAAACACATTACTCCCACCCTGATCACATTCTGAGTAAAGGAAACATTTCAGTGGGCATTAAACCTTAATAGCAGTAGTTGACTGTGGCAAATATTCAGTTTCAATGAAATGGGGAACTAAGGGGTTTTAAGATCATCTGGAGTCTAAAGGGGCCATCCATTTATAGACCACAGTCCAGTTTATAGCTGGTCTGTCCCTGTCAGGAATGGTTGAAGCATGGTCCTCTTTCTAGATGGTATTTTAAGTGCCCAATCTCTCTCAAACTTGGCTCCTGCCTACATGTTCTGTGATTTTTTTTATGGTTTTTTATTAAGCACTTACTTTGAGCCAGGCACAGTACTAAGAGTTGGGGCAGGTACAAGTTAATCAGGTTGGGCACAGTCTCGGTCCCACATAGGGTTTATAGTCTTAATCACAGATGTGGTAACTGAGGCACAGAGAAGTAAAGTGACCTGCCCAAGGTCACATGGCAGGTGACTGTAAGCCCGTCAAAGGGCAGGGACTGTCTCTATCTGTTGCTGATTTGTACATTCTAAGCGCTTAGTACAGTGTTCTGCACACAGTAAGTGCTCAATAAATACTATTGAATGAATGAATGAAAGTGGCAGAGCCAGGATTAGAATCCAGGTCCTTCCTCTATCCACTAATCCATGCTGCTTCTCTACTAGGCCATGCTGCTTGATGTCTGTATTAACAGGAACCTGGGAGAGAAATTCAATAGTTTTGGAGCAAGTGAGGGGGTCGGGGGTTAAGAGTCTCCCCGGTGAAATGTTCCAGGTTCAGATAGACTTACATAAAACGATGCTACTGATGCCGCCGTTTTCCCCCCTGCATGGCTGGAGTAATGCATGACCTCATGAGCATGCCAGTGGCTGGTATTTCTTGAGTGCTGCCAGTGATTTGATCTCAATTGCATCAAGTAGTGGCCTCATGCAGTTGGTTTGGCTCAATCAAGTGGTCTGTTTTGGCATTAACTGCATGTTGAAGCAGTGTTCTAAGTACTAGGGTAGATACAAGTTAAGCTGATTGGGCAAAGTCCCCTTTCCACATGGGGCTCATAGTCCAAGAGCGAGGGAGAGCAGGTGCTTTGTTTTCCCCATTTCGCAGTTGAGTAAACTGAGGGCCTGAAGGATTAAGTGAATCCCCTGAGGTTCCACTGAAAGCTAGAATCACAGCTGGGATTAGAACTCCAGGCACCAAACTCCCAGTCCCTTCCCTCTTTCCACTAGTCCACACTCAAGACCCAGGTAAGTGGAGGAAGGAAGGAAATTTCAGAGGTTTTAAGACCAGTGGATTGAATGGATTCTTTCCACAACAAAGTTGGAAGCCCTACAGTCCTCTAGCCCGTAAGCTTATTATGAGAAGCAGCATGGCTTAGTGGAAAGAGCAAGGGCTTGGAAGTCAGAGGTTCTGGGTTCTAATCCCAGCTCAGCCACTTTTCAGCTGTGTGACTATGGGCAGGCCAATTAACTTCCCTGTGCCTCAATTATCTTATCTATAAAATGGGGATTAAGACTGTGAGCCCCACGTGGGACAACTTGATTCCTATCCCAGCACTAAGAACAGTGCTTGAAACATAGTAAGTACTTAACAAATACCACTATTATTATTATTATTATTATGGGCAGGAAATGTCTGCTATTTCTGTTGTATTCTCCCAAGCGCTTAGTACAGTGCTCTTTGCATAGTAAGTGCTCAGTGAATACCTTCAGAATGGTGAGCCTTTGGTACTTACCTTAGCGTAGCATCATGTGACAGTACAGTGCTCCACACACAGTAAGCGCTCAGTAAATACGACTTAATGAATGACTAGCCCCATTGAAGTTTCTCCAAGATTAACTTCACCCATTCTCTTAAGAGAAACTCATTTTTAGTTATTTTCATGTCTCGGCATATATTTTTATGTTAATTGTATCTTTGTCCAGGGTCTGTGCATATTTTTACAGTCTGCCCTAAGTATATGGAACAGTTCTTGGTCCCAGTGGGTGCTCATTAAATACTTAAAGATAATGCTGATCATTAGGAGAAGTTATAGTTCTGAACTATGGTCATGGAGACATAGCCTTTGAATCTATATTGGCTGGAAATAGTCCTTTTTTTCAAAAGAAAGGGTTAC
Source organism: Ornithorhynchus anatinus (assembly GCF_004115215.2). NCBI lineage: Eukaryota > Metazoa > Chordata > Mammalia > Monotremata > Ornithorhynchidae > Ornithorhynchus > Ornithorhynchus anatinus. The sequence goes on from NC_041731.1 coordinate 92,097,875, forward strand.
AGAGGAGTTGACTTTCAGATCCAAGCCTGCCTTGAGGCTGGTTTGGGAGGTGAAGGTTGATTCCTCAATAATGTTGACCCCAGAAACCTAGGGTCTGGGTGTCCGATCAGATGTCTCTAGGCTGTAAACTCACTGTGGGCAGGGAATAGGTCTGCTCATTGTTAAACTGCATTTTCCCAAGTGCTTAGTACAGCAAGCACTCAATAAATACGATTAAATGAATGAATGAATGTCTGTTGATAGAAGGGCTGAGGTGAAGAGCTGAGTGAAGGTGGTCCCAAGTTCCCAAATGAATGGAATGGCCAAATTTTGAGGGTGTTTTGTTTCATTACCTGAAAAACTTAAAAGTCAGGGTGAGAGGCAGAGCCCCTTAGCCACAGTAGATATGAAGGTGGTGGCGAGAAAGTGCAGTTGCCCCCCCTCGCTAGTGCCCCCGTGACTGGAGATTGGCACAACTGGACATAAAATAACTACAAATGGTTCCTGGCCTGCAGGATCTGTTTTGGATGAGGCAGGTGTCTGTACTCCCAAGATTGCCAATCCCAGTTCCCCCTGGCCTGATGATGATGATGATAATAATAATAATCGGGGTATTTGTTAAGCACTTACTATGTGCTAGATTCTGTACTAAGACTCGGAGTGGATATAAGGAAATCGGGTTGGACACAGTCCTTGTCCTGTGTGGGGCTTACAATCTCTATCCTCATTTTACAGATGATATAACTAAGGCCCAGTGAAGTGACTTGCTCAAAGTCACACAGCAGACAAGTGGCAGAACTGGGATTAGAACCCATGACCTTCTGACTTCCAGGCCCATGTTCTAGCCACTAGACCATGCAGCTTTCTACTCAATGCCCATCCCAAGCCTGGGCTGCCTGGCTAGGTGAAGCAGTACTGGTGGCTGGAGATGGTGAGGGTCTCTTAGCATTCTGGACTCTGCGGAATGTCCCGATTTGGGTTATGGCAGGGACACTGGCAGCTCAGCCTGAGCCACTGGGATCAGATGACAGCAGTCAGAGGGTGATAGCAGATGGCGGCAGGTGACAGCTGCTCTGGGGAATGAGGTAAGTTCTCTCCCTCCACCCCTTCCATCCATCTCCTCATTGAATGAATGAATGAATTGGCTCCTTTTCTCATTTTTTGTATATTTGTTTTTGGAGTATTTGTTAAGTGCCTATTATGAGCCAGACACTGTACTAAGTTCATTCTCCTTCATACTTCTCCTCTCTATTTCTCTCTCTTCTCTTCACTCTGGCCTCACCCCCATCCCCTCTAAGCCAAATTTCTGGACACCTGGGGTATAATCATTCTTCAATTAACACCTCTTTCTTTCTAATATTTTTCCCACCTTAAATGTTTGTTTTCTATGTGTTGAACATTTAGGATCTACTGGCCTCCTTCTCCATGATAGAGTTAACAGTCCTATAGTCTTTTCTGTGTAACCCCAGAAAATCAGCCTTGATTATGAAATCCTTCTTAACCAACAATGCTGTAAACTGGGGAACAGGATTGTCATCACCCTCATCATCATCACTACTCAACAACTAGAGAACTCTGCTTGAAATTATTATTATTAATAATAATGGTATTTGTTAAGCACTTACTATGTGTCAAGCACTGTTCTAAGTGCTGGGGAGGAGGGGATACAGGGTAATCGGGCTGTCCCACGTGGGGCTCACAGTCTTAATTCCCATTTTGCAGGTGAGGTAACTGAGGCACAGAGAGGTGAAGTGACTTGCCCAAAGTCACACAGCTGACAAGTGGCAGAGCCAGGATTAGAACCCATGACCTCCGACTCCTAAGCCCATGCTCCTTCCACTGAGCCGCACTGTTTCTTGGAAGCTAAGGAAAGAGCTCACGCCCTCCAATAGCATATAATGATTTTCCATAAACATTTTTCATCATCATCGTCATCAGTATTTATTGAGTGCTTACTGTGTGCAGAGCACTGAGGTAAGTGCTTAGGATAGTACAGAATAACAGGGTTGGTAGACAATTCTTCCCACAGTAACCTTACAGTCTAGCGGGGTAGACAGACATTAATCTATTTATTGCCATTGACTCTATTTATTGCCATTGTTCTTGTCTGTCCGTCTCCCCCGATTAGACTGTAAACCCGTCAAATGGCAGGGACTGTCTCTGTTGCCGACTTGTTCATCCCAAGCACTCAGTACAGTGCTCTGCACATAGTAAGCGCTCAATAAATACTACTGAATGAATGAATGCATAATCTAATAACATATAATATACAATTTTTAGATAAGTACATATTTCCTCAGCATATATTCTCTGCTTGGAATTGTACTAAGTGTTAAAAGCTTGCATGCTCATGCCCCCATCGAAGAAATGAATCTGAGCGGCCGCATATCATCAGGATTTTTATCACTATACAATTGGGAAAATATTTGTGAATATAACAGTGGCTACTAAACTACCGTTAATGATAAAATTTTAGGACAGTAGAATTAGTTTTATATGCCTTCTTTAAGATCCACAGAAATTACTGTTTATGAAGACGTTTTAAACATTTTCAAAAGACTTCTAATACTTGGGATGTAAGGAAGTTTCCTATGGTATACTCATCAAGATAAGGTATTTATAGTTCATATAAAATGTAGCATTGCAGAAGTTCATTATAATTGATTTATAGTTCAAAAGAACTATATAACTCATCTTTTCAGTGTTCTGCTTTCCAATTTAAGGAAATTAGAAAATTATACTTATAAAGAAAAGGAACAAACCCTGTCACACCCAGTTACATTTTTGTGATTAGGTGTGTTTTTCCCTTTCAGCGTACTAATCATTTTTTTCAGTGATAGTTCAGATACACTGATATTTTAACCTCAATGCTTAATTGTCTTACTAGCTATTTCAAAGCTTATAATCATTGTATTTAAGTTACAGGCATGATTCTGAGCCTTTCTATCAGAGTCCAGTTTTGGAATACATCTGCCGTGGAAAATGACAGAGAGGTGGACTATTTCTGCAGACTTCCATTTCCTGATGACTGGACTGTGATGATGTCAGCGTAGGAGTTGCTTTTACCGGCCTGATAACTTGGAGGATAACTCAAATGATAATGCCAGGAGAAGCTGTCTCAGCAGCCTCAGGCATTGGGATGGGGGCCTGGCCCTTCCCAAATGAAGGTGAAAAAATGAGAAAATTTAATAACACGGGCAGAGATTCAACCAAATGAGATCACCAAAGCCATTCAGTCACTGGACCTGTAGGGGAAAGGCTAAATTTCATTCCTTTGCTAGATTGACGAGTCCCAGAGGTACACTTCCTTCCTCTGGGCTCCCAGGATACCTGACTCCCATCTGAACTCTCCAGTGGTATTGGCCTATTTTTCCTCTCTATATAATCCAGTTAAATGTCCATAGAAAGAGCAGCGTGGCCTAAAGTTAAGAGCATGGGCCTGGGAGTCAGAGGACCAGGGTTCTAATCCTGGGCTCTATCAGATTCCTCTTATGTGACTTTGGGTAAGTCACTTAACTTTTCTGTGGCTCAGTTTCCTCATCTGTAAAATAGTAATTCAATACCTGTTCTCCCACCTGCTTAAACAGTGAAGCGCATCTGGCTTAGGGAATGTGTCTGACTGCATTGGGTTTTTTTTTTGTTTTTTTAAATGGTATTTTGGAAGCACTTACCATGTGCCAGGCACTTTATTAATCAATGGAATAGATACAAGTTACTCAGTTTGGACATAGTCCATGTCCCACATTGAGCTCACAGTCTTAATCCCCATTTTACAGATGAAGTAACTGAGGCATAGAGAAGTTGACTGACATCCAATGTCACACAGCAGACAAGTGGCTGAGTCAGGATTAGAACCCAGGACCTTCTGACTTCCTGGACCATTCTCTATCTACTAGGCCATGCTGCTTCTCACCTTTTATCTACCCCAACCGGTAGAACAGTACTTGACACATGGTAAGTGCTTAACATATACCACGATAGTAATAGTAGTAAAAATAATAATGATAATAATAATAGAACAAGATTGGGGAAAATTGATTGCTGAAGACCACAGGCTTGTAGGAATTTCAAACAGATTGTTTCTTGTAGGTTGTTATAATTACCATAAAGTTATTGGAAGCAATTCTTTATCAGTGCACAAAAAACTCCTTATTAAAATCTCCACCATTTTCCTTTGCTTTGGATCGTCTGCTACAGAAAAATAATAATAATGATGGTATTTGTTAAATACTTACAATGTACTAAGACTTACTAAGCATGTATTTGAAGACCCAGGACATTCAACTGGTGCATTGCCCTCCTTATTTCTCTCTCTCTGTTTCTCCGTAAGCACACCCCATATTATGCTTCTCATAATAATAATGATAGCATTTGTTAAGCACTTACTATGTGCCAAGCACTGTTCTAAGCACTGGGGGGATACAAGGTAATCAGGTTGTCCCACATGGTGCTCGCAGTCTTAATCCCCATTGTACAGATGAGGTGACTGAGGCACAGAGAAGTGAAGTGACTTGCCCAAAGTCACACAGCTGACAAGTGCCGGAGCGGGGATTAATACCCATGAATGACCTCCGACTCCCAAGCCTGGGCTCTTTCCACTGAGTCAGGCAGCTTCTAAGGGTATTAGGACTGGGAGCCCCATGTGGGACAGGGATTGTGTCCAACCTAATTATCTTGTATCTATCTCAGTGCTTAAGTGTTTGGCACATAGTAAGTACTTAACAAATACCATTATTATCATTATAATTTTGAATTGTAAATTCTAAAGAATAAGAATGCCCCAAACACCCATTTCTCCCATAACTGCCTCCCCGTCTAGACTGTAAGCTCATTATGGGCAGGGTATGTATCTGCTAATCCTTTTGTATTATACTCTTTCAAGTGCTTAGTTCAGTGCTCTGCACACAGTAAGCACTCAATGAATACCATTGTTTGGTTGATTGATAATGAGGCTTTACTTCTTGCAAAACCCCCTTCTAGTGAAATCTGAACGGTAGCACTCACCATGTCTGAAGCTGCACACATGAGCACAAACTATTTCTTTCAACTCCCTGCTTTACAATATCCCAACAGGCTCCTAGTAACTGGAGAATATTTCTAATCCCTAACAGCATTCTAGCCAAAACTTTTAGGGAAATCATTTACTCTCCCCCTCTAATCTGTAAGCTTCTTGACAGCACGGATCACCTTTACCAATTATATTGTACCGTACTCTCGCAAACACTTAGTACAGCACTCTGCACACCATGAGTATTTAACAAATACCACTGATTGATGACTGAGTATATGTAACAAGTTAAGGCACTCTTTAAATTTCAGTTAAGGTAGGGAGAAAGGCTCTAAGATCTGGTGAAGGACAGAGAAAGAAAGAAAAGGAAAAAAGAAAAGCAGATTTGATCAAGCTATTTTAGACCCAAGCAAAGAGGCTTAGGTGACAAAAAAAAACCAGCATTTAACGACAGGCTTTTGCACCAGCAGGACATTAATACCTGCCACCCATTGATTTCGCTGATAAGAGTTGGAGGGGTGATATCCCAGATGCTGCCTGTTAGCAGTTCTTGATAAGAATTCTGATCTGTATTGAAAAGGTAAGTAATCCTCTAAGAGTCCCTGATCCTTGTCTGATGGTTTATCCATTCACTTCAACTTCCTGGAACAGCCTGTGAGAATTCACATACTGGTTCCACATAACATTTCTGATTTGTCCGTTTCCTCTGATTTCCAGGTACTGTGAAGCTAATCCTCCTTTATGGATAGAGATCCTCATATTTGGCCAATTTCCCAAGACTGCTAGTTTTGGAGGTGACTTTTCTGAAGCCTAAAAAGGCTCTAATGCAGCATGCCTCGCAAAGAGGAGACCAGATGGGGGAGGCCAAAGGGCCACCCATCCCCTCCCCACAGAGAGCACCTATTTATTCCTAATTTTCCTGGAGCTGGAAGCTTGGGCCCCATTTCCTCCTCTCAGCCTCCTTCCCATGCCTTCCTCCAAGCAGGGAGGAAAAAAGAGGGTTTTTTTTTTCTTTTTTGCAGGGATTCCCAGGCAAGGGGAAAAAATGCTGCCAAAAAGGACCTCCTAGATACATCCTGTGTGGGAATATGTTTCAGGCCCCGGATCCCAACTTTCAAAGTCACCAACCACCATTAACCCCCAATTTTCTTTAAGTGTTTGTGGGCTAATGTAACAGACCTCTTTCCAGACTCTAGTGATTAACAAAAGGCTCTAAACTTTGGCCAGGGTCTGGATCATATTTTCTGCCTTCCCTCACACTTGCTTGTAGTTTATCATCAGACTTCACCAGGTATTAAAACTCCACCAGGCTCATAAGGGGAGGAAAATACCTGTATCCCCTTCTACCGCAAGCCCCAGAGATTGCATCCAGATTGTTCCTTCACCTTTGCCTCACACAGTTTCTGATGTCCCTTTCCTCAGAGTTTCTGTTTTTATTACAGAGTCAGCATGGAACTGGAAGTCAGGAGACGTGGGAAATGGAGTGCCTAAAACTCTTTCCTCTCCATCCAAACTGCTACCTCACAGATCTAAGCACTTATTTATTCAGTAGTATTTATTGAGTGCTTCCTATGTGCAGTGCACTGTACTAAGCGCTTAGAATGTACAATTCAGCAGCAGATAGAGGCAATCCCTTCCCAGTGACAAGGCTCATATCCTACTTTCATACTACATCAGCCTCCTAACTGACCTCTTGCCTCCTGTTTCTCTCCACTTCAGTCTTAACTTCACTTTGCCGCCCAGGTCATTTTTCTTAAAAAAAAAAAGTTAGGTCCAAGTCTCCCCGTTGCTCAAGAACCTCCGTTTAGACTGCGAGCCCGTCACTGGGCAGGGATTGTCTCTGTTGCCGAATTGTACATTCCAAGCGCTTAGTACAGTGCTCTGCACATAGTAAGGGCTCAATAAATGCTACTGAATGAATGAACCTCCAGTGGTTGTCCATCCACCTGTGCACCAAACAGAAACTCCTTACCACCAGCTTTAAACCATTCAATCAGCTCTCTGTCTCTTACCTAACATCTCTGATTTCCTATTCCCACCCAATCCATGCACTTCACTCCTCCCATGCCAAGCTACTCACTGTACCTCCATCTCATCTATCTCACTATTGAGATATTGCCCACATCCTCCTCTGGTCAGGCACTCCCTCCCCCTTCCTTTATGACAGACCACCACTCTCCCCAACTTCAAAGCCTTACTAAAATTATCTCTCCACCAAGAGGCCTTCCCCGATTAAGCCTTCATTTCCCTTTCTCCCTCTCCCTTCTGCGTCTCTGATCTGTACCTTTTAAGCACTTGATACTCATCCCATTTTCAGCCCCACTTCAATTATGCACATATCTGTAATTTATTTTAATGTCTGTTTCCCCCTCTAGACTCTGAACTCCTGTGGGAAAGGACTACGTCGACAAGGTCGGTTGTATTGTACTCTCCCAAGTGTTCAGTACAGTGCCGAGTACACAGTAACCACTCATAAAAATGACTGACTAATTGATTGTTTAGATGCTCATTTCCATAGGCCTAGAATTGTGTTAAATTAATGAACGAATGGTTTAACTAAGAACTAGCTGAGTTCATCCCATTAGGTGTGCCACGGGAAGCCCACTGTCAGTCAGTTCGTGTGAAGGCAAATCAACAAGCCATCTGTCCATCTCAGGCAAATTACTTTACAAACATCACATAGGAAAACCAAAGGGAGAAAAGCGACTCCCATACAACTATGAATCTTCAACAGAATTGGGAAGGGAATTTAGAATTTTTGTCTTAAAATCCTTTTTTTAATCACTACTGATGTTCATTAATTCAATGACAAGGGGGTTTTATTGGGCAATTACATATCCTAAGTTACAAGGTCTCTTTATCGTAATGGACTTTATCAAGCACTTACTGGATGTAATGCACTGTACTAAGAACTTGGGAGAAGCATTAGACCCAATCCCTGTTGACAAAGATCTTGATCCCCGTACCGCTAGTCACCACGTCACTTCTTTGCTGGATCCCCGGGCTCACTCCTAGATCAAGCCCAATTCCTGATCACCCCACGTCCCTTGACTTTTCAATGTCCTACTCTCCCTTCTTCTGTTAAAAGGGAGAGGAGTGAGGAAGAAACCAAGACACAGAATGCACTAGGTGAGTTCCTCTTCTCTCCCTACTCCCTCGACCACCCCCTCTTTACCTCTCCGCAGCTAAACCCTCTTTTCCCCCTTTCCCTCTGCTCCGCCACCTCTCCCTTCCCATCCCCACAGCACTGTACTCGTCCGCTCAACTGTATATATTTCCATTACCCTATTAATTTTGTTAATGAATTGTACATTGCCTTAATTCTATTTTGTTGCCATTGCTTTTACGAGATGTTCTTCCCCTTGACTCTATTTATTGCCATTGTTCTCGTCTGTCCATCTCCCCAGATTAGACTGTAAGCCCGTCAAACGGCAGGGACTGTCTCTATCTGTTGCCGACTTGTTCATTCCAAGTGCTTAGTACAGTGCTCTGCACATAGTAAGCGCTCAATAAATATTATTGAATGAATGAATGAATGAATGAATGACCTGTTCACCACTTCTGATCTCAGATCTCTTCTTCTCGTCCCTTACTCTTTTTTCTGAATCCCTCCTAGAGGGATATTATCATTATTATTGTATTTGTTAAATTCTAACTATGCGTCAAGTGCTGGTTTAGGAACTGGAGTAGATACAAGTTAAAAAGCCTGGACCCAGTCACTAGGGTTCACAGTCTAAGTCAGAGGGAGAATGGGTGTTAAATGGCCATTTTATAGATGAGGAAACTGAGGCACAGAGAAGTTAAGTGACCTGCCCGAGGTCACAAAGCAGGCAGCTGGTAGAGCTGGGATTAGAATCCAGATCCTCTGACTCCCAAGACCATGCCTAGACCATACTGCTCCTTGTGCACTGTACTCCCCCAGACATATAGTACAGTGCTCTGCACAGAAAATGTGTCCAATACACGGTGGTGGTATTTGCTAAGCACAACCTGTGTTCCAGGCACTGTACTAAGTGCTGGGATCGATACAAGCTGATCGGGTTGAACACAGTCCCTGTCCCATGTGGGGCTTACAGAGCCCCATTTGACAGAGAGATAATGAGGCACAGAGACTTGCCCTAGGTAACATAGCCACAGGTGGCAGAGCTGGGAATAGAACCCAGGTCCTGTTGCCGACCAAGCCCCTGCTCTACCCACTAGGCCATGCACTGATTGACAGACTGACCCCCTTGGCTCCAACTCAGTCAACCCCCAGCTTCCCCAAGAATGACACACATGGGCATTAGCCATATGTCCCTAACCTGGTTATGGATGCAGCCCATGCTCTAAAATAAAACAGTGACATTTTGGAATGCAAATTGGGTTATTTTTCAGGATAAGAGAAGAAACCCCCAAATGCATATTTACTGGCAGGACTCAGTACTGAGGCAGAGTGACTTAAAGGGCAGGGGTTCTACTCCCCGCTTTACCACTTGTCTGCTGTGTGACTTTGGGCAAGTCACTTCACTTCTCTGTGCCTCAGTTACCTCATCTGCAAAACGGGGATTGAGACTGTAAGCCCTACATGGGACAGGGACTGGGTTAGGGTTAGGGTTAAGGACTGTGGATTTGCTCATATCCACCCCAGTCTGGCACATAGTCAGCACTTAAATACCACGATTATTGTTATTATTATTATTATTAATTTAGCAATATAATAACAATAATTGTTCTCACCTGAACTAAGTGAGCTCTTTGTGCCATCACTGATCATTTGTTATCCCATTTCTCTAGATTCTAGGAAGACAGTTTATTCACCTAAAAAGCACACACTTTTTCCTCCAGAGCTCATATGGCACTCCATAATATCAGACCCATTAAAAACAGCAACAGCTGTTCTCCACTTAAGAAGTGCCTTCCTTCCAATGGATTCCCATTGCTTTACAATCAGAATTCTCTTCAAAATGTCCTTGATTGAAGATTGGTGGCTGTAGGAGTGTGCTCATTTTGACAAAATCAGAAAGAGGCTTAGAGGGAAGTAGGAGACTCACCCAAGGCCATAGACTACATCAATGATTAAGCTGGATGCTGTCCCCAGTCCTCTTGAAGTTAAGTTATGTCTCTATCCACTCAACTCTGCTGGGTGTATTCTTATTTGTAAAAGCAAAGAAAGAAAAAAGCCAGCCTTGGCAGAATCCATATAGAAACACCGACGCGCCCCATGGCATTTTGAAAGGACGGGGTTTTACTGAATTTAGAGGGTGGTCCTGGCTGACTTGGGGTCGACGTAAAGGGAAAAGTCAAAGAGAATGTAATTTTTCTATTAAGAAGCTTCTTGCATTAACTCTGAAATTCAGAAAGCCACAGAGAACTGAGGAGGAAAGTTGGAGTGACACTGACACAGAAATGAAATGAATTGAAATTGCCACTGACAATAAAGCAGGAAGTGATGATAGACACAGTAAAGGCTTGTCCCTGAAAATTTTACAGCATCTCTGGTGCTGGAGGGAACAGTAATTTTAAGACAGTTATGGGCCTAAAAAAAGCAATAATGTTGAAATCAGACTCTGCTGTACTGGATGTTTATTATTTGGTTTAAAATTGTGCAAGATGCACTTATGACTTCGGTTAAAATAAAAAAAAGGCTGACCTGGCTTCGGCAAAAATTTAAAATGGGTTTAGAGGTCCTTGTTCTCAGACAGATGTAACATCTAATATTAGTAGGTTGCCGGTAAGGAAAGTAGAGCATGGGGAAATAAGTATCCACAGACTGAACTCTTATATTATGTCAAAGATCATATACATTAAGTATTTTCCTCACCTTTAGTTCTTTCCTTTAACACGATGTCAATGTCCCTTTGTTCCTGCACTCAAATATTTTCTACATGTCTCCTTTTAACATAGCTTCTGGCTACCTAGTGTTTTATAAGTATGTATCCCCTACGTTTAGGTGATAGGTAGGCAGGAGCCTACTCTAGACCATCATCTAGAAACGATGGTAACCTCTCTTTAGAATATAAATTCATTATGGGCATGGAGTGTGTTTACCGACTCTGTTTTATTGTAATCTCCCAAGTGCTTAGTACAGTGCTCTGCACACATTAAGTACTCAATAGATACAGTTGATGAAGGGCAGAGAAAGGAGAAAATGGACTCTATTAGCCATTTGACAGGTGGAGAAATTCAGAGATAAGAAAGGTTAAGAGACTTGTCCCACATCACCCTTGTCCCAGATCACCTGCTAGTTATGTCTTCAACCAACCAGAGGTACTCTGGGAATGAGTATTTTTTAATAGGGAATTTTGGTTTGGGGTGCAAATTCTCAGAGATAAAATTCATCACTAACACCATTGAAATGTTAGAGGGGTTACATCATGTAGACAATTGGTCATAAGCTGTAAATCCAGACTTTAAGACTTCCCAGAGACTCTGACATCAGATCATTCATTCATCCATTCAATCATATTTATTGAGCACTTACTGTGCACAGAGCACGATACTAAGCGTTCGGAAAGTACGATTCAGAAACAAATAGAGACAATCCTTACCCAACAACAAGCTCACAGTCTAGATCCTCTGCCTGATTGACAGAGATCCTCTCAAGATTTTACATCCCCCAGCTTCCTCTGTCTGGATGAGCCCCCTCTGTTTATAATTGAAACCAGTGAATTCTAAATAGCCAGGAGGAGTCCAGCTAGAGCTGGCTCCCTCCACCCAATCGGATGTAAATCTTCCCCTGTGACAGGATTCCTTCATAAAATCAGATGGCGATGATCTCCCTTCTCTCCCATCTGATCACATGGTCTCCTTCTGACAGGAAATAGCTCCAACTGACCAGAGATGCTCTCCATCTGGAGATGTCCCTATATTTCCAGAGTGGGTGCCAGTCAATCAATATGTGGTACTTACTGAGTGCTTACTGTGTGCAGAACGCTCTACTATTTGCTTGGGAGATTATAAAAGACCTGGTATATGTCATCCCTGCTCACAAGGAGTTCACAGGTTACAAGCCTGAGTCCCCCTCTAGACTTTAAACTCACTGTGAGCAGGGAATCTGTTTATTGTTATATTGTACTCCCCCAAGGGCTTAGGATTGTGTTCTGCACACAGTAACTACTCAATAAATATGACTGACTGACTGCAAGACTACAGGTCCCCACTTGGGAGGAGTATGAAGGACCCAGACAATATACAATCTGAAAGTTCTGGCTCTGGAGGTCTGGACTTGGAGGAGAAAGGCTGAGTTTATTCATTCAATCTTATTTATTGAACACACACTTACTATGTGCCAGGCACTGTACTGAGCGCTGGGATAATATAAGCAAATTGGGTTGGACACAGTCCCTCTCCCATGTGGAGTTCACAGTCTCATTTTACAGATGAGGTAACTGAGGCACAGAGAAGTGAAGTGACTTGCCCAAGGTCACACAGCAGACAAGTGGTGGAGCCGGGATTAGAACCCAGGTGCTTCTGACTCTCAGGTCCGGGTACTCTATCTGTTAGGCCATGTCCTTCTCTAGGTTAGCATTAGAGGAGTGAAGTGTATGGATTGGATTTGAGCAGGAGATTAGCAAGGTGGGGTAGGAAGGAGCAAAATGATTGAGTGTTTTAAAGCCAGTGGTGGGGAGTTTTTGTTTGATGCAGAGGTGGATTGGCAACTACAGGAGTTTTTTAAAGATAAATGATCCGGGCATCAGAGTGAATAATAATAATAACGTTGGTATTTGTTAAGTGCTTACTATGTGCCAACCACTGTTCTAAGAGCTGGGGTAGATACAGCGTAATCAGGTTGTCCCACGTGAGGCTCACAGTCTTAATCCCTATTTTACAGATGAGGTAACTGAGACACCAAGAAGTTAAGTGACTTTCCCAAAGTCTGGTTCCGGAATTAGAACCCATGACCTCTGACTCCTAAGCCCGTGCTCTTTCCACTGAGCCATGCTGGACTGGAGTGGGGAGAGACAGGAGGCTAGGCTTATTGCCATTGTTCTTGTCTGTCCGTCTCCCCCGATTAGACTGTAAGCCCGTCAAACGGCAGGGACTGTCTCTATCTGTTGCCGACTTGTTCATTCCAAGCGCTTAGTACAGTGCTCTGCACATAGTAAGCGCTCAATAAATACTATTGAATGAATGAATGAATGAATAGGAGGTCAGCAAGGAGGCTAATGCAGTAATGCAGGCAGAATAGGATGAATCACTGTATTAACATGGTAGCTGTTTGGATGGAGGGGAGAGGGTGGATTTTAGTGATACTTTGAATTTTGAAGATTTAGTGATGGATTTAATATGTCTTTGAATAAGACAGAGGAGTCAAGCTTATGGGCTTGTGAGACAGAGAGGTTGGTGGTGCGGTCTGCAGTGATGGGAAAGTTATGGGGAGGACAGGGTTTGGATGAGAAGAAAAGGAGTTCTGTTTTGGACATATTAGCCTCGAGACGACGGGGGGACATCCAAGTAGAGTTGTCTTGAAGGCAAGAGGAAATGTGAGACTGCAGAGAGGGAGAGAGAGTAGGGTTGGAGATGTATATTTAGGTATCATCTGCATAGAGGTGAAAGTTGAAGCCATGGGAGGGAATGAGTTCTCCAAGAAAGTGGGCATAGATGGAGAATAGAAGGGGACACAGACCTAAACCTTGAGGGACACCCTCACCACAATTAGGGGGTGGGAGGCAGAGAAGGAGACGCGAAGAAGACTGAGAATGAACAGCCAGAGAGATAAGAGGAGAACCAGAAGAGGACAGTGTCGGTGGAAGTTTAGTGGGAAGCAGAGGGGAAATGAGTTGAATTGGGGAGTAAAGTGTTAGGACGCACCCACTCAGGCAATGGGAGAGTGACTGTCTTGTTTGGTAGCAATTACCAGAGGCACCACACACCAGGATCATGATTCAAGATAGCCCTTCTCTTATGAAAATGTGAAAATGTGCCCCGGCCCCACAAGTCAGAGTGGCACATACTGGAAATCCAGGTGATGCACAAAGTTGCAGTGAAAGTTTGTGCATCCCAATATGATTTCCTTCTTTATAAGCTTTCCAAACCCCTCCCCTTAGTTCTTTTTTAATAAGCCCCCCCCTTTTTTTTAGGTGACGCAAGCCCAGGAAGGTTTGTTGCCCTATCTTCCTGCGATAACTTATAACTTGCACCTAGTGTGCTGTTAAATTTCCCCTCTAGCATGTAAGCTTTTTGTGGGCAGGGAATCTGTCATTATATTGTTATGGTGTAGTCTTCCAAGTGCTTAGTACAGTGCTCCGCACACAGTAAGCACTTAATGCCTCAATGAGAAGCAGTGTGGCTTAGTGGAAAGAGCCCATGCTTGGGAGTCATATGTCATGGGTTCTAATCCTGGCTCCGCCACTTAGCTGTGTGACTTTGGGCAAGTCACTTAACTTCTCTGTACCTCAGTTATCTCTTCTGTTAAATGAGGATTAAGACCATGAGCCCCACAAGGGACAACCTCATTACCTTGTATCTACCCCTCTGCTTAGAAGAGTGCTTGGCACATAGTAAGTACTTAATAAATACCATCATTATTATTATTATGATTGAGTGACTAAATCTTTCCTGCATCATGTTGGTTTCATTCTTTCAAACCCCCATATTGTCTCAGAATTGTGATGAAAAGCAGCATAGTCATGTGGAAAAAATATGGGCCTGGGAGTCAAGGACACGGGTTCTAATATCAGCTCTGCCAGTTGTCTACTGCGTTTGTTTGGGGAAGTCACATAGCTTCTCAGTGCCTCCGTTTCTTTAAAGGCAGATGATCAAAGACAATGGCAGAGACTGAAGTTTTTACTATTAGGAAGAAGGCAACGGTAAACTGTTTCAGTATCTTTACCAAGAAAACTCTATGGATAAACATACCTTTATGACGGAAGACGGGAGGTTCTAAAGCGGGTGAGTCTATGGAGTCGTTATAGGTCGAAAAACACTCGACGGCATTTGAAGACCCTAATGTTTAGTTCAGTGCTTAGTAAATGCCGCAATCATCGTAGTATGTTTACAGAGCTGCTACTCACGCCTTTGGAAGGATGAGGCAGCCTGTGGGTTTTTGTTTGATTTGGATCCTACCAAATCTGAATATTTAAATGCAGGATTCATATACAAAGGATCTCAGAGACTTTCAATCTCAGAGAGCAAGTTTTGGAGGATGGGGGAAAGGAGTTGGTAAGTAACATCACTGGCAAAGGGAAAAGAGATGTGAGAAAAGAGAAATTAGACTTCCATTTTAACATTAAAACAGTTTAAATGTGTTCTTTCAAGAGCTATTTTATTATAATACATTAGAAGTTAAGTTAAAATATAGTGTTATGAAATGCTTATAGAGATACACTTTTATTGTAGGTTTTCTTCGGTCTGGTAATACATATATAAATTCAAGTAATATTATATAATGCCTTTTATCTCTGTGATCTTATTCTCCCTAAAGAAAACATACCAATTTTATGTTTTCTTATTACAGTTAGTGACAATTGACTGCAATATGATTTAAAAGTAAAACTCATTTTTATAGTGTGCTTTTGAAAAGCACCAAATTTCTTCCACATCTATCTGCACAAAGAGTCTTAGACAAAATGCCTTGTGGAGTTAGAAGGCCAAAGCTGTGTATCAGTGTAATTCAGAATTTCTTTTTCCTTTTCCTTTCTTTTCAGCCATCAAGCAATTTCTTTTATTGCACTTTATTTGGAAGTTGAGCTAAATATTTCAATCATTTTAAAATGAGAAAACAATCCATTTGGTTTCCACAGGCCAATATAGGCTATGTTGAGATCTGGGTGAAATCAATCTTCACCGATACAGAAATCTTCCTTTTAGTATTCTGGGTTGTGTCTTTTTCTTTATGAGCTTGATGATAACAGTGCTATCAGAAACTTGGGAGGCTCCTGGGAGCAGAGAGCAGAGAATCTGGTTCAGAAAAAAGTGGCTCTGACATTCTCCCGTATTTTCAGTATTATTGTACAGCAGGAACTGAGAAGACTCCTCAAAGTCTGCACTGGCTTTTCCAATTGGTTAACTCTCAATTATTCTTACAGAGCAAACCCACAGTAAGTTTATACAAACATGATGCCAAGGGATTTGTAAAGAATTCTAGGCTTTAGCTCATTGTGGGCAGGGAACATGTCTTCCAACTCTATTATACTTTACTCTGCCAAGGGCTTAGTGCAATGTTTTGCACAGGGTAAGCCCTCAGTAAATGTGATTGATTGATTGAGAAGAAAGAGAGCAAATCCCAGGCACCAAATTGGAATCCTACATATGCTGAATAGTTATGTTAACAAGCACCATTTTATGCCTTCAACACATTCAAAACCGTAGAATAAGACCACTTTCTCCACGTGTTTATGTTATTTTCAACTTTAGTAACACCACCTCTAAAACTCAACTATTGACCAGTTCTGATTGTTTGTGTTTCCAAACATGAAATTCAACCTGCCTGTAATCTCTTCTACTAAGAAATCTAAGTGGTCACAGGTCACTTTGGGCTGCTGGAATTTCAATTTGTTATGTAGCTGTAAGGCTCAGGAGGTGATTAATAGATTGAAAAACCAAAGCAGAAAGCAGGAGTCCTGTCACTCACCTATCGTTGACCGATGGAGATTCTAGGGAAAGATAAGTGGAGAATTTCCTTCAAAGAGCAGCCTATATTCCTGCCACCACCAAGCTGCTCGGGTCTTTGATGACTAAAATGATTAAGGAATGATTAAGGAATTAAGGATTGAGAAGTAGCATGGCCTAGTGGAAAGAGTTGGAGGTCTGGGTTCTAATCCCAGATCTACTTGTTTGCTGGGTGACCTTGGGTATGTCATTTAACTTCTCCGTGCCTCACTTTCCTCATCTGCAAAATGGAGGTTCAATATCTGTTCTCCTTTCTCCCTAGACTGTGAGCTCTATGTGGGACAGGGACAATGTCTGACCTGATTACCTTGTCATCCAGTGTTTAGAACAGTGCCCAGCACTTAGCACAGTGCTCGGCACATAGTAAGCCCTTAAAAAATGCCATCATTATCATCATAATTATCTACCCAACTCTTAAAACAGGGTTCTGCACATAGTAAGCCCTTGACAAGCACTACAATTATTAGGATTAAATAATCTTGTCTCCCTTACTCCAGGTTAAGAAGTCAACCTTTCTCCGCTAAAACCAAAGCTTTCATTTAGCAGCAGTGGAGAAAAGCCAAAACCCATCAGAGTTGATGTCCTTTCTCTTGATTAATTTGCGTGGTACAAAATACACTTCAGCGGTGAAAGGTAGGCATGTGTCATTTACCAAAGTAATTCAGTATAAAGCCAGTAGTCTGTGCATTTGCTAATTGATGGGTTCTATAAAAGCAGATTTGGTCCAATTCTTCTTATGAGTTTTTCTTTGTAGTGCTCCAGTGTCAATCCGGTTGACACTGGTTGCTGTTTCTCTAATGGCAATTACCCCGTTTATATGTATATGTCTTGGAATGATGTCAGCGGCTTGTGCCACATCAATTATAATTATCCCAGGATGGAGCAAAATGCATCTCGGAGGTTCCGAACATTTCCGAGAGGTCGATCAGTCTATTAGACTCCAAGCAACTGAGTAAGAAGCACTAGGTGGAAATCAACTGGCAACATGGAGCAATATCATTTTATTGGGGTGATTAAGCAGTGAGACAACTGTAGATCCGGCAATTTTTGACATCTGACAGAGACCAGTGCATTTTAGTTCGATAGGACCCCTGTTAATATATCAGTAGATGGGGCATGGAAGAAGACTAGAGGAAAAGCCAATTATTGTGTCTTATTTCAAAGCGCTACAAATAGCTCTGTGATTAGACCTTGCTCTAGGTAGACACATGCCTGTTCTTTGGTGCTAGTGATTGAAATACAGTGTGTTGGTCTCCTTTGGATTCACTTTCCAACGCATCTTAAGGTAAAAAATAAATAAATGTTGGTATTTGTTAAGCGTTTACTATGTGCAGAGCACTGTTCTAAGCACTCGGGGAGATACAGGGTAATCAGGTTGTCCCACGTGAGGCTCACAGTTAATCCCCATTTTACAGATGAGGTAACTGAGGCCCAGAGAAGTGAAGTGACTTGCCCACAGTCACACAGCTGACAAGTGGCAGAGCTGGGATTCGAACCATGACCTCTGGCTTACAAACCCCTGCTCTTTCCACTGAGCCACGAAGCGTATCCTATGTATTTACAAGGTACAGATTTGGATTTAAATTAAGACCCTCTCATCTGAACTCTCCCATAATAGCAATTGTCTTCCATAGCAGATGATAATGTCTCTTTAATTTATTTTACTTTATTATGTCTGTCTCTTCCCCTAGGCTGTAAGCTCTTTGTGGGCAAGAACCATGTCTATCAACTCTATTGTATTGGACTTGCCCAAATGCTTAGTACAGTGTGCTGCACACAGTAAGTGCTTAGTAAGCACCACTGGTAGATTGATCCAGAACGGAATGGACCAGATGCTGAAATTCACTAAATGCCAGTAAATCAATTAATCAATATGTTTACTGAGTGCTCACAGTATGAAGAGCCATTTACTGTAGGCAGAACAATGTACTAGGTGCTTGGGAAAGTACAATAGACTTAGTAGACATGACCCACGACCCTCACCAACTTTAGTAAATTACAGATAGGGGGAAGCAAAAGAAAATATGGATATCTACGAAAGTGCTGTGGAGCTGGCAATAGATTATCAAAATGCTTAGAGGGTATAGACTTAAGTGCATAGTATTCATTCAATTGTATTTATTGAGCACTTACGCTGTGCAGAACACTGTACTAAGCACTTGGAAAGTACAATTCTGCAGCAGAGACAATCCCTGCCCCCAAACAGGCTCATAGTCTAGAAGGGGGAGACAGACAACAAAACAAAACAAAACAAGTAGACAGGCATCGCTACCACTAAAATGAATAGAACCATAGATAAATCCACATCATTAATAAAATTAATAGAGCAATAAATATGTACAAATATATACAGGTGCTCTGGGGTGGGCAAGGGGGTAGAGCAGAGGGAAAGAGTAGGGGGAATGGGGAGGGGAGGAAGGGCAGAGGGAAAGGGAGGGCTCAGTGTGGGAAGGCCTCCCGGAGGAGGTGAGCTCTCAGTAGGGTTTTGAAATGGGGAAGAGAGTTAGTTTGGTGGATGTGAGGAGGGAGGACATTCCAGGTCAGAGATAGGATGTGGGTCAGGGGTCCATGGAGGGACAGGCGAGAATGAGGCCCAGTGAGGAGGTTAGCGGCGGCAGAGGAGTGGAGTGTGCAGGCTGGGCTGGAGAAGGAGAGAAGGGAGATGAGGTAGGAGGGGGCCAGGTGATGAGAGCTTAATAATAATAATGGTGCTTGTTAAGTGCTACTATGTGCCAAGTACTGTTTTAAGCACTGGGGTAGAGACAAGCTAATCAGGTTGGCTACAGTCCCTGTCCCATATTGGGCTCACATTCTTAAACCCCATTTTTTACAGATGAGGTAACCGAGGAACAGACGAGTTAAGTGACTTGCCCAAACAAACAGAGCAGACATGGCCGAGCTCGAATTACAACCCAGGTCCTTCTGAATTCCAGGCCTGTGCTCTGTCAACTAAGCCACCCTGCAGAGTGTGGAAAGGCTCCCTGTGGGAGATTTTAGTAAGGCGTTGAAGATGAGGATATAATCATTTACCTAAGTTTCATACAGAATGAGGGAAAATTTGTTTCAAATGTATTTCTCACTGGAAGATCCTTTGGCGGAATATCATTTTGGAAAGGGATTAGCTTTCCTTTGTAAAATTCATTCATTCAATAGTATTTACTGAGCGCTTACTATGTGCAGAGCACTGTACTAAGTGCTTGGAATGAACAAGTCGGCAACAGATAGAGACAGTCCCTGCCGTTTGACGGGCTTACAGTCTAATCGGGGGAGACGGATAGACAAGAACAATGGCAATAAATAGAGTCAAGGGGAAGAGCATCGCGTAAAAACAATGGCAACTAAAATTGTTTCAGCATATACCACTGAATATGTATATACAACCCACCTAGATAGTCACCTGGCCATTTAGTACTCAGATTGATTCTCACACAGATTCCACTGCCCCAACCTCCGAGCCAAACATTTTGCCCCAGTGGGCAGAGTTGTTCTTTCACAAATAGACTGTGACTGCTCCACAAATGTATTCAAGAAAGACTTAAGTAATTAGGTTCTCCCATGGTTGGGGTAATAAAACTGTGTGAAGTTCTAATGGCCGTAATCCAAGTCTCTCAGGGAAAACCTTTACCCCTAAAGTAAAAACCACACATGATAAATAGCAACCACCAAAGAAAGGGCTTTTCTTAACACTGCTGAAGGGCAACAGGATGATTAGAAAGTATGTGAGCAGAATCAAATGCAACTTTTGATTCTGGTTCCAAGAAGGCTGTAAGGATTTGGAGACTACAGACGACAACTCTGTCGGAAAAGCAGCATGGCTCAGTGGAACGAGCATGGACTTGGGAGTCAGAGGTCATGGGTTCGAATTCCAGCTCTGCCACTTGTCAGCTGTGTGACTGTGGGCAAGTCACTTAACTTCTCTGTGCCTCAGTTTCCTCTGTGAGGCTTAAGTAGGACAACCTGATTACCCTGTATCTACCCCAGTGCTTAGAACAGTGTTCTGCACATAGTAAGCACTTAACAAATACCAGCATTATTATCTCTACGAAGCGAAAGGGGATCTTTTTACTTTCAGGAAAAGATAGCTTGGACCTTCTAATTTTGCACTAGTTTTAGGAATCATCCACATATTTCAGTTTCACTGTTAAACGAAGTACTCCATCCTCCCTAATCCTGTTTGTGACTCCTACTTCCCTTTTTTGTTGAGGTGTGAAAGAGATAAACAAAGAAGACTAAACCTTAACTTCCCCTATTAACTCCCCCTGACTTTTCACCTATATAAACACTTAGATCTGTACCCCTTTAGCACTTGATAATCATCCCAAACTCAGCCCCACAGCATTTATGTACCTATCTTTGCACCCTCTGATTTTCCCTATCTGTGATTAAAGGACTGCGCCTCCCCTTCTAGCCTGTAAACTAGAAGGCAGGGGACATGTCTGCTAATTCTGTTTTATGGGTGGGGATGTCTGCTAATTCCATTGTATTATACTTTCTCAAGCACTTCCTTAGTGCTCTGCACATAGTAAGTGCCCAATAAATATAACTGATTGATTGATCGACTGATCTTCCCCTCCTAAACTGTAAGCTCCTTAAGGCCAGGGATCATGTTTATCAATTCCACTGTATTGTACTTTCCTAAGTGCTTAGTAAATGCTCCTTAAATACCAAAAATGATTGATTGATTGATCTTCATCTCAGATGGGTTACCAATTTGATGTTTGAGATCCATTCTTCATTCCAGGCAAACTATTTTTGTTAAACGAGGAAGAGATCTCGAGGACATTGAGAGAAGCATGGTCTAGTGAAAAGAGCAAGATCCTGGGAGTGAGGAGCCCTGGGTTCTAATTTCAGTCCTCCATTTGCTGTGTGACCTTAGGAAAATCACTTAATTTCTCCATGCTTCATTTTCTTCACCTGAAAAATGGGTATGAAACATCTGTTCTCCCACCCGCTTAGGCTTTGAGCCCCATGAAGGACAGGGACTCGGTCCAGTCTTCTTATAGTGTGTGTATCCCAGAGCTTAATATACTGCTCGGCACATATCATATGCTCAGCAAATATCACAGTTATTTATAAGACCAAATACAATTTTTACCTAAATTATACATACATATATATGTTTATATACTTATGTTTTTTCGTGATCTATGGGATTTTGGATTAATTAAATGAAAGAAAAAATTACTGCTTTGTAAGCCTAGTTCAAATTAGAGCCTAATCATCCACAGCACCATAGACTGTGAAAAAACATGACCAGTATATGAGACACAGAAAATAAAAGAACTTTTAACCTTCAAATATATGCTAAGAACTTATACCACATATTTATGTGTGTGTGTAGTAACTTCATCATTTTATTGGGCTTCCCATGTGGTATTCCTCATTGTTTAGGTGTGTTAGTTGAAACTTGGCTGAGGTTTAGTGAGCTTGTGTGAGTTTCTAAGTAATGATGTCATCTCTCTTGTCCTGCTTCTGGATAATCATCTGTTGCATTAGTCTTGTGTCTGGGGTTCACAGGTGTTCTCTGGGCTCTCATATTAATGAGAAGCAGCATGGTCTAGGGGAAAGTGTATAGATGGGGGAGTCAGAAGACCTGGGTTCTAATCCATTTGACTGCTGACCCTGAACAAGCTCCTTAACTACTCTGAGCCTCAGATTCCTCATCTGTAATTTAATTCTTATTCTGTCTTCTGTATGCTGCAAGCCCCATGTGGGACAAGGTTCAGTGTCTAAACTGATTACCTGGTATCTACCCCAGCACTTAGCATAGTGTGTGGCACATAGCTCTTAACAAATATCATTATCAGTGGTATCATTATTATTAATAATATATAATTAATATAAATAATATATAATATTAAAATAATAAATAATATAAATAATAAAATTTACCAAATATTCAGCACAAGCTTTTCAACCCACTATTAAAGAACTGAGATTATACTTAAAATATTCAGTACATTTACAAGAAACACTAGCACAGAGAAGAGAACCTCAGTACCATCTACTGGTAAACTTTGATTTCATGCCTCTATTTATCAGTATATCCATGCCAGAAACTCCAGCCATTTTTGAGAAGAACATTGATTACTCTAAGCGGAAAGATATTATCCAACAATAACAGACTTTATGCACAAAAGGGGATCAATCAATCATTCATATTTATTGAACACGTACTGTGTGCAGAGTACTGTATTAAGTACTTGGGAGAGTACAATATAACAGAATTGGTACACATGTTCTCTGCCCACAACAAGTTTATAGTCTAGAGGGGGAATACAGATATTAAGATAAATTACAAATATGTATTTAAATGCTACGGCCCGATGGAGGGGTGAATAAGGGAGACAAATCCAACTTCAAGGGTGACACAAAAGGGAGTGGGAGAAGAGGAAATGAGGGCCTAATCAGGGAAGTTCTCTTGGAGGAGTTGTGTCTTCAATAAGGCTTTGAAGGTGAGGAGTGTGATCATTTGTCAGACATGATGAGGGAGGGTGTTCCAGGCCAAAGGCAGGAGGTAGGTGAGAATTTGGTGTGAAACTAGATGAAATTGAGGTACAGTGAGTAGACTGACATTAAAGGAGTGAAGTCTGGGTTGTAATAGGAGAGCAGCAAGGTAAGGTAGGAGGGGGATTGATTGATTTAAAGCCGATGGCAAAGAGTTTCTGTTTGAAGGGGTGGTGTGTGGGCAACCACCGCAGGTTCTTGAGGAGTGGGGAAACATAGACTGAACATTTTTGTAGACAAAATGATCTGGGCAGCAGAGAGAAGTTTGGACTGGAGTGGAGAGAGCCGGGAGGCAGGGACGTCAGCAAGGTGGCTGATGTAGTAATAAAGCCAGATTAGGATAAATTATTGGATTAATGTGGTAACTCTCACAATTAGAGGATTAGAGGCAGAGGAGGATCCTGTGAACGAGATTGAGAAGGAGCAGCCAGAAAAATAGAAAGAGAACCACGAGGGGACAATGTCAGTGAAACCAAGGCCAGAAGAAGCAGATGGTCCCCAGTGCTGAAGACAACAGAAAGGTTGAAGAGTAATAGAACGGAGTAGTGGCCAAAACCAGAAAAGATGATTCCATGATGGAACATAACATGTGCCCCAGTTGTTTTTGTACAAGCTTCTTATATTGCAAGATTATTATAAAAGTTATTTAGCATGAAATTAACCTTGGAAGTTATTCTGATTTGCCTTGCCTGGTTTTCATTTTACTTGTGTTTTTCTTATGCAATTCTCTCCTTCTTGAAACCCTCTAACAAGACAGCAAGAAATCAATGGTAATCAACTCAAAAAATTAATTTTTTAGTGGCGTGAGTCAAAAATGCTTGTCTGACTTACAGGAAAATTGTCAAAAGGTGATCAAGAGTTTAAAAAGATCACCGCTGTTTATGCTTGTAAAAAAGCAAATAAGGTGTGGTGTTTGGTTTCCCCATTGGACATAGTTCTGTAGTGAACATTCCTCCCGGCTTTTATTCAGGATCACGTCAAGAGGCATTCTAAGCCTCCTCTGTCCCCTGGGTAGTCTTTGTTCACAAACTCTTCATTTGTGATGAACTTTAAATTCCCCTGGCAGTGGTTTTTTTTCCCCTCACAATTTTAATCTGTAAAATAAAGGAGAACTGGAGCCTGGGAATCAAATCTGAATCAGTTTTTGGCAAAGACCAAAGGAGTTCCTGAGAGACGCTCTAGTCATCTTTAGAAGCATGAGCATCAAGGGGTCTGTCTGCTCAGCAATGTAAGGTCAAGGAGGAGGGAAAAAAGAGGCATTATAGCTATGCCACTGCTCCACTGTCCAGATCTAATCTTTGAAAGCCTCCTTCTCTTCATCAAAGGGCATTCAAAAAAAAAAAGCAACATAGAGAAAAATAACACTTTGGGTGATGTTTTGAAAAATAAAGATTAGGATCAAAAGTGTAAAAGGACAATCTTGCCTTAAAAGAATAATACAGAAATCTTCTATTGTACTCAGCAGCTTGTGATAAGTCATTTAAATAGTTTGTGATATTTGCAGCCAGGCACCTGAACCATATTGTATACATAAATTTCAGCAACACAGTCTCACAGCCGGAGATGCCTGTTTTAATAATAATAAAAAATGCAGCTCAAGGGAAAAGGAAAATAGAAACAGACTAATAAAAGATAGCGACAGGGTAGAAAATGACCTTTGTTTTCATAAGGGTTTGGGCATTCCCAAGCCAAAACGTGAACCCAGTAATATGTAGTAAGTATTTAGTCACCAGTGACAGTTGATGGAAGGTAGAGATGGCAGAGATGATTGAAATCTATAAATAATCAAAATATATTGTTTCTAGCAATACATCGACTGCCCCCTCACTAGTTTAGTGCAAGTTGCTAACAAAGGCACAACAGAATATGATTTTCACCTTTTCCTTTTTCTCTTTTTCCCAGGGAAATATTAATAAACTGAGATATTGATGAAAGAGGTAGAAGAGAGAGATGGGCATAGATATCTACAAATCCACAATCATCGTCATCATTAAAGATATTTACTAATTCCCTACTCTGTTCAAAATACTATACTAAGTACTTAGGGGATATAAAAATAGAAGAAAAAAAGTGTGATTTCAGCCCTTAAGGGGTTTACAGTAGTTTATTAAGGAAGTCAAGCCAACATAAATGAATGAAACAATAGTCAAAGGAGTAGGAGATAAGCAATCAAGAATTAACTTGTTCTCTCTTTCTCTCTATACTATATATTGTTCAATAGTATACATATGAAAGAGAACCATCTAGTTGATGGAGAAGTTCACTTAATAATAATAATAATAATGTTGATATTTGTTAAGCGCTTACTATGTGCAGAGCACTGTTCTAAGAGCTGGGGTAGACACAGGGGAATCAGGTTGTCCCACGTGGGGCTCACAGTCTTAATCCCCATTTTACAGATGAGTTAACAGGCACAGAGAAGTTAAGTGGATGCCACCGTGGATGGCACGACCATCCTTCCCGTCCCGCAGGCCCGCAATCTCGGTGTCATCCTTGACTCGTCCCTCTCGTTCACCCCACACATCCTATCCGTTACCAAGACCTGCCGGTTTCACCTCTACAATATCGCCAAGATCCGCCCTTTCCTCTCCACCCAAACGGCTACCTTACTATTACGGGCTCTCGTTATATCCCGGCTGGATTACTGTGTCAGCCTTCTCTCTGACCTCCCTTCCTCCTCTCTCGCCCCGCTCCGGTCTATTCTTCACTCCGCTGCCCGGCTCATCTTCCTGCAGAAACGATCTGGGCATGTCACTCCCCTTCTTAAACAACTCCAGTGGTTGCCTATCGACCTCCGCTCCAAACAAAAACTCCTCACTCTAGGCTTCGAGGCTCTCCATCACCATGCCCCTTCCTACCTCTCCTCCCTTCTCTCTTTCTACCGCCCACCCCGCACGCTCCGCTCCTCCGCCGCCCACCTCCTCGCCGTCCCTCGGTCTCGCCTATCCCGCCGTCGACCCCCGGGTCACGTCCTCCCGCGGTCCCGGAACGCCCTCCCTCCTCACCTCCGCCAAACTGATTCTCTTTCCCTCTTCAAAACCTTACTTAAAAATCACCTCCTCCAAGAGGCCTTCCCAGACTGAGCTCCTCTTCCCCCTCTACTCCCTCTGCCATCCCCCCTTTACCTCTCCGCAGCTAAAGCCTCATTTTCCCCTTTTCCCTCTGCTCCTCCACCTCTCCCTTCCCATCCCCACGGCACTGTACCCGTCCGCTCAACTGTATATATTTTCTTTACCCTATTTATTTTGTTAATGAATTGTACATCGCCTTGATTCTATTTAGTTGCCATTGTTTTTACGAGATGTTCTTCCCCTTGACGCTGTTTAGTGCCATTGTTCTTGTCTGTCCGTCTCCCCCGATTAGACCGTAAGCCCGTCAAACGGCAGGGACTGTCTCTATCTGTTGCCGACTTGTTCATCCCAAGCGCTTAGTACAGTGCTCTGCACATAGTAAGCGCTCAATAAATACTATTGAATGAATGAATGAAAGTGACTTGCCCATAGTCACACAGCTGACAAGTAGCAGAGCTGGGATTCAAACTCATGACCTCTGACTCCAAAGCCCGTGCTTTTTCCACTGAGCCACACTGCCAACATGAGCTTCCATATTTCCTTCCATATTGTACAAAGAAGGCCATCTGTTGTTATATTGTTGTACTTGGTGTGGGTCTCCTTATCTTTCCTTACACCACTCCCTTCTTGATAGCAGTGCTCCACACAGGTCCAATTTAGACAATTGATTCTTGGTTTTCAGCTGGGGTGCGGGGCTGACTGAGGCTTGGTTTTACCACATCCCTAAAACTCTTCCTCTGCCACCCTTGCTTTCAGCTTCCCAATTTTAGCTCTCCATATTGTAAGCGTTTGGGTGTCTTGCCATCTCTCGTCCTCCTCTTGTCCCAAGGAGTGTAGCCATGTTAAGGTGAGTGTAGCTTCGATCTAGGAGCTGACGTTTTCACTTCATCTCATTTCATATCGCAACCTGTGCGTATCAATTTTGAGTGCACAGATGAAATATATACTCTTATATTGACTTTGGCAGTGATTAGCTTAGGATGTTCAGAGCTGTCAGGGTCTCCTTAAAGCAGAACGTATGGAATCCCAGAGCCTCATTTACTTAGCTCAACAGCTCTAACATTGCTAAGTGAGGGTAGAACTGTTGACATTTTTCTAAATTTTCTTTGTCAGGCCATATCGACACCCCTCGGCCTCTCTTCCCACCGGACTTTAAAGCGACACCACTGTGCCCATGGGAGTCTAAGCAGTGGCAGCTTGTGGATTCAAAAACATCTTCCCCGAATTTAATCTTTTCAAAATCTGGTTGACCACATTTTTCAGGATCCACCCCTTCCTCTCCACCCAAACAGCCTTCAGTTTGGTCCAGGTACTTATAATAGCCTGGCATGACTATTAATCAATCAATCAATGGTATTTACTGTGTGCAGAACACTGTACTAAGTGCTCGGGAGAGTACAACAGAGGTGATAGACACGTTCCGTGCCCACCAGGAACTTAAAGTCTAGGGAGGGCAGATATTAATATAAATAAAGAATTCATGGATATGTACGTAAGTGCTGTGGGCCGAGGGTGGTGAATTTCAAGTGCTTAAAAGGGAAAAGATACAAGCACTTTGATGAAATATAAAGGAGAGGGAGCAGGGGAAATAAGGGCTTTGTCAGAGAAGGCCTGTTCACTGATTAATTCAATTCATTGTCATATTTATTGAGCGCTTACTGTGTGTAGAACACTGTGCTAAGTGCTTGGAAAGTACCATACAATAATAGAGACATTCCCTACTCACAACAGACTCAGTCTAGAGGGGGCAGACAGACATCAATACAAGTGAAGAGGCATCAATATAAATAAATAGACTTATAAATATATACATATATACATAAGTGCTGTGGGGCCGGGAAGGGGGGGATGAGTAAAGGGAGTGAGTTGTGGTGATGTGGAAGCCGGGGAGCTGAGGAATAGAGGGGCTCAGTCTGGGAAGGCTTCTTGGTGGAGGTGTACCTTCAATAGGGCTTTGAAGGGGGAAAGAGTGATTGTTTGGCAGAATTGAGGAGGGAGGGTGTTTCAAGCCAGAGGTAGGATGTGGGCCAGCGGTCAGCGCTGAGACAGGAGAGATTGAAGCACAGTGAGAAAGTTAGCACCAGAGGATTGGAGTTTGGGGGCTGGGTTGTAGAAGGAAAGAAGGAAGGTAGGTGGGGGAAGGGAAGGTGATGGACAGCTTTAAAGCCAACAGTGAGGAGTTTTGTTTGATATGGAAGTGGATAGGCAACCGCTGAGATTACTGAGGCGGGGGGTGGCATGCCCTGAATATTTCTATAGAAGAATATCTACAGATCTGTTGGAGGAGATATGACTTTAATAAGGCTTTGAAGATGGGGAGAGTTGGGGTCTGGCAAATATGGAAGAGGACTACTGACAACCACGTGGCTCAGTGGAAAGATCCCAGGCTTGGGAGTCAGAGGTCTTGGGTTCTAATCTCCGCTCAGCCACTTGTCAGCTGTGGGACTCTGGGCAAGTCACTTCACTTCTCTGGGCCTCAGTTACCCCATCTGTAAAATGGGCATGAAGACTGTGAGGCCCACATGGGACAACCTGATCACCTTGTATCCTCTCCAGTGCTTAGAACAATGCTTTGCGTATAGTAAGCCAATATTATTAACTACCTCCAGGCTCTTCCCTGGACCATACTTCACCTCTCCCCCAGGATGCCTTCCCCTGTAAATTTATGTACTCCTCACCTTATTATTTCTCCCAATCTATCATCCCAGATCTTCTGCACCAGCTATGCTCTTGTGTACTTACAAAATACCTTAGGCACTTGATTCTATTTATTGCTACTGTTCTTGTCTGTCCGTCTCCCCCAATTATACCGTAAGCCCGTCAAAGGGCAGGGACTGGCTCTATCTGTTACCGATTTGTACATTCCAAATGGTTAGTACGGTGCTCTGCACAGAGTAAGCGCTCAATAAATACTATTGAATGAATGAATACCCTATTACTTAACCACTAACTCATGCAACCCCTTTTCCTTCCTCCCATCTGTAAATTATGTTAATGTCTTTCTCCCCTGCTTGACGTAAGCTCCTTGAGGCCGAGCATCATGTCTACTGACTCCATTGTACTCTCCTAAGTGCTTAGGACAGTGCTCTGCACTGCCATTCGGTAAATCCTGTCGAGTGATTGAATGAAATGCTCAAACATCCCCAGACAAAGATCATATTCCTTGGATGGTCTCTCCCCTAGATTATGTTAGATTGAAAGTCCTATAGGAGATTATGTCTGCTGATGGCTGGGTCCAGAAGATACACAGACACACAAGAAGACATGTAGTGTTATTGGTCAACAGCCTGAAGAGAGTGAAATTATGTAGCAGGCTGCATCTGGGAAAACATGCAGCTATCTTAGGACCTCTATCAACCAGGCATAATCGATTGCCGTCACTTAATTCTGCTACCTAAGAGAAGCAGCGTGGCTTAGTGGAAAGAGCACAGGTTTGGGAGTCAGAGGTCGTGGATTCTAATCCAGGCCCCACCACTTGTCAGCTGTGTGACTTTGGACAAGTCACTTAATTTCTCTGTGCCTTAGGTACCTCATCTGTAAAATGGGGATTAAGACTGTGAGTCCCACATGGGACAACTTGGTTATCTTGTATCTTCATTCATTCATTCAATCAATAGTATTTATTGAGCGCTTACTATGTGCAGAGCACTGTACTAAGCACTTGGAATGAACAAGTCGGCAACAGATACAGTCCATGCCGTTTGACGGGCTTATAGTCTAATCGGGGGAGACGGACAGACGAGAACAATGGCAATAAATAGAGTCGAGGGGAAGAACATCTCGTAAAAACAATGGCAACTAAATAGAATCGAGGCGATGTACATTTCATTAACAAAATGAATAGGGTAATGAAAATATATACAGTCAAGCAGATGAGTACAGTGCCGAGGGGATGGGAAGGGAGAGGGGGAGGAGCAGAGGGAGATGGGCGGAAAAGAGGGTTAAGCTGCAGAGAGGTGAAGGTCGGGCGCTAGAGGGAGTAGAGGGAGAAGGGGAGCTCAGTCTGGGAAGGCCTCTTGGAGGAGGTGAGTTTTAAGTAGGGTTTTGAAGAGGGGAAGATAATTAGTTTGGCGGAGGTGAGGAGGGAGGGCGTTCCAGGACCGTGGGAGGACGTGGCCCGGGGGTCGACAGCAGGATAGGCAAGACCGAGAGACGGTGAGGAGGTGGGCGGCAGAGGAGCGGAGCGTGTGAGGTGGGCAGTAGAAAGAGAGAAGGGAGGAGAGGTAGGAGGGGGCAAGGGGATGGAGACCCTTGAAGCCTAGAGTGAGGAGTTTTTGTTTGGAGCGGAGGTTGATAGGCAACCACTGGAGGTGTTTAAGAAGGGTAGTGACATGCCCAGATCGTTTCTGCAGGAAGATGAGCCGGGCAGCGGAGTGAAGAATAGACTGGAGCGGGGCGAGAGAGGAGGAAGGGAGATCAGAGAGAAGGCTGACACAGTAGTCTAGCTGGAATATAACAAGAGCCCGTAGCAGTAAGGTAGCCGTTTGAGTGGAGAGGAAAGGGCAGATCTTGGCGATATTGTAAAGGTGAAACCGGCAGGTCTCGGTAACGGATAGGATGCGTGGGGTGAACGAGAGAGACGAGTCAAGGAAGACACCGAGATTGCGGGCCTGAGAGACAGGAAGGATGGTCGTGCCATCCACGGTGATAGGGAAGTCTGGGAGAGGACCGGGCTTGGAGGGAAGATGAGGAGCTCAGTCTTGCTCATGTTGAATTTTAGGTGGTGGGCCGACATCCAGGTTGGCACTGCCCTGGCACTTAGACCAGTGCTTGGCACATAGTAAGTGCTTAACAAATACCATCATTATTATTATTACCTAGGCATATATTGTCCAGTAGTGCAAGGTTAGTTAAAGATATATATATATATATTTTTTTAATTATTTTTTTAAATCTAGAATAACCTTATGCCCTTGGAATCTGTCAGAATAAGGCACCAACAAGACATCAGGAATCTGACCAATGTTTCTAGGGCAAGTGTGATGTCTAATGCACCATCTGTATGGCTGTGAGATTTGGCTTCACCTGACACCACCTCTGAGTGCTAGAAGAGTTTCATCCAAGCCACCTATGCGCTGTTCTCAACCTCAAGCTGTAAGACACAGTCTCAGATAAAGAGGTCCCGGAATCCATCCTCAGCATCAAAGCCTCACAGGGCATGACAGGAGAGACGTGGATGACTTTGGGATCCTCAAACAGCTTCTGCTTAGGAGCTGAAATGGGGAAAATGTTAGCAGTGAGCAGAGAAGCAGCATTTTCAAGGCCTAGCAGGCTGAGTCTGGGAAATCACAGATCAATCTTGCAGAACAGCAATTAGAAATGGCGTGACTCCCTGAGAACTGGAGATTCTTGAAGATCACGATTCAAGGAATAAGAGACAAACACCAGGTTCTTTGGGTGGAAAATGCATGGTGTGGCCAGGAGAAATGTTTCCACACACACTATATGGAAGGCAAAATTGCACATGCTGGCAAAATCTCATCTTCATGAGCATCATCTTTGACCGAGGAGAATAATTACAGAGTTCTGTGAATGTTCACTGAGGCTTTTGAATTAGGGGTATACAACCAATAAACAAAGAGAGAGGGAAAGAGAAGTTTAGGTCAATTCCTTCCTCCCTTTAAAAAGGAAAGCCACAGAAATCATTTCCAATCTGATCCTTCTAATGAAAGTCTCCCTGATCAATACGAGACTGAGGTAAACATGCCACCACCAATAGGAAATTGTTTTGTAAAGATGGGTTTGATCCACTGAGCTGGAGCATCCCCAAATTTCATTTCATCAGCTCCTTGGGGGGGCGGTTCGTGCAGGGTGGATTAGTTTCTGTTTGCAAAAAGCTCATAAAATGCAAAGTTCCAAAAAAGTGCAAAACATCACTATCATCTTGCTTATGCTCTTAATCGGGTAGAATGAAAACTGTGACAGATAGGCACAGAAAGAGCTCATCTGTTTTTTTCTCGAAATAAGGAAATATATATATGCATGTATATCACACACACTCATAGTAGTAGTCATAAATGTGAATGGCAAACAGCAGTTTCTACAAATCATTCCTAAGTATCTCAAATCTCTCCGTTTATTGTCAGGAACCAGTACGTCTCAGATAATCTAAACGGTGGTCTTTGAATATAGAACATTTTATTAGACATCACTACTCCATGGCAACCTGATCTTTATGAAAAGGAATGTTTATGTTTATTGTCCAGATGCCAACACTAAGAGTACCATTATAGGCAAGGCTAAATTAGCTTTTCCAAAAGAAACTTCAATTGTCAAGGTACAATATTTCAGCTATTTGGAAACAAGCTGTCAGGCTGGATGTTAGCGGTTTTTTAATGGCTTAAATATAAGATATTTCTTATGGTAGAGCAGCACAACCTCATTTCCAACACATTTTACCAAGCTCTGGGGGGGAAAAGTTTCATTAAAAAGATTTGCTAAAGAACTGATTTCTCCTAATGGAATATACATAAAATGGCACATGCTGAAGATATAAATTGTCAGAACAGTAAACTGGGTTACAGTTTCCTTTTATAATATACAAAGTGGAGGTAATCCTTGACTGGGATTCAATAACACTGCACGGGAGAACAGCTGAACAGCAATAGTGACAGCAGGGTTTTTTTTACATCTAGAATAGAGGATGAAATGAGATTATTAACAAAAATGAAGTTAGGACACAAAATGTCAGTAAACCCGATTTTAAAAGAACAGAGGAAAAGTGAGTTAGATGGAACAATAAGGAAGTTCTTCCAACCTTGAATTGCTTCCCCTTTGCCTGAAGGTTTTCCCCTAGCCACGGTATGTTTTTTGGAAACCAAGGCATCCCATCACAATTACAATGCTTGACAAAGACTTTGCTTTCCCAGCCTGACGTAACATGATTTTAGACCCAAATCTACAAATCTGTAGACCTGACAGCCACAAAATAATCCTGGGGTAAGATTTGAAAGCAATGTCAGTCAGCTTTCAATGGTGCTAACCTGGACTTCATGTGAACTACAAAATGCCAGTGATGACTACAGTAATAATGATAATGTTCACTAAGCCCTTTTTATGTGCTAAATGTTGGAAGGTCATCCTACTGCATATAGCTGTTGGGCTAAAAGGGCTAAAAGTCCACCTTATCCCCATTTTAAAGAGGGGAAAATGAGGTACTGGAGAGGTTAAGTGACTCGCTCATCTTCAGACTATAAGCTCATTCATTACACTCTCCTCTCCCACATGCTTAGTATGATGCTGTACACAGCACTAAATAAATATGAAATAATGATTGCCCAAGGTCACAGAGTAGGTCAGGTTGCCTCCCTCTCAATCCTGTGCTTCTTCCACTTGTCCATTCTTCCTCCCATCCTGCCTCTGTCGACAGTGTGATGAAGCATTGGAAAATCTTTTCAAATTTCCAGAATCTGCCTCTTCCTCTCCACCCAAATGACCACCATGCTGGTCCAGGTAGTTGTTATATCCTGACTAGACTGGACATCCACCCCCTTGTGGACGTCCTGTCTTCCAGTCTCTCCCCTCCCCAGTCTGTTCTTCACCCTGTAGCCCAGATAATTTTTCTAAAACAGGTTCTGTGCACAGCTTGTTGTGGGCAGAGAATGTGTTTAATGATAATAATAATG
The DNA here is from genome assembly GCF_004115215.2 of Ornithorhynchus anatinus. Lineage (NCBI taxonomy): Eukaryota > Metazoa > Chordata > Mammalia > Monotremata > Ornithorhynchidae > Ornithorhynchus > Ornithorhynchus anatinus. The sequence goes on from NC_041731.1 coordinate 92,131,654, forward strand.
ATAATGGTATTTGTTAAGCACTTACTAGCTGCCAGGCACTGTACAAAGCACTGGGGTGGATACAAGCAAATTGGGTTGGACACAGTCCCTGTCCCACAGGGGCTCACAGTCTCCATCCCCATTTTATTTGAGATAACTGAGGCACAGAGAAGTTAAGTGACTTGCCCAAGGTCATACAGCAGACAAGTGGAGGAGCCGGGATTAGAACCCATGACTTTCTGACCCCCAGGCCCGTGCTCTAACCATTATGCCATGCTGCTTCTCCAAATCTACCAACTCTGTTGTTGTACTGTACTCTCCCAAGCTCTTAATACTGTGCTCTGCACATAGTGAGCACTCTGTAAATATGATTGATTGAGTGATTCATCTAGCCACTCGTCAAAACCTCTATTGGTTAACCATTCTTTTCTGCATCAAGCAGAAACTCCTTGCCATTGGCTTTAACACACTCAATCAGCTTTCTCCACCATACTCATCTTCGTTTTCCTCTCACTAGACCCAAGCCCGCTTTCTTTGTTCCTCCCAAGACCACCTATTCACTGGGCCTCATTCTCATCTCTCCCATCCCCCACATCTTGTTCACACCCTTTTACTTGCTCATTATTATCTCTCTCTTCACCAACTTCTTGCTCCTTCCCTCCCATATGCCTGAAACTCCCTCTCCTTTTACATCCAGTGCACCACTACTCTTTCTTCAAAACCTTCTAAAATTACATCTCTGTGATTAACGTCTCATATTCTTACCCTAAATCTCTCTCAACAGCCACTTCAAGACTTCTGCATCATCTAAGCACTTGAAAACTCATGCCCTTCCACCTTCCCTAGTTGTTTTTAAAAAAATATTTCTAAACCATTCTTCAAATGCCATCGAACTGTTTCCAATCCACAGTGATTCCATAGACACATTCTTTCCAGAAAGTCCTATCTTCTGCCATAAAGTTGTTCCGGTATGTGTTTCCGTAGAGTTTTCTTGGTGAAGATACGGAAGTGGTTTACCATTGCCTTTTTCCATGCAGTAAAAAGCTTGAATCTCTGCCGTTGACGTCGAACAACATTTTAATCACTTGGTCATCTCCCTTTGACTCTTTTCCATGCCTCTGTTGCCCAGCACAGATGAATCATCTTTGTCTGACGCTCAGGTTTAGACCTTTCTATTACGGGTAACCATATATAGGATAGCCCTGAGCTTCAGAAGAACATATAAACTCTCCTGTCTCGATAAGGCATCGATTCATATTATTGTCTTATGCTGCCGTCTCCAATCCACAGCGACGTCATAGACACATCTCTCCCAGAATGCCTGACTTTCAACAGCAATCTTTCTGGTACTGGATCCAATAGAGTTGTCTTGGTAAAAATCCAGAAGTGGCTTATCATTGACTCCTTCCTTGTAGTAAACAAGTCTCTGCCCTCGACTCTCTCCCGTGCCGCTGCTGCCCAGTACAGGTGAGTTTTGACTTGTAGCAGATTTCCTTCCACTCACTAGCCACTACCCAAGCTAGGAATGGAATAGGTATGCCTAAGCTTGACTCTCCCTCCTGAAGTACTGGTAGAGTACTGAAAACTCTCCAGGTGTGACCCTGAGAGGGGATTAAACCATCACTCTAATAATAATATTGATGGTACTTGTTAAATACTTACTATATGTCAAGCGTTATTTTAAGTGCTGCGTAGATACAAGTTAGATAGGTTGGATGTAGTCCCTATCCCACATGGGGCTCACAATCTTCATCCCCATTTTACACATGAGGTAACTGAGGCACAGAGAGGTTAAGTGACTTTCCCAAGGTCACACAGCAGATGAGGGTGGAACTAGGATTAGAACCCAAGTCCTTCTGACTCCCAGGCCCATCTTCTATCCACTGGGCCATGCTACTCTCTCGTTCCTGTAATTCAATTCAATGTCTGTCCCTTCTGCAGGATTGCAAACACTTAGTAGTGTACTGCACAGAGTAAGCACCTAATAAATATGATTGATTGATTGGAAGATGTCATAGGTTCTAATCCTGGCTCCACCGCTTGCTGGCTGTGTGACTTTGGGCAAGTCACTTAACTTCTCTGGGCCTCAGTTACCTCATGTGTAAAATGGGGATTAAAACTGTGAGCCCCACGTGGGACAACCTGATCACCTTGTGTCCCCAGTGCTTAGTACAGTGTTTTTCACATAGTAAGCTCTTAACAAATACCACCATTATTATTATTAAGAGTTTAATTAGGTTAATAAACATGATCCCTTATCTCAAGAAACTTATAATCAAGTAAAGGAAAAAGACACTCAAATAATTTACTGAAGAATTTCCAATAGGGGTAGGAATCTGTGGTATTCACTGGTCAAAACTGGCATCCTGCTTGATAAGTTTGATTTTCAGAAATACCTGATAGCAGATCTCAAATATTCTGCATTGCATTGCATTTCTGTCGCTAAGGTGTCAAGCAGAACAGAAAGAGGTCTGACTGCTCTTTGATGAGTTCCAGATCTCTGCTTCCACTGCCATCTTAACTAAAGGGCAGTGTGATTTGTTTTTTCTGATCTCAGCCATGCCAAGATGAAAAGGATGGCACTATGTGTTAAGAAAGAGGCAGTAAGGAAAGGAGAGGGGACTGACGTATGATCTCAAATTCAACCTCCAGGCGACAACCAGAGGAAATCAATGGTAATCAGTCAAACAAACAATGTATTTCTTGAGTGCTTACTATGGGCAGAACACTGAACTAAGCATTTGGGAGAGAACAATACAACAGAATTAGCAGACAAGTTCCCTGCCCAAGCTTTGTCACCAAAAACTCATTAGTACCGTCCAAGTCTCGAGGGGTCCAAATTCAAGCCCAGTGTACCTTTCTATTGGAGGTACCATTGCGATCAAAATTAATTTTAGATTTTGCTTCTGGGCCCTGGGGGACCACAGAGGTGTCATGTGTTTTGTCGTTGCCCCCCTCCTCCCCAGGGGTTGGTATCAGCACCAACAGCTCAGAGCCCTTTAATAATAATGATAATTTATTTGTTAAGCACTCACTATATGCCAGACACTGTACTAAGGAGTGGGGTGGACACGAGCAAATTGTGTTGGACAGAGTCCCAGTCCCACATGGGGCTCACGGTCTCATTCCCCATTTTACAGCTGAGGTCATTGAGGCACAGAGAAGTGAAGTGACTTGCCTGAGGTCACACAGCAGACAAGTGGCATAGCCATGCCGGGATTAGAGATCGGGTCCTTCTGACTCCCAGACCCGAGCTCTGTCCACTATGCTGTGCTCATCTTCATGCTCATCTTTGGCTGGAGGGGAGGCAAGGAGGGAGGGTCTGAGGCAAGAGATGGGAGAGGGAAGATGCAGCCTGGATTAGTGGATAGAGCATGGGCCTGGGAGACAGAAGGATCTGGGCTCTGATTCTGGCTTTCCCACCGGGTGACTTTGGACAAGTCACTTCACTTTTCTGCATCTCATTTACCTCATCTAAGACTAAGACTGTGAGCCCCATATGGGACAGGGACTTTGTCCAACCCAATTTGCTTGAATCTACACCAGCGCTTAGAACAGTGCCCGGCACACGGTAAGCTTTTAAATAAATGTCACAATTATTAGAATCATTATTATTATTAATATTACAGAATCATTTTAGTTTCTTGTTTTGTATTTCTGCTAGTCATACTCAACAGAAATCTGTATTCCCTTTTGACATAGAAAAATAAGAAATTCTTTATGGGAATACTAGCTCCCAAAATCCTTTGCCTGAGGTGACCATAATCCCAATTCCTTATTATCCACACCTTTAGTTGGGGTGAAGAGATCCAAAAGCCTCATGCATCTTCAAAGGCAACCTGTCTCTATTCCTCTTTCAAGAGTGGTTTATGAAGTCGGAGAGAGCGCGTGATGTTTATGGCTGATAAAATCTCCCAGAACCCTTCTATCTCATGACCCTAAACTGCATCCCATATCCCTGCCATCTCCCAGTGTATGTTGGGGGTGGAGCAGAGTTTAATCACAGGAGGACCTAGCAAGGAAGCGTGATGACTCCACAATCCAGCTGCACTACTAAAGGGCCAATTCTTTTAAAAAATGGTATTTGTTAAGTGCTTACTATGTGCCAATCAATTAATAAATCAAATGTATTTATTGAATGTTTACTGCATGCAGAGCACTGTACTAAGTGAGAAACAGTGTGGCTTAGTGGAAAGAGCCTAGGCTTGGGAGTCAGAGTAAAAATAAAATAAAATAAATGTTGGTATTTGTTAAGCGCTTACTATGTGCCGAGCACTGTTCTAAGCGCTGGGGTAAACACAGGGGAATCAGGTTGTCCCACGTGGGGCTCACAGTCTTAATCCCCATTTTACAGATGAGGGAACTGAGGCACAGGGAAGTTAAGTGACTTGCCCAAAGTCACACAGCTGACAAGTGGCAGAGCTGGGATTCGAACTCATGAGCCCTGACTCCAAAGCCCGTGCTCTTTCCACTGCGTCACGCTGCTTCTCAGAGGTTGTGGGTTCTAGTCGTGGCTCCACCGCTTGTCAGCTGTGTGACTTTGGGCAAGTCACTTCACTGCTCTGGGCCTCAGTTACCTCATCTGTAAAATGGGGATTAACTGTGAGCCCCACCTGGGACAACCTGATTACCTTGTATCTACGCCAGTGCTTAGAACAGGGCTTGGCACATAGTAAGGGCTTAACAAATACCGAGATTATTATTATTATCATTATTATTATTGGGAGAGCAAAATATAACAATGTAACAGACAAATTCCCTGCCTACAGTGAACTTACGGTCTAGAGGGGGAGATAGACAATATAAATAAGTAAATTAGGGATAAGTGCTGCGGTGCTGGGAGTTGAGGATAAATAAATGGAGCAAGTCGGGATGATATAAAAGAGAGTGGAAGAAAGGGAAAAGAGGGCCTAGTCAGGAAAGGCCTCTTGGAGGAGATGTACCTTCAGTATGGCTTTGAAAGCAGGGAGAGTAGTTTTCTGTCAGATATGAAGAGAGAGGGAATTCCAGGCCGGAGGCGGGATGTGGGCGAGCAGTCATTCATTCATTCGATTATATTTATTGAGCACTTACTGTGTGCAGAGCACTGTACTAAGCATTTGGGAAAGTACAATAGTTAGTGCAATAAAGAGGGACAATCCCTTCCCACAATGAGCTTACAGTCTAGAAGGGGGGAGACGGACATCAATACAAATAGACATCAATATGAAATAAATAGATAAAATTATAGATATATACATAAGTGCAGTCGGGTGGGGAAAGGGGGGTAGAGCAAAGGGAGCAAGTCAGGGCGATGCAGGAGGGAGTGGGAGATGAGGAAAATTGGGACTTAGTCTGGGAAGGTCACTTGGAGGAGCTGTGCCTTCAGTAAAGCTTTGAAGAGGGGGAGAGTGATTGTCTGGCGGATTTGAGGAGGGAGGGCATTCTAGACCAGAGGTAGGACGTGGGCCAGTGGTTGGCGGCAAGAGAGGTGAGATTGAAGCACGGTGAGAAGTGGAGGAGCAGAGTGTGTGGGCTGGGATACAGAAGGAGAGAGGCCAGATGAGGTAAGAGGGGGCGAGGTGTTGGAGTGCTTTAAAGCCAATGGTGAGGAGTTTTTGTTTGATATGGAAGTGGATAGGTGACCACTGGAGATTTTTGAGGTGTGTGTGGGGGGAGGGAGGTTGACATGTCTTGAACGTTTCTGTAGAAAGATGATCCAGGCAGCGGAGTGAAGTATGGACTGGAGTGGAAAGAGACAGGAGGTTGGGAGATCAGAAAGGAGGCTGTTGCAGTAACCTAAGGGGCATAGGATGAGTGTTTGTATTCAATGTGGTAGGAGTTTGATGGAGAGGAAAGGGCAGATTTTAGCGATGTGAAGGCGAGACAGACAGGATTTGGTGACACATTTACTGCCCACGGTGAGTTTTCAGTCTAGAGTCTAGAGTTTAGAGTCAGCAGTGAGATAGAGGAGATTGAGGTGCGGTGAATAGGTTGACGGAACAATTGCAATAAGCCCTGAGGTAGAGTCTATGTAACGAGGTCAGACACAGTCCCTGACCCAAATGGGGCTCACAGTCTAAGCAGGAGACAGAACAGGTATTCAAGATCATTCTTTTCTCGTTACAGAATACTGCTTTCCTCCCTCCTCCCAAATCTAAGCTCAAAATGTAGCAGAGGTAACCCCACTCTCTCCCCATTAGGGCGACAGTGCTCACCTCCAATGAGACCGCACAAGGGAAGGTAGGCTTTTCTAGTTTCATGATCACAGGGTAGAAGAGATTGTGTCTTTCATTCATTCAATCATTCATTCATTCAATCGCATATATTAAGCCCTTCCTGTGTGCAGAGCACTGTACTAAGCACTTGGAATGTACAGTTTGGTGTCTTTCATTGATACACACATAAAAAGATGCAATCTCACCACCAGTATTATCATCTTCTGACTCAAAAGATGGCTGTGATTACTCAAGTTTAAACTAGAGGCTTTTTAATGGTTGAAGTGCAGGGTAAGGAGAGGGGGGGAAGATGACATAAACCTTTCTGAAGTTTGAATTCACTTAGAGCTTCTACCTAGTGAGTTCTCTCTGTCCCTGTTTTTAGTGAACTTCCTGCCCACCCCTGGGTCTTCTCCATCAGGGTACTTCAGTGGATAATAAAACAATCCTACAGGGGTTCTTTCATTGCAGTGTTTGCAGAAACTGTTACTAGGAGACAGCATGGACTAGTGGTTTGAGACTAGGCCAGAGAGAGGGAAAATGGGAGATTTGGTAGTGACTCTGTCAGTGGCTTGCTGGGTAGCCCAGGGAAAATTACTTAACCTCTCCTAATCTCGGGATTCTCATGCAAAACGGGGGAACCGATATTAGTCCCTCACCAGGCTGCAGTGACAGAGTTAATGTTCATGAAATTCCCCTGGGGAACGCAGCATAGAGTGGCCAGAGCACGAGCCCACATCAGCATTTTCTTCTGGCCTCTATCTTCTATAAGTCTTTAGCTCCAATATATGCCAAAATCCTCTTTCCTTGGCTAGGTTCTCAAAGGACAACTGTATTTTATCTGCCCGGAACTGACTGCCAATTAATGTGCATTAGACCCTCTCATCTCTCCTTCCTTAAAAAACTGCTGAAAGCTGCATGTCAAGCCTAGTAAGTCAGGCATCTCTGATGAAAGTACTCCGGCTTTGATTCTTTATTGCACATCATAATAAATCCAATCACTCAATCTATGTATTTACTGACCACTACTATGTGCCGAACATTACACTGAGCACTTGGGAGAGAAAAATAGAGTAAGTAGATGTGATCCCTCGCCCTTAAGGTATGCACAATCCATCAGGATTTACTTGTGTATTTGATTGTAAAATCCTCCCTCCCCCAAAGTCTTCCCCACACCGAGCCAAAATGGAGGAAGGGATGAAGCAGCCAGAAGCAGGGGGATTCCGGGCTGAGCGTAGGCCATCAGCTGTGAAGGCTTTTGACTGAAAAACCACATAAGGGGCCCTGGCTTGGTGAATTGGCTGTGCAGCAGTCCTGAAAGTAGCAGGTTAATGTGGGTGGTGAGAGCGATCAGAGGCTCCCAAGGAGACTAGGCTGGCCACTGCCTGGTGCTCTCCACAGCTATGGCAAAATATCAGAACAATATTGTGCTCGCTTTGGCCATCGATGCATTTTATATATAAGATTCTCGCATGTGCTTTGCAGTATCCTGCCCTCCAGATTGCCTCATCTCTTGTTGAGCCTTCTTCCCCAGCAGGAAGATGACTGACAGCGATGAGAGACTACAAGCAATGTTAGAGAGGCCCACTGATACAATCAATTCCTTGGTGCAGGCTCTTCCCGAAGACTTGATCGCAGGACTTGACTGAGACTCACCTTCACTTATGATGAGAGAACGTGTCAGAAGTGATTTATTTTTCTTTGGCTCATTTGATATGCTTGAGCACATTTATCACTCCATTTAAATAATAATAATAAAAACACCATGGGGTCATACCTAAATATTTTTGCCTTATACTTTACATGATCACACCTTCCGTTAACTTCCATCTTATTTCCCTGTTTCCCCTTTCCCAGTAATTTAGATACACTGAACAAAGTTCATCAAGTTAAAGGAAATAACTCTAAGTACTTTCAATACTTTTTTTAAAGAGAGCAGGTTTAAATAAAAACAACTCGCTTTTTGAAAAATGGGGCAACTCCTTGTAAATAATGTTGGTATTTGTTAAGCGCTTACTATGTGCCGAGCACTGTTCTAAGCGCTGGGGTAGACATAGGGGAATCAGGTTGTCCCACGTGGGGCTCACAGTCTTAATCCCCATTTTACAGATGAGGGAACTGAGGCCCAGAGAAGTTAAGTGACTTGCCCATAGTCACACAGCCGACAAGTGGCAGAGCTGGGATTCGAACTCATGAGCCCTGACTCCAAAGCCCGTGCTCTTTCCACTGAGCCACGCTGCTTCCAGGTTGTAAAGGCACAGTGATATTACTTGATAAATTCCCCAATTCCAGAAAACAGAGAAACTCACTGATACTACCTGGGAAGGGGTAGGATTCAGGGACAAGGAGAAAGGAAAACAGTACCATGTATATTAAGACTGAAAATTGTATGGGGCTCAATACCAAAAAACAATATCTCTAATTACTGCTGGGACTAATAGCAAAGAGTTGGTTCCAAAAGTCTTTCCTTTCCTGAAAGAAATAAATGCCATACGCTGCAGACTTTTCCCTCCTTTTCTTGTGTTATTAAGGAATTTCTTGTTTCCCATGCTTGTCAAACTTTTCTTGATCTGAAGTATGTTTAACTTGTTTGAAGCCAAAGAAAACAGTTTGCTGATTGCTCTGAAATGACCTTTATAAAGCAGGACCTGCCATTCTCATTTTCTTTAGGAGAGCTTTTTTTTTTTTTGTTCTGAAGCAGGTGGAATAAATAAAATGTGTTGTGAAGCTACATGGGGATTCTGTCTGGATTATTTAAAGACCAGACTGAGGAGGAGGAAGTGAGAGATAGAAGCCTGGAGACCTTAACTCAGCACGGAGCCAGCTTGATAAATAATGTTCCTGTAATTAATATAGGTCTAGTCCTGGAGGAGCCACTGGCAATCCTCATTTGAAAATACATTTTCCTATCATTCTTTCAGTATAACAGAGACATCAAGATGTGGGGGGGGGGGGGGGACACGCTTTTGCTAGAGAAACCAGAGGATTTGCTTCCAATTTAATTTTCTAGGTTATTTATCAACACTCAGTTGATCACAGATACATAAACTGAAATGTATTTGTTTCCTTACATGATCACATTTTTATATGCTATCCTGAAGACTGCATGCCATAGAGCACAGTATGGAAATTATAGAGCATAATATAGAGCAGAGAGCATGTGCAAGAAGTCATTTTCCATGAGTGACAAAGGGGAGGACTTAAAAACCCGATCTCTGCCTTTATTTTCAATGTTGGACTTTGGCCTTTTGCCCCAAGTTTCAAACTAATGACAAATGGGCTACGAGGCAAAATGGAACCCGGATTACGGCAGGTGGCTGAGGGGTACAGAGAAGCGAAATGATCTGCATCGTGTAGCTTGCAGGTGTTTTAGACTGATAAAAAGGTTCATGAGACTCAATATTCCTCTGGAGCTCCATCCCCTGTAGTCATGGCTACCCCTTTCGTAGCCCAGAGCCAAAACACTGGTTGGAGGGAATCTTGAACCATCAGCATGCTGGGTGGGTGATAATAGGAGAAAGAAAGAAATGAGTCAAAATTGATGTTCTCAGTAATGAGTTAAACATCAACAATTAGTTTTTCCTTTTATATATGATATTCTGGATCATTTCTCCTCTGCTGTGCTGGAAAACATAGGGTTTGTGGGTTTCACATTTTGACTGTTGTCAAAAAAATTAAATAAATCATACTGAGAGCTTAATTGTTGCAAATTGTGTTTGCACAATCTAAGTTAAAAGTCATTTTTTTAGAAAGAGCAAAATGAATCTATTACCCTGAAAGAGCACTCAATTTTTTTTTTTTTTTGCACAGGGGAAGGAGTTGGAAAACTATTTGGGCTGTTTCTGTGGCTCAAATTAAGATGTTGACCTTGGTGACAATGGCAGATAATGCCTTTAGGTACTGAGAGACATTATAAAGGAAGTAAAAGTTTCACGTATTTCCTGGAATATATATAATATTAATATGTATTACTAACAAATTTAAAGATGAGTTTGTGCCATATGATGGCAATGATGGCTTAGTTTTGTTTTGTTTTATTCTTTGATATATTACAATTTGTCTTTGGAGAGAAATATTAACTTATTTTTTCTACCTTGCAAGCCCAGAAATGTCTTGGTCCTGTGGGAACTGTATCAGCATCTAATTTCATGTGCAACCCATTCTTTAAATATTGAAATAGAGCAGGGTCATGATCTCTTTAACCCCCAAAATGAAGTGAGTATATCATCACTTGACAGCTGAAAACAACAACATATTCTCCTCACTCCATTTGCATAAAGCAAAATCCAAACTTTCTGTAAACCAAACTGGATGGAGGGGTAGAGAACAGAACAAAGCATCTGTAAAACATTGATCTGAATAGTGTCTTTCTGGGATAAAAAATCAATATATTATTGAAGAATTCTCAACTTCAGACATATATGATCATTAGAGGAAAAATGAAATATAGTAGATGAAGCTAAAGGACTAGAAATAAACCATAGTAATCCCAACAAAACCTCAAATTCACATCTTTTGTGGAGAAACCATCTATCATAACTCTCAGACAACCCAGGTAGAGGATAAGGTTTCTTTCTACGGTGTTGGCTTGTTACTTTCAATTGAAATAGCATCACAAAAAAGCCCAAGAACTCAATGAAACTCTTCAGAGGATCTGAATTGTCCACCCTCCACTGAACAACTGTAACTAGGTTATTAAACTGGACAGAAATAAAGACTTTTACCTTTCATTTCCTCTCCTCTACCCTGTTCCCACTTACTTTCATCTTCCCCTCTGGACTGTAAGATCACTGTGTGTCTAAATAGTTGTGGTATTTGTTAAATACTTCCTATGTGCCAAGCACTATACTGAGCACTGAAAAAGGTACAAATTGTCAGGTCCCACCTGGAGTTCATAGTCTAAATAGGAGGGAGAAAAAGTATTGAATCCCCATTTTGCAGCTAAAGGGAACTGAGGTACATAGCAGTTAAATAACTTGACCAAGGTCACACGGCAGAAAAATGGCAGAGTCAGGATTAGAACAAAGGTCCTCTGACTCCCAGACTGGTGCTCTTTCCACTAGGCGATACTGCTCCCCAAAGTCCACCAATTCTGTAGTATTGTACTCTCCTAAATTCTTAGTATGGTGTCTGTGTGCATTCATTCATTCATTCATTCATTCAATCATATTTATTTAGTGCTTATTATGTGCAGAGCACTGTACTAAGCACTTGGAATGTACAATTCGGCAAGAGATAGAGATAATCCCTGCCCAATAATGGGCTCATAGTAAGTGCTCAATAAATACCATTGATTGATTGCTTAAAAGGAAATACAATCAAAATCCAAGAACAGTAATTTCTGGAGAGCTCAAAGACAAATATATGAAATATTCTGGTGAAGCTGGGAAAGGTTCCAACATCACTAGAGTGTGGGAAGTCACCAAGTTTAGTTCATGCCAATGACCCTGGGACTAGGTAGACCTGAGCTCTGGGTACTGATTTGAAGCAAGACAAAAGTTGTTTAATAGTGTTGGCATTTGTTAAAGTGCTTACTACACGTCAAACACTTTTTCTAAGTGCTGGGGTCGGATACAAGTAAATGGGTTGGACACAGTCCCTGTCCCAAAATAGGGCTCACAGTCTTAATCCCATTTTGGAGTTGAGAGACCTGAGGCACAGAGAAGTGAAGTTACTTGTTCAAGGTCAACCAGCAGACAAATGGCAGAGCTGGGATTGGAACCCAGATCCTTCTGATTCCCAGGCCCATGCTTTATCCACTAGGCCATCCTGCTTCCTGAAGCTGCAATTTTTATTGAACTGCTGCTCATCTGAGGCTTTGAGGAGATGGTTCAGCCAAAGGAGAAGAACACTTAGGGAAAAGTCTGACTTTTTAACCATTTATTTAATGTTTAAATCGCTGACATTGTATCATGTCATTGCTAAGTCTCCTCTTACCAGCCAGTAGCAAATCATTCTAGTGGCTTTGTGATTTGTACTTTCCAATTGTGCTGAGTTCTCTAAAAGTGTTTCCCTCTACCTGGCTGGCTGCCCAGATCACAGGGACAAAAAAGCAGTCTTTCACACATCAGGCCCCGATCGCTTCCAAAGTGATAAATCTCAGGCATTCACAGTGAGGATGGGCTCGGGCCACAATTAACTGCAAGTGTGCCATGACTCTTCTATTTATGAAGATTGAACTTCTTCAATCATCTTACACAGACTCTGTCGGACGGGCTGAGCTTCTTAGGGTAAAAAGAAAAAAAAACACACTGGGCCATGCCACAGCAAATATGAATGGTTAACAAACAGCTGATTGCTCAACTCAATTCATTTTAATTCAGTCCTATTTATTGAGGGTTTACCATGTTTGGAGCAGGGTACTAAGCGCTTGGGAGAGTATAATAACAAACAGACACAATCCCTGCCTATGATGAGATTACAATCTAGAGTGGGGAGGCAGACATTAATATAAATAACTAAATTACAGATATGTACATAAGTGCTGTGGGGCTGGGTCATGGGGGAAGAACAAAGGGAGCAAATCAGGGTGACACAGAGTGGAGTGGGAAAAGAGGAAAGGGAGGGCTTAGTCAGGGATGGCCTACTGGAGGAGATGTGCCTTCAATAAGACTTCAAAGGTGGGGAGAGATCTTGTCTGTCAGATTTGAGGAGGGATGGCGTTCCAGGTCAGAGGCAGGATGTGGGCTAGAGGTCGTTGGTGAGATAGGTGATATTTAGGCACAGTAAGAAGATTAGCATTAGAGGAGCAAAGTGTGTGAGCTGGGTTGTAGGAAAGTAGTGAGGTGAGATAGGAGGGGGCAAGATGAACGAGTGCTTTAAAGCCAGTGGTGAGGAGTATTTTTTTGATGCGGAGGTGGAGTTTTTTGAAGAGTGGAGTGACATGTCCTGAAAGTTTCTATAGAAAAAATGATCTGGAAATCAGAGTAAAATATGGACTGGAGTGGGGAGAGGCAGGAGGCTGGGACGTCAGAAAGGATGCTGATGCAGTCATCCCGGCAGAATAGGATGAGTGAGTGTATTTAACATGGTAGCAGTTTAGATGGAGAGGAAAGAGCGGATTTTAGCAATTCATTTATTCATTCATTCAGTTGCATTTATTGAGCACGCACTGTGTGCAGAACACTGTACTAATCACTTGGGAAAGTACTATAAAGCAATAGAGACAATCCCTGCCCACAACAAGTTCACAGTCTGGAGGTGGGGAGACAGACATCAGTACAAATAAACAGACATCAAAATAAGGTGGTACCGACAAGATTTAGTGATGGATTGGATATATGGGTTGAAAGAGAGAGAGGAGTTAAAGCCATACGAGCAGGGAAAGTGTGAGTTTATTGCTGTACTCTCCCAAGCATTTAGTACAGTGCTCTGCACATAGTAAGCTCTCAATAAATAAGAAAGAAAGAAAGAAAGAAAGAAAGAAAGAAAGAAAGAAAGAAAGAAAGAAAGAAAGAAAGAAAGAAAGAAAGAAAAAGAAAGATATAACCAAGGTTATGGGCTCGTGAGATAGGAAGGATGGTGGTGCCATCTACAGTGATGGCAAAGTCAAGGGGAGGACAAGGTTTAGGTGGGAAGATAAGGAGTTCTGTTTTGGACATATTAAGCTTCAAGTTGTGGGAAGACATCCACGTAGGCAAGAAGAAATGTGAGACTGCACAGAGGGAGAGAGGTCAGGGCTGGAGATGTAGATTTGGAATCATCCACATAGAGGTGGTAGTTGAAATCATGGGAGTGAATGAGTTCTCCAAGGGAGTGGGAGTGGATGGAGAATAGAAGGAGACCCAGAACTGAACCTTGAGGGATCCCCACAGTTAGGGGTGGGAGGCAGAGCAGGAGCTCATGAAGTAGACTGAGAATAAATGGCCAGAGAGATAAGAGGAGAACCAGGAGAGGACAGAGTCAGTGAAGTCAAGGTTACATAATGTTTCCAAGAAAAGAGGGTGGTCCACAATGCGGAAGGGACCTGAGAGATCAAGGAGGATTAGGATGGAATAGAGGCTACTGGATCTGGCAAGATGAAGACAGGGTGCACAGGGGCCCTGAGGAGGGAGGTAAATGTCTGGAATAACTGGTGAGGCTGATGAGCATGGATGTCCCTAAGGTTGGAGAAATAATTGTACTGGACAGAGTAGAGGGCAGAGTCAACGTAATATTTGAGTAGTCGGCTCTTTGGTAGTATTTGACAAAACTCTAATACTTATCGCCAAGCATCTATATGATCCTATAAAGGCTGTAAGACTTGAGCAAATATTTCTTCTCTTATTACTCATGATTCAATAAGCTTAGAGTAATTAATAATTGTGGTACCTGTTAAGTGCTTACGATGTGCCAACCACAGGTCTAAGGACTAAGGTGCATACAAGTTAATCCCTGTCCCACATGGGGCTCACAGCCTAAGTAGAAGGGAATAAAATGTAATCCCCATTTTACAGATGAGGTAACTGAGGCCCAGAGAAGTTAAGTGTATGGTCCAAAGTCACAGAGCAGACACGGGACATAACCAGGATTAGAACCCAGATCCTCTGACTCCCAGGCCCATGCTTTTATGCTCTGTCTTTTCCTAAAGTGCTTAGTCCAGTGTTCCACAAACAGTAAATCACTTGATAAAGACTATTAATGACAATACTGAAGTGATTAACTAGATCGGTAAGCTACCTTCTGAAACGTCTTTTATGTGATGTCCCAGAAATCAACAAGATTTAAAAGAAGTGAAATATGCTACATTAGAATCTGAATTTACATCTCCAAACTGGAGTATGGACACCATGGCAATCCAATAAAATGCACTAGATTGAACTGTTTTCATTTGTTGAATCACAAAGCAGTATTCAGAGTAGAAATCAGATTTACCGTGCACAATTCTTTTGTGGAGTTTAATATTAAATGCTTAGGTGAATTTTGCCACCTTGATTTCATGTAAAAACTAAAATGAGACCTGGGTCTGGATTTTCCAAAGCTCAGTCAGGTTGGAAGATCAAGATTCTCTGGATATATAGATTATTTAAATGCTAATTTATCCCCTAAAGTGAGCCTTGGCTGCTAACACCACTCATCTATGCCAACACATGTGAATTTTTTTCAGGAGGGTTTAAAATGATTTTGTAAGAGGGTTTATACCTCCTCAAATTCTGAGCATCCATTAAAAGAAGAATTAGAGGAAGCATATCCCTTAGGAATGTTGAAAAGTTTGTCGTGGACCCTCTGCGACTCCAGGCTGCTCTTATGAATTGGCCTTTTACAGAAAATTATCGAGGCATGCTGGGAGAAAAGATAGACTGAAAATATGGTGAAATGGAACCTTGGTTAGAAAAATCCAGCTCATCCAAGGAAATCAGAGAGAGGAAACATGGGCAAAGGAACGAGGGAAGCATATGGAATGAGAAAAGAAAAATCAAGAATTGGGATGAATGTTGTTGAAAAGGATTGAAAGGAATCATAAAAAAAAATATGAGATGCATTTATAAAGGATTTAGAAAGAAAAGTATACCTCTGGTTTTAGTCAAGTGGACCTTGGGTCAAAGTTTCAAGAGGCTGTGAAATTTCCAAGCTAGAAGTGCATGTTAAAATTATATTTTTTCAAAGAAAAGATTGTGTACTGAATTTTATTTGGAAGTGGCTGCAGGGTGTGATGTTCGTAGAACATTGGAACCTAAATGCTGTTTCGGGGTCATTCCAAAGCCCACGCAGCCCACAGTTCAGTCTCTGACAGTGACAACAGAATGCTTTGTGGAACGAGATGATGATTTACCTCCCAGACATGCATTGTGTTGTCAGGGATACGACTTCTAGCATCCCCAACTTTCCACCCAGATGCCCATCATGAACCTGTTATCCAAGAATACATCCAAACTCATCTTGAACCTGTTGAGGCTTTTGGTATCTACAGTTTCCAATGGTAACAAATTACATATGCTGACTACCTACAAGGTGAAACAAAAGCTTTCTTTTGTGGGTTTTAAACTTGTCCTCTACCTTCGGGTGCCCAGTTTTTAGACAGTTCTCTATCCATAATTGGACAGTTCTAATCTCATGATTCATTTGTTGTTTTGAAAGCCTTTAGTGTGAAATTTTGCCCAGGGTTTCCTGAAAATCTAGCTATATTATGTCCACTAGTTTCCCTCTATCTACCCAATTATTGACCTTATCAATGAACTCCAGCAATTAAGTGAAGCATAATTTCTCTTTACAGAATCCCTGGCATGCTGTGTTTTTAAATGCTCATTGATCCTAAAAGTAGTTATTTCTACATATTTGTCAAGTAAAGAAGGGAAATCCATTGGTTGCTTAATTCCTATCCTCACCTCTATGACATTTTTAGGGATTGAAAACCTTTCAGGCTTCCAGTGAGTGTGGCCATTTGTACTGATAGGCTTCACCCTTTTGCCAGAAGTTGAATGAGTTCCCTTATCCATTAGACTGTAAGCTCTCCTCATTTAACTGTAAGCTCCTTGAGGACAGGAATTGTGTCTACAGACTATACCATACTCTCCCAAATGCTTGGTGCAAGAGTGCTCTGCAAGGAGAAAGCCCTCGATGAATACAATGATATTGATTGATCGATTGATCCCCTCATCCTGGTACAAACTCCATTTCGTTTTCATCTAGTTTACCAGTTGGGTATCAAACATTTCAGGGTGTTTCCACAAGTTGATCCAGTTCCTCTGACCCGTCGGAGGACAATTTGAGTGTGAAAATCCATTTCATATCTTCCTCAGGAAAATAACAGAGAAGCAGTGTGGCTCAGTGGAAAGAGCATGGGCTTGGGAGTCAGACGTCACGGGTTCTAATCCCGGTTCTGCCACTTGTCAGCTGTGTGACTTTGTGCAAGTTACCTAACTTCTCTGTGCCTAAGTTACCTCATCTGTAAAATAGGAATTAGGAATGTGAGCCTTACGTGGGACAACCTAATTACCTTGCATCTACCCCAGTGCTTAGAACAGTGCTCGGCATATAGTATGTAAAAAATACCATTATTATTATTATTATAAAAAGTCAATTAAAAATGTATTTTGTTTCTTTGCTACGTTCTTTTCAGCCCCGAGGTTACTTTTCATGCCAAGATTTTCAAGTGACCCACAGCTTCTTGCTTTTGATACATTTGAAAATTTTTGGTTGTTAATTTTAGTGTCCCATGAACAATTGGAAATTTTGGTTTCTAAGAAAAATTCTTGATGGATTAGGTTAAGAAATAAGCAGGTTACTTTTGCAAGGAAGATTTCCAGGGCTTCTTTCATGACAAAACAGCCCCATCATGTTCAAGCTCTGGGTCCAAGAGGACTGAGAAGCTTGGTAAGGAAACAAGCGGTTAAATTTCTCAATAAGGCTGGAAACTCTGGGTAGCTGATCACCGGTGACAGAAATAAATCAGATCTTACAAAACGGTCTCCCTCCTTTCATCCTCCCTAGTATAAGCTTTGTTTTCCTCCCACTCACCCTCCTCTTTAAAAAAAAAAAGGAATTTGTTTAGCACTTTCCATTTGCCAAGCACTGTACTGAGCTCAACGATGAATGCAGTACAGTCAAATTGTACCAAGTCCGCTTCCCCTCATGACGCTCACTGTCCAAGGGGGAGAGAGAACTGGTATGATATCCTCATTTTACAGATGAAGAAACTGAGGCACAGAGAAATTAAGTGACTTACCCAAGGTCACACAGTAGGCAAGTGGTGGAACTGGAGTTAGAACCCAGGCTTCGTGACTCCCAGTCTTTTGCTCTTTCCCTTAGGCCACACTGCTTCTCCCCTTTGTGACTGCCTGTTTATTGAGCCTAAAATGCATGCTTAACACATCTATCGCTAACTGAGGTAAAAGGAGGCCCTGAATTTGCCCAGAAAAAGAGCCCTGGAGATGACCACTTAAAAAGTCACTATCACAGACTAATTTCAACCATCTTGGTTTATTTTCAAGAGGAGGGGCCTTCGCTTCTCCTTTTCCTCTAAATTACTGGTGGAAACTAAGAGACAGTGTACGATGTTGATGAGGCTCTAAGAATCGTGCCAGATTGTGATTATTGGATGTTAAGGTTTCAACACACCTAATGCTGCCTGGAGACCAATCATGATGCCAAATGGAAATGGTGTGCCTTTCATAAAAGCAGTGTCAGCACTTTTCTCTTGCTCTGTTTCCCCCAGCTGAAAGATTTCCCCTCGGGGTATTCCTATCAGTTAATACTAAAATATCACTAAGCAAGGTTACAGTAGTCAAGCACAATCAAAGCATAGTTCGGTACGGAAGCTGTGCTGTTGCTTGGCATTTTTTTTTCCACCTTTGATTTTGGGGTTCTGATATCAATCTATCAATCAATTAATGGCTTTTCTTGATCACTTACTGTGTGCAGAGCACCTTGTTGAGCATTTGGAAGAGTGTCATTCAACAAAAGAGACCTTGTGCCTCATCTTCTTCTTTTGCCAGTTAAAATGAACAGTGCATATAGCAGGTCTTCTTCATTCCTCCTTCACTCTCCCCAGAGAGGGAAGACAGGAAACATCTTCATTCACTTCCAGAGGTCCTGTCCCTTGTATTTTCACTTGTAACTTTTCCATTATTTACCAGGCAATGTAGAGTTTGGGTGCTTGAATAGAAAATGTACAGCCTAGCCCACGCTTGTAATTTTTTTAAGGGTATTTGTTAAGTGCTACTTTGTGCCCAGCACTGTAAAATCAAACTAATCAGGTTGGACACATTCCATTTCTCACATGGGGCTCAACAGCCTTAATTCCCATTTTACAGATGAGGTAACTGAGGCACAGAGAATTCAAGTGATTTGCCTAAGGTTACACAGCAGACAATTGGTGGAGCCAGAATTAGAACTCAGGACCTCTGACTTTCAGGCCTGGGTTTTTTCCACTAAGCCAATTTGCTTTTCACTATCTGGCAGAGTAATGTTTGTGTAGGGGTCCAATGTTCAGAGCATGGTTATTTATCCATCAATATAGTGCTTACTTCTCCTGCCTCTTCCTCAGATGATTGGGTTTGGATGTATGATATCAATCTGGGGGACTAGTCCATTTCTAGACTCACTGGAACTCTCTGCCACATGTGAAATGCTCAAGTATCCCAAGGGGTAGACCACTTTCATCAGCCCTTTCAATGCCAAAGTGCTGATTCCAAAGAAGCAGCGTGGATCAGTGGAAAGAGCCCGGGTTTGGGAGTCAGAGGTCATGGGTTCAAATCCCGGCTCTGCCGCTTGTCAGCTGTGTGACTGTGGGCAAGTCACTTAACTTCTCTGTGCCTCAGTTACCTCATCTGTAAAATGGGGATGAAGACTGTGAGCCTCACGTGGGACAACCTGATTACCGTCTATCTTCCCCAGCGCTTAGAACGGTACTCTGCACATAGTAAGCGCTTAACAAATACCAACATTATTATTCCAAAGGGCATAAAAATCCAGATCATAAGGGGCATGGGCAGACATAAGTGTCAAGAGGAAGATTTCCACCTGCTCTACCTGTGCTTGAAACTTGAAAGTCTTCCTGGATGAGTAGGAGAGACAGTTCTTCCTGTCCAGATTGCCATCACCACCTCCAATGTTTCATTAAAATTTAGCCCAAGTTATTGATGATGCCGACTTATTAATAACCACACCGTAGCTCTGTTAGGAGGAGAGTAACATCACGATCCTACAGAAAGCTGCTCTGGATGAATGGGTTTCCCTGTGTTTAGTATTGTAACAGCTCCATAATAATGTGTCAAATGAGGAAAAGGAAAAGTAGTAGTTACTGCTCGCTCACAATAGCCAGTTTTCTAGTACTATTAAAATATCGACTTCAAGAGTTCCTCACAAAAAGATGATGTCAAAAGGGCTTCTAGCCTTTAGCAAAAAATCTGACAGCCTGAAAATTTTCATTTTAGAAAACAATGGCCCTCTCTTAGTTAAATGAACAGAAAATAATCAGTTCAAATGGCAACAAACCAAATTAGTTGCCATATCATTAAAATGTATTCTTTTTGCCTTCTATCCAAATAGCGCCCACAAGTGCCTACCTTAATATTTTAGGAATTCCCAATTTTTATGCCCTATGTTTATATTTTTTCAATCCCCGCAGTCTTAACACAAGTGGCTAAAATCTGAATTGATAGCTCTGCTCATAAAACTACAATCCTGAGCCCTCTTTAAAGTTAGTCTTATATGTGACTCAAAACCCCATCATGATCCAGATGCCAGCTTTAAAATAAAATATCTCTCATATTTTGTTTCCTATTTTATGGGGCTTTTCTTTGTTTAATTTATCTTGTGAGAATTTTGGTCAGCGGACATGCCCGTGTTATGACCTGAACCTTGTGAAAACCATGGGCAGTGAATAGAATGCAAGGGCATGTCGAATAATACTCTTATTATTAAAAATGCCATTTGGAAAGGCTTAAGCTTGTAAGGGCTTGCTTCTGCCAGTTGGTAGCTTGCCCAGAATCCTCTGGACTTTCACAACGTTCAGTGAGCAATGCCCTAGACAGGGCAGAGTACCACAATTCCTCTACACTGAGAGCAGCCCAAAACATTTTCAAAATCAAGGCCGTGCCATAGGCCAATCACATTCAAGATATCCCATCCTATGGTATAGTCCAGGGTCACAGAAATGATTTCAGTCGACCAGTTAACCGTCCCCTGACTCAGATGTCATACATAGAAAGCTTGGTTGGCTGACCCTTATAAAGGGACTTAGGAAAGGTACTCGGGACACTGTCAAAATAGCCAGCTCGGATTCTGTCCCTTCTGGTACTACGCAGAGAAGTGGATAGCATGGATATCTGTCATTTCTTGTCATTTCTTCTTCCTGTGCTGCAGGAATAGAGAAGTCGAATTTCTATAGAGTTCAATACAATACCTCGGCCTATTCACATATATGCATGATGACATCCTAACGTCCTTGGAGCTACATAAT
This sequence comes from Ornithorhynchus anatinus, assembly GCF_004115215.2. Classification (NCBI taxonomy): domain Eukaryota; kingdom Metazoa; phylum Chordata; class Mammalia; order Monotremata; family Ornithorhynchidae; genus Ornithorhynchus; species Ornithorhynchus anatinus. The sequence continues at coordinate 92,152,711 of NC_041731.1, forward strand.
GCCAGTTTATCCGGGCAGCTGAGGGAAAACAAAACAAAAGAGAACAAAAAACTCCACTTTTTTCCTTAGTCGAACATATTCAGTGACCACATCTGCAGAACATTATCTACTCTAACAGGGGAGAGGGATTTTGAAGTGTTTTGCGATTCTGTGGGATGAAAGTTTCCATTTAAATCTAAAATGTTACCTCAGAAAGTTGAGGTTGAGTGGTTCTGAATGGAAAATGATAACATGGCCAGCAGCGGTTCAGAGCAGTGGGAAGACTCCAGTGGACTTATGCCACCTTGTGGCAACGATTTCTCCGCCAGTCTTTCGGACTTTGTGGGTCGATTGTTTTATTGGCTTAACCAAACTCAGTGGAAAACGAAAACATTATTCACCTAAAGCTCATCAAGGCATCCTTCCTGGGGCTTGTTTCGGAGTGACCCCTGTATGAATTTAGCCTTGAAAAAACAGCCTTTAAAAATGAAGCAGTTCTTTGTGTGTCTGCGTGTAGGTGCTGTCTCCTTTCACAAGCCACGGGTAGAAGATTAAACAGATCGGCTCTGGTCGTCAACAGAACGCCACCTTCAGCTTTTCCCCTTCCTTCCCCTCGCCCACCTTCGCTGCACAGTCACAGTTCAGAGTATTACATTTCAAGTGAAGAAGATGAACTCGCATTTCAAAACAATGCCCTCTAAATCCAATTTAGGAATCTTCAGAACTTTCACCTAACCAAACATTACTTGGGTCAAAACCTTTATTAGCTTGCCAGAAGGGTAGGGCTTTTCAGACCACAATTAAAAATCACAAACAAGGCTCTCAAGGTGCCTCGTAAGCAGCATTCAACAATCAATACACAGCAATTGCTCCATACGTGTCAAAGCATGGTGAGAACTCTCAGAACAAATTAGAAAATATAGCAACAGCATCTTCTGCAATTACGAAACCCTAACAGCCTCGAGAGTAGTACTTAGAGAAAGAAAAAAACGCTTGTAAAGAGAAATGTACTCTCCTCCACCCAGTCGCTTTGCAAATGCAATCTCCCTAGTGAAAAGGGGAGGAAGGTGAATGAAGATATAAGAACAAATGAATCTGAAAAGTAATAAAACTGCAAAAGCAGCAGTAGAGCATGTTAATGACCCAAGTATTTCTGAGTCATCTCAAAGCAACCAGAATGGGTACTTATGGTAATTTATAGCAGTCAGGGAGATGGGGCCTTTAATATCTTTGTCCTTAGCCAGAGCGAGCAATTGGAGGAGGTTGTTGTTGTTTTGAAACCGCCAATGGGTATCTTAGTATGTAGCTATGATGTTCATTCGAAACTGCCCAGATTAAAATTGCAAATCCTTCAATCTATTATTTAGATTTCTCCCCTCTCACCATGAGAAAATCAGCTAGAGAAACAAAACACTTAGGAAAAAGGCTAGAAAGCTTCTGCCTCACAAGCAGGTTGTCAGGGACCATTTTGTAAACTGCCCAATCTCCCCCTTCCTCCCTCCCTTCCACCCGCCACTGGTGGAGAGTGTCACAGGCCATCAGCAAGGTGAAGTGAAGTAAAGCAGCTGATACATGAAGTTCAATCCGACAAGCCAAGATTTTTCCAAGAAGAGTAGCAAAATCCAGAGCAGAAGGATGTCAGGTAATCCAAACAAAGCCTTCTGAGGTCTGTGTCATGTAGATAATGCATCCGAAAGTGGAAAAGGAGAGGCGAGAAGGAAAGAGGGAAAAAAAATATCCTTCCTTCACGAATCAAAATGTTCCCAGCAGCTTCTGGTGCTGCAATAATCATCGAAATACCCAGCCAAATGGGGACAGGACGATTTTCGGAGGGGAGAAAACCGTGCCACCGGAACGGAAGGGAGAAGGCAAGGGACTTGGAGAAGAGGCCTGAGAAGAAAAAGAATGTGAACCACCAGCTATCGGCTAGAGGAGTCCGCAAAAGCCCCGAGGAGTGCAAATCCTATTTCAGGGAAGGATTCTGGCCTGTGAATAGCAGAATCGATGAAAAAGAAACAATAATTAGCAAGATTTTAAACATCCCTCTAAAATACACCATTAAATCTTCTCTCCCTCAGGAGGGCCATAACTAAGAAGGGCATAAAACTCGAGGAAAAATATCACCAAGGCTTCAAGTTACTGAGTGGCAGACTGAGTTATTTACCAGGCCTCCAAACAGCCCTCTCTCGGAGGGGTAAAAAAGAAGCTGTCCAAATTTTCAGTCAATATTTATCTCCCGGGTTAATAAATCTTGGTCCTGACCTCAGCAGAAGTCAATAGCTCCTGATTATTGTATGCAGGGACCTGCTGGGCGGCTTTTATTTGCCCAGACTCATCATGGAATGAGTCACCACTTTTCCAGGAGGAACTAGGCATCGGTGTCAAAAGTGCAGACTGAACCATCATTCATATCTCCAAGGTGTCAGCTAATTGCCTTTAAATAAGGGCTGCCGAGGAACATCTCATCCGGCCACTAACTGGTGAAATCGCACCTCACTACTCCTGAGAGAAAGGAGGAGGACAATAGGAACTGGGTATAAAGAGCAAGTAAAAAGAGGCATTTTAAAATCCTGTTAAGCAAGTATCCATAGTCAGGGAGAAAGAAAGAAGGAGCAGCATGGCCTAGGGGATAGAACGAGGGCCTTGGGGTTGGGAGGACCTGGCTTCTAATTCATTCATTCATTCAATAGTATTTATTGAGTGCTTACTCTGTGTAGAGCACTGTACTAAGCGCTTGGAATGTACAATACGGCAGCAGAGAGAGACAATCCCTGCCCACTGATGGGATTACAGTCTAATCGGGGGAGACAGACAGGCAAAAACAGTAGCAATAAATAGAATCAAGGGGATGTACATCTCATCAGTTCCTCTGTTATGTGACCTTGGTCAAGTCACTTAACTTTTTTGTGCCTCACTTACATCATATGTAAAATGGGGATTAATTCTGAGTCCTATGGTCCCATAGACATGACAAACAAATTTGTGAAGCAGTCCCTATTTTTCTCCAAAGCCTTCCTCGACTAAGCCCTTCATCTCCCACCCCCTTCTGTGCTGCTGACTTGCTCCCTTTATTTACCACCCTCCGCCCCCAGCTCCACAGCACTTATGTACATATCCATTATTTATTTATATTAATGTCTATCTTCCCCTTGAGATTGTGAACTTGTTGTGGGCAGGGAATGTGTCTGTTAGATCGTTGTGTTGTACTCCACAAATACGCAGTACAGTGTCCTGCATAAAGTGCTCACTAAATCCGATTGACTTTGCCCAACCTGATTAACTTGTATCCATCCAGTGCTTACAGCGCTTGGCACATAGTAAGGGCTTAACAAATACCATAATTATTATCATTGTTAAAAACAGCATTCTGAGCATAGCAGCTCTTGATCTAAATGACTCTGTTTTTAACTCAGGAAGTCCCCCATTTCAGGTGGGATGTATATCACATCTGCAAATTCCCAATTCCGGGGGACAGGAGATTGCTTCTTACCCAAAACCGATAAGGCCTGCTTGAAGAGTCTCTTTTGTCATTGAAGAAAACACACTTGTCCGAGTTCTTTTGTGATTGGCTACTTCTCCTATATGTTGCAAATAAAGGCACAGCCAAACAGGAGAGGGGTGCCGTTGTGTCACTCGTACCTCTCCGGAGGTGAACGGGCACTCGGTCACCTTCCTCCCTTTTCTGATCTATCCAACACTGTCTCTGAGTGTTACTTTCCTTGCTTGCGTCACCACTTTGGGTTCGAATCCTCACTGCCTTTTAGTTCCATTCCCTTTTCGAGTACAATTATTATTACAATTCTTGGCTCATAGTAAGTGCTTAACAAATGTCATTAAAAAGGGCGGGGGGCAGAGATGGGAGCATTTTCAAATTCAGATATCAGCAGGAGCACAGGGGAAGGTGACCCGAGGGCTGGGACTAAGGTTTCGGAGGAAGAATACTAGGCAATCTGTTACTCCCCTTTGAGGGCAGTTGTGTCTGCCCATCCAAAGATGGGCAACAAGTTCAGAATTTGAAAATATGGAAATTGAACTAAATGCTTAAATAGCAAACGGTTGACCCTTGGTAATGAATACAGTTCATTACATCAGAAGGGCAGAATATAGGCTTTCTGTTGATACTGAAAGTAGTAGGAAGAGCACAGACCTGGAATTCAGAGGGTCTGGGTTCTAAACGTGGCTTTACCACTTGCCTGATGTGTCACCTTGGGCAAATGACTCCACTTTGGTCTTCAGTTTCCTCAGCTGTAAAATGGGGATTCGATGCCTGTTCTCCCTCCCACTTACACTGTGAGCCCCTTGGGGGTAGGATCTGTGTCCAACCTTGATCAACTTATATCTACTCCAGTGCTTGGTACAGTGTTTGGCCCATAGTAAGCACTTAACAAATATAGCAATTATTATTCTTTGTAGTAGTAGTGGAATTAGTATTATTATTGTCATAAAAAGGGAGGGAAGAAGAGAAGCAGCATGGGTAATGGATAGAGCTTGGGCCTGGGAGGTGATGGGTTCTAATCCTAGCTCTGCCGCTTGTTCGCTATGTGACCTTGGTCAAGTCACTTCACTTATATGTGCCCATTACCTCATCTGTAAAATGGGGAGTGAGACTGTGAGCCCCACATGGGACAGTGACTGTGTCCAACTTCATTTGCTTGTATCCACCCCAGGGTTTAGTACAGTGTCTGGCACATAGTAAGTGCTTAACAAACGCCATCATCATCATCATTAGCCAATTATACATGGGGGATGGCTTAGTAGTTGCTCCTCCCATGTTGTGTTCTCCCATTCTCACGCATGGAGCAGGTGCAGAAAATCCCAAGTGCCTGCACCCTGTAATGATAATGCTAATGTGTGGCCTGCGGCAGGGATGGACTGAAAAAATATCTTTGAGGGGAAAAATACATAATGTGCGCAAGTGCAAAACATCCGTAACTAACTAGAGATAGATACCTGTTCCTTTTCCTATTGTCATGAATTGTCTCAACTCCTACCTTTAAGAACGGTCCTAATTGAAAGCCTCTCTTTCCCCTCTTTATTCCTCTCCTGTTCCTATCCCATTTCCTATAACATTGGTTTCCATCCTACTACTTTGGCAACGTAACATCTGGGATAGAAATAAGAAAAGTTGTGTCCATTTTCACAGCTCAACCTGGTTTTTACAATAACGTGTTCAAATGAGATATAGAAAACTTAATTTTGCTGTAGTAGTGAGACGTGTAGAGGTCCAAAGAGAAACTGGAGGAGTTAAATAATTTTCTACCCCAAAACTTGAGGACCCAGTAATGCTGGTTCTCCAGTATCTCACATTCTTGACAGTGAGATTATTCATCCCCCCTTCCACTTTTTGATGATATTTGTTAAGTGCTTACTCCGTGCCAGGCACTGTATTAAGAGCTGGAGTAAATACGAGATAATCAGATTACATGTGACCTGCAGTCTTTAATCCCCTTCTACAGATGAGGTAACTGAGACACAGAGAAGTGAAGTGACTTGCCTAAGGTCACACAGCAGACAAGTGGCAGACTTGGAATTAGAACCCAGGTCCTTCTGACTCCCAGGCACAGGCTCTTTCCACTAGGCCACGCTGCTTCTCAGCTTGCATGGGACTATGCAGTACACTCCCACTAAAAAAGAGTTACAGCTTCAGGTAGCAACAGAGTATGCGATTAAATAATGCTGCCTTTGGAACTGAAAAACGTTCCTTTCTTTAAAAAGGTTACCGTCTAATACGATTTTAGCAGCTTCTGATTTCTCTCAAACAGGATATCTTTAAATGGGCACAGCAGACGAGTGGAAGACACATGACCTGGTTCTAGCCTCAGCTGAGCCTTTGACTCATCTAATAACCTCGGGCACACACATTTCTCCAGTTCTCTGAGCCTGAGTTTCCACCAGATAATTCTTTGTCACTCACCTCCCCTGGGTCTGGCTTTTTTTCCTGTAGGAATAGTTGGAGTTATTCTGGTATGGGTGGAGGTGTAGAATGCTGAGTAGGTGCTAAATGAAAAATCAGAGTCACTGCAGGAGAGGAAACTGGCTGAAGGGAGTGGAGCCAGAGTTAGCTGTCATTCCCCCATCCCTCCTTGTCCCCATCCTTTCAAATAACATTTCTTTCACCAACTGGGGTGGGATACAGTGTCTAGCTTGAGCTTGTCTGACAAGTCCAAGCTTGAACACCCTAATCAAGGTTTGGGGGTCTTGCAGAAGGGGCAGCTACTTGTTTTGTGCCTGTGTACTTCTTTTGTTTTGCTGTATCCCCCTTTTGGACTGTGAACCCGTTGTTGGTCAGGGATTGTCTCTGTTGATGACTTGTTCATTCCAATCGCTTAGTACTGTGCTCTGCACACAGTAAGCACTCAATAAATACAACTGAATGAATGCATGTCTACTAACTCTATTGCTGTATATTCTCCTAAGTGCTTAATAAAGTGCTCTACACACAGTGAGTACCCAATAAATCCCACTGATCAAAGTAGGACCTATGGAATCAGCAGAATCGAGAGCAGCTTGGAGTTCTTCTTCCTATGGCGTGTCCCCACAGCTTCCCCCTGATAAAACCAAATGATTTGAGATGCAGCAAGGCCCAGTGGATAGAGCACAGGCCTGGGAGTCACGCGTTGTGGGTTCTAATCCCCATCCTTCCATTTATCTGCTGTGTGACCTTGGGTGAGTCACTTAACTTCTCTGTGCCTCAGTTACCTCATCTGTAAAAGGGATTGAGATTGCAAGCTCCACGTGGGACAACCTGATTACCTTGTATTTCCCCCAGTGCTTAGAAGAGTGCTTGGCACATAGTAAGAGCTTAACAAATACCATCATTTTTATTATTAAGGACCTGGGTTCTAAGCCTCACTCCATCACTCATCCGCCACTTGGGCCACTCATTTAATGTCTCAGTGCCTCAGGTCCTTCATCTGTAAAATGGGGACGAAGACTGGAGACCCCAAGTGGGACATAATAATAACGTTGGTATTTGTTAAGTGTTTATTATGTCCCAAGCACTGTTCTAAGCACTGGGGCAGATACAGGGTAATCAGGTTATCCAACTTGGGGCTCACAGTCTTAATCCCCACTTTACAGATTAGGTAATGGAGGCACCAATAAGTTAAATGACTTGCCCAAAGTTACACAGCTGAGCCAGGATTAGAACCCATGACCTCTGACTCCTAAACTCGTGCTCTTTCCACTGAGCCATGCTGCTTCTCGACCCGATTAGCTCGAATCTGCCCCAGCGCTTTGAACAGTGCCTGGCACGTGGTAAGCATTTAACAAATGTTATTTAAAAAAAAGAATTAAGGTGCTGCTGTACTGCTGAAACCAGTTTCCCAGCCGGTGTGATGAGGTACCGAGTGAAAGGAAAAGGTTTTGTTTGGTTTTGCTTTTGTTTTTTCAAAGTCTTGCCTGCTCCTGCCACCTTCTAACAGCTGTTCTGAGCCCAGTCCTGTTGGTGGTTTGGGATCCCACTCTTTTGAGGAGTCTTGCTCTCAGAGCTTTGGGGACTCAGGATCCCAGCCAGGCTGTGACCTGGAAGGGAATCGTTCTGGGACCCTTTTGTGGAGAAATAAAACCCTGCCGCTGGGGACGGAATGGATTTTGTACAGATTAATTATTTGATAGTTGAAAAGCACTTTTGGCTCCTCAGATGAAAGGCTTTACTTGAATGCTGCATTATGAGCAACATTATGATCAAATGCTCCAGCCAAATTGGCAAGGCTCATCAGGGCCTGCTTAAGAAGGGGAAGGAGCTTGGGGCCCAGCTGACAGGAGCATCCAGACAAGAGCAGGTGGCAGGTCCTGTTCACCTCACAACGCGCACTTTACGGCTCACTAGACCAGCGAGCATATGAGCGTGGAGACCGCTGCAGACCATGGAGCCATTTAGCTTGCTCCAGAGCTGACTGCCATTTCTTTTGGGTTAAGAAAGGCATTTCAGCTGGAGGGAGACTAAAATGAACATGCCATCTGTAATCAGACTCTCTCTTCTTTCCATTGCATCTTTTATTTATGTAATGTGAACCCCACTCTCTCCTCCCTCCCTCCACCAGGTGCTGACTCATTAGATGATAATTAATTAGATTAGCAATTAATGCCAACTACGAGAGGGAGCACGTGTGCACTTGTGTTTGGACAAACAGGGGCTGTAAAGTGTCTTCCCAGAAGAATTTTAGGGGATAGTCCAGGAGGAAACTTCAGAAGCACTTACTGTGACCTTGTTTTACTGATTGTGTTATCCCATTTACAGTAGCGGTGGCTAGATAGGGAACAGATTTGGGGGCTTCTACTAAATGGCACTTTAGTTGTTGCTGTCTGTGGAGTGCTACTGTTTGATTCACCAAAAATGAAAAAAAAAAAAAAAAAACCCAAGGAAACTCTCATACCTACTGCAAAAAGCCCCCTTATCTGATGGTTTATCTGTCAAGCTCTACAAGCAGAGGGGGGATTTACTACTCTGACAACAGTCCAGGTGCTTCCTTATTATGTGGAAATGTCACATGATTTAGAGATGACTCCTTCATCTCTTTTTTCAAGAAGAAAAGCCAGAAAGCTGACTACAGGAACTATCATAGGCCCTTGGGGCTCACTATTGCTGAAAGCTCCCTCTATCAATCAATCATATTTGTTAGGCGCTTACTGCATGCAGAATTAAACTCCTAGGAGAGTACAACACAACAATATAACAGACACATTCCCTGCCCACAGGGAGTTTACAGTCTAGAGGGGGCGATGGACATAAACATAAATAAATTAAAGATATGTACATAAATTCTGTGGGACCTGTGGGGAGGGGCAGGATTCAGTATGGTCCTTAGTACAGTGCCTGGCACATAGTAAGTCCTTAACAAATCATAATTATAATCATATAAATGATATATCATATATTTATATGAATTTATATACCATATAAATTGATCTAATAATAATAATAATGTTGGTATTTGTTAAGCGCTTACTATGTGCAGAGCACTGTTCTAAGCGCTGGGGTAGACACAGGGGAATCAAGTTGTCCCACGTGGGGCTCACAGTCTTAATCCCCATTTTACAGATGAGGGAACTGAGGCACAGAGAAGTTAAGTGACTAGTCAGTGTGATGCATAAGGGAATGGGAAAGGGAAAATGAGGCCTTAGTCAGGGAAGGCCTCTGAGAGGAGGATGTGCCTTCAATAAGGCTCTGAAAGTGGGGAGAATAATTGTCTGTTGGATATGAAAGGGGAGGGCATTCCAGGTCAGAGGCAGGACATGGATCATGTCTACCAACTCTGTTATATTGTATTCTCCCAAGAGCAGAGTATAGTGCTCCTAGTAAACATAGTACTGCTATAGTACTAATCATAGTACTATGATTATTATAGTAATCATAATAAATACGACTGATTGAAACTCTGAGCCAGAGCCTTTCTGATCCTACTTCTGAAAAACATGATTAACCATGTGCTCCTAGAACCACAGTTTGGTTAAACTACAGCAGGACACATTCAAAATAACCGGAACCAAATACCTATACAAAGTCGAGAAGCAGCATGGCCTAGTGGAAAATACACAGACCCAGGAGTTGAACAACCTGGGTTCTAATCCCAGCTCCACCACTTGTCTGCTGTGTGACCTGGGGCAAGTCACTTCACTTAACTTCTCGGTGCCTCAGTGACCTCATCTGTAAAATTGGGATTAAGACCGTGAGCCCATGTGGGACAGAGACTGTGTCCTACCTGATTCGCTGATAGCCACCTCAGTGCTTAGCCCAGTGCCTGCCTCATAGTAAGTGCTTAAGAAATGCCCCAAAGATTAGCAAATGCCACTGAAACAAAGTGTTCATAGACCTTAAATAGCATTTGTCACCATTAGTTATCATGGAGGTTAGTAATTACTAAGAAAGTGTAGCTACCTTGAAAAGTTCATCAAGATACTAAGATATTCCATAGCGATATGATTGGCCATGGAAGAATCTGAAGTGCCTTTGTCAGATCTTTTCCTCTTTTGCTAATGCAATATGGTAAAATTGGATATTTAATATCCGGTGTAGTTTTGTAAAACAACGTACCTAGTCATCCTTGAGGACACAACAGTGAATATGGTGGTCGTTTAAAAATAGATTCAAGAGCTCTGGGAAATGCTTTCAAGATGACAGACTGAGAACATCAATGAATAGTTCTGAAAAAATAATAATAATTCTGGTATTTGCAAAGCTCTTATTATATATCAAGCACTATACTAAGTGCTTGGATGGATAAAAGGTCATCAAGAATAAGACATGCAGAAGCTGCTATACTATTTCCTAGTTCTAGTTTGGGAGAAGCAGCATGGCATGGTGGATAGAACACAGGCCTGGAGTCAGAAGGCCATGAGTTCTAATCCTGGCTCTGCCACTTGTCTGCTGTATGACCTTGGGCAAGTCATTTCACTTCTTTGGGACTCAGTTACCTCATCTGTAAAACGGGGATTGGAGACTGTGAGTCCCACCTGGGACAGGGACTGTGTCCAACCCGATTGGCTTGCATCCACCACAGTGCTTAGTACAGAGCCTGGCACATAGCGCTTAACAAATACCATTATTATTATTCTACTCCCAACCCCTTCCAAGTCTTACTGAAGACACATCTCATCCAAGAGGCCTTTCCTCTTCTCCCCCTCCCTTCTACATCTTCTTGACTTGATCCCTTTGTTCATCCCCCTGCCTTCCCCATAGCACTTATGTATATACCTGTCATGTATTTATTCGTATTAATGTCGGTCTCCCCCTCTAGACTGTAAGTTCATAGTGGGCAGGGAATCTGTCCATTTTTATAATGTACTCTCCAAGGGCTTAGTACAGTGCTCTGCACACAGTAAGTGCTCAATAAAGACGCTTGAATGAATGAATGAGCTCTAGAAGTCAACACTAAGCCTTGCAGGTGAATATGGACCACTTTTCTGAATCGATGAAGTTTTAATCATGGATAATTAGCGTGAAGGAGACCACAATTATGTACCAACCTACACCCAGAAACCAAGGTGACTCTGAGTTCAAAGCTGTTACTGAATTTTGCTACTTTAACATATTTTCCAGTGACACAAGGATTCGCACAAAGATAGAAAACTGATTCAAGAAGGTTAATATATCTTTTGAGAGATTGACAGAAAAAATGCGTGGTACAATAATACCACCAAAATTGAAACTAAACTTAATGTCTCTAGAGTAGCTATAGTGTTTAACATCTATCTATTTGGGCGGTGGTGGAAATGATATTTATAGGGCCCTCACTGAGTACAAAATCCTATACTGAAGACTTGTAAAGGTACAATTAAAGCACAAGACACATTCTCTGCCTAACAAGGCACTTATAATCTAACTGGGGAAACAGAAGTAATAATAATAATAATGGTGGCATTTGTTAAGTGGTTACTATGTGTGAAGCACTGTTCTAAGTGCTGGGGAGGATATAAGGTGATCAGGATGTCCCACATGGGGCTCACAGTCTTAATCCCCATTTTACAGATGAGGGAACTTTGGCACAGAGAAGTTAAGTGACTTGCCCAAAGTCACAAAGCTGACAAGCGGTAGAGCCAGGATTAGAACCCATCACCTCTGACTCCCAAGAATGGGCTCTTTCCATTGAGCCATATTACAAACTGAGTAGTCAGAATAACTATATTCCACCCAATGGGTGAAAGATAAATTCATCTGGCGTTATTAGATCTGAAGGTCTCACCAGCCTGGATCAGTCAATCAATCAATTGTATTTATTGAGTGCTTACTGTGTGCAAAGCACTGTACTAAGCACGTGGGAGAGTACAATGTAACAACAAACAGACACATTTCTGCCCACAATGAGCTCACAGACTAGAGGGATGAGCTCATCAGCTGAAGCAGTGTCCCCAGAGGTCACCACTTCACAGAGAGCTCACTATCCAAACAACGAAAACAACAAGAAGTGACCTGGAAGAGACATTCATTAAAAATGTGATCTAATTATCTAGGGCAGCTGCAAAAACCTCTGCCACAACAGATGCACACACGGGTGGTTACACAAGCATAGATTCAACCACATACCTCTCAACACATAATCAAATGGCAGTTTTCCAATCATTTCAGGTTTTTCAACATTGACAAAAACCATTAAAATCTTCCAATTTGTGTAGATTTATATGCTAAGAACAGAAGCAAATATGAATATCATCATTTGGGGGCTGCTTCACTCTCAAATCCACTGATCCTAGAGTCACATCATCCCCTAGGTGGATTTCTCCCTTGCAGACTATGACATTACAAGTAATAACAATAATTAAAATAATAATATAGTAATTTTTTTAAATGCTTACTATGTGCCAAGCACTGTCCAAAGTGCTGGGGTAGGTACAAGATAATCAGGTCCCATATGGGGCTCACCATCTAAGTAGGAGAGAGAACAGACACTGAATATCTATCGTGCAGATGATGGAACTGAGGGACAGAGAAGTTAAATGACTTACCCAAGGTCACACAGAAGAAAAGTGTAGTGACTGGTCCAAGTTCATCCACAAAAGGCAAGCGGCAGTGCCGACATTAGAACCCAGCTTGTCTGACTTCCAGACCTGTTCTCTTTCCACTAGGCCACGCTGAATTCCATATGTTTGGGGATGGTATTATCATCTCTCCTACTCTAGCATCTCTACTACTCTAGTAGGCAACGGTTGTCATGGCCGGTGTGAGTGGCACATTAAATAATGGATTAAAAGCAGTGTTTTCTATTGCAGAGGAAGCACAGAGTTATGCCACCCTGTCATCACAGGCCACATCCTTAATCCTGGCTATATTTCAGTACATGATGTTAAACTCAGGGGGCCCAAGTGGGGGGCATAGTGCAGGCCAAGCCATCTCCATTCCAGGCAAAATAACACTTCATTCAATTGTATTTATTAAGCGCTTACTGTACCAAGCGCTTGGTAGAATACAATATAACAATAAACGGACACATTTCCTGACCACCATGAGCTTGAGTGTCCTGCTGAACACCCTCTTCCTATTCCACGCACTCACCCTTTCAGCATGGCTTAGTGGAAAGAGCATGGGCTAGGGATTCGGAGGTCATGGGTTTTAATCCCTGCTCTGCCCCTTGTCTGCTGTGTGACTTTGGGCAAGTCACTTCACTTCTCTGTGCCTCAGTTACCTCTTTTGTAAAGTGGGGATAAAGACTGTGAGCCCCATGTGGGACAACCTGATTACCTTGTATCTACCCCAGTGCTTAGTACAGTGCTTGGCACATAGTAAGCACTTAACAAATACCTCCATTATTATTACTATTATTATAACCCACAAAGCCCATATAAGTAAGTGACTCAGGAAATACTTTATTCAAATGCTGTGGAGGCATCAGCGGAATTTTGTAGCTCAGCATCACAGCTGCCCTATTTAGGAATGAAGGGGAAGGGGGTCCTTAAAAGTGTCATGAATGGGAGCAATCAATTAGAGCAGGGATATATCTTTACAGGTAAATAATGTGGAAGGGAAGACAGGTCAGACAATTGGTCATTTCAGCTAAACTCACAATCATGGCCAGGATCTTTCTATCGGACTACAACCAATCCATCATTATTGAGCACTTCCCATTTCCAGAGCACTCAACTAAGCACTTGGGAGAGTCCAATGCATCTATTATTGTTTCATTGTCAGATTCAGGGTTCCTCTCAGGCATCCATTTGGCTGCATTATCCAAAACTTTAGAATTCCATGACCTAATTACAGATCTGACTTCTCTCCCTGTGATCCTTGGTAAAGACTTTCAAATGAATGAAGGTAAACAGGAAGGACCCAGAAGGGAATGTAGCCAAAGGAATAAAAAATACTGAGGGCATGTGGTGCAGAGATGCTCGCTAATGTATTATGACCCCAGAGCACCAGTCTAAAGAGCTACTTTGTGAATTTCTTTATTTAAATCAAGTGAGGTTGTTTATGAGAAACTTGCACTCTAAGTTAGTAAATGCTCCAGGCTGGAGTTTAGCTGCTGATGGCAAATGCACAAATAGATGTAAATGTAATTCACCCACTAAAAACTAAACCATAGAAGCAAGAAAATTCACAGTAAAGGGAGGAAATGGCTCGTGCAGTGTTCCTTCCAACTGAGAAGCACACTGAGGTGCAATGATGCATAGGAGGGATAAAACGCTCATGTTTATCCCCAACTTGGGGACTTCCAAGCTCGAATTGGTCTTCCTATTCTTCTGAAGTATTGTCTGAAGAGTGTTTCTTTCTTTTCTTCATTTTTCAGAAAAGGGAAACCCAGAGGTGGGTACTCTGGGGCAGGTGTACTTTGAAGCGGGATGAGATTTCACCACTGGATGGATAAATCAACATCCTAACAGAAATCCAGTCAGGAAGCATTAAACTCATCATGGCATTCTGCATCTGGACAGCTCCCAGTGTTGGGAAGCAAGTGTCAAGACATCTTTTAGCACTCTTGCAGTAAGGCAAATTAATCACGCGGAGAATGATTTCTTATGAACTTGAGGATTAGCTGGGCAATGGAAATTGTTTCCCTTCTCATTCCCTTGAATTATGGAAAAAGAAAATCTCTCTTTGGCGTTTTGGATAGGGTCAAGATTTGAAAAATCAGATAGGTTGCAAAACTACTATAGCTCAAATTCATGCATACCCATGTAACACACACATTTTTTTCCCTTCTCAAAATTACATAAAAATGGGTCTTATTCTTAACAGACCATCTCAGATTCTAAGGATCACCAATTTCTTATCCAGACCAAGAGTCACCCAGGCAGTCTCCTCAAAATTCTGGGCGGGAGGTGGTGAGGAGAATCGAGGTACTACTAAGATGTCGTGTGCATGAGATCCAGAAATCAGTAGAAATACTGAGAGAGTCAGCTCCCTCCCCCTCCCTTTTTCTCCCATACATTATATCCTGTTTTGCAAGACCTTACTAAAGAATGTGATCCCTCTAGGGTCTCTCTTGGCTATGTTCTATCAGGAAAAGGGACTCCTAATGTATGTTAAGACATGCCAAGTTTGAAATTGAACCTAATTTGAAATGATGAGCTATAAAATAATGAAAATGGTCGCTGAGAATGGAAAAGCTGTTACAAATTAATCACTACAATCCGATTGGGGCAGCTACATTACTAAAATCTGAAAAAGATGAGACTCCGCCAGGGGCCGCCTCCGTCACTTGAATAATACAAGACTCTAAATTTAAGGTCTTAAAAGTGACCCCGCCCCTATCATCTGCAGAAAAAGAAAAATGTTTATAATAATACATACATTGACTTCTGCTTTCTGGTCAATAACAAGATTTATTGCCCCACTCCTCAGTCAATTTTAACCTCTTTGGGTCAACAAATCTAGATATTGATCTCAACAGAAATCAATTCCTGCTTATTACTTACCTCCACATTTAGACGCCTACCAACAATTCTTATGGGCATTCGCTTGACAAGTGAAAGTGAATGCATGCTGTCCGGTTTCTCCACAAGATACACTTTTCCGAGCTTCATAGACACTGTCACTTTTACAAGCCTGCGATAAGATCTATCAGGAAAACTAAATAGGAAAAAAGGTAAGATGGATAGATTCCAACATCTGTAATTATAAACTGGAGGTGCTTAGTTTTTCCTCATCATTTCCTGAGAACTTAAGGGTGATTCTTCATATTAATTATTCCAGTAGCCATTTCCTAGAGATAATTAGGCAGCGCGTTACTTCTGATTCACTAAAACAGAGAACCAACAGTTAAAAGGATCGAGTTAAGAGCCGGAAAATGGCATATTTAGACTATCAATGGATTTTTAACTTTCTCTGTGTGTGTGTGCGTGCAATCGTGTAAATAAATAAAAATATCTTTTCTTTGGGTTTAAATATGATTTTTTTCTCAATGCATCTGAGTGTATCAATGCTGGGCTGATAATCCCTTCCACAATTTAAGCACCTAAAAATTACCCCTTGGGGCACTCCTGCATTTACTACCCACAGTGCCCATTTCCATTTTTGTTTCTCTTTCTGTGGTGATTATTCTCAAGGCCTCTGTTCAGGAGTCAGCCCAATTTTAATTTCAGCACCCTAGCCTGTTCTGTCTTCTGCTATTGTCTCCCAACTGCCCTGTCCTAAGCCACATTGTCTGAGTTTTGCTTCATTGTGTCTTTAAAGCATTTATTCTCTCTACAGGTCTAAGGGTGTCTTGCTATTAATCATTCTCCTCACAGGAGACTCTTCAATTTTAGTGAGCTCATTGTCTGTGCGCCCGCCTTCCCTCTGAGGATATGGAGGCGGCATTGCTGGGACTGATCTAGAAGTCTGATGTAGCATCTGTTGGTAACTCCAGTTTGTACAACCATAAAGAAGGCTGAACACTGTAACTGATCTATGTTCTTCTAGTTTGATCTGAATCCTAATGCCACATTTGCACCACCATCTTCCTATTGGTACAGGAAGTTTTCAAAGTTTTCAAATTCTTGTCTGTGTGGTCTGTGTTTAATCACTTGACGGTGTGCTGCTTAGGCCATGGAATTTCCCTCTAGACTGTAAGCCTGTTGTGGGCAGGAATTGTCTCTATTGTTGTACTGCAGATTCAAACCATTTAGTACAGTGCTCCTCACACAGTCAACGCTCAGTAACTACGATTGAATGAATGAGCGATGGCAGTCTACTCTCTAATGCTGATATTCATTCATTCAATCGAATTTATTGAGTGCTTACTATGTGCAGAGCACTGTACTAAGCTCTTGGCAACAGATAGAGACAATCCCCGCCCAACAGTGGGCTCACAGTCTAAATGGGAGAGATAGACAACAAAACAAAACAGAACCAAACAAAACAAGGAGTTTGGCGTCAATATCAAGATAAATAGAATCATAGATATATACTCATCATTAACAAAATGAATAGAGTAATAAATAGCATGTACAAATATGCACCAGTGCTGTGGGGAGGGGAAGGGACAGAGGGAAAGGGAGGACTCAGTCTGGGAAGGCCTCCTGGAGGAGGTGAGCTCTCAGTAGGTCTTTGAAGAGAGGAAGAGAGTTAGTTTGGCGGAGGTGAGGAGGGAGGGTGTTCCAGGTCAGTGGTAGGATGTGGGCCAGGGGCGGGACAGGCGCAAACGGGGAACCGTGAGGAGGTGAGCGGCAGAGGAGCGGAACGTATGGGATGGGCAGTAGAAAGAGAGAAAGGAGGTGAGGTAGGAGGGGGCAAGGTGATGGACAGCTTTGAAGCCAAGAGTGAAGAGTTTTTGTTTCATGCGAAGGTTGGTAGGCAACCACTGGAGGTTTTTGAGGAGGGCAGTGACATGTCCAGAGCGTTTCTGCAGGAAGATGATCCGGGCAGTGGAATAAAGAATAGACTGGAGTGGGTAGAGACAGGAGGATGGAAGATCAGAAAGGAGGCTGTCACAGTAATCCAGTTGGGATATTATGAGAGCTTGTACCCACAAGGTAGCAGTTTGGATGGAGAGGATAGAAATCCTTAGCTGTATGTAAAGTTTCCTAGGTTCAGGCTGGCACATAATCTCTGTCTCCTACAACCTGAATATCAGTCAATAAAGTTTTTTGATTCTTCAAAGTAATCATAATTAGTTGCCTATTTCATGTGAGTGCTTCTAGAGTACAATCATGAGCATATAAGGGCTCCTGTATGATTCAAGTATTTTTGATGATACTCTTAGAACAACATCAGTTTCTGAGTTTCTTGTTGCATCTTCTTGCCACATAATAATTGTGGTATTTGTGGAGTGTTCATATTTATTGAGTACATATTGTGTACAAAGCTTGAGAGAGTACAATATAACAGAGTTGGCAGACATATCCCCTGCCCACAAGGAGCTACAGTCTAAAGCGGGGAGCTAGATACCAATATAAATATATTGATAATAATAATTATGGTATTTGTTAAGCGCTTACTATGTGCAGAGCACTGTTCTAAGCTCTGGGTTAGATACAGGGTAATCAGATTGTCCCACGTGGGGCTCACATTTTTTTAATCCCCATTTTTACAGATGAGGTAACTGAGGCCCAGAGAGGTTAAGTGACTTGCCCAAGGTCATACAGCAGACAAGTGGTGGAGTTGAGATTAGAACCCATGTCTTCTGACTCCCAAGCCCATGCTCTTTCCAGTAAGCCACACTGCTTCTCTATTACAGATTGCAAATTAGAAATTATTAATTAGAATTTATTGCTATTGTTTTAATGAGACGTACATCACCTTGATTCTATTTATTGCTATTGTTTTTGTCTGCCTGTCTCCCCCGATTAGACTGAAAGCCCGTCAACGGGCAGGGACTGTCTCTATCTGTTACTGATTTGTACACTCCAAGCGCTTAGTACAGTGCTCTGCACATAGTAAGTGCTCAATAAATACTATTGAATGAATGAATGAAATTACAGATATATACATAAGTGCTCTCAGTGAAAGCCGTATCTTCATGTTGTTGGTTAGTCATTTCATGTGGAGCCTCATCCTCAGTGGTGAAAGGTGTGTTAAGAGGGTCTTGGAAGAGAGGCTGCTGGTACTTTTTGATTTCCTCTTTGTGAATAGAATGGAGTCATCTATGGGTTCATACTGAGTCTGAAAATGAAGGCACTTAATTTTTGAGGGACACTGAATGCCTGTAGGCATTTGTTCAGCACTTTTCCAATAAATATCCCAACGACTCCAAGGGGTGCTGAGAAGGTTAAAGATGAAATTTGACTCCTAGAATGTAGATTAACTAGATTTGCATCAGCAAACAGATTTTAAAAATTGGGGGCATTTTGATAATTGCCCATGGTTGGACATGGCTAATATTCATTAAACCCCACTGTGCCTGACCTACATTCCATAATTTAAGGATAAACTTAAAGAATTTCCAGAGAAGGCTGCTTATTTTCTACTCATTTTTTTTCTTTGATTTTCAAAAAATAAAAACCACCCCTAAATAACAATATTCTGCCTGAATCTATTAGGTGCCCATAACTATCAAATAACCAGGGTGGGAGTCCCAAAGTGACATATCTGAGGTTAAGGCTTCAGTGACTGGAAAAGAGAAGCAGTGTGACTTAGTGGAAAGAGCCCGGGCTTGGGAGTGAGAGGTCGTGAGTTCTAATTCCAGCTGTGTGACTTTGGGCAAGTCACTTACCTTCTCTGCATCTCAGTTACCTCATCCGTAAAATGGGGATTAATACTCTGAGCCCCGTGTGGGACAGCCTGATAATTTTGTATCTATCCCAGGCTTAGAACTGTGTTTGGCACATAGTAAGTGTTTAACAAATACCATTATTATTATTATATGCATGGGTTGTTGAGGAGCTGGTTCACCTTGCTTGCCAGTTTTGATTTCTTCCAAACTGCATTTAATAATAATTGATAATTATGGTATTTGTTAAGTGCTTCATATGAACCAAGCACTATTCTAAATGCTGAAGTAATAATGTTGGTATTTGTTAAGCACTTACTATGTGCAGAGCACTGTTCTAAGCACTGGGGTAGACACAGGGGAATCAGGTTGTCCCACATGGGGCTCACAGTCTTAATCCCCGTTTTACAGATGAGGTAACTGAGGCACAGAGAAGTGAAGTGACTTGCCCACAGTCACACAGCTGACAAGTGGCAGAGCGGGGATTCAAACCCATGATCTCTGACTCCAAAGCCCTTCCTCTTTCCACTGAGCCAAGCTAGATATAAAGTAATCAGGTTGGACACAATCCCTGTCCCACATGGGGCTCACAGTCTTAATCCCAATTTTATAGATGAAATAAATGAGGCACAAAAAAGTGAAGTGACTTGTCCAAGGTCACACAGCAGATAGTGGCAGAGTCAGGCTTAGAACCCATATCCTCTGACTCCCAAGCCCGTGCTCTCAACTATAGGATATATGTGCATGTGTGAGTGTGTGTGTGTGTGTGAGACACACATCACAAAATGCTATACAAACCACCCAAATGACTGGATATCAAATTCCTAGAAAATGAAGATCTGTGCGAAACACAGCATCAGTGAAGCAACTCCATTTGATCAAGAAGTGCCATCTCTCCCTATGAGTCCCATGACCGGTTATCTCTGTGATTTATCATTTACCTTCCAACCTTTGTGACTGGGATTTTGCTGTACACAACACCAGGGCTGGTTTGAAGAGAATGAATCTAAGGTCAATGAGCTACTTTCAGCAAGAACAAGTCCACATTGCCTCTGGCTAAAACTTTGTCAGCAGTACAGAGCAATGGGTTCTGATCATGATTTCCATGTCAGCTTCACGTTTTTCTTCTTGAAGATGGCAATAATGGAGAGTTTCCTCTGCATTCTCTATTTTGAGGACAAACCTATGGAGACAACTAAGTAGAAATCACACCCACCACCTCCTGTCCTTCCTCCTACACAAGATCTGGGTGCTTTGGAATAGCTGCCTTCTCACATCTTAAAAACCTTGAAATCAAACCACATAAAGTCATTTACAGCAAGGGAAAACTAAGCCCTCTAGAGTACACTAAAAAATATGACCAATTTCTGCTTTGAATACCATTAATAGCACTAGATTTTGGTCACAGGTCTCTTCTCAGAACAATATAAACAAAGTTCAAAAGCAAAGGAACTAAAACTGGATTCAGATCATGGACGATAAATGGGCTATGCAAACAGTTAAAGAAGCAGAGTGACAAGTCCTGTAGACAGATGATGGATTCAACATCCCACTGAAGTGGAAAAAAATGATCCACAATGGCCACCTTATGTGGAAAATTAGACTCAGGGGTATCGTGTTAAGAGTCTAAATGATTACAAAAATACACTCACCATTAATTTGGTTCAAATAGTAAACTTTTGAGTCCCTCTTAAAATAATATTTCATTAATCTGGCATTAATGAAGTACAACAAATTCCCTTAGAGAATAAAAATTGTAAGCTCTCCTTTACTTTGACTCAAATCATGCTATTAAAACTTATGGCTAATAAATGTTATTGTTAGTTTTTCTCAGGTCTCCCCTGCACCCCACAGTACTAAATCACACCTAACGTACCTTGCAAAAAATTCATATTTCAGTTGCAAGGCCACACACAGAGAACTGACACGACTGAAAATATCTGGAATGAATGGAAGAAGTAAGTTCTTCTTTGACTTGCATTTTCCTGATTACTGTCAGTTCTACCTTGATTCTAAAGATGATTTTCCTATAGCAACTGCATGAATCAGTTTCAGAGTTTGCCTAAACAGGACATTTGGCTAATGAAGTGAGATAATGGGGAATTAAATGGTATCAGGATGAAGAGGAACAACATTATTTACAGGGCGTAGAGCTGATTAAGAAAAAACAGAGGCATTTTTAGCTTTTAAAAAGGAGACAAAACAACAATTGTCTTACACACAGTAAGGGAAATTTGGCAGGAAATAAGGCCAATGTGAGATTTCCCAGGTTAAAATCAAACAAAGACTTTCGGGAAGTTTGGTTTTGTTAATTGTGTTTTGAGGATTCCAAAAACTCACAGTGATGTTATCCACTTGGTGGCCTCATAGAGACTTTGAAGATGGGGAAAGGGGGGTGAGGGTGTGTGTGTGTGTGTGTGTGTGTGTTGGGCGATGGTGGTGTCTAAAAGGGGAGCAGTGTAGCCTGGGGATGAGGGTAGTCCTCTCTCTTCACTATCACTAGATGAAAAGTACCCCATCAACCCCTTCACTGTCCAGAGGATCTCTGGACAATAGTACAACAGTTAGAACATTGAACAGTTTACTTACCTAACGGTGGTACCATTCCAACAGCCAAAAACATTTAGATCAGTTGCTGTTGATTCTTTTTCAAATATTGAATTCCACTTGAGATTTGTTTTCTTTTCTGATTCATTTAACTTCTTGACTTTTCCCCGTGTGCCTGTCTTCACCTCCATTAAATGATTAGTCCCTTGTGAGCCAGGAATAGTGTCTGAAGCAATGTCTATGTGTCCTTCCCAGGTCTGAGAAGATTGTAAGTGCTAAATCCATGATATTGATTCATTGATTAATTGATACAATTTTGTGATCCTGGATCAAAACCCAGTTGTGATTAGCAATCTTTTCCAGTTACGCATATTATTTATTTGCATTAACTATATATCCATTTATAAATTACAAGGAACTACTAGCAGAGAGAATAACCCTCCTCTCCCCACAAGAAAATGTGGCTTTGGCCACCAGCATAGGTGACCCCTATTAGAGAACCCCTTGGTTCCATGTAGGAGAATTTCACTTCTTCTCCCTCTTTTTCTCTCTTTCTGTCTCTGTCTCTGTCTTTCTCTCTCTCTCTCTCTCTCTCTCTCTCTCTCTCTCTCTCTCTCTCTCTCACACACACACACACACACACACACACACCCCTTTCCCCTCTTTTCATTCTCTTTCCACATTTCTTTCTCTGCCCATCTCTAGATGTACTCATCATCCCCAGTATCATGAGGAGAAACTCTGATAAAAAAAGTTTTGTCAGTTCCGATAGAATGGCCTGGAGGAGAGTGGTGAGTTGATTAGGAATAAAGCGCTATTTTATCTTTTACTGATGCTTCCGTCTCATTTTGTCTTATTTCATTAATTAATTAATTTATATTTTTTGCTTAATTACTCATGCTTAACTACTTATTTACTTTCTATGTGTTATCACCTTCCAAGGGACAGGGACCTTGTCTAATTTCCACCTGGCTATTCTTTCCCAGTTCTCAGTACAGTGCTCTGCAGCAAGGAGCAGCAGGAAACAGCCATTAGGGGAACCCATCTCCCTTCCTTATTTATTTTCCTCTTTCTCAACCATTCCTTTCCTTCCTCTATCACAGTCCCTGTCTTCAACCTCCTTCCCTTTCTCTCCTAATGGCTCTCTCTCTCTCTTTCATTATTCCCCACATTTTTTTCTCTCTTCTCTTTCTTCTGTATTTTCCTTTCTTTTCTCTGTTTTCTCCTTTTCCTTCTCTTCCTTTCTTCATCATCTCTTCTCATTTCCCTTTCTCTTTCTTCTTCCTTCCTTTTCTCTCTTTCCAATTCTTCTTGTTTTCTGTTTCTTCACCTTCTCTGCCATTCCTCTATCTTTCTGCAGACCAATTAATCAATCAGTGGTATTGTTTGAGCACTTACTGTGGGCAGGATACTGAAATAAGTGTTTGGGAGAGTACAATATAACAGAATTAGTAGAACTGTTCCCTGCCCACAAGGAACTTACACTATAGGAGACTATAAGCAATATGTACATTAGCTGTCTTTTTATGACCAACTTCTTCTTTCTGAGCCCACTCACTCAAAATTGCAATTCTATCTCACTTGAGGTGATCAGATTACTAGGGAATTAATACAAATTTTCCATCACAAATTTCTTGTTTTAATAGGTGAGGTTTTTTTCAGTCAAATTATGCAAAGCCTAGCAAAACATTTATTTTCTCTAGATGAAAGAAAGAATGATTACACAAAAAGAACGGGTGGATATAACTCATTCTGATACTCCTGAGTCTCCTTATTATCATCATCTATATCACCTCACATTTATTGAGTTCTCATTGGCTGTCTGTCACTATGCTAGGCTCTACAGGGATTTTCATTTTTTTTCATATTACAGAGAAGTGGGCTGTCCCTTGAATGAGTTTATAACCTTTTCTCACAAGATGCGTCCCTGTAATTCTTGTGTAGAAAAACTCTCCTTTCTCCCAGAGAAAATAAAAGAGGCGAGAGAGAAAGGTGAAAGCGTGGGTAATAAAACAAATGTTAATCAATTCAGATACGTTTTTCTTTAAAAGGCAACCTTCGGAAGGTTCATGGCTAAATACAAAAAGGCACAGATCCTAAAAAGCAATGCATTAGGTACTATTCTCCAAGCTAAGGCTCCTGAAATTGAAATATTGCAAAGCATTTTCTGTCTAGACTGTTGTCTGAACAAAGGATTACTAAACCACAGCTTTTATGTAGCCACATTGTTCAAGTGCTGTAGGCATGTTGGTTTGGGAAATTTTCTCAAGAAAATTCAGTTTCACTAAAAGGTGCCGAGATCTTCCTGGAGTTCCCTAAGCAAAAAGAATTTGATTCGGTGTCTATATTGTCATAAGGAAAGAGAAGGCTTTGAGTTCATTCATTTCTATGGCTCCAAAACTAAGCAGGTTGATTTAGTCTAGCCTTTGACTTTCTTGAAGTTTAATTGAAAAGCCACAGTTATACTTTCTTGAGGTTTAATAGAAAAGCCACAATTGTTTTAGTGGTACTGTGCTGTCTGAAGACTTAATGATGAGTCTCCCCAGCTGTTTATAGTGTTTTAAGGGTGTGCACAACAATCTCTGAATTTGCTAGGAAATAAGCAAGTAACTGTCTTTGGCCCCAGGCTATTCTTTCTGTGAGAGTGTCCTGCTTGGAAATGCTTGAGGATGTAGTCCTTGTCCAGGCTTATAAGAACACGATACCCCAGAATTGCTGGCAGTGAAATTCCTCAGTTTCTAAATTTCCTTAGTCATCATCTGAGAGACGTTTTAATGGAGATCGGTGGATTGAAGTGATTTGCCACAAACTGTATAGGCAGTAAATAGTTAAAGGACATCTGGGAAGGCAGAGGTAGTAAAAAAGACTGGGAACTTTCAGGAGAGAGAAAAGAGTTCTGTGCAAACTGATATAAATTTCATATTTCCATCTCCTTCTTCATCATCAAATCCCTACTAATTAAATTGTGCAGCTTCAGTTGGTCAAGTTTTATGTCTGAGTGCTTTTCTGAGCATGCTCAAATGGATGCTTATGAGATTAATTTGTAAGCTCTTCAAACACTGAATCTCCAAGGTTTATGCTGTCTGTGCATTGTTTGCATAATGTAGTTTCATACAGCTAAAGGACTGCCTATAAAGGAGTTATTTTCATATTCAACATATTAAAAATCCAGCTCAATTCACAGATCTTGCACTGTGTTTATGCCTGAAATAACAGGTGAAAAGTATCTCATTCTGAGTTTCCAGGAAGTAAATGTAAGAATGTGAATGTTTGGGGCAGAGAACGTACCCCTACTGAAATTAATTCCCCAATGGTTGTATTAAAGTCTGCAAATTGCATTATTTTCCCATCATATTTGAAATATTGCACTCCCTTAATGCCTGCTCTAACCCGTGGCAAGCCATCTCCCCTGGAGTGTCTAGACATGGTGTCTTAGATTTATGTGTATGATCTCAGTATGTTACAACATCACTCCTGACTAATGCATTATTACAATACTCCCAGATATTCCCAAGTGCCACTGTATTGATTAGAAAATCACCAATCTACATATGCACACCATCTGTGCTGGAGAGAAGCAGAACATGCAGGAGAGCATTCGCCTCATTGGTAGGAAGGTTCAGAAGCTTCTAATACAACGGAGGGGGAATTCTTTCTCGTTTTTAGGTCTGTGAGTTTTAGGATGGCAACGAGAACAAACACTCTTTTTTTTTTCTCATACCAGAGACCCAGAGAGTTCAAACCGGCCATGTTTTATTTTCTTCACAGAAATATCAGGGAGTGGAAAGTTTAACCACTTCGAGCCTGGAGATGATCCCCGAGGCTGAAGGAGGGATAAATCTCAGTCAGGCTCTGGGGACCAAGTGGCCCACGGTGACCATTCAGGTTCCATCACAGCAGAAAGGTGGCCAGTCACCTGCCAGAGATGAATGAGGCTCTCGTGTGCTGGGTTGAAATGCTTTTAAAGGACAGGAATCTGTTTATCTTTGATTGATTGTCCAGTCTGATACTTTCCTTTATAAAGTTTATTGACTACAAGCACATAAATCAAAGCAAAACAAATCCCAGGTTCAATTTCGGGGGCATTGACATCTTGCCGCCTCTGCAACAGCAGTTCAAATGAGTCAGGGGGCGAGAAGAAGGATGCAAGTGGTCTGAGGGGCGGGAAGAGGAGGGGGAATGACATGAGGTAAATGGCTGCTCAGAAAACCCTCTTCTTTCCAAGTTTCCTCCAGGAATTTGGATGATAAATGCCTTTAGTTCCCTCTTCGGGGCTGGTGGATTAAGTGGACATTAACTCTCACCCGGCATGAACCTGCTGCAGGTTAAACGTGAATTAGAAGGCGAAAAGGGGCACTTGCCCCTTCACTTTCAAACCTTCAGGTTAATGAAGGGTTGTTCTTCTTTATGGAGAGTTTATTCCAGGCCACCTCATCCCCCAGAAAAAAAAAAAAACCCAAAAAACCCTGGGCTTTTAAGTAAAATGACTAAGGTGAGAATATAATACCATGCGAATGACCTGGGTTTTCCAAGCAGTGAGTTCTAAATCCTTTCCTGAGAATCATCCTCTCACCCCCAGCAAGACTACAGCCGTAGCTCTCATTAGCATGTAGTGTGAGGGGGGATATGACAGGGAAATAGTCCAGGTGGATTTGTGCTGTTGACCCTAACACAACATGCCTTTGTGTTTTCTTTTAAAGTCAGACTGTGGGTCGTTGTAACATCTGGTGAGGTACCGTGTGTGTGTGTGTGTGTGTGTGTGTGTGTGTGTGTGTGTGCGTGCGCACGTGAACGCATGTTTTAAAAATAACCAGTTTCACAGTCTGAAGTGTCAAATATATTGGGATAGAATGTGCTATCATCTTCTTTGTCTTTATTGTGTAGTCTCCCTACTAGATGTCTATTTTCTGGGTTCCCTGGACTCGGCTCCATTATCGCAAGAAATACGTGGGTCTTTTCTACAGCATCCTGGAAAAACTAGGCTTTTTATTTCATTTTACTTTAGTAAAATGGCAAAATAAAATCACCAACATCCAGAAACAATGGAGACTTACTTCAGATCATAAAAGACACCATAGTCAATGGGACTCCAGAAACGAGCTAGTGGAAACACTCTACAACAAACAACGTATATCATGTTTCCTGTGGAAGCCCCAAGTATAAGTATTTTCAAAATCCCTACGTAAATCCCACTTCACTTTTAGGAGATCTACAATGTCATGGTCCTGAATGATCATTAATTGGAGCTCAAAACCTGTCCTTCACTCATTATCACATTAAACCTCTTCCAATTAAAAAAAAAACAGGATACAATAGGATGAGCGTTTTTCAGTTGCCAATGCCTCACTTGGGTTGCGTGACTGAATGTCTTCGACTCCCTAGTGGATGACCTAATGGCTAATTGATGCACAACCGTATGAGGCTTGCTGCTTGCCAGTTCTATTTGAGACCTTTTTGGGTATTAGAGTGATCAGGTTGTTTTGAAATGGAGCCCACCATTTTATTTCATCTTCTGAAGTAACATCGTTTCAGAAAAGCCACGTGGCAGAGTCAATAAGATGCAAGACTTGATCTAGAACATCAAGGGAGAGGACCTTCCCTGAGGTCCAGAACTTAATTTTGAAGGTGATTCAGGGCAACCCTCCAAGAGGGAGATAACCTCGATTGATATCCATCTTTGAGAACAGGGGCATGGCAGACACGCCTCTGGCTGTGTCAAGAGACCTGCTTCGATTATTCCTTTCAACCTTCTCTACCTTGTTTCAGCACACCTTTCTCAACTGGGCATTTCAGGGCTCTATAAATTTAGGAACTACGTGGAAAATATAGAGAGGGTTCAAAAGAGGGTCATGAGAACGTTAACAGGTGGGAAATAAAATTTATGAAGAAGGGTTAAAGAAATTGTGATTTTTTAGCCTGGAGAAGAGAAACCTGGCTGACTGGAGCATGATTACAAAGGGAAGGAGATGGTTACCAGCTGTTTCTGAACTCCGCTGCAAGAAAAGCCGAAAGGAAACACATTTAAGACACAGAATGAGGAATTTAGGCTGGAGCAACTTCCCGTCTGCGAGGGTTGTTAAAAGCTGTTAGGAGGTACCAAGGGAACTTGTGGAAATTCCTCCAGAGAGTGTTCAAAATAAGCAAGAGTGTGGTTCTTTTTTAAGGCCAGGGGATGGAGCAGATGACCTCTTGAAATCCCTCTCATCCGTGTAATTCGAAGATAATACCAGTTGTCGGTTGGGCCGAGTTAAGGGTTTACTTTTTGCCTAGGAGCAAATACGAGCAAAAAGCCATGGGAGCTGTAGTGGAGGGTTGGACCCCCTAGATGGAGCCCAAATAATAGTTTTCTACCAGAATGAGCACCCTCTTGCAGCCCCCAATGCAGTGGCTTCCAGCTGGACAGAGAGAGCGGGGAGAGGCAGGACCTGTTCCAGGAGTTGATGTCACGGACCCATCCTCCAGGTAATAATAATAATGATTATAGTAATTGCTAAGAGCTTGCTATGTGCCAAGCCCTGTTCTAAGCGCTAGATACAAGGTAATCAGGTTGTCCCTTGTGGAGCTCACAATCTTAATCCCCATTTTACAGATGAGGTAACTGAGGCACAGCAAAGTGAAGCAATTTGCCCAAGGTTACACAGCAGACAAGTGGAGGAGATGGGATTAGAACCCACATCTTCTGACTCCTAAGTCCGGGCTCTTGCCATTAGGTAGATTCCCCTGATGCTGAGGGGATAGCTAAGGACGGGCCATTACAGTGCAGCTTCTAGAATGTGAGCTCCATGTGGGACAGGGACTGTGTCCAACCTGATTAACTTGTGTCTACCCCAGCGCTTAGAACGGCATGGAGTAGCGGATAGGGCACGGACCTGGGAGTCAGAAGGTCATGGGTTCTAAACCAGGCTCTGCCACTTGTCTGCTTGTGTGACCTTGGGCCAGTCACTTCATTTCTCTGTGCCTCAGTTATCTCACCTGTAAAATGGAGATTGAGAATGGGAGCCCATGTGGGACAGGGACTGTGGCCAACCCCATTTGCTTGTATCCTCCCCAGAGCTTAGTACAGTGCCTGGCACACAGTAAGCACTTAACAAATACCACAGATATTATTATTAACAGTGCTTGGGAGATGGTAAGTGCTTAGCAACTACCATTATTAATGTTATTATTATTAGAAGTCACCACACCACTTTGGGTGGGAAATAAAAAGTGAGGTAATTTCAGGGCCTATAAATTGCAAGTCCTCTTAGTCATTAAGTCAAAGATCTCCCAGACGTATTATTCACGGAAAGGTCTTCACTCATCGCCATGGCCACTGAGAGGACTCTCCAGGGGTACTGGAAGCTCACTGGGGCTATTCAGCCAATGTCCTCTCCTCATCCCTCCCACTCTTTTTTTTTAATGGTATTTAAGTACTTACTTAAGAACTTACAGTGCCAGGCCCTGTACTAAGCACAGGAGTAGATGCAAGCTAATTAGTTTGGACACAGTCCCTGTCCCACGTGGAGCTCACAGTCTTAATTCCCATTTTAGAGGTGAGGAAACGGAGGTCCAGAGAAGTGAAGTGACTTACTCAAGGGCACATAGCAGACAAATGGAGAGCCAGGATTAGAACCGGGGTTCTTCTGGTTCCCAGGTCTGTGCTCTACCCATTGGACCACACCGTTTCTCTGCTCTAATATCTATCAACGTTATTCCTGGCTTAAAAATCACCCCATCTGCATTAAGAAGGGAATTATGCTCCCCAAGGCAGAGAAGGTCGAGGGAGTGAGCTTTGGTCTGAAAGAATCCCCTGTCCTCTTCAGTCTCAATCTGCCAAAATAGCTTCATTTGAAACTCTAATTTTTGCTTTAAGAGCTTCAACATGCTCTGTAATGAGTTTGCAATGCCACATACATTTGGTGCACTGCTTTAAAGTTTGGTTCCATTACCACCTGAATCAAAATTAGTTCGTGCTTTTTCCACTGTAGAAAACACAAATATTGATAGATGTGGAAATTCGTCAGGGGAAAAAAAATCCTACACTTTCGCCCCTAGTTTTTACGGCACTGTTATGATTAACAAAGTCAGAACCGTTCTGCGGGACAGTTAAGTAGAATTCAGTAGGTGCACAATAGTTCAGGGATAATAATAAGGGTGAGAGACATTATACTGTAAGGTCCTTGTGGGTTGGGATCACATCAACCATAGCCTCTATTGTACTGTATCATACTCTCCCAAGTGTTTAGTTCAGTGCTCTGCACGCGTTGGTATTTGTTAAACCCGTACCAAGTGCCAAGTACTTTATTAAGCAATCAATTAGTCATATTTACAGAGGGTTTACAGACGGTAGAATACTGTTCTAAGTGCTTGGGATAGTAAACTATAAAAGAATTGATAGACATATTCCCTGCCCACAGTGAGCTTACATTTAGAGGGAAAGCATAAACAGGTTAGACACCGTGCCTGTCTCACATGGGATTCACAGTCTAAGTAATTATGAGGACTAGGCTTTTCTTCTCAGGTCTGCCATTTTTCTGATTCTTCCTCCACAGTTTCTATCTTCCAGAATTAGAAAAAGAAGACACAGACTGGTGATCTATTCTTGCCAGATCCCTCCATGGGAGAGTAACCAAAGCTGTTAGTCTTTCAGCAAAGCAATTTAAACAACGTGTTTGATAATGGAATCAAATCACCAAACACTGCCTCGGTGTAAATCATTTGGATTTTGCCCGAGAGAAAGAGAGAAGTTGATGTAAGTGTAGCCAGATAGCGAGGCACCTGGGAGCTTTGATATATACCTCGATATTTACAAAATACCTTGCTAATGGTTAGAAATTACATAACCTGACTTGACTTTAGCTTCATCCTTTTTTTTAGAGATTGATTAATTATCTTCCTGAACCAGAAATATTAGTTTGGTACCAACTGAAAAATTAAAAAAAAAATTCAGGTGGCAGCAGATTAGATGGCAGCATTCTCAGTCAGGGTCACGGTAATGTTATTTCAATAATAAAGATTGTATGTATATATCAATACTATATATACTTTATACTAGTATTTTATTAGATGTTATTTAAATGATTTATTATTTATTCATTCTCTGTAATTAAAACATCTTTCTGCCACAAAAATGACATGCTTTAAACACTTGTCAGTAGATGGGCATTTAGGTTGTGTTATGATTGTTTTGCCTTCCAGAATGCACTGGTTTTATGCTTGCTTTTTATGGTGCTAAAACAGTTCTTGATCAAATAGACCGTGGTACTCTCAGAGGTCGTGCTCAAGTCCAAACCTGCAGGATTTAGTACTAGGAACAGCTTTCAATCAGTTTCACTTTTTAAAAGAAGGGCATCTAAATGATAACATATTTCAAGAAACTGCTCCTTCCCTGGAGTTGAGCAAAATTGAAAAGATCAAAGTTAACACAGTCTTGTTCGAAGGTGAAGAGGTGATGCTGCTGAATGATCAAATGGAAATGGTCAGTGCCCGAGCTTGGCTTTAGAGACCACTTTCATTAAGGGGCCTAATCTTCATTGGAATTTGGCCAGTTTCTCATTCTATTTCTCAGTAACAGTAAGCAGTATGACAATCCCCTAGCAGCCGAACTAAGAGAAAAACAACCCAGCTTGAGAAAGCAAACATTAAATTCTAAGTTTCCTTTGAAAAGTTGCATGTATATGTTTGGGAAAAGTTCAGCCTTACCCCCTCAGTTCCCTAGTGCTGTTGGTTACTAATAAACTTCTAAGACAACATCAATCACTCAGTTAATCAAATGGCATTGAATGCTTACTGTGATAATCGTGGTATTTTTTCAGTGCTTGTGATGCCTGTCTACTTGTTTTGTTTTGTTGTCTCTCTCCCTGCTTCTAGACTGAGCCCATTGTTGGGTAGGGATTGTCTCCATATGTTGCCGATTTCTATTTTTCAAGTACTTAGTACAGTGCTCTGCACACAGCAAGCGCTCAACAAATATGGTCGAATGAATGAATGTGCCAGCACCATACTAAACTATATTTTTCTTTTTAATTTTATTTTATAATGGCAGTTGCTAAGGACTTATTATGTGCCAAGCACTGTATTAGCACTGCACTCTAGACTGTAAGATCGTTATGGGCAGGGACCATGTCTGTTAATTCTGTTGTACCCTCCTAAGTGCTTAATACAGTGCTCTAAACATAGTAAGTGATCAATGAATACCACTGATTGATTGATTATATGAAACTCTGGGATTGACATTTTAATTTTTTTTTAACTTTATCAGTGGTATTTGTTAAGTGATCACGTGTCAAACAATGTACAGTAAGTGCTCAATTAATATGATTGAATGAATAATCAGGTTGGACATAGTCTCTACCCTAAATGAGGCTCAGAATCTAAGTAGGAGTATCCTCCATTTTACAGATGAGGAAATTGAGGTAGAAATAATTTAGGATCAATTGCCCAAGGTCATTTAGCAAGCATGGGGCAGAGCCAGAATTAAAACCCAGGTCCTCGAATCCCAGGTCAGTGTTTTACCCACTGGGCCATGCTGCTTCTCAATAAGTTCATTAGAATTCTGAGGAGATTGCAGGATTAGAAAAGTGAGGGATTAATTAGGGGAATGCCTCCAGGAGGAGGTGTCTTTAAAGGAGGAGATGTAGATGGAGCTCCCAATCCATAAAATTGCAAACTCCTCCTTTGCAGTGTAAAAGTCTGGAGAGTAGGAACTGAATCTTTAACTTATCCTGTAGGTTATCAAGCTCCTAATAATAATAATGGTAATAATGATAATAATAATGGTGTTTGTTAAGCACTTACTATATACCAAAAATGCAAAAGTGCCTGGCACTGCTCTAAGCACTGGAGTAGAAACAAGCCAATCAGATTGAACACAGTCTCTGTCCCACATGGGTCTCACAGTCTTAATCCCCATTTTACAGATGAGGCAACTGAGGTGCAAATGTGGCGGAGCTGGGATTAGAACCCAGGTCCTTCTGACTCTCGGGCCCATGCCCGTGGTCTATCCACTAAACCACACTGCTTCTACTAAGCCACATTGCTCCTCCTAGTGCAGCACTCCACACACCATAGATAGTGAATGCTGTTAACACCAACGATGGTTTGATAAGACTGATGGAGGAGGTTGTTCCAGGAGGGGAAAAAGTCAGAGGAACAGAAGAGCAAAGGTTTTATCCAGTAGTAATATCCTGTACATAAAAATCTGCAATTGCTATACGCTGCACTTAGAAAATGGAGGAGCACAGTACAACTTGTTTCTTGGCCTCAAACTCAAATTTTAATTGGAGAAACAAAAGGTATTTACAGACAAGCTCATTGTGGGCAGGAATGTGTCTACCAACTTTGTTATTTTGTACTCTCCCAAGCGTTTAGTACAGTGCTGTCCACACAGTAAGTGCTCAGGGAATATCATCGGTTGATAGTGAAAGCAACTTGGCCTAGTCGATAGAGCACAGGCCTGGAAGTCAAGAAGACCTGGCTTCTAAATCTGGCTGCACCACCTATCTGCTTTGTGACCTTGGGGAAGCCACTAGTGCCCAGTGCTTATAACAGTGCCCAGTGCTTATAACAGTGCTTCGCACATAGTCAGCACTTAACAAATGCCATCATTATTATTTATGGATCCGATACCTCATTGGTAAAATAGGAATTAAGACTGTGAGCCCCACGCAGGCCATGGGCCGCATCATTCCAACTGATTAGCTTCTATCTACCCCAGGGCTTAGTTGAGTACAAGGCATATAGAAAGTTCTTTAACAAATACCATTAAAAAAAAAAAAAGGAAGGACAAGTTTAAAGTGTAATCAATACCAGACTAGCAGGGTGTATCATTGGAAAACATAATTGCCTGGACAGATAAAGATGTGAATAATTTAATGAATATATACCTATGTATATTAGTCCTGAAACCACATATAAGTGCCACCAGAGGCTGTGAATCTGTTGCCTCTTGGACAGTGTAAAGGCATCCTGAACTAGGTGGGATTTTAGGAAGGCTTTAAAGATTGTAAGAGCTGTGATTTGGGGGGTAGGGAATTCCCGGCAGGGGGACTGATGTGAGCTAGGGCTGTTGGAGATGGGAGAATCAAAAATGAAATGCAATTGAAGGGGGTTGAGGAGGAGTGAAGAGTTAGACTCTGGAAGTAGTGGCTAATGTGTTTTAATGACTTACAATGGTGAAGAACCTTGAAGCCAACCTAAAGGAGGTGCTGCTGGAAGTCAAGGGAGATGGCAGAATATTAGAGGTTTTTGAGGAGTTGGTAAGTGCTTACTATGTGCCAAGCAATGTTCTAAGCACTGTGGTAGATACAAGGGAATTAGGTTGTCCCACTTGGGGTGCACAGTCTTCATCCCCATTTTACAGATGAGGTAAATTAGGCCCAGAGAAGTTAAGTGACTTGCCCAAGGTCACACAGCTGACAAGTGGCAGAGCCGGGATTAGAACCCATGACCTCAGACTCCCAACCCCGGGCTCTTTCCCCCAAGCTACGATGGGGGCAGAGAGATGTGGCAAGATGATCTGTACAGCAGTATGAGACGGTGACCTCCTTGTGGGACAGGAATTGTATCTAATCTGCTTGTATTACATAAACCTAAGTGTTTAGCACATAGTAAACACGTACAGAAACCTCATTATATAGCAGTAGTGACAGTGGTAATGCCTGTTTACCTGTTTTGTTGTCTGTCTTCCCCCCTTCTACACTGTGAGACTATTGTTGGGCAAGGATTGTCTCTGTTGCTGAATTGTACTTTCCAAGAACTCAGTACAGTGCTCTGCACACAGTAAGCACTCAGTGAATACGATTGAATAGATGAATGAATAGTAGGAGTAGGAAAAATAATAGGAGTAGTACAGATTGAAGTAGGTAGAGGCTAGAGGCAGGGAGGCCAATGAGGAGGCCACGACAAGAATCTAACCACCAGAACTAGTGCAGGGTGGTAACTGTCTGAGAGGAAGAGACAGATCCAGGAGATATTAAGGAGGGAGAATCAGAAAACTCTTACACTGAGCACAGCTGTAACTCGTGTTGCTGCTGAAATTGAAATGAAGGTATATTTTCAAGCCCTCTCTCGGATATGCAGGTAATAAGCCTCACCATTCAGGATTTTCACTGGCCTGGGCACATGTCACTCGTGCACCATTAGGGACATGGATTCCAGGGCAGAAGCCAGGTCAGGGTCCGTCATGGCAGTGCGATTAGCACAAGAGGTACTTGGTTGGCTTACGAAGATGGAGATCTTCCGCTCCTCGTGTTCAGAAGATTGGTCGTCCTAGAAATATAACTATGGTATTTGTTAAGTCCTTATTACATGCCAAGCACTGTTCTAAGCGCTGGGGTAAATACAAGGTAATCAGATTGTCCCATGTGGGGCTCAAAGTCTCCAGCCCCATTTTAGAGATGAGGTAACTGAAGCACAGAGAAGTGAAGTGACTTGCCCAAGGTCACACAGCAGACAAGTAGCGAAACTGGAATTAGAACCCGTGACCTCTGACTCCCAAGCTGGTGCTCTTGCCACTAAGCCACGCTGCTCCTCTAAAATAACTATGAGACGATGAATCAGTTTAAACTATGAGACGATTAATCAGTATCCATTATAGACCCCCCCTCATTGATCATATCATCCTGAAGGATTTCGCCCGATTAATGTTTCATAAATAAAAATGTGCCAACCCGTAGTGGAACCTCATGGCTTCCGGTGGGATACAACAGTTAGTCACTGTCTGCTCTCAGCCCTCATGACCAAGAGGCTGAAACTCATTAGGTAAGTTTCGTAAGTTGGCGCGGCAGATCAGATGGATCATATTATTATTGTTCCTTTCTGTATTTGTATTTCTTATGGACTATAAACCATGATGATCCAATAAAGGGCTGTGACCACGAATTCCAATTGGCAGTGCAGAACTATTTCACAGAGGGACAAATCCAACAGTAATGAATTCAGTCAGCATAATGATTTTGGTCTCACTGCACCGCTCTGCTTCCTGGAAACCTGGCGAAGAGAAGTGAGTGAACCAGCATCATAAATTCAGAGACATATACCATGTATCCGGTGGTGGAGCCTTTATTTTTTTTGTGAAATGTCAGAATAATAAATCGACTGATCACATTTGCTATTTGCTAAAAACTATTGATTAACTAGGACGAGTTAATAAAAATGCAAACCTAAAAAAGGGTGAAACAGCAAAAATATCCCTCTGTGGGTTATTTGTGGCTGTATGAATACAAAATGCCGTTGATGCTTCATATTTAATGCCTAAGAGATTTATAAGCATATTGCCTCAATAAAACTCAGTTCATCTGTACAGTATGCAACTTAGATATGCATATTTAATTTACTTGTACAGATGGTGGTATTAGAGGGTCTTACTTCCATTCAAATTACTTCCACTGGAAAAAAAAAAATAAGCCAGCTTGCTAAGAGTTCCAAGAAAGAATTTCACTTTTGCCACCTATGAGCTATCCCTGACTATTGTAATTACATGTAAGTCATCGGGTACAAGAAAAGTAAACATTATTTTTCCACTTTGGAAACAATCTCTGGGGCTTGTCTCATATTGTAGTGGTTCAAGTGACATTTTCAATGCAAAGTTCAGAATGTTGTAAACCGGCAAGTGCCGAAATGGGTTGAAAACCATCGGAGGTGCCCCACTTGCTGCCGGATTCAGTGAGCTATGAAGAGCGCTAGTGAGTAAATTCATACAGTCAGGAAAAGCTAGTAAATGTGCCACGCCTTATAGGCTGCTTTAGAAAAATTGGGAGATAAAATGTATGATGGGATGGAGAAATGTTCTTAACGACTTTTAGGATGGTGAGCTGAGAAATCTCAACCCCAAGATGGATGAGCAAATTTTCTTGCTCATTAGAATAGTTTATGAGATACTTTAGTAAATCAATCAATGGTGTTTACTGAACACTTACTGTGTGCAGAGAACTAGACTATATTAAGCACTCGGGAGAGTACGCTACAGCAGAGTTGGTGGACATTTCCCTGTCCATAAATCAGACTCTCTCCTTCTTACACTCCCAATTCATTTTGTGACAGGACTGCGGCCATCAGCAATAATACTATTACTACTAATAATATGATAATATTTGTTAAGTGGAACTATGTGTCAAGATAATCAGGATGGACACAGTCCCCGTACCACATGGACCTCAAAGTGTAAGGAGGAGGGAGCACTGGTACCGAATTCCCATTTTACAGGTTAGGAAACACAGGCACAGAGAAGTTATGTTTTGCCCAAGTTCATCCAGCAGGAAAATGATGGAATGCTTAGTATAAATGATTTGCATACAATATTGCTACATAAATACAACTGATAGACTGGAGCTGTATTTAGAAAACAGGTCCCCTGGCTCCTCTTCCTACTAAGCTTCACTGCTTCTAATAAGCTACTTCTCAAAATGGAACTATTTCATTTTTTTCCTTTAAAACGACTTGATTTTCAAAGCCAGCACTCATCCAACAAAGGTCTAAATGATTCTTAACATATTATATTGTCACAAAATTGATAGATATTAATGTGGTGAGCCCACAACAAGCTGCCTTGTGAAAGATCGTCTGTGATCCTCCGAACAACATGGAAGAGACTTTGCAAAGGTATACAGAGAAGCCGAGGGAAGCACCTGAAACAGAAGCAGCAGGAAAGCAGCACTAAAAAGCAGTGAAAGGCAGCAGCATTTGGAGATAGAAAGAAGAAGCATTGGCGGAACAGGCTCCTTTGACCACAGAATGGTATTGGACCCTTGGTGGAGTGGGTTGAGTTAGTGTGTCTATGGGTCACTCCCTTTCACGTTGGTAAAACTAAGTAAAAAACTCTTCACAGCAACCTTGGTGAT
This sequence comes from Ornithorhynchus anatinus, assembly GCF_004115215.2. Classification (NCBI taxonomy): domain Eukaryota; kingdom Metazoa; phylum Chordata; class Mammalia; order Monotremata; family Ornithorhynchidae; genus Ornithorhynchus; species Ornithorhynchus anatinus. The sequence goes on from NC_041731.1 coordinate 92,190,116, forward strand.
AAGAGCTTGGATGTCTACTATGTTTCACCGAGGCTCCACCGATCCAGGAAGGTCCTGGTTCTTATGACCCTGGGGCTTGTGACAATAAAAATTGGGAAAATCAGAATGCTTCTGCAAAGGATATTGCTTCTAATATGAGATAGTAAGGAGGCATGTTCATTTGTTCATTAGTTAGAAAGAGTACTTCATTGTTAAAGTTCTCTATCTCGGACGGAGCGTACATACCATGGGCTACATTAGTTTCTATGGTAGAGATTAATGTTGGATTGAAGGGTAAATGGCCCCCACCTGAATGAATGGTTCCTAGATGGCCTTAACATAATAATGTTGGTATTTGTTAAGCGCTTACTATGTGCAGAGCACTGTTCTAAGCGCTGGGGTAGACACAGGGGAATCAGGTTGTCCCACGTGGGGCTCACAGTCTTCATCCCCATTTTACAGATGAGGTAACTGAGGCGCAGAGAAGTTAAGTGACTTGCCCACAGTCACACAGCTGACAAGATATGATCCCTCCTTCCTAACATTTCCTCCCCCTTCTTTATATAATATATTTAAATATTAATTTTGCTTTTCTTCTCCCATTCCATTGTTTTCCATTTTGATTGAGTTGTGAAGATGAAGGTGGCACTAAAGCAAAACTTTGGTGAACCAAAATTCACTGGTTTACATCTCATTTTATAGGAAAGTTCCTTTCATCATCATTATGAAATAGACCTTGGTAATAAAAATCCACCTGGCCAGCCCTGTGTGATACAAAATGAGGCCCCTCACTCCAACAACAACAACAAAAAACACATTTTTGAGGAATTTTGTTTCAGGAAACTGAAAGCTTCCTAATGATCTCATGGGGGTGGAACTGGAAAGGCAAATGAAAGAATCCCTCAAGAGTCCCTGTGGGCTCAAGGATCTCATCTGTCAACTGTCCTCTCGTATTTTCCCAACTGCTTAGTTCAGTGCTCTGTACACAGCAAGTCTCAATAAATACCACTTATTTGCTGACTCAAGAATGACCAGGATCAAAATAGTTCCTGTCTTTCTGTACTGCTTAAGTTCCTATATCTACTGTACTAAAATTGTATGCTTGTGTTTTATGCCACACACAATTTGGGCTGCTCATATAACCGGTCTATATGTTTACCTTGAATGCACACATGCAACTCAGTGCAGAATTTTTCTAATGTCCTAGTGTTGACCGAGGTATTATTATTTCACTAAGACTGAGCACTACTGCCATGTCTTGAAGGGGAAAAATACAAGGCAACATGAGAAGAAGAACAGGTAATGGAGAGCAGAGGGAAGAGAAAAATGCTTCTTAATTATGCTGTAGACTCACTCTCTCTAATGGATCACATTCTTAACCCACACTGTGTAAAACACCTGGCATGTGGTGTTTTTTACAGATGGATCAGCAGTGGTGCATCAATACAGCTGTGCAGCCAAGCCATCCAGAAGGTGTCTGATTTTATTGTCATGAATGAACGAGACAGCAAGCATTTTCAGTGGGGAGGCCAGAAATGGGAAACAAGATCGACTGGTTGTGCAAGGGTAAGACAGAGTGGTCTACAAAAAGTTGATCTCATCAGTCTTCTAGCTTAGCCACATCCTCTCAATTGGAAAATGATATTCTTCCTATTTAATTTTTTGATTGATTTGGAGAGTAAAACAATTATCAGTCATGCTAGATTGCTTCTTGAATTTTAACTACACAGAATCACGCAGTGAAAGGTCATGACATTCTGCAGGTATAGCCGTTGTGATTTAGCTAAGAAAGGGAAGAGAGTATGCACTCGCATAAAACCAAACTAAAAGTAAAGAAGGGGAGTCTTCGTGACTTTGAAATACCATATTTACTTGTATTATTGTTTCACTTCTTTACCCAATTTCGAAACTCCCAAGCAGGGGAGGGGATATTATGCTATTATGTGTGATCCTAAAAGATCATATAAGTCTAGCAATAAAAATATTGGGAGGAAAAAAAGAGATGAAAAGAGGGGAGAATGCAGAGGAAGATAAAATGGTAAATGGAACTGGATCTCTTATTTCTATCGTACATTCTCAAGTGTGGGATGCAATAGGCATTGGTTTAATTGTGGTAAATTAATTAATTTACCCCACCCCACCCCTCTTCCTTCTCTTTCAACCCTAGAGTCCACTCTCAGTGCAGAAATTCCCACCGGCACAAGTCTGTATCTGTGGCTTTAGTGCAGTCTGATTACTCTCCTTTGTCTATCCCGGTGTGGGACCCAAACACTGTTTACAAAAATAATATTTTATTTTCTCCTTAAAAAACCGAGAAGATCGGTAATATAAAGCGGAGGCAGCTATCCAAATAAATATCATAATAGTCAGCACTCCTTTTCTCTGGTTAAAAGAGAGAAACAGAATCATTAAGATCAATCAGTCAATCATATGTAATGAGTGCTTACTATGTGGAGAACACTGTGCTAAGTCCTTGGGAGAGTACAATATTTTGGAGCAGGCAGAAATGTTCTCTGCTTACAGTCTAGAGAAAAACCCACGAAAACTCCCTTTTGTGGTGTTAAACAGGGATGTGTATGTGTGTGTGTGTGTGTGTGTGTGTGTTTGTGTCTGTGTGTATGTGTGTGGCATGCTTCCCCCTCAACCACACAGTACTAAACTGTAATTTTGCTTATATTTGTAATTTTATGTATTTGTACTGATGTCTTTTCATTTGTTATGATGTCTGTCTCCCCTGCTTCTAGACTATGAGCTCACTGTGGACAGGGATTGTCACTCTTTATTGTTGTAGTGCACATTCCCAAGTGCTCTGCACAAAGTAAGGGCTTAAAAAATACGATTGAATGAATGAATGAATGAATGAATGAATGAATGAATGAATGAATGAATGAAAAGGGAGCAAGGCTTACCATGTAGTAAAGTAGAAAATTTTTCTGAGGTGATTGAGGTTAGTGAAATCATCACTACAAACTACCACAGGTATTTACTGAAGGAAAACTTGCTTGATGATAAGTACAGTTGATAAATATGACATTAACAAGTAGACCAATCATTTCAATAATGTTACTAACTTCATACTTATCGTCTGTGCTTATCATCATGCAAGTTTTCCTTCACCATCTACTTGCAGAACACCAGTAGATGTTTCGACCATAAGTAAAATGGGCTTAGTCATAATCTACAGATGAAGGCAGGGTTGTGTTTGAGAACTTCTGCTTTAATTGGTTTTTGGAGAGACCTCCAAATACCCTCTCCTGACACGAGTCACATAATTTGCTCCAGCTACTTGGAGGATTATGCTCAGCATTATAAATCTCATGTGTTTTTTCCAGTATTTGTATTTCTGAGTGGTATGCTCCTGCCTGTTACATTTTTTGTCTATTTTTACATTGATTTACATTTGCTCTTATTTGACTCAATTTATGAAACAGGGGCCAAAAACCTCCAGTGGTCTCCTATCAACCTCTGTATGAAACAAAAACTTCTCACTCTTGGCTTCAAGGCTCTCCATCACCTTGCCCCCTCCTATCTCATCTCCCTTGTCTCTTTCTACTGCCCACCCCGCACGCTCCGCTCCTCTGCCACTCACCTTGTCACTGTCCCCGTTCATGCCTATCTCACTGTCGACCCCTGGGCCACGTCATCCCACGGTCCAGAATGCCCTCCGTCCTCACCTCCGCCAAATTAACTCACTTCCCCTCTTCAAAGCCCAACTGAAAGCTCACCTCCTCCCAGAAGCCTTCCCAGAATGAGCTAGCCCTTTTCCCTCTGCTCCCTCTGCTCCCCCTCTGCTCCCCCTCCGCCCTCTGCTCCTCCCCCTTCCCCCTTCACCTCCCCTCAGCTGAGCCCCCCTTCCCTCTGCTCTTCCCCATTCCCCCTTCCCCTCCCCTCAGCACTGTGCTCATTTTAATTTTTTTATTACCCTATTTATTTTGTTAACGAGGTGTACATCTCCTTGAGTCTATCTATCATGATAATGTTGTCTTGTTTTTGTTTTGTTCTGTTTTGCTCTGCTGTCTGTCTCTCCCGATTAGACTGTGAGCCTGCCATTTGGCAGGGATTGTCTCTATCTATTGCCATATTGTACATTCCAAGCGCTTAGTACAGTGCTCTGCACATAGTAAGCACTCAATAAATACTTTTGAATGAATGAATGAATGAATGAATGAATGAATGAAAGTACCTAGAATGAGAAACAAGAGGAGTCCTTCACCAATACAGGTCTTATCATGCCATCGAGTCATTTCCGACCCTTAGTGAAAACCACAGACACATCTCTCCCAGAATGCCCCGTTCTCCATCTGCAGTCATTCTGGTAGTGGATCCTTAGAATTTTCTTGGTAAAAATATGAAAGTGGTTTACCATTGCCACCTTCCGCGCAGTAAACTCAAGTCTCCACCTTCGCCTCTCTCCCAGGCCCTTGCTGCCCAGCATGGGTGAGTTTTGACATCTAGCAGATTGCCTTCCACTCATTAGCCACTGCCCAAGCTAGGAATGGAATAGAGAGGCCTCTGCTTGACTCTCCCTCCCGAAGCCGAGAGTGGTAGAGGACTGGAAACTCTCCAGGTGTGCTCCTGAGAGGGCTCAATACAGGTCCTCAAAGGAATAAAAGAGATGTAAGATCTGGCCAGTTCTGATAGGGAACTCTTCCTGAGTCTTTTGAAGAATTGTAAAACTCTGATTACATATCCCCTAACAAATGATATTTTAATCAGATGCAACTGAAAGAAGGCACAAAGGAAATAATAATGGAGATTTAAGACCCAAAACTGAGATTTAATCAAGAAAACCCCAAATAGTCAATCTTCATTTTTCTATCCTAACATCTAAAGAGACTTTTTCAGTGTGGAGCCTGCTTCTAAAGGCTGGAGGAAGGCAACCTCACTCCAGAGACAGGAACAAAGTTAGAGATTTTGTCTTCACTCTTCCCCAAGAGAACACTGGGTGTTTGGCTCCATCGAGAACAATCCCTTACTGTTACAAAATGTAATTTCTCCACTTTTTTCACAGGAAATGAAGTTTCTCCTTTCCTTTCTCCACTTCTCTTGCCCATTTATATAAGGTATATAGATATATAATATATATTAGATAATGATGATGATAGATTGACAAATCCCAGCCAACAGAACAGACATTATGCTATTTTTAAAACCTAATAAAACAATGAAACATATTGATATTGCTGTTCATCTAAGCAGAACTATTCTGCAGACATTTGCAGAGATAATAGATTGGTTTGGTAGAAGAGTAAATGAGCAGTTTTTTTGGTTTTTTTAATAGTATTTTATAAGCACTTACTATGTACCAGGCACAGTACACAGCTTGGATGCAGATGTGAACACAGTTGGCACCTTGGCAGTTTTGGTCATTCCATGTACAGTAGTTAAAGGAATCCTCAACTCAGTTCAGAAGTGTGATTTCTAGCTATGTCAAGTAATTATAAAGTTCTCAGTGAACGTGCCTGCTGTTATAATGAATAAAGACCTGATTAACTGGAGATTTATTTTTAACATCAATATTATGAAGGATAATAACACTAATAATAATTCTTTGTCTAGGGTGAACAGAATAGGGCACGGTTACGTTTGCGAGAGATATCTAGATTGGTCAATTCACTCCTTTGTCCTAACCCGCTAATAGAGGGTGAGCTAATGGTAAACCAAAATGCCCTACTGTCCAAAGGAAGATCCTCCTTTTCCTCCTACTTAGAAGTACTTTCCAGGCCTAGAGTTAAAAATGTTAATGGGGATGAAATGGGCTAGGCTGGAGTTTCAAAGTTTCCACCTATTTATAGAGGTCACTGCTTCTACTGTAAGACAATTAGGTTTCCAAGGAACCAAAGACTGAAAGCAGTCAGTTCCTATTGTGAAATGGATTACTTCACTGAGAAGCAACCTGATTATTTTAAAGATTAAAAAATAATTTTCTTAGCAATCTTGCTTTCCCCAGTGAAAGGAAGGTTGTTATTCCCTGAAAAATTCCCTTGCATGTAAGACCTATAAGATGTTCAGATATGAGTGGGTATGGGTAAAAATGCTCTTGACCCCCCTAGATTTTAAGATCCTTGAGAGCAGGGATAATGTCTACTAACTCTATTGTATTCTTCAAAAAACTTAATGCATTACTCTATATTCAATATGAGTTCAATAAGTCTCCTGATTCAAAAATACTTTAGTAATTTAACAAATAATTTACACAATAATAATCTCATAAATGATCATTTCATAATTTAATAATTATTTAATACAAAATCATTTTAAAGTGTCTTTTGTGGGCTCCTCCTTCCCCTCCTACACCCTACGTGTGGGAGTCCCTCAAGGTTAAGTTCTGGGTCCCCTTCTATTCTCATTTACACCTACTCCCTTGGAGAACTCATTTGTTTCCACAGCTTCAATTGTCATCTCTATGTGGTTGATTCCCTAATCTACATCTCCAGCTCAGGTCTCTCTCCCTCTCTACATCTTACATTTCCTCCTGCCTTCAAGACCTCTCTACGTCAATGTTCCACTAACACTTCAAACTCAACAAATCCAAAACCGAACAGCTTACCTTTCCATCTTACCCTGTTCTCTCTGTGACTTTCCCATCACTATAGACAGCACCACCATCCTTCCTGCCTCATGAGCCCATAACTTTGGTGTTATCCTCGACTCATGTTTCTCATTCAACCCACGTATTCAATCTGTCACCAAATCCCGTCTATTCAACCTCTGCAACATGGCTAAAATAGGCCCTTTCCAGTCCATCCAAACTACCACATTGATCAATCAGTGGTTCTTATTGAACTCTCACTATGTACAAGACCCTGTACTAAGCACTTGAGAGAGTACAGTACACGGAATTAGGCCCACTCTCTGCCCAAAACAATCTTACAGTCTAAATATGTATAATAGTAATTGTAGTATTTATTAAGCACTTATTTTGTTCCAGGCACTGTACTAAGTGCTGGGATAGATACAAGCAAATCGGGTTGGACACAGTCCCTGTCCCACACGGGGCTCCCAGTCTCGATCCCCATTTTACAGAAGAAGTAACTGAGGCACAGAGAAGTGAAGTGAGCACAGAGAAGTGAAGTGACTTGTCCAAGGTCACACAGCAGTCAAGCGGCAGAGCTGGGATTAGAACCCATGACCTTCCAACTCCCAGGCCCATGCTCTAATCCACTACACCATGCTGCTCTTTCAGCTCAAATGGTACTTGCTTTCCCATAAAAGTACTTTCTATCTTGTTGATTGTGCTAATGTTTCTCAGCAACACTGACTGAAAGTCCCTGAAATTCCAGAATCTTCCTTTCTGGGTAGCACAAGCCCAGCTCCCATTGATTGTCTCCTATCTACTCCAGTGCTTAGAACTGCACTTGGCCCATCAGAGGAGTGAGGCTTATTGGAAAGAACACAGGACTGCGAGTCAGGTGACCTCTATTCCAATCCTGACTCCACCACCTACTGCTTGTGTCTTTGGGCAAGTCACATCTGTGTGTCTCAGTTTCCCCATGTGCAAAATGGGAATCAGATAATAATAATGTTGGTATTTGTGGAGCGCTTACTCTGTGCAGAGCACTGTTCTAAGCACTGGGGTAGACATAGTGGAATCAGGTTGTCCCACATGGGACTCACAGTCTTAATCCCCATTTTACAGATGAGGTAACTGAGGCCCAGAGAAGTTAAGTGACTGGCCCACAGTCACACAGCTGATAAGATCAGATCCCTCCTCTCCCCTCCCTCTCAGACCAGGAATCCCATGGGGAACAGAGACAGAGTCCAACCCGCTTATCTTGAAATCTATTACAGAGTTTGACACAGAGTAAGTGCTTAACAAATTCCACGAATATTATTACATAATAAGCACTTAACAGATTACCATTATTGTGATAGTTAGCAAACCCTATGAGTCAACCCTTTTCCATAGTTTCATTTTTGAGAACTGCCCAGTGGTGAGATTTGGATGGAAGAAGCAGAGAATTCTAAAATCAACCACACGAGGAGAGCTTCTGAATCAGCAGCTGAGAGAAAGAATATTTGCATTAAATAACAGGTGAGAATGTCCAACATCTCAGCTGGCAGATCAAAAACCACAACCCAACCAGAAGATTGCGATGGATCTTTGGCTTTTCTTGTGAGCTAATATTTAACAAAAAAGGAGATTTAGAGGCCTTTTGGAAAGAAAAGTCTGCTCCCTTTCTGTGATGAATGTACCACCTTCACTAGCTGTGGCATCCTTGTTAGGAATATTTTTATTTATTATTATTTATTATGGTATTTGTTGAGTGCTTACTATATGTAAAGCACTGTTCGAAACCCTGAGATAATCGGACACAGTCTCTGTCCCACATGGGGCTTACAGTCTAAGTAGGAGGGAGAATGGGTATTGAGTCCTCACTTTTTACAGTTGAGGAAACTGAGGCAGAGAGAAATTAAATGACCTACCCTAGGTCATACAGCAAGCAATTCGTAAAGCATGGATTAGAACCTAGGTTCCCCGACTCCCAGGCCCATGTTAGGTCACTCTGCTTCTCAGTAATTGAGCACTTATTGTGTGTAGAAGACTGTACTAAGCCCTTGGAAGAGTACAATACAACAAAGTTGTCTGCTTACTGAACTGTAAGCTCCTTAACAAAGATAGTTGCAATAACTATGGTACTTGTCAAGCACTTACTATGTGCCAAGCACTGTTCAAAGTGCTGGGATAGAAGCATGTCAATCAGGTTGGACACAGTCCCTGATCCACATGAGATTCACAGTCTTAGGAGGAGAGAGTAGAATTAACTCCCTATTTTACAGATGAGGTAATTGAGGTATAGAGAAATGAAGGGACTTGCCCAAGGTCATACAGCAGACACATGGCAGAGTTGGGATTAGAACCCAGGTCTTCTGACTCCCAGGTCCATGCTCTTTCCACTAGGCCATACTATGTCTCAATTCCTTGAAGGCAGGAATTGTCTACCCTCTCTATTGTGACTGTGGGCAAGTCACTTAACTTCTCTGTGCCTCAGTTACCTCATATGGAAAATGGGGATTAAAACTGTGAGCCCCACGTGGGACAACCTGATCACCCTGTATCTACCCCAGCGCTTAGAACAGTGCTCTGCACATAGTAAGCGCTTAACAAATACCAACATTATTATTGTATAAGGTTCTCCCAAACATTTAGTACTGCACTTTGCACACAGTAAGTACTCAGTAAATTCCACTGATTGAGTTATCAAAGTAGGCACAGTAGGATTCTGTCTAGAATATTGCTGGAGATGTCCATGTGGAGCAACCCAGTGGTTTCCCCGGTCAGATCTCAATTAATACAATAATTTATCTTATTCCATCTTGATTACTGCATGTCTCCTTGCTGACCTCCCTGCCTCCTGTCTCCTCCCCACTCCAGGTTATACTTCACTCCACTGCCCAGATCATTTTTCTTCAGTCCATGTTTCCCCACCCTTCAAGAACTTTCTCACCTTCAAAACTTCCTAAAATGACACTGTTGGATGGTTTTGGGTCTTGGACATCTCTACCTGGATGTCCCACTGACACCTCCAACTTGACATATCCAAAACAGAGCTCCTTATCTTTCTACACAAACCCGATCCTCCCCCTGACTTTCCCATCACTGTAGATTGCACCACCATCCTTCCTATCTCCAGATTTGTCTGTTCAACAGTCCCGAGTCAAAGAGGTTGAATTATGACCCAATGTGGCACCGCCTCCACTATGATTGACATCTGCCTGTCTCATGATGTAATCTGATGCCCATCTGGGGTCCAAATCTGAGATAGGATTTTAGGATGGCTTTGCAGGAGGTGAGTGTGCTGGTCTTTTAGATATAAAGAGGGAGGGAGTTCCAGGCCAGAGAGAGGATGTGGGCAAGAGGTTGGCAGAAAGATAGATGAGAATGAGATATAGTGAATAGGTTCTCATCCATCTTGCTGCCAACCTCTTGCCTGCATCCTCTCTCTGGCCTGGAACTCCCTCCCTCTTTATATCTAAAAGATCATCACACTCACCACGTTTAAAGCCTGCCTAAAATCCCATGTGCTCCCAGAGGCTTTCCCAGAATAAGCCCTCGTTTTCCATACCCTATCCTCCCCCTGACTTTCCCATCACTGTAGACGGCACCACTATCCTTCCTGTCTCACAAGCCTGTAACTTTGGCGTTATCCCTGAGTCCTCTTTATCATTCAACCCACATACTCAATCTGTCTCCAAATCCTGTTGGTTCCACCTTCAAAGCATAGCCAAAATCTTTCCTTTCCTCTCCATCCACACTGCTATCACATTAATATAATCACTCATCCTATCTCAACTGGATTACTGCATCAGCCTCTTTGTTAACCTCCCAGCCTCCTGTCACTCCCCACTCCAGTCCATACTTCACTCCGCTGCCCAGATCATTTCTCTACAAAAACGTTCAGGACGTCATCCCATTCCTCAAAATACTTCACTCGTTGTCCATCCACCTCAAATATATCAAACAAAAACTTCCCACCATTGGCTTCAAAGCACTTCATCATCTTTCCCCTCCTATCTCACCTCACTTCTCTCCTTCAACAACCCAGTCTGCACACTTCACTTCTCTAGTGCTAAACTTCTCACTGTGCCTCATTCTTGTCAGAATGGGGCTTGGGAGTCAGAAGTCATGGGTTCGAATCCCGGCTCTGCAACCTGTCGGCTGTGTCACTTTACTGGCTAGTCACTTAACTTCTCAGTGCCTCAGTGATCTCATCTGTAAAATGGGGATTAAGACTGTGAGCCTCACGTGGGACAACCTGATTACCCCGTATCTCCCCCAGCGCTTAGAACAGTGCTCTCCACATAGTAAGCATTTAACAAATACCAACATTATTATTCTTATCTGTCTTACCACCGACCCAGGCCTGGAACGCCCTCCCTCCTCAAATTCAACAGAGAATTACTCTCCCCAACTTAAAAGCCTTATTGAAGGCACATCTCCTCTAAGAGGCCAGACTAAACCCACCTTTTCCTCATCTCCCATTCCCTTCTGCATCGCCCTGACTTGCTCCCTTTTCTCTTCCTCCTTCCCAGACGACAGCACTTATACACATATCTTTAATTTTATTTATTTGTATTGATGTCTATCTCCCTGCCTTTAGACTGTAGTAAGCTCACTGTGGGCAAGGAATGTCACAGTTTGTTGTTGAATTGTATTTTTCCAAGTGCTCAGTACAGTGCTCTACATATAGTAAGCGCTCAATAAATACAATCTGGCCTTACTGTAGGGCCAGATTCTGGATCCTGGACTGTCTCTCTACTCTCTTTTTGTTTTTCAAATTCCCTGGCTGCAGGAAGGTTATTAGTAATCTCATTATAGGCAGGGTATGTGTCTGCTAATTTTCTTGTACTGTACTCTCCCAAGCACTTAGAACAGTTTTGTACACATAGTAAGTGTTCAGTAAATATCATCGATTGATTTATTTTATTCCTTGTCCAGGATAAGTCATAAGGACAACATTCTTGTCACAGATCATGTGACTCCAATCGACTTGTCTTTCAGGAGGCATTGTAATAATAATAATAATGTTGGTATTTGTTAAGCGCTTACTATGTGCCGAGCACTGTTCTAAGCGCTGGGGTAGACACAGGAGAATCAGGTCGTCCCACGTGGGGCTCACAATCTTCATCCCCATTTTCCAGATGAGGTAACTGAGGCAGAGAGAAGTGAAGTGACTTGCCCACAGTCACCCAGCTGACAAGTGGCAGATTCAGGATTCGAACCCATGACCTCTGACTCCAAAGCCCCGGCTCTTTCCACTGAGCCACGCTGCATTGTCTGATTAGACCTACAGTTTCTCGGTTATGCCATCCCATCAGCCACTACAGTGCACATGAACCTATCTGTTAATTTTTCTTTTTTTTAATTCATTCCCTTGTATCTACTGTTTATGTCTATTTACTCACTGCTGTGATGTCAATTTATGCATACTGTCTCCCCTAGTGTCTTGAGCATCTGAATCATATATTTTACTTCTTTTGTATTTTTCCCAAGTGGCAACTACAGGAAATTCTACTATATCATGGCAAATGCATTTCTTGCAGGGTTTGTATTAAGGAAAATTCACAGTGTAGTTAGTAGTCACCCATTCTGACACCAGGACACGCTTTATCTCAACAGGCTTTCATCAGTGTACATATGTCCTCTAATTCCATGTTGGATGTTTGAGCCAAAACCCATAGTGTTATGGCAGAGCTGAGTTTATAATGTCCTAAGATTAACAAGTATTCAAAATAATATTGTCGATTCTAAAAACCAAGGGAACCATGAGGAAAAAAAAAACCAAGCCCCAAAAACCCAACAGTAGATCTCAAATGGTGAAGATGAGGCAAATAGGGTCTGGAGATTTGGAAGAAGGTTCTGAGAACTTTATCTCTGAAGAACAATCCTAAGTGATGATGATGGTATTGAGGATGGTATTTGTTAAGCACTTACTTTGTGTCAAGCACTGTTCTAAGCACTGGGGTAGATACAAGGCAATAAGTTTGAATACAGTCCATGTCCCATATGGGGCTCATTTGTAATCCTCATTTTACAGGTGAGGTAACTGAGGCACAGAGAAGTTAAGTGACTTGCCCAAGGTCACAACAACAGACAAGTGACGGGGACAGGATTAAAACCCAGGGACTTCTGACTCCCGGATCCATGCTCTAAGAGTAATGTGGCTCTAAAGAGTGAAAAGGTAGAACATTCTATAAATCCCTGTGGTCTCTCCATCAAACCAAGGAGTGTGCTTGGATGAGGGGAGAGAGATTTGGAAAAGTTATCCATTTTTTTACCGCAACTCTAAAATGTATGGGGGTAATGTCTTACTGTGATTTTGTACTAAGAAAAAAAGCAACAATTAATATGATTAACCTTTTATGCACTGACTTTTAAAACTTCTAAGATTACTGTGACAACCCAAAGAGGTAGGTGGGTTGAAGGGACCAATTCAGACCTTCCTCATTAAATAGACCGCAAGCAATTACAAACCATCCTCTTGCCTACTGCTTGACCCAATAGCTCTCTTTCTCACTAACTATTTGTAAAATGGTTGGTGTTCTCTTACCTTGGACAGACAAGGCCAACAATTTCCTTGAATTTTTCCATCATCTGGGCCCTATTCCAGGGCAGAATCTTCTGACTTTTGGCATTTTGATTATAGAAATCAGAACAAAATCACTTTTCATAGTTCATCAGGTAAACTTCTAAACCCTCCAACTGCATCATGAGAAAAATGATACTACAAAGTTATATTGAAGACTGTGACCCAATGTGCAAATGATTGCAGCAGATTAACCTATTTGTTTCTGAGTTTGGTGCTCTAACAACCTTTATTTCTAAATGAATTACCTTATGAGGGTAATGACAAAGTAGAAAACTAAGAAATAAGGGTCAGATTCCTCCTGTGAGCTCTCCCTTGTAAAATTATCCAGGATGTAATAGCACCACATTATTGACTTAAGCACAGTTCCTCGTGACATGCTGTAGCTGACCTGTAATTTTTATCCCACATATTGCCAGCACTATTAAAATGACACTTGTGAATGTAAATTAAACTCACAAAGGGGACAGATTGTATGATTCTGGTTTCTCTCGGATGCCTGTGGGCTATCACAGGTTCCATATGTGAAGTAATTATGTTCACTGAAGGAAAGAATAAATGCTGTCAAACTGGGTACTGAGAGAGAAAGCAGCTATTTTACTTCAGTAGTCACTGGAGCATTGCCTTAGACAGTGGTAAGACGTATAAGAAAATAAAACACACTTCCAGCTCATACTGTATTTACTATCGGCTTTTATGCTTCTGAATATAATGAAGGGCTAATATTTTATCTAGAACAGTATTCTATATTATGCATATTGAATATCAACCTTGGGGTATGCATATTTTTTCCACCCTTAGCCTGGGTGGTGATGTAAGATTCCTTGTAGAACCTTGTCCTTATGGATGCTCAAGACTGGAAGCTCACTGTGGGAAGGGAATGTGCCTATTTATTGTTGTATCCTACTCTCCCAACTGCTTAATACAGTGCTCTACTCAGGGTAAGTGCTCAATAAATACAATTGAGTAAATATGCTCTCTTGATTCCTTCTCTCCTACATTCATTCATTCATTCATTCATTCAATTGTATTTACTGAGCACGTACTGTGTGCAGAGCACTGTAGTAAGTGCTTGGAAAGTACAATTCAGCAACAGAGACAATCCCTGCCCAACACAGGGCTCACAGTCTAGAAGGGGGGTGGCAGACATCAAAATAAGTAAACAGGCATAAAAAGCATCAATATACATCAATATAATTATAGATACAGATCATTAATAAAATGAATAGAATAATAAATATGTACATATATACACAAGTGCTGTGGGGAGGGGAAGGGGGTAGAGCAGAGGGAGAAAGTCGGGGTGCTGAGGAGGGGAGGAGGAACAGAGGCTGACTCAGTGAGGGATCTCTAAACCCGAATTGTACATTCCAAATGCTTAGTACAGTGCTCTGCACACAGTCACCGCTCAATAAATTCGATTGAATGAATGAATAATGATAATAATAATTACGGTATTTCTTAAGCGCTTACTCTACGCCAAGCATTGTTCTAAGTGCTGGAGTTGATAGAAGGGGAATCAGGTTGTCCCAGGTGGGGTTCACAGTCTTCACCCCCATTTTACAGATGAGGTAACGGAGGCTCAGAGAAGGGAGGCGACAAGCGGCTGAGCCGGAATTAGAACCCATGACATCTGAGTCCCAAGCCCGGGCATTTTCCACTGAGCCACGCTGGAGTAGCAGTAGTAATGAGAAGTGGTGGTGGTAATCATAATAGTAATAGTAGTAAATGGAAGCATCTTGGCCTAGTGGCAAGAGAAGGGACTTGGGAGTCACAAGACGTGGGTTCTAATCCCACTCCCGCCACTTGTCTGCTGTCTGACTTTGGGCAAGTCACTGCACTTCTCTGGGCCTCAGTTACCTCATCTGTAAAATGAGGATGAAGGTTGCAGGCCCTACGTGGGACAACCTGATTACCTTGTATCTACCCTGGTGCTTAGAACAGTGCATGGCACAGAGTAAGTGCTTAACAAATACCATAATTATTAGCAGTAGTAATGATAGCAGTAGTAGCTCGATTGAGGTCCCACAGGGTGCCGAGGAAGTACAGAATATAAAGTGACGTGACCCTCACCCACAGTCATTTACACTTTTGGGAGACAAACATCAAAATATCTACAGTTAGCAATATCCAAAATGAACTAGACAATAAAGTGGAAATGCAGATGTCGAGTTCATCTTCCCCTGCTTTCCTCCACCAGGCAACATTATTTCTCCATCCTTATTGACTCCCATGCCCACTGACCTTGCCACTTGTTCCAGGTATTTAATTGCCTGACCCCAGCCTCCCCCATCTCTTGTACCTAATGACATGGCCACCTACTTTATTGAGAAAATTGAAACCATCAGGAGGGAGTTCCCTAAAATCTCCCCTGTCTCTCTCCATTCACTCCTTCCTCCTGCCCCTTATTCAGTTCTTCCATCATTTCCAGCAGGATCTAAAAAAGTCTCCTGTCTTGTCTCAATATCCATCTCCACCTCCAACCCAAGCCTTCACACCTTATCAAAACTCTTGCCCACTACCTTCTTCCCTTCCCATCTTCAACTGTACACTTTCCTGGGGTTTCTTTCTCCACTGCTCATGTTTCCCCTCTCCTAAAAAAAAATCCTCCCTTGATTCCAAAGCTCCTTCCAGTTACTGCCCTATCTCCCTCCTACCATTCCTCTCCAAACTCCTTGAGTGAGTTGTCTACACCTACTGTCTCCATTGCATCTCCTCCGATTCTCTTCTAGACCTCCTCCAATCAGGCTTCCACCCCTTCACTCCACAGAAACCACCGTCTCAAAGGTCACCAGTGATCTCCTTCTTGCCAAATCCAACGGCCTCTACTCCATCCTAATCCTCCTTGACCCTTCAGATGCCTTCCACCCCCTTCTCCTGGAAGCGTTAGCCAACCTTGGCTTCACCGACACCATCCTCTTCTGATTCTCCTCTTATCTCTCTGACCGTTCATTCTCAGTCTCCTACACAGGCTCCTCCTCAGCCTCCCACCCCCTAACTGTAGGGGTCCCTCCGTGTCACTCTGGGTCCCCTTCTATTCTCCATCTACACCAACTCCCTTGGAGAACACTTTCACTCCCACAGTTTTGACTACCACTTCAATGGGAATGATTCCCAAATCTACATCTCCAGCCCTGATCTCTCTCCTTCTCTGCAGTCTCACATTTCCTTCTGCCTTCAAGACATCTCTACTTGGACCCTGTCTCTCAAACCTGTAAACTTGGAGTTACCCTCAACTCATTTCCTTTATTCAACCTACATATTCAAAGTCACCAAATCCTGTCATTTCAACCTTCACGACATCACTAAAATTCACTCTTTCCTCTCCATCCAAACTGTTACCATGTAAATTCAAACACCTATCCTATTCCATCTTGATTGCTGCATTAACATCCTTGTTAGCCTCCTGTCTCTCCCTGCTTCAGTCCATACTTCACTTTGCCTCCTGGATCTTTTTCACAAAAAAGTTCAGTCCAAATTTTCCCACTCCCGGTGGTTGCTCATTCATGTCTTCATCAAACAGAAACTCCTTACCATTGGTGTCAAAGCACTCGATCACCTTGCCCTCTCCTACTTTATCTTCCTGATTTCCTACTACAACCCAGCCCACACACTTCACTCCTCTCATGCTATCCTTCTCACCGTGCCTCAGTCTCACCTAACTTGCCACCAACTCCTAGCCCACGCCCTGCCTCTGGCCTGGAATGCCTTCCCTCTTCAATTCCTGCCAAACAATCATTCTCTCCACATTCAGAGACTTATTAAAAGCACAGCTGCTCCAAGAGGCCTTTCCTGACTAATCCTCATTTCCTCTTCTTCCACTCCCTCCTGGATCCTCTTGAACTTGGATTTGTACCCTTTATTCACCCCCCCCCTCAGCCTCTCACACTTATGTAAATAACCATAATTTATTTATTTCTATCAATGTCTGTCTAGACTGTAAACTAGTTGTATGCAAGGGAACATGTCTACCAACTCTGCTTTTTGTATTCTCCCAAGTGCTTAGTAAAGTGATCTCTGCACGCAGTAAGTGCTCAGTACATAAAAGTTCGACTGGCATTATGTACATTGGTGCTAAGGATGCGTAAATAAACTCAGAAGTGTTAGAGTTGGATGAAGTCATGATATGACTTAGGGTCCTGGGAAATTAATTGGGGAATATTTGTTGGAGGAGGTGGGATTGAAGGAGGAATTTGAATATTGGAAAAGCAGTGGTCTCCCAACATAGAACAAGGCCGGGGAGTCAGAAGGTAATGGGTTCTAATCCTGGCTCTGCCACTTGTCTGCTGTTTGGCCTTGGGAAATCACTTCACTTCTCTGTGCTTCAGTTACTTCATTTGTAAAATGGAGGTGAAGGCTGTGAGCCCCATCCGGGACAGGGACTGTGTCCAATCCTATTTGCTTGTTTCCACCCCAGCTCTCAGCATGGCTCAGTGGAAAGAACACAGCCTTGGGAGTCAGAAGTCATGGGTTCTAATCCCACCTCTGCCACTTGTCAGCTGTGTGACTTTGGGCAAGTCACTTAACTTCTCTGTGCCTTAGTTACCTCATCTGTAAAATGGAGACTAAAACTGTGAGTCCCAGTGGGACAACCTGATCTCCTTGTATCCCCCCAGTGCTTAGAACAGTGCCTTGCAAATAGTAAGCGCTTAACAAGTACCATCATTATTATCATAATAATCATCATTATTACAGTGCCTGACAAATAGTAAGGGCTTAACAAATACCACAATTATTATTATTAATTACTACAGTTATAGCTTGTGAGCCCCCTGAGGGACAGGATCTGTATTTAACTCCAAGCTGTTTTTCTTTCCTAGTGCTTGGTACAGTGTTCTGTACACAGTAAGTGCTCAATGAATACTATTACTACAACTACTGCCTGATGTGAAGATGGAGGGAACTCCAAGCCATGGAAACAGAGTCTATGAGCCCTGTGAGGGACAGGCACTATATCCAACCCAATTATCTAGTACCCACTCCAGCACTTAGAACCATGTCTGGTACATAGTAAGTGCTTAAATATAAGAATTATTATTATTATTAATAATAATAGAGTGATCAAGGGAATGAAGGAGAATTGAGGTACAAATAGAAGATTGGCATGGGAAGCATAAAGATACTGAGTTGGTGAATAGTAGGAGAAGAGACGACATAGGTAAAGTGGGGCCCGTGAAGGACAGCGGATTGTGGGAAGATATATGTGGAAAGATATAGAAAATGAGTGAAGGGTTTTGAAATGAGAAGATATGTGGGTCAAGTGGGGCATCAGGAAGATGATCTGATCAGCACCATGTAGTATGCACTGGAGACGGGGAAGGCTGGAACCTGGGAGACCAGTGAGGAGGCTAAATCCCCTCTAGACTGTAAGCTCACTGTAGGCAGGGAATGAGTCTCTTTATTGTTATATTGTAGTGCCCCAAGCACTTAGTACAGTGCTCTGAAAATAGTAAGACCTCAATAAATACGATTGACTGATTGACTGATTAAATCAATCACCTACCTGTGACAATACTGGCACTTGTAACAGAATGGTAAAAGTCTGGGTGGATCTGGGAAATATTGTACTGGAAAATCTGTCAGGGTTTGGCAGTAAATTGGATATGAGAGTTTTATGATAGCAAAGAGTCAAGGGTGACCTGTGAATTCATTACCCTATTTATTTTGTTAATGAAATGTACATCGCCTTGATTCTATTTAGTTGCCATTGTTTTTACAAGATGTTCTTCCCCTTGACTCTATTTATTGCCATTGTTCTTGTCTGTCTGTCTCCCCCGATTAGACCGTAAGCCCGTCAAATGGCAGGGACTGTCTCTATCTGTTGCCGACTTGTTCATTCCAAGCGCTTAGTACAGTGCTCTGCACATAGTAAGCGCTCAATAAATACTATTGAATGAATGAATGAATGAATTGTCCCTACAGTGTATGCAGAATGGGCTACATCTTTTCTCTCTTCCCTTCCCTTTTAAGCCTGCATAAGAGTCCCTATGCAGAATTGGACAGCACATTCTTCTAATTCACTAGGGAATATTGAAGAAATTATTGCAGTAACTATGAGCAATGATGTATTAACAATCTTTAAGATGCACAAAGTGAATTATCAATGTCAACTCAGGACTTTCCCACAGTTTTTCTAAGAGTAGGCAGGGGTGGCGAGAAAGGGGAAACTCTCCTAATTCTATAGCAGAAGATCCTAAATCCCAGAAAGGCTAAGCAGACAAGTCCACGGAAGAATCAGAAGGGCCAGTAAAGCCTCCCAACTTTCAGAATACTGGAGGGATTTGCGATAGGGGTTTGATTTGCATAAGAGATATTTAGTTAGCTTACAAATATGTCTGGGGGGGGCCCTAACAAATCTATCAATTGTGATTTGAAGGGGTTGAACTACAGCCCAACACGGCTCTGGCTTCTCCTGTCAATCACACGGCAGAATCTGATGTTGACCCTGTGCATTCCCCCAGCACATATCCAGGCAGCCACTGCGGAAGTGGGTGGGTGATGCTGAGTTCCAACTTGCTGTCTGGCCCTCGTTGGAGTCAGCTCTAGAGGGATGCGGGGGGAACCGTGGCCAGCCAGGACAGAGGACCACCCAAATTATGGATAGATCAATCAGTAGCCATTGTAAACCCCTCATTTATCATATCATTTTGAAGGATTTCATCCGATTAACATTTCATAGCACAAAATGCACCGGTCCCCTGCTCCAGAAACTTGAAAGAACATTACACACTCTCCCCAATCCATCACACTTGTCAGAAAAGTGGTGAGCTCTATCCCCCAAACCAAGCATTTCATTTCCCCGGATTTCCCTGTGTTGTCTTGTGCTGCCTTAGCCTCTTCCTCCCAGCCTCCTTCTACTCGGGATAACTCCTGAAGAAAGACTTTTAAGGAAGCCAGCGTAGACTGTGAACTTCATGTGAGGCAGGGGCTGTGTCCAATCTGATCAACCTGTATCTATCTCAGTGCTTAGAACAATGCTTGACACAGTGACTGCTTAATAAATACCCTAAAAAGCCCATAATCCCACCAACAGTTGTATTCGGTCAGATCATTTTTACTAGCCGTTCTCCTGTGCTATAACAAGGCTCTTGACTTTTGGAAAGGACTCTCAGTGGCTCTAAGAAGCATAGAATTGTACTATGGACTCTATTTTCAATTTCTTTTACTGTTCTCATGAACTGCTCCCTGATTTCTTTTATGTCCTAAACTGATTTTCAAGGCTGTCCTAGATTATACTGTCCTCTATTGCGAGATGCCCCATAAAACTTCCCGTGTCCCCAAAGGCATGTTTTAGCACTTCTTAAAAGCTCACAGCCTCTGGCTAGTCCAATGATGGACTGAAATCAAAGCTGGGTCCTTTTCATGCTTCCAAGCAGTGTTGGTATTAAAAATGAAGCACACGCTCTTCAATTCCATTACATCTACTCCGCGATCCTCTTACCGTGTGTCAGGTTCTATAAAACGGTGGCAATTGTTTGGGGGAACTTACTAATAAATGGAAATAAAGCAGTGTCACCTAGTCAAAAGAGCCCGGGTCTGGGGATTGGAGGATCTGGGTTCTAATAGCTGCTCCACGACTTGTCTGCTTTGTGCCAGTAATTCAATTTCTCTGTGCTTCAGTTTCCTCATCTGTAAAATGGGGAGTAATACTGTGAGTTCTGTGTAAGTTAAGTGTGCCTGACCCAATTATTTTGTATCTACCACAGTGCTTAGTCAGTGCTGACACCTCGTAAGTGCTTAACAAATACCATTTAAAAATGTTCAGTGCATCAATGGCAAGGGGAAAGCTTCTGCATTTCCCTTCCCCATTTCTAGGCTTGGCAGCATATCACCAAGCCTTTTTCTCCGGGCCAAATTCAAATGTGTCTTTTTCTTTTTTTTTCCCAAATGATGTTTGTTAAGTGCTTACTATGTGTTGAACATGCTCTAAGCCTTGGGGTATATAATGTGAGAAACCACGTGGTTTAGTGGATAGAGTACAGGCCTGGGAGTCGGAAGGACCTGGGTTCTAATTCTGGCTTTGCCACTTGAATGCTGTGTGACCTTGGGAAAGTCACTCACTTCTCTGTGCCTCAGTTACCTCATCTGTAAAATGGGGATTAAGAGTGTGAGCCACATACAGGAGAGGGGCTGTGTCCAACCTGATTAACTTGTATTTAAACCAGAACTCAGAACAGTGCTTGGCACATAGTAAGTGCTTACAAGTATGATAATTATTATTATACAAGGTAATCAGTTTGGACACAGTCTCTGTGTGACACAGTTTAAATAGGGAAGCAGCGTGACTTAGTGGCAAGAGCCCGGGCTTGGGAGTCAGAGGTCGTGGGTTCTAATCCTGGCTCTGCCACTTGTCAGCTGTGTGACTTTGGGCAAGTCTCTTAACTTCTCTGTGCCTCAGTTACCTCATTTGTAAAATGGGGATGAAGACTGTGAGGCCCACATGGGACAACCTGATTATGTTGTATCTACCACAGTGCTTAGCACATAGTAAGCACTTAAAAAATACCATAATTATTATTATCATTATATTAGTCGATGGGCTGACATCCTGACCCAGGTCAGCAGTAGAATGTAGGGCTTTGTTCTATGAGAACAACTGTTATCATGTTTGAGGTTTGCACTGCATGATGATATTTTGGCTTTTGCCTCCTTTTCTCTTGTTCTTTAGAAAGATATCTCCCTAAAGGCTGAGGAAGGGCTTTTGTGTGGATCATAAAACCTTTCAGTAAGGCTCAGGGAGCTCATGCTGTTGAAAGGTTGACATTTAGCCCATTGTAGAGGATGTTCAAATAGTTCAAACATCAGCCCACCAAGCCACTTGGCGAGTCAGACAACTCTAAGTAGCCCAGCCAACATTACCACTGAAATGAAAATGGATGGGACGACCATCCCTTCACCACCTGTTGACTTCCCATTTAGTGTGTGGGAGGGAAGCATGAGGCTTCACCAATGGAGGAATCATTGAGGCAGACTGAATATCAAAGCAAGGAGAAGTCCCTGGCATGAGAAACAACATTTTAAAAGTCTTTCTTCTGAAAAGAGCCAAAAGGAGTAAGGCGGAGAGGTGTGTGTGTTGACAGGGAGGAGGAGTGACTCAAGGTTCTCAAATCTCAGACAGAAGTTTTGACCCTAACAATCTAGAAATAAAAAAGTGGAGAAAACTCCCTGGAACTGAAGAATGAAAGGGTCAGAAAATAGACCCACCTGTCAAACACAATAATGGAGCAGGATTTGTTTTTCTGTTTTCAAAGAACCCCAGATAGCACTTTCCAGTAGAGCTTCTGAGAAATTTCAGCCTTCTGAACAACCATTCACAACAACTACTCCATTTGACAGAAAAGCAAAATTGAGGGGTTGCCTTTTTTTTTTTTATTGAACATTTTTTGAGAGAGATCATCCCTGTGAGAAAGCAGAGTTTGCAGGAGCTTGATGCTGCTGACCTGACCTTGCACCAGCTGGTGCAAACCTACACCTACTGGTATTCAAAAACTGTCAGGAGACACCACACCCGCCAAGGTGGATGGTTTTCATGACTTCCTGAGGCTATGGTTTTCCTGGAAGCTGGGGAACCAGAGAGGAGGTTAAAGCAATAGTTTAGCCATGGCGAGGCCAGAGTTTGTAACAGGATGGGAGCTGCTTTGGTAAAAAGGAAGGGTTGGATCTAGGAAATAGAAAAAGCTGTCACGATTTGGCAGGGGACTGGATGTGAGAGTTGAATGATTGCAGAGAGTTGTAAGTGAACCATAAGTGTTCCATGCATTGAGAGATAACACCCAGCCCTGACCTCTCTCCTTTTTTGCAGTCTCCTATTTCCTTCTACCTTCAATACATCTCTACTTGGATGTCCTGCTGACACCTCAAATTTAACACATCCAAAAGGAACTCATCTTCCCATCCAAACCCTGTCCTCCTCTAGTCTTTACTATCACTGCAGACAAATCCCAATCAGTCATATTTATTGAGCACTTACTGCGTGCAGAGCACTGTATTAAGCACTTGGGAGAGTAGAATATATCATCTTTCCCATCTCACAGGGCTGTAATGTTGGCATTATCCTTGACTCCTATCTTTCATTCAACCCTCATAGTCAATCCGTAACCAAATCCTGTCAGCTCTACCTTCATAGCATCACTTAAATCTGCCCTTTCCTCTCTATCCCAACTGGTACTATGCTGATAATAGTAATAATTGTGGTAATTATTAAGCGCTTACTGTGTGCCAGGCACTATACTTGTAGTGAGCCCGCAGCAAGCCATTTTATGAGTTACTGTTTTGATCCTGCCACCAATAACAGCGAAGAAGAAATTCGCAAAGGAACAAGGCTGAGCTACTCCAGGGCAGATCGTTGCAGAACAATCCATGGGGGCAGGGCACAGCAGGAGGGATCTTTCTCTCTCTCTTTCCCTGCTCTACCCAGTGATGGGCCTGGACCAAATAACAATGGCCACAAGGAGCCACTTCGATGCCCAAGTCAGATAAAGAGAATCACTTTGAATCGCACGTGGAGGGAAGCAGCTGGTGGAGGCTTGCAACTGCAGTAGCCGCGGTCCGCACCACCAGGAACAGACCAAAGAGCAGCAGAGCCGAGTCTCCAGGAACTTCTCCAAATCTGCCCATGAAGGATCAGTGGGCTGGGCTCCGTAGACCCGCTAACCAGTATTGGATATCTGTAGGAGTGGATATGAGTGAGTGTGTGTTACTCCCCGCCCCATCACCCATCACCCGTGCACTTGAGTTAAGAATTAAGTATAGGCTTCCACAATCACCTTGGTGGTTTGGCTTTCAGCTTAACTTGTCATGGTGCTTGCCCGGTCTAGAAAACTCCTGGTTAGTATGAGCCGAGGGCCCGTAACAGTATTAAGCTCTGGGTTGGTTACAAGCAAATCAGGTTGACACAGTCCCTGTCCCAGATGGGGCTCACAGTCACAATCCCCATTTTAACGAGGAGGCAACTGAGGCCTAGAGAAGTGAAGTGACTTGCCCAGGGTCACACAGTAGACAAGTGGTGGAGCTGGGATTTGAACCTGTGAACTTCTAGCTCCCAAGCCCATGCTCTATCCTCTATGTCATGCTGCTGCTACAAGCACTTATCTTACCTCCCACCATGACCACTGCATCAGCCTCCTAAATGACCTCCCTGTAGCCTGTGTCTCGTCATTATAGTTCATACCTCACTCTGCTGCCTGGATCTTTTTTCTAAAAGAAGTTCAGTTAATGTCTCTCCACTCCTCATAAACCTCCAAGGGTTGGTCACCTACCTTTGCATTAATCAGAAACACCTTACTATTGGCTATAAAGCACTCGATCATTTCACCCCCTTCATAACTTAGCTGGTTGACTTCCTACTACAATCCAGCCCACATACTTCCTTCCTCCTAAGCCGCTTTCCTCACTATCGCTCAGTATCATCTATCTCACTGGCTACCTCTTGGCCACCTTCTCTCTCTGGCTTTGAACTCCTTCCTCCTTCAGATGTGAGAGACCACCATTCTCCCCAATTTCAAAACCTTATTAAAATCACCACCAAGGTGACCGCGGAAACCTATCCTTAATTCTTAACTCACATGCAAGGGTGATGGGGCGGGGAGTAACACTTACTCAAACACTCACTCATACCCACTCTTACAAATGTTCTGTACCGGTTTGCCAGTCAAGGGAGCTAGACCAACTGATCCTGCGTGGGCAGGTTTGGAGGCCTTCCCTCACTGAACCCTCACTTCCCCTACTCCCATTACCTCTGTGTTGCATAAGCACTTGGATCTGCACCCTGTAAGTACTTGATATTCACCCCATCCTCTGCCCCATAGCACTTCTGTACAGATCCATAATGGATTTTACTGCCTGTCTCCCTTCTAGACTGTAAGCTCCTGGTAGGCAGGGAACATGCCTACCAACTTTGTGGTTCTGAACTCTCTCAAGCATTTTTTATGATCCTCTCTACACAGAAAACACTCAATAAATACCACTGATTGATTGATCAAAACCTGATATTCTGGGCTACCCAAGGGCTCAGCAAAATCTATGATTCGCAACAGTGTGCGTGGCTGCACAGTTCTAAATGAACTTATTGCCACTAATAACTTTTCTAGATTGACTTCATAATTAGGTTCTAAGGTTCAAGTAGAGTTGGAAATATGTAAATCGGTGAATTTAAATCGGCGGTAAACCTCCTCGCACCCCATCTCCACAGAAGATCGTCTACAGCTCTTTGCAGCTTTGAATGAGCTGACTGGGCCAAATGGTTCAGGAGGAGAATAAAACCAACAAAAGCAAGATGCGTGTGTATGGGAAGCTTATCTTTCACATTACTTAAATTATTTGTTGATCATGGATTTGCTGAAATCCCTCATAGCAAGAAATGCCTACATTCACTTTGAACTCCTTCCTTTAGCTGACCATGGAAATTTGAGTTGAATGAAGTGAAGCCCCTCAAAGTAGGGGAACCTGAGAGTGGGTGCTTGACGGCTCAACTGTCTTTGACACTGAGAAACACCCCCTACTCCCAGAAACAATATCAAACCTTTATGCTTCTGAGACTCTCTTCTCCTCCTACTTCTCTGGCCACTCTCAGTCTCATTCATCAGTTCTTCCTATGTCTGCACCCCTTACTAATATTGTGGGGCTCCCAAAGCTCAATTCCAAGTGATCTTCAATTCTCAACTACACCTACTCTCCTGGGGAGCTTATCCTCTTCTATGACTCTACTATTAGTTTTCTGCAGATCTACCTCATTAATTTTGACTTCTCTCCTTCTCTGCAATCTCTCATTTCCCTCTGCCTCCAGGACATCTCCCGTATGACTTTCTCATCGCTATTCACAATACTACCATCCTGCCTCTCTCACAAGCCAGCAACTATAGCATTATCCATTCTTTCAACCCACATATTCAATCAGTTACCAAATCGTGTCCTGTCTTTCAATTCCTCCCCTTCCTTTCCACCTAAACTGACACCACACTGATCCAAGTACTTAATAATAATAATGATAATAATAATAATGGTATTTGTTAAGCTCTTACTATGTGCCAAGCACTGTCCTAAGCATTGGAATAGATACAAGGTTATCAGGTTGTCCCACATGGAGCTCACAATCTTAATCCCCATTTTTCCAATGAGGTAACTGAGGCCCAGAGAAGGGAAGTGACTTGCCCAAAGTTACACAGCTGACAAGTGGTGGAGCTGGGATTCGAACCCATGACCTCTGACTCCCAAGCCCATGCTGTTTCCGCTAGGCCATGCTGCTTCTTGATTACTGCATCAGTCTCCTCTCTGGCTTCAGTCACTCTTCTCTCCAATCTATATTTCATTCTCCTTTCCGAATCCTATTTCTGAAACACCTCTCCACTCCTGGAAAATCCATTCTTCTCCACCTCAGTCAATCATATTTATTGAGCGCTTACTGTGTTCTGGGCAATGAAATAAGAGCTTAGGAGTGTCCAACACAACAATGTAATAGACACATTTGCTGCCCACCTCAAGCTGAAATTCCTATTGGCTTTAAAGCACCCAATCAGCTCTTTCTCCTTCACTTATCCTAACAGTAATATGAGAGGAGTTAGGATAAATATCACATATTACAGCCCAGTTCCCATGCCTTGCTCCACTCAAGTCAACTTATTCACGTGGTCTTTTTTTCAGTTTTCTCTCCACAGTCCTATTATTCACACACACCCTCCCTTTCACAACCAGCAGACTGCTGATCTCCCCATTTTCAAAGCCCTTCTGAAGTCACAGCTCCTCCAGAAGACCTTTCCTAATTAGTCTCTCATCACCCCACTCTATTTCCTTCCCACTGACATTTGAACACTTCCATGCTACCTAAACATTTGGATAATGGCTGAAGCTCTGATTTCAGATCTTCGGACTCTGTTGTTCCATCTTATCTGGAATGCATTTCAGAATTTGCCTCTCCCACTAAATGGCAAGTTCCTTGAAGGCAGGGTTCATGTACAATAACTCTATTGCACCCTCTCAAATGTTTAATACCGTGGGCCATACAGAGTAAGCTCTCAAAAAATACCACTGAATGATTAGGTTGCATGAATGTGTCTATGTGTGTTTATTCAAATCCCAGTGATTCTACATGACTTACCTAGATCATATAATATCATTTGTCACCATTAACAGTCCTGTGTTCCATCCCCTCCTAAAAATGTTTGGGTCCCTGAGAAATTTATGAAGATTTTAGGATTCTTTCCCAACGATCTGTCAAGCTCAATAGAATAAGAGAGCTATTGTCTGATTTTTACTACAATTACCAATGGAGAAGAGCTGGGTCTGTACTAAGTCTAATCGTCTTCAACCGATTCTGCACAGCCATGCTCAACAATTCATTCATTCATTCATTCAATAGTATTTATTGAGCGCTTACTATGTGCAGAGCACTGTACTAAGTGCTTGGAATGTACAAATCGGTAACAGATAGAGACAGTCCCTGCCCTTTGATGGGCTTACAGTCTAATCGGGGGAGACAGGCAGACAAGAACAATAGCAATAAATAAAATCAAATAAGGCATTTGGAAGTTTGTGTCAGAGTTTGATTCTGATCTTCTGGGAAACTCCTCTAACTCACAAGCTAAGAGATCAACCAAAGTTTCAGTCATGAAGGAACTCTTTCCCACTGATTACTGTATCCTGCAGCAAAGCTTTGGGGAGGCAACATGACCTGGAAGAAAGAGCTGGGGTCTGAGAATTAGAAGACCCAGTTCTAGCCCCTGCTCATCCACTGGCCTGGTTTGTGATTTGGGCAAACCACTCACCACACTCTGCCTCAGTTTCCTCTTCTATAAATTAGGGGCACTAAGGCCTCATTTTCCCTAGTTTTTAGACTGTGAGCCTCCTGAGGGAGAGGGACTGTATCCAAACTGATTATCTTGACTCTATACTGGCTCTTAGTACAGTGTTTTGGTCCATAGTAAGCATGTGATAATAATGATAATACTAATAATAACAGCTATTATTAGATCAATACAACTAGAAGTAGATTTTTAAATGGCCCCACATAACACAATTGGCAAATACCAAGTCCACCAAGGGCCAGTCTATACATGCACAACGATGTGGATGTGTCTGGGTTGTGCATGCTGAAATTGACCAACGGACCATGCTTCACAGCGTGATTTCATCTTCAACTACATAGGGCAACATTTCTTTCTCTCCCCGACCCTCTCCCTCTCCCTCATCATTGGATCAATACCCATAGAAGCGGATTTTAAAATAGTCCTATGCACCACAGTTGGCAAACGTCAAGTCCAGCAAGTGACAGGATGTGGATGTGTTTTGGTCATGTCATGCTGGCTGACAGTAACCAACAGACCAAATTCACAGTGATTTCATCTTCAAACCAACAGGACACCTTCCATCTCCCCCACCCCCGCCATCTCCTTCTCTTCCTCTTCCCCCTTCTCTCTTTCTCTCTCTCTTTCACTCCATCTTTCTCTCTCCATCTGGCCAGCCATGCTAGGCCCATTGCTTTGAACCCCACTCTTCTGCTTTCAGATGTCATTCCTTCAGCTTTTTCCTAATAATAATTGTAGTATTTGCTAAGGGCTTTTTTACATGCCAAGAACTGTATTGAGCACTAGATTCAAGATGTCATGCCAGATACAGTCCCTGCCCCACATGGGGCTCACAGACTAAGTAGGGTGGAGAACAGTATTGAACCCTCATTTTAATACAAGGAAACTGAGGCCTAGAAAGTTAAATGACTCACCCAAGGTCACACAGCAGAGTCACTATGATAGCTCAGGTCCTCTGACCTCGAGGCCTGTACTCTTTCTCCTAAGTCTTATTAGAGCATGGGCCTGGGTTCTAATCCTGCTCTGTTCCTTGTCTGCTTGTGTGACCTTGGGCAAGTCACTTCACTTCCCTCTGCCTCAGTTACTCATCTGTAAAATGGGGATCGAGACTGTGAGCCCCACATGGGACAGAGAGTGTGTCCAACTTTAGTTGGTTGTATCCACCCCAGTGCTTAGTAGAGTGCCTGGCACATAGTAAGTGCTTATCACTGGGTCCATGACAGACATACAGCCCCTTTTTCCTCAATGCCTTCTCCAAAGGTTGGCCGAGGGAGGGTGGCAAAGGGTAGGAGGTTGAATAATAATGATAATGGTATTTGTAAAGTGTTTACTATGTGTTAAGCACTGTTCCAAGCACTGGGGTAGAAACAAGTTAATCAGGTTGGATCCGATCCCTGTTCCACATGGGGCTCGCAGTCTTAATCCCCACTTGACAGATGAGGTAACTGAGGCACAGAGGAGTTAAGTGACTTAATATCTGCTTCTTCTGCCCATCCACTTTTCAAACCCTCAGTCTTCCTGGCATGGAGAGAGGTCATAACTCCATGTATTCGTTTGTATTCATTATTTCTATGTCCTTCTCCCCATTTAGAATGGGAGCTCTTCAAGAGCAGAGGATATAATTTATCATGGCTCAGTGGAAAGAGCCCGGGTTTGGGAGGCAGAGGTCATGGGTTCGAATCCCTGCTCTGTCACTTGTCAGCTGTGTGACTGTGGGCGTCACTAAACTTCTCTGTGCCTCAGTTCCCTCATCTGTAAAATGGGGACTAAGATTGTGAGCCTCACTGGGACAATCTGATTACTCTGTGTCTACCCCAGCGCTTAGACCAGTGCTCTGCACATAATAAGCGCTAACAAATATCAACATTATTATTACTATTATTAGTATTATTAACTTTTGTTGAGGTTTTATCATGTGAAGAGCACTGCATTAAGCACTTGGGCAAATACAATACAGTAAAATTGGTAAACAGAATTCTTGTCCTCTAGAAACTTACAGTGTAGTGATGGACACAGACATTAAAATAAATTATAAATAGGGGAAACAGGAGAGTATAAGAATAATTAGAATAATTATGGCATTTTTTAATTCTCTTAATATGTATCAAGCACTGTACTAAGAGCTGAGGTAGAGACAAAGTAGTCAGGTTGAAACAGTCTCTATCCTGCATGGGGCTCACAATCTAAGTAGAAAGGAGAACAGTTACTGAATTCTCATTTTACAGATGAGAAGGTTGAGACATTACGTTACTTGCATAAGGCCACATAGCAGGCAAATGGTGGAACCGGGATTAGGATCCTCTGACTTCCTGAGCCATGCTCTTTCCACTAGGCCACACCTCCGGTGACTATCAAAGTGCTTAAGCGTGCTGTGGGGCAGGGATGAGGAAACAGTCAAAGTATTTAAGTGGTATTGACCAAGTGCATAAGTGTCACAGAAGGGAGGATGAATAGATGAGAAAATGAGGGGTTTGACAGGGAAGACCTCTTAGAGATGTGATTTCAGGAAGGTTTTCAAGATGGGAAGAGTGGTGGTCTGTCGGATATGTAGGGGGAGAGAGGTCCGAGCTAGAGGAAGAAGGTCATTGGCGAGACAGACTGGAAGGAGGTACAGTGAACAGGTTAGGGTTAGAGGAGCAGAGGGTGCAGGCTGGGTTTTAGCGGGAGGTTAGGTAGAAAGGGAAAAGTTGACTGAGTGCTCTGAAGCCAACGGGAAGGGGCTTCTCTTTTCTGCAGAGATGAATGGGTAGTTATTGGAGGTTGAGGAGTGAGAAGGTGTGGGCTGATCTTTTATATAAATATGATCCCAGTGCCTAAGTGAAGCACGGACTGAAGAGAGGAGAAAGACTGAAGAGAGGTGAGCAGGGAGGTTGATGCATCAGAGAAGGTGGGGTTATCATAGGTATTTGCACTAACATGGTAATGGTTTGTAAGGAGAAGAAGGGACAGGATGGACTGTAGGTTGGATGAGACAGATGGTTCTCTCAAGGTGATGGGCATCTTTTGCTTCTATTGTACTCTCAAGCACTTGATGATGATGGTATTTAAGTGCTTACTTTGTGTCAAGCACTCTTCTAAGCACTGGGGTAGAGACAAAGGTAATCAGGTTGGGTACAGTCCTAGTCCCGCATGGGGCTCACAGTCTTCATCCCCCATTTTAATAATAATGTTGGTATTTGTTAAGCGCTTACTATGTGCAGAACACTCGTCTAAGCGCTGGGGGAGACACGGGGAAATCAGGTTGTCCCACGTGGGGCTCACAGTCTTTATCCCCATTTTACAGATGAGGTAACTGAGGCGCAGAGAAGTTAAGTGACATTCCCACAGTCACCCAGCTGACAAGTGGCAGAGCTGGGATTAGAACCCAGGTCTTTGTGACTGCCTGATCCATGCCCTATCCACTATGCCATGCCTCTATATATGAGTGTGCTGAGAATGGGTACAGATAAGTTCTTAAGGGCAAGATTTGGCAGTTTGTATGGCACAGTGTGGTTTGGTGGAAAGAGCATGGGCCTGGGAGTCAGAGGTCGTGGGTTCTAATCCAGGCTCCGCTACTTGTCTGCTTTGTGACCTTGGGCAAGTCACTTCACTTCTCTGGGCCTCAGTTACCTCATCTGTAAAAATGGGGGTTAAAAAATGTGAGCCCCACGTGGGACAATCTGATTACCCTGTATCTACCCCAGCGCTTAGAACAGGGCTCAGCACATAGTAAGCACTTAACAAACACCATAATTATTATTTTGAGAAGCAGCGTGGCTCAGTGGAAAGAGCCCAGGCTTGGGAGTCAGAGGTCACGGGTTCGATTCTCGGCTCGGCCACTTGTCAGCTATGTGATTGTGGGCAAGTCACTTAACTTCTCTGTGCCTCAGTTACCTCATCTGTGAAATGGAGATTAACTGTGAGCCTCACGTGGGACAACCTGATTCCCCTGTATCTACACCAGCGCTTAGAACAGTGTTCGGCACATAGTAAGCGCTTAACAAATACCAACATTATTGTTATTATTATTAACTTCTCTGTGCCTCATTTACCTCCTCTGTAAAATGGAGAGGAAGACTGTGAGCCCCTCATGGGACAACCAGATTACCTTATATCTACCCCAGTGATTAGAACAGTGCTTGGCATGTAGTAAGTGCTTAACAAATACCATTATTATTATTAAAATAATAATGGTTGCTGCTCATCAATTGGAAAATATTATCTTTCTGGCATCACACACATATGCAGGGATGAAGAAGTCTTAACCTCAATGTTGTCATTTCCAAATGTCTTTTTGCTCACTCTCTGTTCATCTAACTACGCATAAACATTCCATGTTCTTCCTATCAGGGGATGATGGGGAAGCAGCGTGGCTCAGTGGAAAGAGCCTGGGCTTCGGAGTCAGAGGTCATGAGTTCAACTTCCGGCTCTGCCACTTGTCAGCTGTGTGACTGTGGGTGAGTCACTTCACTTCTCTGTGCCTGTTACCTCATCTGTAAAATGGGGATTAAGATTGTGAGCCTCACATGGGACAACCTGATTACCCTGTATCTCCCCCAGCGCTTAGAACAGTGCTTGGCACATAGTAAGCGCTTAACAAATGCCAACATTATTATTATTAGTAGACAATCACTGTCTTTCTGTGCTGGTGAATAAGGAGTCAAATGAGTGATGCACTGTGTCTCCTACAATATCTCTCACTCTCACACACACAGACACACTCCTTGGGTTTGTGAAAACAGCCACCAGCACTATTTTATTTTATTTTATCCTTATTTTTTAATAGATATTCGTTAAGCACTTATCCTGTACTAGGCACTGTACTAAGCGCTGGGATAGATGCAAACTAATCAGGTTGAACACAGTCCCTGTCCCACATGGGGCTCACAGTCCTAATCCCCTTTTTACAAATGAGGTAATGGAGGCACAGAGGAGCAAAGTGACTTGCCCAAGGTCACGCAGCAGACCAGTGGAGTAGTGGGATTAGAACCCAGGTCCTTCCAACTTCCAGGCCCCTATTCTACCCATTAGGTCATGTTGCTCCTCCTTGTTTCAAAACCTCCCAGAGCCTTGGTCATTACACTCCTGACTGCTTCCTACCAGGGAAATCTGTCTAGCGATGTTTCCTTTCAGAATTTTTACCTCAGTGCTGGTACACTAGAAGCCAAACAGGAAGGAAGTGTGTGACCAATCATGCCTCCTCTCTAGGTTCTCCAATTTTGCCCTAGCTGGGTCTCCCTACACTTATTTAAACTGTGAGCCCGTCATTAGGCAGGGATTGTCTCTATCTGTTGCCGAATGGTACATTCCAAGCGCTTAGTACAGTGCTCTGCACATAGTAAGCACTCAATATATACTATTGAAAGCCGCTTTCACCCTGTAAATTGTAAACTTCTCCACTAAACTTTAAGCTCTACGAGGTCACGGGTCGCCTCCCTATTGTATTGTAGAACAGTGCTCTCAAAACGGTAAACGCTCAATAAATACCATTGATCGATTGAATAAATACTATCGATTAATTGATCGGATAAATACTGTTAAATGATTAATTGAATACCTCTTACCTTTCAAAACCAGTTTCCTTTAGAAGCAGCGTGGCTCGGTGGAAAGCCTTGGGAGTCAGAGGTCGTGGGTTTGAATTCCTGCTCCGCCACTTGTCTGCTGGGTGACTTTGAGCAAGTCACTTCACTTCTCTGGGCCTCAGTTCCCTCGTCTGTAAAATGGGGATGAAAACTTTGAGTCCCAAGTAGGACAACCTTAATACCTTGTATGTATCCCAGTATTTAGGTCAGTGCTTGGCACATAGTAAGCACTCAACAAATGCCATCATCATTATTATTATAACCTAAGTGGAATGCAAATTCCCTCAAAACTGGGGCCACTGAGTAAAAGCTCCTTAAATGTCAGGGGGCACCAGAGAGTAATATTTGCATTTTAAAATAAATGGGCATTTTTTCACGGAAGTCCAGCCTTTAGTTTCCTCTTCTCCCACTCCCTTCTGTGTCCCCCTTGTATTTGGATTTGCAACCTTTACTCACCCTTCCCTCAGCCCCACAGCACTTATGTACATATCTGCAATTGATTTATTTATACTAATTCCTATATTCCTATCTAGACAGCAAGCTCATTGTGGCCAGGAAACATGCCTAGCAACTCTATACACAGCAAGCACTAAATAAATGATCAATCGATTGAAGTTTATTTTATAGGAAATATTCCTGGGGCACTTGCACGGGTTTAGTTCCTCATTGTCTTACCTCAGATGAACTTTTCTGAATCATCAAACAAGATTAAATAATTCTTTGTGGGAAGTATCTGGCTTCTGAGAGAAGCAGACTCACTTCAGAGAAATGATCTTTTCCAAGATCCCAATCTCATCAGTGTCGGTTGTATTCTTCCTCAGTGGATTGGAACAAGAGTATTCCTCATCAAAATAATAGTGAAGTATCCAAAGGAAAAAAATACTCAGAAAAGCAGGATGGAGGAGAGAATAAGAAAAAAGAGCAAAAGACAAGCTGAAGTGTCTAGATTTGAACTGGGAAGGAGAGGAGAGTTCTGGGTACTACTATTACTACTGATAATAATGACAATATTATTGTCATTATTATTGACAATAATAATAAAGGTGGTATTTGGTAAGTCCTCAGTATGTGTCAAGCACTGCACTGCTTTCTGGGTTACATAAAGGAAAAGATAATTCAGGGGGCTCTTTATCATTAAAAAGTAAAACTAACTCCCACATTAACTGACCTTTCAAACATTACTGTCCCTTTCATTTGACCAAAATAACCCTTCATTTCCCTGTTTGAAAATGCTTTTCACTCTGTGTTCAAAGCCAGCACCTGAAAATATACTATCCTACATTTTGAGAGATCTCAAAACACCATTATGTTCACTCGCATAAGTTTGCCTTACAATTTGAATTTGAAATTTTGAACGTATTTTACAACCATTTAAAATAATAGTCAAATATCACTAGGGCAGGGTGGGTTATCCAGTAATGATATTAGGACTTTCTTTAACAGTAAAGTAATTGCTTTCTCAATCTGCCCAAGGCAAGGTGAACTCTAATGCCTCGTCAAGATTTATACCTATATATTGTGCAGTAGAGGAGCATTCGCACGACCGTTTTAAGTATCGCCACCCCTCTGCACATTTTCTGTAATCAGGGGAGCAACTCCAGGACACTGTCCTGATAATCTGGGAAATAAAGCCGAATGAAACAGCGGCACAGAGGCCCCAAGGCTGCTGTGAGAGACGGCTGACGGAGAGTCTCAGGAGAACTGACAACATTCTCACTTTTGGCCCGTCCGTCTGTGCTGCCCGAGCACATGCCCCACTTTGTTGATGCTCGTTCAGTTTCACCGAGTCTTAATCATAATGTGCAACTCATAAAATGGAATCATTCTCTAGCATCTGGAGCCCTGGGTTTACCTTCCTTAGCTGAACATAAATAAAAACCTTTGGACATTTGAAGAGTGTAATTATATCACAGAAAGGAAGGGCAATTGTCTTTGGTATTTTCCTGCACATAGAAAAGGAAGATCCTAGATATGATACCCCAGGACTGTCACTAAATGTCATTGTTTTTAGTTACCCCTCTCATTTTCATTTTGGGCCGATACGTCTTAGTTGACCTTAGGTCCACTGAATCCCTCCTCCAAAAGTCCTGAAAGAGAATAGAAGTCAAGGGGACGATACTAAAATGATCTTGGAAGCATTTCTTTGCTTCAGGTCATGTGTGTTTGGATCTGGTGTTTTGGATTTTGTTTCTGAGGTAATAATGCTCGTACACAAGTCCCAGATTGCACTTTGATATTGGAACAACACACTAATGGTCTCATATACCTTTATTGAAGAAGTAATACTTAAGAAACTTCCTGAAAAGAAAATCATAATTAGATTTTTCATTTGAGTGGAGGTCTATGCTAATTGCATTCCTCCTCATCATCATCACCAGGATTTCTGAGCACCTTTTTTGCCCAGAGCACTGTATTATGTGTTTGGGGACACACACAAGAAGTATTATATAATCCTGGCACTCGAGAAGCTTAACCAGCTTGAAGCCAGTGAGCATCAAGGATTGTGACGATGACTGAATTCTATTCCATGCCCCTGCCTCGCTAAGAATGGAGAGGAAAGATTTATGGCTTTTCTCTGAGGCCATTCCCTAGCTACCTTTTCCCGTGAGTTAAAAGATCCAGTTTTCTTTTCCACGGAGGTTCTGCCTTTAGGCCTTCCCCAGAATAAGCATAATCTTTGGTTTGTGGCATTGTGCTTATTCTGTTACTTTTAGCTTTTCTTGAAATATATAATTCATAAATTGTGCTTCCAACCCTTTTCTGGAAGTTACATTTGTGAATTATTTAACCCTGAATTGGTATAGACTGGAACCATGGAAATTCCGTAGTGCTTAACCATTGACTCAGGGTAGATGCTGATATTAATTAAATCAGATTAGTACCAAAAAATCAATGGTATCTACCAGAATCATTCTGAATAAATCTTTATCCAGCAATATGCTTTATTTCAGAGTCTCTTTGTTTTCCTGGATTTTAATAATGTTGGTATTTGTTAAGCGCTTACTATGTGCCAAGCACTGTTCTAAGCACTGGGATAGACACAGGGTAATCAGGTTGTCCCATGTGAGGCTCACAGTCTTAATCCCTATTTTACAGATGAGGGAACTGAGGCACAGAGAAGTTAAGTGACTTGCCCACAGTCACACAGCTGACAAGTGACAGAGCTGGGATTTGAACCCATGACCTCTGACTCCCAAGCCCGTGCTCATTCCACTGAGCCACACTACAAGAAATCTGCGATGGAGAGGTAAAGTTTTTGGTTTCCAAGTTAGTACATGCTTCAAGATAGTGATTTTCAATCCCAAAATATAGCATTTGTTTTATGGCATTACCTCATTTTGTATTTCTTTTTCTCCTCAGGAAAATGGTTCTGACACTAAATGTGCCTTATAAGAGAAATTACATTAACTTGCAAAATCCACTGTTATTTTCTATGTACGTAAATAGAAACATCATGGTCATCTGAGACTCTTATTTGTCCTATCACTACACTGACAATGTGTTTAGCTATTGGAGGCTGGGCCGTAACAATATGTCCAAACCAAATTGGAGAGTACCATTGAAATTTTGTGTTGAGAAGCCACGTGGCCTAATGGACAAAGCATGGTCCTGGGAGTCGGAAGAACCTGAGTTCTAATCCCAGCTCCACCGCATGTCTGCTGGGTGATCTTGGGCAAGTCACTTTATTTGTTTTACTTTATTGTGCCTCAGTTACCTCATCTGTAAAATGGGGATTAAGCTTGTGAGCTATATGAGGGACAGGGACTGTGTCCAGTCTGATTAGCTTGTATCTACCCCAATGCTTAATACAGTGCCTGGCACAAATTCCATAAAAAAACCAACAAAAAATCTAGAGTATGGGGTCAAGGGACAGCCCTGAGAGAAGGACACGTTGGGTATTCGATGCAGCGAGGGTATAGGGACTCCAGGAAGGATCAGGTCTGTGGCCTTTCCGTTCCCATTGCAATTGATTTTCACTTTGAAAAGAATCCTCTAAGGAAGGTCCACCCTCACCCTTTAAAGGACCCCTTTTTTGGGAACCAGTGCCAGAGGACCCGAGGAGTAGATGAAATGGAGATCCTTCTATCATTTTCTTTGGCAGGAAGGGTCATGTCCACTGCTCTAAAGTCTGGCTAGTGTTTCACTTGAGCACATCAAGAAACTGAAGCAGGCCTGGTAGTGTTCAATGTTCACACCCACTTGCAGTCCTGAGATAATGATGGTTTATGGACTCTAAACTATTCAGGAATCCACCCCAACTCCTCAGATAAAGTCTTAGGCAAGACAAGCTGCAGGGATCCCCCCAAGGGATCCAATTAAGCCTGAATGTCTATTAACTCTGAGACTTTCCCTAGATCCTGGAGAAGCAGCGTGGCTCAGTGGAAAGAGCCACTGAGCACGGGCTTCGGAGTCAGAGGTCATGGGTTCGAATCCCGGCTCGGCCACTTGTCAGCTGTGTGACTGTGGGCAAGTCACTTAACTTCTCTGCTTACCTCATCTGTAAAATGGGGATTAAGACTGGGAGCCCCACGTGGGACAACCTGATTCCCCTGGGTCTACCCCAGCGCTTAGAACAGTGCTGTGCACATAGTAAGCGCTTAACAAATACCAACATTATTATTATTATCCTGCCCAACAGTGCTGTTTGGCCCTGTTGTTTCATCATCATCATCATCATCATCATCATCATCTTTATCCCAATAATTTATTTCAATACCTACAAAGAAATGGGACTAGTGCTGACCACTGGAAATGTGACTTGGAAAATAATTAAGACCTACTCTCCGGTCCACAAGAAACTCAAAATATAATGGGGGAAAGTCAGGCAAGATTGATAGCAATGAAAATAAATTTTTCAAAGGGGAAACAATAAAACTCATCAATTTAAAGGTATCAGTGATAAACCATTTAATAGCTATTTACTGCCTGGAAGGGTAAGTTGTCAGTCACCTCAACACTTTAGGACAAACCACCCTCTATGAAAGACTTGCTACGACTTTCTAAACATGACAACTGTGGCGTAGCCAAGTTTCCTATCATCCCCTCCCAGATGATTGACGGGAAAGAAAAGGAGGAGAATGGGGAGATGATTTTTTTCTTATGTTGGTGGGGAAATTTATCACCTCTGCTTCACTGTAATCCCCTCCAGCACTTAGTACAGTGCTCTGCATCAAAAAGTGATTGGATGATAAAGGAGGGTCACTTTGGTCAGCACAATTCCCTTAGATGGGTATTCTGGGCCTGGAGAAGCTGCACAGATGACCCTGATTGCAGGAAGGGGACTTCAGGGGAGAGTTAGGAATCCTTCATTACCCAATCCTGTTGGTTTCTTCTCCACAACGTTTCCGGGATCTGCCCCTTTCTCTCCATCCAGTCAGCCTCCATGTTCATCCAGGGATGACCCCGCTCGCTGATTTCCCTGCCTCCAGTCTGTCCCTTCTCTTGTCCCTTCTCTAGTCCATACTTCACTCAACTGCTTGGGTCATTTTTCTAAAACTACATTCTGCACCCGTCTCCCCACTCCTCAAGATGGCCACTTCCAAGATTCCTGGTTAGTTATGGATCTGCTAAAACATTTAATTCTTTAAAACGGATAGAACATGAAACTCCAATTAATACCATTTACAGAGGAGTTTGAATTGTTACTGAGAATGAATAGAATCTATTTAGATATAGCGTGGCAATTGTGCTATCTCATCATTCGATAGCTTTAAACTATTTG
The DNA here is from genome assembly GCF_004115215.2 of Ornithorhynchus anatinus. NCBI lineage: Eukaryota > Metazoa > Chordata > Mammalia > Monotremata > Ornithorhynchidae > Ornithorhynchus > Ornithorhynchus anatinus. The sequence continues at coordinate 92,229,264 of NC_041731.1, forward strand.
AGGTCCCAAAGCAAAATGGTTATCTGGTACTCCAGAGATTGGGCAAGTCACTTGACTTCTTTGTGCCTAGGTTCCCTCATTTGCAAAGTGAGGATTCACTACCTGTTCTCCCCCCTACATTGACTGGGAGCCCCGTGTGGGTCCTGATTATTTTGGATCTACCCCAGTGCTTTGTATTCATTCATGCATTCATTCAATAGGATTTATTGAGTGCTTACTTGGCACATAGTAAGTGCTTAACAAATACCATTATCATCATTATTATTAGTATTACTGATAGTATGGATTTCTGTTTAACAAAAGACAGATATCAACTGAAAGGTACCAATTTGGTGTAAATAGGCATATGATGGAAATATTCTTTCTTTTTCCATTCACCAATGATGAAGCAAATCAGGACCACTGAATAGACTCAGTCCTGTTCAACTGAATTCTATAATACCATTCTTGAATAAGCCATAAAGTTCATGGAAACTGATGCCAGAATCTTCTTCTAACTCACTGGTAGAAACTTTTTCAACACAACAGACTTCAGGCATCATGAAAAGTCTTGGAGATAGATAACTATGAAAGCTGAATGTGGGTAGCTGTGCTCTGGAGACACACACACATGCACAAAAATGTAGATGATGGTATATACCAAGAAAAAGAGATCCAAAGGTCATTAATTGAAGAAACTTGTAATATACAGTAGTAACACATTTAAAGAAAAATTTGTGATTCATCTCTTTGATTATAAAGGCTATTCATTAGCCTATAAGCTATATAGTATGAAGTTTTATTGAACACCTTGACAATCATTATTGCAGACATATTCGATGATGAAAATACATAAATCTAAATATTATATGTAAATATTTATTTTTAAAATTGCCATGATAGCTAAAATGTGGAAGGAGTTTTGCAGAGATCAAGATTATAACTTTAAAAAAGAATGATGAATGAAATTCAGTTGGAATGTGTGGCAAAAGGAATTCTGTTTTTCTACTGGAGACTTACTTATCAGAAGCAGTTGTGGCTTAGTGGATAGAGCTCTGTTCTGGGAGACAGAAGGACCTGGGTTCTAATCCTGCATCCATCACATGTCTGTGTGACTTTGGGCAAGTCCCTTCACTTTCTTTGGCCTCAATTACCTCATCTGTAAAATGGGGATTAAGAATGTGAGCTCCATATGGGACAGGGACAGTGTCCAACCTGATTAGCTTGCATCTAGCCCCATGCTTGGCACATAGTAAACACTTAACAAGTACCATAATTATTAATTATGATTATGATTTGATTGTAATGGAGGCCAGTCAAATTTATTTCCCACAGGCTATATTTCTCCAGATATCACTTCAGTACTTCTATATCAACTTTGTACTTATCTCCAGAACATTTCCAGAATTCAGTCCTTCCTCTTCATCCACACTATCACACTGCTTGAAGCACGTGCCCTATCCTGTCTTAGTTACTGCGTCGGCCTCCTAGATGATCTCACTGCCTCTAGCCTTCTATCCTCTCCACTCCATGATATACTTTGCGGCCCAGATCATCTTCCTAAAAAAAAAACAACACATGAAGTGCAGATCTTCCCACTCCTTTAGTGCTTACAATTTATACTCTATCCCTGCACTGAGCACACTCATCATCAAATTCAAGGCAATTAATCAACTCCCACTTACTTATCTTCCCTCCTTTCCCTCTACAACCAGCCCACACACTTTTCTCCTCTAATTTCCACCTACTCGTTGTCCTTCATTCTTATCTCACTCACCGTCAACCCCTGGCTCGACAACACCGTCAACACCCACTGCCCTCCACATATGTCTCGCCCCTCCACTCCATACCTCACTCGGCTGCCAGGCTCATTTTTCGACAGAAACGTTCAGGTCATGTTTCCCCACTCCTCAAGGAACCCCAGCAATAGTAATAGCAGGAGCAGTCATCTCAGTAATAGATGTGTCAGTAGTAGAAGTGATAATTGTAATAATAGTGAGGGTATTTGTTAAGCGCTTACTATGTGCCAAGCACTGTTCTAAGCCCAGGAAATACAAGCTAATCAGGTTGTCCCTGGTGGAGCTCATAGTCCTCATTTTCCAGATGAGGTAACTGAGGCCCAGAGAAGTTAAGCGGCTTGCCCAAGGTCACACGGCAGACAAGTGGCGGAGCCGGGATTAGAATTCATGTCCTCTGACTCCCAAGACCGTGCTCTTGCCACTAAGCCAAGACTCGGCAACATGACAAGATCGACTCTTCCATGTACTCAGTCCCACCAGCTAAAAGCTTGGGTATTCACACCACTCCCCTACATCCCTACCACAACCTCACTTATATAGATATCCTATACTCCTTTGATTACTTTACCTCTAATTTATTTTAATGTCTTTCTCTCCCGTTGGACTTTAAGCTCCTTAAGAGCAGGGATTTTGTCTATCAACTGTGTTGTACCTTCTCAAGCACGCAATAAAGTGCTGCAGGCAAAATTATGTTCAATAAATTCTGTTGATTGATTAAGAGAACTACATTATACTCTCCCTAGCACTTAATACAGTGCTCTGCCCAAAGTAAACACTCCATAAGTCTTATTGATTGATTAATCAATTGATTGGACTGTTTTATTACTTACATTAACTTTGGTATGGAAAGCCAGATGGTTCGGATAACCGGCTTTCCACTGCATGATAGCCATTAAGAAACTGAAATTGACATGATTTGGGGGAGGACCCAGCGGATATCTAAAACTAAATTTCTGGGGATGAATGGCAGCCTCAGAATCTTGGTTTAGACAGCGTATTCCATTCTTAAAAACACTTGACAAGGTAACATGGGGAGGAGTGACATAGTAATAATGGAGTTCAATCTTAAACCTCTGAGGCATAAAGTCTGTCTCTTCAACACTGCCTTATTGTAATACAGTTCCTTAATGCTTGCATTGTGAAAATGGTTCTTTGAATAGAAGGATCCTAACCCTAGCTACAGCAAGAAAACACATGAGCCACTAACCTAAAATGTTCTGGGCGGTTGGTATAACAGAGTAATATTTTATTTCCCATTTACCCTAGAGATGATAGGAATGAAACAAACAAACAGAGGATTCAGTCTGATTTGATTACCTAGATCCTGGGAACAAAACTACTATGTTATTGGGATTTTTTTGGAGGGTATCCAGTGTCAAAGTCTTTTCCCATTCTTCATTATTCATTTTCAGGAGCTGCATTTTGGGTTCAATTTTTAAATCTTATGTTTCCCAATTTTAAATTTTTCCTTATGTATGGTAGGCTTCCAAAATTACAGAACTTGGATGGAGCAAAACCTCTTGTTTTTGTTTCAGAGGCTAAACAAGAGCTGCTCAAAATAAGGGGACATATTCTAAACATTCAATTTTAGCCGAGAAAACACTGTTTACATAGTCCGGAGTAATGGCAGCTGTTTCAGCTATTTAAATAGTATAATTACACATTTCATTTCAGAGTAGAGCAGTAACCGTTAGATTACTAGTAAATCTCAAATTGTACATACCCACTCCTATATAAATATGTACAGGTAACCTATCAATAGTTACTGCCAATTATATCTGAACTATAATTTGGTCTTTGTAACAGTTGCTGTGCTTGAAAAGAACACTTTACTTGGGAATGTTGAACATTTTTTCCCCTTAAAATGATGAAAAACTACAGTTGTCAGCATAATGTCTCTACATTTATGGTGCCAGCCTGTCTTTACTGGTGTCAGATGTGAAAATAAATAGATATTAAACTGTCAGTCAGCGAAATTGCAAAGTCAAGAACAGCTCTGGCTGAGATCCTATGTGTTCTGTTTGATGGACACAGGTGTTTAAGTGTTATGAATGGAACAGGGCTGCAGAGAGAGAGAGAGAGAGAGAGAGAGGGAGAGACTTTTCAGCCGTTCTCTATTTGCTCAAACAGCTGGGATGATCTCTCCGTCACCCTGGGACTTCGGTAAACCTCGGTGGCCGATGAAAGGGTCAACAATCCCTCCTAAGTCCTCATCGCTAAAATATGACAAGTCCTCGCCCATTCCTAGAAAAATATTATACTGCCATCTGTTCCTACCATGTCCCTCTAGGCCAGGGGAGGTCAGTCCCACTGGCCCCGCATACAAATCTGTGACAGACACCAGAAAGCCACCTCATTTATTTATTATTCAGCAGGCACTTAGAGCCAATCATCTGTCACTAATAAACATTAGCACTATTAAAAATTAATGATCGTCTTGCATCATGCTGAGATCAACTCTCTTTTTTGTCTGCTAAGCACTGAAGGGAAGTACATCACATTCGTTTCAAACGCTTTGAACTGTTTACCGGCTTTTGCAACATCACGATTTGGGCTACGATGAGAGAGCTCATCAGCTTGATGATTTAGACGTCTTGCTGCTCATCATGCAGCATTAATTAGGGCTCTTCTCTAAACGAGTGTCTTTTCAAAAGCCATTGTGATCAAACGTCTGCCATATCGTATTCTGCCGCAGGCTCTTAGATAGGCAAGAGGAAGAACTACGGGCTGCCCCACAAACCAATGATGTCCGCTTAACAACTAGGAGGAACAATGTATTTTCTCACATGAGGTCTGGAGAATTCTCTATCCCCAGTTTGTCTTTCCCAGTCGGAACACAGGTTGAACTGAACTGAATGGAGCAAGACATCACGACTTTGGTTAGGAGATATAGTGTACTCTCTCAAGTGCTTAGTATAGTGCTCTGCGCATAATAGGAGCTCAGTAAATGCAATTGATTGACTGCTTGATGGACATCAATCAAGTCTCTAGTGAGAGCTCGGGGCAGACAGGGATCGTGTCTGTTTTTCGTTACATTATACTCTTCCAGGTGCTTAGAACGTTACTCTGCACACAGTAAGCGCTCAATAAATACGATTGCATGCTTTGCTTGGCTGCATGACCTGCATCATCTTTTACCTTCTTTGTGTCTTGGCTTCTTTGCACAAGAACAACAAATAAAACAGTTTATTTATTCCATTTGGTAGAATGTGAAAGGGCAAATCCGGATAATCGGTCCAGAGAGCCAGCTGGTGGTTTTGGAGATGTGCTAACTCCTCCTGGTTGCTGGAGTTGTTTTAGTGAATTACTGTCAAGGCATTAAGGGGAAAACAGTAGTGAGACAGGCTCATTTTTGGAGATTTTTTTTTTTCCTGGGGAACTGCCATCATGGGGACAGAGCATGAGGGTAATCCATAGAAAGTTTAGCCCCTTTTCATTTCCTCTGCTTCTCCCCAAACTCACTATTGTCCAGCAGTAAAAGAACACCTGCCCACACTATCCAAGAGACTAATGAACACAGTCTCCGAGGCAGAACACACTTGCACCCGTATACACAGACACTGAGAATCATTTCATATTCTCAATGCAAACGAGTATTGACCCATATAGACTCATATCTGTAAATTATTTATTCATATTAATGTCTGTCTCCCCCTCTAGTCTACCAACTCTGTTATGATGTACTCTACCAAACGTAGTTCAGTTCTCTGCACACAGTAAGTGCTCAAAAATATGACTGATTGAAATGGAATTTTAACCACAAATTATTTTCATGTACCAGTAATATATTAAGTTCATATTTTAGGCTTTTTGTATTAATTGCATTGCCACAAACATTTTCGTTTGCTCAATGCTAGAGGCAGATAAGAATGGGAAATAGAACTTCTATGTCCTGAATCAAATGTGTCCCAAATGAGCTTGATTTGAGAAAATATTTAAAAAACAAACTGATCTCTTGGAATCAACTGTTTTATATGAAATGGAAACACTTGGCAGTATAGTGAGAAGCAACGTGGCTTAGGGGAAAGAGCACAGGCTTGGGAGTCAGAGGTCGTGGGTTCAAATCCTGGCTCCGTCACTTGTCTGCTGTGTGGCCTTGGGCAAGCCACTTAACTACTCTGTTCCCTCATCTGTAAAATGGGGCTGAAGACTGTGAGCCCCATGTGGGACAACCTGATTACCTTGTACCAACGCTTAGAACAGTGCTTGGCACATAGTAATCACTTAATAAATACAATCTTTATTATTATTATTATTATTACAGTGCTGTGTACACAGTAAGTGCTCAATAAATGCAATTGAAAGAATGAATGAATATGATATTCTAATCACCGTTTACAGCTTCTATATTATAAGTATCATGTCCTAGTGGAAACATCATGGGCCTGGGAGTCAGAGGACCTGAATTCTAATCATGACTCCACCACTTGCCTGTTGCGTGACCTTGGGCAAGTCATTTAACTACTCTGGGACTCATCTATAAAATGGGGAGTCAATAGATTCAATACTTGTTCTCCCCCTTACCTAGATGTCGTGTCCAACCTCGCTATTTTCCATCTACCCCAGGACTTAGTATAGTGTTTGTCACAAAGTAAGAACTTTGTAAGAACGATTAGACTGTAAGCCCGTCAGTGGGCAGGGACTGTATCTGTTGCCGATTTGTACATTCCAAGTGTTTAGTACAGTGCTCTGCACATAGTAAGCACTCAATAAATACTATTGAATGAATGAATGAACTTAACAAATACCACAATTATTATTAACATGAGTGAAATATTGCCCTTGAAAAGAATATGTTTGATACAGGTGTTAACGGTAAGATGCCACTAAAAATTTTTTTCACTAGAAGAACCACACTAGTTAATCGAATGATGGCTATTATCAATTGGGTAAAAATAGCACTGTCAATCACACTCAATGGGTTTATCACCTGGATGTTATCTTTCAATCATATCAATCAATAATGGTATTTATTGAGCACTTACTACATGCAGAGCACTGTTCTAAGCATTTGGGAGAGTAAAATACAACAGAACTAGCAGACATGTTCCCCGCCTATAATAATCTTAGAGTATGTAGGTCTTCTTTCTAGTTAAATCATCCCAACATTTTTTAAAGACACTTCTAAAAGTTCACCAATGACTGATTTATAGCCAAGACCAAAGGCTAAACTCTATGCTGAACCTCCTCAATCTCTCTACTACTTTATTGCTATGAGGAATTCTCTTCTCCTTGAAATACTATCGGGACTCGTCTACCTCCCCCGATTAGACTGTAAGCCCGTCACTGGGCAGGGATTGTCTCTATCTGTTGCTGAATTGTACATTTCAAGCGCTTAGTACAGTGCTCTGCACATAGTAAGCGCTCAATAAATACTATTGAATGAATGATTCGGTGTTACTGACATCATACTAACCTGATTCTACTCCAGTCTCTCTGATCTCTCTTCAGTTTCATTCTCTGGTTCGCGTGGCTTAATGGAAAGAGCCCGGGCTTGGGAGTCAGAGGACGTGGGGCTCCACCACGTATCTGCTGTGTGACCTTGGGCAAGTCACCTAACTTCTCTGTGCCTCAGCTTCCTCATCTGGAAAATGGGGATTAAAAAATGTGAGCCCCACAATCTGATGACCCTGTATCTACCCCAGAACTCAGAACAGTGCTCTGTAATAGCAAGCGTTTAACAAATACCATAAGTATTATTATTATTATTGTTCCATCCTCTTCCAGTAGCTATCCCCTAAGGCTCCATTCTAGGTCCAGGGGAACTCTAGTACAGTGCCAGGCACATAGTAAGCACTTAACAAATGCCATAATTATAGTGTCTGATCTGCGATATCCCATCTTTTCTTGCCTCCAGGGTATCTCGATGTGGATATCTTTACGGTATCTCAAACTCAACATATGTAATAGAAGACATGAGAAGCAGCATGGCCTAGTGGCAAGAGCAGGGGCTTGGGAGTCAGAGGTCATGGGTTCTAATCCTGCTTCCGTCACTTGCCTGCTCCGTGACCTTGAGCAAGTCGCTTACGTCTCTGTGCCTCTGTTAACTCATCTGTAAAATGGGGATTAAAACTGTGAGCCCCACGTGGGACAACTTGATCACCTTGTATCCCCCAGTGCTTAGAACAGTGCTTTGAACATAGTAAGCGCTCAACAAATACCACCATTTATTTTATTTTTTTATTTTATACAAGCTTATCAAGTTGGACACAGTCCCAGTCCCACATGGGGCGCACAGTCTTAATCCCCGTTTTACAGATGAGGTAACTGAGGCATGTTGAGGTAAGTGACTTGTCCAAGGTCACACAGTGGACAAGGGGCAGAAGTGGAATTAGAACCCAGGTCCTTCTCACTCCCAGGCCTGAGCTCTATCCTCTAAGCTATGCTGCTTCTTACTTTTGGTGTTCTACCTAATCCTGCCAGTTCTTTCTGTACAGCATCTCATGCATCAGTCCCTGCTCACTATCCAAACTGTTACCATCCTGGTTTTGTCCTAGCTAGACTATCGTATTAGCCTCCTTATTGGTCTCCCAGTCTCCGTCCTCTCTCCACTCTGATCTATACTACATACTGATGTTTGGATCATCTTCCCGACAAATAGCTCCACCCACATCTTTCATTCATTCATTCAATAGTATTTATTGAGCGCTTACTATGTGCAAAGCACTGTACATCTCTCGTCCAAACCCTCCACTGGCTTCCCATGTTTCTCTGCATCAAACAGAAACTCCTCAGTCAGCTTCAAGACACTCTACCTCCTAGATCACCTTACCTATTTCACCTGCTCCTCCCCAGTTCACTGTTTTCATTCCCCTGAAGCCAACTTCCTAGCCATACCACCCTCTCTACTCTCCAGACTTCCCTCTCCTGTTCCTGCTCTTCCCCCAAGCTGGGAACCTCCTCCCACCTCGTATCAGACGGGCCACGGCTCTCCCCACGTTCAAGGCCCTTCTCAAATCCCTCTTCCTGCAACAAGCTTTCCCTGATGACTCTCCCTGGACCCTGGGCCGTATCCTCCCTTCAGGGAACTCTAATATTTGATGAGATTATTTATAGCTCTTTCATTCATCTCTATATGTGACCACAAGTATTTATTTGGACCACTCTAGTTGTAAATGTTTTTTATGTTTATCTCCACTATTAAAATATAAATTCCTTGCGGGTATTTATTCTGTATTTCCCAAGGGCCTAGTAAACTGTATTGCACTGGATGAGAGCTCCATCAATGCTGCTGCTGCGCTACTACTATAACTGGTACTAATATAACCGCTAATATTATGATGATTACTTAGTGGCAAGAGCATGGGCTTGGGAGTCAGAGGATGTGGGTTCAAATCCTGACTCCACCACTTGTCTGCTGCGTGACCTTGGACAAGTTCATTCATTCATTCACTCAATAGCATTTATTGCGCACTTTCTATGTGCAGAGCACTGTACTAAGTGCTTGGAATGTACAATTCAGCAACAGATAGAGATAATCCCTACCCAATGACAGGCTCACAGTCTAAACGGGGGAGAGAGACAGCAAAGCAAAATGGAACAAAACAAAAACAAGACAACATCATCAAGATAAATAGAATCAAGGGAATGTAGACCTCATTAACAAAATAAATAAGGTAATAAATAATATATACAAATGAGCACAGTGCTGAGAGGAGGGGAAGGGGGAAGAGCAGAAGGTGTGAGGGGAAGCCACCTAACTTCTCTGTGCCTCAGTTTCCTCATCTGTAAAATGGGGATTAAAAGTGTGAACCCAATGGGACAACCTGATTACCCAGTATCTACACCAGTCTGGCACATAGTAAGCACGGGCTTGGGAGTCAGAGGATGTGGATTCAAATCCCAGCTCCACCTAACTTCTCTGTGCATCATTTTCTTCCTCTGTAAAATGGGCATTCCATACCTGCTCTCCCACCTGCTTAGGCCAGCGAGTACCAGGTAAGGTATTACGAATTATCTGGACTTGGGAATCTAAGTTTAGCATCGTGCTTCCCACAGAGTAAGTGATTAACAAATGCAATTATTATCATTCCACTAGCCCAGTGTACTGTCCCTAAACAAACTTAGTCAGATCAGATACAATCCCCATCCCTCATAGGGCTAAGGGATAGGGAGAGCAGTATCTGCATCCCCATTTTCAGATGAAGAAACAGTGATAGGAAGCTTAAGAGGCAGAAGGGTACTGTTGATAAACACATTTTATTGAGCATGATATTGTGATCTAATAGTATACCTTGTTGGGAAAGGGTAACTTTGTTATTCTGAGGACAGAATTACAAAGAAATATTCTAAATCTTCATATATATTCAAAAAACACACATCTGAAGTGAGGTAGTTCAAGGATAAGAATGCCACTGCAAGCAACCATGGAACCAGGACTCCGAGATAATAAATTAGATTAGTCATTCCTCTCTGGAGTGTGAATTTCAAAAGAAACAATTTATATTTGTCTAGAAAAATGAATTAGAGATATGTCCATAAGTGATGTGGGGCTGGGGTGAGGGAGTGGAAGAAAAGGAAATGAAGACTTAGAGAAGGCCTCTTGGAAGAGATGTGCCTTCAGTAACTCTTTGAAGGTAGGGAGAGTAATTATCTGTCGTATACGAAGAGGGAGGGTGTTCCAGGCCAGTGGCGCTCCAGGCCAGAGGCAGGATGTGGGAGAGAGGTCAACAGTGAGATTGATGAGATCGAGGTACAGTAAGCAGGACGGAATTAGAGAAGCGAAATGTGAGGACTGGGTTGTAGTAGGAGAGCAGTGAGGTGAGGTAGCAGGAGGGTAGGTGATTGAGTGCTTTAGAGCCAATGGTAAGGAGCTTCTGTTAGATGTAGAGTGATGGATAAACCACTGGAGGTTCCCGATGAGTGTGGAAACATGGACTGAACTCTCCCAATCAATCTTCTCCCAACTCCTTCCGCTAATTAACACCACGCCCCCCCGCCTTAGCCTACACTTCCCAACTCACACTGTTAGAGAGGCAGCATGGCACAATGGATAGGGCACAGGCCTGGGAGTCAGAAGGACCTGGGTTCTAATTCCAGCTCCTCCACTTGTCTGCTGCGTGACCTTGGGCAAGTCACTTCACTTCCTTGGGCCTCAGTTACCTCATCTGTAAAATGAGGATTGAGACTCAGGGACTGTGTCCAATCTGATTTGCTTGTATCCACCCCAGAGCTTCATACAGTGCCTGGCACATGGTAAGCATTAAATAAATACCACAATTATTATTATTATTATTAACTCTGGGCCGTCTGCACTCCCCAGAGTCTCCTATTGCTGGGGTATACAAGGACTGTAGCCTCTGACTTTAAATCAACTTCAGCCAAGTTGAGTTAAAGAGAAAGCCCAAGCAGACATTTCCATCCTTGCTGAGCTCGGATAAATCATTCATTCATTCATTCAATCGTATTTATTAAGCACTTACTATGTGCACATCACTGAACTAAGCACTTGGAAAGGACAATTCAGCAACAGAGATGATCTCTACCCAACAACGGGCTCACAGTCTAGAAGGGGGAGACAGACAACAAAACAAGATAGATAGTCAGGCATCAGTAGCATCAAAATAGATAAATAGAATTATAGATACATACACATCATTAGTAAAATAAATAGAATAATAAATATGTACAAATATACACGAGTGCTGTGGGGAGGGGAAGGGGGTAGAGCAGAGGGAGAGAGTAGAGGTGATAGGAGGGGAGGAGGAGCAGAAGAAAAGGGGCTCAGTGTGGGAAGGCCTCCTGGAGGAGGTGAGCTCTCAGTAGGGCTTTGAAGGGGGGAAGAGAGCTAGTTTGGCAGATGTGAGGAGAGAGGGCATTCCAGGCCAGAGGTAGGATGTGGGCCGGGGGTCGATGGTGGGACAGGCCAGAACGAGGCCCAGTGAGGAGGTTAGCGGCAGAGGAGCGAAGTGTCTGAGCTGAGATATAGAAGGAGAGAAGGGAGTTGAGGTAGAAGGGGGCAAGGTGATGGAGAGCTTTGAAGCCAAGAGTGAGGAGTTTTTCCTTGTTGCGAAGGTTGATAGGCAACCACTGGAGATTTTTGAGGAGGTGCTTGACATGCTCAGATCGTTTCTGTAGAAAGATAATCCAGGCAGCGGAGTGAAGTGTAGACCGTAGCAGGAAGAGACAGGAGGTTGGGAGATCAGAAAGGAGGCTGATGCAGTCATCCAGTCGGGATATAATGAGAGATTGTAACAACAAGGAACTGATTTGGATGGAGAGGAAAGAGCAGATCTTGGCAATGTCGTGAAGGTGAGACTGGCAGGTTTTGGTGACGGATTGGATGTGTGGGGTGAATGAGAGAGCCGAGTCAAGGATGACACCAAGGTTGCGGGCTTGTGAGATTAAATTCTGATTACCCGACCCAAGCTCTTTCCTAAGAACCAACATCAGCGATTACTCAAATGTACTGCTATGCCGTATTTGCCAACCGCTTGATCGCTTCATTTCAAAATCTCCCACATTTGAGTGTTCCCATTATCAGATGAATTTCTAATCCTGGAGCCAGTCTAGAAGAGGCCGATCACATTCACCCTTGATTATACATTGTCCTATGTTTCTTTGTGCTTTTTGTAAGACTCCAAGCTTGTTATGAGCAGGGAACATGTCTACTGTCCCCCAAGCACTTAGTGGTTTGCATAGGGTAAGCGCTCAATGAATATGATCGATGGATTGTGGTACTTTCAACAACAGCGACGTGAGTTCAAAAATAAAATGGTTACCTGCAGAATCTGTTCCTGTTCTCTTTACACTATCAAATTTACCAGTACAATTTCACTTTCCAATATGGATTGCTTTCTAATATGTCTTTTCTTTAACTTAGAATTCTTGTGCTGTCAAGCCAAGTTATACTTAAAAGGACACTGGGAATTGCAGTCAAGAATAAGATATATTAGAGCATCATTATTCAAACATAAAAATGTAATAAAAATGTTAACAAGTCTTCCCCAAGGTGAAGGTGTTTATTGCTTCTACTTTTTTGCAGTACAATTACATTTATACAGATGAGTGCCAGCTTTAACATATAACTCATGCTATAGAAATAAATTTGTCAACAGGAACATAAATCCCCAAAGTTTCTACAAATGTTTCTTTCAAAAAGAGGAAGTTCTGGTAATTTTTTTTTTAAAAGGAGAATTCAATCAGGAACAATGGTCCTTGTTTTTCCTTTAATTTCTGACACTCAGTCTTTACTTTGGGCTATGCCAGTCACATCTCACTAGGTCCTATCGCATTTGATCTGACACAGTTCATCAGCACCTAGGTGATCCAATATAGTGTGACATTTACAAAAAAAAGTTATTAAGCAGCGGCAGAAGATCTACAAAAAACCCATCAGTGTCAGCCCAAAGGGTACTGTGGGTAATTAACGGTTGATCTCCCAGTGCTTCTTTGTTATGGTATTTGTGAAATGCTTACCACGCATCACGCCCTGTTCTAAGCACTGAGGTAAATAGTAGTTACTCAAGCTGAACACAGTCCCTGTCCCACATGGGCTTTACAGTCTATGTAGAAAGTATTGAATCCCCATTTTGCAGATGAGGAAACTGAGGCTCATAGAAATGACCTGCCCAAGCTCACGCAGCAGGAAAGTAGGCAAGTGATGGAGCCTGGATTAGAATCCCTGATCCTCTGGCTCCCAGGCCTGTGTTTTATCCATTAGGCCATGCTGATTCCCGCTCACTGGCTATTAGTGATTACGTGGCTCAGTGGAAAGAGCCCGGGCTTAGGAGTCAGAGGTCATGTGTTCGAATCCCGGTTGTTGCACTTGTCAGCTGTGTGACTGTGGGCGAGTCACTTCACTGCTCTGTGCCTCAGTTACCTCATCTGCCAAATGGGGATGAAGACTGTGAGCCTCACACGGGACAACCCAGTGCTTAGAACAGTGCTCTGCACATAGTAAGCGCACATAGTAAGCGCTTAACAAATACCAACCTTATTCGATCAATCAATCATATTTATTGAGTGCTTATTTTGTGCATAGCACTGTCCTAAGCACTTGGGAAAGTACAATATAACAGAGTTGATAGTCATGGTCCCTGCCCGTAGTGAACTAAGAGCCAAACCGAAAAACAAATATTTTTATCCTGAGAGTTTCAATCCTACTTTATGCATTCAGGTCCAAGGAAATTCCCTGGTTGAAGTTGCCTTTCTGTCTCTCTGCAGTCTATTCTGACCCACAGGAGCTCAGTAGGGGCCTATGACTCACGGATTCAGCTCTCCTATGGTGCTTACATGAAGTCCGCTAAACCCCACACTGTTTTATATCCATTATGAGTAAGGGTAAGTAAGAAGGGCTCGAGAGGCTGAACATCTAGTTAAGAATAGCTCTCTGGCTTCTTCACAACAGCGGAACAACAGTTATTCTTTATCCTCTAACTCAGCAAGGGGAGAAGGAATTCAAGTTCTGCACGCGAGTGAAAAAGGAGAAACAGCAGCTCAAAGGAAAGTTACTTGTGACCTGGTCATTAACTAGCGTACTGAAACCAAGGCACCTGGTTAAGGAGGGACTGAAGAATTACGCTTGTCTAGGGAGAGAAAAAGAGGCGGCTCTGGACTGGTACTAAATAATTACACTCATTAGATTTAGGGCAGGTCTGCAAGGGGGCTGTTACACCAGTTCATTAATTAGCAAAACGAATAGGTATGCTGCACTGGGGAGAATATGTCAAACAATTTCTGTAAGGGAGGCTGGTAAAACCGAGCCCCGCACTGAAAAAGAGAGGCATAAGCATAACTTCATTTATCTTCCAGCTGATACTCGCCCCATCTTAGTGAAAAGAAATAACTCCATCAACAGAAGATACTTATTTAATAAGACAGCAGCACGTTTTCAGACACATCTAATAACCACAAGAGTCTATGGTAATATTGCCAAGGGTACAACGAGGCAGAAAAGGATTTAAAAGTCACTTCATCCTGGGCCTAATCCACTCTGTAAAATGCCTTGAATTCTCACCGCAAAGGCACGTAATGCTCATTAATACAAATATAATTTAAGTTACAGAGATACCGGCAGCCCAGTTTGGGGTAATGACTGAACCATGCTATTTTGTTACTTCTTACTAGATAGTATATATTGAGCAATTATTCTGTGCTTGAGCACCATACTAAGTAATTGGGGGAGTAGAATAGATTGTAGGCCTGATCCCTGCTTAGAATTTAGCAGGGGAGAAAACACTCAAATACCCTAATTCATTGTAATGTATTCTCAGGCCCTGTGGACACAATCAGGAGCCATTTCCAGGTACCAGCATGTCAGTGATGCACATATCAAAGTCAGTGAAGCCTAATTATTTCAGACAGTGTACTGGGCAGATTCAGTGTGAGCATATTGGAAATCAGTAGCAAGAATTAGCAGACAAGCCTTGCGGCCTAGTGGATAGAGCAGGGGGATGGTGGGGGGGGGGCGGAGGATCTGGGTTCTAATCCTGGCTCCGCCACTGGTCTGCTGTGTAACATTGGGTAAGTCACTTAACTTCTCTATGCCTCAGTTCCCTTATCTATAAAAGGGGATTAGGACTGCGGGACATGGACTGTATCCAACTTGGTTACTTTGTATCTCCCCCAGCACCTAGAACAGTGCCTGGCTTTTATTAAGAGCTTAACAAATACCATGCAAAAGAATGTAAGGATGAAATTATATCCATCTCTACTTTGTATCTTTTCCCTCTTCACCCCCATCCTGTGATCTCCACTCCATTTTTGTCTCCCCAGAAATCCCTTCCCTCCATGACTATGGATCATTGCCAGCTGTGTGACTTTGGGCAAGTCACTTAACTTCTCGGTGCCTCAGTTCCCTCATCTGTAAAATGGGGATTAAGACTGTGAGCCCCACGTGGGACAACCTGATTCCCCTGTGTCTACCCCAGCGCTTAGAACAGCGCTCGGCACATAGTAAGCGCTTAACAAATACCAACATTATTATTATCATTATAATAAGTGACTAGTGACTAAGAGAAGTGACTTTCCCAAGGACACTTAGCAGGCAAGTGGCAGAGCCAGGATTATATCCCAGGTCCTCTGGCACCCAAGGTCAGGCTTTATCCCGTAGGCCACACAGTAACATGTTCTGGTGCTTCTGACAGTTAATTCATTTACCTTTCTTCTTAAAGATGTTGGTTCCCGTAGGATTGTGGAAGTCCTTTAACATTTTTTCAGTATTTCTGCCTAGGGAAGGAAAGCTTGTGCAGATGCCTAAGAGTTAGGTTCCCTGCTGCTATTATAATAAGATTATATAATAATATAATAATAATAATAATAATGTTGGTATTTGTTAAGCGCTTACTATGTGCCGAGCACTGTTCTAAGCGCTGGGGTAGACACAGGGAATCAGGATGTTCCACGTGGGGCTCACAGTCTTAATCCCCATTTTACAGATGAGGTAAATGAGGCACAGAGAAGTGAAGTGACTTGCCCACAGTCACACAGCTGACAAGTGGCAGAGCTGGGATTCAAACTCATGACCTCTGACTCCAAAGCCCGTGCTCTTTCCACTGAGCCACGCTGCTTCTAATAATGTTGGTATTTGTTAAGCGCTTACTATGTGCCGAGCACTGTTCTAAGCGCTGGGGTAGACATAGGGGAATCAGGTTGTCCCACATGGGGCTCACAGTCTTAATCCCCATTTTACAGATGAGGGAACTGAGGCACAGAGAAGTTAAGTGACTTGCCCACAGTCACACAGCCGACAAGTGGCAGAGCTGGGATTCGAACTCATGAGCCCTGACTCCAAAGCCCATGCTCTTTCCACTGAGCCACGCTGCTTCTCTTCCACAGACCTTCAAGGGGTCAAACTGGCTACCTTAAACTCTGGCTTGACTAGTCAGTACCGTCAAGGAGTAGCCCAAGAATACTGGTGAATTGTTTAGGACAGCCCATTTACTGTGTTGTTGTTGCCAGAGCAACTAGATCTAGTGAGCTGGACAAATTCTCTTGTGAAAACAGTACGGTGGAGCGGTTTCTTATATTGTTCCTGTGACAGTCAGTCTGCAAAAATCATAGGTGCTCTGCTACGCTTTGGCATGAAACCACCTTGAGACTCAGCTAGTTCCTGGTAAACTATATTCTTCAGGATCTTATCCAGAAGGTTTTGGCTACCATCTTGTTGGCAATGCATAGGAGTGACTGGTTTTTATAGTGTTTGTTAAGCACTTACTATGTGTCAATCACTGCTCTAAGCACTGAGATGATACAAGTAAATCAGGCCGGATACAGTCCCGATCCCACGTGGGGCTTGCCGTCAAGTAATCAGTCAATCATTTGTACGTGTAGAACACTTACTATTGGCAGAGCACTGTACTAAGCACTCGGGAGAGGTCGACATAACAGAATTAGCAGACAAGTTCCTTGCCATAATGAGTTTACAGTCCAGAAGGGGAGACAGACATTAATATGAATAAAAGTAATAATGTTGGTACTTGTGAAGCGCTTACTATTTGCAGAGCACTATCTATCTATCTCTCGCTGGGAGAGATAACAGGGTCATCAGGTTGTCCCACATGAGGCTCACAGTTAATCCCCATTTTACAGATGAGGGAACTGAGGCACAGAGAAGTTAAGTGACTTGCCCACAGTCACACAGCTAAGTGGTAGAGCCGGGATTCGAGCCCATGACCTCTGGCTCCCAAGCCCGAGCTCTTTCCACTGAGCCACGCTGCTTTTCTAGGAAGTAGGAAGGAGAAGGTATTGAATACCCAATTTTTGAATTGAGTAAATTGACGTGAAGAGAAGTGACTTTCCCAAGGACACTTAGCAGGCAAGTGGCAGAGCCAGGATTATATCCCAGGTCCTCTGGCACCCAAGGTCAGGCTTTATCCCGTAGGCCACACAGTAACATGTTCTGGTGCTTCTGACAGTTAATTCATTTACCTTTCTCTTAAAGATGGTGGTTCCCGTAGGATTGTGGAAGTCCTTTAACATTTTTTCAGTATTTCTGCTTAGGGAAGGAAAGCTTGTGCAGATGCCTAAGGGTTAGGTTCCCTGCTGCTAACAGATTTCTGTAATGATCAGACACATCCGTGTGCTTTTGTCTGGTCTACCTGGTTTTAACTGCAGCAACAGCTTCCTCAGAGGTTGGAGCTAAGGTCACATCTTCATATTTTGGACAGTTTTCTAAATTTTATAAGCACATGGGGCCTCATTGCTGATGCTGGGAAGCATGTTTGAAAGATTTTAGTGCTCTTGTCACCTAGACAAGATTCTCTTGCTTTTCTTTTTATTTTTATGACATCTGTTACACGCTTACGATGTGCCAGACACTCTTCTAAGCACTGATGCGGATACAAGCTAATCGGGTTGGACCCAGCCCATGTCCCACATGGGGGCTCAGTCTCTAACCCTTATTTTGCAGATGAGGTAATTGAGGCACAGTGAAGTTCAGTGACTTGTCCAACGTCGCAGAGCAAAGAAGTGGCAGAGTCGGATTAGAACTTAGGTCTTTCTGACTCTCAGGCCCATGATCTACCCACTAGGCCATGCTGCTTCTCTGCTGCTTACTCTTCCCTGATGGTGGTTCTTTTCTATCACTTTCAATCGAAGTTCTCAATGAAAACTAGTTTGATTGAATCGAAGAACACTGATGTCAGTAATAGTGTTAAATTTAGTAAATTCATTTCAAAATATTATTCCAGGTAAAAATCAGCCCTCATTTTTTTTTTTTGTACCCTATTTTGCTGTTAACGAATAGCCAGTAGTGATTGCTTGATGTTGAAAGGACTGTAAGCTCACTGTGGGCAAGGAACGAGACTACCAACTTTTGAATTGTACTCTCCCAAACATTTATTACAGTGCTCTACCAAGAATAAGCACTCAGAAAATAACTCTGATTGATAGATTCCTTCTTTCTATAACGAGGATTGTTCTAGCTGTACTTCTGGTATAGGATAAATAGAAAACCGGTAGTAGACAGGAAGTGATCACTGTATCGGGAAACGTGATCTAAATTGTGAGTTCTTTGTGTGTCTGTTTGTTAATGTATTGTAGTCTTGCCAGCTCTTTGTACAGTGCTTTGTACACAGTAAGTGCTCAATAAATATGACTGAATGAATGAATGAGGGTGCTAAGAGATGTCGTGTACAACTAGATGTCGTGTACAACTGTTCACAAAGAAGGATGACACCAGCTATTTAGGAACTGGTTAGATATGGAGTTGACATTGCAGCTTTCATTCATTCAATAGTATTTATTGAGCGCTTACTATGTGCAGAGCACTGTACTAAGCACTTGGGATGAACAAGTCGGCAACAGATAGAGACAGTCCCTGCCGTTTGACGGGCTTACAGACAAGAACAATGGCAATAAATAGCATCAAGGGGAAGAACATCTCGTAAAAACAATGGCAACTAAATAGAATCGAGGCGATGTACAATTCATTAACAAAATAAATAGGGTAACGAAAATAGATACAGTTGAGCGGACGAGTACAGTGCTGTGGGGATGGGAAGGGAGAGGTGGAGGAGCAGAGGGAAAAGGGGAAAAAGAGGGTTTAGCTGCAGAGAGGTAAAGGGGGGATGGCAGAGGGAGTAGAGGGAGAAGAGGAGCTCAGTCTGGGAAGGCCTCTTGGAGGAGGTGAGTTTTAAGTAGGGTTTTGAAGAGGGAAAGAGAATCAGTTTGGCGGAGGTGAGGAGGGAGGGCGTTCCAGGACCGCGGGAGGACGTGGCTCGGGGGTCGACGGCGGGATAGGCGAGACCGAGGGACGGTGAGGAGGTGGGCGGCGGAGGAGCGGAGCGTGCGGGGTGGGCGGTAGAAAGAGAGAAGGGAGGAGAGGTAGGAAGGGGCAAGGTGATGTAGAGCCTCGAAGCCTAGAGTGAGGAGTTTTTGTTTGGAGCGGAGGTTGATAGGCAACCACTGGAGTTGTTTAAGAAGGGGAGTGACACGCCCAGATCGTTTCTGCAGGAAGATGAGCCGGGCAGCGGAGTGAAGAATAGACCGGAGCGGGGCGAGAGAGGAGGAAGGGAGGTCAGAGAGAAGGCTGACATGGTAGTCTAGCCGGGATATAATGAGAGCCCGTAACAGTAAGGTAGCTGTCTGGGTGGAGAGGAGAGGGCGGATCTTGGCGATATTGTAAAGGTGAAACCGGCAGGTCTCGGTAACGGATAGGATGTGTGGGGTGAACGAGAGAGACGAGTCAAGGATGACACCGAGATCGCGGGCCCGAGAGACGGGAAGGATGGTCGTGCCATCCACGGTGATAGAGAAGTCTGGGAGAGGACCGGGTTTGGGAGGGAAGATGAGGAGCTCAGTCTTGCTCATGTTGAGTTTTAGGTGGCGGGCCGACATCCAGGTGGAGACGTCCCGGAGGCGGGAGGAGATGCGAGCCTGAAGGGAGGGGGAGAGGACGGGGCGGAGATGTAGATCTGCGTGTCATCTGCGTAGAGATGGTAGTCAAAGCCGTGAGAGCGAATGAGTTCACCGAGGGAGTGAGTGTAAATGGAGAACAGAAGAGGGCCAAGAACTGACCCTTGAGGAACTCCAACAGTTAAAGGATGGGAGGGGGAGGAGGCTCCAGCGAAGGAGACCGAGAATGACCGGCCAGAGAGGTAAGAGGAGAACCAGGAGAGGACAGCTTCAAACGGAACTATGTAATGATGTACAATCAATCAGTCAACGAAATTTATCGAGCACTTACTGTATGCAGAGCACTGTACTAAGCACTAGGGGAAGAACAAATCAACAGAGTTGGTAGACAACGATCCACAAGGACCTTGCGATCTACAGGAACCACAATCAATCAACAATATTTATTAAGCCCCCCTGTGGAGGAGCACTGAAAGAAATGGTTGGGAGAGAACACAGAATTAATAATAATAATGCTGGTATTTGTTAGGCGCTTACTATGTACAGAGCACTGTTCTAAGCGCTGGGTAGACACAGGGGAATCAGGTTGTCCCACGTGGGGCTCACAGTCTTTATCCCCATTTTACAGATGAGGTAACTGAAGCACTGAGAAGTGAAGTGACTTGCCCACAGTCACACAGCTGACAAGTGGCCGAGCCGGGATTCGAACCCATGACCTCTGACTCCAAAGCCCATGCTTTTTCCCCTGAGCCACGCTGCTTCTAGTATGCATAATTAGCATGCATAATCCCTGCCCTCTAGAAGATAGTAATAATAATAGTGATAATGCTGGTATTTGTTAAGCCCTTACTATGTGCCAAGCACTGTTCTAAGCACTGGAAGATTACAGTCCAGTATGACAGGTTCTAGGTAAACTTCATTTTGGGGAACTCTTACTTTTTCAGAGTGATATTACTCAGGATTAGATTGCGGTCCGTCAGTCTTTAATCTCTGGGCCCCAAATCTATTCAGTGGCGTAAGTGATCACTGAATGACTATCCTGTCTCTAAAGCAAGGGTGCTTTGCCGCCTTTCATAATATGTATCCCCCAACAAGGACAAAAAGCGATGAAGAGAAAGAAAAAATAATGAAAGGAATCTAAATGAACTCATTCCAACAGCTTCAAAATCTGACAAACTGATTATCTTGCCCAAACTGTGAGTTTGGCAAGGAAATACCATGGAGACTGGATTGATGAAAAGCTACTTGCAGGAAATGAAGAAAGGTATCAAATATCAATAATGAGATTCTGCAAAAAATAACAAAGTGGAGGCTACCACTCGCAACAGAGCATGTAGATCTATCCTAGAAACCTGTCTCACCGGTGGTTAGAAATGAAAGTTGAAATGATTCATTGAATATATGGTTTTCATTGAGCGCTTACTAGGTGCAGAGCACTGTACTAAACACCTAGGAGAGTACAATACAACAGGCTGGGAAAACACGTTCCCTGCCCATAATAAGCTTACATTCTAAGGGAGGAGACAGACATTAATATAAATAATTGATCCAGGTATATGCTGACCACCACAACAGCCTAAAGCACTCATCCAGAGCACTTAGAGAATATCTGTCCCTTTTTGGGGGGATGATTTCCCCTAGGCCTTTAACCTAGATAATGGATGTGAGGCTTTGTGCTTACTTTCAGTGAAATTATTTCCAGACGGTTTTCCAGACCTAAATAAATTGGGTATAAAGAAATCTGAATGTCTGAATTTCCTACCCTCTTCAGAACTTGTATTATTACCCAAGGCATCTTGAAGCCTGAATATAACTCTTTGCCAGGAGAAAGGGAGAGAGTTCAAGCTTAGAGAGTTGGAACAGGGAGGCAACATTGAGAAATCAATTTAAAGCAGTTGAGCCACGTGGCTTTATTCTGGGATCTCCCAGATCAAACACATCCATTCAGAATTCTGAAAACTGACTCAATTAATCCACAGAATTTGGGGCAAAACAACCGGCTTGAACCACGGTACCTTATTCCTTAATAGATGATTCCTACTCCCAAGTTGATGACATTTCAAATAAAGAGCAGGTCTACTGGAAGATCCTGCAGAGCTCAAGTATTCAGAGAGAAGTCTTACTACCAATATAATGAGGCTAGTGAATTCACAGCAGGCCAACTCTCTGATCTCATGGAACAATAACATCCCGCCAGGTAATCCCCTGAGAAATACTGGCATACATTCATAAGAAAGTGTCTCCGGTCTCCCAAATAAGAATAAAGAATGAGAAAGTTCTGTCGAATGAATCCTGACAAGGTACACTTATTGATATTGGAGTAAGTCTTTTCAGAAGGGAAGCGGGAGCGGTCTTGGTTAAATGGGCTTCGCGGTCCAGAGATGCAGGAATCCACAGTTCAAAATCAATACAGCCAAATCCACTTGGCATGTGTCCCTGAGGACTGTGGGGGAGATGCTTCCTCTAAGTGGATTTTCTGCTGGTCAGCTGCTTGCTGGCCCCTCTGGGACTCAGACCTTCTTTTACAAATCCTGCACCTCTCTCAAGACTACACTTAGTCCGAGATCTGACCTTTTCACTATTTTCCCACTCAAGCTCACTGCTGGGGAGATGTTCAGTGAAGACTTGGATTTTATGTGGTTTCTAGCCAAACCTTTTCCCCAGAGCAGAAAGACTTATTTTAAAAGCGAGTTTTGCAAAGTACACTGTTTGTTTCCATAAGCCTCACCTAGCATTCTCACCTGAAATCATTCCGTTAAGAATCCCACCCAGGAGGTATTTGAGAAGCAGGATAACGTAGTGAGGAGCAGCATGGCCTACTGGATTGAGTATGGGCTTGGGAGTCAGAAAGTCATGGGTTCTAATCCTAGCTCCATCACTTGTCTACTTTGTGACTTTGGAAAAGTCATTTCACTTCTCTGGACCTCAATCACCTCAACTGTAAAATGGGGATTACGAGCCCCATGTTGGACAGGGACTGTGTCCAAGACAATTTGCTTGCGTCTACCTCAGTGTTTAGTAGAGTTCCTGACACATAGTAAGTGCTTAACAAATACCCTAGTAATTAGAGGGTTAGTTTGGTTGCAAAAAGAAGCTTTCTTTTTAGAAAAAAGAAAGTAGGAGAGGTGAAGACATTCATCCTAATTAATAATAATAATAATAATAATGTTGGTATTTGTTAAGCGCTTACTATGTGCAGAGTACTGTTCTAAGCGCTGGGGGAGACACGGGGGAATCAGGTTGTCCCACATGGGGCTCACAATCTTAATCCCCATTTTACAGATGAGGTAACTGAGGCCCAGAGAAGTGAAGTGACTTGCCCACAGTCACACAGCTGACAAGTGGCAGAGCTGGGATTCGAACTCATGACCTCTGACTCCAAAGCCCATGCTCTTTCCACTGAGCCACGAATTATCCCTGTGGGATATGGCTCTGAAGATTTAGTCACCGAGGAAGTGCATGGTATAGTGGGTAGAGCACGGGCCTGGGAGTCAGATGGTCAGGGATTCTAATCCCGGCTCTGCCTCTTGTCTGCTATGTGACCTTGGGCAAGTAACATCACTTCTCTGTGCCTCGGTAACTTCATCTGTGAAATGGGAATGCAGACCGTGAGCCCCATATGGGAGAGGGACTGTGTCCGATCTGATTAGCTTGTATCTACCTCAGTGTTTAGAACAGTGCTTGACACATAGTAAGTGCTTAACAAGTGTCACCTTCACTATCAGGTAATGGAAAAGGCCGAGAGTCCCACAGTTAGTCGAGACAGAATTAATGCCGGCTAGAAACCTAAACGAACATCATCATGGAAACTGGTTGTGAAGGAATGCATTGCAACAGCAGTAGGAGGGTTAAACAATAAAATTTGAAAGAAATTTCCGGATTCAAAGGACGGGACATAGTGGAATAAAACTCTAAAGGAGGTTGATGCATCTTCTGGGGGAAGAGTATATACAGCTTTATGGGATGGATTAAATACAACCTCTCCAAAAGACAGAAGCAGATTCCTATGATTCAACATATAAATATATATTCAGGTGTAGTAGAATCATATTTTCAATGGCATGGGATCTCAGAATCTGGGAGTGACTGAATTTGTTAATCAGCAGGAGTATATGAAAATCCCATCCTTTTACAACGATGAATCCTATCCCAGAAGATGATGTATTATAGTAGCATAGGATGACTTGTTCTTCATAAAGATATCACGTGTCAATAATTTCCTTTAAATTGTTTTGTTCAAATGTTTTGAGGTCTTTCCTCAAAAAGGGCATTTAAAAAATCTGAATAACTGAGCATGAATACAGACAAAAATATATGTTGAGAGAAAAGCATTTTTCAAGTAATTTTTTCCCTGGTACGAGAAAGTATTTCCCAAAATACGACGACTGAATATAGCTGGTTCTGAAAGAAATCGACCTCATATTTACTGCATTTATCGACAATCTGTGAAGGAAGAAACTAGAAATCTGTCTAATTACGAGCCTGCCAGTTGTGCTTGTTAACACCAGCTTTGTGACCAAATGTTATTCTTCAGTTGACACATCACACAAGAACTTCATTCCTAACATAATATTTATTCAATTGTATTTATTGAGCACTTACTCTGTGCAGAGAGCTATACTAAGTGCTTGGAAAGTGCAATTTGGCAACAGAGACAATCCCTACCTAACAACGGGATCAATTGAAGAGCATCACCTGAGTAGCTACTGACTGAGCCGCCACACAAACCAATCAATCCTATTTATTGAGCACTTACTGTGTGCAGAGCACTGTATTAAATGTTTGGGAGAATACAACACAACAACACAAGACACATTCCTTGCACAAAGGAAGTACACCCTTGTCTTTATTATTACAGAGTATGTTCTCTATATGTAGCACCTTGTAGCCAAACCATCCCTCTTCTGTGAGGCACTGCGGCACCCTATTTCTTCTATTTTATTCCTTCAATAGTATTTATGGAGCACTTACTATGTGCAGAGCACTGTACTAAGCGCTTGGAATGTACAAATCGGCAACAGATATAGTCCCTGCCTTTTGTTGGGCTTACAGTCTAATCGGGAGAGACAGACAGACAAGAACAATGGCAATAAATAGAGTCGAGGGGAAGAACATCTCATAAAAACAATGGCAAATAAACAGAATCAGGGTGATGTACATCTTATTAAACAAAATAAATAGGGTGATAAAGATATATACAGTTGAGCGGGCGAGTACAGTGCTGAGGGGGTGGGATGGGCGAGGGGGAGGAGGAGAGGGAAAGGGGAGAGAAGAGGGTTTAGCTGCAGAGAGGTGGGGGGGGGTAGAGGGAGCAGAGGAAAAAAAGGGGGGAGCTCGGTGTGGGAAGGCCTCTTGGAGGAGGTGAGCTTTAAGTAGGGATTTGAAGAGGGAAAGAGAATTAAATTGTCGGAGGTGAGGAGGGAGGGCATTCCGGGACCGCAGGAGGACGTGGCCCAGGGGTTGATGGCGGGATAGGCAAGACCGAGGGACGGAGAGGAGGTGGGCGGCAGAGGAGCGGAGCGTAGAAAGAGAGAAGGGAGGAGAGGTAGGAAGGGGCAAGGTGATGGAAAGCCTTGAAGCCTAGAGTGAGGAGTTTTTTTGAGCATAGGTTGATAGGCAACCACTGGAGGTTTTTAAGAAGGGGAGTGACGTGCCCAGAGCATTTCTGCAGGAAGATGAGCCGGGCAGAGGAGTGAAGAATAGACTGGAGCGGGGCGAGAGAGGAGGAAGGGAGATCAGAGAGAAGGCTGACACAGTAGTCTAGCCGGGATACTACCCAAATGAAAGCACCCTTATAACTGTGGTTTTTATTGTTTACATTATGCCAGGCACTGTTCTAAGCACTGTGGTGAATACAAGCAAGTTGGGTTGGACACATTCTCTGTCCATTGGGGGGCTCACAGTCTCAGTCCCCATTTTACAGATGAGGGCACTGAGGCCCAGAGAAGTGAAGTGCCAAGATCACACAGCAGACAAGTGGCAGAGTCTGAATTAGAACCCATGACCTTACAACTACCCAGGCCCATGCTGTATCCACTAGGTGACACTCCTCAAAGCCTCGTCACTGGCTTATGCCATCAACATACTGAAAAAGTCAGTCTTGCCTCGGCCCATTCCTGATTCTTAATCAAAAATTAAACAATCCCCTCAAATTACACACAATATTTACTTCATAAAATGTCATTTGGGGCAAACAAAATAGGTGTTTTTTTATTTGGTTGGTTTAGATTTTTCAAGAAGTCAATTAATAATTAGTAATTTCTGAAAGCATGAACGAGAGAATGGACATCATTCCTTCTCAGACATTTCCTGAGGTCTACAAGGGTTAAATTGCCAAAAATACTATCTTCAAAAAAGCAAGAATTGTGCCAGTTATTACACATCGGGCATTTCCTTCTGCCGTTTTAAATGCATCTTAGTAGGCCACCTTCTAAATTTTGAGAAAGGGAACAGCCTTATTTATCTTTCAATGAACTCGAATATTATAACATGAGAGTAGATTTGTTTATTATTGGAAGCCAACAGCAAAACAAGCATGCCTCATCATCTTATCTGATGATGAATGATTTATCATGTAGAATGGGAATCTGCTCCTAACCAAGTCTATTTCCCTGTTTATGCTTGTAGAACAGATACAATTTAATGAAGAATATCAAGTACTTAAAAATCTGTCTACCATTAATAGTTTAATTAAACTGACACATACTTCAAAAACAGAGCGATAGAAAGCATTAATTTTGGATATAAAGGGCACGGCATTATTAAAGTACAATTAAAAATAACATTCACTTACACTTAACAGCTAAAACAATTTAATTGTTTAACACTTGATTGTCACTTATGGCTAACTTCACCTTCTTGATGTGAGACTGCAGGAGAACGTGGCTTTCCCATGTCACTACGCTATCTTTGCTTCTCCTCCCTTTAATACAGGGCCACCAAAGGGTCAGATTTTGACCAACTTGTCCAAAACACAAAAAACAAAAAAGTCCCTTTGCAATGATGAAAAGAAAGGAGGGCATAAATGCCAGCATAATATATAAAAATAGTACACATTCTCCTAAAGTTTGGTCTTCAAATGAAAAGAAATAAAAAAAGAAACTGTGCTGAGCATATCCTAAACAAACATGAGAAAATTGTAAGCTTTAATGTCCTGACTGCTTCTGTCTCTAAACCTCCTTGAACTCATTAATTACTTTCTTGAAAATCTAGTAGCCATCAATTGCAAAGTTCTCCGTAAGCCTTCTTGCCTCCCCACCGTTTGCATTCCTCTCTGTCCCCAGTTGTGTTCTAAAAAGACAACTTCTGCCTATTGTTAAATTCAACCTCTCCTATTTAATGATAATTTATAATTATGATATTTGTTAAGGACTCACTATGTGCCGAGGACTGTTCTAAGCACTGATGTAGATATGAGGCCATCAGGTTGTCCCATGTGGGGCTCACAGTCTTAATCCCCATTTTACAGATGGGGTAACTGAGGCATAGAGAAGCTAAGTGGCTTGGCCAAGGTCACTCAGCAGACAAATGATGGAGTCAGGATTAGAACCCATGTCCTCTGACTCCCAAGCCCGGTCTCTTTCCACTAAGCCACGCTGCTTCTCAAGAAAGCTACTTGGGCCTTGGACTCCAATCCCTCACACTTCTCAAAGAAAACCAACTTGCTTCTCCCCTCTTCCTCTTATGGTATTTTCAACTTCTCATTCTCCTCTGGCTCTTTGCCTTCTGCCTTCAGTCAATCCAGTAATCACATTTATTGAGGATTATACCATGTTTAGAGCACTGCACGGCACTGACTGCTTGGAACAATAGAATCAGTAGAGTTGGTCCCTGTTCTCAAGGATCTTAAAATCTACCTGGGGAGACATAGCAAAATAAAAATAGTAAAAAAACAGTTAGAGCAAAGATCCAGGCAGTATCAGTCATTCAAATTTGCTGAGCGTCTACTGTGTGCAGAGCACTATATTAAAAGTAGGATGGAGTACATTAAGATATAAAAATAAACAGAAAGTCCCTATCCACAACAAGCTTCCAGCATGGGAAAGAATAGACTGGAGAGGGGAGAAGCTGGACATAGAGAAGTCAGTGAGGAGGCTGATGCAGTAGTCAAGATAGGATATGACACGCTGAAGGAGATTTGCTTAGTAGATAGGAGCGCAGGCCTGGGAGTCAGAAAGACCTGGGTTCTAATCCCGGCTCCACCACCTGTCTGCTGTGAGACCTTAGGAAAGGTAACTGAGCCTCCGTTACCTCATTTTAAAATGGGGATTAAGAGCGTGAGCCCCTTGAGGGACAGGGACAGTGTCCAACCTGAGTAACCTGTATCTATCCCAGTGCTTAGAACAGTGTTTGGCACATAGTAAGCATTTAACAAGTCTTGCCTTATGCTGTCGAGTTGTTTCCGACCCATAGGGTTACCGGGGACTCACTTCTCCAGAATGCTCCAGATGACTGCAACCTTCTGGTAGTGAATCCATAGATTTTTCTTGGTTAAAATATGGAAGTGGTTTACCACTGCCTCCTTCTGCGCAGAAAACATGAGTCCCCGCCCTCGACTCTCTCTCGTAGCGCTGCTGACCAGCACGGGTGAGTGTTGATTTGTAGTAGATGGCCTTCCACTCACTAGCCTCTGGCCAAGCTAGAAATAGAATGGACAGGCCTCAGCTTGACTCTCCCTCCTGTAGCCAAGACTGGTAGAGGACCGCAAACTCTCCAGGTGCGACCCTGAGACAGGGCTTAACAAGTACCGTAATTAAATTAAATTCAGTACTAGGACCAGCATGGGAGTGGTTTGAATGGAGAGGAAGGGAAAGATTATGCAGATGTTCTGAAGGTAAAAAAAAAAAAAGAAAAGAGATATGAACATGGGTTAGAACTTAAATAATAGGTATAGGAAATTGTGAGTCTAAAGGTGCTTAGGTGGTACAGAAGTGACAAGGTGGCAGTTTGGGATATAAAAGGGGCGAGATTAATCAGAGAAGACCTCTTTGAAGAGAAGTAATTTAAGGAGGGTGTTGATGATGGAGAGTTGTAGTCTATTAGAATTTCAGGGGGTAAGAGTTGCATGCAGAGGGAAGGTTTTTTTACAAAAAAGATTCCTGCTTCCTCTTATCTTGTTTCAAGTCAGGCTTTTTGTTTTTTCCTTTTCTTTAAATGGTATTTGCTAAGTGCTTACTATGTACCAGGTACTGTACTAAATGCTGACATAGATACAGAAAGTTGGACCCAGTCCATGTTCTATGTGAGGCTCCCAGGCTTAATCCCCATTTTACAGATGAAGTAACTGAAGCACAGAGAAGTTAAGTGACTTACCCAACGTCACACAGCAGACAAGTGTGGAGTCGGGATTAGAACCTAGGTCCTCTGAAGCCCAGGTCCTTGCTGTTTTCATTAGGCCATGCTGTTTTTCGTGGTTCTCTGTTTACAACTCCAACCACTCTGTCACATTCCCTGACTCCTTCTTCTTATTCTCCTCACTCTATCTGCCTCCTGTAAAACTCAGTTTGAAAGCCTGTAGTCTTCTCACTACACGATTCCTGAGAAGTGTTCCAGGAACATCTGTCCCTGGTGGCTGAGAACTCTCTTAGGTTTCCCCTCTGTACCAAAACTCCTGAGGCCCATGGTTATTATAATAATAACAACAATAACAATAATGATAATGGTACTTTTTAAGCACTCACTATGTGCCAAGCACTCTTCTAAGTACTGAGGTAGAAACAAGCAGGTTGGACACAGTCCCTCTTCCACATGGGCTCACACTCCCATTTTACAGATGAGGTAATTGAGACCCAGAGAAACGAAGTCACTTGCCCAAGGTCACCTAGCA
This sequence comes from Ornithorhynchus anatinus, assembly GCF_004115215.2. Taxonomy (NCBI): domain Eukaryota; kingdom Metazoa; phylum Chordata; class Mammalia; order Monotremata; family Ornithorhynchidae; genus Ornithorhynchus; species Ornithorhynchus anatinus. The sequence continues at coordinate 92,259,165 of NC_041731.1, forward strand.
GACATGTGGTACATGTGGTTTATATGTACATATGATTATAATTCTATTTATTTTCATTAATGATGTGCATATATCTATAATTCTATTTCTTGATAATGATGCTACTGATGCCTGTTTACTTGTTTTGATGTCTGTCTCCTCCCTTCTAGACTGTGAGCCCCTTGTGGGCTGGGATTGTCTCTGTTGCTGAATTGTACTTCCCAAGCACTTAGTACAGTTCTCCGCACACAGTAAACGCTCAATAGGTACGACTGAATGAATGAATGTGGTGGAGCTGGGTACAGAGCCCAGACTTAGGGCCTTACTATTTTGTTTACTCTTTCCTCGTGTCTCAGTCGCTAGTCTTATCATTCCAATTTATAAATTTTTAGATTATGAAGTCCCCTGAGAACTGGAGATTGGGTTTACATTCCACCTGTGCATTTTTTCCCAGTGCTCATACAGTGCTCTATAACCTATTTATATTAATGCTTGTCTCCCCCTCTAGCCTGGAAGCTCAAGTGCTTATTACAGTGCTTTGAACACAGAAAGTGCTCAATAAATACAATTAAATAAGCTCATCATGGGCAGGGAATGTGTCTATTATTATATTATTATTATATTGTACTCTTTAAAGTGCTTAGTACAGTGCTCTGCACAAAGTAAGCACTCAGGGAATACAATTGACCCACGGCTCTGCAAACAGTAAACACAACACATATATCACTACTAATGTCTTCCTACCCCTCTCAGGGTCGCACCTGGAGAATTTCCGGTTCTCTACCAGTCTCGTCTATGGGAGGGAGAGTCAAGCAGAGACCCACCCATTCCATTCCTAGTTTGGGCAGTAGTTAGCGAGTGGAAGACCATCTTGGAAGGCATCCCTGGAAGGCCATGGAAGGCATAGAATAGCAGCGTGGATCAGTGGAAAGAGCCCGGGCCTGGGAGTCAGAGGTCATGGGTTCAAATCCCAGCTCTGCCACTTGCCAGCTGTGTGACTGTGGGCAAGTCACTTAACTTCTCGGTGCCTCAGTTACCTCATCTCTAAAATGGGGATGAAGACTGTGAGCCTCACGTGGGACAACCTGATTACCCTGTTTCTACCTCAGCGCTTAGAACAGTGCTCTGCACATAGTAAGCACTGAACAAATACCAACATTATCATTAATGTAATACATTGTAAAGGAGATACATGGTATGTACTAAGTATTTCATTATGTTTTGAGGATTTAAAGTGGTATGTGTATTTTTAGTGTAGTAATTTTCTTCTGCAAAGCTCAAATTGTTTACATCACTTTCCTGAAAAACTCTTTCTGAGGAAGGTAGATGAGGGTCTTTTATATTCCAGCTTTGGAATATAAGATGGGGCAACTGAAGCACAGAGAGATTAAGTGATTGGCCTTCAATGGTTAAGACCAGAATGCAGTTTTTGGCTTCCCATATAAAGAACCAAGAGTTAAGCCCTATTAGAACTTTCATAACTTGGTTCCCTCCCAGGAACAAATGGTTCAGTGCAGCAAGAAGCCCTCTTTACTTCCACAAAATGTGGACTAGAATGTTGGTCGCTTACCAGACTTTTCAGTTACATCCTCACATATGGATGGCATATGATCCCCCCACCACCACTCCAAAAGTAGTACTAATTTGAAAATTGGCAGAGAGCTGGATTTACCCACAGATAAAATGGATGTTTTCTCAAACTGAGGCACCATTTCTGAGCAGTCCAATCAACTTAGAGTTGGTTCTAGCCTGTGAATTGCTGGAAGGATCATTCTTTTCTCCATCTCTTATCATCTCCATCTTAGTGTCTTTGGTCCTCAGAATCTGCCCTTCCTGCATGCACATTTTCAATTTTTGCCTATCTACATAAAAGGCAAGTATTGTACTCTCCCAAGCACTTAGTACAGTGCTCTGCACATAGTAAACACTCAATAAATGTGACAATTAATCAATGAAAAGTCTTTCAGCTCGATAAGGGTAAAATGGAAGCCTGATAAAGTTAACGACTCAGGGTGGATATTTGTCTGCGGGTTACTTCTAAGGAGCTGCACTACATGCTCAGTTTGTTTGTTGAGTAACCTAGATTTAACTCTTGGCCGCACCCTCTGAGGTTCCCCAGAATTCATTATGCCATTCCCCTGTCTTTTTGAGTGAATATAGTCATGAACCCTGAACAGCCCAATTTCTAGCGAAAGAAACTTTTTGGCTGAAGACCATCCGCTCACTCGGCTAGCAAATCAGACAATTATCCTTAGTTGCTAATCGATAAGAAATTAAAAAGCCATTAACAAGAAACGAGCAAGTCTTAAAATTTACATTGACGAGGCAGCATTATGCCACAAAAATAGCTAGTCCTTTTCACCCCCAAAACAATAAAAAAAATTGAGTATTTCAGCTTGTGTTGTAAACCTTCAAAAGAACATCCTTGGTGATGTTATAGCTGTGAAATGTCTCATAGTCTTCATAATCACCAGAAGTATTTACCCCAAAGTTGTATACTGAGGGGTCAGATATAGTCAGATTCAGGTATCCAGACAACAGTACCATTTCTAACACTCAGGCTAGGTTTCAACATTATAACAGTACCTTCTGAACAAGATCACTCTGGTTAATCAATCAATCAATCGATGGTATTTATTGAGCACTTACTATGTAGAGCATTGTACTAAGACCTTGTCCCTACAAGACTACAAGCAGCCAAAATTCCCCATAAAGAGGAAGCTCCCTAGAAACACTCAAATACCCGGAACTGTGGTGCATGATTTCCTTGGAGCTGGTCATTTCAGCTGCAAGCTGGAAAATTCTTGGTTCTAGGTTCATCAGTCCTTCAGATGGGTGAAAGAACCTGAAATTCATCTCTCAACGGCTTCCCACTCCATCAGTTTCCTCCCATTTGGAAATTCCTCACTGTAAAACATTCTACCTGTCAATGAATATAATATGGACCAATGAGCTAATAGTGCATATAAAGCATTTTGGGGAGAAATATTATATAACTATGAAAATGTATAGAATCAGGTTTCAGGGGTCTAAATGAAATTATTTTGGTTTCAGAACTTATTCCTGAGATATTCTGCCATTCATTCATTTAATCATACTCATTGGGCTCTTACTGTGTGCAGAGAACTGTACTAAGCACTTGGGAGACTACGATATAACCATAAACTGACACATTCCCTGCCCACAATGAGCATGCAGTCTAAAGAAAAAAATACTCTGCAAAGGGAAGACCTTGTGTGACCTTGGGCAAATCATTTAACTTCTCTGTGCCTCAGGTACCTCATTTGAAAATAAGGACTAAGATGTGAGACCATCTGCAACATGAACTCTAACTTGATTAGCTCTACCCCATCCTTTAATACAGTGTCTAATACATGGTATGTACTTACATACAAGAGAGAAAGAAGGAAAGAAAGAATGAAAGAAGGAAAGAAAGGAAAGAAAGAAAGGAATGAAAGAGAGAGGAGAGAGAGAGAAGAAGAAGAAAGACAGAGAGAGGGAGAGGACTCATTCCTAAATGACCACATTTTCAGAAAAATGCCATGAGAGTAAATTAAGAAAAGCTAAATCGAACTTATAGATGCAATCTAAACCAAACAATGAGACAGTGCAGCTCTAAGTCTCCACCTGAGTCTAGTGGGGCTAGTTTCCTACCATGCAAATCTCTGGCAAATTGCTCACTGAAGCTATAATCCAATATTTTCAAGTACGGAACAGAACATCAGGCAATTACCAACCATTACCTTCTCTATAGTCAGCCCCCTTATTGCTACGGGGAGGGGGGGACTGCACTCGGAAAGTACAGATGTTGAATGAAATATTGCATCCCAGTAGTGACTGTATTTCCTCCTTTGATTTGAAGGCATTACATTAGTCAAGTTGCACTATCATTTTTCAAATGTATTTCACACTTCGTCTTCCAGAGAAACATTATGTGGGAAGCTACACGGAGTACTTAAAAACCAACAGACCAACAGTAATGTAATTAAAACTGGCATTTACAGAAGTATATCTTGATCCCTATTCCAGTTTTTACAAGTGCAAAATCACATTAGAAAACAATGCACTGCTAATTAAAGCTTTGTCACTCAGAGAAATTGCATTTGTTATATAGTCTGATGTAGAAGGGATTTCTTCTGGTGAAACTTAGAGACAGAAGAATATATCCTTTAGTTGGTTTGCTGCTCTGTTGAAATCATTACCATCACCGGGGATAGTACAGTTTTGTTAAAATCCTAAACCCCATCCAGAAATGTCAAAGGTATTAAAAGCAAAGCCAAAGTACTGTTTTGCATTTATATTCTAAAAATAATCAAAGGACAACGGCGCTCTTGATTTTGTCGAATCAGATCAAAAGGACTGATAAAAGGCTGAGACATGTGCAGCACTCTGCCCAAAGTGAGCGCTTACTAAATATGATTGATTGAAGTGTACGATTTCCTTTCTGCAAAATGGGAAGATTAACAGTTCATCTGCTTTTGCTAGTGTGATTTCATGGGATTTTCCTATGAGTCATCATTTTGCATAAAATAGCCTGCTTGTTTCTCTCTATATTTTTTCAATAGCACTTATTACATGTGCCGGGCACTTTACTAAGCTCTGAGGTAGATAGAAGCTAATCAGGCTGGACCCAGCCCATGTCCCCCATGGGGCTCACAGTCTTAATCCCCATTTCACAGATGAGGTAACTGAGACACAGGGAGGTTGCCTACGATCCCATAGCAGAGAAGTGACAGAAGTGGGATTAGAATCTGGGTCTTCCTGACTCCCAGGCCATGCTCTATCCACTAGGCCATGCTGCTTTTCTGGCATAGATTTTCAAAGCAAAACAGCAGGTCAGGGTCTTCAGAGAATTATCTTTGGGGAAACCCTGCCATAATTCCTCTTCCAGATTTGTGGTATCGGTACCTCTGAGACACCCTTACCCTTCATATCCACTAGACTGTTACTCTCAGAAACCCCAGAATCTTCCTGAAAACCCACTCTTCCAAGAGACTTTACTAGATCAAGCTCCACTTTCCACACAACAGTTACTCTTGCCACTTTTGCTGATTCACTTAACCTTTAGTACTTATGAATAATCTTCATTTATATTACCTTCAAATAACTGATCTATTTAACCTTCTATTCTTCTGCTATGAATAGCTGTAGCCTCCTCTTCCTCTTATTTGTAACAGGCCCGTTTCTTTCAATTTCCCGATTACTCTCTAAGGGGCAGAGACAGGGTCTCTTATTCTGTTGAACTCTCCCAAGGATTGGTACGCTACTCTGCACAGAGTAGATGGTCAGTAAATATTATTGTGTGATTGATATCACAACACACACAAGTTTAATGCAAACTGGTGGGGTGATCAGTCTGCTTGAAACATAAACAACTCAGATACTGTAAATCTTTTGGCTTAGGATCCCACAGATGAGGTGAAATCCAGGCTATCTTTTTGTCTAAACTATTTTTGAAGCACCACTGCCTAAATGTCTCTAGGTTTGTTGGTTCTTTAAATCGATTGTTGGTATTTATTGAGCACTTATGATGTACAGGACACTGTACTAAGGACTTGGGGAGTTGGAAGACTTGTTTTCTGCCCCCATCAAGTTCATTTCAGTATTGAGTTCAACCCAAATGTTCTTCTCGGCACATTTTTCAGTACACATTTAGCAAAACGACCTATTACTTCATCAGGAATGGAAAGGGAAGCAAGCATCTGGAAGATGACAGTGAGGAAAGATTAGCCCAGGTTTCTCAATGTTTCTGGGAGCAAAAGCAGGAAGTCCCTGCTGCTTTGACCTGCCCAGAAGGAAGTTGTGTAGTTGCATTGAAAGGAGAAGAACCAGCAACCAAATTGGTATTATCTAGAGGTAGAAAAACCTGGGGAAGGTAAGAGTCAAAATGATGAAGGGTGATGGAAATGAAGAGGAGGAGACAAGTGGAAAGAAAGGGAAAGAGAGGGAGACCAATGGAGGAAATGAGGGAGAGAAGACAGTGAGAAAAGTGGTCCTAAAATAGTGAGCATCAAGGATAAAGAAATGGACAAAAGAGAACAAAAGTGAACAAAATGGGCAGAGGAGACAAATGCAGTCAGGGAGGGAGAGGTAAAAAGAAGGGGGAAATGACAGCTATCAGAGAGATAGCGTTATCAGAAAAGGACCAGAGAAAAATAGGAGGACGACTTCACTATAGGGTCTTTTCACAGGAAAAGAAGAAACCAAATGCATCAAAATACGTGGAAGCAAGAAGGAGGGCGCCAGGCAAAAACTAGACGAAAGACACCAGAAAGAATGGCTCACATTCTCTGTCTTTTGAAGGAGTGCAGTCCATTGAGAATAGAGCCTGTAATTATAGTAAACCCAATAAACAAAGTAAACATACAGATGAAGAGGACTAGAAATAGGAGAGGGAAATTGCACGGCTATTTCCTTCTCTCTGAAGCCCCATATCTGCTCCTTTGTATGCCGCTTTCTCTTCCTTTATTTCTCTTCAGGAGGAACAAAGAAGGAAAATAATTTACAATCATGGATGTTCAGTACCCACCGTCCATCTGTTTAGTTTAACCACAACAGAATGTGTGAGTTTTGTGCATTTGGAAAGATGGGCATCATTATGTACCAATGAAACTAACTGACGTATAAAAACTGGGATTGGTTCAGTAATAAATCCGACCGTGGCTTTTGTAACGCTGGTTGAAAACATGCTCGCAGGCATTCAACTTCAAGAATAGTTTGGGGGCAACGATTGTTTCTTAAATGAGCATTCACAATGCCCATCCCACAAAGCACGAGAGCTGGGGATTGATACAGCATCCAAACGCGTAACCTCTACACAGATATTGACTATAGAAATTTATAGAATTTGAAAAGCCGGACCGGGTGAAATCCATCACTGTATTCATTGTTATAAAATGATTGGATTCGTGTCTCATCAGATTTGCATTGTGAAGACTGAATATAGTATGATTAGGCATTATTTTAACAAGTACATTAAAATACAATTTAAAATAAAATGGTCCTTCATATCATACTAATATCAGTGTTTTAAATAACAAAGGGTTTTTTTTTTTGAAGAAAGGGATTAGCATTTAGTTTCAATCAGTACAAGCAATACTATACCAGTTGGTGTCTCAAAGATTCGGGATTTTATTAATATTCCAGTGATGCATTTGTGTTGCCTCTGGGTACACTGAAGAGCCACTTAAACTGCACTTAAAGCAGCACTACAGGATCAAATTGATGTGCATCAACCATTTACAATAAAACTTGATTATTATAAAGGCATACATATTTGCATAATTACATGTTTGATTTTTTGATAATGCAATAACATTTTGATGCATAACACATCATCAAAAAGCACCATCTGCTGTAGTGTTTAATGCACTGCACACTGATGGAAAAATCCTGAAGATAGACTTCTGAGTATCAGGGGGAAAGAGAGCAAGCTTTATTTAACCAGGAGGATGGGTTGGCTGGATTTTTTTTTTTTTTAACCAGGAAAAAATCAAATTCATAGGAATCCAACCCTCGCAAAAAGACCTGTGTTTTGTTTTGGAAACGGAGACGTTCGCGTTTGGACATATGCGGCATGAATGATTTCAATATGTTTTTCGTGTGATATCATCAGATTTGGTGTGTTTTCAGGTCTATTGATTCTATATTTGGAAGTTAAACACTCTAGGATAATTGCTCGCCAATAGGGTTATCCTTAGAGTGGCATCATGTGGCCTGTGGTATAGTGGATTTTTTTTTATATTCATTATTAACTTTTTCCCCATTAAAGTAAAAATTTATCTACTCATTTCTGGGTGTGAATTAAATTCTCCTCTTGACTGTAGGTTTGTTGTGGGCAGGGTGTCTGTTGTTATATTGTACTCTCCCAAGTGCTTAGTACAGTGTTTTGCATACAGAGAATCAGCGTGACTCTGTGGAAAGAGCACGGGCTTGGTAATCAGAGGTCATGGGTTCCATCTCCAACTCCGCCACTTGTCAGCTGTGTGACTTTGGGCAAGTCACTTAACCTCTCCGTGCTTCAGCAACCTCATCTGTAAAATGGGGATTAAGACTGTGAGCCCGACGTGGGACAACCTGATCACCTTGACCTTGTAGCCCCTCCCCCCAGCACTTAGAACAGTGCATCACACATAGTAAGCGCTTAATACCATCATTATTATTATTATACAGGAAGCACTCAATAAATATGACTGAATGAATGAATGAAAGTTATTTTCTCCCCCAGTTCTCACCCCTGGTTTGAGCCATTTGGAAAAGTGTTGTGAGCGTTTCCCATTGGGGTTCTGAGTACTGGAATTGAGGAGGGGGAACCAGTTCCCTCTTCTGCATAAGCACTGAGGCCCTGGGAATGATCTCGGAGCTGATGATCCATCGAGTTGAAAGACTCTTGCGAAGTGGAGAGCCAGTGGCAGAGAGCCTAATTATAAGTAGGGGGTGTTGGGAATGAGGGGGACACTCCTAGCAACACTCACAGGCCCAATACAGATCACGAAATCAGTGTTGCCTCATGGAAAGAGATGGCCTGGGAGTCAGAGGTCCTGGATTCTAATCCTTACTCCACCACTTGTCTGCTATTTGACATTGGGCAAATCATTTATCTGTGCCTGTGTAACCTCATAATAATGTTGGTATTTGTTAAGCGCATACTATGTGCAGAGCACTGTTCTAAGCTCTGGGGTAGACACAGGGGAATCAGGTTGTCTCACATGGGGTTCACAGTCTTAATCCCCATTTTACAGATGAGGTAACTGAGGCATAGAGAAGTTAAGTGACTTGCCCACAGTCATACAGCTGACAAATGGCAGAGCTGGGAGTTGAACCCATAATAATAATAATAATAATGTTGGTATTTGTTAAGTGCTTACTATGTGCCGAGCACTGTTCTAAGTGCTGGGGGAGACATAGGGGAATCAGGTTGTCCCACGTGGGGCTCACAGTCTTAATCCCCATTTTACAGTTGAGGGAACTGAGGCCCAGAGAAGTTAAGTGACTTGCCCACAGTCACACAGCCAAGTGGCAGAGCTGGGATTCGAACTCATGAGCCCTGACTCCAAAGCCCGTGCTCTTTCCACTGAGCCACGAACCCATGACCTCTGACTCCAAAGCCCGTGCTCTTTCCACTGAGCCACGCTGCTTCTATAAAATGGGGTTTAAGACTGTGACCCCCATCGGGGAAAGGGACCGTGTCATCCAATTTGATTAGCCTGTCGGTCAGTTAATCGTATTTATTGAGTGCTTATTGTATACAGAGCACTGTAGTAAGTGGTTGGGACAGTACAGTATAACAATGTAACAGACACATTCCCTGTCTATAACGAGCTTATCATAGCACTTAGCACAGTGCCAGGCACATAGTAAGTGCTTAAGAAATCCCATAAAAAAAATAATTCTATTCATGGAGCACTTAATATATGCACAGCACTGTACGATATAACAGAGTTTGTGGATACGTTTTCTGCCCACAAGGAACTTAGTTGGGAAAGTCAAATTGAAGTCAATATCCAATGCCATATGGTTAATAGTCAATCAGTGGCATTTACTGAGCACTAACTGCATACAGAGCACTGTTCTAAGTGTTTGGGAGAGTAAAATTCAGTAGACACGAACTCTGCTAACAAGGAGCCTACAGTTTAGCTCATTTGAAGTGTTGATGACCACGCCTCACCACTGCGGATGCTGTGAAATGGTCTTCCCAGACTGAGCTACCCCTTTTCCCTCTGCTCCCTCTGCTCCCTCTCTGCTCCCCCTCCGCCCTCTGCTCCCTCTCCCTTTCCCCCTTCCCCTCCCCTCAGCTAAGCCCCCTTTCCCTCTGCTCCTCCACCTCTCCCTTCCCCTCCCCTCAGCTAAGCCCCCTTTCCCTCTGCTCCTCCACCTCTCCCTTCCCCTCCCCTCAGCACTGTGCTCATTTGTATAGATTTGTATGTATTTTTATTACCCGATTTATTTTGTTAATGAGGTGTACATCCCCTTGATCCTCTTTATCGTAATTATGTTGTCTTGTTTTTGTCGGTCTCTCTCCCCCGATTAGACTGTGAGCCCATCATTGGGCAGGGATTGTCTCTATCTGTTGCTGAATTGTACATTCCAAGCACTTAGTACAGTGCTCTGCACATAGTAAGCGCTCAATAAATACTATTGAATGAAATGGTCAAAGTAGGGAAATGTCATCTTTGATGGCACCTTCAAAAGTTAAGGATTTTTGATCAAAGAACCACCTTGGCCAAGCCTGGTGATAATTGGCCCACATCACAGCATGGCACAATATTGGTACTATGCCATGGTCACCTGGTCCATCTAGAGAAGCACCATGGCCTCATGGATCGGGCCTGGGAATCAGAAGGATCTGGGTTCTAATCCCAATTCCACCACTCATCTGCAATATGACCTTGGACAAGTCACTTCATTTCTCTGGGCCTCATTTATCTCAACTCCTGTGAGCCCCATGTGGGAGAGGGACTGTGGCCAAACCGACTTGCTTCAACCCCAGCACTTAGTAGAGTGCTTGGCACATAGTAGGTGCTTAACAAATTGATTCATTCAAGTGTATTTATTGAGCACTTACTGTGTGCAGAGCACTGTACTAAGCACTTGGAAAGTACAATTCGGCAAAAAGGAGAGACAATCCCTGCCCACAGCGGCTTTAAAGTTACCACAGTTATTATGTACAACATCTGCATTTGCTTCACCACTGCCTTCCAACTTGCTTTTCATACCCTTAGTCCAGAGGGAACAGATAGAAAGGACCAAATAGTGTGAATAACGCTACACAAACCACTAGCTCCATGGCCAAATCCTTGCTCTGATTCTTTATTCCAAAGTGACTGGATTGTCCATCATCGACAACAGGAATCTCCATCTTCAGCTAATAAGTAATTGTCTAATTATGGATTTGAAGCATGATAAATAAGCTCATAGCCACAAGCATATGTACTCACAGCTTCCAAAGTAAAATACTCTATACACCCACACCCAGCTGGGCATCAGCAATAAACTATACCCCTAGGACGGCCTCAGAATTTGGTGATAAAACATTGCTGTTACTTCAGATTTCTGTAGCTGGCAATCCACATAAAGGGCAAAAATTGATAAAGGCAGAACTACAAGTGATTTGATCAGTCAATTAGTCAGTGCCGTTTTTTAACGATATTTGTTACGCACTTACAGTGTGCCAGGCACTGTACTTTACAGTGGGGTAGATAAGACATAATCTAATTGGACAGAGACCTTGTCCTGCATGAGGCTCACAGTCTTAACCCATTTTCTAACACGGAAACTGAGGGACAAAGAAGTGAAGTGACTTGCCCTAGAACACAATAGAGAAGTGGCAGAGCCTGAATTAGAATCCAGGACCTTCTGACTTCCAGGCTTATGCTCTTTTCACTAATCCCACAGCGTTTATGTATTTATCTTTAAATTATATATCATAAATTTCTTATTTATTCATATTATTGTCATTCATTCATTCAATAGTATTTACCGAGCACTTACTATGTGCAGAGCACTGTACTAAGCGCTTGGAGTGTACAATTCGGCAGTCTCCCTCTCTAGACTGTAAGCTCATTATGAGGGGGGAACCTGTCTGTTAATACTCTTGTATCGTACTCTTCCAAGCGCTTAGAACAGTGCTCTGCATGTAGTGAGTGCTCAATAAATACCATTGGTTGACTGATTGAAAGCCACGGTGCTTCCTTGTTATTATTCATATGAATATGATTGATTGACTGATTGATCCTTTGGTCCAACCCTCAGCCACAGAGGACGGCCAGTACAAACCATATCTTTTGCCAAGTCCTAAAGGCAAGTCCTTGCCTACTGGCAATTTAGCATCAGCTCCAGGTATCTCCAGGCGCAGTCCAATATCAATAGCAGGGCTCAGCACAGCAGTGACCAGTTGTTCATAATCCCGATAATGATTTTGGTGGATATGAGGAAAAAGCAACTGAGAAACTCTTCCTTTGCTAGAAGCAGGAGAAGGGATTATATTCCTCTTGTTCTGCTAGTACTCTAGAAACCTAATAATGAAGAAATGACATGATCTCTTGGAAAGAGCATGGGCCTGGGAGTCAGAGGACCTGGGTTCTAATCCCAGCTTGGGCACTTGCCTACTGTATGACTTTGGGCATGTTACTAAAGTTCTCTGTGCCTCAGTTTCCTCATCAGTAAAATGGGGATTAAATCGTCCTCCATCCTTACTTAGGTTTTGAGCCCCATAAGGAACACAGACTGGGTCCACTCTGATTGTCTTCTATCTCTCTATCTCAATGCTTAGTACAGTGCCTGGAGCAAAATAAACATTTAAATAACCTTATTATTATTATCAATTAGTATTATCCTCTCCCACTCCTTTCTGCATCACCCTGATTTTCTCCTTTTGCCCTTCCCCCCTCCCGACCCCACAGCACCTATGTACATATTTGTAATTTTATTTATTTGTATTGTTGTCTGTCTCCCCTCTTCTAGACTGTAAGCTCATTGTGGGCAGCGAATGTCACTGCTTATTGTTGTATTGTACTTTCCCAACTGCTTAGTACAGTGCTCTGCACACAGTAAGCCGTCAATAAATATGATTGAATGAATATCACTAGGAATGGTGGGAAATATCTGAAGAAGACGAGATTCCACACCAAGAGATGTACTTATCACTGGATGCAGGAAATGGTTCATTCACTTCCTGTCCTTTTTGGAGGCTGTGTTGCTTAGTGGACTTGGCACTAAACCAGGAAACTGGGAAAAATGCAAGTTCTAAGCGTCTTATCTACCTTGCTCTTTCTGTCATCTTTAGCAAATGGCACTGATCTCTGATGCAGCATTATAAGTAAACCTCAGTGAGAGCGTAGAGAAGGAATGATGATGGATGGTATGCCATCACTGGTGTCGTTTCAGTCAGCGAGACAACAGATGAGAACGGTTTTACCATGGAACATTTTAGAATTCCAAATAAGTCTGGAAAAGGCCTGGGTCTTCATAGTTCGAGTGAAAGGGACTTTTGCAATTGTTCGTTTGCATTGTGCTGTGTAAACTGCCTCATCAGATATTTCAAGCCAAAGATCTGATGAGAAGCAGTGTTTCCCAGTGGAAAGAGCCCGGGCTTGGGAATCAGAGGTCATGGGTTCTAATCCCGACTCTGCCACTTGTCAGCTGTGTGACTTTGGGAAAGTCACTTAACTTCTCTGGGCCTCAGTTACCTCATCTCTAAAATGGGGATTAAGACTGTGAGCCCCACATGGGACAGTGGGACAACCTGATTACCTGAATTCCCCCCTTGCCTCCCCCAGCACTTAGAACAGTGCTTGGTACATAGTAAGAGTTTAACAAATGCCATCAATATTATTATTATTATTATCCAACTAAGGAACTTGAATAATCTGGGTGGAGGGTCTATATGGGGCAAATGAACTGGTTTATTGCTCAAGGCTCCACTTTGCTTGGTAAACCTAAGCACTAAGTTGAAATAAATGGAGTTCCAGCTCTGATGGCTTTTTGTCACAGTCTAATGCAAACCATCTGCTCTTGCAGGGAATGTGTCTCCCAGCTCTGTTATAATGTATACTCCCAAGTAATAATAGTAATAATAATAATAACAATGTTGGTATTTGTTAAGCACTTACTATGTGCCAAGCACTGTTCTAAGCACTGGGATAGATACAAGGTTATTAGGTTGTCCCACCTGGGGCTCACAGTCTTCATCCCCATTTTACAGATGAGGGAACTGAGGCAGAGAGAAGCTAAGTGACTTGCCCACAGTCTTACAGCTGACAAGTGGCAGAGCAAGGATTCGAACCCATGACCTCTGACTCCCAAGCCCGGGCTCTTTCCACTGAGCCATGCTCAAGTGCTCAGTATAGTGCTCCGCACACAGTGAGCATTCAATAAATACAACTGAGAGGTCTTCTCCGACTAGACCTTTATTTCCTCTTCTCCCACTACCTTCTGTGTCACCCTCGCATTTAGATTCGCACCCCTCCTTCAACCTCACGGCACTTATGTACACGCCTATAATGCATTTATTCATATCCCAGCTCTGCCATTTGTCCGCTGTATGACCTTGGGCAAGTCACTTTACTTCTCTGTGCCTCAGTTACCTCATCTGTAAAATGGGGATGAAGACTGTGAGCCCCAGGTGGGACAACCTAATAACCTTGTATCTATCCCAGTGCTTAGAACGGTGCTTGGCACATAGTAAGCTCTCAACAAATACCTATGTTATCATTATTATATTAATGTCTGCCTCCCGCTCTAGACCGTAAGCTGGTTGTGAAATGTAAGCTCAGTGTGGGCAGTGAATGTGTCTACCAACTCTGTGATGAAAGAAGCAGTCTGATTTAGGCAGAAAGAGCCGGGGCTTGGGAGTCAGAGGATGGGGGTTCTAATTCCGCTCTACCACTTGTCTGCCGCGTGAACTTGGGCAAGCACTTAACTTCTCTGTGCCTCAGTTACCTCATCTGTAAAATGGGGATTAAGACTATGAGCCCCACGTGAGAGAATTTGATTACCTTGTATGTACTCCAGCGCCTAGAAAGAACAGTTCTTGGCACATAGTAAGTGCTTAACAAATACCATTATTATTATTATACTGTATTCTCCCAAGTACTAAGTAGAGTGCTCTTCACATAGTAAGTGCTCAAGAAATACGATTGAATGATGGATGGTTTGCTGGTCCATCAGCCTGGAATTCTCCATGTTCCCTGCTAAGAATCCCATAAAGCACAGGTCTGCCCAGTTTCAAAGCTCTCCCCAAATCCTACCACCTCCAAGAAGATTTCCTCAATTAATTCCCAGCACTCCAGTAGCATCAGTCCAAGATGCACCCTTAATATTTGAAGACTTCATTTCCACCCTCATTATTCATGAACATATAGACTGTAATCTCATGGTGGGCGGGGAATGTGTCCGTTTATTGGTGTAATGTACTCTCCCAAGCACGTAAAACAATGCTCTGCACACGGTAAGTGCTCAGTAAACGTGAATGGATGAATGAATACGTGCTTTCACTTACATACCTATCTGTATATTCAGTGAGTTGTTCAGTTGCTTTGTAAAGCACTTAGTACAGTGGTCTGCACACTATAAGCGCTCAATAATTAGGTTGAATGAAAAATGGGTTTGAAATAGTAGTAATAATAGTAACTTTTGCGGAGTTAACAATAGCATTAATTGAACCCCTCCGGAGTACAATGAACAATAACGAGGATTGCATGTTTGGGGTTGTTCTCGTTCCTGCTTTCACTACCTATAAATAATAACTGTGGTACTTAAGTGCTCACTATGTGCTAAGCACTGTAATAAGTACTGGAGTAGATTCAAAGTATTCGGGTCAGACACAGTCCCTTCCCACTTGGGACTCACGAGAAGGCTCATCTTCCTGCAGAAATGCTCTGGGCATGTCACTCCCCTTCTTAAAAACCTCCAGTGGTTGCCTATCAACCTCCGCTCCAAACAAAAACTCCTCACTCTAGGCTTCAAGGCTCTCCATCCCCTTACCCCTTCCTACCTCTCCTCCCTTCTCTCTTTCCACTGCCCACCCTGCACGCGCCGCTCCTCTGCCGCTCACTTCCTCACCATCCCCCATTCTCGCCTATCCCGCCGTCGATACCTGGACCATGTCCTCCCGCGGTCCTGGAATGCCCTCCCTCCTCACCTCCACCAAACTAATTCTCTTCCCCTCTTCAAAACCCTACTTAGAGCTCACCTCCTCCAAGAAGCCTTCCCAGACTGAGCTCCCCCTTTTCCCTCTGCTCCCTCTGCTCCCCCTCTACCCTTCCTTAACCTCCCCTCAGCTAAGCCCTCTTTTCCCCCCCTTCCCTCTGCTCCTCGCCCCTCCTTTCCCCTCCCCTCAGCACTGTACTCGTCCGCTCAACTGTATATATTTTCATTATCCTACATATTTTGTTAATGAGATGTACATCACCTTGATTCTATTTATTTGCTATTGTTTTATTGAGATGTTCATCTCCTCGATTCTATTTATTGCTATTATTTTTGTCTGTCTGTCTTCCCCGATTAGACCGTGAGCCCGTCGAAGGGCAGGGACTGTCTCTATCTGTTACCGATTTGCACATTCCAAGCGCTTAGTACAGTGCTCTGCACATAGTAAGTGCTCAATAAATACTACTGAATGAATGCATGAAGTGGGAGGAAGAACAGGTACTGAATCCACATTCTGCAGATGAGGGAACTGAGGCATAAAGAAATGAAATGAACTGCCCAAGGTCACGCAGCCAGGATTAGAACCCAGGTCCTCTGATTCCCAGACCCATACCCTTTCCATTAGGTCATGCTGCCTCTTCAGTTTTTCTTCATAATAAAAACTAATAAAATTTTCAGTTGGTTTCTCTCATTAAATTGTAAGCTCACTTTCCCCCTTAAATATTAACCTCGCTGGGACAGAGAACAGATTTCATGCTATTTTTGTGCTCTTCATTATTAAGTATCAATCTCTTGCATTTAATAATGTTGGTATTTGTTAAGCGCTTACTATGTGCCGAGCACCGTTCTAAGCGCTGGGGTAGACACAGGGGAATCAGGTTGTCCCACGTGGGGCTCACAGTCTTAATCCCCATTTTCCAGATGAGGCAACTGAGGCACTGAGAAGAGTTAAGTGACTTGCCCAAAGTCACACAGCTGACAAGTGGCCGAGCCGGGATTCGAACCCATGAACTCTGACTCCAAAGCCCGTGCTCTTTCCACTGAGCCACGCTGCTTCTCAACTGAACTTTATTTACTGAACACTTACTATATGCAGAGCACTGTACTAAGCACTTGGGAGAGCACAATACAACAGAATTACCGGACACCTTCCCCACTCAAAATGAGCTTACAGTTGAGAAGGGGAGACAGACATTACTATGAACAAATAAGTAATTTATAATATATAAAATATGCACATAAGTGCTGTAAGGTTGTGGGTCGGGAGAATTTCAAAGTACTAATACTAGGCCTAGTACTTAGTAGGTGCTGATTAAAATTCGACTGATTCTCGACTGACTGGTGAAATTCAAAAGGCGACACCACAAAGACACATGCCTCTTTCAGGGTCTCTACCACAGAATCAATCTTACTGAGTTCTTACCGTGTGCAGAGCACTGTGCAAAGCTCTCAAGAGAGTACTAAACACTAGAGTGTTTGGTGGGCATGATATCTGCCCATCAAAAGGTTTTGGACTACAGGGAAAAAGGCAAGAAAGGTGGACATGTGTAAAGGAGACAGGCTACATTACTGGGCTTCAAAACTGCTTTCTTTCTTCTTCAATACCTAGTGGTTCCCTTAATGATATGAGTTTAGGGGTTGAAGGTGACACCAGCCAATTGGAACTCATGCAAAGCACAGGTTTTGTCTAATAATAATAATATTAATTGCAGTATCTGTTAAGCACTTTGTGTGTGCCAAGAACTGTACTAAGCATTGGATACAAGCCTATTGGGTTGGACATAGTCCAGGTCCCACTTGGGGCTCACGATCTTAATCTCCATTTTACAGATGAGGTAACTGACGCACAGAGCAGTGAAGCGACTTGCCCGGGATCACACTGCAGAGCTGGGATTAGAACTCATGACCTTCTGACTCCCAGGCCCATGCTCTATTGGCTACACCATGCTCTAGAAAATACAAGGTCTGGAATTAATGCCCCGATATCTCGTCGTCAGGATGTTGATGGGAATCATAAACGGGATAGAAAAAGAGTTCCAGGATGCTACTACCAGTACGTGGTGTAGAGAGGGAGGAATTAATAGGGTATAATATGAAAGAATTTCTTCTGTGATTCAAATTTCAGTTGCACTTACAGGCATGAAATACCTTGGGCATTCATATTGCCATAAACCACTACCACAGTAAAACGTTCAAGTTATTGCTAAAACAATTTATGCGGAAGAAACTAAGCAATCCCAAGCAATCTTCCTGGTTTCTTTTTTCATTTTGCCCTTCTAATTATTTCTGCCAATAACAAATCTAAGCATTTTTGACTTTATTTATTTGCTTGGCTTCGGTGGTTTTCCCTGATGACTTATTCAATGTTGATTACTCTCTGCCTGAAAGTTCTGCTTCAGTTCCCTAGGCTTCGAACTATTAGACATGCTGTTCAGCTTTTGAACCCTTTACTGCTGCCAGAAGTTGAACTAAGTCACTTTCTTCCAATCGAGTTAAAATATCTTTATCGGTGTCTGAAAGTCCATTTTTTTTTTTTTTTACCAAATGAAAGTGAACAAAACCTCACAGTTTGAGTTTTAGTAGAAGAGGGTGATGTCTTCACCCTGCTCTCAGTCCCACTGCGCTTTTGTGCAAATCTGTAATTTATTTTGATGTTTGTCTCCTACTCTAGCATGTAAACTCCTGATATTCGGGGGTTGTATCTACCAACTCTGTTGAATTGTACTCTCCCAAGTGTTTAATATAGCGCTCTGCCCACAGTGAGAGCTCAATAATTACCACTGAATGATTGGAGGCTTTTGAGGAATGAATTCATTTAAATTGCTAATACACAAATGCTATTACAATGTCGTATCCTGTCACCTCTGATCTTCTTTTAGAAATTCTTGGGTGCCAGACATTTAAAATAATAAATAATAATGATAAATGTGGTATTTGCTGTGCATTTACTATGTGCCAGGCCCTGCATTAAGCCCTGGGGTGTATAGAAACAAATCGGATTGGAAAAAGTCCCTTATCCCACTTGAGCTCACAATCTTAACCCCTCATTGAGCTGATGAGGTGACTGAGGTGTTGAGAAGTGAAGTGACATTCCAAAGTCACGCAGCAGATAAGTGGCAGAGCCAGGATTAGAACCCAGATCCTTCTAATTCCCAGACCCGTGCTCTGTCCACTAGACCCGCTGATTTTCACATCTTTCGTTTCCGACAAGGTAGATCAATTGATAGGTGACCGCTTTTTGGTATGAAAAAAAGGAATTTATGCACACAATCGTTTAAAATGCAGTTATTTTGTTCAATGTAGTAATTTCCTAAGTTTGTTAAAATTTGTAAAGCACTTCGGAGAACAAATCTGTGCATTAATCCTAAATGCATTCACTGTGTTTTGATTCCCCAGCACACATCTCTCTCCTTTCCTCATTCTATGCTCCCATACATAGGTATATCTGTTCCAAAATAAAGGTGACAGCTATTAAATTCCCAGACTTGTGAGCATGCAAATATAAACTATTCGTGATTCTTTCTCTTCACCTGAAGATTTGAAGACTAACTCTACAAAATAAATGATAAGGAAATTCCTTACAGGTTGAAAAAGATGTCTCCATGTAGGCAAAGTGTGAAGCCGAAAAAAGTGTTTAGATATGACTATAAAATAATCCTTCACACTGTGAGAAATAATGCACATTATCCTAGACCCCTTAAACTACAGAGGAACTCAGCACTTATGTATATATCCATAATTTATGTATTAATGTCTGTCTCTCGGTACAGAATGTAAACCCCTTGTGGAGAGGAAATGCATCTATCAACTCTGTTGCATTTTTCCCAAATATTTAGTGGAAAGTGCATGGGCTTAGGAGTCAGAGGTCGTGGGTTCTAATCCCAGCTCCACCACCTGTCAGCTGTGTGACTTTGCGCAAGTCACTTAACTGCTTGGTCCTTCAGTTATCTCATCTGTAAAATGGGGATTAAGACTCTCAGCCTCATTTGGGACAACCTGATTACCATGTATCTACCCCAGTGCTTAGAATAGTGCTTGGCACATAATAAGCATTTAACAAATACCAACATTATTATTATTAGAGTGCTCTGCATACAGTAAGCCTCAGTAAATGCCATTGATTGATGCTATGTTTTGCCATCCTGTTTCGTTTGTCTTGGGTTACTGTGAGATCACTGTGGGCAGGGAATTTGTCAGTTGTTGTCCCCAGCGATTAGTATAGTGCTTTGCACACAGTAAGTGCTCATTAAATATGATTCAATGAATGAAAGTGGGTCTCTTTTCTATTGGAAGTAGTGAGGAAAGAGAGGTCTAGGAGACAAGAAAGAGGGAGACAGACAAAATCTTGGAAGAGGACAAAAAGGTTGAGCGTGTGTCAGAATGTGGGGGCAGGCGGTGGGAGAGAAATGAACAAAAACAAAGGATTTTGTCTCTGTCGTCAGATACCCTGTTCAAAGGTTAAAATTAATCCTCTATCAGATCCCTGGTTTGCTCTCCTCCTTTTGCTTTTGCCTGCTTCTCCCTACTGCCTACAAACTCTATTAACCTGCTCTATCCCACCTTGAGCAACCATGACTCTGATCATGCTGGAGAAGCAGCAAGGTGTAGTAGAAAGAGCAGAGGGCTGAGAGTCAGAAGGTCAAGGGTTCTAATCCCAGGCCCACCACTTGTCTGCTGTGTGACCTTGGGCAAGTAACTTCACTTCTCTGTTCTCAGTTGACCTAGTGAGCCTGGGAGTCAGAAGGTCCTGTGTTCTTATCCTGACTCCACCACTAGTCTTCTGGGTGACCTTAGGCAAGTCATTCAGTTCTCTGGGTCTCAGGTTCTTCATCTGTAAAATGGGGATTAAGACTGTGAGCCCCATCCATGTGAGACTGGGACCATGTCCAATCTGATTAATTTGTATCTGCCACGGAGCTTAATACAGTGCCTCGCACACAGTAAGTGCTTAACGAATACCATAATTACTGCAAATATTATCACTTCAGCTCAGTTCTCTAGATTCACTTAAATTCTTCTCCTAGGGGCACCCCAAATAGAGAACAGCTATGCCAAACCTGACCCCCCAAGAAATGTCTATACAAGGCTCTGGGCCCTCCAATCAATCAATCACATTTATTGAGTGCTTACTGTGTTCAGAGCACTGTACTAAGTTCTTGGGAGAGTACAACATGGAGTTTTTGTTTAATGGTATTTATTAAGTTCTTACTATGTGCCAAGCACTATACTGCGTGCTGGAGTAGATACATCCTAATCAGGTTGGTCACAGTCCCTGACCACATCTAGCTCACTGTCTTAATCCCCATTTTACAAATGAGGAAATTGAAGCCCAGGGAAATGAAGTGACTAGCCATAGGTCACACAGCAGACAAGTGGCAGAGCCTGAATTAGAACTCAGGTTCTTCTGATTACCAGAACCATGCTCTAACCACCAGGCAATGCTGCTTTTCAACAGTTACCACCCCAGTTTTACAGATAAGAAAACTGAGGTCCATTGGGATTAAGTGATTTGCCCAAGGTCACGCTGGAGAACAGCGGCAAAGCTAGGATTCGAACCCACATCTCATGATGTCCAATCCCATTTATTTTTCACTAGACTAAATGGAGGAGATAGTTGTTGATCAATAATAAAGGAGGATTGATTATCTAAGGGACATGGTTAG
This sequence comes from Ornithorhynchus anatinus, assembly GCF_004115215.2. NCBI lineage: Eukaryota > Metazoa > Chordata > Mammalia > Monotremata > Ornithorhynchidae > Ornithorhynchus > Ornithorhynchus anatinus. The sequence continues at coordinate 92,280,455 of NC_041731.1, forward strand.
ATCTCTCTAATTCTCCTCTTTACTACACTTCCATGGATTAGCAGATGGTCGTATAGGTCAATGGAGAAAATAGGTAGCTGTAAACCGTTAAGGCCAGCAGCATTTATAGTCCCTTGAAGAGGACTATCTTCCCAAAATGATAACTGCTGGTTCATCTAGGGAAACATTCTGATGAGCTCAATTATATAATTATGCTATAGGTTCTTTTGGATACCTATGTGCCTGAAATCAAGGGGGAGCCACAGAGGAGATAGCCATTGGCTGCAGATGCTACTTCATGACGACCTTGACTACAAAAGCAATCAAACAATTGTATTTATTGAGCACTTAACTGTTTGCAGAGAACTGTACTAAGCACTTGGAGCCATGTAAGGGCTCTGAAAGGCCCCTGAGAGAGGACATCAGCTGGGCCTCCTGGAGCCATTTCTCCTTCCTTGCTGCCAGAGTTCTCTTACTCACCCCCATTTCCTAGTATGTGTTTCTTCTGTGACAATCCTGGGGTATTTATCACCCAAGAGTAGTTCAGCTAGGGTAGGGAGTGGGTGTGTGTTATTAAAAGCCTTCTCTGACTAACCTCTTTTTTCTACCCTCTCTTCTAAGCCAACTAAGCACTTGGGTCTGTAAACCGTTAGCACTTTGTTACTCTAGTTTCGAGGCATTTATGTACATTTCCTTATACTCCATTTCCCCTAGCTCTAATTTCTTTTCATACCTTTCTCCCCCTCTAGGAGGTAAGTTCTTTGCGGGCAGAGATTTTTTTTACCAACTTTGTTATATCGTATTCTCATTCATTCATTCATACGGTTATTCAATGGTGTTTAATGAGAGCTTACTATGTGCAGAGCACTGTAATAAGCACTTGGGAAAGTACAATATAACAATAAAGATATTTCCTGCCCACAGTGAGTTTACAGTCTAGACAGGGGGAGACAGACATCACTATAAATAAATAAATTACAGATATGTTTGTAAGTGCAAGGGGCAAGGGAGAACGAAGGGAGCAAGTCAGGGTGATGCAGAAGGGAGTGGGAGAAGAGGAAAAAGGGGGGTTAGTCAGGGAAAGCCTCCTGGAGGAGATGTGCCTTCAAAAAATCTTTGAAGAGGGGGAGCGTAATTGTCAGAGTGAGAAGGGAAGGCACTCCAGGCCACAGGGAGGATGTGGACCAGGGGTTGGTGCCGAGCCAGGTGAGACGGAAACACAGTGAGAAGGTTAGCAGTAAAGGAGCAGAGTGTGTGGGCTGGGATGAAGAAGGAGAGTAGCGAGGTGAGGTAGGAGGGGGCAAGGTGATAGAGTGATTCAAAGTCAATGGTGAGGAGTTTTTGTTTGATGCAGAGGTGGTTAGGCAATCACTGGAGTTTTTAGAGGAGCGGGATGCCACGTCCTGAATGTTTTTGTAGTAAAATGATCTGTGCAGTACAATGGACTGGACTGGGGAGAGATGGGAGGCTGAGAGGTCAGTAAGAGGCGGATGCAGTAATCCAGGGAGGATAGAGTGAGTGATTGTATTAACATGGTAGCAGTGTGGATGGAGAGGAAAGAGCAGATTTTCATGATGTTGTGAAGGTGGGACTAACAGGATTTAGTGATGGATTGAATATGTGGGTTGAATGAGAGAGAGGAATCAAGGATAATTCCAAGGTTAAGGGCCTGTGAGACAGGAAGGATGGTGGTGCTCTCTACAGTGAAGGAAAAGTGAGGAAGGAAACAGGGTGTGGGACTCTATACACAGTAAGTGTTCAAGAAATACCATTGATTGATTGATTAGAATATAGAGTATGAGAGCTTCCTGAGGGTCAGCATTGGGCAGGGGGGAAACGTTGGGTTTGGAGCCTTTGATTAATGGGCCTAGCGTGACCACTGCTTTTGCCCTGATGTAAAAGGAGTCCATGTGATGACCAAGTAGGAGGCAGAAGAGTCTAAATTCAGATAGGTCCTTGAGCATTATATGTAGGGTGTTCCCTTGTCAGAACTGTAAATCAAGGAAAAGAGAAGGGAAGGGGCTCCTTTCACCTGGATCTTCTTGCCTGGCTTAGCATTGCCATAAATTGGGAGGATATCACATGTTGGTGGGTTGCTTTCAGCAGGGGGTCGGGGCGGAGAACGGGGACAGTGACATTCTTAAAGGTTCCGTTCCATCTTTGCAAGTGAGAGACATCGAGAAGTTTAGCACATGAGGTACTGTCACTAATTTACTTTTCACCGCATTGCAGACAGGTTATAAATTCAAATTATTTAAGTTAATAAATCAGGAGGAAAAAGTGGTTTTGCATGCAGGCTTAGAACTGGAAAGCAAAGGATGCAGGACCTTACCTGAGTTTTAGAGAAAAAAAAATTATCTTCAAGTTAATAATTAAGAAAAGAAATATCCTTTAACATTCTCTAGTGTTTAGGAACTTTGTTTAAGAACACACTGCTTTTGCTGCTCTAGCTACGGCAGTTTGCTGTACACATCCAAAACCATCTTACCCTTTTCACCCTGCCTCATGTTAAACTCTGTGGTTGACTCATCTGAATAGAAAAGTGACCTGGGCTAATTATCTGTCCTAGAGATTGGTCTCACAAAATGACAAACGTAGAGGAAGAGGGAAAAGCCTCAAGAGAAAGAAGCGTCTACAACTCTTCCCAGTGTTCCCTCTTGCCTACGTGCTGAAAGAAATGCTGGTTTCTCTCAGGAAAGGATTACTGAATCTCCAATTTTCTCAAATGATATAAAGACGGGCACTCAGCGAAGGGAGTTAAACCTCAGCTTTGAGCTCTCCAAAAAGCAGTCTATGCATGCAAATCACACTGCCAACCTGTTCATTTCAGTCAGCTCCATAACTGTCCCTAGGTAGAAAAGGAGAAAGTGTAGTTGTCTGTCAGATCAGTGAGCCAGGTGATAGGTAAGCACACCAGTTCCCATCTCGAGCATCCCACCCCTTGCCTAGATAAGTCCTGTTTCCTAAAGGAGCAGAGCTAGAGTGAAGCGGAGCCCCGGGGAGGAGGGCTAAAGGTCTGGCAACCTCCTCCATCTCCAGCTACTGTGCTACAGGTGCTGCAGAGAAAGAATTCCCACCCAGCCGGGCTTCCCACTCCCATTTTCATTGTTTCTGTACTAGACACAATCATCCCCTCCAATTTTGTCCCACTCCACCCACCTGAGGTCTTGTGATGGGAGTTAAAGCTGAGCTCTTTCTCCCCTCTGCCATTCTCAAAATGGATGTTACAGCCGGAAAATCCATCCATCCTTCCTTCCTCCGTACAATCGCCCAAGGCACCCACCAAAGACGTCCCACTGACCTCCTTCTCACCATGTTTCTGCCGGCCATGTAACCACTGTGAATATTTATTTATCTATATTAATGCCTGTCTCCCCCTCTAGACTGTGAACTCGTTATGGGCCGGAATGTGTCTGTTATTATACTGTACTCTCCCAAGCATTTTACACAGTGCTTTGCACACAGTAAGCGCTCAATGAATGATTGAATGAATGAATGAATGAATGAAAAATCCCCAGTGACCATGATTCTTCCACCGAGATCCCCATTCCTTTTAGTCACCATGAAGAGGAAGGTCACTACCCTCGATTCACCTATGTACTACAGTAGCCTCTTCTGTGGATGTGTTTGACTCTCTGTCCGAGGCTAAGGGGTGCTACAGATCTGTAATCTTTGGAGAAGAGGTATGGGCTGGTGGCTAGAGCATGGGCCTGGGAGTCAAAAAGACCTGGGTTCTAATCCTGGCTGTGCCACTTGTTTGCTGTGTGACCTTAGGCAAGTCATTTCACTTCTTCTACCTCAGTTCCCTCATCTGTAAAATGAGGATTAAGACTGTGACCCCTATGTGGGACAGGGACTGTGTCCAACCTAATTACCTTGTCTCTACCCCAGTGCTTGGGACAGTACCTGGCACATAGTAAAGGCTTAACAAATGTCATCAGCTTTTTAATTATTATTATTATTCAGTCCCACAGCACTTATGTACAAATCCTTAATATTTATTTATATTCATATCTGTTACCCCCTCTAAACTGTAATCTCCTTGTGGGCAGGGAACATGTCCAACAATTCTGTTGTACTGTATGCTCCCAAGCGCTTAATACAGTACAGTGCATTGATTGGTTGATAGGGATAAAAGCTTGAGATAAAGGAGGGAGTGGGTGTGGACACAGAGTAGAGCAGTTGAATTAATATGCTTGTGGGAAGAGGTGTGCGAATGAATGTGTTTATAAGGGGAGGAGCACTGACAGAGCCTTATTGTGACAATATTCAGCGTTCCACTGGATAGAGGTGAAGCTGAGATCAAGGACATGAAAAGGCAGTTGGAATTTGGCCTGGGAATTATATTTCCCAGAAGACAAAAGTCCAGGTTCACAGGGAACTCATAGAAAAGCAATCTGAGCAGAGATTTTAAATCAGAGAGGGATTCTCTCGTCCTCTGCCTCTCCGGTTAGCGACTTTCATGGTTCCACCCTCTAGACTCTAATTACACTCTATTTTTTATAATAATAATAATGTTGGTATTTGTTAAACGCTTACTATGTGCAGAGCTCTGTTCTAAGCGCTGGGGTAGATACAGGGTAATCAGGTTGTCCCACATGAGGCTCATAGCTAATCCCCATTTTACAGATGAGGTAACTGAGGCACAGAGAAGTGAAGTGACTTGCCCACAGTCACACAGCTGACAAATGGCAGAGCCAGGTTTCGAACCCATCTGACTTCTGACTCCCAAGCCCGGGCTCTTTCCACTGAGCCAGGCTGCTTCTCTATCTGTAATATATTACAGAGTCTATCTCCCTCAATATGTTTAAATTCCTCGAGATCAGGGACCATGTCTGCTAATTCTATTATTCCCTCCCAAATACTTAGTACGGTGCTGTGCACCTAATAGGTGCTTATAAAACAAGCTAAAACATCAGTGAATACTACTGATTGCCTGTCTTTTTACTCACCTGGGCATATACAGTTGTGCAAAGATCGTACCATGTTCTATGTGAGAGTATACAGTTTAAGAACTTTGTCTTTATATCTAAGTCCTTGGCCTGTAAGAGTAATTATGTTTATTAATCACTTACTGTGCGCAGATCACTGTAGTAAGCACTGGGAGAGAATCCACCGGTGGGAATTAAACACGGTCTTTTTCCCTCATCAGGCTCACAATCTATAATGTAATGTTAGAATAGGTTGTGTTTGTTTAGAGAAGTTGATACACAGAAATTTAGATCTTTCTTTTCCTGAATATTAAACTAAACTTCTGGGTTTGGAGGATGCCCTGTTTTTATTAGAAGCTGACTGTGCTTCAGGGAATGCCTGGTTGGCGTTACTCTTCACTCCTCTGCCCAGAAAGATTCTGACAAAGTAATAATAATGATAATAATAATAATGCTGGTATTTCTTAAGCGCTTACTACGTGCAGACCACTGTTCTAAGCGCTGGGGTAGATACAGGGGAATGAGGTTGTCCCATGTGAGGCTCACAGTCTTCATCCCCATTTTACAGATGAGGGAACTGAGGCACAGAGAAGTGAAGTGACTTGCCCACAGTCACACAACTGACAAGGGGCAGAGTCGGGATTCGAACCCTTGACCTCTGACTCCCAAGCCCGGGCTCTTTCCACTGAGCCATTCTGCTTCTCGTAATATTACCAGCAGTGAAAAACAAAGGGATTGATGCTCCAGTAACGTCTACAAGTAGATCTCACTTTTCTCTGGAAGAGAATGATTCTGCTACAACTTAGAAAGGCTGGGGCACTCAAAGTCGACCTGTAGCAAAGTAATTTAGGGACGTATCTAAGTGTCAGGTCTCCTTCTTGATTGTATAGCAACTGCCTCAAAGGTCAGTTCTTTTGACGGGTGCTTTATTCTTTGAAGGACTTTTGTACTGTCCAGTGGAAGTTTTGTCTTGTCATCCATGGTTTTGCCAGCATTTCGACAACTTGGAAAAGCAGTTGGATGGATCTACTGATTGAGAAGCAGCGTGGCTCTGTGGAAAGAGCACAGGTTTTGGAGTCAGAAGTCATGGGTTCGAATCCCGGCTTGGCCACTTGTCGGCTGTGTGACTTTGGGCAAGTCACTTAACTCTTCTCAGTGCCTCAGTTACCTCATCTGGAAAATGGGGATTAAGAATGAGAGCCCCACATGGGACAACCTGATTCCCCTGTGTCTACCCCAGTGCTCAGAACAGTGCTCGGCACATAGTAAGCGCTTAACAAATACCAACATTATTATTATTATTATCCTTCTCTTCAGGAATACCTACCACATCCCAACACCCCAGCACTGTGGGATGGAGCATGTTTTATAAGCTTAATTTTTCAAATAAAGAAATGAGGACCTTTTCATCTATCTTCTCCCAGAGTAGCATGGACTAGTGGAAAGGGTATAGACCTGGGAGTCAGAGGACCTGGGTTCTAATCCTAGTTCTGCCACATAATTGCTGTGTGACCTTGGACAAGTCATTTCACTCCTCTATGCCTCCGTTCCCTCATCTGCAAAATTAAATGCCCATTCTCCCTCCTACTGAGACTGTGAACCCCATGTGGGATCTGATAATCTTGCATCTTCCCCAGTGCTTAGCACATGCTTGGCACATAGTATGCACTTAATAAAGGCCACAGTTATCATTATTATTCTCCCAGGAAATCATAGATAGAGATGGCTGAATATGGACTAAAGGTTCTTAACTAACCAGGTTCATTTTCATTGATTAGAGCAAGTTTACGCAGATTGCACATCTATCTTGCCTGTCTTTTACTTCAAATTTAGTAACCTTTTAGTTTTGTACTTTTTAGGTGACGGTGGCTATTCTCCAAAGACAGAAATGGCAGCTTTAATCAGATTTAACCCTGATCCCAGCAGAAGTTCACTCACTAGTTCACTTACTCAGAATCCATTGATTACTTCTAGGTCTTCTGGGATTCTGAAATCTCATTTCTCACGTCTCTCCCGATTGTCACCAGACACACTCAACCCCATAGCTGACATATTGGCAGCATTCTTCATTCTGCTCCACACAGACAGCAACCATAGTGTTTCAGGTGATGAAGAATGATCAAGCCGATGCCCTTTGATTTCAGAAAATGAAAGAAGTGATGCCTTTCAGAAGAGCGGGCTTACTTCTAGGAAGTGGAGATGAACGGTGCCCAGTACACCCTCTGGCATATAGTAAGCGCTTAACAAATAACATTAAAAAGAAAAAAAACCAGTACAGATCATTGATCATGGTGACCTACTACACAAGTGGTTGCTCATTCACTTCCACAACAAACAGTCCTTCACAGCATTCAATCACCTTGCTCCCTCCTACCTCACCTCACTACTCTCCTCCATGAACCCAGCCTACACATTTTGTTCTTCTAATGGCAACCTACCCATGTACCTTGATCTTGTCTATATTGCCGCTGACCTCTCAACTACATCCTGCCTCTGGTCTGGCATGTCCTCCTGCCTCTTATCTGACAGACAATGATTTGCCCCCTCTTCAAAGCTTTATTGAAGGGACATCTCCTCTAAGAAGCCTTCCCTAAGCCCTTGTTTCCTTTTCTCCCACTCCCTTCTCCATAATTCTAATTTGCCCCCTTATTTCACTGCCCCCTACCCCTACTTCCACAGTACTTATGTACATATCCATTATTTATTCATTTTAATATACATCTCCCTCTCTAGACAGTAAGTTCACTATGGGCAGGGAATGTGTCTGTTATATTGTTGTGTTGTACTTGCCCAAGTGCTTAGTACAGTGCTCTGCACAGAGTAAACACTCAATAAATATGATTGAAGTGCAGTCTAGTGATTAGCTGTGAACAAGAGCTAATTATAGCTTTGCCCTGATATGTGGTATACACTTGGAGACCTCATTTAGGTTCACTATGTCTCAATTCTGCATTCAGGAATTGCCATTTACAAAAGAATATACTCCAAGTACAAACTAGGGAATGTTGACTTTCTAGAGAAGATCCCAAAATTGGTCAGACATCAAAAAAAAAAATTTCCTAGCTCTTTCCATGCTGACCACACTAGGATTAACCAGATACCCAATGACATTGAGCTGTTCAAAACATGAATGAGGGCAGAACTGAGGATGCTAGTTACATTGGCAATAATGGGACAACATGATTATTTTGTATCCACCCCAGCTTGGCACAATGCCCTTAACAAATACCATAATTATGATTATACTTATTAATACTCCATTAAAATGAATAATAAATAATAATAATAATAATCTTGGTATTTGTTAAGTGCTTACTATGTGCAGAGCACTGTTCTAAGTGCTGGGGTAGATACAGGGTAATCAGGTTGTCCCACATGAGGCTCACAGTTAATCCCCATTTTACAGATGAGGTCACTGAGGCACAGAGAAGTTAAGTGACGCCCACAGTCACACAGCTGACAAGTGGCAGAGCTGGGATTCGAACCCATGACCTCTGACTCCCAAGCCCGGGCTCTTTCCACTGAGCCTCGCTGCTTCCCACCTGATGAGCTTTCTTACCTTATCTGGACTTCTGCCCCATCTCCTAATTTGCATGGCTTCATCATCATAATCATCATGTTGGCATTTGTTAAGTGCTTACTGTGTGCCAAGCACTGTTCTAAGCGCTGGGGAGCATACAAGGTCATCAGGTTGTCCCCCGTGGGGCTCACAGTCTTCATCCCCATTTTACAGATGAGGTCACTGAGGCCCAGAGAAGTAAAGAGGCTTGCCCAAAGTCACACAGCTGACAAGTGGCAGAGTTGGGATTAGAACCCATGACCGGGAGTCAGAACTCCCAAGCCTGGGCTCTTGCCACTTAGCCACGCTTCATTTATAGCCAATCATGCTCCATGATAGGGGAGCTTCCCATAAACCTGTCAGTCGTTGGTATTTGTAAAGCGCTTACTTTGTGCAGAGCACTGTACTAAGTGCCTAGGAGGGTACAACAGGATTGGTAGACCCGTTTCCTGCCCAATGAGTTTATAGTATAGAGGAAGGGAGACAGACATTAGTATAAATAAATGTTACTTAAATATACATGAATGCTGTGGGACTGACAGTGGGGTGAATATCAAGTGCCCAAAGGGCAAGGACAACTCAATAAATTTCTCCCTTCCAAACTGGAGAAAAAGACAGGACTGGAAATCTCGAGACCTGGGTTGTAATCCCAGATGAATGACATGCTGTATGACTTTGGCCAAGTCATTTGACCTCTCTGTACCTCAGGTTCCTTATCTATAAAATAGGAATAAGATAATTGCTCTCCCTTCCTCTTATATTGTATCTACACCAGTGGGGAGCTAGTAGGTAGTAAGGGCTTAATGAATATCATCATCAAGAAACATCAGAGGAAGAGAATGAAGACAGTGGAATAGGAATAAATACCTCTTTGCTATCAATTCTCTCTTCTTTATTTTCAATTTGTACATCTCTCGCTGGTCCCGACACCTTCCGGATTGCCCAAGGTGTTCAGTGTGCAATTTAGGCAGCACAACTGAGACAAGGATAGCAGTGAAGTTGGCGTAAAATACACCCATTTCCTGAAGATCCTAGCAGGTTAATTTCCGTTGTCGGAGAAAATTGTTCTCATTTGCAATTGACTTTCAGTGCTGGCAAACACCTGGAGTGAATCACCTGCAGATGGCTGCCAGCTGGTCCAGGTGTGATTCAGGAATGCCGTCTTGCCCCTGTTCATGCTGACATGATGCCTTGGCGGGGGGTGCCGACCACAAAACAATGACTCCAAATCAATGAACCACAGAGAAATTAAAACTCAAAAAGGCAAAAGAAAATCTAGTATCTATTCTGAGGAAACACGGTGTGGGTAGATTTCATAAGGGTAACCTTGTTCTGTCAGTATTCTGTAAATCTATCACTCCACCTCCTTTAGGACACTCAATCTCCTTGGCCCCTCTTAGGGAACCTCGCTACTCTCCTACTACAACCCAGCCCGTACACTTCACTCCTCTAATGCTAACCTCCTCACTGTACCTCAATCTCATCTATCTCGCCGCTGACCCCTGGCCCACATGTTGCATCTGACCCAAAATACCCTCCCTCCTCAAATCTGACAGACAATTACTCTCCTCTGCTTCAAAGCCTTATTGAGTGCACATCTCTTCCAGGAGGCCTTCCCTGACTAAGCCCCCCTCTTCTCCCACCTGCCCTGGCTTCCTCCCTTTGTTCATTCCCCCGCCCCACAGAACTTATGTACACTTCTGTCATTTATTAATTTATATTAATGTCTGTCTCCTTCATTCTAGACTGTGAGCTAGTTGTGGGAAGGGAACGTGTCCATTTACTGTTGTATGGAACTCTCCCAAGAGCTTAGTACAGTGATCTGCACACAAGAAGTGCTCAATAAATATGATTGAATAAATGAATGAACCCCCCTATGTAAATGGATGTTTTCAGGCTGGGAGGCCACATCTTAACTGTCTTCTCAGGTGTCTAAGGATATCGGTGTCTAAATCTATGAAAATCTAAAATGCTTTTGATTTTCACAGGAAACTCCTCCTGATTCTAACCCATTTGCTTGATTTCATATTTTTGTGAACTAATGAACAAGAAAGCCCAGGGATGTGCTGCACTGAAGTCACTCATTTTGATGGTGATTTTCCTCATCTTAAACTTGTAAAAAAATTACTGAGGGCCTCCACATGCTACCTATAAATTTAGGAATGATGTCAGGCAAACTGATGTGTCTGAACAGTGAAATTGTATTTCAACATGGGTTTCCAGATTTCGCATCCTCAAGCATTTCTGTGTAATACTAATATTAATAATAATGTTAATGACAAGAACTCCCTGGTGCTTAGTTAAATGTTCTGAACACAGTAGGTCTTCAGTAAATGCTACTGATTGATTTATGATGAGACTAATGATAATAGCAACTCTTTGAATTACAATACTTTATTTCTTTCATGGAGAAGCAGCATGGCCTAGTGGCCAGAGCACGGGCTTGGGAGTCAAAAGATGTGGGTTCTAATCCCTGCTCCGCCACTGTCTGCCATGTGACCTTGGGCAAGTCACTTCACTTCTCTGGGCCTCTGTTACATGATCTGCAAAATGGGGATTAAGACTGTGAGTCCCACGTGGGACAGGGACTGTGTCCAACCTGATTACCTTGTATCTATCCTAGTGTTTAGAACAGAGCTTGGCACATAGTAAGTGTTGAACAAAAACCATTATCATTACTATTATTACTATTATTAATAATAATTAATAATAATAAAAGCCTTGTGACTATAAGGAATGTCATTACTTGATCAAAATAAAGAACCATTTGTCCTCCAGCAAAATCTGGAAAGCTTGGAGGAATCAACAATGTGATTGTTGCCCACACTGGTATCCATAGTAATGCGTAGGCATGTACTAACTAAAAACCCTGACATTTCCTCCCTGCATCCCTAACTTTCCATGGAGCCTATATAATCTCTGCATTATACAGACTAATTTTTAATCAATAGGGACTGACTGAGGAGCCACCTGGGGAGTTTTGTGGGCTCAGCAGGAGTCAGAAAAATAGCTTGACAAATATAGGCAGCCAAGACATTTAATAATATTAATAATAATAATGGTATTCATTAAGCGCATACTCTGTGCCAAGCACTGTTCTAAGCAGTGGGGTATATATAAGGTAATCAGGTTGTCTGACGTGGGGCTCACAGTCTTAATCCCTGTTTTACAGATGAGGTAACTGAGCACTGAGAAGTTAAGTGACCTGCCTAAAGTCACACAGCTGACAAGTGGAGGAGCCGGGATTAGAACCCATGACCTCTGACTCCCAAGCCCTTCCTGGTTGTTAGTTCATGGCACTATGGCACATTACAGAAAACATGCTGCAGTGTTTTGGCCAGAAGAGAGTTCTGCACATAAAATTCTGGAATGCACTTCACCATGGGCTGCATCGTTGCCTGCCTATTCAGATGTTGTGATTTCTGTGCCGAAGACTGACAATAAGCCTGAAGAAAAACAAAGTTTTATATCAGTCTATGCCTGGGAAATCACACATAACCAAAGATTTTCACTGATAGTTCCAAATGCTGTTACCAAATTCTGCTACCCAGGTAGGACCTTATCCTATCATGCATAGACTAAGAAGTAGAAGAGATAATGTAAAAAGGGTAAAATTGACTCAGAGAGATTGATAAAAAAGAATTTGATGAAATGGATATCAGTATTCATATTATACTGAAAGTTATAGTGGTATTCAATCCTTAGCGGGGCTGTGATAACTTGATTTATAATGAGACTAATGATAATAGCAACACTTTGAATTGGAATACTTTATTTTATTCATAGAGAAGCAGCATGGTCTAGTGGGCCAGAGCACAAGCTTGGGAGTCAAAAGATGTGGGCTCCAATCCTTAGTATGGTTGTGATAACCAGACATGTTAGAGAAGAGATATTCACCAACATCACCTATGACTATATTCAACATCAAGTGACAGGACAAGAGAACCAAAAAAACAGTCTTAGAATGCAGGTACCTCATCACTCTTGCTCATAGCATGACAGCTTTGCTCTGTGGAGCATATGAAGAGAATAAATGATGGCAGGGTAGACAAGCAACCACTGTTTCCTGAACTGAAGAGATAATTTGCAAGCAGGAAAGATAGGTTGTTTCAAAGATACTAATTGAAACACAATCTTAGAATATGAGATGTAGCAGTGGACTGTTAAAAGACCATGCAACGGATAAACCTGACTGGACTTTTCCATCACTGTTGACAACACCATCACCCTTCCAGTAACACAAGCCCAAAACCTTGGCTTTATCTCAATTCATTTTTCTCATTGAATCAACAGAGTCTGTCACCAAATCTGTCAGTCCTCCCTTCACTACATCTCTAGAACCTGCCCTTTCCTCTCCATCCAAACTGATATCATGCTTGTCCAAGCATTTGTCAAATCCTGTTTCAACTACTTCATCAGCCTCCTTGCTGACCTCCCTGCCTCCATTCTCTCCCCCACTCCAGTCCATACTATGTTGTCCAGAGCATAAAAAAAATCATTCTGTACACATCTTCCTTCTTGAAAATTTCCATTGGTTGCCTAGCCAGTTGTAGATGAAGTGCTTAGTTGACATTTCAAAATTATTTTCCATTACTGAATCATTCCACTACATTACAGGTTCCTTGGAGATAGAAGTTAGTTCTTCCCTTGGGTCTTATTGTATTCTCCAAAGTGCTTAGTACAATGGTCTGCCCACAGTAAACTCTCAATAAATACAACTGACTGACTGACGTCCTTATTTCATAACACTGAGCCTGAGAAATGCTTCCTGATTCGAACAGTTATTGTTTGTTGTGGAAATCTCAGATAAATCATAGGCTTCAGATAACCAGCCTTAATAAGAACTCCATCAAGACTGAGAAAAAAGTTGCAGAAATAGTTTAAAATCAGGAATGAAGGACAAGTACATTCCAGACTTTTTTTTAACCCATTAATAATAATTGTGGTATTTGCTAAGTACTTAGTATGTGTCAAGCACTGTACTAAATGTTGGAGTATGAACAAGATAATCAGATCTAGTCCCTGTCCCACTTGAGCCTCCCTGTCTAGTTTAAGAAGATGAGGTATTTAATCCCCATTTTGCAGATGAGGCAACTGAGGTCCAGAGAAGTGAAGTGCAAGGCCACACAGCAGGCAAGTGGTGGAGCCAGGATCAGAACCCATGACCTTTTGATTCCCAGGCCGGTGCTCTATCCACTACCCCATGCTGTTTTCCTATTAACATGGTAACAGTTTGGATGGAGAATAAAGGATGGATTTTAGTGATTTTATGAAGGTGAAACCGACAGGATTTAGTGACGACTGAGTTTGTGGGTTGAATGAGAGAGAGGAGTCAAGGATGACACCAAGGTCATGGGCTTGTGAGACATGAAGGATGGTGGTGCCGTTTACAGTGATGGGAATATCAGGGGGAGGATAGAGTTTGTTTAGGAAGATAAGGAGTTCTGCTTTGGACATGTTAAGCATGAAGAAACAGGAGGACATCCAAATAGAATTGTCTTGAAGGCAAGAGGAAATGTGAGACAGTAGAGAGGGAGAGAGCTCAGGATTGGAGATGAAGATTTGGGTATCATCCACCTAAAGCTGGTAGATGAAATCATGGAAGCGAATGAGTTCTCCAAGGGAGTGGGTGTAGCTGGAGAATAGAAGGGAACCAAGAACTGAACCACTCACATGGCTTTAATGAATGTGAATTACATCCAAATCTACTTGACTAGTCCCAACCTCTCTCCACTGCAAGCTTGCAATCTCCTCCTACCTCCAGGACATTACATTTGCCACTAGCACTTTGATTTCCTCACCTTCACTTTTCCCATCATAGTCCACAACACTACCACCATCCCCATTTATCGATCCCAGAACCTTGACATTATCCTTTACTGCTCGCTCTCTCTTCAAAGACACTTTTTCAATATGTCACCAAGTCCTGTTGCTTCTTTCTCTACAGCATTTGCAGGATTTGCCCCTTCTTCCCCATTGAAAGGTCCAACATGCAAGTCCAGATATTTGTCATTTTCCAGCTTGACTATTATATTGGCTGAATATGCTGTTTCAAATTCTTCTCTCCTCCTGCCCATACTTCATTCTTCTGTCTAAATTTTCTAAAATAATGTTTTGCAATTTTGTCTTTCCAGTTTATCCTCCATTTACATGATGCAAATTAAATAAAAATTATTTCCAGTACAATAAGTGAATGGTAAGCTCATTTATGTAAGGAACTCACTGATGAACCAGGAGGAGAGGAAGTGTGGAATGGTGGGTATATTGAATTCATGTTTTAAATTCACCTTTAGCTGGGACCAAATATAATTTGGGGACATTTGGAAGTAATGAAAGCCTCATTAAAATAACTGTTCAGACAACAGACAAGAGAGCACTTGGGAAAGAAAATGGCTATAAAAATGTCCCAAGTAAAGGAATCAGCTAATAGCCTTACCAAACCACTGACCATTATTTTTTAGGGAAAAAAAAAGCCACATATAATGTAGAAAATAGAGAGATAAGGAAATAGAAAAAAAGTAGTAAAATGTAGTAGTAAAAGAAAATTTATCTTTAAAATTTACTATTTTATTAAGAAACGTCTATAAAGTAATGCAATCATGAGCAATATAGAATGCTTTTAAAGAACAAATGTCAGAAATTTGATTAATAAAGTTATGGAATTAGGGGATGAATATAATAAACTACAGTAATGGTATCCTGATTTTAATAAAATATTTGCTCTCATGTTGTAATTATTATTTACATTCAGGGTTGCTCCTTAGGAATGCTTACTCCCCAAATTAATTCAATTTGGGATCATGAGGAGCCTGAATGCAAGAGATGACACCAAATTGAGATGCACTTTAAACCAAGAGCAGTGAGAAGAAACATTTTTTGCTACTGGGTAGTTATTGACAGTATTGATGGGAGAGAGGGAAGGAGGAAAAGAAGGATGAGAGAGGGAAAGAGGGGGAGTAGGAAGGGGTAAATTGGGGGCCGGAGAGAAGCAGAGATAGGAAGTGATCGAGCGAGAGAGAGAGAGAGAATGGCTGCTATAAGTTAACTTATTGTAAGAATAATCCTATATTGAGAATTCAGAAGTTGTGATTAGGCCCACCAAATAATCATTTAATAAACAAAAGAAAATTTAATCTATCCTTTGGTATCTTTGGATGGAAATAGGAAAAGGATGTGTCTATCAATGCTGTTATATTGCACTCTCTCAATCGCTTAGTACAGTGTTCTGCACACAGAAGATACTCAATAAATATGATAGACTGATGACAGAAATATGATTGAAACAATGAGAGACCTGGTACATATTTTAGGTAGGGTTGAGTTCAAGAAATGCAACAAAAGAAGTAGACTTTTTAGGTCTTGAAAAAATGTAAAAGATTAGCAAAATATCTCCTCAGAGTTCATACCTACAGTATTTCATTTCTCAAAACCATTCTAGAAGGCAGGTAAGGCAGATGGAAAACAACCACAGAAATATTAAGCTATTAAGTGTAGAAACAGGATCAGAACACTGAATTTTAGAACAAGACTACAGTCATCCCCTCACTTGACAAGATCTACCAAGAACACTCCATTCTACCACTAAAAAAAAATAGCTCCCTAATGACCATCCATGGTGTCCATTCATTCAATCGTATTTACTGAGCACTTACTGTGTGCACAGCTTTGTACTAAGTGCTTGGAAAGTACAATTTGGAAACAGATAGAGACAATCCCTACCCAACAATGGGTTCACCATCTAGAAGGGGTGAGACAGACAATAAAAGAAAACAAGTAGACAGGCATCAGTAGCATCAAAACAAATAGATTTATAGGTATATATATATAAGTAATAAAATAAATAGAATAATAAATAGTACATATATACACAAGTGCCGTGGGGTGGGTGGGGGGTAGAGCGGGGAAGGAGGAGCAGAGGAAAAGGGAAGCTCAGTCTGAGAAGGGCTCCTGGAAGAGGTGAGCTTTCAGTAGGGCTTTGAAGGGGGGAAGTGAGCCAGAACTAGATTCTGTTCTAGGTATCTTGTTATCATAAAGCAATGGACACCTGTGAGGCAATTCAAAGAAACACTACTAGAATGATGAAGTGACTGAAGGAACTTCCAGTGCTTAGAACAGTGCTTGGCACATAGCAAGCGCTTAATAAATACCATCATTATTATTCAAATTAAATATGTATGGACCAGTGAAGCAAAGTCTAAGGATAGTTATGTCTACATATATATGAAGGGTGTAAATATTAAAGAAGAAGAGGAATTATTTAACATGCTATGGGGGGCTTGACTGTGAGTAATGAGATATAAATAAGAAAAGAGAAAACCAAGCTAAATTCATTCATTCATTCATTCAATAGTATTTATTGAGTGCTTACTATGTGCAGAGCACTGTACTAAGCACTTGGGATGAACAAGTCGGCAACAGATAGAGACAGTCCCTGCCCTTTGACGGGCTCACAGTCTAATCGGGGGAGACGGACAGACAAGAACGATGGCAATAAATAGAGTCGAGGGGAAGAACATCTCGTAAAAACAATGGCAACTAAATAGAATCGAGGCGATGTACATTTCATTAACAAAATAAATAGGGTAATGAAAATATATACAGTTGAGCGGACGAGTACAGTGCTGAGGGGATGGGGAGGGGGAGGGGGAGGAGCAGAGGGAAATGGGGGGAAAAAAGGGTTAAGCTGCGGAGAGGTGAAGGGGGGGTGGTAGAGGGAGTAGAGGGAGAAGAGGAGCTCAGTCTGGGAAGGCCTCTTGGAGGGGGTGAGTTTTAAGTAGGGTTTTGAAGAGGGAAAGAGAATCAGTTTGGCGGAGGTGAGGAGGGAGGGCGTTCCGGGACCGCGGGAGGACGTAGCCCGGGGGTCGATGGCAGGACGGGCGAGACCGAGGGACGGTGAGGAGGTGGGCGGCGGAGGAGCGGAGCGTGCGGGGTGGGTGGTAGAAAGAGAGAAGGGAGGAGAGGTAGGAAGGGGCAAGGTGATGTAGAGCCTCGAAGCCTAGAGTGAGGAGTTTTTGTTTGGAGTGGAGGTTGATAGGCAACCACTGGAGTTGTTTAAGAAGGGGAGTGACATGCCCAGATCGTTTCTGCAGGAAGATGAGCCGGGCAGCGGAGTGAAGAATAGACTGGAGCGGGGCGAGAGAGGAGGAAGGGAGATCAGAGAGAAGGCTGACACAGTAGTCTAGCCGGGATATAACGAGAGCCCGTAGCAGTAAGGTAGCCATTTGGGTGGAGAGGAAAGGGCGGACCTTGGCAATATTGTAAAGGTGAAACCAGCAGGTCTCGGTAACGGATAGCATGTGTGGGGTGAACGAGAGAGACGAGTCAAGGATGACACCGAGATCGCGGGCCCGAGAGACGGGAAGGATGGTCGTGCCATCCACGGTGATAGGGAAGTCTGGGAGAGGACCGGGTTTGGGAGGGAAGAATGATGAGCTCAGTCTTGCTCATGTTGAGTTTTATGTGGCGGGCCGACATCCAGGTGGAGACGTCCCGGAGGCAGGAGGAGATGCGAGGGAGAGGACAGGGACGGAGATGTAGATCTGCGTGTCATCTGCATAGAGATGGTAGTCAAAGCCGTGAGAGTGAATGAGTTCACCGAGGGAGTGAGTGTAAATGGAGAACAGAAGAGGGCCTAGAACTAACCCTTGAGGAACTCCAACAGTTAAAGGATGGGAGGGGGAGGAGGCTCCAGCGTAGGAGACCGAGAATGACCGGCCAGAGAGGTAAGAGGAGAACCAGGAGAGGACAGAGTCCGTGAAGCCAAGGTGAGATAAGGTATGGAGGAGGAGGGGATGGTCGACAGTGTCAAAGGCAGCAGAGAGGTCGAGGAGGATCAGAATGGAGTAGGAGCCATTGGATTTGGCAAGAAGGAGGTCACGGGTGACCTTAGAGAGAGCAGTCTCGGTAGAGTGGAGGGGACGGAAGCCAGATTGGAGGGAGTCCGGGAGAGAATGGGAGTTAAGGAATTCTAAGCAGCGATTGTAGACGACTCGTTCTAGGATTTTGGAAAGGAAGGGTAGTAGGGAGATAGGGCGATATGTCATGAAAGCTTCCTGACAGTGAGATCAATGAGAGCGGAGACTTTTCTCCTGTAAGAAACTCAGAGAATTTCTATCTCTTTAGGAGCATGAAACTAAGAAAGAGGAGGTGTATTGTAGGGAAACAGTTGAGAGGCTGGCATAGGTGATTTGAGAGCCACTAAATCCTTCAATATGTTGCCATTTGAGCCTACAGATCTGGAAGCACATCATTAAGACTCCATTAAGAAATATTCCAGGTGGTGAAAGATTACCTTGAACCTCAGGACCAAGTCTTGCTATTCATTCTTGAGGGGTGAATCCACCATCATCAAGTTCTCAAACGCATAGTACAGTGCTCTCTACAAAGTAAACATTCAGAATGTTAGTTCTGCCAGTGAGTTGCTTATCTATAGTTCAAACTTTAATTCAGTCATTATGTTCATATTAAAGATGAAAGACAAAAATCTACTTACAGGGCAGGGGAGAACATTTTTCACCATCATAGTTTTCTCCTTGGTAATGTAAACACCGTAGTCAAATTTTGCTGCTTTACACCACCGCTGCTCATTGCTCAGAACTGTCTTTGTGCTTCATCTAAATTCCTGTTACTCCTGTTTTCTCTGTTAAATGAACTGACAGTGAAATCTAATTTCAGAACGTGAATCTAGGTCAAGAGAATGAGGTCATGTTGATTGTCTATGCCTGAGGTCTTCTTGAAAGGAGATTGGGGACTTTTAAGAGCCAGATCAAAAATAGCTCTACCTTCAGTAAGGGTCCAGTTAGAACAAGAACAAGCAGAAGACAGGTCAGGAACCAAAAGACCATCCTTCACAAGTTACTGAGAGCTCTAGACAAGTCAAAGTAAAACAGAGGAAATGAGTTCTGGGCCATTATTTTAGCAGCAATGGAGAATGGTACCTTAATCTGCTTCTGGGGATGTGGTATCAATCACTCTTTTCCCTCGCACTCAATACAGTGCTCTGTATGGGTATAGGAGAAGTTAGTGCTTGCTAATGCTTAATCCATCACAAAAAATCTTAGCTTCCAATATGACCTTTTGATCAAATTTCATCAATTATATGATATACCAGATATGGGATTATTTCCTCCAATGGGTTCTCCCAGGCAGGATTTTATGGGTGGAGATTGCAAGTCGAGATTTCCTCTGACTTGTTCCCCCTGTTTGGTTCTGCTTGGCCGGGGGAGAAAATGGCTGCAGTGGTACCATCATGGGAAGGGGTTACACGGTTACTGGGTTGGCGACGGTGGAGGTTACGGGAGATGCAAAGGCCAGGAACGTGGTGGGAAGCAAGAGAAAGGCTGAACTTACTTGTCTTCCCCCTTCTCGTCCCCTATTCACCAGTATAGGTGAAAATGATATTTAAAGGACTTGGAAAAGCATTGAGCTAGCCCGCTACACTGGCCTCATGGGTGCCAATCTTCCAGGGATTCGCCAAATAGCAAGCTTGCAGCCCAAAAGATGCTATTGCTTCATGGAGCCCTCTGTACACAGCAAGCTCTCACTAAGGCTTTAAATAAAACAATTCAGCAGGGATACAAAATTCATCCAGACTGTACCAAATTAAATATGCTCAAAAAATTCACAGAGTAATATTATTATAAAATCCTTAACGCATCCTGGCTGGAAGAAAATAATCACTTTGCAGGGCAGTCTCATTTCCTCCTTTCTCCAAAGACAACAGCCTCTCCTGAGGATAGGAAGGCATGCATAGAAGCTATAAGTCTGCAGGAGACAGTTGTCTCTTCTGGATCAAGGGCACCCCACTGACAGTACTTTCATTTCCCAGATCAAGTGCAGTCTCATTGGTGCTCAGGGATAACAGTCTACAAAAGGTCTGCATCGTCACACGTTTTCTGCTACCTGCTTCTGTCTAGTGAGCCTTAAAGGAATACAGAAACCAACTCAACACATTTTATCGGGTAGACTCTTTCCAGCCTCCTGAGAATTGAGGAGGGGAGTCAACAACATCTTCCTTCTTTATAATATGGTTTTGCTCGAGAACTGCTTTATAGGAAGAGATTCAAAGGCACAGCCAGGTTCTCAGTAAAAAAAAAATAGCTCTAATGGAATAAAAATCAGGATAACAGGACTTTTTTATTTTCTAAAAATAAACTGCAAAATGATCTTATGTGTAAATGGTATTTATAGAGTGCTTACTCTGTGCAGAGCACTGTATTAAGTGCTTCAGAGAGTACGACAGAATTAGTGGACAATTTCCCTGCCCATAACGAGCAATATCTAGAATTATAGCTTCCAAGATGATCTTTCGATCAAATTTCATCAATTATATGATATACAGACAGGTATGGGGTTGCTTCCTCCAATGGGTTCTCCCAGACAGGATTTTATTGGTGGAGACTGCAAGTTGAGACTTCCTATATATGAATATAGAAATATATGAATCATCTACTGTCCCCAAAATGTCTTTAGGTATTTGTGGAATCTCAGGAATGTGCCTTGCTTAAAAACCAAAAAACCAAAACCCAGAACAAAATAAGAGCAAATCAACAAAAACAACCACACTAAACCTATCCATAAGATAGCTTTACTAAGTTTACTGAGTTTAACTGCAACTAATACCTGAAACACCTATTAAAGTTTAGGTCTTTTGTTTCACAGCAATTTCAGAACATATTATTAAAAATGTGCATTTTCCAAATGTTGACAATTCTAGCTTTATACAGATGGGCATAGAAAATGAAACTTGTAAATTGTGCAGACCGTATACCTGATAAAATATTTATTGTTACACAATGTATTGTTAACTGTGTTGACTACTCTTCACCAAGGTGCCACATAAATGAAAAATTAACCACGGTAGAATATAAAATAGTTTTAAATCCTAAAGCTGGTTCCTAAGCATACCAAACAGCTTTGTACTCAGAAACGTAATACAGAAATACTTCAGTGGAAGAAGACACCGTAGCTGAGCACTTGACAGCAGAACAAAACAAAGAACAGTAGCAGAGCCATGAAGCAGAGGGGTGCATGCAAATGCAGACGGATTTGAATTAGTGATGTTGAAGGTCTAGCATCTAATTTAAATAGCTCGTGGGCCAGCTACTGCATCTCAAGAACCAGAAAGTCAGAACATCTATTCCTGTATCTGCAAGAATCCTGAAGTATAATAAATATTTAAAATTTTTTATTATTATTTACAGGGTTCGTGATAAACTGTGTTCTTTTAAACCTCTTTGGTGAAACCTTTTTTAAATCTCTCTGGTGAAATCACCCTATAGATATCAGACATTACTGCTTGGAACACACATCGATTCACGATGAGACATATCACTCAAAGCAAATAAAAAATCCCCAAATCTCTCTCATTCTCATTGATTTTCTTCTCATCGAAACTCTGGAGTTCCAAGCCCTGGCCGACTCTCTGTCAGTCTTCAGGAAAATAACAATCTCTGTACTTCAGGCTTTCTGTCTTTAAGGCTTTCCCTCAGCCTGGCACTGATAATAACTCTTCTTCTGCAAGGTCATCATCCTTAGTATGGGCAGAAACCTCTGTAACATGGACTACTGTAACATGGGAGAAGCAGCGTGGCTCAGCGGAAAGAGCACGGGCTTGGGAGTCAGAGGTTATGGGTTCGAATGCCGGCTCTGTCACTTAGCTGTGTGACTGTGGGCAAGTCACTTAACTTCTCTGTGCCTCAGTTCCCTCATCTGTAAAATGGGGATTAAGACTGTGAGCCTCACGTGGGACAATCTGATTACCCTGTATCTACTCCAGCGCTTAGAACAGTGCTCTACACATAGTAAGCACTTAACAAATACCAACATCATTATTATTATTACTTGGTCAGTGGCTTTTTCTGCGACCTCAGGGGGATTACGTTGAAATTCTGAAGAATCAAAATCTATGAATTCTGCTGGAGTCCAGTGGGAGCGTGGGTCTCTGGGAGTGACAGAAAGGAACACATATGTCTTAATTCTTTAAATTATACAATATAGCTTCACTGGGCTAAATAGTTGAGAAGAGTGGATGACAAATTGTGAGTGTAATAATAATAATAATAATAATAATGGTATTTGTTAAGTTCTTATTATGTGCCAAGCACTGTTCTAAGTGCTGGGGTAGATACAAGATAATCAGGTGGTCCCACAGGGGGCTAACAGTCATTATCCCCCTTTTACAGATGGGATAACTGAGGCACAGAGGAGTTAAGTGGCTTGCCTGAGGTCACACAGCAGACAAGTGGCAGAGATGGGATTAGAACCCATGACCTCTGACTTCCAAGCCCATGCTCTTTTCACTAGTGAAGTAAAAATTCTACCATGAAGGTACCTCTTTAAACAACCAACCTTGCTGACTGAGAAGTGTACAAGCCAACTGGACCTGCATCAGTCTGGAAAGAAACAGCTTGTCTCTCACATTTTGGATGTACCGTTAGTCTAGGAAAGTGGCTTAAAAAATAGCACCAGGAATCCAAATACTAGTCATGGCCACAACTTCAAGGAAAGGCTTTCTTTGTCCTCAGTGTGAAAGTCATCTTTAAACAGAAAGTCCACCACACCTAAGTATAACGTGAAAGCATTTTTGAAAAGTGGATTATCAGTGCTTTTGTTCATAATTAATGGGAGTTAGGCCAGGATTTGGTCTCCGTAGGCCTTTCACTTAAAGTATGCTGAGTGAATAAAAAAAGAAATATACAGAACAGAGTTCTCTTAATTTGTATGATCCACTTTGAGACAAAAGTTAGCCCTTTGTGAAGTGATATCAAATCTCACATGCTCCTGGTTATCTGGTGATTTAATAAATATTCAGCTATTGGACGGTCATAGTTAAGGCCACTTTTAGAGAGGGGTAGCGGATGTACTGGAGAACTCTCCGTCTTGATGAATGTTGTTCTAGAAATAGCTGGTGTCATGAAAGAAAACAGTTTCGTGAAGGTGATGAATGCTTGCTGTGTCAGCCTCTCAGATGTATTCTAATTACATATAGTTCCACTACTAATGGTTTCATGTCTGGCAACTTTGAATACACTTATGATGATAGGTGAGCTTCCAGAAGAGGTTTGGTTGTTAAATTTTCATAGTGAGGAGTTGACTTCAAAAGAAAGACCAAAGATCTAACTTTCTCATGGTAATTACACTTGAATCTTGATTTGGAGAATAAGGAAAATATGGAATTCGAGATTATAATGAAGAAAGCAGTTAGCATTAGTCAAGGGCAAGCACCGTGCAGAATTCATTGAAGATGCAGTGTAATAATACTGAAGAGAAAGACATTTAGACAACTGGATATTCTCAATTAGGACCTTCTTTTTTTCTTCTTTATCCTCTCATTTTCTCTTTGGTTAGGCTGCTTAGGAAATTCCCTGTTCCTTAACAAGAACAGGAAATAGTAAATTCATTCATTCATTCAATAGTATTTATTGAGCGCTTACTATATGCAGAGCACTATACTAAGTGCTTGGAATGTAAAATGGGGCAACAGATAGAGACCATCCCTGCCCAATGATGGGCTCACAGTCTAAACGGGGGAGAGAGACAGCAAAGCAAAATAGAACAAAACAAAAATGAGACAACATCACAAGATAAATAGAATCAAGGGGATGTATACCTCATTAACAAAATAAATAGGGTAACAAATAATATATACAAATGCACACAGTGCTGAGGGGTGAGGGAGGGGGAAAGCAGCATGGCCAAGTGAATAGAGCACAGGCCTGGGAGTCAGAAGGACCTGGGTTCTAATCCTGCGTCTGCCACTTGTCTGCAGTGTGACCCTGGGCAGGTCAGTTCACTGGGCCTCAGTTACCTCCTCTGTAAAATGGATAATAAGAATGTGAGCCCATGTGGCACTGGGACTGTGTCCAACACGATTTGCTTGTATCCATCCCAGCGCTTAGAACAGTGCCTGACACATAGTAAGTGCTTAACAGATACCACAATTATTATTATTATCATTATTACTATTATTGCCTGACAAAAGGCCTTTTCCTGCACAATCCAGGCATTCAGGTGCAACAGAAGAATTAAAGTGGAGGCCATTGTGTTCTATACTGCAGTTCTTCTCTGCTCTTCACCTTCTATCTTTGCCTAAACATCATTAGTGTTCCTTAAACCACCTTGGTCTATAAGAATATCTGTGGGAGCAATTACACCAGGAAATAAGGGTTTCAAACTTTCCGGGGGGTCTTTCCTATTCTCTACTAATTCCAGTCCTCCTCTGAAGTAAACTCTTAGTTATGAATATTGAATATTGATATGTATCCGGGGACTGTCAGTGCTTCTCGAGAACTGCAACTAGTATGCCTCAAATCTTTGAGGTTTATCTTGGCAGAGTGGGAATATAGCTTCTCATCAAAAACATTACTGATTTTTCAGCCAACGACTGCTTGGATCCTATCCTATCCCACCTAAGATAAGCAGGTTTCTAGAAACCTTAATTTAGAAGGATAGTGTACCATTCAAGGTCACAATCAGTTGGTACTGTAGCTTTTAACCCCCATGCTGTATAAAATGCCACCTGGAACTAACCTAATCTCTGTGTCTGCAAGGAGGCTTGCTTGCTGGATTTTGTCATGGCAAGCCAGATCATGACCTCTCCCAGAACTCTCCCTAGAAAGTATTAATAATTAACTTCAATTAAGGGAAGTGGCATGGCTTATCGGAAGGAGCATGGGCTTGGGAGTCAGAGGTCATGGGTTCTAATCCCAGCTCTGCCACTATCTGCTGTGTGACCTTCTCTGTGCCTCAGTTCCCTCTTTTGTAAAATGGGGATGAAGACTGTGAGCCCCGCGCGGGACAACCTGATTACCTTGTATCTACCCCAGCACTCAGAAGAGTGCTTGGCACATAATAAACGTTTAACAAATACCATCATCATTATTGTTATTATTACAATAATTGTGCTATATGGGCAGGTACCAGATAATCAGGTTTCACGTGGGACTCACAACCTAAGTAGGAGGAGGAACAGGTATTGAATCCCCATTTTTCAGATGAGGGAACTGAGGCCTGGAAAAATTAAGTGACTTGTCAAAGCAAACCACACTGTTCTAAGTGAGGGGGTAGTTACCAGGCAATCAGGTTGTCCCACTTGGAGCTTACAGTCTTAATCCCCATTTTACAGATGTGATAACTGAGGCATAGAGAAGTTAAGCGACTTGCCCAAAGTCACACAGCAGACAAGTGGCAGAGCGGAATTAGAACCCATGACCTCTGACTCCCAAGCCCATGCTCTTTCCACGAAACCACACTTCTTTTCATAAGGTGGGGCAGGGGGATTGGCAGCAAATTTAAACATGAACAAAAACACAAAAACAAATGAGGATAATGACACACTTGAAAGGAGCTGCAGGATTTGAGGTTCCTCACAGCTCAGATGAAGAAAGAGCTGCAGACATATCAGTTGCATTTCTGGCAGTCAACAGCTGAGATTTGAATGCAAGACTCTGGCCTGGAACTCCCTCCCCCCTCATATCAGACAGATAATTGCTCTCCCCACTTCAAAGCCCTACTGAAGGCACATCTCCAAGAAGCCTTCCCAGACTAAACCCTTCTCTCTTCTCCTACTCCCTTCTGTGCCGCTCTTACTTGCTCCTTCATTCATCCTCCCTCCCAACCCCAAAGCACACAAATATGTATACATTTATATCTGTAATTTATTTATTTACCTATTTATTGATATTAATTTCTGTTTTCCCCTGTAGACTGTGAGCTCACTGTGGACAGAAATATGTCTGTTTGTTGTTAGATTGTACTTTTTCAAGTGCTCAGTACAGTGTTTTGCACACAGCAAGCAATCAGTGAAGCAGCATGGCCTAATGGCAAGAGCACAGGCATGGGAGTCAGAGGATGTGGATTTTTATCCCGGCTCTGCCATTTCTCTGCTCTGTGACCTTAGGCAAGTCACTTAACATTTTTGTGCCTCATTTACCTCATCTGTAAAATGGGGTAAGACTGTGAGTCCCACGTGGGACAACCTGATTACCTTGTATCTATTCCAGCGCTTAGAACAGGATTCGGCACGTAGTAAGCGTTGAACCAATACCATAATTATGACAAAATGCCATACTATTGCTATTATTAGTAGTAATAAGGATTCAATAAATATGATGGAATGAATGGAATATGGTTGAATGAATCAGTGGTATTTGAGTGCTTACTTTGTGCAGAGCACTGTACCAAATGCTTGGGAGAGGATGGTACAGTTTGTAGACACAACCTTGGATCTTAAGGAGCATAGAGTCTATTGAGAGGAGACAGACATAATGATAATTGTGGTATTTCTCAAGTACTTACCATGTATCTAGCACTTCTTCTTACCAAATCCAACAGCCATTATTAAATCCTAATCCCCCTCAACCTCTCCTATGTCTTTGACACTAGGGACTCCACTCTTCTCTTTTTATATAAAGGGGGAGGAAGTTCCAAGCTAGAGGCAGGACAAGCAGAGGGGAGGGCAGTGAGATAGGTGAGATGGAGTTACAGTGAGTAGGTTTACATCAGAAGAGCGAAGTGAGTGGGCTGGGTTGTAGAAGGAAAGCAGCGAGGTGAAGTAGGAGGGGATAAGGTGATTGGAGTTTTTAAACTCAATGGTAAGGAGTTCCTTTTCAGTAAAGAGATGGATGGGAAACCACTGGAAGTTCTTGGGAAGAAGGAGTGCGAAAACATGAATAGAATGATGGATGGAGGTGCTGTCTACAGTGACGGGAAAGTCAAGGGGAAGACAGAGTTTGGGTGAGAAGATGAGTTCAGTTTTAGACATGTTCAGCTTAAGGTGTCAATGGGACATCCAAGTAGAGATGTCCTGAAAGGAGAAGAAGGTATGAAACTTCAGAGAAGGAGAAAGATTACAGCGAAGATGTAGATTTATTGAGCGCTGACTGTGAACAGATCACTGTACTAGCCATTTGAGAGAGTATAATACAACAATAAGCAGACACATTCCCTGCCCACAACAAGCTTACATTCTAGAGGAAGGGAGACAGATATTAATATAAAAAAGTAAATTAACAATTTAGGGAAGGTAGTTGAAGTCACGGGTGTGAATGACTTCTCCAAGGGAGAAGCGTAGATGGCAAATAGATGGGGACCCACGAGTAAACCCTGAGGGACTCCCATAGTTAGTGGGTGGTTGGCAGAGGAGGAGACTGCAAAAGAGAATAAGAAGGCAGAAAGATAGGAGAACCAGGAGATGACTATGTCAGTGAAGCCAAAGTTAGCTAGTGTTTGTAGGAGAAGAGGGGGGTCCACAGTGTCAAAGGCGGGTGAGAGGTTGAGGAGGATTAAGATGGAGTAGTGGCTGTTGGATTTGGCAAGGAGAAGATCATTGGTGACCTCTGAGGTGGTGGTTTTCATGGAGTAAAGACAGCAGAAGCCAGATTAAAGGGAGTCAGTGAGAGAATAGGAGGAGAGGAAGTGGAAGCAGCAGCTGAAAAAACTGGCTCAAGGTGTTGAGAGGAAAGGAATGAGGCAAATGGGACAATAACTACTGGGAGTCATGGACGTCACGGGAGGATTTTTTTAGGATGGGAATGCATGAGCATCTTTGAAGGTGGTGAGGAAGGAGGCATTAGAGAGTAAAAGTTGAAGAGAGCTGTCAGGAAAGGGGCAAGTGTTTTGATAAGGTGAGAAGGGATAGAATCGGAAGTGCAGGTGAAGGGGATGGATAGGGAAATCAAAGTTATACTGGACCTTGAATATGTTGTCTCTAGTTGTTTCCATCCCCTGTACTACTGAACAAATTTCCTGCTCATTCTTGCGGGAGCAAGCTCATGAGCAGACTGAAAGAGTGAGTAATCCATACTATATGCCTCCATGGAAATTTTCATGCCTTTGACTCTAAACTCTACATCAGTCACATGTATCTCCCAAATGGGACTTACTTTTCCTTAACAACTGAACTGGAGCCACTGCAGCCTTCCTACCATTCTTCATTCCTCTACTTTTGCTTCTTCACAGGCCCGTGGCACCTCTGACAGGCACCTGAGGCAGAACGCTTTCTCAAAAATAGAAGCCAAGACCTAGAGATATCATCTCTGAGAAAGTGATTAAAGTCATTTTCCCATTTCACTTTTTTTCCAAGTTTTCTTATGTTTTAAATCCTTGCACTTAGATTTGTACCCTGCATTTTTTTATGGTATTTGTTAAGTGCTTACTATGTGCCATGGACTGTTCTAAGTGCAAGAGTAGATAATTATAATGATTATGGTTTTTGTTATGCGATTACTGTGTGTCAAGCCCTGTACAAGGTAATGGGGTTGGACATAGTCCATGTCCCACATGGGGCTCATAGTCTTCACCCCCATTTTACAGATGAAGTAACTGAGGCACAAATAAGTTAAGCAATTTGCCCAAGTTCACACAGCAGACAATTGGTGGAGCCGGGATTAGAACTCATGTTCCTTCTGACTCCCAGACCCATGCTCTATCCATTAGACCATACTGCTTCTCTAAGCCTAAGTCCTACAGCACTTTTATACTTATCCACAATTTATTAGAATGTCTGTCTGCCCCTCTAGACTGTAAGCTCCTTGTGGGAAGGGAGTATGTCTACAAACTGTTATATTGTACTCTCCCAATATCACGGATTTATTACCCTCAAGGAGCTTATGAGCTATACGGAATTTTTTCCTCTTGTTCACCCACTGACCAAAGTAACCAAGGAGGTAAACCAAGTCTATTAGTTTTTATTTAGGTGTGGGCTTTTTTTAAAATTAGGATCAAAAAGAACAAATATTTCAGCCCCCCTGGCCTCACTTGATTTGTCCATGGGCAACTAGAAAGACAAATCTTGATAATAATAATAACTGTGCTTTTTTGTTAAGCACTTACTATGTGCCAGACACTGGAGTAAGCACTGGGATAGATCCAAGATAATCAGGTCCCCCATAGGGGTCACACTGTTACGGGCTCTCGTTATATCCCGGCTAGACTACTGTGTCAGCCTTCTCTCTGACCTCCCTTCCTCCTCTCTCGCCCCGCTCCAGTCTATTCTTCACTCCGCTGCCCGGCTCATCTTCCTGCAGAAACGATCTGGACATGTCACTCCCCTTCTTAAACAACTCCAGTGGTTGCCTATCAACCTCCGCTCCAAACAAAAACTCCTCACTCTAGGCTTCGAGGCTCTCCATCACCTCGCCCCTTCCTACCTCTCCTCCCTTCTCTCTTTCTACCGCCCACCCTGCACGCTCCGCTCCTCTGCCGCCCACCTCCTCACCATCCCTCGGTCTCGCCTATCCCGCCGTCGACCCCTGGGTCACGTCCTCCCGCGGTCCTGGAACGCCCTCCCTCCTCACCTCCGCCAAACTGATTCTCTTTCCCTCTTCAAAACCCTACTTAAAACTCACCTCCTCCAAGAGGCGTTCCCAGACTGAGCTCCTCTTCTCCCTCTACTCCCTCTGCCATCCCCTCTTTACCTCTCTGCAGCTTAACCCTCTTTTTCCCCTTTTCCCTCTGCTCCTCCACCTCTCCCTTCCCATCCCCACAGCACTGTACTCGTCCGCTCAACTGTATATATTTTCGTTACCCTATTTATTTTGTTAATGAATTGTACATCGCCTTGATTCTATTTAGTTGCCATTGTTTTTCGAGATGTTCTTCCCCTCGACTCTATTTATTGCCATTGTTCTTGTCTGTCCGTCTCCCCCGATTAGACCGTAAGCCCGTCAAACGGCAGGGACTGTCTCTATCTGTTGCCGACTTGTTCATCCCAAGCGCTTAGTACAGTGCTCTGCACATAGTAAGTGCTCAATAAATACTATTGAAGTAAGTGGGAGAACAGGCATTGAATTCCCATTTTGCAGATGAGGTAACGGAGGCACAGAGAAGTGAAGTGACTTGCCCGAGGCCATACAGCAGATAACCACCACAGTCAGGATTGGTACTTAGGTATTCTGACTCCCTATTCTCTTTCCACTAGGCCCTGCTGCATAATAACCATTTGCACTTATCTCACACACACACAAAAACACAAATACAATAACTTGTCGCCCCAAAGCTAGAAGAAAAAGGAACATTTGCAAACAATTACCACTGAACTACTTACAGAAAGAAACCCTTTACCCTGTGGAAACAAAGCAGTAATCATCTTCGATATAATCATCTTAGATACTTCTTTCTTCCTTGGACTTACTCACCACATGGGATATGTGCTACTAAGAATGCAAACTACATAGGATTTATAGATTTGGTTACTTTAGGGAATGCTAGTAACTTCAGAGTCATTGGTCTGAGAAGCACACCCTTCAAAGTAATCTCAGGTGTTTTCTTAAGAGCAAAAAATTGTTAGACTATGTCATTTTTATGTGCCTTCCCGGTGTGCAATATTATCATTGTGCCTTGAAACCGGTTCTGTGGTCATCATCGATTTTAATCATACCCCTAAGAAAGAGATGAAGTGAAGAAGCATCTAATCTGGTAATTTACAATATTTGTTAAAGTAGTTCTTAAGCTTTTTAATGCCTTCATTTTATGCTAAGATAAAGGGTTTAGCCTCACACATTGTATGTCTTTCTTCCTTAAACTTCAAGCTCCCAACACTGAAAGCAACAGAGGAGGGTCATTTTTAAAGGACTAACTGCAAACAGTCCCCCCTCCCCCCCGGTCCTCTCCCCCCCCAGAAGAGATTTATGTGCCTCATTTTTTTCTGGGCAGTATTCTGTTTGTATAATTGTATTCAAAGATAGGTTACATTAGATATGGTGATTCATTCCCACCTGAGAAATCTAATAACCATTCCCCAGTAAAAGACAAAAAAACGGACTTTAAGGCAAGGATGAAGGAAACACTGGGCTCAGGGTGAGCAGAATGCTTCTCTAACACAAGAGCTTTTAGGGCTGTGACTGCTGGCTCCTTACGGGAAACAGGCCAGGAATAGTGACTGCTCCTCGGCCTGGACTTGTGATGCAAGGAGGTAGCCTCCAGCATCCCTGAATAACCCAAACCAAGTTGTGAGTTCATTCATTCATTCATTAGCATTTATTGAGCACTTACTATGTGCAGAGCACTGTACTAAGCACTTGGAATGTACAATTTGACAACATATAGAGGCAATCCCTGCCCAGTAATGGGCTAACAGTCTAATCCCAACATCTTAGGTTTTTGTCAAGCAGTCAGTCACTCAAAATCACATTTATTGAGAGCTTACAGTGTGAGGAACTTGGGAGAGAAATAATAACAATAACAATGATTGCGGTATTTGTTAAGCGTTTACTACTTGCCAAGCACTGTACTAAGCACTGGGGGGTTAGAGGGGAGATGCAAGTAGATTGGGTAGACACAGTCCCTGTCCCACACTGGGCTCACGGTCTTCACCCTCATTTTACAGATGAAGTAACAGGCGCAGAAAAGTGAAATGACTTGCCTGAGGTTACACAGCAGACAAGTGGAGAAGTCCCAGGATTAGAAGCCTGCCCACAGTAATTTTACAATCCAGAGGCTTTTATTACCTGGACATGGGTGGTCAATTATGGTCCAGCTGCCCCAGGTTCAGCTGGGTCTGGAGTCTCTCAAGTGAATCTGATGTACCTGTTATCCCAGGGATGAGATCTCCCTGATCAGACAGTCTGAACCTTGGGTGTCATGGAAACCCTTTCCACCTACTGGGGCATCTCTAACTTCCTCTGTCCTTACCACCATAGCTGAGCAAAGCAACTGGAAACCACCATTCTTGCTCGTGCCACCAAGGGCCCCACATCCCAGCACGCTCTTATGTACACTGGGCCACACGTTCTTGGTTTCTTTCCAGCCCAGCATGAGGCCTCCTCAAAACCTTGTAAAGGCTAATGGTGGATACAGCTGTAGAGTGTGCCTTCGACTCAATCCCAAGGAACCTGCAATTCTCCTCCCTTCCCAGCCCCAACTGAACATTCCCTCTCTAGACTGTAAACCCGTGCACAGGGAACATGTCTACTCAGCCTCCTGTATTATACCCTCCCAAGTGCTTAGAAAGGTGCTGTGCGCATGGCAAATGCTCAATAGATACCATTGATTGCTTTTATTTTGTGTAATTGTGTTTTTCTTTTAGGTTTAGTGTTTTACTGTTTCATTAATCCTTATGTGTCTCCCCTCTTTCCCCCTTTATAGTTTTTCATCAGTGGCCCTTTGAAGGACAAAGATCGTGACTAGCTCCCATCTGCATCTAATTCTTTCCCAAGCAATGCAAAGACCAAGGACTTAATACTATTCCTCTTATGTTTGCTAACACTACAATTCCTCCAACTTAAGGGACAGATTCATTTTACTACGGTTGGTGAGCGTTTTCTGGTACGATATGTGCATTCAAATACCTCTTCATTAAACAATCTGTTGAAAGGCAAGAGAGGCAGAAAATTATCCATTGACCTTTCACTGTTCATTCATCACAATAGTCAATATGTCTAGGAAATCAAACCCAGTGGCACTAAAAGCAAAGAGGTCACCACGCGATCACAATTCCTAAAATTTTACCAGTGAATTTAAACAGACTGTCCTAAAGGAAGCTGATCAAGCGATGACGGTTTACCGGAACGAATGTGAAGTGTTTGTTACAAACTGCAGAGATCACAATGGCTTCTGTGTGGTAGAGATGTCTCAGGGAGTCAATACAAACAAAGCACTCATTTCTGAATGTTTCTAGCAATTCAGCTACAGGATCAAGCCCCAGGAGATTCAACCAGACTCCTTTACTGACCAGAGGTTATCAGACCTATGGATCCATCATCACTTCAACAAGTATGAGTGGTTTGTAGGAAACAGGGACTGTGTTTATAAGCTTCAATGATTGGGATGACTATCTTTTTCAAGAGAACATAAACTCATCACTTTGATGATGGGCAAAGTGTGGCTGGAAAGTTTTTCCTCTAGGGGGATTAAAACAACTTCTAAAGAGGCTTGTCAACAAAAGAAAACATTTTAGATTTTAGGAAAATCATGCAAATTTAATCCATCACAAATTTTTTATTTCTCGCCAAGAGTAGCCGAGTTTTTGACTTGAACAGAAGATGTGTTTCCTTGTAGAGTACAGGGGCATGACCTCATCAGTCAGAGAGTATCCTTTGCATAATGATTTGTGGAAAAACACTAGCATTAGCTTCTTGAATAAAGAGACAGGAGAGAAATATAAAATAACATTTAAAGTAGCAGATGAAGTGCAGCTTTCTTAGAAAGCAGCACATTCTGCGTCTCACAGGTTGTGCCAGTGATGTTCTATGCTTTATTTCTTGAAACTCAGCCTCATCTGTGGAGAAATGGAGAGGCCAAGCAGCAACCTTTGGGGAGGGATGTATAGAAAATGCAGTTACCCCTCGACTGTTACACTAAAATTCTGATTACAAGATCTCAACTTGCCAAAGCTTCCACTCTACTTTTACTTGCCTTTGGCAAAGATGCAATGGAGTGATATTCTGGTTACAGCAGAGCTGGGCCATAAGGATCTGGAAATATTACTTCTGGACT
This sequence comes from Ornithorhynchus anatinus, assembly GCF_004115215.2. NCBI lineage: Eukaryota > Metazoa > Chordata > Mammalia > Monotremata > Ornithorhynchidae > Ornithorhynchus > Ornithorhynchus anatinus. The sequence goes on from NC_041731.1 coordinate 92,314,358, forward strand.
AGTACAGCTATCCTTCTCATCCAGCATTCTGTTTCAAGAGTGGCGAAAATGGATAATAGAAGGAACCATGTGATTGACAGAATTGCTGAATTTGGCTAAATATGTAGTAAATTCTAGCCTTAATGATGATCCCCATGGCAAACATGTTGTAAAAATTATAAAGTAATTATGCTACATAATGTGCAAGCAGACAGTATGGATTTTACCTCCAAGTTTTAATGTGATTGAAAAACTGAAAATTGTCAAACAGGCTTGGAATTTCAAACAGACTGGTTTTTAGCCAATCTGTGGCAGGCGTTGGATACAAAAAAAGTAAAATTTAAATTACATGTTGACTGTCTGACGTCTTTCTTCCCCCCTCTCGAAGATATGGTAGCTATTGACACCTTTCTCTTTCCTTTGGCAACAGTATTTCCTTTCCTCTAGACATCTCTAATATGTTCTCCCCACCTAACAGCTTGTCCACCAAGACCAATTACTGACTCATTTCTCCTCTCCTTCGATAAAACCTAATGTTCCAAGGAAGCCAAACATGGAAATACATATCTATTTTAGGTCCAAATAAAGTGAATGTTAAAACAGGGTGTAAAACAGATGAACATATGTGCTTATTAGAAAATCTCCAAGCTATTTTTAAAAAGCTGGAAAGCAATCTTTCTTGGAAATTTGTGAATGTCACTATTAGAGTTTTATTAATCCCAACTGGGCAGGCTAGGAAGCAGGGGCAACGAAGAGGAAATGAAGTCAGTGCCATAGAAATTCAGAGAATTCTGACTCAACTTCTTGAATTTATTCCAAGAACTCAACATCATCATCAGAAACTTATAGACTGAATACTCTGGGCATGGTCTTGGATTAGGCACTGTGGGGGAGAAACAACATAACCGAGGGAAAAGTCAAGGCTTTTCCCTTTTCCCTCAAGGCTCTTGACTCGGAGGAGCATGCAGTATAAAGGATGACACAAATGAGCATTAGAACACAAAGAATTCAGTGAAATGCAGAGAGACAATAATGGATATATTTCCATAAATCATGAAGTTTATGAAAAGTACTAAAACTGGAATTACTCATTTTAAGGAGTAAGAGTCAATCAACCAACCAGTGGTATTCATTTATTGAGCACTTACTGTTCTCAGAGCACTAAACTAAGCACTTGGGAGAGTACAGTACAGAGTTGATAGATTCGTTCCCTGCCCACTGTGAGCTTACAGTCGAGAATGGGAGACAGACATTAAAATAAGTAAGTAAATAACAGATCTGTATGGATCTGCTGTGGGGCTGAAGGTGGGGTGAAGACCAAGTGCTCAAAGTGTCCAGATCCAAATGTGTGGATGACACAGAGTGGAGAGGAAGTCAGGGAAGAGGGCTTAGTTGTGGAAGGCCTCTTGGAGGAGATGTGGTTTTAAGCCTTTGAAAGTAGGGATCTAGCATATAAAGAAGGGGAGGGAGTTCCAGGCTAGAGAGAAAGGATGTGGGCAAGGTGTCGGTGGTACTCCTAGTGCAGGGCTCTGCACACGGTAAGTGCTCAATAAATATGATTGAATGAATGAATGAATGAATGAGATAGAGGCACAGAAAACAAGGTGGCTCTAGAAGAGCAAAGTGGATGGGCTGAGCTATAATAGGAGATCAGTAAGGTAGGGTAGGAGGGACTGAGCTGATTGAGTGCTTTAAAGCTAATGGTAAGGAGTCTCTGATGTAGAAATGGATGGGTAACCACTGGAGGCTCTTGATGAGTGGAGAGACCTGGGCTGAACTTTTTATCTTGTTTATTTTTTTTTTAGAGTAACGGATCTGAGGAGAAGAGTGGAATATGGATAAGAGTAGGGAGAAACAGGAGGCTGGGAGGTCAGTGAGGAGGCAGATAGAGTAGTCGACAGAGTAGGATAAGTGATTGGATCGGTGTAGTAACAGTGTGGTGTAGTGCAGTATAATAGTTTGGATGGAGAGGAAAGAGCAGATTTTAGCAGTGCTGTCTAGGTAGAACCATCAGGATTTGGTGACAGGTTGGATATGTGGGTTGTTTGAGAGCGATAATTTGAGTTTGATGCCCAAATTATGGGATTGTGAGATAGGGAGGCTAGTGGCATTGTCTACAGTGCTGGGAAAGTCGGTGGGGGCAGGGATGGGGTGGGAAGATGAGGAGCTCCATTGGGTCATGTTTTGTTTAAAGCGTCAGTGGGACATCCAGGTAGAGAGATCCTGAAAGCAGGAGGAAATGTGAGACTGCAGAGAATGAGAGAGAGGTCAGGGTGGAAGGGTAAAATTGGGAATCTTCTGGGTAAAGGGATGGGGGTCGAAGCCATGGAAGTGAATGAGTTATCCAAGGGAATGGGTGTAAATGGAGAATTAAAGTCGACTCAGAACTAAGTCTTGAGGAACCCCCACTCTCAGAGCCTGGTAGTCAGAGGAGGAGCCTCAAAACAAACTAAGAAGGAGCCATCTGAGGAACAGGGCCAGAGAGGACGGTATCAGTTAAACCAAGGTTGCTTAATGTTTCAAGGAGAAGGGAGTAGTCCACAGTGGCGAAGGGATATGAGAGATTTAGGAGAACTAGGAAGGAGCAGAAGCCATCAGATTTGGCAAAAATAAGGTCATTGGTGTCCTTAGAGATGATGGTTTCCATGGAGAGAAGGGGGTGGAAACTAGATTGGAGGGGATCCAGAAGAAACTGTGATAAGAGGAAGTGGAGACAGCAGGTGTAGACAACTCTCTCTAGGAGAGGAACGGTAGAAGGGAGATGGGGAGATGGAGTAAAAATAAATTACTTCTATTAATGTGTCTCCCCTCTAGACTGTAAGCTCCTCCTGGAAGGGAACATGACTCCCATTTCTATTGTACTGCACTCTCCCAAGTGCTTAGTACAGTGGTCTGCACACAATATACACTCAGTATTCTTGATCTATAGATAATGGTCTGTGCGTATGAAATATTACCACCCAATCTCTACTGGGGACAGTACAAGCAACAAGCTCAGGAATGCAAAATGTGAATTCATGTAGCCAATACTAACAAGAGGTCAACCATAATGTAAATGTATTGATCAACAGTCCCCACCTATTGGTGCTTAAGCCTGTTGCCAGTGGTCCAAAGCTGAGCATTTCTTTAGTGTTCCTTCATGTTCCAATCACAACTAGCTCACCTCTGTTGGGATTTTTTCACTTGGGGTTGGAAACTAAAGCCATGTGATCAGCATGCCTTTCCAAGAGAATGGATATTGAGAAAGAAGAGTACAGAGTTCACAGGAATAGTCCTCTTGGAATCCCCAGAGTTAAAGAGTGATTAGAGGAATAGCATCGCCTAGTGGAAAGAGCATGGGTCTGGGACTCAAAGGATATGGATTCTAATCACAATTCCACCATTTTTTAATGGTATTTGTTATGTGCTTACTATGTGCAAGACACTGTATTAAGCACTGGGGTAGATACAAGCTCATCAGGTTAGACACAGTCCATGTCCTACTCTGGGCTCACATTATTAACCCCCATTTTACTCATGAGGTAAAAGGCTCAGAGAAGTTAAGTGACTTGCCTGAGGCCACAGAGCAGACATGTGGCAGAGCTGGGATTAGAACCCTGGTCCTTCTGACTCCGAGGCCCTTTGCTCTATCCACTGGCCATGTTGCTTCTCGTCATTTGCCTGCAAAGTGACCTTGGGCAAGTCAGTTGGAACTGTAAGTTCATTTTGGACCATTCATTCATTCAATAATATTTATAAACCATTTACTGTGAGCAGAGGACTGTACTAAGTTCTTGGAATGTATAATTTGGCAACAGATAGAGACAATCACTGCCCAACAATCGGCTCACAGTCTAAAAGGGGGAGAAAGACAGCAAAACAAAACAAGTTGACAAGCATCAATACCATCAAAATAGATAAATAGAATCATAGATGTATACACATCATAAATATATACAAATATATTATACAAATATACACAAGTGCTGTGGGGAGGGGAAGGGGGTAGAGCAGAACGAGGGAGTTGGGACAATGGGGAGGGGAAGAGGGGCAGAGGGAAAGGGAGGGCTCAGTCTGGGAAGCCTCCTGGGGGAGGTGAGCTCTCAGTAGGGCTTTGAAGAGGGGAAGAGAGTTAGTTTGATGGATGTGAAGAGGGAGGGCATGTGCCTGCTAACTCTGTTGTATTTTATTCATTCAATAGTATTTATTGAGCGCTTACTATGTGCAGAGCACTGTACTAAGCGCTTGGAATGAACAACTCGGCAACAGATAGAGACAGTCCCTGCCCCAAGAGCTGAATATGTTACTCTGCCCAGAGTAAGCACTCAATAAATTCTAAATAAATAAATAAATTCCACTGATTGACTGATTCTCTGTTCCTCAGTTTCCTCATCTGTACAATGGGCATTAAATACCTGTTCTCCATCCTACTTAGAATGTGAGCCTCGTATGGAACAGGAGCTGTGTCTTACCTTTGCATCTCGCCACACAGAAGGCACTTTTAGTTATCATCATCAGTACAAGAGACAGAGAACGAAGAAAAACAGAGATAAAATAAGGACCATAAAACTGAACAAACAAAGGCCACAGAGTTTCTAGGAGGGGGTGATCATGCACTTTGTCAAAGATAGCTGAGATGGCAAGGATGATCAGGACAGGATTGAACCCATTAGCCAGCATGATCTAGTAGATAGGGTATGGACCTGCGTGAGAGTCAGAGGGACCTGGGTTCTACTCCCGGCTTCACCAGTTGTCTGCTTTGTGACCTAGTGAAGTCACTTCACTTCTCCATGCCTCATTTACCTCATCTGTAAAATGGGGATTGCGAGTATGAGGAACCCACATGGGACAAGGACTGTGCCCAACCTTATTTGTTTATATCTACCCTGGCACTTAGTAGATTGCCTGGCACATAGTAAACACTTAACCAATACCAAAATTATTATCACTATTATCCAGAAGGAGATCATTGGAGACTGAGTGTAGCCCTAATAGTTATTCCCGGTGTCTGGCACAGCTTTTATTTCTTTCTCCTAGTGTCATGAACTTCCTGAAGTTTTTGAGCCATTACAGCCTAAATTCTGTATCTATCTTTAATCCAACTGGCCCCAAAATCTCTAAAATAAAATAAAATAAAAAAAGAATACCTCATTAGTCCTGAGAATAGTTGAGTGAAGAGGGTGGAAAGTATTTTTAATCCTCAATTTGTAGATGGTAAACTGGGTGAGAAAAATTAAGTGCTGCACTCTCATTTACAGTAGAATAAGTGTGAACTCATTTCTATGCAGATTTCCAGTACATTTTCATTCATTCATTCATTCAATAGTATTTATTGAGCGCTTACTATGTGCAGAGCACTGTACTAAGCGCTTGGAATGAACAAGTCGGCAACAGATAGAGACAGTCCCTGCCGTTTGACGGGCTTACAGTCTAATCGGGGGAATTACATTTTAAATTTTCCCAGTTCTACATTAGACTGTAAACCCTCTATGGGCAGGAGAAGTTAGTGTCTTTTACTTGCCACTCCAAAGATCTTAGAAATACCATCGATTGATTTATTTTAAGATGATCTTGATCATTAGCGTGGCTCTGTGGAAAGAGCCTGGGCTTGGGAGTCAGAGGTCATGGGTTCAAATCCCGGCTCCTCCACTTGTCAGCTGTGACTTTGGGCAAGTCACTTCACTTCTCTGAGCCTCAGTTACCTCATCTGTAAAATGGGGATGAATACTGTGAGCCCCACGTGGGACAACGTGATCACCTTGTATCCTCCCCAGTGCTTAGAACAGTGCTTTGCATATAGTGAGCACTTAACAAATGCCATCACAATCTTGATCAATTTAAGAGGATCTCTAGAGGAGGTCTCCTGCCTTCTCTCATAATCCACCCCCTCCACCTGTGCATCCAACCTCATTCCTTTGCACTTATCAAAACTCTTGCCCCTTCCCTTCTTCCCTCCCTAAAGCCATCTTTAACTATATCCTCTTCAATGGCTTCTTCCCCACTGCTCTCAAGCATGCCCATGTCTACCTGTCCTAAAAAAAACCTCGCTCAATGGCAAGGCTCCCTCTACTTATCTCCCCATCTTCCCCCTACCATTCATACAATTGCATTTATTGAGCACTTACTGTGTGCAAAGGACTGTACTAAGCACTTACCATTCTTCTTGAAACTCCTTGAGCGAGTCGTCAAAACCAGCTGTCTCAAATTGCTCTCCTCCAGTTCTCTCCTTAACTCCCACCAATTTGGTTTCCGACCGCTTTACTCTAGAGAAACAGCCCTCTCAAAGGCCACCAATAATCTCCTTCTGGCTAAATCCAACAGCCTCTACTCCATTTTAATCCTCCTCGACCTCTCAGCTGTCTTCGACACTGTTGACCACCCTCTTCTCCTGGAAACGCTATCCAACCTTGGCTTCTCTGACTCTATCCTCTCCTGGTTCTCCTATCTCTCTGGCCGTTCATTCTCAGTCCCCTTCTTGGGCTCCTCCTCTGCCTCCTACCCCCTAAACTGTAGGGGTCCCTCAAGGTTCACTTCTGGGTCCCCTTCTATTCTCCATCTACACCCACTCCCTTGGAGAAGTCATTTGCTCCCATGGCTTCAACTACCAGCTCTATGCGATTGATGACCAAATCCACATTGCCAGCCCTGATCTCTCTCCCTCTCTGCAGTCTCACATCTCCACCCGCCTTCAAGACATCTCTACTTGGATGTCCTCCCGTCACCTCAGGCTTAACGTGTCCAAAACGGAGCTCTTTATCTTCCCATCCAAACCCTGTCCTCCCTCTGACTTTCCCATCACTGTAAATGCCACCACCATCCTTTCTGCACCACAAGCCCATAAACTATAGCCCACGTCCTATCTCTGGCCTGGTATTCCCTCCTTCCTCAAATCTGACAGACAATTACTCTCTCCCCCTTCAAAAGGCTCATTGAAGGCACATCTCCTCCAGGAGGCCTTCCCTGACTAAGCCCACTCCCACTTCCCTCACTAAGCCCCCTTCCTCTTCTCCCACTCCCATCTGCATATCCCTGACTTGCTTCCTTTATTCATCTCTTCTCCCAGCCCCACAGCACTTATATGCACATCTGTAATTTATTTATTTATATTAATGTTCCCCCCACCACCCTACCCCAGACTGTAAGATCATTATGGGCAGGGAATGTGTCAGTTTATTGTTATATTGTACTCTCCCAAGCACTTAGTACAGTGCTCTGTACGCAGTAAGTGTTCAATAAATAAGATTGAATGAATGAGGCATGGCAGAAAAGCAGAAGAAATTTCAGTCCACAAAGATAGCTCATTTGATTTTTCTCCCATGGTGCTTTTTCAGTTTTACACCTATAGGAAAGGGCAAAAACATTCTTTATTCTGCCTCTGACTGTATACTGACCCTCAGTATGCAACCACATGGATGGTCTGCATAACTGCTCTCTAACCTTATATATATAACATTATTTCTAAGGTGTTTGCCATGGTCAGCTTCAAACCTTATTCTTTTTGTTTTGAATACTATTTTAAACAAAAAAAACAACAACTGCTTAAAAACCCTGAAGGGCACATAGTTCATTCTGTGCTTTCATGGGTAAAGGAAGCATTGAGAATGCTCAAGTAGTAATGAAAATAATGGAGCTGGGCTCCTGTCCGAAAAACAAGATGCTAGTCCACCCCAAGTAACCTCCCTTTTCTTGACTTTCTGCTTTTTTGGACCATTAGAATGCAATAGGAATGTTTTCTTGTGCAGAAAGGAAGATCATTTCTTCAGAACAAATGCTCCTCCTTTCAAGTGCACAAGAAGAGCTGAGAGACAAGTTTGCTTAATCACTTGGAATGTGCTGTGCTAACATAGTGATGAAGCAAAGTGCATGAAAAGCCAGGATAAACTGTGCATAACTTCTTTCTCACAAAATCTGGTTCCAATAAAAACCATCTTTACTGCCTGAGGCTAATGTGTAAGTTAGTGAGAGATTATGGCTTGGCTTTATAGCACTTTATGTAGTATTTGACAATCCATAGGGACCTTGGTTGTTAGCCCTTTAGAAATAGAAAATGCAATTTTAAACTTCACTTCATCATGATAATAGGCTCTAAGCGCTCTTCCTAAAACCCACAGCTTCACTACAGTCATCCCAGGAAGCCTCCGATAACCTGACTTAATCACCTCTCAGTGACTCACAGCACTCTGCCCACCCTTTTGAAAATATATAAATCCTAATTATTCTCCAAGTCCGCTCCTAGAATACAAGCATGACTGCTGCACTCATAGCCAAAGCATGTGAGAATTGAAGAGAGTGAATCTTTGTTTTACTCTTTCTGGGCTCTTCTCCTTTCCTCTTCTTCAAGGAAATATTTGCTCTGCAGATATGGCTGCCTTCCTCTGGCAGCTAGCCAACACCTGGCTAGGGGAACAGAAGAGCTGTTTTAAGAAGATGATTTGAAAACTCCCAAGCCCAACAGAGTTACTTTACAGGGACAATTTGACATCAAGAAATTTAGAGGAGGAAGAATGGTGAAGGGGGCTCTTCTGTTCCATGCACAAAAGGGAATGTCTCCGGTGAAAGATCTTATTTCCCACTGACTGGGGAGAACAGGATAACAGGTGATATCCTACCACTGATCAGTCATTATCTGACCACTTACTTGTGTGGAACATTGATTGGGGAGAGCACAGTGCTCTGCACACAGTAAGCACTAAATAACTATGATTGATACGGTAGGTGAACATGACCCCTGCTTTTAAGGAGTTCACATTTCCCGGGAGGCAGAGCCATGAACGTTTGAGTGGGAGAGCTTTCAAACCTGTGGTACGGACCTTGTCTTCACTTAGGTTCCTGCTGTGATCTCGAATTAAGAAGAGGGAGAGAGGTGGTCTGACATCAGATTCATCTCATTTGGATTCTTTTCCCCTCATGACATCTTGAGGGGCTCCCTAAAGTTTGCATGGAAGATGCCAGGCCTCTGATAGAGCAAATCAATTCTGAGTGTGTACATCTTGCCCCTTTTAACAATAACAATAATAATAATGCTGTTAAGTGCTTACTATGTGCCAAACAAGAAATGGAGAGATTAAAAAGTCATCGCATCAGGATCTGCATTTAGGTTTTTTCATTTACCTAAAGAAATCTGTTAGGTATCATCTTATGATGAATACTGTCCTCTAGAAGCTTACAGGCTAAAATAGCAGATCTAGATCATTCAAACTTTGATAGCACCATGAATAGCCATTAACCTTGGAATAGATTTATGGAGCAAATAGTTTCAGCCCGTGCTTCCGCAGGTACAGAGTCAATGTATTTTTTTAATGTTTTGGCTAGCACTTACTATGTGCCAGGCACTAATAATAATAATAATAATGTTGGTATTTGTTAAGCGCTTACTATGTGCAGAGCACTGTTCTAAGCGCTGGGGTAAACACAGGGGAATCAGGTTGTCCCACGTGGGGCTCACAGTCTTAATCCCCATTTTACAGATGAGGGAACTGAGGCACAGAGAAGTTAAGTGACTTGCCCACAGTCACACAGCTGACAAGTGGCAGAGCTGGGATTCGAACTCATGAGCCCCGACTCCAAAGCCCGTGCTCTTTCCACTGCGCCACGCTGCTTCTCCATATGCTAAGCGCTGGGGTAGATACGAGCTAATCAGGTTGGAGTCTAAGTCCCTGTCCCACATAGGGCTTAGAGTCTTCATCCCCATTTTACAGATGAGGTAACTGAGGCTCAGAGAAGTTAAGTGAGTTGTCCAAAATCACACAGCAGATAAATGGCAAAGTCAGGATTAGAACCCAGGTCTTCTGACTCACACTCCAGAGCTCTTTTCACTAGGTAATGCTGCTCCTCTTACCTTCTATCCAGGTTATGGTTGTCAGGCTGCCGACAATCACTATTCTGTCCCTGTCAGGATTACAGTTCCCGAATACCGTTTTGCTTATTCTGGAATAATGTATAGCTGGAATTTCATCTCAGGGCAGACACTGCCACAATCATGAGGCCCTAGTCAATGACTACATTTCAGCTGTGCAATTTTTTTTAAAAAAGCAAAAAAACAAAAAACAAAAAAACAACATTTTGCAAGTTTACTGAGAAAACTCTTTTTTTAAACTTGCAATGTTAAATGCGACAGTGTTATAACTTTCAGCTGAACACTTCCATAACGATAATTACATATGGCAAGATGGAGAAACTTTTTGAAAAAATAAAACATTCCCTTGAATGTGTGCCTGAATTCATTTACAACTGTTGCTGCTTTAAACACTTCAGGCAGAATAAGTGGATGGCACTAAACAGCTTAGCTGCAATTATTATGGAATGTCTGAGGTATAATTTCCCCTGCGGTTTTGTTAGGCGTACAAAATTCATAATTCTGATTTGTGGCAGGTACTTATTACCCATCACAGGTGGGGATATGCAAATATTATTCTAGTAGAGGTGAACAGCCTTTATTTCAGTATTCAGCTATTAACGAGATTTGTGAGTCTGGTACTCTGGGGCCATTTAATTAATTAGATGGTACAGATAAAATATAAATTGTTTTGTGCTCTACACAATTCTAGTTTCAGGAGCTGTAAAAATCTGGTTAAATGAACTTACTGCGGATTGATTAGTTGTTTCTTCTATTGCTCAGAGTGATTGTAAATTTTCCACATTTTTTATATTAAATTCCACTCATAATCTTTATATTCTTAGTTTCGGTAAAATAAATATTTTGCATTTTACTATATTAGAAGTGTTTGTATAATTTAGTCTTTCTCATAGTCCATGGCCTGTAAACCAGGGCCATATATGGAGAAACTGTGAATATGGCCTTCGTAATGCTGCATAGAATGTGATTACTAAAATGTTAGAAATACTGTCAATTTGCAAAATTCTTCATAAATGTCATATGTAAGCAGGTAAAGGTCTCTCCTCCACAAGTGACATTTGGATGGCACACCTCCATTTGTGGGGTGTTGTAGGGCTCAGGAAGGAGAATAGACAATTCCTCTATTTCCCGTTGTGCTGCATATAATATTATGTTTAGGACCAGTCCTCAACCAAAGCTCAACCTCTAGAATTGGCCTCATTCTATCTGGCAGTCCACTTTTAAGAGTCTGGTTCATCCTCAGAGGGAAGTGAAATGGAGGGATCTAATTTTGTTATTTGCTAGACAACCCAATCCACAGTTTTTAACGATATCTAGTTTACCACCTGTCTTTCATTGCAAACAAAAGTGACAACGTCTCTCAAGATGCAGCATTCCCAACACGCCGAGGAGGCATCTGTTCAGAAAATCCTTAAACTAGGTATAGAGCGTTCTTTCATTTAAAGTCTCTGAGAATGTTTAAAATGAAAAACAGAAATGGATTTTTCAGAATTTATAAAGCACACTTGACTAGATTACAAGTCCCCCAAGGCCCCACCCTGTCTTTAATTTTGATTCTAGGGGAGGTGATTAATTCTATTTTACTACATCTTCGGGAATAATGGGTCTAGTCCGCGTCTCCAATCTAGTCTGAGGGGCAGACTGGTTAGAAAGTCTACTTTTCCCCTGAAGGTCTAATGCTAATGACCAAGACACAGAGATATATGGGAGCTGAGTTTCTCAAGAGTCTTCAAAAAGCAACCAAGAGCTAAACTTTATCAACCTGAAAAGATGATTTACAAGAAGGAAGATAGGACCTTCAAGGTAACAACATAAATGAAGGAGAATAATCATTCAGTTTAAAAGGTGATTTGGTGCTATAAGAAAAGGAACAAGATTTGAAGTAAAGCTAGAAAAACTTTATGCTGCTAGAGATTTGGAAAAAAAAATTAGAATATACTAGATCACATAAATTAACCTACAGGGAGCTGGACATGGTAGTGGTAGAACTATCAATCAATCATATTTATTAAATATGCTGCATGCAGAGCAACACATTAAGTGTTTGGGAGAGCACAGTGTAACAGAGTGGTAGACATGTTCCCCGCTCTCAAGGAGCTTACAGTTTAGAAAGGGAAACAGACGTTAATATAATGACAAACATGAACATAGATGCTGTGGGGCTTAGGGTGGGGTAAATAAAGGATGCAAATCTAAGTGTAAGGATACTAAAGATGGATTAAGGGAATAATTGAATTCTATGATCAAAGTAATAATGTTGGTATTTGTTAAGCGCTTACTAGGTGCAGAGCACTGTTCTAAGCGCTGGGGTAGATACAGGGTAATCAGGTTGTCCCACATGAGGCTCACAGCTAATCCCCATTTTACAGATGAGGTAAGTGAGGCACCGAGAAGTTAAGTGACTTGCCCACAGTCTCACAGCTGACAAGTAGCAGAGTCGGGATTCGAACCCATGACCTCTGACTCCAGAGCCCGGGTCTTTCCACTGAGCCGCGCTGCTTTTCGAGAGTATAACATTCGTACATCTGTGGTATAGGATAGGATTTGAAAAAAACACCTCAGTTTAGACAACAGATGAAAATATGTTAGCGATCTACTGTCTCTTTCAATTTCCTGAATATATTTTATTTATAACTTTCCAAATAAAGATGACAGGTAATATCCTTCATAGTCCTCCAGTAACTTTCCACCATTTATCAGAAACATGGAGAACAAGTAATATAGAAAGATGGAAAGTTCAATCAGAAGTGATTTGGGTTGGGAAAAAAAATCTCTTAGGCTATAGATTTCAATTGAATTGAGCTAAAATCTGATATTTGAGTGCTTATACAAATCTCATCTAGACTTCTTCACCCAAAACGTTGGGCGACAATTCTTGTAGGCGGAATCAATCAATAACACTGAGGTGCTTACTGTGTGCAGAGCACTGTACTAAGCACTTGGGAGAGTACAGTTCAAAAGAGTTCTAGATTGTTCCCTGCCTATAACAAGCTTGCAGCTTAAAGGGGAACACAGACATTAATATAAATAAATTACAGATATGTACATAAGTGCTGTGAGGTGAATATCAAGTTCTTAAAGGATACAGATCCAAGTGGACTAACAATTCAGAAAGGAGAGGAAGTAGGTGAAATAAGGACTCAGTATGGCTTCTTGAGGGAGATGGGTTTTTAATAAGACTTTGAAGATGGCGAGAGTCTGTTGTATATGGAGGGAAAAGGAGTTCCAAGTCAGCGTGGCTCAGTGGAAAGAGCACGGGCTTTGGAGTCAGAGGTCATGAATTCGAATCCCGGCTCCACCACCTGTCAGCTGGGTGACTGTGGGCAAGTCACTTAACTTCTCTGTGCCTCAGTTACCTCATCTGTATAATGGGGATTAAGACTGAGCCCCACGTGGGACAACGTAATTCCCCTGTGTCTACCCCAGCGCTTAGAACAATGCTCTGCACATAGTAAGCGCTTAACAAATACCAACACTATTAAGTCACAGGATGAAAGTGGGTATGGGGGTCAGCAGCAAGAGAGAGGAAAGAGTTAATAAGTTGGTGTTAAAAAGATTAAAGGATTAGGTTGTACTAGGAAATGAGCAAAGTAATTTAGGATGGGGAGAGCCGTGTTTTAAAGCCAATGGTAGGAGTTTCTGTTTAAAGGCAGAGATGGAAGGGTAACCACTGGAGGTTCTTGAGGAGTGGGGTGATGTGGGCTGAACATTTTTTTAGAAAAATGATCCGGGACGCAGAGTGAAGTGAGGACTCGAGTGGGGAGAGACAGGAGGCGGGGAAGTCATCACAGAGGCTTATGCAGTAGTCTAGGTGTGATATAAAGACTTGGATCAGCTTGCATGGAGAGGAAAGAAGGGAATCTTAGCACTGTGAAGGTAGGCAGGACTTGGTGACTTTGTACATCTTTGCTCTGCTTGCAGAGGCTGCTTAGGCGCTTCTCCTGGAACTAAAACCCTACGTCCAAAGTACGAACCATAACTGCCCATACAATGAAGAGATGATCCAGATAGTCACAACTGAACTAGGAGATAAAACCTTATCACTGAGCGACTTGATTGATACAGTCCAAAAGATTTGTCACATCTGAATGAGCAGATTTCCATTTCAGGACCATAAACAGATACACATCTTACCCAGTGAGATGGACTCAAGGGTCAGAAAATGTGTCAACTTCAGCTCACACTACTAGACCAGAGATGTATGGAAGTTTGTTATGAAAGTTCTCAAGGAGATGAGAGGAAATGGTGGTTTAAAGTTAGAGACAATAGGTAGTATGGCAAGAAAATAGCTGAGCAGCAAAGAGTCTTCCCACACTGTGCTCACCCTTTTTTGGGTGGAGTTAAGAAAACTAACTTCTGTAGCCAGGGCAACCCTTCAAATCCACAAATCCTGGCAGTTTTGAGAACTGGACTGGATCACTTGGAGAAGCAGAGTGGCTCAGTGGAAAGAGCATGGGCTTTGGAGTCAGGGCTCATGGGTTCGAATCCCAGCTCTGCCACTTGCCGGCTGTGTGACTGTGGGCAAGTCACTTAACTTCTCTGTGCCTCAGTTCCCTCATCTGTAAAATGGGGATTAAGACTGTGAGCCCCACGTGGGACAACCTGATTCTCCTATGTCTACCCCAGCGCTTAGAACAGTGCTCGGCACATAGTAAGCGCTTAACAAATACCAACATTATTATTATTATTATTGTCACTTGTCAGGTAATAATTCCGCTGGAGGCAGAAGCCTTGCTCCAGAGATCACTTCATTGAGCTCATACTCCAGATGATCTACACATGATGGGTACTTATCCATCCTGATCTGAATTGAAAAATTTACAGAGGATGAGGATCTGAAGTAGGGAAGGATGAGCAAAGAAAAAAAAAAGAAAATGGGAGAAAAACTCTGAAAAAATCATTTCAGCTCAAAATTTCTGTTCAAACTCCAGGATAGAATGGGCTTTGCTGAACCAAGCCTTAGTGAGAGCTCAAGTTGTTTACCACTGATAATTCCTTTTTTTTATGTGACATGCCAAACTGAGGGAAAAAAAACTAAATACTTGCTGCATCTATTTTTAAAATTTGTGAAAAGCCTGCTCAGTGCTAAGAAAGCCTACAATATATAAACATTATACTCCTGAGCAGGAACTCCAGAAAGAAGGGATACTCACAAATCTGATTTAATTTGCTTGACTCCCCATCTAGACTGCAAGCTCATCATGGGCAGGGAAAGTATCTACAAACTCTGTTATATTGTACTCTCTCAAGTGCTCAGTACAGTGCTCAAGTGCTCAATAAATACAATTGTTTTACTCTTATATTGGAAGAGACAAGCTGGAAGGGCATGCTTGTCACTACACTCTGAGAATCAAATGTGAATTATCTAAGAGGAGCAGAGATGAGGAGGCAGGAAACAAAACAAAAATAAACTAACAATTATGGTCTCTGTGAAGCACTTACTATGTGTCAGGCACTGTACTAAGCCCTGGGGTGTTACAGGTAAATCGGGTTGGACACAGTTCCCATCCCACATGGGGCTCACAGTCTTCATCCCCATTTTACAGATGAGGTAACGGAGGCACTGAGAAGTGAAGTAACTTGCCCAGGGCAGCAGAGCAGAGAAGTGGCAGAGCCAGGATTAGAACCCATGACGTTTTGACTCCTAGGCCTGTGCTCTATCCACTATGCCGTGCTGCTCCTCTAAGCCCAGGGAGAACACCTTATAATAATAATAATAATGGCATTTGTTAAGCACTTACTATGTGCAAAGCACTGTTCTAAGCGCTGGTGAGGATACAAGGTGATCAGTTTGTCCCACATGGGGCTCACAGTCTTTATCCCCATTTTACAGATAGGGTAACTGAGGCCCAGAGAAGTTAAATGACTTGCCCAAAGTCACATAGCTGACAAGTGGCTGAGCCGAGATTTGAACCCATGACCTCTGATTCCCAAGCCCGTGCTCTTTCCACTGAGCCATGCTGCAGTGGGCTGCCAAATAAGTGGGAGACACAATGGCTCAAAAACCTAAGAGGAGCTGCCAAGGCCATAAGCCGGGACCTCGAATGGGCCACATGGGCTACTGCGTGTGTGTGTGACTCTGAACCAGACTAGTCTTCAGTCAATGAGCACTTACTGTGTGAAGAACATTATACTAACTGCTTGGAAATGTTTAATACGACAGCACTGATAGACACGTTCCCTACCCATAAAGAGTTTACAGACTAGAGGGGTACACCGATGCTACCTTTACGGAGGATATTTGCATTAAGTATAAAATGCTAAAATGAATTAAACCCACTCTTTTTGCCACTACCCACCGCAAAGAAAGGTCTGCAGCAATATGAGAAATCAAAGTGGAGCCAAAGCATTCTACACACGATTCAGAGTGGCCACAGAAAGGATAAGGCCAAGACACCTATATGGACAAGAGAACATTGGTAACATTGGCTCTGACCCATTTGTTCCCAGTCCCAGGGAAATAGCTCCTCACCACACTTCCCCCTCCTCCCCGCCCCCCACCAGCCCAAGCCAGAAAACAACCAGTTTGATAAAAGAAAAAGAAGAAAAGTTTTAAAAGAAAACCATAGCTCCTCACACACCCAAAGATGTAACTCTGCTGGAACATTTGAAGGGGACATTCCTCTTTCAAAAGCATTCAGGAAAGATGGAAGGAAATTTTGATAAAGCATGGGCTACTTTTTCTCCTCCAATCTCCAGAAAGAGCCCAATTTCATGTGGATTTTTTTTCCCCCAGTTCAAAAGAATGCATTGCTTTGGAACCAAGCTTTCAACCACTTTTTAAGCACTCAAAACAAAAGCTTGGTGTAAAAGAGGAATCAAAGTAATTGCACTTCACATTTTGGCAACTGAGCTCATTCACTTAGATTTCCTTCTCCTTTCCTTTCTGCCTCCTCTTCACAATCAAATGCTCAAAGAGAAGGTGGAGCCCAGGACAGAAAATGCTGTGAACAGATTGAAGACTTACATTTGTAATTTTTCATATTCCCCTCAGGTCTGTTTTTCTTCTCTCATCTGTGTCCCTCTCTTCCTACTTCACCTCTCTCTGGATCAATTTGTGAATCAAAAAAGGACTAAGGGCTATTGGTTAAAGAAAAAAAACATGGATAACTAAAGATTGGGGTGATAGGAAAAACGTATAGAAGATGTCAAAATATGTGAGAAGACACTGGTTATTTTTCCCCTTTCAGAAATTTTGGATTTTTGTGGGGGCATTTCAATCTAGGGGCACTTCTTTTTCAGAGCTGCTCAGTAATGTCATGTGTAGCCATTGGCTACTTTATTAAATGACTGTGGGTCCACACAGAGAGATGAGGAATTCCAGAAAATTCTTAGAAGTGAAATTCTCCGAACTGGGTGAGATCCAACACACTGGACCATATATGGTTCACCTCAGAGCTGGTGTGAGCCCATTGCCACTATGAGAATAATAATAATAATAATGTTAGTTATTGTTGAGCACTTACTGTGTGTCAGGTACTGTACTAAACTGTGGTGGATTCAAGCCAATTGGGTTGGACACAGCCCTTGTCCCACAAGGGATTCACAGTCTAGCTCCCCATTTTATAGATGAGGTAACCAAGGCACAGAGAAGTAAAGTGACTTTCCCAAGGTCACCCAGCAGACAAGTGGCAGAGCTGGAATTAGAATCCATGACCTTCTAACTCCCAGGCCCATACTCTATCCATAACGCCACTTGGCCCAGAGAAAGCCACAGGAGATTCTGGTTCTGGTCTTGGCTTTGCCACGTGCCTGCTATGTCTGACCTTGGACAACTCACGTGCTCTCAGGGCTTTAGTTTCCTCATCTTTTAGATGGGGATCAGATACCTGTTTTCCCTCCTTTTGAGATTGTGAGCCCCTTGTGTAACAGGGGCTGTATCTGAGCAGGTTATCTTGTATCCACCCCGGTGGTTCGCATGTAAATGTTAAATAGATGACATCATTATCACTCTTACTATTCTTTCACCCCACCCACCCTGTTTCTATTCTGTCTCTTCTTCAGCCCTCAAGGTCTTTCTTCCCAATGTGAGTTAGTGTAGAGGCAGAGAGGGGAAAAAACATTGAAACAGCAGACATGCAGAGAGGAAGAGAGGAAGTATTAAAGTATTGAAATACTTCCATCAATCCTGCAGCTTCTTTCTTTGTCAGCTGGGGCTTTCAGGAACAATTTCCCAGAGGGATGAGTGGTTCAAGAGTTCATCAAACCTCATCTGTTTCCTCCAGACTTTTGCAGTTTAGGAATATCACAAACACAACAACTTTTTCCAACTTCCCCTGGATTTTCCAAGTGCTTGACTTGCTTAGTAAAGGGTCACGTCTGGTTTTGGCATTATGTATACAGAAGATAATAACAATTTAAACAAGGGCACTGCTCTACAAGTAATCCTACAAACTTTCTTCTTCTTTGGAAACAAAAAAAGTACAGTCTCTGACAACCCACTAATTTGGGAGGAATTGAAAAACCCCTGGATTCTTACCTGATGGACATTAGAACCTCTGTCCTTAACTCAACCTGTCAGATCATCTCCTGGAGTGAGCTCAAATTCAGATCATCTGTTCCTGCTGCTCCTGCTGACTCACTCCAGATTTCTGATTAGGAAGCTGAAAATAAATATACCCTTGACCCCTCTACCAAGGTACTTTTGCTAATGTAGTAGAAGCCATGAACAAGCAGGTCAAATGGAGAAGTGCAGAAGGCAATTTTTAGATTGTATCATTATTATTAAGTGCCGCCAAGTCATTTCTGATTTATAAAGACTCCATGGATATATTTTCTCCAGAACATCCTGTCCTCTGCCATAACCCAAAACCTTTCTAATGGTTTTTCCGTTATCGTTGTTACAGTCTCCATCCATCTAGCTGCCGGTCTGCCTCTTCCACGTACTCCCTAGACTTTTCCTAGCATTAGTGTCTTCTCCAGGCAATTAGTCCTCCTGATTATGTGTCTAAAATATGCTAATCTAAGTTGAGTCATTTAGCCTTACAAAGACCATTTTGGTTTAATTTGCTCCAAAATCCATTTGTTGGTTTTTCCGGCAGTCCATGGTATTCGCAAAAGTCTTCTCCAACACTAGATTTCAAAAGAATCAATTTTCCTTTTACCCTGTTTTCTCACTGTCCAGCTTTTGGATCCATATATTTTCCCTGGAGAGGAAAAAAGACCATGTCTCATTACCGCTTGTGAATTCCTTCCCAGTGCTTAGTACGATGTTCCACACTCAGTAAGTGCTTAATGAATACTATTACTACAATGACAGTAACTTTTACCCAACCAATATGGATACAAAATCAAAAACTCACAAGCTGACCCACTCTCTTCTTGACTGGGAGAGGGCATCACATATTGGTGTCCTGAGGTCAATTGGAATGTTCTGCATTGACCAACTTCCTGAGGAAAACCCTGCTCAATAAAGAACAAAATTCAAAGCAACAATCCTCGTGACTGTGAGTGGTGATTGATCCCTCAATCACTGAACATTTCAGCTTCATATAGTGTCTTTTCCACATGGTTAGCTCCTTGTGGGCAGGGAATGTGTCCGCTGATTCCCTCCCAAGTGCTTAGTGCAGTGTTCTGCACACAATAGGTGCTCAGTTAATACCTCTGATTAATTTTTCTGACGGATGTTTCATTTCATTCCTATTATCTCTGAAGGGCTTATGTTAATAGGTTTATTTTACTGAATGAAAGTTAGAATGAAAATACTTTTACTTAAAATGGGTGTCTGAGCAGAAGTAAAAAAATAGAGCCTACATTTAAAGCACTTCCTATCCCTCTAAAATTATATCTGGTATAGACTCTCACAGTATCATTTCATTACAAGAGAGGAGGAAAATAAAGTCAAATTTAGTTAGAAGAAATTCCAATCCCTGCCTTGAACAAGTTTATGTCATCTATCTAGGAGACAGGCATATAGAAAGTTTACAGACAGAAGGGAAATGAGACTGGAAAGATTGACTGTTTTTAAGCACTTATCTACATGTTGATTTGTCAACATGTATAGAAGTGTTATAGGTAGTGAGTGCTAAGTTGTGGAGGTGGTAGTTAAGAGGATATGTCCTGTGGACAATAATAAAAATAATAATCGTGGTATTTGTTAAGTATTTACTATGTGCCAGGCATTCTACTAAGGTTTGGGGTGGATACAAGCAAATCTGGATGGACACAGTCCCATTCTCACGTGGGGCTCACAATCTTAATCCCCATTGTACGGATGAGGTGAATGAGGCCCAGAGAAGTAAAATGACTTGTCCAAGGTCACCCAGCCGGTAAATGGTAGAGCTGAGATTAGAACCCATGATCTACTGACTCCCAGGCCTGTGCTCTATCCACTATGCCGTGCGGCTTCTCAGAAGGAAATCTAATTGGGGAAATCCTCTTGGGAGAGGTAGGATTTCAGACGTGGTTTGAATATGGAGATGGCTATGACCTGGCAGATTTGCAGGGGAGAAGAGTCCGTTGAAGGTGAGATGAGAACAAGGAATAGTTACCTGATTAGTTTAAGATGAACAAAGAGTGTGAACTGGAGTGTAGCAGGAGAGATTAGTTCTCTAGGAGGGAGAATACTGATTGAGTTCCTTAAATCCAATCATCAGTGGTATTTACTGAGTGGTTACCATATGCAGAGCACTGTACTGAGTGCTCAGGAGAGTACAACAGAATTAGCAGACACGTTCTCTCTCTACCCACAGTGATCTTACAACGGTCAAATGGTTTGGCTTGATACCAAGAGGAATGGGCAATCATTGGAGGTTTATGGGGAGAGGGGGAAAAAGTTGAATAAAATAGCTTCAAAGAAAAGAAAATGTTCCAAGAAGCAGAATGAATAAGCCACTGGAGAAGGCAGAGTCTGGATGCAGGAAGACCATTGAGGAAGTGAGGAGAGGTGATACAGTTGTCTATTTGGGGTATTCAAATAATAATAACGTTGGTATTTATTAAGCACTTAGTATGTGCAGAGCTCTGTTCTAAGCACTGGGGGAGACACAGGGAAATAAGGTTGTACCATGTGAGGCTCACAGTCTTAATCCCCATTTTACAGATGAAGGAACTGAGGCACAGAGTAGTTAAGTGACTTGCCCAAGGTCACCCAGTAGAAAAGTGGAAGAGCCAGAAGTAGAACCCATGGCCTTCTAATCCCATGCTCTAACCATTATGCCATGCAGCTTCCCTCCAAGGTTGGACAATGTTTCCAGGAGAAGGAAGTGGTCCACAGTGTCGAAGGTAGCTGGGAACTCGAAAAGGATTAGACTGGAAGAGGCCATCAGATTTGGTCAGAAGATCATTGGCGACCTTAGAGAGGGCAGTTTATGTGGAATGAAGGAGATCAAGAAAAGAGTTGGAGGAGACGAATTGGAGGTGTAAACAACTGAAGGAGTTTGGAGAGGAATGATAGAAAGGAGAGGGGGCAGTAATTGGAGGGAATCATGGTGTCAAGGTAGGTTTCATTTATTTATTTTTTCTAGGATAGGGAATACATGCTTACATGAATACATTTTTTTCTAGGATACATGCTCATGTACCCAAGCAGTGGAAACAAAGCCACTGGAAAGTGAATGGTTGAAGATGGTGGTCAGGTTGGGTAGAAGGTCGGGGAGTGGGGTGCGAAAGAATGATAAGGTAATAAGGTATTACCTTGATAAGGTGTGAAGGAATGGAGATGGAGACACAGGTGGCAGGGTAGACTTTGAGAGGATCAAGAGATCTCTTGAAATACTCTTGGGAAAAAGTTGAAGAGTGGGCAAGAGACTGGACAGGGACTGGAGAAATATTAGAGAGCTCATTCCTGATGGCTTCCATATTATCCGTAAAGCACATGGTCGGGTCTTTAGCGGACTTTCCCTTCCTCTCCAACATGCTATCTAGGAGTAAGTACCTAGCTCCTTCTTTCCTAGACCCCCAAAATAGTCCTGGAGCTAAGGGCATACCCTGATTAAGACCCTAATGAAAACTACCTCAAAAATTTCCGAGAACCTTGCAAGGGAAGGGGGTGGGAAATATAATCATCCCTATCTCAGTTTCTTTCTGCCCTGCCCTAGTTACTAGCATCCGTCCCTCTCATGCAGACTATACTGTTAAAACATTCTATATTTATTATTCTTTGGCTGGTCCCTTAGCAACGGTTTCCCCAAAGTCCTGCATAAAAAGGCTATTACATTACATTTCTATGGTAGGGATAAGAGCCCAAAAGGGATAATTATTTACTCTCTTTCGCTTTTTTATATAACTTAAGACTTTTCCCCATATTTACTTAATGTTCAAAAATGATGGGTATTTATTCAACCTATTAAATCCCAAACCTAGGGAGAATGATTTTTTTCCTCATCTCATCTCAAATAAGAGTGAGATTAAGTTCCCTGATGGCAGGGGATGTGTTTTAAACAGCTTCTGCAGAGAGCATCTGATTCAGGGCTCTCCACACACTTCACCGGTTGACTTAATATTGTTCATGATCCATGACAAATTAAGCTCAAATGAAGAACATTAGATGGATCCACCTAGCATTGCTGAGCAAAACACTGTACAAAGCACCTGGGAGAATACGACTAGAGTTTTGTATACATGTTTCCTGCTTTCAAGAAGCCTACAGTCTAGTTGGGGGAAAGGGGTGAATGACTGAATAAAGTGTTACAGATGGGAGGAAACAGTATTAATTTATATGTACATACATATGCATGTACATATGTATTAATTTATATGTACATGTCTTCCTGTTCTTTCCCATCACCACCATTCATTCATTCATTAATTCAATCATATTTATTGGGCGATTACTGTGTGCAGAGCATTCTACTAAGCGCTTGGAAAGTATAATTCGGCAATGGATAGAAACAATCCCTACCCAACAACAGACTCAGAGTCTAGAAGGGGGAGACAGACAACAAAACAAAACAAAGGCATCAATTACATCAAAATAGATAAATAGAATTATGGATATTCTATAGAATTATAGACACCACCCAGCCCCCTCCCCATCAGTTTACTTCTATCCAAATTCTCCCTCTCCTTGTGTCTTTTTTCCCCTCCTTACCTTCCCTATCAAGCATGGCCTGTGGAAAACCAGTTCCATCATCGGTAAAATTCCCTTTATAATAATGATAATAATGCTGGTATTTGTTAAGCACTATGTGCCAAGCACTATTCTAAGCACTGGGGTAGATACAAGGTAATCAGGTTGTCCCACGTGGGGCTCATAGTCTTAATCCCCATTTTACAGATGAGGTAACAGGCAAAGAGAAGTTAAAAGTAACCTGCCCAAAGTCACACCGCTGATCATTGGCAGAGTCGGGATTAGAACCCATGACCAACTGCTTTAAATCCTGGTATCTCTCTCCTTTCCCCTCTCAGGGTATTCTACCAGTCTCAACTACAGTAGGGAGAGTCAAGCAGAGGCCTACCCATTCCATTCCTAGCTTGGCCAGTGGCTGACGAGTGGCAGGCCATCTGCTACAAGTCAAAACTCACCCGTGCTGAGCAGCAGCGGCACGGGAGATAGTCAAGGGCAGAGACTCGTTTACTGAGCGGAAGGAGGCCACGGTAAACTGCTTCTGGATTTTTACCAAGAAAACTCTGTGGATGCACTACCAGAACGATTGCAGATGGAAGTGGGGAATTCGGGGAGAGATGCGTCTATGGCATCGCTTTGGCTTGGACACGACTCGACAGCACAATAATAATGTTGGTATTTGTTAAGCGCTTACTAGGTGCAGAGCACTGTTCTAAGCACTGGGGTAGATACAGGGTAATCAGGTTGTCCCACGTGAGGCTCACAGTTAATCCCCATTTTACAGAGGAGGTAACTGAGGCACAGAGAAGTGAAGTGATTTGCCCACAGTCACACAGCTGACAAGGGGCAGAGCCGGGAGTCAAACTCATGACCTCTGACTCCGAAGCCCAGGCTCTTTCCACTGAGCCACGCTGCTTCCCCAGCAGCACAAGACAAGACCACTCTCCTGAAAAGCAAAGCTGTCACCTGCTCGCCCCAAATCAGACTTTACCACAAGCTGCAGGTGGATGAGTCACTGAGCCATTCAGTCCCATCTCCTGAGGCAGTCGGCACCTTCTGCAGCTCAAAAACATCTTTATAGAGGGACTGTGGAGTGGGGAGCACTGGGGACATGTTTTTCTTCTTTCTCAATAGTCTAGGACCTGAAGAACTGAAAGAAAGCCATGGTATTTAGCTTGTTAGCAATACATCTCCCTCATCAGTGTTTCCTCAGGGAAAAGAAACCCAGCTAATCCCAGGTCTGCTGGTTTCCTTCTGGGTGACCTTGGGCAAGTCACTCAACCTTATCAGAGAAGCAGTGTGGCTTAGTGGAAAGAGCCCGGGCTTGGGAGTCAGAGGTCGTGGGTTCTAATCTCAGCTCCGCCACTTGTTAGCTGGGTGTGTGACCTTGGACAAGTTACTTAACTCCTCTGTGCCTCAGTGACCTCATATGTCAAATGGAGATTCATTCATTCAATAGTATTTATTGAGCGCTTATTATGTGCAGAGCACTGTACTAAGCACTTGGAATGTACAATTCGGCAACAGATAGAGACAATCCCTGGCCAACAACACAGTCTAACAGTCTAAATGGGGGAGACAGACAGCAAATGATGATGATGATGGCATTTGTTAAGCACTTACTATGTGCAAAACACTGTTCTAAGCAAAGCAAATTAGAACAAAGCAAGTAGTCTGGTGTAATATCATCAAGATAAATAGAATCATAGATATATACATACATATATATATATATATATAATCATTAACAAAATAGAGTAATAAATAATATGTACAAATATGCACAGTACTGAGGGGAGGGAAAGGGGGAAGAGCAGACAGCTGGAGAAGGGGGAATGGGGAGGGGAGGAGGAGATGAGGGAAAGGGGGGGCTCAGTGTGGGAAGGCCTCTTGGAGGAGGTGAGCTCTCAGTAAGGCTTTGAAGAGGGGAAGAGAGTTAGTTTGGCCGAGGCGAGGAGGGAGGGCATTTCAGGACAGCAGGAGGATGTGGGCCGGGGTGGACGGCAGGACAGGCGTGAACAAGGGACCGTGAGGAGGTCAGCGGCATAGGAGTGGAGTGTGCGGGGTAAAGAGAGAAGGGAGGTGAGGTAGGAGGGGGCAAGGGGATGGAGAGTTTTGAAGCCCAGAATGAGGAGTTTTTGTTTCATGCGAAGGTTGATGGGCAACTACTGGAGGTTTTTGAGGAGGGGAGTGACATGCCTAGAGCGTTTTTGTAGGAAGATGATCCGGGCAGTGGAATGAAGAATAGACAAAGACTGTGAGCCCCACATGGAACAACCTGATTACCTAGTATCTCCCCCAGCGCTTAGAACAGTGCTTGGCACATAGTAAGTGCTTAACAAATACCAACATTATTATTATTATTTATTATTATCTTAAAATAGGGATTCAATACCTGTTTTCCCTCCTACTTAAACCTGGAACCCTATGTGGGTTAGGGACTGTGTCCAAATTGATTAACCTATGTCCATCCCAGGGCTTAAAATAGTGCTCGGTGTAAAATAAGTGCTTAAATATAATAATATTATAAAAAGGTTGTGGCACAGAGCCGTGGGGGTATGGGTGGGGGGGAGGAATATTATAAGAGTCCTCTAGCTCTCATACGTGGCTCAGTGGAAAGAGCCTGGGCTTTGGAGTCAGAGCTCTGCCGCTTGCTAACTGTGTGACTTTGGGCAAGTCACTTAACTTCTCTGTGCCTCAGATACCTCATCTGTAAAATGGAGATTAAAACTGTGAGCCCCACATGGGACAATCTGATCACCCTGTATCCCCCCAGCGCTTAGAACAGTGCCTTGCACATAGTAAGCGCTTAAAAAATACCACCATTACTATTATAGTTCCTTCACCATAAGAAGTTCACGACAGTAAAAACTCAGATGAAGCAGGATCATGGAGATTCACCAAAATGTAGCTGATGCTTCCTGCTTCCCTCTTCGCCCTCTCTGTCCTACATCTCCTGATGAACTCAGGGAGTCTCCTTATAAAATCTAATTTCTAGAGGAGCAGTCCTTCCTCAGAGAGTTATGACAATTGCATATCACAGCCAAACACTGAAAGTCAGAACCAATTTTCCCCAGAGTTGAAGTGTTTTATGTTGGGTATTCACTCTGGACCCAAGGCAAGGTAAACTATTTCCAGAACTGTGTCCTCAAATCAATTAAAGATAAGTTATATAGCCAAAGGAATGTTTTATATATATGCACACGGACATAAAAAAAAAACACACGAAGTTAGAGAAAAAGAGGAACTAGGAAGGGAGGGAAAATTTTATTGTCGGTTGTTTTTATTTAGGAAGCGGGAGAGTGTGGGTGCCTGAGGGGTTAGTGACTGGCTAGACTTGCCATTAGCCATTAAAAAGATTCGTTGAGACCACTGTTATTTAGTCGTGACCTCAAGTGAGTCGAGGCACTACGTCTATTCTGATTTTCAGGCTGGCCAGGCACTCAATCAGTTATATTTGTTGAGCACTAGCTGTGTGCAGTGCACTGTACTAAGCACTTGGAAGACTATAACAGATTGGCTCCCCACAATAAGCTCAGCTGGAAGGGAAGATGTGTCAGGAGCAGGGTCCCCAAAATGTAGAGAGATGGCCGAGGGGGGCGGGGGTTGGGAGAGTAGCGTGGCTCAGTGGAAAGAGCACAGGCTTGGGAGTCAGAGGTCATGGGTTCTAATCCCATCTCAGCCACTGGTCAGCTGTGTGACTTTGGGCCAGTCACTTAACCTCTCCGTGCCTCAGTTACCTCATCTGGAAAATGGGGATTAAGACTGTGAGCCTCACGTGGGACAACCTGATTACCTTGTATCTACCCAGCGCTTAGAACAGTGATCAGCAAATAGTAAACGCTTAACAAATACCAACATTATTATTATCATTATTATTATCTAAAACGTAAAGCAGCTTGGGCTATAAGTGGGGGAGGATAAGGGGAAGCAGCATGGCCTTATGGCAAGAGCACGGGCTTGGGAGTCAGAGGTCCTGTGATCTTGGGCAAGATGCTTAACATGAAACAGGTGTAAAGTCAAGAAGCGGCATGGCCTAAGGGAGAGAGCACGGGCCTGGGAATCAGAAGGACCTGGGTTCTAATCCCAGCTCGGCCAATTACTTGCTGTGGGACCTCGGTCAAGTCACTTCATTTCTCTGGGCTTCAGTTTCCTCAACAGTAAAACGGGGATACCTGGTCTCCTCTTCTACTTTGAAGCAGTGTTGCTCAATGGAAAGAGCCCGGGCTTGGGAGTCAGAGGTTATGGGTTTAAATCCTGGCTCTGCCACTTGACAGCTGTGTGACTTTGGGCAAGTCACTTAACTTCTCTGTGCCTCAGTTACCCCATCTGTAAAATGGGGTTTAAGATTGTGAGCCCCACATGGGATAACCAGATCACCTTGTATCCTCCCCAGCGCTTAGAACAGTGCTTTGCAAATAGTAAGCGACATTATCATTATTAATATTACTTTAACTGTAAGCCCCATGTGGGACAAGAACTATATCCAACCTAACTTGTACTTACCCCATCGCTTAGAAAAGTATTTGACACATAGTAAACTCTTAACAAATATCATTAAAAAGAAGTCAAGTCCCATTTGAGTCCATAACTCAAAGATTCCTGCACTCCTTAGCTGTGCTTCTTCCCTCACTCGTTTGGTATATTTGGCTTCAAATTTAGAAGCTTCTTACTCTATGCTGTACTTAAACCAAAGCCAATATCCCTCTGAGGAGAACAGTGGGCAATACAGCAGTAGAGAAGCAGTGTGGCCTAGTGGAAAGAGCCCAGACCTGGGAGTCAGAGGACCTGGATTCTCATCCCGGCTCCACCACACGTCTTCTGTGTGACCTTAGGGAAGTCACTTCACTTCTCTGAGTCTCAATTACCTCATTTATAAACTGGGGATTACAACTGTGAGCCCCATGTAGGACAGAGACGCTGGTCGGCCGGATTACCTTGTATTTACCGCCGTACTTAGAACAGTGCCGGTCACATAGAAAGCACCTAACATATAATCACAATTATTAATAGACAGCAAGAGAAACAGCCCATCCTCTCCATTTTTCTGCTCCTGTTTAGACAGACCCTGCTAAAGGCAGTCAAGAAGAGGGACACAAACATATACATAAAATACAAAGATACAGAGACATCCGCCCACGCATATAGTCACCGAGGGAGAGACACATGCCAGGAGACAAGAAAAAACTTCTTACAGACTACTATCGACACAGACATGCAAGCACAGAGAGTAAGTTAGAGAAAAGCAGAAGAGAGACACAAATACAGAAGCATAAAGGTACATCTTTTAGCCCTATAACGAGTTTTCAAATTACAAAAAAATTTTAGGCTGACATCCTAGCCCTCTATTGCTCATCAGCTAAATGATTCCTAGAACATAGTATTTTCCCACAAGGTGATTTAAGTGTTACCTGACATTTTACTGTCTTCTCTTTTTCCCCAGTGCTTTCTCCAGTCCAAAAACTAAACAAGCCTAATGCCTCTTCCATTCTGAGGTGGGGTTTAGAGGATGAAGAAAGATGGCTGCATGAAACTTTCTTCTTGTCAGTTTCCTCATCTGGAAAATGGGGATGAAGACCGTGAGCCTCATGTGGGACAACCTGATTACCCTGTATCTACCCCAGGGCTTAGAACAGTGCTCGGCACATAGTAAGCGCTTAACACATACCAGCATTATTATTATTATATCTGTAACTTTATTTGCACTGACGTCTGTCTCTCACTCTCTAGACTGTAAGCTCACTGTGGGAAGGGAATGTTACTGTTTATTGTACTTTCCTAAGTGCTTCGTAATTCAGTTCAATTTAATTCTACTCATTTGCATTTATTGAGCACTTACTGTGTGCAGAGCACTGTAGTAAGGGCTTTTGAAGTACAATTCAGCAACAAATAGAGACAATCCCTGACTACAGTGGGCTCACAGTCTAGAAGGGGGGAGACAGACATCCAAGTGAACAGGCATCAGTAGCATCATTATAAATAAATGGAATTATAGACATATACACATCATTAATAAAAATATATAGAATTAAAATTATACATATGTACATATATACACAAGTGCTGTGGTACAGAATAACAATAATAATAATAATAATAATAATGGTGGTATTTGTTAAGTGCTTACCATGTGTAAAGCACTGTTCTAAGTGCTGTGGGGATACAAGCTGATCAGGATGTCCCACATAGGGCTCACAGTTTTAATCCCCATTTTACAGATGAGGTAACTGAGGCACAGAAAAGTTAAGTGACTTGCCCAAAGTCACACAGCTGGCAAGCGGCGGAGCTAAGATTAGAACCTATGACCTCTGACTCCCAAGCCCGGGCTCTTTCCACTGAGCCACGGTGAATAGAGAAAAGGGAGCGAATTGGGGTGATGTGGGGGGGGGGAGCAGAGGAAAAGGGGGGCAGTTTGGGAAGGCCTCTGGGAGGAGGTGTGCTTTCAGTAGGGCTTTGAAGGGGGGAAATATGCTAGTTTGGTGGATTTGAGGAGGGACGGCATTCCAGGCCAGAGGTAGGATGTGGGCCGGGGTGGATGGTGGGACAGGTGAGAACGAGGCACAGTGAGAAGGTTAGTACCAGAGGAGCAGAGTGTGCGGGCTGAGATGTACAAGGAGAGAAGGGAGGTGAGGTATTTGTGATGGAGAGCTTGGAAGCCAATAGTGAGGAGTTTTTGCTTGATAATACAGTGCTCAGCACAAAGTAAGCACTCAATAAATACAATTGAGTGAATGAATAAATTGCCTAATATCACACAGCAGACAAGTGAGAGAGCCAGGATTAGAATCCAGATCCTCTGAGTCTCAGTCCCATACTCTTCCAACTAGGCCATGTTACTTCTCTTTTTAACTAAGAGAGATTCCTAAGATCTCTAAAAAGCATTCAGTTCCTAAAGTTGTACAAAATGTTACAGCAATACGAGCTCTCGAATAGAGTGACGGCCGATAGAAGAAGCATCTCGCCTCCCTGTCTGCCCTACAGAAAGCTGGAAAGATCACCTTGGAAAAATCTGACCTCACTACCACTTTCACCAATTTTCATTCAGCTCTGAGTGGCATTGAGACAAACAGAACCCTCATATACTTGCGGTAAATATAACCTCCCTAGCAGGCTTCTCGGAACCTTCTAGAAATAGTAGGCACGGCCCCACTGCACACCTTGAAGAGGTGAACCGCAAAGGCAGTTTGAACGAGAAACGAACGGATCCAACAAGCGTCAATATTAGCAGCCGTGACCGTAGGCAGATGAAAGGCTATTTGACAATTAGTAGTTTGGATCACTGCTCAGCCCAGTTCACAAGGCTGAGCTGGTGGGTAACAGGCCCTGGGTTTGTAGCGTTCCTTCCCCTTGGGTGACTCTGCCTGGTCCAGGAGCACGTGGCAACGGAAATAGGAGGTTCTGCTCTCCCTCCTTCAGCCCAGTACTGGAGTAGGTGAGTGAAAATTCAGACACATCTGAAGGGAGATTAAAAAGAGTACGAAACGTATTGTAGTAACTCTTTCCAGTCTCGGCCAACATTTCCCGGAATCAGCTCAGGAATGGAGCCCTATCAGAGGAAGCGGGGATTAACAAGATCAGTGCATTGGAAAAAGATACAGTAACCACAGGGTAAAGGAATTTAAGAAGTCTACAGGAGGAATCCGTCCATTTTATTGTAACTGTCCATTTGTTCTCCAGTAAAGCAAGGTTTGAGCTTAACTCGGCACATCAATCAATTACATTTACTCTGTGTCTACAAAGGGCAGAGCACTACAGTAAGCAGTTGGGAGCCAGTTAAGGCAGAAGATATCGGGCCTGTCTTCAGGGTGACTTCAGGAACAGAGTCCATCTGGATAGAATATGGGCCTGGGAGTCAGAAGACCTGGGTTCTAATCCTGAATCCTCCATTTGTCTGCTCTATGTCCTTGGGCAAATCAATTAACTTTTCTGTATCTCAGTTACCTCATCTATGAAATGGGGATTAAGACTGTGGGTGTCATGTGGGACATGAACTGTGTCCAACCTGATTAGCTTATATCTACCCCAGGGCTTAGTAGCATGGCTCAGTGGAAAGAACACGGGCTTGGGAGTCAGAGGTCATGAGTTTGAATCCCAGTTCCGCCACTTGTCAGCTGTGTGAGTGTGGGCAAGTCACTTAACTTCTCTGTGCCTCAGTTATCTCATCTGTAAAATGGGGATTAAAACTGCGAGCCCCATGTGGGACAACCTGATCACCCTGTATCTACCCCAGCGCTTAGAACAGTGCTCTGCACATAGTAAGTGCTTAACAAATGCCAACATTATAATTAGTACAGTGGCTGGCACATAGAAAGCATCTGAATACCACAAAAAAAAATTAAGCAGAACAATAAGTCATATTTTCTGGCCATGAGTTCCTGGTTCCCTAAGTATTCCAGGAAAATTTAAAATCCTGGTTCTCAGTCTCCCTTTTCCTGACCTCCCTTGATATATTTAGCAAATGTGAAGTTACTCAGATCTCTTCACCTTTCACATCACTAGCTTAACTTGAAGGATTATTATGCTTCAGTTGCTGCCTTTATCTTTGAGAGGATGGTCTTGTTTGTGTCTGATTTATCCCAATTTGAAACTTTTATTGCCATTGTTTCTAACTCTCCCTGCACACAGTTACCATCGTAGACAACCATTCACAGGAAAATATATTTGCAAAAAAGAAAAAAAAACAGAAATCTGGCCCATTTGTCTGTTAGGATTAAACAGAGCTTGCCAGGAACATATTTTTCAGGCAAAATAAGTGTGCCTTGTGAATTACTTGAAATACCAAGGTGTCCATTCACACTTCCAACCTTATTAGCTTGCATCTACCCCCGTACTTAGAACGGTGCTTGGCACATAGTAAATAATACCATAAATAATAATGATAACAATAACAATGGAAGCATTTGTTGAGTGATACATGTCAAGCACTGATCTAAACACTGGGGTAGATACAAGTTAATTAGGTTGGCCATAGCCACCATCCGATGGGTGCTTACATTCTAAGTAGGAGGGAAAACAGGAATTCATCTCTCATATTTCAGTTGAGGAAACTGAGGCACAAAGTTAAGTGGCTTGCCCAGGGTCACAGCAGGCAAGTGGCACAGTCAGAATTAAAACTCTGTTCCTATGATTCTCTTTCAAAAGGCCAAGTCGCTTCTCTTCCGACCTCTGATCCAACTGTGAACACGGCCTTGGCTCCAGCCCCTTGAAACATCTCTGTCCAATTCAGAGGGGAAGATAGATACTTTGACCATTTCTGGTTTTGAGACCTCCAGCAGCCCAATTACTGTCTATCTTTAAATTAAGAGAAAAGTCTTCCTTGGGAAGTAACGTGGCTTATTGGAAAGAGCACGGGCTTGGGAATCAGAGGTCCTGGGTTCTAATCCCAGCTCTGCTACTTGTCAGCTGTGTGACTTTAGGCAAGTCACTTAACTTCTCTGTGCCTGTTACCTCATTGGTGAAATGGGGATTAAGACTGTGAGCCCTACGTGGGACAACCTGATAATGTTGTATCTATCTCAGCACTTAGAACAGTGCTTGGCACATAGTAAGCATTTAACAAATACCATTAAAAAAATTAAAACAAAAATTTTCCTTGCTTTAAATCTATTAGGTCGGACATTGCATAGTAAGCTTGTCAAAGGGCAGGGACTGTCTCTATCTGTTACCGATTTGTATATTCCAAGCGCTTAATACAGTGCTCTGCACATAGTAAGCGCTCAATAAATACTATTGAATGAATATCACGTAATGACAGGAGAGGTCCCCTTCCCCAGCCTACCCACACTTCCACACCAACAACAGCAATAAAACCACGTCGCATGTAAAAGACTGCAGTTAAAAAAAAATAAACAATTCACTATATAAGCACCAACGGGAGGAGGGAGGGTTAAAGGAATCGAATCACTTAAATGAGAAAAACACTGGTTTAGCTGATATAGTAACTTCTCTTATATACCAGGAGCAACATTTCAAAACATCTACCAAGAGAAAAATCACACACATTTCTGAACTGATGGTCTTTTGTATCTAGATTGTAGCAGGAGGGCTCTCCTGGAGCAGAAAAAGTGATAGGACATAAGCCTACCTCAGGATTTAAGATATGTCACAAGATACAGGTACCTTCAGCTGAAATGAAGTCTATCACCACCGGTACCTGCTGGAACCAGTTTATAATTGCTTGTGGGACTGACGTGCCAGTTTAAGAGTGCAACATCAGCCCCAAATACTGCTATTATCTTTCTGTTTGAGAGGTGCAAGCACCTTCTACTGTCTGATAGGAACCACTTGGAGTCTGTTTCATCTTGGGGAAAGTAAGATTGACATGAATTTTGATTCCAATTCTCAGCCGGCTGCGCCTGCCAGAAGGAAACATTTTATATGTGGTTTGATAAGGATTCTCTCCCTCATTTTTTGAAAGGTGTGTTCATAAGCAGTATGCAGCCCAAAGCTCCTCTCTGGAAGCTATTTGAACACAGCTTTGCATGATGATTTTCTGCTTAAATAACTTCCGGAATGGCTTTGCCATGGCAGGCACTCTCAAACCTAATGCTATCCTTAGGATCAAGGTGCCGCACTTTCGGAGCAAGTGATTTCATCTGTGTAGTGACATAATAGGGCTCTTTGACTTTAGTTGCATCACTCAAGCTAATGAGTCACATCAAATTAGCCTCTCTGATCTGTCCTGAGCCCAAAATGCACTCAGCCTCACCTATGGAGGGATGTGTAGCCAGAGAGGATGATGCAATTGAGACTGCTATCGTTCTGATGAAGTGTTTATGGTGACCTTGTTATAGTCTAAAGTAAATTTGCTTGTTTGATTATCTAGAATTGGTCAGGCAAGCTTAAAGATCACTATATTTCAGCCAGAAGTTGGGAGATAACAGAACCACATCTGAACGCAAGGCGTAGGGAGCGTTCTGTGGAAGAGAAGCAGTATGGCCTAGCAGATAGAGCATGGGCCTGGGAGTCAGGAAAACCTGGGTTCTAATCCTCGTTCTACCACTTGTCTGCTGTGGTAGACCTTGGGCGAGTCATTTTACTTCTCTACACTTCAATTCCCCTCTGAAGGTCACACCTGGAGAGTTTCCAGTGCTCTACCAGTCTCGACTACAGGAGGGAGAGTCAAGCAGAGGCATATCCATTCCATTTCTAGCTTGGGGAGGGGGTAGGGAGTGGAAGGCAATTGGCTACAAGTCAACACTCATCCGTACTGGGCAGGGGTAGCATGGGAGAGAGTTGAGGGCAGAGACTCGAGTTTTCTGGGTGGAAGGAGGCAGTGGTAAGCCCCTCTCGTATTTTTACCAAGAAAACTCTATGAATCCACTACCAGAAGGATTGCAGTTGGAGGTGGAGCCTTCTGGAAGAGGTGTCATCTCCACAGCATAAGACAGGACAAGACACCTCAATTACTTCATCTGTAAAATGGGGATTAAGACTGTGAGTTCCGTGTGGGACATGAACTGTGTCCAATAAGATTAGCTTCTATCTACTCCAGTGCATAGTACAGTCCCAGGCACAGTGTAATCGATTAACAAATTACATCAAAAATAAATACAAAACAACTTTAATGCAAGTAAGTCATAACGACTAACTCCACTGAGGTACCACACTTTACCTCTTCGCTCTGTTGATTCAGAATCGCCCTCAGTAATAAGCTATTTCATAGTAATCATCGATTCTTTAAACAAGTACACAGTGTGCTGGGCTCCGCTAAGAAAGGCAAAATAATGTTCTGTTTTCACCTTAAGTAAATGGTCAGTGGGGACTTGATTTTTAATTTCAGAATAAAAAAGCAATTCCTATCGTAATCCAGCAGCACCTACTGTTCAGTGCATTCATGCCACATCCATGTTCTATCATTCAACAAAAGATGGTCTAATCCCAGATAATAAACACCTGAAAAAAGAGATATTCCTCACAAAGTTGAATTAGAGTAGTTTTCCAACTAAAATAACTGTATAGTTGAAAGATACACTTTTTTTTCCATCAGCTAATGCTAACAGTGTTAGGGGAAGGAAGAAAGAGAATGGGAAAGAGACTGGAGAAGCCTTTATCTTTGACCTGGTCCTGAATTTTACATAAGAAAAGCTTTGATTCTTTCCAGGACAGTAGATCTGCTCCTTACCAAGAGATGGTATGCATGGAGAATGACCCAGATAGAATAAGTAGCAGCCTGTTGGTCACAAGTAGTCAATGCTTTTAAAAACTGCTCTTAAGGAATCAAGGATGAATGTAAAGGTTCTTCAGGACCTAACCGAGATGACTGAGAACAATTCCTCCAGTCTCTTTTGCATCACCCTGACTCCTCCCTTTGTTCTTCCCCCTCACAGCCCCAAAGCACTTACGTACAGATCTGTAATGTATTTCTTTAATAATGATGGTATTTGTTAAGCGCTTACTATGTGCAGAGCACTGTTCTAAGCGCTGGGGTAGACACAGGGGAATCAGGTTGTCCCACGTGGGGCTCACAGACTTCATCCCCATTTTACAGATGAGGTAACTGAGGCACAGAGAAGTGAAGCGACTTGCCCACAGTCACCCAGCTGACAAGTGGCAGAGCCGGGATTTGAACTCATGACCTCTGACTCCAAAGCCCGGGCTCTTTCCACTGAGCCACGCTTCTTTGTATCGACGTCTGTCTCCAGCCTTCTAGACTGTAAGCTCATTGTGGGCGGGGAATGTGTCTGCTTTTTCTGGTATTGTATTATCCCAAGCTCTTGGTACAGTGGTCTGCACACAGTAAGCGCTCAGTATATACGATTGAATGAATGAATGAATTACCAGGGTTTAAGAGCCAGGTGGGACCAGATTCCCTATGAAAGGCTTGCAGGTGTGGACTTCACAGTCAGAGTCCCTTGAATCTTAGGCTTTCCCAATCTGCCAGATGCATTAGTAATAATAGTAATAATAATGGTATTTCTTAAGCACTTACTATGTGCAAAGCACTGTTCTAAGCACTGGGGGGGGGGATACAAGGTGATCGGGTTGTCCCACGTTTAAGTGACCATTGACCTACCACCTTCTTATCTACCTACCTAAATGGATATTATGTCTATTTGCCTGAGAAGCAGCCTACCCTAATGGAAAGAGGATGCTCAAAAAACTCCAGTGGTTGCCCATCTACTTAGGAAGCAAACAAAAATGCCTCACTCTTGGCTTTCACTAGTGGCTTTCACTCTGGGTTTTGGAGTCAGAGGACCTGGGTTAATAATGTTGGTATTTGTTGGTATTTGTTAAGCGCTTACTATGTGCCGAGCACTGTTCTAAGCGCTGGGGTAGACATAGGGGAATTAGGTTGTCCCACGTGGGGCTCACAGTCTTAATCCCCATTTTACAGATGAGGGAACTGAGGCACAGAGAAGTTAAGTGACTTGCCCACAGTCACACAGCCGACAAGTGGCAGAGCTGGGATTCGAACTCATGAGCCCTGACTCCAAAGCCCATGCTCTTTCCACTGAACCACGCTGCTTCTCTAACCCCTGGCTCTGCAATTTGCCTATTGTGTGACCTTGTGCAAATCACTTCACTTCTCTGTGCCTCAGTTACCTCATCTGTAAAATGGGAATTTAAACTATGAGCCCCATGCACAACGTAGCCTATATCCATCTTGATTAGCTTGTATCTACCCCACTGCTTAGTGCAATGCCTAGGACAGGGTAAGCACTTAACAAATACTCCATCCTAATCCTCCTCGACCTCTCAGCTGCCTTCAACACTGTTGTCCAGCCTCTTCTCCTGGAAACGTTATCCGACCTTCGCTTCACTGACTCTGTCCTCTCTTGGTTCTCCTCTTATCTCTCTGGCCATTCATTCTCGGTCTCCTTCATGGGCTCCTCCTCTGCCTCCCACCCCCTAACCTGGGGGGGGGGTCCCTCAAGGTTCAGTTCTAGATCCCCTTCTATTCTCCATCTACACCCACGACTCATTCTCTCCCGTGGTTTTGACTACCACCTCTATACAGATAATGCCCAAATCTACATCTCCAACCCTGATCTCTCTCCCTCTCCGTCATCTCGCATTTCCTCTTTGCCTTCAAGATATCTTTACTTGGCTGTCTTCCCTTCGCTTCAAGCCTAACCTGTCCAAAAAGGAACTCCTCGTCATCTCACTCAAAGCCTGTCCTCTCTCTGACTTTCCCATCGCTGTAGACAGCACCATCACCCTTTCGGCCTCAGAAGCCTGTAAACTGGGTGCTATTCTAGACTCCTCTCTTGGGCAGAGATTGTCTCTGTTGCCGAATTGTACATTCCAAGCGCTTAGTACAGTGCTCTGCACACAGTAAGTACTCAATAAATACTATTGAATGAATGAATTTAATCCATCACTAAATCCTCTTGCTCCCACATTCACATCACTAAAATCTGCCCTCTCCTCTCCATCCAAACTGCTGCCACGTTAACAATAACAATAATAATGTTGGTATTTGTTAGCGCTTACTATGTGCCGAGCACTGTTCTAAGCGTTGGGGTAGACACAGGGGAATCAGGTTGTCCCACGTGGGGCTCACAGTCCCCATTTTACAGATGAGGGAACTGAGGCCCAGAGAAGTTAAGTGACTTGCCCACAGTCACACAGCTGACAAGTGGCAGAGCCAGGATTCGAACCCATGACCTCTGACTCCCAAGCCCGTGCTCTTTCCACTGAGCCACACTGCTTCTCATACAATCACTCATCCTATCCCACCTGGTTAATTACATCAGGCCCCTTGCTAACCTCTCAGCCTCCTGTCTTTCCCCACTCCAGTCCATACTTCAGTGTGCTGCCCAGATCATATTTTTACAAAAATGTTCAGGACATGTCACCCTACTTTTCGAAAGACTCCAGTGGTTGCCCATCCACTTAGGAAGCAAACAAAAATACCTCACTCTTGGCTTTCAAACATTTCATCACCTTGTCCCCTCCTACCTCACCTCACTTCTCTCCTACTACAATGCAGCCCACACACTTCGCATTTCTAATGCTAACCTTCTCACTGTGCCTCAATCTCACCTCTCTCACCACCATGGGATCTTATCCATGTCCTGCCTCTGGCCTGGAACGCCCTCCCTCCTCAAATCTGACAGACGATTACTCTCCCCCCCTTCAAAGCCTTATTGAAGGCACATCTCCTCCGAGAGGCCTTCCCTGATTGATCCCCCTGCTTCCTCATCTTCCATTCCTTTCTGCATCTCCCTGACTTGCTCCCTTTGTTCTTCTCCCTTCCAAGCCCCACAGCACTCATGTACATATCTGTAATTTACTTATTTATATTAATGTCAGTCTCCCCTCCTCTAGACTAGAAACAGCATGGCATAATGAATAGAACACACGTCTGGGAGTCAGAAGGTCACGGGTTCTAATCCTGGCTTCGCCACTTGTCAGCTGTGGGTCCTTGGGCAAGTCACTTTACTTCTCCATGCTTCAGTTACCTGATCTGTAAAATGGGGATTGAAACTCTGAGCCCAATATGGGAAAGGGACTGTGGCACCCCAATTTGCTTGTCTCCACCCCAGCACTTAGAACAGAACCTGGCACATAGTAAGTCTTTAACAAATACCATAGGTATTATTAATTATTATTAAGCTTGTTGTGGGAAGGGAATGTGTCTCGTGGCTCAGTGGAAAGGGCACCGGCTTGGGAGTCAGAGGTAGTGGGTTCTAATGCCGCCTCCGCCACTTGTCAGCTGTGTGACCTTAGGCAAGTCACTTCAATTCTCTGGGCCTCTGTGACTTCATCTGTCAAATGGGGATGAAGACTGTGAATCCCAGCTGGGACAACCTGTTATCCTGGATCTCCCCCAGGACTTAGATAAGTGCTTGGCACATAGTAACGCTGAACAAATACCAACGTTATTATTATTATTTATTGTTGTATTATACTGTCCTAAGTGCTTAGTACTGTGCTCTGCAAGCATTAAGTGCTCAATAAATACAATTATATGAATAGATATGACTGAATGAAATATCCTAAACCTTGTGTCTCAGTTTCCTTATCTGTATGCTGGGGATTCAATCCTTGTTTTCCCTCCTACTTACACTGGGATTCCCATGTGAGACAGGGCCTGACCCTGAGGTGATTATCTTGTATGTACCACAGTGCTTGGAACATAGTAAGCACTAAATAAAATCCCTGAAAATAAAACCCACAATATTTTTTTTTCAACAGAAGGACTATACCACACACACCGGCAGCTCTAAGTTAATCATGGCTGGTGCCCTAAGGAGAAAAGATAGGGAAGGTGTGTGGGTTTTTCATCAGTAAAATGATAATGAGGCAGAAGGAGAATATCAAAGTTAATGGCTTGAAGATGATAATAAACAAATGATTGTGGTATTTCTTCAGTGCTTGTACTAATAAGCACTGGAGTAGATACAAGATAATCAGGTCAGACCCAATCTCTGTCCTACATGGAGCTCACAATTTAAGTGAGAGGAGAAATACACATTTAACTCTAATTTAGCAGTTGAGGAAACAGAAGCACAGAGAAGTTAAATGTCTTTTCTAGGGACACACAGCAAATAGATGGTGGAGGTCTCCTGATTCCCAACCTTGGGGCCTCTCTACTAGGCTATGCTGCCTCTCAGACAAATGGAGGTAAAGGCCATTTAGGACTTAATTCAAGTTTCCTCCAAGTAGTTTTCCTGGCCTGGGTACTCACAGTTTGCCAGAGCT
The DNA here is from genome assembly GCF_004115215.2 of Ornithorhynchus anatinus. Taxonomy (NCBI): domain Eukaryota; kingdom Metazoa; phylum Chordata; class Mammalia; order Monotremata; family Ornithorhynchidae; genus Ornithorhynchus; species Ornithorhynchus anatinus. Next base: position 92,353,828 of record NC_041731.1, read on the forward strand.
TCTCTGAGCCTGGACAGGGGAAAAAGAATGGCATCTCTAGCTGGATTTGCAGTCAGCCTGTGAAATCCCTCAAATGAACTAAACCCGCTTTTCACTTGAGAACACAACCCTTAAGCCCTCAGTCCCAATCCTTTCCACGGATCTCAAGAGATAGAGAGAGAGGAAAGGGTACAACAGCGATCAAGGTCAGTGTTGAAGTATAAAATATGGCAGTACCAGAAGGGAACTCAAGGAAGGCACACAACACATGTCTTAAAGTGAAGTTTACAGTCATTTACGGATGAATTCTAGAATATTGTGAAGCTTCCTCGGTGATGGAAAACCAAATCTTCATATCACGACAAAGCTGATACTACTTATAACAAATGAAAGAAGAGATGCTATTTCTGGTTGGCATGACCATCCCTTTCTTTCCCTCCTGGAAAATGTCAGCACCTGTCCCACTGGCAAGTTCCACAAATGAACCAACTGTTGGTTTGCCAGCAGAATTAAACAGAGGGTATTCTAGGAGCCACTAATTGGATGCCAACATTTCTTTCCTTTTTTCGATTTCACAATGAATTTTATATTCCTTCTCTGGGTGGGGGGATTTTCATAATCAAACCTTTCTTGAGTGACCCCAATGTGCATAATACTCTGTTCAGGGCTTCGTGGCTTTATCCAACCTCCCCTGCAATCCACTCCTTGATCAGCTTCAGAGAAAAACTACAGGCCTGTCCCCCTCCACCTAACTAACCCGCCCCCAGGATCCTCTGTGTCCCTTGGAGGGAGGTGTCATGGTATCTGGGGGATTCAGAGGACAGTACTCCATATAGGCTCAATTCCCCCTAAGGAGCCATGATTATTTTTTCCGTAGTCTGAACAGGAGAACTGTCAGTCAATCAATCAGTGGTATGTTTCGAGTGCTCACTATATGCAGAGTATCATACTAAGTGCTTGTCTTGCCTTATGCCGTCGAGTCATTTCTGACCCATAGCGACACCACAGATAAATCTCTCCCAGAACGCCCCGCTTTCCATCTGCAATCGTTCTGGTAGTGGATCCATTGAGTTTTCTTGGTAAAAATCCAGAAGCGGTTTACCGTTACCTCCTTTCATTCAATAGTATTTATTGAGTGCTTACTATGTGCAGGGCACTGTACTAAGCGCTTGGAATGTACAAATCGGTAACAGATAGAGACAATCCCTGCCCAGTGATGGGCTTACTGTCTAATCGGGGGAGACAGACAAAAACAATAGCAATAAATAGAATCCTCTGCACGGTAAACTAGAATCTCCGCCCCCGACTCTCTCCCATGCCACCGCTGCCCAGCATGGTTGAGATTTGATTTGTAGCAGATGGTCTTCCACTCGTTAGCCACTGGCCAAGCTAGGAATGGAATGGACAGGCCTCTGCTAGACTCTCCCTCCTGTAGCCGGGACTGGTAGAGTCCTGGAAACTCTCCAGGTGCAACCCTGAGGGGTGATACTAAGTGCTAGGGAGAGTACAATGCAACAGAATTAGCAGAATTACATTCCCTGCCTAGAACGAGCTTATAAACTAGAGGGGGAGAGTATATGACATGAGTATGGTACTATAGAGGCATAAATCTGTCTCGCCCTCTAGACTGTAAGTTCCTGTGGACAGTGGACAGTAAACAGTAAGCACCCATTAAATATCAGCAGTAGACTGGTGGATTGGATCAAAGATAGGGCTGAGACCATGCCCTCTCATTTTGACTCGTTTTCTTTGCTTTGAAGGACCTCTTCCTCAATAGTGGAAGGCATATTTTGAAGATCAAGTGCAGGGATCTTGCATCTGTGCAAAAGTCTGTCTTCTGTCTGTTAAAAATATGATTCTACCTGAGTAGCAGTGTGGCTCAGTGGAAAGACCCCGGGCTTGGGAGCCAGAGGTCATGGGTTTTAATCCCGGCTCTGCCACCTGTCAGCTGTGTGACTGTGGGAAAGTCACCTTTACTTCTCTGTGCCTCAGTTCCCTCATCTGTAAAATGGGACTGAAGACTGTGAGCTTCATGTGGGACAGTCTGATGACCCTGTATCTACTTCAGCGTTTAGAACAGTGGTCTGCAATTAGTAAGCGCTTAACAAATACCAACATTATTACTCTTTATTGGTGCTATGGTAGTATGGAATGTTATAAATTGAAGCAGCATGGTGTAGTAGATAGAGCATGGGTCTGGGAATCAGAAGGTCATGGGTTCTAATCCTGATCTGCCACGTGTCTGGTCTCTGACTTCGGGCAAATCACTTCATTTCTCTGGGACTCAGTTACCTCATCTGTAAAATGAGAATTGAGACTGTGAAGCCCACATAGGGCAGGGTCTGTGTCCAACCTGATTTGCTGGTTTCTACTCCAGTGCTTAGTACAGTGCTTGGCACATAGTGAGAACTGAAGAAAAACCGCAGTTATTATTATCATTAATAATAATGATAATAAATTGTTTGTTTATACTTACATCTGTCTCCCACTCAAGACTGTAAACTCAACGTGGGAAGGGAGTGTATCTGCCTTCTTTGTTATATTGCACTCTCCCAAGCGCTTAGTATAGAGCTCTTCACATAGCAAACACTTAGTAAATGCCAATGATGATGAGGCAGAGGAATAGAGATACTTAATGTTGAGTAAAAGTTCTTATTATGGGGGCATTAAGCATCTTTTCTAGCCTTGCCTTGATTAATAATAATTATGGTATTTACCATATGTGAATTTTTTTATCTTGATCTTCTTATACCAATGCAGGTTTTTGTAGACCTCCATTTTGTATCATCATGAGCCTTGGAGACCTATTTCCCTTAGCTTGATTTTCGCATCAGTCAGAAAGTGAATAAAGTGGTTGTGAGAGGTGGGGACTGGGTGTTGCATGGCCTAGGGGAAAGAGTACTAGATTTTATTTCAGAGGATCTGGGTTCTAATCCCACCTCCACCACTTGCCTGCTGTATGACCTGGGGCATATCATTTAACTTCTCAGTGTTTCAGTTGGTTCCATGATTGACTGGTGTATCATGCACCAGTACCTGCTATTCGGATGAAATCCTTCAGGATGATATGATAAACTGGCCATTTTTGATGGCCGCTGATGGATCTTTTTCAGAGTGTCAATTACTAGAGCGTGGGCTCCTTGTGGGCAGGAAATGTGTCTGATTATTGTGGTATTGTTCTCTCCCAAGTACTTAGGACAGTGCTCTGCACACAGTAAGTGCTCAATAAATACGGTCAAATGAATTACTAGGTCGCACAATCTCCATCTGTGGGAAATGAGGGCCAGAAGGGAGGTGTGACTTTCCCTGACTCTTTGTAGAAGGAAGGGACTCAAGCTGAACATGGGCACGTGGATCAGGGAGGGGCCTTGCCCCTGGGGAAAGGTCAGTCTGCCGGGGACATGTGTGCCTTTTCTCCAAAATCGAATCCGTGACTCTGTCCCCGTTTTCCCTCCATATCACTGGTCTCCGCGACTGCCATCCCACCCGAGGAAGAAGAGAGAAGGTGGAAGGTACTGTGTGGGTGAAGGAGACACATATTAGGCTTCCAACTTTGGACCAGGGCAGGAGGCTTTCAGTCTCCCCAGTTGTCAGTCCTAACCCTGGAGGGGTGGCAGGACTGTGGAAGACCTTTAACCTTCCCTCAAAACTGGAAGGTGACACAAACGGAAGGGGCTCTGACCCAGCCTCTCAGGAGGGTTCGTGTCTACCTTCTCATCAGACATGAATTACTACCGCAACACCGCACCGCAACAGCGGCCAGAGTGGGAAAAGCAGGAAAGCAACTGTGGCTCCTCATCAGCCCAGGCCCGTCTTCACATCAAACAAAAACTCCTAACGTTCGGCTTTAAAGAACTCAATCGCCTCACCCCTCCTACTTCACCTTTGCTACTCTCCTACTACATCCCAGGCCACAAACTTCACTCCTCTAATGCCAACCTGCTCAGTGTACCTTGATCGCGTCTGTCTCACCACCGACCTCTCACCCACATCCTGCCTCTGGCCTGGAGCTCCCTCTCTCCTCAAATCCGACAGACAATTCCTCTCCCCCCTTCAAAGCCTTTGTGAAGGCACATCTCCTCCCAGGGGCCTACCCCGCCTTTTCTTTTCTTCCACTCTCTTCTGCATAACTCTGACTTGCTCTCTTCATTCATCCCCACTCTGAACCCCACAGCACTTTGGTACAGATCTGTAATTTATTTAATTATTATTATTAATAATAATGATAATGTTGGTATTTGTTAAGCGCTTACTCTGTGCAGAGCACTGTTCTAAGCACTGCAGTAGATATAGGGTAATCAGGTTGTCCTATGTGAGGTTCACAGTCTTAATCCCCATTTTACAGATGAGGGAACTGAGGCACAGAGAAGTTAAGTGACTTGCCCACAGTCACACAGTTGACAAGTAGCAGAGCCGGGATTTGAACCCATGACCTCTGACTATATTAGTGTCTGTCTCCCTCTCTGGACTGTAAGCTAGTTGCGGGCAGGGAATATCTGTTACATTGTATTCTCCCAATCACTTAGCACAGTGGTCTGCACACAGTAAGAGCTCAGAAATACAAGTGATTAATTGACTGACTGGGCCCTTTGGCCGAGATGGGCAGAGGAGAAAAAATGAGAAGTCCCCGTTTGGGGTTTTTTTTCTCTTTTCATTAACAAAAATAACTCCTGGGCTGGTGCTGTGGTGGCCATTACCCCGTTTCCATTGCACTTGTACAGATTTGAGGGGGAACGGGTGGGCACCAGGACGGTGTCAGAGTGTGTCATGTGACTTTAAGTTGGGCCTCGAGACCCTAAGCTCGATGTGGACAGGAAACGTATCTGTTATATTGTTATATTGCACTCTCCCAAGTGCTTAGTACAGTGCTGTGCAAAGAGTAAGCGCTCAATAAATACAACTGAATAACTGACTGACCGGCTGGCAGGGGGAGGCAGTGCCATATTGGACCGTGGTTCAACCCCTTCTACTACGGATTGGTAGATTTGATGCCCAGACAAATGTGTAATCCAAACAAATATCGCTCATGTAAATCACAGCCCCATGCAGACCTCTGCAGTTTCCTTAACTGTAAAATGGGGATTAAATGCCTGTTCTCAGTATGGGCAGGGAGGACGTCTGCTTATTCTGTTCCAACTCTCCCAGGTACTTACTTAGGGCTCTGCATACAGTAAATGTTCAATAAATACCATTGATTCATTCATTTATTCATTCGTATTAAGTGCTTACTATGTGCTGAGCACTGTACTAAGCACTTGGGAAAGTACACTAGAACGACAGGATTAATTGACTGTTCTCCCCTTTCCTCTTAGACTGTAGGACAGGGACTGTTGGAGCTGATTATCTTGAATCTACCCCAACCCTTAGATCAGTCCTTGGCAATTACTAATCATTATTCTCTAAAGGTCATCAGCAGGAACAATAGATACCAGCTAGTTGCTTCCACCTGTATCCCAAGTGAACTACTGGAGAATTTCCTTTGTCCCTGCACTCTTTTTCCCTTCCATAATGCTGCCCCAAATCCTGATTGGCTCCACCTTTTCCCCTCCTATCTTATTCATCCCCATTTCAGTGGCCTGGTACATGGTAAGGACCACCACCATTATCCTTCCTTCCTTCTCAGGTAAGTCCATCTATGCTTCCCCACTGCAGCTTTGGGTCTTTGGGATAGTGTGGGCTACAATGAAACGATGAGGCAGGGAAGGGACAAGTTTAAGGGGAAAGGAAACACACGGCACAGTCGAGGTTTCAGGGCAGGGAAGCAAGGAGGCTGAGGGCAAGGGAACAATTGGGGACAATATGTCCCAGGGCTTGGAGTAGCTGCTGTGGTGCAGATCGGGGCAAGGGAGCAGTGGAGACAGAATTTTACAGGAGCATTGGAAGAGCTGGGACAAGGATGAGGATGGGCTGGATGAGTTCAAAGTAATTATAGGAAAAAAAAAAGGTTTTCCCAGGCAGTTTCCCCCAAGGCATGGGGACCCTGGCTACTTCCCACCTGCAAATAATAGTAATAATAATGTTGGTATTTGTTAAGCACTTACTATGTGCCAAGCACTGTTCTAAGCACGGGGGTAGATACAAGGCAATCAGGTTGTCCCACGTAGGGCTCACAGACTTCATCCCCATTTTACAGAGGAGGGAACTGAGGCACAGAGAAGTTAAGTGACTTGCCCAAGGTCACACAGCTGACAAGTGGTGGAGTGTGGATTAGAACCCATGACCTCTGACTCCCAAGCCCGTGCTCTTTCCACTGAGCCACGCTGCTTTTCTAACAATAACTGTCATGGTATTTGTTACTGTGTGCCAGGCACTGTATTAAGTACTGAGGGGGATACCAGCAAATCAGATTGGACAGAGTCCCTATCCCACCTAGGGCTCATAGTCTTAATCCCCACTTTACAGGTGAGATAAGTTAGGCCTAGTGAAGTGACTTGCCCAAGGTCACACAGCAGATAAGCAGCAGAGCTAGAATCACTACCTAGGTCCTACTGACTTCCAGGACTGTGTTCTTTCCATGAGAACATGCTGCTTCTCCCTCCTCTCCCACCATTCGGTCTGAGGCTCTGCACACAGTAAGAACTTAATAAATAGTATTATTACTACTGTTACTATTATTACTACTTTTAATTCACTTTGCACTGCATGTTGTGAGGCCACGTTTAGGGGCCGATTTGCTTTGACTCTTTATGTAGATGGTAACTGGAGTGGAGAGGTGGTGACTTCTCCCACTGGCCAGAGAAAATCAGTGAAGAAGAACATTCATTCAATAATAATGTTGGTATTTGTTAAGCGCTTACTATGTGCCCAGCACTGTTATAAGCACTGGACAGTATTTATTGAGTGCTATGTGCAGAGCACTGTACTAAGCGCTTGGAATGTACAATTTGGCAAAGAACAGGCCCTTAATCAGTTGACACTCCAAAAAGCAAGGTTTCCCAGTGTGACACATCTAACAAAAGCCAGAATTCTGTGTCATAATATGACACCCAGAAATTCAATGTAAAACATCAAAAATTAATACCATTTAACAGAGAAGCCACTCTCTAAAAGCAGGTAATCTTAATTATTTAAGGGCAATTTCGATCTACGAATAAATCCCTAGCAATTGCCTTTGATGATGCTGCAAGTTTAGCTTCTAAGGCACCATCGAGGCCAGTTTTGTGTCTTTCAGGTCAATTTCTTTTTCGTCTCGTGTAGTTCTCAAATCCTCCACCAAATCCATTTGCTGCGTTTCTCATTTTCACAGTGAGAAGATTTTTTTATTCAGCCGTTTCAGGCTAAAAATCAATAAGCAAAAATTAAACAGGGGTTTCTGACTAATATGGGTTCGTGGCAAAATAGAGACACAGAGGAAATAAATTATGCATAAGTCCAAATTATTTCCACTTAGTTTAAAGGAACCTGTGTGTGTGTGTGTGTACGCGCACAGGCATACATGTTTTCTTATGAGAGCCTAACTATGGAATCCAGCGTGTCCCTGCTACTGGAGAAGGTTTATATTCCAGAGAGACAAAAACCACGCACTGGGCAAAGTGAAAGATTCTGCAGGGACTAGTAACAGGAAGAAACAATAAACATCCTTCCCTGCCTCAACTTTCAACTGCAATGGAGAAATGCATTTTAAAAGCAGGGAGAGAAGGGCAGGAGCACAAAGAGGAGAAAGGTTAGGATGCGATCCTCATGTTTCTGACGAGTAAATAGATGAAGACTGAAGATGTTCAAGGGCACAGAATGGAAGTGCCCGTTTACAAGAGAATCTCAGGCATCCAAACAGCAGGGTGCTAAATACAGAGGCGTAAATTCATTTTGCCGCAAAGAGCAAACAGTACAAAATGTTCTGCTTTTTAGCAAGGAACTGTTCCACTTCCATCCATCTGGATGTATTTAGAGACCCTGTTCTTTTGTAAATTGATAATGAAGGACAAACTTTTCTGGATATTTTCTGACCAAATAAACTTAATGAAGATTTTTATTTATTAGTGCGGCAAGCTCAGGGAATATTCTTCTCCGGAATGTCCCGTAAGACTTTCTTTTAGTGGTTTCCCAGATCCTTATGGTTCTTTCCACGTTAATTTAATGAGATCAGTTGTATTAAAAAAAAAAATTGCCACTAGATCTTCAACTTTCAGGAAAGACAGTTGGAAGCCATACAACATTCAGGGTAGCATTTGTGGAGGCTGATGGATGTGTGTGGGTTGTTGGAAAGGAAAATAGATGCAATGTTTTTAAATAAATCTGAATTTCTGAATATAAAGTTGAGATTTTTTTCAAATGCATAAATAAATGTGGCCTCACTAGATTCGAAGGCAACTGTTTCAGTCTTTCAATATTTCTGAATTAGAAGCAAGATGAAGGGAGGCGTGGTGAGCATTTTCACTGAATGGTCTCCCACGAATAAGTTGGCACTATGCCAAAAAGATGACTTTCTTCTTCTAAACCAGCACCTTTCTGCCTTCTAGTAATAATTATAATACTTGTGGTGTTTAAGTGCTTCCCACGTGCCAAGGACTGAGACAGAAACAAGATGGTCGTATTGGACACTGTCCCGGTCCCACCATAAGTATGAGGGACAACAGGTATTTAAATCTCTGTTTTACGGGTGAGGAAACTGAGTCACTGAGAAATTAAGGGCCTCGTTCCAAATCACACAGCAAGCAAATGGCAGAACTGAGATTAGAATGCAGGTCCTTTGGCCACAGACCCATGTTCTTCCCAATAGGCCACACGGCTTCCCTCGTAGCAAAATGCTACTTGGAAGATTAGTAAATATGTATATTTTTCCCCTGAACCAGAAGGTATTAAGCTGCAGAGGAGACTACTACTTATGAATAAATGGATGTGTGTCATTTAGGTAGTACTGAAATACTGTAACAAGCATTTGAAAAATAAGTCATATTTATGACTAACAAATCCAACAGGCCCACTATCGATCCATTCTGAATTCCCATAAGAGCTCAAAACTGAGCCAAGTCAATAATTACCAGTAACATAGGAACAATAATCAATCAAAAAAAAAAAGCCCAATAAAGCATACTTGCCTACTGACAGTACAAAAACTCCCAAATGAAAGTGCAACTAATTAAGCCATAAACTGCAAAAAATAATTTGTAATCTTGATAAAACTGTAGATTGTCATAGAAAATGAGGGAACATTGCTTCCTTGCTGACAGATTTGAGAAGGCACCATCCTATTCTTGCTAAATATTAAAGTGCACGAGCCCTGTGATCTGCACCATTTCCAGCAGAATCAGCTTTTGGTAGCCCTGGTCTTTCAAACTCTGAAAAGAGGGCCAGCAGACAATCTCCACGGTCCCAAACCCACCTGTCTGTGGAAAAGGGTGAAGTCTGCCTTCTCACCAGCAGGCAGAAATCAGAATGGGGTCCTCAAGATATTCTGGGTGTCCCCAGACGTTGTGTCAATGACCAATCAATCAGTCATATTTATTGAGCACTTACTGTGTGCAGTGAACTCTACTAAGCACTTGGAAGAAAACAGTATAACCAAGCTGTTAATAATTATAATAATAATTCTTGCACTTGTTGAGCATTTACTATGTGCCAGGCACTATAGTAATCACTGGGGTGGATACAAACAAATCAGATTGGACACAGTTCCCGTCCCACGTGGTACTCACAGTCTCAACCTCCATTTTACAAATGGGGTATGTGAGGCACATGTTCCTTTCCCACAGCAAGCTTACAGACTAAAGAGGGAAACAGACAATAATATAAAAATAAATTACAGATATGTGCATAAAAGCAGACCAGAAGCCCTTCAGTTGGCATCCCATACTGGGGAGAGTAAGCACACTGTGGGTTGAGAATAATAATGTTGGTATTTGTTGGTATTTGTTAAGCACTTACTATGTGCAGAGCACTGTTCTAAGCGCTGGGGTAGATACAGGGTCATCAGGTTGTCCCACGTGAGACTCACAGTTAATCCCCACTTTACAGATGAGGGAACTGAGGCACAGAGAAGTGAAGTGACTTGCCCACAGTCATACAGCTGACAAGTAGCAGAGCTGAGATTCGAACCCATGAACTCTGACTCCCAAGCCCGGACTTCTTCCATTGAGCCATGCTGCTTCTCTATCTATTGTTATATTGTATTCACCCAAGCACTCAGTATAGTGCTCTGCACACAGTAAGAGCTCAATAAGTAGAGATGACTGACTGATGGCTTGCCCTACCTGGGAAAGTCAGACTTTGACATCTGCCTGCATGACCCCAGAGTGGCTGTTTGCTTAATATGTGAGAAGCAGCGTGGTCTAGTAAGAATTGCAAGGTCCAGAGATTTAGGATCTGGGTTCTAATCCCAGCTCTGTCTCTTCCCTGTTACGTGACCTTGTGCATTTCCTTAGCTTCTCTGTGACTCAGTTCCCTCTTATTTTTATGGTATTTGTTAAGTGCTTACTAGGTGCCAGGCACGGTTCTAAGCACTGGGGTAGATATAAAGTAATCAGGTTAGACCCAGGCTGCATCCCACATGGGGCTCACAACCTTAGTCCCCATTTTACAGACGGGATAACTGTGGCAAAGAGAAGTTCAGTGACTTGCCCAAGGTCACACACAGACAAGTGGAGAAGCTGGGATTAGAACCCAGGTCTATCTAGCTCCCGAGCCTGTGCTCTAACCACTAGACAATACTGCTTCACTTCTCTTCCTTCATCTCTAAAATGAGTGCTAAATATCTATTCTTCCTCTCCATTTGATGGTGAGCCCCATTTGGTATTACTGACTTGTTTATCATTTCTATTATGGTATTTGCTAAGCTCTTAGTATATGTCAAGCGCTGTTCCAAGATCTGGGACAGACACAGGTAAATCAAGTGGACGCAATCCCTGTCCTACATGAGACATCATGGCTTAGTGGATAGAGCATGGGGTTGGGAGCCAGGAGGACCCTGGGTTCTAATCTGGGCTCTGTCACATGTCTTCTGCTGGGTGACCTTGGACAAGTCATTTCACTTCTCTGGGCCTCAGTTACCTCTTTTGTAAAATGGAGATTAGGAGTGTGAGCCCCATGTGGGACAGGGACCGTGATCAACCTGATTAAGTTGTACCTACTTCAGTGCATGGAACAGTGCTTGGCACATAGTAAGTGCTCAACTAATACCAGCATTATTATTATTTATTATTATTAAGTAGGAGGGGAAAAAAGGTATTGAATCGCCAGTTGACTGATGAGAAAACTGAGGCACATAGAAGTGAAGTGACTTGCTCGGGGTCATACTGTAGATAAGTGGCCCAGTAGAGATTAGAACTCACCTCCTCAACTCCCAGGCCAGTTCTCTTTCCATTAGGCCATGCTGTACCTCAGGAAGATATTACACACCAGATAGTGTCTGATATTTATCTCGTATTTATTAGAGCACGTGGCACATGGTAAGCACTTAATGAATACCATTCATTCATTCATTCAATGGTATTTATTGAGAGCTTATTTTGTGCAGAGCACTGTACTAAGTGTTTGGAATGTACAACTGGGCAACAGATAGAGACAATCCCTGACCAACAACAGGCTCACAGTCTAAAAGGGGAGATAGACAGCAAAACAAAACAAGTAGATAGGCATCACTACTATCAAAATAGATGGTGTTATATCTATTATTCATTATATCTATTATATCTATTATCAAAATAGATGGTAAAATGTGTCAAATAGAATCATAGATATATACACATCATTAAAGAAATTAATAGAGTAATAAATAATACATACAAATATACACCAGTGCTGTTGGGTGGGGAAGGTGGTAGAGCAGAGGGAGAGAGTAGGGGTAACGTGGAGGGGAAGAGGGGCAGAGGGAAAAGGAGGGCTCAGTCTGGGAAGGCTTCCTGCAGGAGGTGAGCTCTCAGTCAGTTACCCCTTGATTATCATCTCCTGGCATCACCTTTTTATAGGATTTAAACTAACCAAAATCTGCCCACTCTCTTAAAAAGAACTCCTTGTCATAAGCACGGGGTCCGGGAGAACCCAGAATATCTTGGGGACTTCATTCTGTAAACCTGTCACGGGCAGGAAGCATGTCTGCTAATTCTGTTTTATTGTAGTTTCCTAAGCGCTTAGTATATTGCTCTGCCCATAATAACTACTCAATAAATACCCTATCGATTGATTGATTGAAGTCAGACTGATGTTCTAACAGGTGAACAGGTAGGCCTCACCCTCCCATAGACCAGATTGGTTTGGGAGAAGTGGGGGTTGACAGTTAGCCCTCTCTCTGGAGTCTGGGAGACCAGAACTATCAAAAGCCATGGGAAGAGTGATTTACCATGGCCTGGATTAAAGCAAGCTGTTCTCCCACACACCCATCTGGAAATGGGGCACAGCACAGGGTTATCCCAGCACTGCCATTTGTCTGCTGTGTGACCTTGGGCAAGTCATTCCACTTCTCTGTGTTTCAGTTCCCTCACTGGTAAAATGGGGATTAAGACTGTGAACGCCATGCGGGACAGGGACTGTGTCCAACCCAATCTCTCCCCGCTGCTTAGTACTGTGCCAGGCACGCAGTAATTGCTTAACAAATACCATAATTCTTATTCTTATTATTGCACCTTAGTATTTAGCAAGTATTTACAGTGGATTGTCAAGAAGCCTTTTGGCCTTCTTTAGAGCCAGAGATCCCACTTTCATTGGCAGTACTTATTTTTCCTCCAAACTACCTTCTCAGGCTCAGAAAACTTCCCTGTTTCCCCTCCTCCCCCTCCTCTTTCCAAGAGCCTTATGTTTCAGAAATGTGGACTCTTCCCATTTCGAGTTGGTGCTTGGATCCACAGATGCCAGAAGTTAGATTGAACACCTCAATTAAGAAAACACTCAGCCGGAGCTCCAAAACCCTACGGACAAATGGACATCTTTAGCAGAGGTCATAGTGGGTTGTCTAGGTGTTTGAGTTTACAGATTGAATTTTGTTCAAAATAACGTAGTACAAGCCTGAGCATGAGAGACTCCAAAAAGAGAGCTGGAGAAAAAGCAAATCTATTTTGAAAAATGATAAAGTCAAGCATGTGCATATTACATTCAGATACCAACCTGAATGCCAAGATTAAAAGCAAACTGTTAGAAAGCAACCAAAAATTATCTAAGTGACAGGGTGCCCATGACAGAAAATATGACATTCAACTTTGGTTCTGAATGAAGATAAGGAAGAATTCAAAGGACAACTGCTTTTTATACTGAAAAATAATTAAATCCAGAGTTGTATTCCAATATGTAATTTTAATACAAGAATTAAAAGGCAGAAGACTGTCTTCTGAAGTTCACCCTGGAAGTTGAATAAGTCACAGGGAACATGAAAGGAGAAAATAATCAAAAGAGAACAAATTTCCTTAGAAGACAGATAACAAGTATGAACAATTATCTTCACAATGGTTTAAGGAAAGGGAAAGTACAAGACAGAATGATGAGACAGGGCAGCAATTACAGGAAAGAAAATGGACTCCAAGAATCAATCAATCAGTTGTATTTACTGAGCACTTACTGTGTGCACAACCTGTATTAAAAGCTTGGGAGAGTACGATATAGCAGTATGACAAAGTTGATCATCACATTTCCTACCCACAACGAGCTTACAGGTAGATGGGGAAACAGACATTAATATAAATAAATGAATTATGGGTAAGTATATATAAGGGTTGTGGGGCTGGGGGGCAAATCAGGGAGCCACAGAACGGAGTGGGAGAAGAGGAAATGAAGGCTTAGCCAGAGAAGGTCTCTTGGAGGAGGAGTGTCTTCAATAGGTTTTGAAGGTGGGGAGACTAATTTTCTGCCAGATACGAAGAGGGAGGGTGTTGAAGGCCTGAAGCAGGACATGAGTGAGATATCTCAGCCAGATTGAGGTACTGTGAGTAGGTAGGCATTAGAGAAGCGAAGTGTGAAGGAAGGTTTATAATAGAAGAGCAGCAGGGTGAGGTAGGAGAGGGCAAAGTGATTGAGTGCTTTGAAGCAGATGGTAAATAATTTTCTGTTCAATATGGAAGTGGATGGGCAACCACTGGAAGTTCTCAAGGAGTGCAAAATCATGGGCTGAACATTTTTGTAGAAAAATGATCCCGGCAGCAGAGTGAAGCATAGATTGGAGACAGGATGCAGGGAAGTCAGCAAGGAGGCTGATGTAGTATCAAAGTGGGATAGTATAAGCACTTGGATTAACATGGTAGCGGGTTGGATGGAGAGGAAAGATCAGATTTTGGCAAAGTTGGGAAGGTTGAACCAACAAAATTGAATGATTGAATGTGTGGATTGAATGAGAGATATGTCAAGGGTAATGAATGCCAAGGTTTTGGGTTAGTGACACAGGAAAGATGGTGGTACTGTCTTCAGTGATGAGAAAGAGGGAGGAGAGGGTTTGGGTGAGAAGATGAGGAGTTCTGTTTTGGACATGTTCAGTCTGTGTGTCAGCGGGACTTCAAAGTGGAGATATCTTGAAGGCAGGAGGAAATGTGTGACTGCAGAGAGGGAGAGAGATCAGGGCTGGAGATGGAGATTTGTGAATCATCTGCATAGAGGCGGGAATTGAAGCCATGGGAGTGAATGAGGGCTCCAAGGGAATGGATGTAGAAGGAGAATAGAAGAGGAGCAAAAACTGAAACTTGGGGGACTCCCACATTTAAGGCAGGGGGGAATGCAGAGGAGGCTATGTGACTGAGACTGAGAATAAGAGGCCAGAGAGAAAGGAGAAAAACTAGGGGAGGACAGTGTCTGTGAATTCAAAGTTGGATAATGTCTCCAGGAGAAGGGGGTGGTAGACAGTGTTGAAAGCAGCTGAGAGGTCGAGGAGTATTAGGCTGTTGGATTTGGCAAGAAGGAGCTCATTTGTGACCTCTGAGAGCATGGTTTCCGTGGAGTGAAGGGGAAGGAAGCAGCATGGCCTCGTGGTTAGAGCACAGGCCTACAAGTGAGAAGGTCTTGGGTTCTAATTCCCGGTCTGCCAATTGTCTGCTGTATGACTTCGGACAAGTCGCTTAACTTCTCTGTGCTTCAGGTACATCATGTGTAAATTGGGAATTTTACCCCAGGTGGGACAGAGACTGTGTCTAACCTGAAGATCTTTGTATCTACTCCAGTGCTTAGAACAGTGCTTGACACAGTGAGTGCTTAGTAAATATCATTATTATTATTATTAAAATTGGAGGAGAGAAACTTGAGATAGTGGGTGTTGACAACTCAGTATTCTCCCGTCCATCATCAATATCACAATTCATTTTCAAAAAAAAGTCCAAATGAATATGATACACTAATGTTAGACTCCAGTTACATGCAACAACCTGGGGAAAGACATTGGCTGTCAGTGATCTGGGCACCCAGTCAAAGACAGGAACACTGAATATAGACACCAAATGATTTTGGATTTGGGAGGTGGAGGGCAGGTGAATTTTTCTCTTAAACTGGGAAAACCAGGAACGCCTGAAGAAATATATTTGTCTTCTTATTTCTACAGCCTCCGTTTTTTTCCTTATTCATGACTTCAAGTTGCTGGGGAAAATTGGGTGGAAGGAGAGTTTTTTAGGTAAGAGAACTTTCACTGACATTTTAACATTCGCCACCTTGGGATTGTTCTATTTTCTTATGCATGCACCCAGAGGACTGTGCAAATGATTAGGTTTTCATATACCTAAAAATAAAATAAGCAAGTCTCTGACACCTTCATGAACTCCAGAATACAGTTTTAGGAGGTCTTGGAAGTCTTACTGGCATTAAAATAAAGTCCCTATCCAACTGCCTTTGGTGGGTTTAGTAATAGTTTTAGTAATAGCATTTATTAAATGACTAATGTATGCATCATGTTAAGATATGGGAAATAATACTTAGGGGGGATTAGATATGGTTCCTGTTCTTCAGAGGGCTCATAAAAGGGGGAGAGGAGACTGGCAACATAGGGAGAAATGAAAGAAAAATACTAAAAAATCATAAAGACAAAAAAAAAGGTTTGTGGATTTTCTAGTAGGAGAAACAGAATTTCAGACTGCTAATGGTCTTCTCTGTCCCACTGGCGTTGGGCAGGCCAGGTTGGAGGTTCCTCACGGGGCAGAGGAGAGCTGGTGCAGATATCCAGGGATGCAGCAGGAGGTCCCAGAGAGAGGATAGAGAAGCAGCGTGGCTTAGTTGAAAAAACGTGGACTTGGGAGTCAGAGGTCATGGGTTCTAATTCCGGCTCCACCACTTATCGGCTCTGTGACTTTGGGCAAGTCACTTAACTTCTCTGTACCTCGGTTACCTTATCTGTAAAATGAGGATTAAAACTGGGACCCCCACGTGGGACAACCTGATTACCCTATATCTACCCCAGTGCTTGGCACATAGTAAGTGCTTAACAAATATCATTATTATTATTATGAGGATACCAAGGGCCCTCATATCTGTGATATGGAGCGCCCCCGAGTCACATAGCCATCTGGTAGAGAGATGCTCACTGAATACCTAACAAAGGTTCAATCAATCAGTGCTATTTATTGAATGCTTACTGTGTGCAGCACACTTAACTAAGTGCATGGCAGCATATTCACTCATTCAATCACTTCATTCATTCATTCAATGATATTTATTGAACTCTTACCGTGTGCAGAGCACTGTACTTTGGACTTGGGAAAATACAATACGAAAATAGTGACATTCCCTGCCCACAATGAGCTTACAGTCTAGAGGGTGGGGGACTGACATCAATAAAATAAATAAAATTGCAGATATGCATATAAGTGCTGTGGTGCTGTGAAGGGGGAAGAGCAAAGGGAGCAAATCAGGGTGATAGAGGGACTTGAAAAGAAAAAAATGAGGGCTTAGTTGGGGAAGGCTTCTTGGAGGAGATGTGCCCTCAATATGGCTTTGAAGTGAGGGAGAGTGGTCGTCTGTTGGGTTAGAGGAGGGAAGGCTTTCCAGGCCAGAGGCAGGACTTGGGCTAGGGGTCGGTGGTGAGACAAACGAGATGGAGGCCCAGTGAGAAGGTTAGCGCCAGAGGAGTGAAGTGTGCGGGCTGGGATGGAGAAGGAGAGAAATGAGGTGAGGTAGAAGGGGTCAAGGTTTGTGCCCTTAAAGTCAGTGGAGGGGAGTTTTTGTTTGAAACAAAGGTGGATGGGCAACCGCTGGAGTTTTTTACTGTGTGCAGAGCACGATACTAAGCTCTCGGAAGGGTACAATGTAACAATAAGTTGGCACATTCACTGCCCACAACGAGCTTACAGTCTAAAGAGTACAAAACAACAGATTTGGTAGACATTCCCTGCCCACAGTGTGTTTCAACCCATAGAACTGGCAGTGTGGAGGGCATGCTGGGAGAAGCAGCGTGGCTCAGTGGAAAAGAGCACGGGCTTTGGAGTCAGAGGTCATGGGTTCAAACCCCGGCTCTGCCACTTGTCAGCTGTGTGACTTTGGGCAAGTCACTTCACTTCTTGGTGCCTCAGTTACCTCATCTGTAAAATGGGGATTAAGACTGTGAGCCCCACGTGGGACAACCTGATTCCCCTGTGTCTACCCCAGCGCTTAGAACAGTGCTCGGCACATAGTAAGCGCTTAACAAATACCAACATTATTATTATTATTATCAGTTACCTCATCTGTAAAATGGGGATTAAGACTGTGAGCCCCACGTGGGACAACCTGATTCCCCTGTGTCTACCCCAACGCTTAGAACAGTGCTCGGCACATAGTAAGCGCTTAACAAATACCAAAAAAAAAAAAAAAAAGGAAGGGAGCAGCTGGGAGCTGTCCGATTCATTCCTTCAATCGTATTTATTGAGCACTTACTGTGTGCAAAGCACTGTACTAAGCATTTGGAAAGTACAATTCGGATTCAGCAACAAATAGCGACAATCCCTACCCAATGGGCTCACAGTCTAGCAGGGGGGAGACAGACAACAAAACAAAACAAAACAAGTTGGCAGGCATCAATAACATCAAGATAAATAAATAGAATGATAGATATATACACATCATTAATGAAATCAATAAAATAAGAAATATGTACATATATACACATTGTAAATTGTCTGATGGAGAGGGAACATGTGCATGTTAACAGGAAAAAACCTACTTCCTAATGAGTTCCTTCTTCTTGATATTTTGATGTTCTAATCTTAGTATTTGTGAGTCATGCCCATGAAAAGAGACAAAAGAGCTGGTTAAATTGGAAAACTCTAATTTATCGATTCATTTATTTATTCATATATCTGTCTCTCTCTCTCTCCAGACTGTAAGCTTGTTTTGAGAGGGAATGTGTCAGTTTACTGTTGTAATCCATTCTCCCAAGCTCTTAATACAGTGCTTTGCACACAGTAAGTGCTCAATAAATATGATTGGGTGAAGGAATGAATGAAAAGATTATGAATTGTATCCTATTCCAAAATATTAAAAAGCTCAAAAGTACATGAGGGTTTAAGTTTAATAATAGGCTCATCTTAGAAATACTGCATTTTACAAAGATTTTCATCACAATAACCCTGAACCTCTGGGCCTTTCTCCCTCAGCTGCCACTGTTGACCACAACTCCAAGGTCACGGGAAGAACTTCATTCCATTCCTTGTGGTGTGCTTTCCCCAGCCGTTGGCTCTTTCAATCAAACAATCATTTAGTGCTTAAAGTTTGCAGAGCACTGAACTAACCAATTGGGAAAGTTCAATATGATAGAATTAGTAGATAGGGTTCCTGTCCACAAGAAGTTTGCAGTCTAGAGGGGGAGACTGATAATTCAAGAAATCAGAGATGGGGAGAACCAGGAATATTTATTGAGTACCTATTTAATGTGAAGCACTTCACAGAGTATGATTAAGACATATATTCCCTGCTCCCCAGGAGCATGCAGTCTACTGAAGGTATGTTGAAGGCAGCATAGTTTGGTGGAAAGATCAGGGGCCTGGAAGTCAGAAGGATCTGGGTTTAAAATCCCAGCTCTGCGACTTGCCTGTTGTGTGATCTTTGGCCAATCACTTAACTTCTCTGTGCCTCAGTTACTCATCTATAAAATGGGGATTCAGACTGTGACCTTCACGTGATTTATGGTCTATGTCCAACCTGATTAGTTTGTATCTGTCCCAGCGCTTAATACAATACTTGGCACATAGTAAACACTTAAATACCATAAAAACTATTGATAGAGGTGGAGAAAGACTGACAAAAATTATTTACAAATTGTGATGGTGACGCACAGGGAGGAAGTAGAAGGATGGAGTTGAAAGTATTATAAGCATATCAGGATGAAATCACTGAATGAACAACTGAATATACAATTACAGATACACATAAATCCTGGGGAGAAATGCAGACTGCTGGCAGCAACATTCCCTACCTTCCAATCCAGTTTTCCTTACTTCTCTTCCTCCCTTTGATTTCCCCGTTCTTCTGGAAGTATCCACGTTGGTGCTCTTTTGAGAATGACCCCCTATCAGATGATCCATTGTCTGGTGTCCAAGGTAGAGGCCTCCAAAACTAGGCCATTCAATCCACAGAAGGGAGGTTGGGAAGTGATCCATGCCAAATTTCCTTAAAAATGGGATTCTTTCTATGGTTCAGGTATTCCTTTATGAGATTCAATGAACTCTATGAAATGGGATTGACCATTATTCTCCAAAACTTCAAAGCCCTCCTGAGATAACGTCTCCTCCAGGAAGTATTCCTTGAGTAATCTCTCAACTTGCCAACCTCCCCACCCTATGCCTCCCACCTACTGTATTCGTTCATTCATTCATTCAATCACTCATATTTATTGAGCACTTACTGTGTACAGAGCACTCCACTAAGGGCTTGGAAAATACATCTATCTTCCCTGCTTGAGTGTAAGCTTCTTGAAGGGAAGGATTACCTCTCCTTACTTTACTGTATCCTCCCCAGCACAATGCTCTGCACACAGTAAGCGCTCAATAAATGCCACTGATTGATTCACTGATTGACTGAAATGGAGCTTCTAGCAGTAGAAAAAACAATTTTGTAATTATAGAGGACTTCACAGCCAGTAACATATGTCTTCACACACTTTCTCCACATGTAGAGATGTTATCGGTACCACCTCATAAGAGGTAGTGCAGGGCCCGAAGTTTCCCAATTTTCTTTTGAATGGGACACTGAGAAACTGTTGACAGTTGTGAAAAAATGGGAAGCTGGAAACTGTAATGGAAGATGGCAGTAGCTCAAACGGAGGAGAAAGATTTCCTTGAAATGATTTGGACTTTCTAACGAATCCAAATCTTCCATCTCCGATGGACACTGAGGTGCTCCAGTTGTGTGTGTTTCTGTGTGGGTTTGTGTCCTCAATATATTCCTGCAAAATAGTGATGGTAACAATTGTTGTTGTTATTATTATTATTATTAAAGTCCTATGTGCCAAGCACCATATTAAGCTCTGAAGTACATACAAGATATTTGGGTCAGACGCAGTCCTCATCTCACACTGACCTCACGGTCTAAGGAGATGGGAGAACAGGTATTTAATCCCCGTTTTACCCATCAGTTAACTGAGGCACAAATAAGTTGAGTTATTTTTCCAGAGACAACAGGCAAGAAGCAGGGTCAGGTTTAGAACCCATGTCCTCTGACTGCCAGCTCTGATGCTAGATGGGGCAGGGAGAGTTGGAGAGAAGATAGCAAGCACCCTCCAACGTCTCTCCAGGTTGTCTCTGTCAGTTCCTCTGTCTTCAAAGATAATAAGAGTGAGAGGAGGAGAAAGATGGGGATGCTATTCCTGCATTTACTTTCACAGGTTTAACTGACCATTTTCCAGTTCATTCCATGAAGAGGACTACATGTTTGAATCAATCAGAGGTATTTATTGAACACTTTCTGTGGACAGAGCATTGTACTTGAACTTCAGAGAGTACAATACATCAGAGCATTAGAGTCCAGAGAGGGAGACAGACATAAAAATAAAATATGGATCCATACAGAAGTGCTGTAAGGCTGAGGGTGGAGTGAGGGCCAAGTGCTTAGAGATCCAAGTGCATAGGTGACACAGAAGGGAGAGGGAGAAGGGGAATTGAGGGCCTAGTCACGGAAAGTCTCTCGGAGGAGATATGATTTTAATAAAGTAGCCGGTCTGTTCATTCAGTAGGCTGACTAGCCTTCTCCAGAGTCTTCCCCTGACCAAGGCATTAGGAGTGTACCTTTCTCTGGAAGAAGAGGAGACCTATGCTATTGTTTACTTCCTGGGTAATTAAAAAAAAATGAATTGTCCATGCCTAATGCATGAGTAACTGGGATTACATCAGTGGATTTCTGAGATTAGAGAGTGAAAAAGGTATTCTCTTTTATAAAATTAATGGGCCTGATAGTGTGCTGGTAACTGGGGAGCAAATTATTATTCACCTTTGGAGCTGAATTAACACTCTGAGTCTTTAGGGTATCATTTAGCTAGTGAATGGAAAAGGAGTCAATTCTGTTCAAAATATGAGAAATGTACTCTCATTCTCATCAGGAGGTTCAGGCCCCATAATGACTTTGATTACTGTCCAGTAACACATTTTATCCAAGTCCTGAAAACCTTCGAATCCCAGCTCTGCCACTTGTTGGCTGTGTGACTGTGGGCAAGTCACTTAACTTCTCTGTGCCTCAGTTCCCTCATCTGTAAAATGGGGATTAAGACTGTGAGCCCCACGTGGGACAACCTGATTCCCCTATGTCTATCCCAGCGCTTAGAACAGTGCTCGGCACATAGTAAGCGCTTAACAAATACCAACATTATTATTATTATTAAAACCAGAACAATCCTATCATCCTAACTCTGCATATCGATAAACTAAGAAACATGAGATATAGTTGGGGTAGATGCTAGAATAAGAATAATAATTGAAAGTAACTGGCTTCTATTACCTCACAAGACTTGAAATCATGCAATTAGTTTGGCAGTTTACCATTTTTTCTGCCTCCTTTTTTCAAATATTATGCCCGTGTATATAAATTCATTTTTATAGATGTTCTGCCATAAACAGGTTTTAAAATGCCTGACGTTGATTGACTCACTCGAGACCTTGTCAAATTGAGAGCAAGATTCAACAAAACCAGAAATTATTCAAACTAAAAGAAATTAGTCCAACCAACTTAGTGATTTATTCACTTTCACTGAACATAATCTTTATTGAGAACTTGAAAAATATCAGTGCAGGTCTAGAATTATGTATTAAAGGATATTTGACTTTTTGTAAGGCAAAAGTACTTTTACCATATAATTGGATAGCTCATTTTTTTAAAGAAATCTGACAAAATGCTTGTAACCCTCATTTGTTAAACCACTGTAGGTACTGTGAAGTTAGCTGCAAATTCTTCAAAGACCCTTCCAGAGATTTTGTGATTTATTAAGGCATGTGAAACCACCTAAGTAAAGGAATGCTACATTCAGTTCTTTTCACAGTGGAGTGGAAACCTATCTGCTAATTCTGCTCCATTCTACTCTCTGGAGTGCTTAATCCATTACTCTGCCCATAGTAAGTGCTCAACAGATACCATCGAATGACTGATTGATTGATAAAGATGATGTCCCAGCAGTAGCTGGACAGGTTACAAAGGAGGGGAATAATAATAGGATGGTACTTGTTAAGCGCTCACTCTGTGCCGAACACTGTTCTAAGTGCTGAGACAGATACCAGTTAAGCAGGTTAGACCATCCCTGTCCCACACGGGGCCCACAGTCTTAATCACCATTTTACAAATGACGTAACTGATGCCCAGAGAAGTGAAGTGACTTGCTCAAGGTTACACAGCACATGTGTGGTGGAGCTGGAATTAGAAAGCAGGTCCTTCTGACTATCCCAGACCCATTCATTCAGTCATATTTGTTGAGCACTTACTGTGTGCAGAGCACTGTACTAAGAGGTCACAAAGTACAATACAGCAAAGGGCCCATGGTCTATCCACTAAGCCAAGCCTTTTCAGTAGATGTGAATGTGGTAAACACTGTTAGTGTTTTCTAGATGAATTGGTGTTCTTTCCACTCTTTTAAGGGTTGGTTGTCTATCTCTTTGAAAGGCAAAACAGAAATCAAGACATGCACATTCCCTGCCAATTGGAGGCAAGGGGGTGGTGGCGAAGGGCTGGCGTCTTGCTGATATATGGCATTGATGTGATGCTGACCTAGATGACGGTGACTTGCTATTTGGCTTTAAACAAGCTTTCATCTGACATTAAAACTAGATTAACAAACCCAGAGAGACATTTAGCATTTGCAAATGAAATTTCCTGTAGTGCATTTGACACATTTTAAAACATACTTTGCCATCACCATGGGTTGAAAAACCATACAGCCTCAGACATTGCTGCTCAAATCACAAATAATGTCACTTTTGGTTAGCTAGAAAGTGCTTCTGAATCAGAAATAGCAAGATAATTTGGCAGGGTAGTAGAATGGATTTAAGGGGGTGAACTACAATTTCTAGTGAGGTGATGTTAAATCCTTTTCCTTGATCAATCAATCAATCCTTCACATTTATAAAATGCTTCTCTTTTTTTGGGCTTATTATGTGCCAGGCACACTAAGCAGTGTGGCCTGGTGGGTAGCACACAGGCCTGGGAGTCAGGACTGGGTTCTAATCCCCACCCCATCACTTGTCTGCTGTGCAGTCTTGGGCAAGTCATTTAATTTATCTGCGTCTCAGTTACCTCATCTTGAAAATGGGAATTGAGACTGTGAGTCCCACGTGGGTCATGGACTGTGTCCAACCTGATTAGCTTATATCTATCCCAGTACTTCATACAGTGCCTGGCACATAATAAGCCCAAAAAAAGAATTAAGTGCTTGAGGGACTATAATGTAACCGAGTTGATAGACACATTCCTTGCCCACAATAAGCTTATAGTCTAGAGGTGTTTGAATTGGTTTTGAAATAGATTTCATCTATTTGAAATGTACTGATATCTTTTTCTAGTATTGAGACTAATCAACAATTCCCCAGGTTTCAAACTATCAACAGATCACAATGCACAGATTAAATAAGCCTTTTCTTTATGTGAAGTTTAGGGTTAAGGTTAGGATAAGAGGGTTAGGGTTAAAGTTTGGGATGTAAAGATTTCCAGGGAATTGTAAAATTAGAATTGGTTTCAACTGGAATGAGTTCTGGATGAATTCTTCAGCAGCTGCAACATTATCGACCACCTCGTCAATCAATGGTATTTATTGAGTACTTACTGGGTGCAGAGCACCGTACACTAAGTGTTGAGGAGAGTACAGCGCAGTAGATTTGGTAAAAGCGTTCCCTCTTGGGACTGAACTAGATGCTAGGGACACATTATAAGAAGAGGGCCCTGTGCTTGCCATCAGAGAGCTTGCAGAATAAAGAGGGACACAGTCTGACACATGTTGTCAATGTATGTTGGGTAGAAAAGTAAAAACATAGCTCTAAATGATACAAATAAAAATCTTCCACAAAGACAGATTTGTAAATTACTTATGGGCTCAGATTGTATCTCCTGACTCTCTTGTATTATACTCGCCCAAGTGCTTAGTACAATGCTCTGCCCAAAGTAAGCATTCAGCAAATTCCACTGATTGATTATCAATGAATGGTCTTGATCCCAGTCTCACTGTGGTGCCACAATCGATCATTCATGACTGGTTGATGATAAATGGTGGAATTTGTAAAGTGCTTACTATGTGCAAAGCACTGTTCTAAGTGCTGGGGGATACAAGGTGATCACGCTGTCCCACATAGGGCTCACAGTTTTAATCCCATTTTACAGATGAGGGAACTGAGGCACAGAGAAGTGAAGTGACTTGCCCAAAGTCACAGCTGGCAAGCGGCGGAGGCTGAATTAGAACCCACGACCTCTTATTTCCAAGCCCGGGCTCTTTCCACTGAGCCACGATGGGATCATAGAGAGAAGAAGGGAAGAGGTAATGGGTTTGATGAGGTAAGGTCAGAAGCACAGAGAGTAGAATTTCACGGGATGGAGGGAGCAGAGATCTCCACACCATTTCTGTTGTTTCAAACTTTAGAGTAAAAGCTTA
Source organism: Ornithorhynchus anatinus (assembly GCF_004115215.2). NCBI lineage: Eukaryota > Metazoa > Chordata > Mammalia > Monotremata > Ornithorhynchidae > Ornithorhynchus > Ornithorhynchus anatinus. The sequence goes on from NC_041731.1 coordinate 92,378,726, forward strand.
GTGTTTGTCATTATGAGAAGGTGGTTCTGCAGAGAATATCCACTAGAATTCACTTTAAAGTAACCAGTGACAGAAAGCCAGGGATCCTTTCCTCCTTGCTAATTCTCTGAAGAGGTTGACGATTATGGTATCTGTTAAGATTTACTGTCCAGCACCGTTCTAAGTGCTGTGTTAGATATGAATTAATCAGGTTGGACACAGTCCCTGTCCCATATGGGGCTCACAGTCTAAATAGGAAGGAGAACAGGTATCTGTGGTTCCTGACATAGGGTGGGTTAGGATCCCTCTCCCGCCCTCTGCTCTTCCCCCTTCCCCTCAGCTCTGTGCTCATTTGTATATATCATTTGTTACCCTATTTATTTTGTTAATGAGGTGTATATCTCCATGATTCTATTTATCTTGATATTGTCTTGTTTTGTTCTGTTTTGCTTTGCTGTCTCCCCTGTTTAGACTGTGAGCCCATTATTGGACGGGGATGGTCTCTATCCGTTGTCGAATTGTACATTCCAAGCACTTAGTACAGTGCTCTGCACATAGTAAGTGCTCAGTAAATACTGTTGAATGAATGATCACCCGCAATGCTCCAGTGACTCATCTGGGAACTTTTCCTTGGTCGCAGGGCAAAAGTCTCTGTAGAGATTCTTGTCACTGAAAGCTACTGACACTGCTGGGCAGATTATTCTAAAAGAATGGGCACCTCCAGACACTTAGTACAGTGCATTGTACTCAGCGGTCACCCTGAAAATATGATGATTATTTCTACTACTAAAACCTCCAAAAATGAACATAGATTTCCAAGCCGGCCGGCATTTGCTGATTAGGATGAAAAGCAGCAGTGCGCTCTGGTGGCCATCTCAAGGCTGAGTTTCTTTCCTCTGACCACCATTGTTTGGGGTGCTTTCTTACTGAGGGGCTCTCACCGGGGAACCACACTGAAATCCAGTGACTTTTGTGTAATCTTTGTTTTAACCCCAATAACTTTATCTTATTTCTGTTACTTGCCATCATTTCTTCTGTGATATTCAGCTCGCCGCCAAAGATGAATTTCTGTGGAAAGCTCTATCACAGTCAATAGTATTTATAAATAATAATTGGGGTGTATGTGAAGTCCTGACTGTTCTCCCCACTCTTTCTGGGCTTCTGATCCCATCTCTTCTCACCTCATCAAATTCATTACCCTCCCCCTTCTTCCCTCCTTACTAATACTGCCAAATACCCCGGGGTGGATCCTCCGTACTCAGATCAGACACAGTCCCTGTCCCACCTGGGGCTCATAACCCCATTTTGTCTAATGCCGTCGAGTCATCTTCAACTCATAGAGATGCCATGGATGCATCTCTCCTAGAACGCCCCACCTCCATCTGCAATCGTTCGGGTAGCGTAGCCATACAGTTTTCTTGGTAAAAAAATATGCTAGTGGTTTACCATTGCTTCTTTCTGCAACCACTCACCTTGAGTCTCCGCCCTTGACTCTCTCCCATGCCACTGCTGCCCAGCATGGGTGATTTTTGACTTGCAGCAGATTGCCTTCCACTCACTGGCCAAGCTAGGAATGGAATAGCTAAGCCTCTGCTTGACTCTTCCTCCTGTAGTCGAGACAGTTAGAGTACTGGAAACTCTCCAGGTGCGAACCTGAGAGGGGATCCCCATTTTACAGATGAGTAAATTGAGGCACAGAGAAATTAAGTGACTTGTGCCAGGTCTCATAGCAAGCACATTGTGGAACTGGGTTTAGAATCCAGATCTTGTGACTTGTGGGCAAATGCTCTTTCCCTCAATCTTTAACATCTCAATCTTTAAATAAAAGGTTAGACCATGTGACTCTCACACTCACTGAGCCCTTGTTCTGAGTATTTATTCATTAGGTCATATTTAATGAGTGCTTACTGTGTGCAGAACACTGTACTAAGCTCTTGGGAAGTACAATTCAGCAACAAGTAAAGACAATCCCTGCCCACAACGGGCTCACAGTTTAGAAGGGGGGAGAAAGACATCAAAACAAGTAAACTGGCATCATTCATTCAATCGTATATGAGCGCTTCCTATGTGCAGAGCACTGTACTAAGCACTGAGAGTCAGCAACAAATAGAGACAATCTCTGCTCATAACAGGCTCCCAGTCTAGAAGATGCATCAGTAGCATCATTATAAATAGGATTATAGATATATACATAACATTAATAAAAATACATAGAACTATAATAATATGTACCTATATACTGTACCAAGTGATTGTGAGAATACGACAGTACACATGAACTTTGTTCTCAAGGAATGTACAATCTGAGGGAAACAGACACTAAATTATATTGCATTTTATAATATATTTATAAAATATATTATATTCATTACTTTGATACCCCACCCCGCAGCATGAATGTCCTTGGATCATCAGCACCACCATCACCATTTTCAGTGGCATTTACTGAGCGCTTACCATTGTTCAGAGTTCTCTATTAAGCACTTGGGAGAGCTCAATAAAACATGTTCTCTGATCACAAGTTTACAGCCTAGAGGTTACATATACTCTGTTGCTTCCTCCAACCACAATTTCTCCCCGCTTCTAGACAATGAGCCTGTTGTCGGATAGGAATTGTCTCTATTTGTTGCTGAACTGTACTTTCCAAGCACTTAGTAGAGTGTTCTGCACACAGTAAGCACTCGATAAATATGAATGAATGTTCTATTTTAATGTCTGTCTCCTCAACTGGTTTGTAAGATCCTTGAGGGCAACCAACTATATATCAACTATTTTGTACTCTTTCAAGTTCTTAGTACACTGACCTGCACACAGTAAACTCTTAAGTGCCACTAAGACATTAAGTGATTAAAGATATCTCTGTAATTGTCACTCATGAGTGTGGATGGTGAGTATTTAAGGGCTTAGGAGAGGCAGAAGTGCTGAAGTGTCAGTAGTTGGGGAAGTAGGATGGGAAAATGAGGTGTTTTTTCTTTTAAATGGCATTTGTTAAGCACTTACCTGTGCCAGGCACTGCATGGTGGCTTAGTGGCAAGACCCCGGGCCTGGGAGTCGGAAGATGTGGGTTCTAATTCTTCCTCCTCCACTAGTCTGCTGTGTGACTTTGGGCAAGCCACTTAACTTTGCTGTGCCTCAGTTTCCTCATTTGTAAAAGGGGGATTAATAATAATAATAGTATTTATTAAGTGCTTATGATGTGCCAGGCACTATACTAAGACCCGGGGTGGATACAAGCAAATTGGATTGGATAAAGACCCTGTCCCATGTGGGGCTCACAGTCTCAATCCCCATTTTACAGATAACTGAGACCCAGAGAAGTGAAATGACTTGCCCAAGGTAGCACAGAAGACAAGTGGCGGAGCTGGGATTAGAACCCATGAACTCATGACTCCCAGGCCTGTGCTCTCTCCTCTACACCAGGCTGCTTCTCCAAGACTGTGAGCCCCACGTGGGTCAACCCAATTACCTTGTACCTAGTGCTTAGAACAGTGCTTGGCACATAGTAAGCACTTAAATATTATTATTATAAGCACTGGGGTAGATACAAACCCTGTTTCACTTGGGGCTTACAGTCTATTTAGGAGGGAGAACAGGAATTGAATCCCCATTTTACAGTTGAGGAAACTGACGCCTAGAGAAGTGAAGTGATTTAGCCAAGGTCACGTAGCAGGCAAGTGGTGGAGCCAGTAATAGAAGCTAGTTCCCTCTGACTCCCAGGCACGTGCTCTTTCCTCTAGGCCACGCTGCATCTTCAAGATAATCCTTGACCCCTAATCTCCCTTATCCGCCACATTTCTACTAGCAGTTGGAGCTGCGAATTCAAAACAGGAGAGGAGAATGAAGTTGAGAGTGCAAAAGTTAATGTACTCACTTCACAGATAATAATAATAGTGGTGGTATTTGTTAAGTGCTTACTATGAGCCAAGAACTGTTCTAAGCACTGGGGTTGATACAAGGTCATCAAGTTGGCCCATGGTCTTAATCCCCATTTTACAGATGAGGGAACTGAGGCACAGAAGTTAAGTGACTTGCCCAAAGTCACACAGCTGATATGTGGCAGAGCTGGGATTAGAACTCATGACATATGACTCCCAAGCCCAGGCTCTTTCCACTAAGCCACGCTGCTTTGTGACCACTCAACAGGCATAACTTCCCCCAGCTGTCCCTTTTCAATATCAACTGTAGAATTCTCTTAGACTGCAATATTTATGTATAGAAAAATCAATTCCTTCCCTTTTATTAAAAAATTACGTACAGTAAATTGTAGTTACAACGTAATCTACGTGGTTTAATGTAGCCTGCTTTGATTTACTCTTCCATTCATAATCTGTCAATGATTAAGCTTCCCAGGAACCATTCAGCCGCTAGTCTAAGTGATATCAAGGTGTTTGTTTTTAATCTGTGGAAAATCATCCCATAGACAGATGCATTATCGAAGAATTATATTTTAATTTATTTTCACACAAGCGCTCGCGACGGGCATTTGGATGAACAGAATATGATAATGCTCTCTACACCGGTATCTATTCAAACTGGAAATTACCTGTAGACACAGTCTCTCGCTGTGGTCAAAAATCATACAAAGAAGTGAGACTAGAGCTTCTTAATACCTCATAGTCCTGCTCCTCATCAATGGGTCTTTTTCTATCCTAATGCTTTTGTCATGTATATGAAAGTCATTATGTAGTTTAGAAAACAGGAGATGAAGTGAAAGAGGAAGATCAGGGCCTGGGATGCATTAATATTCCACCAGCGTCAAAGATATTTCCCTCGAGGGGCTCCTAGAGGCCACAATGTTATTACAGTGCCTATCCATTATCTTGTGCTGTACTTGGTATTAAGACAATAATGGAGAGAATAGGATTATGTGCAGATGATGGGAAATGCAGAGGCAATTCAGCAAGATAGGAAATGAATGGAGACATGATTCTTTCATCGAAGCCAGGGATGGGTTTAGCATAGGGTAAGAGAGAAGATAAATGGAGCAAAATGAAATCTTTACAGGTTAGCAAGGGTAAAATGAATGTTTTCATATTATCCTATGAGTTTAACCTTCTTGATATGGAATATCGCTGTATCTTTCCTTAATGCTCGGGTGAATGTGACTTAGGAGAGTGTGTTCCATGCCTTAGAAAATCAGTTTTGTTCTAAAATTCACTTTGAAAGGGGGGAAGATGACAGTGCTAACGTGACTGAGGTGGCTTTAAGTGGCGGATAACCTTTTAGCTCACATTCCGGCTGGACAAGTCTTAGCCGTTGTTTAAGACTCTGGAATGTTAAAGAGAGGTCCGGAAACATTCCTGATAGCCCTTCACCAAACAGTGCGAGGCAATCAGGAGAGCAAGAGGATGAACTTCACAGGATATGGTTCTAGTTAGGGCTAGGCTGAGTCTGATTTTCAAATATTCCAGTGTCTTCCCTCACCCAACCTCCATAAGAAGGAGAGGGAATATTAGATGTCCTGGGTTAATGCTCCTGGAAGGTTGGCACTGAATTAAAGGGGTGTGTGAGCAAAAGCAGAGTGAGACTGTGCTATTTCAGATGCTGCGGTGGCTTAAATGTTTCATCGTTTTAATTAAAACAAGGCTTACTCTCACTGTTGATATTACAAGGCCAAAGAGGGTGTGTTCAGTTTCCCTTGCTCTGCTTACTCTTCAAACATTACATTTGATCCCAACTTCAATTAAATAGAAATTGAACCAAACTGAGATCAACAATGTAATAACACCCCATAACCTAAAAGGTTACCAAGGGGAATCAAAGAGAAAATATTGGCAGAAATTCAGGTTATATAGGCGCTTTGTCTTTGAGTTTCCATAGCTATACAGGTGATGGATATAAAATGTAGATTAATAAATTCTATATGGGAAGTTACTGTGGCCCACAGTATAGTTTGGTGCATTTATTTCTCCTAAACAATATCCTCATCTGGGGAAGAAATCCCTCCCCAGTATAGGAAAGTCAGGGATACTGCAGGGATGGAGGGGAAGAGAAAAACAGAGCAGGAATTCTACCACAATCATCTGAACATTCTTACAAGCGAGTTCATGATGCAAATATACAAAGACATTTATAAAAAGGGGAGGCCGCGTACCATTTCCCCTCCCCATCTTCCTGGCTTTCTTCAACTCTCCTTTAGTTTCAAAGATGGCTCCATACTGCTCCCTGCTGCTGGCCTGCAGTTTTCTATTTAGAAATCTCTGAACAGTTATCCCACCCTGCTTTCTCAATTCCCGATTTGAGCACCTCCCTGAATTGGAAAAAAACTACACCTGAAGTAAGGTCCTTCGCTTTTGTCTGACAGTTTCAATTTCCCACCTGTATTTCTTTAAGTCACCTGGAGTCTAATTGTGCCGGTGGGAGCCTCTGGGGATTCTCATTCAATTGGGAGACCCAGGACAAGTTTTCTGAAGAAAGACCTCACAATCCTTTGCAGAAGAGGCCTTCTCCTGGGAAAGGCATTTATTTAAAGGGAAAATTCAGTCACAAGGAAGGTGTTTGTTATCTTGTGGAGGAGGATGTCTAGAGCAAGTCAGAGGAGAAATGTGCATATATGTGTAGATATATAGATATATAGATATAGATGTGTGTAGATATACATATTTGTGTGTGTGTGTATTAATGACATTCATTAAACAGATGTGTCAAACACTGTTTTAAGCCCTGAGCTAGATACAATTTAATTAGGTTGAACACAGTCCTTGGCCCACCTGGGGCTCACAGCCTAAGTAGTGGAGAGCACAGATATCTTCATTTTACATTTGAGGAAAAAGAGACACAGAAGTTAAGAGACTTGCCCAAGGTCACACAGCAACCAATTGGCAGAGCCAGGGTTAGAACCCAGGTCTTTCTGACTCCCAGGCCCATGGTCCCGAGCCATGAAAGATATAGCTTTGAACTTCTGGGAAAAAAAAGGAAAATAGTGGATTTTTATTTTGACCGGGGAAGACACTTCCCTAAGAAAAATCTTAGTGCACAGATTAAAGGAGGAAATCTTCAAGGGGTTCCCCTCCCCTGAAAAGTTATTCTAAATGAGAAAGGGGAAAAAGCGTTTGTGTCTACCATTACTCATGGCCTGATGGATGGGGAGTAGCTAAAGTCTATGTTGCTATTTGAGATTGCATCTAAACACTATGACCCCATGACCTTTCTCAATAGAAACCCAGGAGGAAGATGGAAAAGATGAGGCTTAATGATGCATGCAACTGGAAGGTGCCATGGAGTACTATCCCTGAAAATCATAGAAAATTATGCTTGTAGGTATCCCCAAGGCACTGTAATGGATAATTCTTATTTAGATGTCAAGAGGATACAGGAGATCCCTCAATAGCTTCAGAAGTTTCAGTCTGTAGTTTCGGTGATTATGCGCCTTATGAAATTAAAGCTACTTTATCTCTACTCCTGACTTATATTGAAGTCAGTTCTGCTCACACTCCTTGGGGTTTCCAAATAGAAAAATGTGCAATTCCTTTTATGAAACACTCCCTCCCGAAAAGTGTCCTACCGGTGCAGTGTGAGTACATTTGCATTTTAATTTCAACTTCACATTATTGAAAAATCAAACATTTGAAAATTAGGAAACATTAGGCTTCAAATCTATTTTTAAATGCCCTAAAGTTAGGAGACCCATCAGGAGCATGATGTATGACTGCACCGATAATAAAAGATGTTACCTAATTTATTATACATTAAATTATAATGAAACTTGTACTAGTGACTACCCTTGAAAGGCCATAATTAAGATTACAATAATCCCACATGTTTTACTAAATTTCTTAATCACATTTCAGAGTTATCATTTCACGATGACCAGAGATTTCTTGAACAATACTGCCTCCCTAACCAACACCTTCTTTGCTAATCTCTCAGCACGTACTCCAGACAAGCAATAACGTGAAGAGCGGCTCTGATTTAAATAGGATTCTCAAGTCACAACATCTTAAAAATATTTAGACGCCAGCATCAAGTCAAATTTTAAGCATCCTTATGCATAGGTTTTCCTCCCATCGTGTTCCAAGAGGAACGAGATTTCAAGATCGGGTCCAGGCAGCTCAAGCAGGTGGCTGTCACTCAAGTCAGAAATGACAGCAGCACTTGTGAACTTAGATATTTTTAAAAACAAGAACAAGACTTTGACAACAGAAAGCAATTAAAAGGTAGAAGCAGAGTTATAAACGTGGCATCAAAGAAAATGTGCCTCAAACTGGAGAAGAAAATTACTGCCCAGAAAGAGTGCCATTGTTTTGAGATCAAGTCTTCCAACTAGCAAGCTTCTTGCTATCAAAATACTACCAAAACCGACCTTTTTAAAAGAGGTCTATTTCTGAAATGGACTGGGTACATTTTCTCCTAATTTCTGACAGACTCTCACAAGTGAGAAGCAGCCTATCTTTACATTCCACCATTTCCCGTATCTGTAATTCATCAATCCATCAGTCAATCAGGGGTATTTAGTGAGCATTTACTTTGTGCAGAGCACTGTACTAAGCACTTGGAAGAGTACAACATAGTTGGTAGACACATTCCCTGCTCACAAGGAGCTTACAGTCTAGAGGAGGAGATAGATGGTAAAGTAATAATAATAATTGCATTTCTGAAGCATTTACTATGGGCCAAGTACTGTTCGAAGCTCTGGGGTAGATACAAAATAATCAGGTTGTCACATTTTGGGCTCATAGTCTTAATCCCCGTTTTCCAGATGAGGTAACTGAGGCATAGAGAATTAAGTGACTTACCCAAGGTCACAAAGCCGACGATTGGTGGAGCTGGGATTAGAAACCATGTCCTCTGACTCCCAAGCCCGGACTCTTTCCAATAAGCCATGCTGTAAATTATGGATATATACATAAGTGCTTTGGGCTGAGGGTGGAGTGAATATCAAGTGCTTAAAGGATACAGATCCAAGAGCACAGGCAACACAGAAGGGTGAGGGACTAGGGGAAATGAGGACTTAGTTGGAGAAGGAAGAAACGTGATTTTAATTTATTTTAATGTGTCTTGCCCTCTAGACTGTAAACACCTTGAGGGCAGGGATCTTGTATGATACCAACTCTATCGAACTGCTGCTCTCCAAGCCTTTAGTACAGTGCTCAGCACACAGTAAGCTCTCATTCAATACCATGATTTTAAATGGAATCTTAGCATCCATTCAACCCATGGCCAATTGATTCCTTCATTCGATCATATTTATTGAGCACTGACTGTGCACAGAGCACTGTACTAAGCGCTTGGGAGAGTCCATTTCAGCAACAAATAGAGAGAATCTCTGCCCACAATGGGCTCACAGACTAGAAGGAGGGAATCAAATGGCCATGGGTTGAAGGCCATAAAAATGGGACGGCATTCCTGCGCTCTGAGGAGGGGAATCTTGTCCCACCCTGTAGAGTGCCACCAACGTTTGACGGAGCAGGGAGGGACAGAGGCAATAAAAAAATCACACTGCAAAAGGATGAAAATTTATGGTTCCCTCTCAATTAAGGGCAAAGTAAGATACTATTAGGAGGTAGCAGTGACTCACCTAGAAACCAAAGAGTTTCTAATAAAGACATTTCTGCTGGGCCACAGCTGATTCAGATGTTTCTTTTACAGTCAAGCTTTGCTCTGTATTCAACAGTCATAAAGACATTTAAAACTGGGAAAAATACATCACTCCCAGTCAGCATGGCAACCCCAAGTCTTCCCCTTACCAGTAATGGCTGAACAGCCCTCAGAGTAGAAAATCTTCTTCTGGCCTTCAAATAAGCAATGCCTCTTGGAAAATGAAATTCACACACCGTATCAAATAGAAAATGACGTTGACCTAAAGCTTATATGAAACATGCTCCAGTCACTGAGGTTTTGGATAAATGACCATATTTGCAAAATGCCTCCACTGCAAAATTCCAAAAGTGATTTTGGGGTATAGTGAGACATTTTGGAAATCCTGGTCACCTTCATGCCCAGAGATACTCTGATTTGAAAAGCAGCATGGCGTGATGGATAGAGCACGGGCCAGGGAGTCAGAAGGTGGTGGGTTCTAATCCCAGCTCCACCACTTGTCTTCTTTGTGACCTTGGGCAAATCACCTTGCTGCTCTGTGACTCAGTTTCCTCCTCTGTAAAAATGGGGATTAAGACTGGGAGTCCCATGTATTTAATGTTCTGGGCATGAGAAGCAGCGTGGTTCAGTGGAAAGAGCCCGGGCTTGGGAGTCAGAGGTCATGGGTTCAAATTCCTGCTCTGCCACTTGTCAGCTGTGTGACTGTGGGCAAGTCACTTAACTTCTCTCTGCTTCAGTTAACTCACCTGTAAAATGGGGATTCACTGTGAGCCTCACGTGGGACAACCTGATTACCCTGTATCTACCCTAGTGCTTAGAACAGTGCTCTGCACATAGTAAGCACTTAACAAATGCCGACATTATCATCATTATTATTATTGTGATCTGTTGATAGTTTGAAAGCTGGGAAATTGTTGAATAGTCTCAATATTGGAAAAAGATATCAATACATTTCAAAAAGATCAAATCTATCTCAAAACCATTTCAAATGTCTCTAGAGTATAAGCTTGTTGTGAGCAAGGAACATGTCTATCAACTCTGTTACATCATAGTCCCTCAAGCACTTAGTTCAGGACTTTGCACACACTAAGTAGTGTGGCCTGGTGGATAGAGCACAGGCCTGGGAGTCAGGACTGGGTTCTAATCCCAGCTCTGTCACTTATCTGCTGTGCAGCCTTGGGCAAGTCATTTAATTTATCTGTGGCTCAGTTACCTCATCTTGAAAATGGGAATTGAGACTGTGAGCCCCATGTGGAACATGGACTGTGTCCAACCTCATTTCCTTGAATCCACCCCGGCTCTTAGTACAGTGACTGGCCCATAGTAAGCGCTTAGCAAATACCAGAAGAATTATTATTACTGGTCAGTGGAGGGGGAGGAGTTCACACCTGGGCCCAGATCATGGTCCTCTAGGGGTGGGGTTTATTTGGATCAGTCTAGACACCCTGAGCCAAACTGTCTCCATGGTTCCCAAGGGGTTTTGGAATTATTAATCCTAGATGAATGGGCCCACAAGCGTACACCCTAAAGGGAAGCCCCAGGCCAGCCTTGTGTCACCCACTGAATTCTGGATAGAACTGGCTTCCTTGCCTTCTGTTACACTGAAAATGGCTGTCAAATGTCATTCAGCAGCTTATTTCTTTCTACTGGTGACATTTTAACATGGCAGGCCAGGTTTTATCCCCTGCTCTGACCATCTAACCTGAGCCTACAGAATGCTACCCTTCCACAGACCAACTCCCCCCTCACAGACCTGATGATCACCTTGAAGGAAGGAGTCTACCGGCCTGGGTTTGACCAGATCAATCCAGACCTAAGAAGTCAATCGATGGCATTTACTGAACAATTACTCTGTGCAGAGCGTTCTACTCAGCACATGGATGCGTACACTATAACAGAAGGCACACTTCCTCCAAGAGGTCTTCCCAGAGTAAGCCCCTACTTTTCCTCATCTCCCACTCCTTTCTGCATTGCCCTGACTTGCTCCCTTTGCTCTTCCCCCCATCCCCACCCCATACTACTTTTATACATATCTGTCATTTTATTTACTTCTACTGATGTCTGTCTTCCCCACTCTAGACTGTGAGTTTGTTGCTGGAAGAGAATGTTACTTTTGTTATACTGTACTTTCCCAAGCATTTAGGACAGTGCTCTGCACACAGTAAGCATTCAATAAATACAACTGAATGAATGAATGAACAGAACTAGTAGACAAGTTCCTTGCCCACAAGGAGTTTACAGTCTAGATGGGGAGAGGGATGTTAAACAAATTACCGATATGTACATAAGTGCTGTGGGGCTTAAGGTGGGGTTGATATTGTGCTTAAAGGGTACAGATACAAGTGCAAAGGTGACACAGAAGAGACAGGGAGTCAAGAAAGAGGGCTTAATCAGGGAAGACTTCTTGGAGGAGATGGGACTTTGAAGGTGGGGAAAGTGGTGGTCTAGCCTGTATGGAGGAGCAGCAAATTCCAGGCCAAGAAAAGGAGTCAACCTTGAGACAAATGAGATTGAGGCATAGTAACCAAACTGGTGCTTAGAGGAGGGAAATGTGTGGGCTAGGCTGAAGTAGGAATGAGTTCTTACAATCAGTTGGGAAAATGGGGTAATTTTCCAGAACAATGGAGTGAAAAATTTTAGAGGGGGAGACAATTCCTTCAGTACAGAACATCTTCTCTCTCTAATTCTAAGGAAATTGGAGAATTTGTCCTGCAATTTCTCAGTCTGATATTTGAAAGTGAAAATGTGGCACAGTCATAGCATCAAGAGGTATTCACACATACGTACACACTTGCACAACAGCGGACAGGGAATTGAGGCTGGGGCTACTTTACACAACGGTTGGAGTCAACAAGGTACCAGAGGAGTATGGTGTATTTGGGAACCAAGAGTTTTCATTTTTGGTTTTATAAACAAATATTTTCTAGCCAGCTCTTACTGCATAAAAAGGTTCATGTGGTGTGAAACATTTTCAGTACCTTTTTCATCAGCATACTTCAGCAAAACTCTTTCAGAATTTGCTCGATATATCTGACACACGTTTATAGAATTGGTGTTTTCATTTTATAAAGAAAACTGAGACGCATTACAGACCTCATTTTAAAAAGAAAGCAGCTAAGAATCTAGTGTGGGTGCTCTAAGAACTGGCTAATAATGTTCTCCCTCTGTTTAAATTTTGCTCTCCGCATAGCTGGCAGATGGAACTATGCCGTTTAAACATCATCACCTCATTGGGATTCATGTCTACATAAATGGTGAATGGTGCATACATGATTCTGCATTTTCAGAACCGGAATCCCTACTCTGATTTTTAAATAAGTAACCATCAGAGTCAAAGGCATGAAGAAGGGAAAGCACCTGGATATCGTGATATTCCTACTGAAATCTTCAAGCAAGTGGCCTAATTCCCAGCCATCTGCACAAGCTCTTTCTTAACATACGGGACATGGAGAAAGTGCAACAAGATTTGAAAGATGCCCCTGTAATCATTCATTCATTCAATTGTATTTATTGAGCGCTTACTATGTGCAGAGCACTGTACTAAGCGCTTGGAATGTACAATTCGTCAACAGATAGAGACAATCACCATCTTTAGGAAGAAAAGGGAAGGGTCTGACTATAGAATTTACCAAGGCATTAGCTGCTTTCTATTCCTAGCAAGAGTCTAGTTAAAATCTTACTGGTTAAGCAACATGACCTAGTGGAAAGACAAAGAGCCTGAGAGTCAGATGGACCTGGGCATGTGTGGCCTTGGGCGTGTCACTTAACTGCTCTGTGCCTCAGTTTCCTCATCTGTGAAATGGGGATTAATACTGTTCACGAGCCAAACTGATTAGCTTAGAAAAGTGCTTGACACGTAATAAGCTCTTAACAAATACTATCATCATTATTACTGTCATTATAATTACTGAAGCAGTGTAGCCGATTAGACTGTAAGCCCGTCCGATTAGACTGTAAGCCCGTCAAACGGCAGGGACTGTCTCTATCTGTTGCCGACTTGTTCATCCCAAGCGCTTAGTACAGTGCTCTGCACATAGTAAGCGCTCAATAAATACTATTGAATGAATGAATGAATGAAAGAGCATAGACTTCTGAGTCGGAGGACCTGGGTTTTAATCCCCGGTTGGCCAAATGTCTGCTGTGACCTTGGGCAAGTCACTTCACTTCTCTGTGCCTCAGTCACCTCATCTGCAAAATGGGGAATAAATCCTTCTCTCCTACTTAGACTGTGTTCTCCATGTAGTGGAGGGACTGTGCCCAACCTAACTTGTATCTTTCCCAACACTTAGAACGGTGATTGACGCATAGTAAATACTTTACAGGTACCATAATTATTACTGAAAAACATAGCTATCTAGTTGGCTTTTATTTTCCAAGGTGACACACCCAGTGATGCGATCCTATTCTAGTTGGAAAGCATGGCTGAAAAGATCAATGAAAAATGAACACTCTTGCCCTCATAACTTGGAGTGAATTTATCCTGTCTTCTGCACTCTCTGTGTTTGTATTGGAAAGTGACTCTTGACAACCCAATCTCGGTGAATCCTGCATCCTAGGTTTTCACTATCCGTGGTCTTGACTTAGTATCTGATGTTCTGTGCTCTCTCACACAGTAGGGACTCAATAAATATCATGAAAAAGTGGTATCATGAACTCAGCAGTGGCTAAGTGGAAAGAGCATGGGCTTGGGAGTCAGAGGGTATGAGTTCTGATTCCTGCTCTTCCACTTGTCTGCTGGGTGACCTTGAGCAAGCTACTTAACTTCTCAATTACCTCATCTGTAAATGTGGATTAAGGCTGTGAGCTCCACATGGGACAACCTGATTACCCTGTGTCTACCCCAGCTCTTAGAACAGTGCTTGGCACATAGTAAGAATTTACCAACTACCATAATTATGAGTAGCAGCATGGTGTAGTGGCTAGACCACGGACCTGGGAATCAGAAGGTCGTGGGTTCTAATCCTGGCTTTGCCATTTGTCTGCTCTGTGACTTTGGGCAAATTACTTCACTTCCCTGTACCTCAGGTACCTCATCTGTAAAATGGGGAATGAGGCTGTGAGATCCATGTGAGACAGGGACTGTGTCCAACCTGATTAACTTGTATCTACAGCTCTTAGAACAGTACCTGGCACATAGGAAAAGCTCAAGAAATACTACAATTATTATTATGGAAAGCAGCGTGTCTTAATAGAAAGAGCACAGGCTTGGGAGTCAGAGGACATGGGTTCTAATCCCTGCTCTGCCACTCAGCTGCTGTGACCTTGGGCAAGCCCCTTAACTTCTTTGTGCCTGGGTTACCTCATCTTTAAAATGGGGATTAAGGATGAGTCCCACATGGGACAATGTGATGACCTTGTATCTACCCCAGCGCTTAGAACAGTGCTTGGCACATAGTAAGCACTTAAATACCATTCTTTCTTTCTCAGGCCCCTAGGCCACACAGCTACCCCACTTGCCCATCCAGATCTCTATGAGGCACCTGCTAAAATAGATCCCTCGAGTCTGTTCCAACTCTTAAGGGGCCCACGGTACCCAGTGTCTCTAAGCACCTACACAATGTGACCAGCCACCCCCACACAGGCTAAACGATTCCAACATTTGGAGTTCAGTTCAGCCTCACCACCATGTAGAACCCTAACATGTTCTCTCAGACTGCCAGACTTCTGGGGAACTTTAAATTGCAGAAGTGATGGCAGTCAGACAACATAGAGAAAGAGCGAGAGGATTTATACATGATGGGAGGCCTCTATGCAGCTAGAAACTCCATTTCCTTCCTGGCCCTTCCCTTTTCTACCTGACCCAATGATAAATTCCTCTCCCTGAGACAGTATTCTCTCCTTTCACATCCTAATATGTTTGAATTCGACCTTACACTTCCTTTTTCTCTCTCCTTTTCATCATGTCTCTTTCCAGTTTCCCTTTTCCCCACATAGTTCACTCATGAACTGTGCTCCAATTTCTTTAAAATTATTATTCCCATCATTTCTTTATTTTTGTTCCTTTATAGCATTTCTAACACCCTATTAAATGTCCTAATTGGTTCAAATTATTGTTTACTGTTATTAAAATGTCCTAATTGGTTCAAATTTCTCCCACCTTGTAGTCAGAGCAAACAATCTCAGGAAGTATTTTTATATTCCACTAAGTCAGCTTTTCTGGAAGACTGACAGTGAGTGACAGCAAAGATTTTATGGGTGGTATTTGAGTCAGCAGAAGGGGAGTGAGATGAATTATCTGTGGTAATGGCAGGTATCAAGGAATGCAAAGAAAAGCACCAGCAAAGGGGAGCAGAAATGATTTGTGTTTCAAGTGAACTTGGGAATGATTGGGTATCAGCCTGAAACCCGTTGGACTCTCTTGATGTAGGTGAGCAGAAATGCAATCTTGCTTAAATTTGGTTCATTGTGTTTACTGAAACAAATATTTGGCCTTTACAGGGGGCTTTGGGGGAGTAATTTCCAGAATAAACCAGACAGGATGGGTTTCCAGGAAACCCAGCCCTCCTGATTATCTTTCAGCTATATTCTGGTGACGAGACTTGACGTAATGAGCTTGGATCCAGCCACAAGAAGATAGAGTTGAGTGAGGTTTGTGGTTAATTCAAGGCAGAAAAAATTCCACATACACTTTCAGGACCAATATAGCTAATCCGAGCATGGCTTAGACAAAAGGCTATCCAGTAACTGCAGACAGACGATTCATCAGCATTGCGGTTTTCTGCAGTGAGAAACACTATCTTGGCCTTTTCTTTCTTTTTATTCTCGCTCTTTTTTCCTAATGTCTTTTTAAAAATATTTTTCTCCCTTCTCCCTTTTTTCTCCCTCTGGTCATTTCCTTTCTGACCCTCTATCTTTTTCTGACCTCCCCATTCTCTCTGGATCCAGCCCTATAGTCCCACTTTCCTTCCAACTCTGTGACCAGGTTTCTGGACACTTATTCACCCCTGGAGATGAAATTCACCAGTGGCACCTTTTTTTCCCCCCCCAATCATGAAGGACTACAATGTACACTGGTATTTTTGTTGTAGGGCCTTAATGTCTTTTGGGGAAATCAATCAATCATGGGTATTTACTGAGCACTTTCCAAGTGCAGAGCACCAAATTAAGTGCTTGGGAGAGTACAATACAGCAGAGTTGGAAGCTATTTTCCCTGATCACAGTGAGCTTGCAGTCTAGAGAAAATCTAGGGAAAGTCACGAGACTATGCATGGAAATGGCATGTCCTACTTTACCTCTAGGTAACAAGGAGAAAAGAGCGGTTTAAATTAATGAGCCCTCTAGACTGTAAATTTACTGTGGGCTGTAAACATCTCCCAACTCTGTTGGAACATCCTCTCCTAAGTGCTTAGTACAGGGCTTTGTATATGGTAAGTGCTCAATTGTCATCTTATGCCA
This sequence comes from Ornithorhynchus anatinus, assembly GCF_004115215.2. Classification (NCBI taxonomy): domain Eukaryota; kingdom Metazoa; phylum Chordata; class Mammalia; order Monotremata; family Ornithorhynchidae; genus Ornithorhynchus; species Ornithorhynchus anatinus. The sequence continues at coordinate 92,395,637 of NC_041731.1, forward strand.
TCGAGTCATTTCCGAACCACAGCGATACGACGGACACATCTCTTCCAGAACGCTCTGCTCTCCATCTGCAATCTTTCTGGTAGTGGATCCGTAAAAGTTTTCTTGGTAAAATTACAGAAGTGGTTTACCATTGCTGCCTTCCATGCAGTAAACTTGAGTCTCTGCCCTCGACTCTCTCCCATACCGCTGTTGCCCAGCATGAGTGAGTTTTGACTTGTAGTAGATGGCCTTCCCCTCGCTAGCCACTGGCCAAGCTAAGACTGGAATGGGTAGGCCTCCGCTTGATTCTCACTCCCATAGCCGAGACTGGTGGAGTACTGGAAACTCTCCAGGTGGGACCCTGAGAGGGGAAGTGCTCAATAAGTACCAATGAATATGGGAAACAGCATGGCCTAGTGGATAGAGCATGAGATTGGGAGTCAGAAGGACCTGATTTCTAACCCCTGCTCAACCGGGGTGTGATTTTGAGCATGTCACTTAACTTATCTGTGCTTCATTCACCTCGTCTGTAAAATGGTGATGAAAACTGTGAGCCCCGTGTGGGGCATGGACCATATCCAAGCCAATTACCTTGTATCTTAGTGCAGTGCCTGGCACATAATAATAATAATGACATTTAAGCACTTATGTCAAAGCATTGTTCTAAGTACTGGAGTGGATATAAGCTGATCAGGTTGCCCCACGTGGGGCTCACAGTCTTCATCCCCATTTTACAGATGAGGTAACTGAGGCACAGAGAAGTGACTTGCCCAAAGTCACACAGCTGACAAGTGGCAGATATGGGATTAGAACCTATGACCTCTGACTCCCAAGCCCATGCTCTTTCCACTGAGCCACGCTGCAAATACCACAATTATTATTAGTATTATTACCATTCAGAGACAATTGCTCAATTGCTTTCCCTGGCTTCAAAACCTTATTGAAGGCCCACTTCCTCCAAGAAGCCTTCCCAGACTAAGCCCCTCTTGTTCTCATCTCCCACTCCCTTCTATGTCGCCCTGACTTGCTCCCTTTGCTCTTTCCCCCTCCCAGCCCCACAGCACTTATGTACAGATCTGTCATTTATTTGTAATGATGTCTGGCTCCCCCCTTCTAGATGGTAAGCTGGCTGTGGGCCAGGAATGCAACTGTTTATTGTTTCATTTCACTCTCCCAAGGACTTAGTACAGTCCTCCACACACAGCAAGTGCTCAGTAAATACGATTGAATGAATGACTTCATTGATTGATTGATTCCACGTGGAGGGAAAATCAGTTCCCCTTCCATTATGCAAAAGTGTTCTGCATGTTACCTTAGTGCCAGGTAGGCTCCTGCTTACCCCGTTTTCTGGAACGATCCTTTGACATCGGAAGTCCCAATCGACCATCCTGGAGGACCAGAAGTAGTATCCTTTGCATCCAGGCCAGATATCTCCAGAGCAACCTACAGCAGAGTCTAGTCCCATCGTGACATTCCAGGATCGAGGGCAGCTGCCCTGGGGCTTGGAGGTGTCTCATTCATTCATTCAATTGTATTTATTAAATGCTTACTGTGTGCAAAGCACTTGACTAAGTGTTTGGCACAGTACAGTATAGCAATAGAGTGAGACAATCTCTACCCACAGCAAGCTCACAGTCTAGAGGAGGGGAGCCAGACATTAATACAAATAAATAAAATTACAGATATATACATAAGTTCTGAGGGGCTGGGAGGGGCTGAGGGAGAGCAAAGGGAGCAACTCATTCGCTCTCACGGCTTTGACTACCATCTCTACGCAGATGACACACAGATCTACATCTCTGCCCCTGTCCTCTCCCGCTCCCTTCAGGCTCGCATCTCCTCCTGCCTCTGGGACGTCTCCACCTGGATGTCTGCCCGCCACCTAAAACTCAACATGAGCAAGACTGAGCTCATCTTCCCTCCCGAGCCCGGTCCTCTCCCAGACTTCCCTATCACCGTGGATGGCACGACCGTCCTTCCCGTCTCTCGGGCCCGAGTTCTCGGTGTCATCCTTGACTTGTCTCTCTCGTTCATCCCACGCATCCGATCCGCTACCGAGACCTGCTGGTCTCACCTATACAATATCGCCAAGATCCGCCCTTTCCTCTCCACCCAAACGGCTACCTTACTGCTACGGGCTCTCGTTATATCCCGGCTAGACTACTGTGTCAGCCTTCTCTCTGACCTCCCTTCCTCTTCTCTCGCCCCGCTCCAGTCTATTCTTCACTCCGCTGCCCGGCTAATCTTCCTGCAGAAACGATCTGGGCATGTCACTCCCCTTCTTAAACACCTCCATTGGTTGCCTATCGACCTCCGCTCCAAACAAAAACTCCTCACTCTAGGCTTCAAGGCTCTACGTCACCTTGCCCCTTCCTACCTCTCCTCCCTCCTCTCTTTCTACTGCCCACCCGTCACGCTCCGCTCCTCTGCCGCCCACCTCCTCACCGTCCCTCGGTCTCGCCCATCCCGCCGTCGACCCCCGGGCCACATCCTCCCGCGGTCCCGGAACGCCCTCCCTCCTCACCTCCCCCAAACTGATTCTCTTCCCCTCTTCAAAACCCTACTTAAAACTCACCTCCTCCAAGAGGCCTTCCCAGACTGAGCTCCCCTTCTCCCTCTACCCTCCCCCTTCACCTCTCTGCAGCTTAACCCTCTTTTCCCCCCATTTCCCTCTGCTCCTCCCCGTCTCCCCTCCCATCCCCTCAGCATTGTACTCGTCCGCTCAACTGTATATATTTTCATTACCCTATTTATTTTGTTAATGAAATGTACATCGCCTCAATTCTATTTAGTTGCCATTGTTTTTACGAGATGTTCTTCCCCTTGACTCTATTTACTGCCACTGTTCTTGTCTGTCTGTCTCCCCCGATTAGACCCTGCCTGTCAAACGGCAGGGACTGTCTATCTGTTGCCGACTTGTTCATTCCAAGCGCTTAGTACAGTGATCTGCACAGAGTAAGCGCTCAATAAATACTATTGAATGAATGAATGGAGCACGTCTGGGTGATGCAGAAGGGAGTGGGAGATGAGGAAGTGTGGGGATTAATCTGGGAAGGCCTCTTGGAGGAGAAGTGCAGTCTCCAAGCTGTCCTAGGTGGCTAGGTCCTAGGTCCTAGGTGGCTTGGAAAATTCTTCAAATTGTGCTGCACTAAGAAGTGTCATAGTAATGATAATAATAATATGTGCCAGGCACTGTTCTGAGCACTGGGGTTAATACAAGCTAATCAGGTTGGACACAGTCCCTGTCCCACACAGGGCTCACAGTCTTAATCCCCATTTTACAGATGAGGAAACTGAGTCCTAGAGAAGTGAAGTGACTTGGACAAGGTCACCCAGCAGACCAGTGGCAGAGCAGAGATTAGAATGAAGCGTGGCTCAGTGGAAAGAGCCTGGGCTTTGGAGTCAGAGGTCAAGGGTTCGACTCCCGGCTCTGCCACTTGTCAGCTGTGTGACTGTGGGCAAGTCACTTCATTTCTCCGTGCCTCAGTTACCTCATCTGTAAAATGGGGATTAACTGTGAGCCTCACGTGGGACAACCTGATTACCCTGTATCTACCCCAGTGCTTAGAACAGTGCTCTGCACATAGCACTTAACAAATACCAACATTATTATTATTATTAATGCAGGCCCTTCTGACTCCCAGGCCTGCGCTTTATGGGCTAACAACCTTGCTACTGAGGGTCCTTTGTGCCAGCGTCAGTGAACGAACCGGGAACAGATCATACAGTCATATGCTAGTCAAGAACACAGTAAGCTGTCCACTTAAGATGGATTACCCAAAGAATCCTACTCAACAGCTTTTAGGACCTACTGTGTACATAATATCAGATTTATACTTTCTCTTCAGGTGGGCCAAACCCATTGTTTTCCCACCAAACTCAGGCTTTCATTTTGAAATAAAATCATTTAAAAATAACTACTCACATACCCAGTACATCTGAGTAAGAAGTTACCAATCAATAACCCTGTAATGAACACCAGTGTAGAGATTTATTCAACACAGGTGCTCTAAAACTACTAAATTGTTTCCCTTATATTGCAAGCCCCTGGTTCATACAAACCAGGACCTCCCTGGACTGGGGGAGTCTCAGTGACACATAGTAGAAGTCAAACCACATCTCTGACCGCCAAGGTTACTGTGAAAAGTTTTTTTTTTACTTAGTTTTACCAGCGTGCAAGGGAGTGCACACTCACTCATTCCACCATCAAAGGGTCCAATACCTGTAGTCAAAGAAGCCCGCTCTACCCATGCTGCTTCTTTCTGCTCTCAGCATGCTTCCTTCTGGTTTCTCTGCATACTTCTACTCCTTTGCTTAATGCCCCCTTTGCTGATCAAAATGACCACCTTTTATCTGTCTTAGGCATCACAGCTGGGGCATTAAATGGCAGTCGTTGATTGGTGCAGGCCCGTTACCAGGTAGAACAGGTAGAGAAAACCCTGCCTCCCTCCATGCTCTGCCCCCACAGACCTGCAATCAGCAGCCTTCAGCTAGAGCCCATCAGTGCCTTTGCAAAGTCTCTCCCATGTCGATGTTCAGGGAACATCAACAGTCACTGGTAAGGTAACTTACTGTGGGCTGACCACACAAGATCCTGGCTGAAATGCAGGCATTTTGCAGATGAGAATTCCATTCTAGATGTGTGTTCAAGAAGCATAAAGGGAGGATTATTGAGCCTTACTGAAGGTATATATCCTCCAAGGGGCCTTCCCTAACTAAGCCTCCCCAACAAATACCAACATTATTATTATTATTCCTCTTCTCCCTCTCCCTTCTGCATCTCCCTGTCTTGCTCCCTTTATTCACCCCCCTTCCCAGTCCCACAGAACCTATGTACATATCTGTAATTTATTTATACTGTCTCCTTTAATAATAATAATGTTGGTATTTGTTAAGCACTTACTATGTGCAGAGCACTGTTCTAAGCGCTGGGGTAGATATAGGGTAATCAGGTTGTCCCACATGAGGCTCACAGTCTTAATCCCCATTTTACAGATGAGGAAACTGAGGCCCAGAGAAGTGAAGTGACTTGCCCACAGTCACACAGCTGACAAGTGGCAGAGCTGGGATTTCAACCCATGACCGCTGGCTCCCAAGCCCATGCTCTTTCCACTGAGCCACGCTGCTTCTTCTTTAGACTGTAAGCTCGTTGTGGGCAGGGAATGTATCTGTTTACTGTTATATTGTACTTTCCCAAATGCTTAGTACAAGGCTCTGCACTCAGTAAGCGCTCAATAAATACGCTTGAATGAATGCAAGATTAGACCCATTAACGTTTATTAGAAGTTGAAATAAGTGTTGTAATACACTATTTGAAAGCTCAAGGAGAGGAATTCAGTTTCTCTCCAAGTGCCATTGGTTTACAAAATAAACCTACTATAGCAGGGAGAGACGGAGAGAACACCATACAGATTAGTTTCTACACTGTAAACTTGTTGTAGGCAGGGAATGTGTCAACCAACTCTGTCATACTTTACTTTCCCAAGTCTTTAGCACAGTTCTCTGCACACAGTAAACATTCAGTAAACATGACTGATCGATTGGTGGATAGTGGCTCTGTATTTAACCGGCAGGATGATTTTCCCTTTGAACTGAGTGGGGTTAAGACAGATGTCCCCCCTGCTTCTCAGATGCAGCTAGGCTTTGAGGTTCCCTCAAAATAAGGATGATCCAGGGCCAACCTTGCTCAAGACCCACCCTGGGATGGACCTCCAGGACAGACGCTCCTTAGGAAAACATTCCCACCATAACAGTGATGCCACACAGGATGGGGCTTAGACAAAATGCTTTTTTCCTCAAACAACTCTGCTTTCTGGGCCTGGCCCATAGCTTCACCAGGAGGAGGAGTGGTAATGATAATAATACTAACATTTGTGAAGCACTTACTATGTGCCAAGCATAAGTGCTGAGGTAGATATACGATAATCAGGTTGTCCCCACATGGGGCTCACAGTCTTTAATCCCCATTTTACAGATGAGGTAACTGAGGCAGAAAGAAGTGAAATGACTTGCCTAAGGTCAAACAGCTGACAAATGGGGGAGCTGGGATTAGAATTTAGGGAAGCAGCGTGACTCAGTGGAAAGACCCTGGGCTTGGGAGTCAGAGGTCATGGGTTCGACTCCCGGCTCTGCCACTCGTCAGCTGTGTGACTGTGGGCAAGTCACTTAACTTCTCTGTGCCTCAGTTACCTCATCTGTAAAATGGGGATTAACTGTGAGCCTCACGTAGGACAACCTGATTACCTGATCACCCTGTATCTATCCCAGCACTTAGAACAGTGCTCTGCACACAGTAAGCACTTAACAAATACCAACATTAATTAACTCAAGACCTCTGACATCCAAGCCTGTGTTCTTTCCACTTAGATATGCCACTTTCCTGGTACAGAAGAGATCATTCCAATGCTGGGAACATTTTCATTTACTTTTCCCCTTCTTCACAAAAAGTCTGATAAGCATCTAGAGCCCAGTGAAGCAGCATGGCCTTGTGGATAGAACACAGGCCTGGGAGTCAGAAGGACCTGGAGTCTAATACCGGCTCCACCACTTGTCTGCTTTGCGACCTGGGGCAAGTCACTTAACTTCCCATGTCTAAACAGAAATTCTTATCTTCCCACCCAAACTCAGTCCTCCCCTGACTTTCCCATCACAGTAGACGGCACCACCATCCTTCCCGTCTCACAGGCCCGTAACCTTGGCATTATCCTTGACTCTGCTCTCTCAATTCACACATTCAATCCATCACTAAATCCTGTCAGTTTGACCTTCAAAACACTGCTAAAATCTGCCCTTTCATCTCCAAACTGCTCCCACCTTAATCCAATCACTCATTTTATCCTGCTTTCGTTACTGTTTCAGCCTCCTTGCTGACCTCCCTGCCTCCTGTCTCTCCCCAGTGCAGCTCATACTTCACTCTCCCGCCCGATCATTATTCTACAAAACTGTTCAATCCATGTTTCTCTACTCCTCAAGAAACTTTAGTGGTTGCCCATCCACCTCCACATAAAACAAAATCTCCTCACCATTGGCTTCAAAACACTCAATCTCCTTGCCCCCTCCTACCTCACCTCGCTACTCTCCTATTACAATCCAGACTCTACACTTCGCTCCTCTAATGCTAACCTTCCCACTTGTACCTCGATCTCATCTATCTCACTGGTGACCTCTTGCCCACATCCTGCCCTGGCCTGGAACACCCTCCCTCCTCATATCCAACAAAGCCAACAACGATCCAGGCCCCTGGTCTGGATCGCCTTCCCCCCCTCAAATCTCACAGACAATGACTCGTCCCCTCTACAAAGCCCTCTTGATGTCCCATCTCCTCCAAGAGGCCTTCCCAGATAAGCCCCACTTTTCCTCACCCCCGCTCCCTTCTGTGTCTCCCTGACTTCCTCCCTTTTCTCTCCCCCCGCCCCAGCCCCACAACACTTACTGTGATTATGTTGTCTCGTTTTTGTCCGTCCGTCTCCCCTGATTAGACTGTGAGCCCGTCATGGGGCAGAGATGGTCTCTATCTGATGCCGAATTGTCTATTCCAAGCGCTTAGTACAGTGCTCTGCACATAGTAAGTGCTCAATAAATACTATTGAATGAATGAACAATTACTCTCCCACATTTCAAAGCCTTATTGAGGGTACAACTCCTCCAGGAGGCCTTCCCAGACTAAGCTCCACTTTTCGTCATCTTCCACTCCCTTCTGCATCGCCCTGACTTGCTCCCTTAATTCATCCCTGCTTCCAGCCCCACAGAATTTATGCAATTTGTCCATTACATCTATGTAATTCACATGTGATTCATTTATACATCTACTAATGTCTGTATCATCCTCTAATAATGTTGGTATTTGTTAAGCGCTTACTGTGTTCTAAGCGCTGGGGTAGATACAGGGTAATCAGGTTGTCCCACATGAGGCTCACAGTCTTAATCCCCATTTTACAGATGAGGTAACTGAGGCCCCGAGAAGTGAAGGGACACACAGCTGACACGTGGCAGAGCCATAAGCTCATTGTAGGCATGGAATGTGTCTGTTGTACTGTATCCTCCCAATCACTTAGTATAGTGCTCTGCACACAGTAAATGTACAATAAATTGATTAGCTTACTGACTAACTTCTCTGAGCCTCAGTGACCTCATCTGAAAAATGGGGATTAAGACTGTGAGCTCTATGTGAGATAGGGACTGTGTCCAACTTGATTCACTTGTATCTACCCCAGTGTTTAGTACAGTGTCTGGTATATAGAAAGCACTTAACAAATACCATAAAAAATGAGGGTTAGTGAGAGGAACAAATGGATAATAATAATAAAAATGATGGCATTTGTTAAGTGCTTACTCTGTGGAAAATGTAGGTAGGGAAAGGTAGCAAAAGTGTGAATACTTACAGTCCCCTATTAGGCATGTGGGAATATTAATGATCTTTGCAGGGTGTGAGCTTGAAAAGCCAGCTCTATTTAAAAAACAAAGAGCATGATCCCGTGACATGTGTTGACTATGTCCTGGCAAGCATCAGACTCAAGCAATTATACACCCAGAAAGACCAACGATACTGCAAAGACTGAGAAAACAAAAAGGAGCTGACGTGAACCAGTGCCATTATAGAAACACTGAATATATTTAGCATTTTGGGTTTGTTCATGTTGCGCTTCGTGGCTGTGGCTGGGAGAAATGGCTCTAGGCTCTCTCTCTCTCCAAGATGCAGAAACCTCTCAGATTATAGAGAGAATAGCAAAATAATTTTCCTCTTGCAAATATTCTAGTTCATTCTGTCATCAAATATTCTTTTGTTTGAAGAACTCTTTCTCTTTCCTTCTCTTTCCCTCTCTCTGTCTCTCTCTCTCTGTCTCTCTCTTCTGTATCCCTCAGCTTGAGGCTGCCATGGAAAATTAAAAGCATCACATCGATGCACAACCTCTGATAATCTTTGATGGCCATCATCAATGTTTAAAACTGGTAAAATCATTGCTTAAGCCAGCCCCTCTTCCAACACCTTTAATGCCTGTTTGATTCATTTTAAAATAACTCTGCTTTGATTTGCTGATGGGCAGGAGTCTTTTGGGGACTGTGCTGGCTTCATCTGGCTAGGAAAGCTTGTAAACACTCAGTGGTATTTCTCATCTCCCACCCAGACATGTGCAAATCTCTACTCTGGATAAAAAGAACATAATATCCACAACGTACCGGGCTCCATCTGGCAAGAACCACTGGCCAGGAGAATATGAATAATCTGCTGTTGAACTTAAGGGACCTTGGAGTTTCATCTTTCTTTCTGAGCTGCCTTTCCAAATTCAGATCTCCCATGGGAAAAGAAACGGGAAAGGGAAAGGAAAGTTATCTCAGACCAGAGAGATTTTCTTTTTCGCAATGCACACAGTACTGTGAATTAATGTCATGGCTCTGGTTTAACCAGAGAAGCTCTGAGCCTCTGAGTCCCACTTCACAGGGAGGACAATTTGGCAAGGAAGCAAAACTCAAATGGAAACACCCACAAAAACAGGGAGTCTATTTTGGATTAATCAATAGCATTTATTGAGCACTTACTGCTTTCTGAATTCTGTACTGTGAGCTTAAAAGAGTACAATAGTATTACTAAAATGATCCCTGCCCTCAAAGAACTCTCAAACTAATGAATGGATCAGATGAAAATTGTAATGATATCCTCTGATTCCAGGACAAATTTTACTAAATCCAGATTTGGATTTCTTTGTTTCCCTAAGTAGGATCCTTTCCTCTTGGAGAAGGAAGAAAGCATTTTGCAGAGAGAAAGGCAGGATCAAGTTAGGTTATCCCTCCCTGAGCCCCACAGCAATTTTATACACAGCCATAAGTTATTTATTTATAATGACGTCTGTCTCCCCCTCTAGACCGCAAACTTGTTGTGGGCAGGGAATGTGTCTACCTACTCTGTTATATTGTTCTTTCCCAAGCACTTAATACGGTGCTCAGCTCACAGTAAGCTCTCAGTAGATATGATTGATTAATTGATTGATTGACCATGGTAGGAGTTAAGCTTGCTAGCCAGGGCAAAGGAGGAGAAAATAATGGAAAGATAAGGAGAGAGAGGATGGAGAACCTCTTCAAATCAATGATCAGGTGTTTGTGTTTAATGCAAAAATGAATGGGTAATCATTGGTTATTTTTGAGGTAGGGAGTAAAGTGCTTTGAGTTTTAAGAAGTTCGGGGTATATTCATAAGATTGCCAGAATATGGGAGAAACTTGAAGAATAGGAAAACCAGTAAGGATGTAATGCCAGTAATCCTGGCTCGAACCCAGGTGGTGGCAGTAAAGAAGAGAATGAGGGGAGATCTGGAAGATAATTTGGAGCAAAAACCAACAAGATTTAGAGGCAACAGTGAGTATAGCAGGCTAAAGCTAGAAAGGAGTCATAGATGACATAGTCATAGGTTGGGAGAACATGAAACGAGGAGGATGTTTCAATCCTTTCTTTTCCATCCGAACTGTTACCATCCTGATCCAAGCACTCATCCTAACCCAACTTGACTACTACAACTGTCTCCTCGCTGACTTCCCAGCCTCCTGTCTCTCCCCACTCCAGTCCATACTTCACTCTGCTGCACCGGTTGTTGATCAACTAAGATGTTTAGGCCTTATCTCCCCGCTCTTCAAGAATCCCCAATCATTCCCCATCCACCTTCGCATCAACAGAAATTCCTTACCATCGGCTTGAAAGCACTCAATCAGTTTGCCCCATCCTACCTCACCTCACTAATCTACTACACCCAGCCCACACACTCGGCTCTTTTAACGCCAGCTCACTCACTGAGCCCGATCTTGTCTGTCTTCCCACTGACCCCTTTCCCACATCCTTCCCCTCCACATCTGCCAGTTCACCCTCTCTCCACTTTCAAAGCACTGGAAAGGTCACATCTTCTCTAAGAGGCCTTTCCCAGTTCCCTCTTTTCCCCATCTCACTCTCCCTTCTGGGTCATCTATACACTTTCTGGGACCTCTGGACTTTTCATTTATTCAATCGTATTTATTGAGTGCTTACTGTATGCACAGCACTGTACTAAGCACTTGGAAAGTACAATTCAGCAATAAAGAGAGACAATCCCTGCCCAATCTGAGTTTACTCATCCCAACTCCAACCCCACAGCACTTATGTACAGACCTTGAAATTATATATTATAAATTACCTATTGATATTAATGTCTGTCTCCCCCTCTAGACTGTCAGCTCGTTATTCATTCATTCATTAGTATTTATTGAGCGCTTACTATGTGCAGAGCACTGTACTAAGCGCTTGGAATGAACAAGTCGGCAACAGATAGAGACGGTCCCTGCCGTTTGACGGGCTTACAGTCTAATCGGGGGAGACAGAGAGACAAGAACAATGGCAGTAAATAGAGTCAAGGGGAAGAACATCTCGTAAAAACATTGGCAACTAAATAGAATCAAGGCGATGTACATTTCATTAACAAAATAAATAGGGTAATGTAAATATATACAGTTGAGCAGATGAGTACAACGGTATGGGCAGACGTGTCTGTTAAATCTGTTTTACTCTCCCAAGAGGTATTCCAGTCTCCCAAGAACTTAGTATAGTGCTCTGAGCAGAGATAGCACTCAATAAGTACTATTAATCCATTGGTGGTATTGTTGACGAGAATGTCAAAGTAAGGAGGAGTTCAGTGTTGGACATATTGAGAATGAAGTGCTGGTAGATCATCTTTCAGGGCTAGTTCTTGCAGGGGAGATTGTAAAGCACGTTGGAAGTCAGAGGTGGTGGAGTAGATTGGATAGGGCCAGATGCAGGTAATGGTTGAAATGGTGTGAGGTGAAGGATTCCCTAAGAGAATGAATGCGGAATCAGTAGAGAGAGGGTCCAGAAGAGAGCCTTGTGAGACACACACAGGTAATGGGGTGACAGGAAGATATAACAACAATAATAATAAGGTATTTGTTAAGCACTTACTATGGCCCAGGCACTCTTCTAAGCACTGGGACAGACACAAGATAATTGGGTTGGACACAGCGCCTGTCCCACACGGGGCTTGCAGTCTCAATCCCCATTTTACAGATGAGATAAATGAGGCCCAGAGAAGTGAAGTGACTTTCCCAAGGTCACACAGCAGACAAGTGGCAGAGCTGGGATTAGAACCCATCACCTTCTGACTGCCAGGCCTCTACTCTATCCACTGTGCCGTGCTGCTTCTCTAAAACCAATCCATCGGTGGTATTTATCAAGCATTTATTGTGTACAGAGCACTGTACTAAGCACTGGGGGAGTATAATATAACAGAGTTGTGGTACGTTCTCTGTCCATAAGGAAATACCTGACCCAAAACTGTGAAGGGTTGGTCAAAGAGGTAGAAATAGAACCAGGAGAATTAGGTTGGTAAAATCAAGGTGGAAAAAGTTTCAGAGAAGATGGAGTGGTCAACGGTGACAAAGGCAACCAAAAAAAATGAAGAGAAGCATAGATAAGGGATTTTAGCTTTAGCCAAAAGGAGGTCACAAGAATAATGGTAATTATTACACACTTGTTAGGTATTAAGTACTGTACTAAGTGCTGTTATAGATACAAAATAAGTAGGTTGGACACAGTCCCTGTCCCATATGATTTCCACAGTCTAAGGGGGAGAAAGAACAAGGATTTAATCCCTATTTTATAGATGAGGAAACTGAGGCAAAGCAAAAGTAAGTAACTTGCCCCAAATCACCCAGGAGGCAAGTAGACAAGCTGGACTTAGAACCCAGGTTTTCTGACTCCCAGACCCATAGTCTTTTCACAAGGCCACTCTGTCTTTGGAGACTTTGTGAATGCAGCCTCAGCAGAGTGAAGATGGTGACCATTCATAAAGATGATGCCTGGACAGCATTTTGTGAAGAGTGGAAAAATATGTTACACAAATGCAATCATTCTGAACTGATTCCCAATGCAACCTCAGAAAAATCCTATCTCTTCCAGGAAGCCTTCCCCAATTAATCTTCACCATCCCAGGTCCTGTCAACCCAACGACCACCGTTAGCACTTACGTATATATTACGTATTATTACGTATGACGTATATTACGTATGTATTACGTATATACTTACGTATATATTCATTCACTCATTTCATCATCTACATTCACTCATTTCATCATCTATTGATCTTTACTTACTTTTGCTATTACCCGTTGGTATCTTTGTTCTTCAGACTCCAATAATTTGTAAATAATTCATGTTTGCCTAACTCCCTTATTAGGTTATACACTACTTCAGTTCCATGTCTTCTTTTAATGGTGTTTGTTAAGCAATCAGTCCATCCAACCCTCTTCATACCCAATAGACAACTATTTCTTCCTGCCTTCAAGAGGCCTTCCCGGACTAAGCCCTCTTTTCCTCTTCTCCCACTCCCTTCTGTGTCACCCTGATGTGCTTCCTTTATTCACCCTTCCCTCAGCCCCACAGCGTCTATACATGTACTCATAATTCATTCTTTAACATTAATGTCTGTCTGTCTTCCCCTCTGGACTGTGAGCTCATTGTGGACAGGGAATATGTCTAACTACTCTGTTGTATTCTCCCAAGCACTTGGTACAGTTCTGTGCACACAGTAAGTGCTCAATAAATATGACTGATTGATAGATTGATTGAATGGAGTAGATAGCACCTTCACTCCTCCAGCTGCAATTGACTGCCAGGCTTGTCATCAGATCATCAGTCTTTCACCCCTCCACCAAAGGTGGGTGGAGAAAGGGAAAAAAAAATCTCAAACAAATCAACTTTGCTCCTTGTAATTTCACCTGATAGGAGGATAGGGGAAATTATTTCATAAATGAGCTGCAGGGATTACCTTCCTACATATTCCAGTTAGGACTAATAGTGCTTATTCAACAGCTACTGTGTGAAGAACACAGTACTAAATACTGGGGAAAAGTATATAGATGAGAATGCAACACAATTCCTACCAGACAAAATAGGAAAGATGAAATAATATTAATGTAAAAACAACATAAAAGACCAAGTTTGGCACCTACAAATGATCTTGCCATTCCTGTGTCCCATTACTATGGACAGTTAGAATTGTTTGAACAAATCCTGGTTCTTAATCTAGCTAAATACGTTCAGATCATCAATGTTCACTTCACCAATCAAGAAAAAGCAGATGGGAATGGAGGCTAGGTGGGGATGATGGACAGTGCCCCACTGAAGAAATACATCTGGGTGAAGGGTTTAGCCGCCAATTAGGTTCAGTCACACAGTGTTACAAGACCTTCGAAAGGGGATTAGAATTGACGTAATTTTGGAACAAAGGTTCATTGTCAATTCTCTCAACAATTTTGCCCATTGCCAAGGGCAGTGGCTCAAATGGTTCAAAGAATGGCTCAAATTTGTGGAAGTAATAGAGGCGGGAAATGGAATAAGGTTCAGGGTCCAAACATGGGTAATGACAGTAGTGACAAGGATAGAGAAATAAGAAAAGCAATGGAAGAATATGTCAGAGTTAGTTGAACAATGTTCAATGATTGCATTATGCAGTATTTGAATTTATGCTGTCATCCCCTAATTATTCCTGTCATTTCACCCATTGTTCCGTGACCTCCCCAGACAACAGAAATAAATAGCCAGTCTACTTGAAGAACAGGATTCTGTCCTCCTGTTCCCCAATATACTCTGCATTGTTTGAAATACAGATGCCTGATAGCATAGCTTTCCTACGTGTTTGAAGACAAAAGAGGGGGTTTCCCCAGTGGTGAGGTTTTTTATTGTTTTTTTTTCATTAAAACTCTTGAAACAACTCCTTCAGGTCTTCACCCTCCATAACATCTTGAGTTCAACTCTCTGACTTTGGGAATCAGGCAACCAAGTAGGATATCCTCAGTTCTGAATTTATCAAAAAGGTTAAAGAAGAAATGTCCATGTCAATCATCAGTTTAATTGCAGTGAAAGAGACACTACATAGCTTTTTTTTTTTCCAGTTCAGATGATCACTGGCAGAATCTTCTAATTAGAACATATTAATCTTATTCTTTGTCAGACACCTGCTATATATTTTTTTTAATCATCAGACACCTTGACATGCTGCTGTTTACTGTCAGACTCCACGCCTCTCTACAGACTCCATACTGTATGTGACTTTTCTTTGTAAATAAATCATATCAATCCATTAATCGATCTCATTATTGAGTGCTTACTGTGGGTAGAGCACTGTACTCAGTGCTTGGGGGATTACAATACAACAGAGTGGGTAGACACATTCCCTTCCCACAGTGAGCTTACGGTCTTACATAACATTCACCAAATCTTAGAAAACCATGCCAGAAAGTGTATTTATTTTGTGTGCGGCCTATTTAGTCAGTGTTTCTCTTGTGGTTATGTTGCTATCGGTTGTGATGTATGGAGGCAACTGCATGCAGTGTGGATTCACTCGATCTCTGCTCCTGCCAAGAAGTACGGTTTATTTTTCTTTTATGGTACCTGTTAGGTGTTTATTATGTACCAAGCACTGTTCTAAGCACTGGGGCAGATACAAGTTAATTAGGTTGGACAAATTTCCTGCCCCACATGGGGCTCACAGTCTAAGCTAGCCCCATATTTCCTCCACAAGGGTAAATGAGCTGGATGATGAAACATTGGGCAGTCCATAAGTATTAAGCTTATTCATTCATTCATTCAATCAGATTTATTGAACACTTACTGTGTGCAAAACACTGGACTAAGCGCTGGGAGGGAGTTCAAGATTATTCAGGACTACAGAGGATGGGGATTTCTTGCCTAGATCTATGCTCTGCACATTCACCATTCACCCTCTGGAAAAAAAACCTAATATTATTTCAATGGAAAGAGTGGGCTCTTGAAATAGGGGTAGGGAGTAAAGATCAGGAATCTTCTTCCTATATCAATTCTGTTGATAGTAGATAGCCACTAAGAGAGCTCATTAAATGCAAACAAATTCAGAGTGGTGATGGGAAGGAAAATGGCCAGGTTCTTAGGCAGGAATACTATCTATGCACACTTGAAGAGAGCCTTACCAGCTTTCTTCCACTTCTCCACTGCCTTCTCAATCAATCGTATTTATTGAGCATTAACTTTGCACAGAGCACTGTA
This sequence comes from Ornithorhynchus anatinus, assembly GCF_004115215.2. Classification (NCBI taxonomy): domain Eukaryota; kingdom Metazoa; phylum Chordata; class Mammalia; order Monotremata; family Ornithorhynchidae; genus Ornithorhynchus; species Ornithorhynchus anatinus. The sequence goes on from NC_041731.1 coordinate 92,411,670, forward strand.
CTAAGTGTTTGGGAGAGTACAATACAGCCTGTTGTTGGGTAGGGGTTGTCTATTTGATTCTCTGATTAATCCCTCCACCTTTTTATGGTCTTTGTTAAGCACTTACTATGTGCCAGGCACTCTACCAAATGCTGGGGTAGACCCAAGTTATACAAAGTTGTACCCAGCCCATGTCCCACTGGGTCTCCCAGTCTTAATCCCCATTATACTAATGAGGTAACAGCTGCAGAGAAGTTTCCCATTATTCCACTCTTTCAACACTGTTCATCTTTATCTTGTACTTTCCAAGCGCTTAGTACAGTGCTCTGCACACAATAAGCGCTCAATAAAAACAATTGAATGAATTTCAGACATGTTTCCTGCCCATTCATTCAATCATATTTATTGAGCCCTTACTGTGTGCAGAGCACTGTACTAAGCACTTGGAAGAGTCCAATGCAGGAGTAAACAGACACATTCCCTGTCCACAATGAGCTTACGGTCTAGAGGGGAGATGCAATTAAGTAGGACACAAGGATAACATCAATGATGGGCTGGGAGGAAAATTCCTGGAATAGTGTGGACTGTAAACTCCTTTTGGGTAGGGAACATGTCTATCAACTCCAAGCGCTCCGTACATTGCTCTGCACACAGTAAACACGCAATGAATGCAGTTGACTGATAATCAACGAGGTGTAGAAATATCTCCCCCTTTAGACTGTAAACCCATTGTAGGCAGGGAATATGTCTACCAACTCTTTTGTACTACTCTCCCAAGTGTTTAGTAGGGCACTCTGCACACAACGGGAGGTCAATAAATACCACTGATGATGATGATGATGATTTCCCTTTCCTAGGGATCACTGATCCATTTTCACAATCTGTAGAATACCTCCCATCTACCAAGCTTCTGTGAGCTGGAACTTAACTTATAATGCTAGCAAAATTAATGGAGCACCAAGGATAGTGTATCTTTTCCTACAGATTTGGTAGAAGATAGGACATTGTGGAGAAAATATGTCCATGGACGTTATGGATCGGAAACGACTCCATGGCATCTGCTGATGATGATAGATAGTGAGGGTGATATAAAGATTTCCTCTAACCTTCCCAGAGTGAGGGAATCCCCCCAGTTTCTTCATGGGTGGAGGCGCGCTACCTATGGCAAGAATGTTCATACCCCATCCAAAAAAGACATTTGGCTTAATGGAGACCACTGGCGATCCAAATAAAATCTCATATTCTCCAACTTTATAGTCACTTATGGCTACTTCCCCCCCAAAGCTCTCACCAATTCACGACTGGACTTCTTTCTGATTTATCTCCTTCCAGTTCTTCTCCTTTTCAGTCCATCTTCTACTGAGCAGCATGTTTTAAAACTCAAATCAGAGTTCCTCGTACTCCTCAAAAATCTTAAGTGGCTCTCCAAAGCCGACAGCGAAAACTCCCAAATATCAGTTTCAAGGCTCACCTCTAGCTGACTCCTCCCCAATCTGTTCTCCTCTCTACATGTCAGTTTGGGCTAGTCAATCCTCCCCAACAAATCTTTTAACTGTTTCTGTCTTCTGCCTCTCCTGCCTCTGACCTTTTGCTCATCATTTCCAGAGACCAGGAAAGTACCCCTCCTCGGCATTGTTAAATTCTGTCTCTCCTCTCTCAAAAGATTTCTAAAAACCACCTCCCTCCAGAAATCATTTTCTGATTAATCCCTCCACCTTTTTATGACATTTGTTACGCACTTACTATGTGCCAGGCACTCTACCAAGTGCTGGGATAGACCCAAGTTATTCCTTCAATAGTATTTATTGAGCGCTTACAATGTGCAGAGCACTGTACTAAGCGCTTGGAATGTACAATTCGGCCACAGATAGAGACAATCCCTGCCTATCAACAGTCTTACAGTCTAATAGGAGGAGACAGATGGACAAAAACGAGACAACTTAATCGCAACAAATAGAATCAAGGGGATGATGATTGAAACCAGCCCATGTCCCACAGGGTCTCCCAGTCTTAATCCCCATTTTACTAATGAGGTAACTGGGCTACAGAGAAGTTTACTGTTATGCCACTCTTTCAACAGTCTTTATCTGGGGATTTATTTTAGTTTTCTTTTTCTGTATCTAGTCTCATGTTCTTTTAACTATTGTTTTGCTTGTCTCAATGGTATTTGTTAAAAGCTTACTATATGCCGGGCACCATACTAAGTAATGGGGTAGATACAAATTAAATTAGGTTGGACACAGTCCATGCCCCACATGGGGTTTATCCTAATTCCCATTTTACGGATGATGTAACTGAAGCCCAGAGAAATGAAATGGCTTGCCCAAGGTCACAGAGCAGACAAGCGGCAGAGCTGGAATTAGAAACCAGGTCCTTCTGACTCCCAGCCATGCTTTATCCACTAGGCCACAGCAAGAGTAAAAGAACAACTCACAAAGGAAAGAAGTGGCAAGAAGGATCATTTATTACTAAACAACTTGAGCACTATCTTCTTGCATGTCGTTATTATGTATGATTTGCTGAGAGTGAGCAAATTTTTCAATATAGCCCAAACTTAGTAAGGGCTACACCTTTTGTTCTGAAACAGCATGTTTCAGAACTGGCTGCAAAGCACAGCCTTCAATTTATTTCTTCTTTTCTTCTCCATCAATTTATAAATTCTCTGAGAGCAAGTGCCCAGTGTGATGCCCTGCACATCTTATGAAAATTTGCCTATTATTTTCAGTATATCTAATTCCAGTTTACATCAAACCAAATATTTCCCAGGGAAAATCCATCACACCACTCTTCAAAATGAGCATCCAGTGAAGCGAACCCTGAAGGCTCAGCCTCAGCCTTCTTTTTCAGACCCTGAAGCCTCAGCCTAGACTTAAGCTTTTGTCTTTCTCCTATTCTGTCGAGTCGTCTCCAACCCATAGTGAGTCCATGGACATATCTTTCCCAGAACGAAGCACCTCCATCTTTCTGGTAGTATATCCTTAGAGTTTTCTTGGTTAAAATAAGGAAGAGGTTTACTATTGCCTTCTTCGGCGCAGTAAACCTGAGTCTCCACCCTCGATTCTCTCCTCTGCTGTTGCTGCCCAGCACAGGTGGGTTTTGACTTGTAGCAGAAGGCCTTCCACTCACTAGCCACTGGCCAAGCTAGGAATGGAATGGGAAGGCCTCTGTTGACTCTCCCTCTCATAGCCCAACTGGTAGAGGACTGGAAACTCTCCAGGTGTGGCCCTGAGAGGAGAGACTTTTCCTGCCATAAGTAAATTGGTTTAGGAGAAAGAGCGGCCCCTCCCATTTGTTTCCCTGATGAGGGTAATAATGATAATTGTTAAGCACTTACTACAACCCAAGAACAGTACTGAAAACTGGGTTAGGTGCAAGATAGCAAGATTTAGTGGCTACAGCACAGGCCTGGGAGTCAGCAGGTCATGGGTTCTAATCCCCATTCTGCCACTTGTCTGCTGTGTGACCCTGGGCAAGTCGCTTCACTTCTCTGGGCCTCAGTTACCTCATCTGTAAAATGGGGATTGAGACTGTGAGTCCCACATGGGACAGAGATTGTGTCTAACCTATTTTGTTATATCTTTTCTAGTGCTTAGTATAGTGTCTGGCACATAATAAGTGCTAAACAAATACCAGATTTATAATTATTATTATTGAAATAATCAGGTCAGGCACAGTCCCTATCACACATGGCACTCATAATCTAAGTTCCTGGGCTAAATCATTCATGCTATGTAAAATGAATGGCCCTTCTTCACTGTAGTCAATCGATCGCCTCTTCTTCCCATCGTTCCAAGCTCCTGCTCCTGAAACACTCTGTCCACGCTGGACTAGGGATAAAAGCTGCTGCATGATAAGAACAATAATAATGGTATTTTTTAAACACTTACTTTGTCAAGCACTGTTCTAAGCAATGGGGTGAAGATGATGATGGCATTTGTTAAGCACTTACTAAGTGCCAGGCACTGTTCTAGGCGCTGGGGTAGACACAGGGTAATCAAGTTGTCCCAGATGGGGCTCACAGTCTTCATCCTCATTTTACAGAGGAGGTAACTGAGGCACAGAGAAGTTAAGTGACTTGCCCGAAGTCACACAGCAGACAGGTGGCAGAGCTGGGATTAGAACCCACAATCTCTGACTCCCAAACCCATCCTCTTTCCACTATGAGCTAATCAGATTTGACACAGTCCCTCTCCCACATGGGGCTCCAGTCTTATAGATGAGTAAACTGAGGCACCAGGAAATGAAGTGACTTGCCCAAGGTCACATAGCAGACAAGTGGCAGAGGAAGGATTAGAGCCCAAGTCTTATGACTCCCAGACCCATGACATACCCACTAGGCCATGCTGCTTCCCCACCACGCTGCATCATGTTTTCAGTCCCCCTCCACCTTGGCCGAGCCCCCCGCTGAACAGCCAGCCCTGCTGCCTCCCTGGGATCCTGTCACTGGGGAGACTCCTCCTCATCCTGCCCTCCTCCAACTTGACAGTAAAGAGATAAGTAGCCACAGCCCAAGGCCTTCACAAAACCTCAAGACTAGCGGTTATTGTAGCAGTTCCCGTGGCTCGGGTTGTGCCTTGGACTTGCGTATTTATCCTTACCTTTTATTTGAGGTGTCTGTGTGGTGAGCCCACAACGAGCTGCCTTTTTAGTCACTGATTGTGATCTCGTGAGCCACAGCAACAAGGAAGCAACTGGCGAAGGCACTGATGGGCTTTATTTGAGGGCAGGTGATTGTGAGCCTGTGGGGGTGGAGCATGGAAGGAGATGTGGCCTTTTCTCCCTGCTCTATCCAGTAACGGGCCTGGACCAATCAATGACTGCTATGTAGAGGCACAGCTGCGACACCTAAGGCAGATAAAAGGTGCTCGCTTTGAGTCCCGAGGGAACATGCAAACAGGGGGTACCTTGAAACCTCCTGGGATACAGCGAGAAGCAAGCATTGGAGCAGCAGTTGGAAGTAAAAAGAAGAAGAATTGGCAGAATAAGAGTATTGGACCCTTGGTGGAGTGGAGCGAGTGAGACTGTGTATGGGTCCCTCCCTTCCACATTGATAAAACTAAATAAAAAACTTTCCACAGTAACCTTGGGGATCAAAGGTGTGGTTTGACTTCTATGATGTGTCACTGAGGCTCCCCCGGTCCAGGTTGATATAAACCGGGGGCTTGAGACAGTCTGATTGTTTCATCAGCCCTGTTGTGTCTGTCCCTAGTCCTCTCTATCACACTTCGATTCATAGACTGGGAGTCCTTTGCGGGTCAGATTCCCATCTGTGTATCCTCCTCCCAGCATTTAGTACAAGCGCTCTGCACCCAGTAACCATTTAAATACTATTACTATCTCTACTACTACTAGAGGGGTAACTAGTTTCTTATTTATAGCCATTTTTTCGATTGGGATGTTATACACAAAGAATATAAGAAAGGGGTTAATTTCAATGAGTGAAATCTGCCTCCGGTCTTCACCTCACAACCAAAATACCCTTTCCACAAGTCCAAGCCTGTTCAAGGACCCCTATATCCGTCGTCTTCTCGGCTGCGTGTGAGAGGCTCTTGGAAAAACCAATATTTGAGGCTATTTGGGAGTTACTCCCTACCTGCCTGCAAGCTTGAAAGTTCCTTTACTACCTATTAATCTTACTAAGCACTTTACTAATGCTTCACCATCTTCTGTATCCCCACTACCTTCTGATTCGGTCGATTCCATCCTACCTTTAACTCAAGGTGTCTGGTTCTTGGCCTACATAGAGTAAGTTTTATCCAGAATTGGATGGGATTTCTTGGATATTTTCAGTTATGAATTTCCTTAAGAAAAGCCAGTAAAATTACATTCTATTCTATTTGTAAAATAGTGCCCATTAAAAGCAGAAATATCTTTACGCCGAAGAAACGATGCAGGAAAGAGACTCCACCCTGCTTTGTCTAGCAACCTCAATGTTTGTTCATTCAATCTTATTTATTGAGCGCTTACTGTGTGCAGAGCACTGTAGTAAGTGCTTAGCACTGTACTAAGTGGTAGAGGGAGAGGTATACGGGAGAGGTATTTTCCAAATGAGCTAATATTTCATTTGATTCCCATTCTATTTGTGTGGCTCCTGTTGTTGAGCTTTTTCTTTCAGAGGGTTTCATTTCAAGCTTAGCCCCAGCCTCCCTCTTTTCTAAGTCAGTATGATTTTTAAACCATTTCTCACCTATGCTTATTTGAAGTCCAGAAGAACACCCAGTTTCTTTTTTGATGAACTTTCATTTATTTATACTCATCCTCACCCCAAAGGAGAGAAAGAAAAAGAAAACCTCTTTCCTTTGCTCTTCTATGTCCTTTACTCCTGCTGGTGAATTCATTGTTTTGATTCCTTGATAGCTGGCAAACTTTCAAGTCCGCCATATGAGAATTTTTAAAATGAACCTCTCATTTAGAAGTCACACGGTGGTGATATATACACACAGAGCTTCAATTTAAACCATTATTGCATACCATCTTTTTTCTTTTATAATAATCCATTAAATGCTTTCAAGTATGGAGAAGGAATAGCAACCTGTAGATCCAAATGGAACCCAGATGACCTATAAAATACATACTGCCTCACTGTCTGAATTGTTCCAGCTCTCATCTCTAATGGATGGCATTGTTATTTTACCATCTAGACAACCACACACATCAATTATACATTCTCCAATGTCATGAATCACTTTGCGAAGGCAAACTGTCTTTTTGTTGTTACATATGTCATTTTTTTCTTAACCTTTGAATATAATTAAGGGTTTTTGTATTAAAAATGGATTATGTCTTTGTTGTAAACATACTGATAATTGGAAAATTCCTCTCAGGAACCATCGAATATCATTTTTTTAACCTATTTCAAGCCTAGCCAATGTTAATGTATAGTTGCTCTCACATTAGCTGCATTCAACAGTTCCATGAGACAAAAAGCTTTTTTATTTTTGCTTTTTTTTTTTGCTAAGGCTTGGCTTGATGGGCTCTATTTATATAGCTACTGGTTGCTGCTTTTTGTTTTTAATGTGTCATTCCCTGAAAGTCTTTAGCCCACAGTGTTTTTGAAATTCAAAATAATAGATTTGGACAATTTTAGAGCGGTCATTTTTCAAAAAGAAGCTCATTTCAATAGGTCCAGCTGGCTAACTTCAGCAGAAAATCAGTCCCCCATATACATTGTAATCATTCTAGAGAATCGAATAATTTCTTTATTATAAAAAATTGCTTTTGCAATTGGAGAACAATGGACCGCAAGAGTATTTATTCAATAGTATCTATTGAGTGCTTACTATGTTCAGAGTACACTACTAAGCGCTTATCTGAGCTAACATGAAGGAAGGAGGATTGGAAGGTTTAAGAGAACCACCCCCGCCCCAAGCTGTCATGCAGGTAGTAATGATGCTACAAATAATAATAATTGTGGTATTTGTTAAGTGCTTAATACGTGCATAGCACTGTGATAAGCAATCACATTTATTGATCACTTGGGATAGTCCGATAGAACAATAACCACACATTCCCTGCCCACAGTGAGCTCTGGGACAGATACAAGAGAAACAGATCAGAAACAGTCCCTTTCTGAAGGGGCTTACAGTTTAAGATGAAGGGAGAACAGATATTTAATCCATATTATACAGATAAAGAAACTGAGGGCACAGAGAAGTAAAGTGACTTGCCCAAGGTCACGCAGCAGGCATGTAGTGGAGCTGGCAATAGAACCCAGCAATAGAAATGGCAGCGTGGCTTAGTGGGTAAAGTAAGAGCCTGGGAGTCAGAAGGACCTAGGTTCTAATCCCAGCTTGGCCACATGTCTGCTGTGATGATGATGATGATGGGATTTGTTAAGCGCTTACCGTATGCCAAGCACTGTTCTAAGCACTGGAGTAGATAAAAGGTAATCAGGTTGTCCCACATGGGGCTCACAGTCTTCATCCCCATTTTACAAATGAGATAACTGAGGCCCAGAGAAGTTAAGTGACTTGCCCAAAGTCACACAGTTGATAGGTGGTGGAGCCGGAATTAGAAGCCATGACCTCTGCCTCCCAAGCCCAGGCTCTTTCCACTAAGCCATGCTGCTTCTCTAATGACCTTGGGTAAGTCACTTCACTTCTCTGAGCCTCAGTTACCTCCTTTGCAAAATGGGGATTAAGACTGTGAGACCCATGTGGAATAGGGACTGTGTCCAATCTGATTAACTTGCATCTACCCCAGCACTTAGAACAGTGCTCGGCACATAGTAAGCACTTAACAAGTACCTTCGTTATTATTATTATTATGATAACTGGGGAACTCCTTTGAGGCAGAAGCTTCGGGAAGATGATGGAAACATGAGGGAGAAAGGAAAACAAACCAGGGCTCCGAGGGTAACAAATGCAACTCTATGGTAAATTCAACACACAGTGCTGAAGTCCTGTCACTCATTGGTCTTGTCAGTCATTCTCAGACACACCTGTAAAATCTCACCACCAATAGCACCGCTTTCAAAGCCTCAAGAGAGTTTGGAAATGACTCTACTGAGAGAGGGGTTTTGCGGGGAATTTTATTGGAGTGTTCACATGTGCCTAATACAACTGACAGGGACTGTCAGTTTCTTCCATCTTGTGAGCTTGCAAGGGTGGTCCTCTGAAACCCTGGGCCATTTGGTCTTCTAGCCACTGTTGACATTTCCATTATCCCTCTTAACGTCAGAATCCTCTTGCTGTAACACAGTAGCCCCATTTCTGATCTGTGAATGACAGGTTGATCTGTCACGTGACACTGTCTGAAACTACGCCGCTACATGTGAGGGTTTACTGCCACATGAGCACATTCTAAAACATTATTTCGCCCGTCTCCTCACTCCACAAAAATGCCCAGTGCTTGAAAATCTCTATCCACATCAAGCAGCATGGCTTAGCGGGTAGAGCACGGGGCTGGGAGTCAGGAGGACCTGGGTTCTAATAGCAGCTCCGCCACTTGTCAACAGGGTGACCTTGGGCAAGTCACATAACTTCTCCGTGCCTCAGTTACCTCAACTGTACAACTGGGATGAAGACTGTGAGCCCCATGTGGAACGGGGACTGGGTTCAACCTGATTAACCTGTATCTTCCCCAGCACTTAGAATGGTGTTAGGCACATAGGAAACGCTTAACAAGTACCATAATAATTATTATTATTATTATTAAGGAGAAATTTATCACTACCAATCAGATTTCAGTCACTTAATCAGCTCTCTTATCCTCTATCCTCACTCCTATCCACAGCAGCCCAGTTCTCACTCTTTGCTCTTTTAATGCCAACCTACTCACTGTCACTCACTCCTATTTCTATTGCTCTGGGTCAAAATGCTGTCGTGACCTCCTCAACTAGCCAGGCGGGACTGGCAAGTGTGGGCGGAACCAAGAAACCGAGACTGCTAGATGTCCTAGGTGGAGAGTGTGGAGGCAAGTGTCCCTTGCCTCTGTGCTGACCGAGTAAGAGAATAATAATAATAATAATAATGATAATAGGGGAAGCAGCATGGCTCAGTGGAAAGAGCCTGGGCTTCGGAGTCAGAGGTCATGGGTTCGACTCCCGGATCTGCTACTTAATAATAATAATGTTGGTATTTGTTAAGCGCTTACTATGTGCAGAGCACTGTTCTAAGCGCTGGGGTAGACACAGGGGAATGAGATTGTCCCACGTGGGGCTCACAGTCTTCATCCCCATTTTACAGATGAGGGAAGTGAGGCACAGAGAAGTGAAGTGACTCGCCCACAGTCACACAGCCGACAAGTGGCAGAGCTGGGATTCGAACTCATGACCTCTGACTCCAAAGCCCGCGCTCTTTCCACTGAGCCACGCTGCTTCTCTACTTGTCAGCTGTGTGACTGTGGGCAAGTCACTTAACTTCTCTGGGCCTCAGTTACCTCATCTGTAAAACAGGGATTAAAACTGTGAGCCCCTCGTGGGACAATCTAATCACCCTGTATCCCCCCAGCACTTAGAACAGTGCTTTGCACATAGTAAGCACTTAACAAATACCACCATTATTATTAATGGAATTTGTTAAGTGCTTACTATGTGCAAAGCATTGTTCTAAGCACTGGGGAGGATACAAGGTGATCAGGTTGTCCCACGTGAGGCTCATAGTCTTAATCCCCATTTAACACTTGAGGGAACTGAGGTACAGAGAATTTTAGTCACTTGCCCAAAGACACCCAGCTGACAATCGGCAGAGCTGGGATTTGAACCCATGACCTCTGACTCCCCAGCCCATGCTCTTTCCAAAGCAGCATGGAATAGTGGATAGAGCATGGGCCTGGGAGTCAGAAGGTCACGAGTTCTAATTCCTCCTCTCCCATATGTCTGCTGCGCGACCTTGGGCAAATCACGTCACTTCTCTGTGAATTCAGTTACCTCATCTGTCAAATGGGGATTGAGACTGTGAGCCCCACTTGGGACAGGGACTGTGTTCAATCCAATTCGCTTCTATCCACCTCATTCATTCATTCATTCATTCCTATTTATTAAGTGCTTACTGTGTGCAGAACACTGTACTAAGTGTTTGGAATGTATAATTCGGCAACAGATAAGAGACAATCCTTGCCCAACAACAGACTCACTGTCTAAAAGTGCTTAGTACAATATCTGGCATGTAGTAATCACTTTATTATTATTAAGTACGGAGGAGGAGAGGAGGCGGGTAGGGATTGGCAAGTGGAAGGAGGGAAGCTGGAACAGCCTGGGAGCACAGATGATAAATACTCGCCGCCTCAAATATTCTGCTGTGGGGATCAAGAGTTGCAGCAGCTGCTTGTGTTTTATCCTTGCGCAGAGCACTGGACAACCCCTCTATCTCTGGAATCAGCACACTTAAGTGAGGGACTGTGGGACGGAGGACTGTCTCACTGAGTGCTCATGGGCGGGAGCCTGGTGCTCCACTGTGGGCGAGCAATACAGATGCGAATTCCTCATGAGCGGGAGCTAGGTGCTCCGCTATCGAAGGATCACTTATCAGTGAATTCCTCCCCAAAAGGAAGTTCAATTTGCCACATCCAAACAATTCAATAATTATATTCCTTCCAAAAGGAAAGTTTAATTCACTGCACAGAAAAAATTTTGTACGGTTCAGTCGTCGACTCTCGTCTCTTTCTCTCACCGCATAGATTCCCAAACCCGACTCTGGGCGACTGGTGACAGTCCCCTTGTTCACTCCCTCCCACTTTCCTGGAACTCCCTCGCCCTTCATAAATGACAGAGCTCCACTCTCCAGTTTTTGAAACCTTCATCTCCTCCAGAAAGCCTTCCCTGACTCATATTTCAACTCCCCCATCTCTTCCGCTTACTGGGTCACCTATGCATTTAAGTGCTCACCCACTCAGCACTTAGGTACTCACCTTCCCACCCCACTACAGCATTTACATTTTGAGGGATGCAGCATGGTGGAATGGATAGACCACGGGAGCTGGGAGTCAGAAGATCGTGGGATCTAATCCTGACTCTGCCTCTTGTCTGCTGTGTGGCCTTGGTAGAGTCGCTTAACTTCTCTGTGCCTCAGTTATCTCATGGGCAATAAGACTGTGAACCTCATGCAGGACAGGAACTATGTCCAACATGATTTGTTTGTAATAATAATAATGATAATGGTATTTGTTAAGCATTTACTATGTGCCAAACACTGTTCTAAGTGCTGGGGTAGATACAAGGTAATCAGGTAATCAGGCCCTCAATCTTGGTGTCATCCTTGACTCGTCTCTCTTGTTCACCCCACACATCCTATCCGTTACCAAGACCTGCCGGTCTCACCTTTACAATATCGCAAAGATCCGCCCTTTCCTCTCCACCCAGACGGCTACCTTACTGCTACGGGCTCTCGTTATATCCCGGCTAGACTACTGTGTCAGCCTTCTCTCTGACCTCCCTTCCTCCTCTCTTGCCCCGCTCCAGTCTATTCTTCACTCCGCTGCCCGGCTCATCTTCCCGCAGAAACGATCTGGGCCTGTCACGCTCCTTCTTAAACAACTCCAGTGGTTGCCTATCAACCTCCGCTCCAAACAAAAACTCCTCACTCTAGACTTCGAGGCTCTACGTCACCTCGCCCCTTCCTACCTCTCCTCCCTTCTCTCTTTCTACCGCCCACCCCGCACGCTCCGCTCCTCTGCCGCCCACCTCCTCACCGTCCCTCGGTCTCGCCCATCCCGCCGTCGACCCCCGGGCCACGTCCTCCCGCGGTCCCGGAACGCCCTCCCTCCTCACGTCCGCCAAACTGATTCTCCTCCCCTCTTCAAAACCCTACTTAAAACTCACCTCCTCCAAGAGGCCTTCCCAGACTGAGCTCTTCTGCCTCTACTCCCTCTACCACCCCCCTTCACCTCTCCGCAGCTTAACCCTCTTTTTCCCCTTTTCCCTCTGCTCCTCCACCTCTCCCTTCCCATCCCCTCAGCACTGTACTCGTCCGCTCAACTGTATATATTTTCATTACCCTATTTATTTTGTTAATAAAATGTACATCGCCTCGATTCTGTTTAGTTGCCATTGTTTTTACGAGATGTTCTTCCCCTCGACTCTATTTATTGCCATTGTTCTCGTCTGTCCGTCTCCCTCGATTAGACCGTAAGCCCGTCAAACGGCAGGGACTGTCTCTATCTGTTGCCGACTTGTTCATTCCAAGCTCTTAGTACAGTGCTCTGCACATAGTAAGCGCTCAATAAATACTATTGAATGAATGAATGAATGAATGAATGAAAGGTTGTCCCACGTGGAACTCACAGTCTTAACCCCCATTTATAGATGAGGTAACTGAGGCCTAGAGAAGTTAAGTAGCTTGCCCAAGGTCACACAACAGACAAGTGGCGGAGCCAGGATTAGAACCCACACCCTCTGACTCCTAAGCCCGCATCCATTCCACTAAGCCACGCTGCTTTCCTACAAACTATCCACCCCAATGCTTAGTCCAGTGCCTGACACATAGTAAGTGCTTTGAAAAAATCATGATTTTTGTTATTATTATTATTTACACAGATAACTTGAAACTCTGTTGCATCCTCCCACCTATGATTTATTTTAGAATCAGCCTCCACTACTAGATTGTACACTCCTTGATGGCAGGTATGGGTTATACTATCTCTATTGTACTATCCCAATTGCTTAGTTCAGTGCTCTGCAGAGAGTGTGTTCAGTAAAAACTATTGATTGGTTGATTAATTAACCTGCACCTTGCACCTCCTCTTCAGCTGACAAAAAGGATACTTTATAAAATCCAACTTACTACCTAGCTAACAAGAAATAATCATTCTAATACTGCTATTACTAGTGATAATAATGGTAATTGTGGGATTTGTTGGGTACCTTCTCTGTACCAAGCAGTGTATTAAGCACTGGTGTAGATACAGGATAATCAGGTTTGACACAGTCTATATCCCTCATGGGGCTCACAGTCTATAGTACGAGGGAGGGAAGGTATTGAATCCCCATTTTACAGATGAGGAAACTGAGACACAGAGAAGCAAAGTGACTTGCAGATGAGTGGCAGAGATGGGATTAGAAACCTAGGTATTCTGACTTTGGTTCCCCTACTGAGAGCTCACCTCCTCCAGGAAGCCTTCCCAGACTGAGCCCTCCCTTTCCCTCTGCTCCTCCTCCCCTCCCCATTCCCCCTGCTCCCTCCCTCTGCTCTTCCCCCCTCCCCTCCCCACAGCATGATGCATATGTGTATATATTATTTATTACTCTATTTTTATTAATGATGTGTATATATCTATGATTCTATTTATCTTGATGGTATTGACGCCTTACTACTTGTTTGTTTTGTTGTCTGTCTCCCCTTTTTAGACTGTGAGCCCGTTGTTGGGCAGGGATTGTCTCCATCCGTTGCCGAATTGTACATTCCAAGGGCTTAGTACAATGCTCTGCACATAGTAAGTGCTCAATAAATATGACTGACTGAATGAATGAATGACTCTGACGCTAAGGACCAATGCAGCAATGACGCTACTTGGAGAAACAGTGATAACCAAGCGCTTAGTACAGTGCTCCGCACATAATAAGTGCTCACTAAATACGATTGAATGAATGGATAATTATGCAGTAACTTACAATAACACATCTATTACCTCTTGATATCATCTTAAAGAACCTGCATCATCATCAAATGTGGAATTTACTTGTATGCCAAGAAGCTTCACGTGTAAAACACTTGACATAAAGTACATCAGAAGAAAGCACGAGGGAAGGCATGAGCGTGAAAAGAACCCAAAGGTTCATTTATCTTCCTGTCATGCAGCAATGACGAAAATGGAGAGAGCCAAATCTGTGCCAAATGAATCGCAGACTCTCAAACTTTCAACAGGGAACTTTCCAGAGGCCCTACCAGAGTCAACTGCAGTGGGAGGAGTTCAATCCTTGCAGTTTTCTATGTATTCCTTAGAACTGGGTGGGGGTTTATTATGCTCGACTTTATTATGACCGTCTATATAAATGGAAGCAGTGTTTCTGTAGATATAATTTCATAAGGCAAAACTATTCTCTGTCTTTAGCACTGAAATTCAAGTGGCAACTCTGACAAGCAAAGAAAAATGAATGCAGTTAACTTCAACCGTCCCAGCTCATCTGAAAGCTTATGTCACTTTCTAAATAAGCTTTTCATTTTTCTATTCACTCTGCTGATCTTTGTTGATTTACGGCATGAACGAGCATGGCACAGCGCAACTTTGCAGTGTATTTTTCCTAAATAATAAAACATTCATTGCAGACACATCAAACTTGCTAGTGGTTTTAAATTATCGTACAAATGAAGTGCCAAGTTAGCAACTCATTTACATGGTTGCTGGAGACTCTCCATTACCATTCTAAGTAATCGAATTCCAACCGGGAAACATGGCTTCCAAAAATATGACAATCCAATGTAACCAGGAGAAAGAGATCTGAAAGCTGATGATAATTGATCCTTAGGAGCCAGCTGGCCTAATTACTAGTAAGCTAGAGTCTCCCTCCAGTTTCTATTTGACAACCTAGTTCACAATGCTTTTCGTCTTGAATAGGGGCAGAGATTGGCGTAGCATGATGTCTTGTGTCTGAAAACTGGGACTGGAGATTTGCTACCTAGCCTAGATCCCTTGGTGCTTGATTGATTTTCTCACCCAAATTCCGCACCCAATTTTAATGGGGAAAAACAGAACAAGACAACGTCGTGAAGAAGCAAGATGGCAGGAAGATAAATTAACCTTTGAGTTATTTTCACACTCAGAACCTTCCCCCTGCTTTCTTCCGATGTACCTTATGTCATCTGTTTTACATATGAAGCTTTTCCCAAGGACTCACAGGCCTGTGAGTCAGAAGGATATGGGTTCTAATCCTGACTCTGCCACATGTCTGCTGTGTGACCTTGGACAAGTCATTTCACTTATTTGTGTCTCAGTTACCTCATCTGTAAAATGGGGATGAGTGGGAGAGGGACTGTGTCCAACCTGATTACCTTATATCTACCCCAGTGCTTATCTACCTCTCCTCCCCTTCTAGACTGTGAACCGAATGTTGGGTAGGGATTGCCTCTATCTGTTACCGAATTGTACTTTCCAAGCATTTAGTACAGTGCTCTGCACACAGTATGCGCTCAATAAATACAACTGAATGAATGAATGGAGTAGTAATGATAATAATGATAATGGCGGTATTTGTTAAGCACTTATGTGTCAAGCACTGTTCTAAGCACTGGAATAGATACAAGGTAATCAGGTAATCCTTTCTGCCCCATCCAAGCTGCTACGACTTTAATAGAATCACTCGTCCTATCCCGCTTAGTCTACTGCAAGTCACTTCACTTCTCTGTGCCTCAGTTACCTCATCTGTAAAATGGGGATTAACTGTGAGCTTCACGTGGGACAACCTGATTACCCTGTATCTCCCCCAGTGCTTAGAACAGTGCTCTGCACATAGTAAGTGCTTAACACATATCAACATTATTACAGTGATAGGAAAGGGGAGGACAGGGTTTGGATGGGAAGATAAGGAGCTCTGTTTGGGACATGTTAACTTTGAGGTGGTGGGAGGGCATCCACACAGAGATGTCTTGAAGGCAGGAGGTGATGCGGGACTGGAGAGAGGGAGAGAGATCAGGGCAGGAGATGAGATTTGGGCATCATCTGCACAGAGGTGGTAATTGAAGCCATGGGAGCGAATAAGTTCTCCAAGGGAGCGGGTGTGGGAGAGGGATGGAGAATAGAAAGGGACCCAGGACTGAACCTTGAAGAACTCCCACAGTTAGGGGGTGGGAGGTGGAGGAGGAACCCGTGAAGGAGATTGAGAATGAATGGCCGGAGAGATAAGAGGAGAACCAAGAAGACATGGTCAGTGAAGCCAAGGTAGGATAACGGTTCCAGGAGAAGGGGATGGTCCACATTGTCAAAGGCAGCTGATAGGTGGAGGACGATTAGGATGGAGTAGAGGCCGTTGGATTTGGCAAGAAGGAGATTATTTTGACCCTTGAGGGAGCTGTTTCTGGGGAGTGAAGGGGATGGAAGCCAGATTGAAAGGGGTCAAGGAGAGGACCGGAAAAGGGGAATTTGAGGACGCAGGTGGACAACCTGCTCAAAAAGGAATTCTTATTCTATCTGTCACCAATATCTGTCACAAAGTCACTGAAATCCACCTTTTCCTCTCCAATCAAACTGCTATCCCAAGAGCCTGGGCTTCGGAGTCAGAGGTCATGGGTTCGACTCCCGGCTCTGCCACTTGTCAGCTGTGTCACTGTGGGCAAGTCACTTAACTTCACTGTGCCTCAGTTGCCTCATCTGTAAAATGGGGATTAACTGTGAGCCTCGCGTGGGACAACCTGATGACCCTGTATCCCCCCAGCACTTAGAACAGTGCTCGGCACATAGTAAGCGCTTAACAAATACCAACATTATTATTATTCTATCCCGACTTGATTACTGTATCAGCCTCCCTGTTGACCTCTCCGCCTTCTGACTCTCCCCACTCCAGTCCATATTTCTTTCCCCTGCCTGGATCATTTTTCTACAATACTGTTCAGTCCATGTTTCGCCATAACTCGAGAATCCCCAGTAGTTACCCACCCACTTCCATATCAAACAGAAACTCCTTACCGTCGGCTTGAAAGCACTCAACCGCTTTGCTCTCTCCTCACACACTTTGCTCTCTCCTCACACCAGCCCACACACTTTGCTCCAGTAAGGCCAACCTACTCACTGTACCTCAGTCTCATCTGTCTCGCTGACAACCTCTTACCCACATCCTGCCTCTGGCCTGGAATGCCCACCCTCTTCACATCCGACAGTCGATCACACTTCCCACCCTCAAAACCTTATTAAAAACATACCTCCTCCAAGAGAACTTCTCTGGCTAGAGCCTCCATTTCCTCTTCTCCCACTCTCTTCTGCACTGCTCTTCTAATTGGATTTGCTGCTTTCTCCCTCTGCCCCACAACAATTATGTTCATATCCATTTTCCACTTATTTCTATTAATGTCTGTCAACCTTTCTAAATTGTAAGTTCGTTGCAGGCAAGGAATGCGTCTACCAACTCCATTATATTGGACTCTTCCAATGGGAAACGGGGTGGACTAGTGGGTAGAGTGTAGGCCTAGGAATCCAAAGGACCTGGTTCTAAACCCAGCTCCACCAGTTATCTGTTGTGTGACCTTGGGAAAGTCAATTAACTTCTCTGGGCCTCAATTCCCTCATTTGTAAAATGGGGATTGAGACTTGATCCCCATATGGAACATGGACTGGGTCCAACCTGATTAGTGTGTATCTACCCCAGTACTGAGTACAGTGCCTGGCATATAGTAAAAGCTTAACAGATACCACTTTTTAAAAAGTGCTCACTACAGTGTTCTGCACACAATAAGCACTCAATAAATGCAATTGACTGATTGATTAATCCAAGATCCTGTCCTTCTCTCAACATCATGAGCCTCAGTTCCACCATCAGAGATTTTCAGCATTCCAGCGTGTATCATCCTATGCTCTTCCATGTGGTAGAGAATTCCCACAGATTCAATTTAAGGGTTTTTTTATGACACTTGTTAAGTGTTTACTATGTGCCAGTCCCTGTACTAAACGCTGGGGTCAATACAAGCTAATCAGGTTGGACTCAGTTCATGTCCCATGAGGAGCTGACAGTCTTAATCCCCATTTACAGAGAGGTAAATGGAAGCCCAGATTAAGTGAAATGACTTGCCCAAGGTCACACAGCAGACAAATGGCGGAGCCAGAATTAGAACCCAGGTCCTTCTGACTCCCAGGCCTGTACTCTAGCCACTAGGCCGTGCTGCTTCTCATCTGGCTAAATCTTTTTGCCTCTGGAGACGGTGGGCAGAAAAAATGGCATGTAAAGGAAAGAGGTCTAACTCTCAAGCCTTGCTATAAGAAATCCTTTAAAGTTGGCCAAGTTGAGTCCCATTTTCTAGCCCAAAAGACAGTGCTCTTTTGTGACTGGAACTAATGGAAGCACTGGATTCATTGACTGCAAGGAAGAATAATGAGAAGTGGCCTCTCCGAGACATTTATTCATTCATTCATTTATTATTCAATCGTATTTATTAAGCACTTACTGGGTGCAGAGCACTGTACGGAGCACTTGGAAAGTACTATTCATTCAATAGTATTTATTAAGTGCTTATAGTATGCAGAGCACTGTACTAAGCAGTTGGGAAAGTACAATAAAACAATTAACAGCGAGTATCTTTGCCTGCAGCAAGCTCACGGTCTAGCAGAGGGAGACAGACATCAATACCAATAAACAGACATCAAAACAAATAAATAAAATATATATACATACAATGTGTGGGGCTGTGTGTGTGTGTTGTGTGGGGGGGGGGTGCGTAGAGCAAAAGGAGCAAGTCAGGGCGACCCAGAAAGAGTAGGAGATGTGGGAAAGTGGGGACATGTTTTTTTAAGGTCCTGTACCAGAGATTTAAGGGTCAAGACCATATTATCGACATTCCATGGGCCCTCCTAGGGTTGGCCTAGTAAATTCTGGGACCTAGAAATTGTGGGGCTTGCCCCACCCTGACCTCCACCCTCCTCTAATTTTACTCTGAGCCCAGGCTTGGGAGTCAGAGGTCATGGGTTCTAATCCCAGCTCTGCCACTTGTCAGTTAGGTTACTTTTGGCAAATCACTTAAGTTCTGTGTGTTTTAGTTACCTCATCTGTAAAATGGGGATCAGGACTGTGAGCCCCAAGTGGGACAACCTGATAACCTTGTATCTAACCCAGCGCTTAGAACAGTGTTTGGCACATAGTAAGCGCAGACAGAAATAGTAAGAGAAGCACTGATAGGACAGGCAAAACTTCTCCTTGAACAATTTACAACAATAATATAGGCAGGGAACATGCCTTTTAATTCTTTTGTATTGTCCTCTCCCTACCACTCAGTACAGCGCTCTGCATGGAGTAAATGCTCAATAAATACAACTTATCTAAGATCTTCAGTTTAAGTCAGTCTCGACCTAGCTCACTTGGAGAGAACTCATTCTTCACTATCTGGTGAGGAGAAGACTGGGAGCAGTGGGAGAGGAGCAGAGATAATTGGCTCTAGTGCTTAGAATAGTGCTTGGCACATAGTAAGCGCTTAACAAATACCATCATTATTATTATCTTCCCTCCCAAACCCGGTCCTCTCCCAGACTTCTCTATCACCGTGGATGGCACGACCATCCTTCCCATCTCTCGGGCCCGCGATCTCGGTGTCATCCTTGACTCGTCTCTCTCGTTCACCCCACACATCCTATCTGTCACTGAGACCTACCGGTTTCACCTATACAATATCGCCAAGATCCGCCCTTTCCTCTACACCCAACGGCTACCTTACTGCTACAGGCTCTCATTATATCCCGGCTAGACTACTGTGTCAGCCTTCTCTCTGACCTCCCTTCCTCCTCTCTTGCCCCGCTCCAGTCTATTCTTCACTCCGCTGCCCGGATCATCTTCCTGCAGAAACGATCTGGGCATGTCACTCCCCTTCTTAAACAACTCCAGTGGTTGCCTATCAACCTCCGCTCCAAACAAAAACTCCTCACTCTAGGCTTCAAGGCTCTACATCACCTTGCCCCTTCCTACCTCTCCTCCCTTCTGTCTTTCTACCGCCCACCCCGCACGCTCCGCTCCTCCGCCGCCCACCTCCTCACCGTCCCTCGGTCTCGCCTATCCCGCCATAGACCCCCGAGCCACGTCCTCCCGCGGTCCTGGAACGCCCTCCCTCCTCACGTCCGCCAAACTGATTCTCTTCCCCTCTTCAAAACCCTACTTAAAACTCACCTCCTCCAAGAGGCCTTCCCAGACTGAGCTCCTCTTCTCCCTCTACTCCCTCTGCCACCCCCCTTTACCTCTCCGCAGCTTAACCCTCTTTTTCCCCTTTTCCCTCTGCTCCTCCACCTCTCCCTTCCCATCCCCACAGCACTGTACTCGTCCGCTCAACTGTATATATTTCCATTACCCTATTTATTTTGTTAATGAATTGTACATCGCCGTAATTCTATTTAGTTGCCATTGTTTTTACGAGATGTTCTTCCCCTCGACTCTATTTATTGCCATTGTTCTTGTCTGTCCGTCTCCCCCGATTAGACTGTAAGCCCGTCAAATGGCAGGGACTGTCTCTATCTGTTAACGACTTGTTCATCCCAAGCGCTTAGTACAGTGCTCTGCGCATAGTAAGCGCTCAATAAATACTATTGAATGAATTGAATGAATGAATATTACGATTACCTTTGCCGCTGAGAGACATATCACAGAGCACTGCTGGGCCTTGGCCCAGGTTGTGTAAACCAGGGCCTAGAGTTGGAGCAGAGGAGGATGGATTCAAACCTGAACTGGAGAAAGGACTAATGAAAGAACTGAATGCCCTTAAAAGCTTCTTATTCTTGCAGAAGACTTCATAGGTGCTTCACCAAAGTAGAGAGAAAGGAAGAGCAGGTCGATGGTTAAGAAGCAAACTGGGATGGAAAAATTTCAACATTTCCTGCACAATCATTCCTTGAAAATGAATCAGCAAATATGAGGCCATATTTAATGGAAAATAAGTCAGAGAAAATAAGTCAGAGAAAATAGGTCATTTGAGAGAGGGGGCAATATTACTGAGACCGATCTGACTATTAACATTTGCTGGACTATCTTGGAGTAAAAATCCTAAGAGCAAAGGTTCAAAGGTCATGAAAATGTATCCTATTCACAATTACCTGAAATGCTAAAGGCCCATAGTTGGGAAATATTCTTTTATGGATTTTTTTTCAGCAAAATAATACCTGAGATCCAACATATTTGTGCCAAAGTCCTCCTAAAGTTTCAAATTTCCCAATAATGCTGATCCAACACCTAGTCTTAGCACTTATTCCTATCCACAGCACTTATGCAAATATATATTATTCATTCATTCAATAGTATTTATTGAGCGCTTACTATGTGCAGAGCACTATACTAAGCCCTTGGAATGTACAAATCGGCAACAGATAGAGACAGTCCCTGCCCTTTGACGGGCTTACAGTCTAATCGGGGGACACAGGCAGACAAGAACAATGGCAATAAATAGAGTCAAGGGGAAGAACATCTCATACAAACAATGGCAAATAAATAGAATCAGGGTGATGTACATCTCATTAAACAAAATAAACAAAATAAATAGGATGATGAAGATATATACAGTTGAGCGGACGAGTACAGTGCTGAGGAGGTGGGATGGGAGAAGGGGAGGAGAGGGAAAGGGAGGAGAAGAGGGTTTAGCTGAGGAGAGGTGAAGGGGGAGGGTAGAGGGAGCAGAGGGAAAAAGGGGGGAGCTCAGTCTGGGAAGGCCTCTTGGAGGAGGTGAGCTTTAAGTAGGGATTTGAAGAGGGGAAGAGAATTAGAGTGACGGAGGTGAGGAGGGAAGGCATTCCAGGACCGCGGGAGGATGTGGCCCGGGGGTCGACGGCGGGATAGGCGAGACCGAGGGATGGTGAGGAGGTGGGCGGCGGGGGAGCGGAGCGTGCGGGGTGGGCGGTAGAAAGAGAGAAGGGAGGAGAGGTAGGAAGGGGTAAGGGGATGGAGAGCCTTGAAGCCTAGAGTGAGGAGTTTTTGTTTGGAGCGGAGGTCAATAGGCAACCACTGGAGTTGTTTAAGAAGGGGAGTGACATGCCCAGATCGTTTCTGCAGGAAGATGAGCCGGGCAGCGGAGTGAAGAATAGACCGGAGCGGGGCGAGAGAGGAGGAAGGGAGGTCAGAGAGAAGGCTGACACAGTAGTCTAGCTGGGATATAACGAGAGCCCGTAGCAGTAAGGTAGCTGTTTGGGTAGAGAGGAAAGGGCGGATTTTGGCGATATTGTAAAGGTGAGACCGGCAGGTCTCGGTAATGGATCGGATGTGTGGGGTGAACTAGAGAGATGAGTCAAAGATGACACCGAGGTTGCGGACCTGAGAGACGGGAGGGATGGTCGTACCTTTCACTGTAATAGGGAAGTCTGGGAGAGGACTGGGCTTGGGAGGGAAGATGAGGAGCTCAGTCTTGTTCATGTTGAGTTTTAGGTGGTGGGCAGACATCCAGGTGGAAATGACCTGGAGGCAGGAGGAGATGCGAGCCTGAAGGGAGGGGGAGAGGAGGACAGGGGCAGAGATGTAGATCTGCGTGTCATCTGCGTAGAGATGGTAGTTGAAGCCGTGAGAGCGAATGAGTTCACCAAGGGAGTGAGTGTAAATGGAGAACAGAAAAGCGCCAAGAACGGACCCTTGAGGAACTCCAGCAGTTAAAGGATGGGAGGGGGAGGAGGAGCCTGCGAAGGAGACCAAGAATGACCGGCCAGAGAGATAAGAGGAGAACTGGGAGAGGACAGAGTCCATGAAGCCAAGGTGAGATAAGGTGTGGAGGAGGAGGGGATGGTCGACAGTATCAAAGGCAGCTGAGCTAATTATATATTAGTATATAGTATTATGTTATATATTATTTGAATATTAGATTCTTTATTCAGCTATTTCATCCTGATATATTTGATGCACTAAAACCCTTGTTCTCCCTTTTTCTCCCACTATTTGTAAATCAGTTTTGGCTGTTGTTCTCCCCCATTAGATTGTAAACTATTTGAGATTAGGGAATGTTTCACACTCTTCCAAGTACAATACTCCACAGTTGGCAGGCTGGTTTTCAATAAAAAACATTGATTGTTGCATTCATATGTCCGATTTTGATTTTAGGAACTTTCTAAGCTTATAAATATATGCCTGCTAGAATCCAAAGGGCAAAAGGCATGCCAGTAAGTTTTGATCATAATACAAATTGAAATAAGAAGCAGCGTGGCTCAGTGGCAAGAGCCAGGGCTTGGGAGTCATAGGTAGTGGGTTCTAATCCCAGCTCCACCGTTTGTCAGCTGAGTGACCTTGGGCAAGTCACTTCACTTCTCTGGACCTCAGTTCCCTCATCTGTAAAATGGGGATGGAGACTGGAAGGCCTATGTGGGGCAACCTCATTACCATGTATCTACCCCAGCGCTTAGAACAGTGCTTGGCACATAGTAAGCACTAAACAAATACCAAAGTTATTATTATTATTATGAAATAAGGAACATGAAGAGAAAAAAAGAGGAAGAAGGCTAATATTACATGAAGAGTCAGAAATGAAAAATCAATATGTGCAATTTCTGTTATAACTGTTCAACCTTCTGCTACGCTTAAAGCCCTGAAAACTCTGAAGGCAGTTCCTATGACCATATCTGCCTGACATCACATAACTGATTGTGACTTTAATCTTTCTCTTAACATAGATGAGAAATCAATTTTTCTAACATAAATTCTAATCCCGGTTCTGCCACTTGTCTGCTGTGTGATCTTGGGCAAGCCACTTGACTTCTCTGTGCCTCAGTAACCTCATCAGTAAAATGGGGATGAAAACTGTGAGCCCCAAGTGGGACAACCTGATGACCTTGTATCTTCCCCAGCACTTAGAAAAGTGCTTGGCACAAAGTAGGTGCATAACAAATACCATAATTATTATTATTGTTGTTGTCATTAACCAAGAATAGGAAGACAAACCTGAGGAATTCACCTTTGGGGCAGTTAGCAAATATAACACCAGCCTTTTCCCTTGGTTGCTTTGCTGGAAGTTCTCACAACTTTCACCCTCCAGCCCTCAACTTCCATGCAGAATTGGCATGGGAGAGGGAATGGTGTCATGGAGTTTGGGATGGTGGGAGGAGCAGAACAGAGCAGAAATACAGGCAGTTAAGGCCAAATGCAGCCAGAGGGGTGGCATGCCAGGCAGTTTGCCCTGACTTGCTCCCATCTGGCATTCATGCCCACCCCTGGCTGGGAGATTTTCATGCTTATGAACATGAAATGTGATTTGTTACATCTTAACCATGATGGCATCATTAAAATCATGCCAAGAAGGACACCCTGGGAAAGTAGTTCATAATTTAGCATTTCCAGTTCACATGGGATTGAGAGTCTTCAGTGCTCAAATTCCCCTTTCTGGGTCACACCTGGAGGGTTTCCAGTAATCTACCAATCTCAGCTTTGGGAGGGAGAGTCAAGCAGAGGCATAACCATTCCATTCCTAGCTTGGCCAGTGGCTAGTGAATGGATGGCAATCTCCTACAAGTCAAAATTTGCCCGTGCTGGTCAGCAGTGACACAGGAGAGAGTCAGGGATGGAGATTCAGGTTTACTGCATGGAAAAAGGTGACGATACACCATTTCTATATTTTTTACCATGTTAACTATGAATCTACTACCAGAACGATTGCAGATGGAGGTGGGGCGTTCTGGGAGAGATATGTCTATGGAGTCACTACGTGTCAGAGATGACAAGACAGCATAGCACAAGACAAGTGCTCAAATTATGTCTATGGTTACTGGGACCCTGCCTCAGAACCGGAGGCTCAGGACCAGGGAAGCAGAGCCTTAGGACGGGAGAGCAGAGTTTCAGGATCGGGGAGCCCAACCTCAGGATCTGGGAGGTAAACCTCCCTGAAAAGCATGGTGGCCTAATGGAAAGAGGCCACGGGCCTAGCAATCAGAGGACCTGGGTTCTAATCCCTGCTGCAACACTTGCCTATTGTGCCCCTTGGGCAATTCATTTAACCTCTCTGAATCTCAATTACCCTATCTGTAAAATGGGACAAAGACTATGAGCCCTATGTGGGACAGGGACTGTCACCAACTCTACTTCTGTAGAGAAGCAGCGTGGCTCAGTGGAAAGAGCACGGGCTTTGGAGTCAGAGTTCATGGGTTCGAATCCCAGCTCGGCCACTTGTCAGCTGTGTGACTTTGGGCAAGTCAC
Source organism: Ornithorhynchus anatinus (assembly GCF_004115215.2). NCBI lineage: Eukaryota > Metazoa > Chordata > Mammalia > Monotremata > Ornithorhynchidae > Ornithorhynchus > Ornithorhynchus anatinus. The sequence goes on from NC_041731.1 coordinate 92,436,859, forward strand.
TTAACTTCTCTGTGCCTCAGTTACCTCATCTGTAAAATGGGGATTAAGACTGTGAGCCCCACGTGGGACTACCTGACTCCCCTGTGACTACCCCAGCGCTTAGAACAGTGCTCAGCACATAATAAGCGCTTAACAAATACCAACATTATTGAGAAGCAGCGTGGTGCAGTGGAAAGAGCACGGGCTTTGGAGTCAGGGCTCATGAGTTCGAATCCCAGCTCTGCCACTTGTCAGCTGTGTGACTGTGAGCAAGTCACTTAACTTCTCTGTGCCTCAGTTCCCTCATCTGTAAAATGGGGATTAAGATTGTGAGCCCCATGTGGGACAACCTGATTCCCCTCTGTTTACCCCAGTGCTTAGAACAGTGCTCTGCACATAGTAAGCGCTTAACAAATACCAACATTATTACCACCCTGATTATCTTGTTTCTACCTCAGCACTTTTTACAGCGCCTAGCACATAATAAGCACTTGACAAATGCCATTAAAATAAATTCTTAGGACCACTGAAGGAGAGCCTCAGGATAGAGGGACAGGGACTCTTAGGACCAAGGGAACAAGACTTCAGGAACATGGGAGCAGAGTGTCTGGTTCTAGAGGGAAGAGCTTCGGGACCTGGAGGGGGACAGAGCCTCAGGACTGGGGTGAGGGAAGAACCTCAGAACCGGGGGACAGAACCTCAGAACCTCAGGACCGGAGGAGCAGAATCTCCAGATCTTGGGGGCAGAGCCTCAGGCCCAGAGGGACAAAGTCTCAGGACTGGTGTGGGAGAAGAGCCTTAGGACTGGGGGTTAGAGTATCAGAGCCTCAGAACTGGAGGAGCAGAAACTCAGAACCTAGGGGAGTAGAGCCCCCAGATCTTGGGGAGCAGAGCTTCCAGATCTGCGGGAGGTGGGGGCAGATCCTCAGGACTAGGATGAGTAAAGAGCCTCAGGACCAGGGGTCAGATTCTCAAGGTTTCAGGATGGGGGAGTAGAGTCTCCACACCTGAGGGGCAGAGCCTCAGGACTGGTGTGGGGGAAGAGCCTCAGAAGCGGGGAACAGAGCCTCAGGACTGGAGGAGCAGAAACTCAGGACCCAGGGGAGCAGAGACTCCAGATATAGGGGGGCAGAGCCTCAGTCCCAGAGGGCCAGAGCCTCAGGACTGGGGTTGGGGGAGAGCCTCAGAACGAGGGGAACAGAGCTTCAGAGCTTCAGGACCAGGGGAGCAGAGTCTCCACACCTGAGGGGCAGAGCCTCAGAACTGGAGTGGTGGATGAGCCTCAGAAGCGAGGGAACAGAGCCTCAGGTCTGGAGGAGCGGAAACTCAGGATCCGGGAGAGCAAAGCCCCCAGATCTAGCTGGGCAGAGCCTCAGGCCCAGAGGGACAGAGCCTCAGGACCGGGGAGGGGGAAGAGCCTCAGGACTGGAGAGACAGGACCTCAGGAGCAGGGAAGCAGATCCTCAGGACTAGAGTTGGGGCAAAGCCTCAGAATCTGATGGGCAGAGCCCAGGACCTTCGCCAGAGCCAAAGCCACTTTGAGAAGGGGCACCCTGACACTTCTCCTGCTACAAATGGAGGCTGAGAATACCACTTACTAAAAGTTAATTTTCTTTCCTTCTTGCTCATAAACCACGACTCTTCCATCAGAACAGGTGACACATCTATTGATTTTCCCTTAAACTTGTCATCTTACCAAATGAAATTCAGGACTAGGTTTTTGACAAAGGCAACGTATTATAACAAAGCGGCGCCACTCGTAGTTGTAGTAAGGGCGGCCCGGGCCCAAAGTGGGCAAATGGGCACCTCTCTAAGGTGTGGATCTCCTCTCAGAAGGCTTGAGAGTGTGAGCCCTATTTGGAACAGGGACTGTGCCCAACCTGATCAACTTGGATCTACCCCAGTGCTTTAGAACATTGCTTGGCACATAGTAAACAAGGGGAGCTTGATGAATGGAAGCTTTGTTTCAACCAAATCATTTGTATTTATCCAGTGTTTACTGTGTTCAGAGCTTAGACTAAGCACTTGGGAGAGTACCATATAACAGAATTGGTAAACTTGTTCCCTGCCCACAATGAGCTGGCTTCCATTCTGAAACATCTCCAAGGTTCCTCACTGGCCAAAAATCCCTATTGGCACCCTAACTGGGGTAAACCACGTCAGTCAGAATTCTGGAATGGATCCCAGGGCTAAGCCCTGCAAGGTTCAGGCACAAATTAGAACAGCTCATTACAACTAGGTTAGTGACCGCTGATGGCCGACTGGGAAAGAGAAGCAAAATGGGGAGAACAGACAGTATGGCGCTGCAGAAGGAGAAAAAACAGCCCTCCAAACCATTCTCCTTTCATTCGGAAAACATTAGAGGGACGATTAGTGATGGCAGAAGAGTAGCTGGCTCGAAAGGGGGCTAAATTGATGTGACAGAATTGGTCATTTCAAATTCCAGTCCTTCAGAGTCTCAGTAGATGCAGTAACCATTTACTTTTACCTAGTGGACTGAGCATTAATGATAATTATTATTACTACTATTATTATGGTATTTTTTAAGCGGTTACTGTGTGTCAAACACTGTTCTAAGCACTGAGGTAGATCCAAGTTAATCAGGTTGGGTACAGTCTCTGTTCCACGTGGGGCTCACACTCTTCATCTCCATTTTACAAGTGAGGTAACTGAGATGCAGAGACGTGAAGTGGCTTGTCCAAAGTCACACAGCAGACAAGTGGCGGTGCCGAGAAGAGAACCCAGGCCCTTCTGACTCCCAGACCCGTGCTCTAGTCACTAAGCCACAGTGCTCCTGGTCCCCAGGGGCTCACGGCATTAGAATAAGGATGGGAGAGAAGGCAAAGGACACATAAGGATAAGTGAAACTATTAAAATCCCAAAGGCAAAGTAAAGACAATGACAAAGTCAAGGGGAAAAATAAATACCAGAGGAACTTCACAACACTGTAGCTGAAAGAGCAGTTTCCTAGCCCTCATCACCCAGGAAAAGCTGTGCAGAGTCTAACAACTCAAGTGCTTAGTGCAGTGCTTTGCACACAGTAAGAGCTCAACGAATAAGATTAGCAGAGTGGCTCAGTGGAAAGAGCCTGGGCTTTGGAATCAGAGGTCATGGGTTCGACTCCCAGCTCTGCCACTTGTCAGCTGTGTGACTGTGGGCAAGTGACTTCAATTCTCTGTGCCTCAGTTACCTCATCTGTATAATGGGGATTAACTGTGAGCCTCATGTGGGACAACCTGATTACCCTATATCTTCCCCAGAGCTTAGAACAGTGCTCTGCACATAGTAAGTGCTTAATAAATACCAACATTATTATTAATAATAACACAGCAGCCATACACACAGCAGCCCAACCTTTGCATTGGAAAGGCATGGGGAACTAGTACAGCCTAGTGGTAAAATAATAATGATACTAATGATGGTATTTTTTAAGCTCTTACTATGTGCCCAGCACTATACCAAATGCTGGAGTAGATGCAAGATAATCAGTTGGACACAGCCACTGACATAGGGCTCATAATCTCAATACCCATTTTAAGATGAGGTAAATGAGGAACAGAGAAGTGAAGTGACTTGCCTAAGGTCACACAGCAGACAAGTGGCAGAGATAGGATTAGAACCCAGGTCCTCTGACTCCCAGACCTGTGCTCTCTCTACTAAGCCATGTGGACTGTAGTCAAGAGACCTGAGTTCTCAACCCTACCAATAAGACGGGGGGTGGAGGGGAATTTTCGGGAAAATGAGGATAGTAGGAGTCCCACTTCCTAGAGCTAACAAGACTGAAAGCTGCCATTTTGTTATGTTTATTCTGCCCTGACTGGAAACTCTCAGGTCTTAGCGGAGATGTGAAATGAATGAGACAAGAAATCTGGCCGAAACAACTGTGGGAGCCACTGTCTCTTTTGCTCCCATGGAGGAGGCCCTGATGATGCCGCCTCCCCAACTTGGCAAGTCGCTTAACATCTTCGTCAATCAATAGATCGATCGATTGTATTCACTGAGCACTTATTTTGTGCAGAGCACTGTACTAAGAGCTTGGGAGAGTACCAGATAACAATATAACAGAGTTGGTAGATGATTCCCTGCTGGGTTTCTTCTCGGTTTAGTGGGAAGAGCACGGGTTTGGCAGTTGGATTATGTGGGTTCTAATCTCAGCTCTGCCACTTGTCTGTTGTGTGACCTGGGGCAAGTCACTTAACTTCTCTGTGGCTCTGTTACCTCAACTTTAAAATGGGAATTAAGACTGTGAGCCCTTTGTGGGACAAGCCGATTACCTTGTGGCTACACTAGCACTTAGGACAGTGCTTGGCACATATTAAGTGCTTAACAAACACCATAATCATTATCATTATCATTATTATCCTCTTCTCCCACTCCCTCTGCATCACCTCAACCTGCTTCCTCTGCTCTTCCCCCCTCCAAGCCCCACAGCACTTAGGTACATTTATTATTATTTATTATTTATAGTATTTATTGAGCGCTTACTATGTGCAGAGCACTGTACTAAGCGCTTGGAATGAACAAGTCGGCAACAGATAGAGACAGTCCCTGCCGTTTGACAGGCTTACAGTCTAATCGGGGGAGACGGACAGACAAGAACAATGGCAATAAATAGAGTCAAGGGGAAGAACATCTCGTAAAAACAATGGCAACTAAATAGAATCAATTTATTTTTTGATATTAATGTCTCTCCCCTCCTCTAGTCTGGAAGCTCATTGTGGGAAGGGAATGTGTCCGTTTATTGGTGCATTGTACTCTCCCAAGTGCTTAGTACAGTTCTCTGCACACAGTAAGTGCTCAGTAAATACAATTGGATGAAGTAATGAATTAATTAATTCAACAAGGACAACTCCAGGAGACTCTCATTCACAGCTCCACCGAGTGGTTTAGGATTTTGATTGGCCTGGCTCATGCTTGCCCAAGGCGTAATCCCCAAGGACCAGTCCAAGACCGACTCTCACCTCCATCCTGTCCCTGGTCATCCCCCGTTCCTGAAGTTCAGCCTGATGCCATCTACACCACCTTCTACTCATCGCTCTATTTTGACACAGCTCTGGTAAATGCTGCATTTGTGGAACAAGTGGTTCAGCTCCCAGACAGCCTTCCTGTTCCTGTGCCCGAAAGAAGTTGTCCCACTGACCATCCTCTTTCCCTCCCCTTCCAAGAATTTAGTCCCAGCGAAACAACTCATCCCCTTTGGCTTATAGCTGGTGTTCGCCTTGGTGGGTCTTCCTTTTTCTCACCTTGAACCAGACCTTCAGTCAGAAACTTGGCAGTGCTGAGCATTCCTGGATCTTTCTCTGGACTGAACCTGACCTGCAACATGGATGCACAGACAAACACCTATTTCCTTATCTGGCTCCCTGCTTCATTTGGGGCTGGCTTCCTCTGCCTAAATAAGGAGAAATCATCATAAAATAATAAAAATAATAACCAATAAAATAGTAGCATCTGTTAAGAATTTACCATGTGTCCAGTAGTGTAAAGAATCAGGTCAGACAGAGTCTCTGTCCCACATGGGGCTCACAGCCCAAGTAGGATGGAGAAAAGGTAATAATAATAATTGTGGTATTTGTTAAGCCCTTACTATGTGCCAGGGACTCTATTAAGCACTAGGGTGGATACAAGCAAATCAGATTGGACACAGTCGCCGTCCCACATGGTGTCAATCCCCATTTTACAATGAGGTAACTGAGGTATGGAGAAGTGAAGTGAGTTGCCCAAGGTCACAGAGCAGACAAGTGGCAGAGCTGGGATCAGAACCCATGACGGTCTGGGTATTGAATCCCCATTTTACAGATAAAGAAACTGAGGCCAGAGAAGTTAAGTGACTTACCCAAAGCAAGAGGCAGAGTATATATAAATATATACTCTACTTATTAATATTGATGCCTGTTTACTTGTTTTGATGTCTGTCTCCTCGCCTCTAGACTGTAGGCCCATTGTGGACAGGGATAGTCTCTCTTGATTGCTGTATTGTACTTTCTAAGTGCTTACTATAGTGCTCTGCACACAATAAGTGCTCAATAAAAATGACTGAATGAATGAATGACTGAATGAATGAATGAATGAATGAATGAATGAATGAATGAATGAATGAACCCAGGTTCTCTGACTCCCAGGCCTTTGCTCTTTCCACTAGGCAGTGTTATTTTTCCAACACCTGCTTCCCCAGCACCTGGTGAGGATAGATTTCACTGAAACTTCTGAGTCATTTTTACTGGGGCCATAGTTCCATTTTTCAAGTTTTATAGGACACACCATCACCCGTGGCATCCAAAGTGACCCAGTCCCACCACCTTTTATCTGAAATTTCAATATTGAAAAGAGATGATAAAATGGTTTCACAAATATGATGTGCTCAAAAAGGCTTAAGGAGGGCTCAGGTTTGGGGTATTTCTGAGAGACGGGGCACAAGAAGACATAACCTGTCCAACCGCACACTTTCCCCTCAGTACACACTCACACAAACACACACACAGTCCGCACACACTCACTTATGAATCCTCCTGAATTTCACTCTTCTTGAGAACCTCACCCCAATTCTGCCCTAGACTGGAGTTAAAGATAAAAATATTTGGAAGCATCAGCTGAGCAGTTAGAGAGGCAGTGAAGCCCAGTGTGACCTTGGCCCAGTCAAAATCTCCATGAGCCTCAGTTTCCTCATCTGTAAAATGGGGAAAACACATCTACTCTCTCTGTCTCTTAAACTGTAAGTCCCATGTGGGGAAGAGATTGTGTCCCATCTAAATAAATCTAAATCTAAATAAATGTGTCCCATTATCTAGTTTTGCCTAGAGTCAGCGCTTTAAATAAATGCCACTATTATTAAAGAAAAGTCTATCTCCTAGCCTAAGGAACTAGTCCAAACCTGAGACACAGTACCATAGAAGGAGCATGACCTAGTGGATAGAGCATGGGCCTGGGAGTCAGAAGGACCTGGGTTCTAATTCCTGCTCTGTCACCTGTCCGTTGTGTGACCTTGGGTGAGTCACTTCACTTCTCTGGGCTTCAGTTCCCTCATCTGTAAAATGGGGATTACGAATATGAGCCCCATGTAGGGCACGGACTGTGTCCAACCTGATTAGCTTGCATCTACCCCAGAGCTTAGAGCAGTGTTTGGCATGTAGTACGAGCTTAACAAATACCACCATCATCATCACTGGGCTCTCATGTCCTGGACAATCATTTAATTCTCCCCACAGAATGGGTCACTAGTTAAAGGTGCTTTAAGGGAAGTCCACCTGCTTTCTAAATAAAGTTCTAGGTGGTTCAGCTCCTAAATCTTCTATATATTTGGGTTTTCTATTTATAAACCTTCATCTTGGCGCTTTGGCCCTTGAGAAGAAATAACTGTGCTGTATACATATGTACAAATTATATGTTGGAAATCATATGTTTATAGTAATGCCTGTCTCCCCATTAGGACTGGAGTCTCACTGTGGGCAAGGAACATGTCCATCAACTCCGTTGTCTTGTAATATCGCAAGCACTTAGTACAGTGCTCTGCATACAGTAAGTGCTCAATAAATATGACTGAATGAAGCTTTTAATAAATGCCTTTGATGATGATGATGATGATGATGCAGGTTTTTCTTGAATACAAGGTAATTAGAAGTACTTCATTATTCCAGCAGTTTTAGGGGTGGGACGAGTTCATCTTCATAGGGTATTGAGGGCCTGCAACTGAAAAGACAGTGGCATTTCAGGGAAGAAGCAAGTTCCCGAGACATGATTGGAGGATGAAGAGGAGTGCACCTAGCACCCAGTGACCTACTCTTTCATGCATAAGAAGATATTTGAAACAAGATTCAATCCCTAGAGAGGGAGAAAGGACCATCCCAAAGATGGTAAGATGAAGTATGAAGAGCAAACGGGAATAAATATAAGCAGACACAAGAGCAGAGAAGCAGATAGGGGTGGAGTAGTTAAGTTCCTTGAAGTTTCAAGTTGGGAGGTAATGCCAAGGACATAAAGTTTGATTTTGAGGAAGAAATACAGAAGCAAGAAAAAGTGTTTTATAAGGGGAGAAAGTGCAGTGGGTCTGGGGGAGGACAGGTTAGATTGAAGAAGACCAGATAGGAAGTGATGACAATCATCAAGCAAAAGTGGAACACAGCAGATTTTTCCAGGAGGGGTAAAAAGGCGAGGTTATTGTCTGAGGTACCATCAGAGAAACAGAATGAAAGGGCTGTCTAGCCAGAGTCTGATCATAGGTGGGAAAGAAATGTGAGGAGGAACGTGTCATTTGAAGAGGAGAGCCAGAAAATAATTGAACACCACTGCTCATACTTTAAAATTGAACAACACTGTTTAAAACCCTCAAATGGAGGACCCACTTTCACTCCCAAAGGTAGAGCTCTTTGCAGAAAACAGTGAAAATTCCTATGGTGAGGAAACCGGAGGGGGAAAAGATGTCTCTCAACTTGGCCCTGAAACACTAGCGGCATTATGAAGAGTCAGCTGTGGAGCCATGTTAAAATAAACATTTATCCCATGTTTTCAGTTACGAAGCGAAGGGATGAATGCAACTAAATGGAGGAAATCCAAACAAGTAGAAAATGATATGAAGCTAACCTGCTGTCAGAGGATGATGGATGATAAAAAATGCTGTCAGTTAAAGGCTTTTTATTTCCATCCTCAAGACTTCTTCTCCAGGGACTAAAATCACTTCACTGTTTATCTCCAGCCATTACACCAGGACATCTGCCATTCCTGGTTCTTCCAGAAGGCAGGAGTGGCATAAACTCAGTAGTGTAATGGTACCGAGAAGGTTGATATTTACCAGTGACTCACTGGTCCTGTTTTTTTTTGTTTTCATTATCCTTCAATCTGTAAACAGGGGGCCTTGCTAATCAAGGGAAGTAGTATGGGCCAATGGAAAGAGCCCAGGCCTGGCAGTCAGTAGGTCTGGGTTCTATTCCCTGCTCTGTCGGCTGGTTGACCTTGGGCAAGCTCTAAACTTCTCTGTGGTTCAGTTGCCTCATCTGTAAAATGGGAATTCAATAGCTGTTCTCCCTCTTAGACTGTTAGCCCCACATGGGACAGAAACTGTGTCTGACCTGATTGATTTGTATCTATCCTTGCACTTAGAATGGTGCTTGACACATACTAAGTGCTTAACAAACACCTATAAGATCGATCTTGGGATAAATTTAAAAATAGTCAAAAAAAGTTAATATGCTGACTCATATACTACATTTCACTCAGGAGATGAACCAAGATGAAGGATAGAAGAACATTCTGTTGTTCTAAAGGGTGAGTTCATTGTTTGGGGCTTCAGGTAGAGGGAGGGAGGGAAGCTCAGAGGAAGAATCCTCCTTCTCTGCATCCCACCTCTTGGAAAGTAGATAACACTGGATTTGCTATTAATCCTCTTTTTGCACTACATCAGGGACTGTATTTTTCGGGCTGCAGACATTGCAAGAATTGTCAATTTCTAGGTGTGAATTTGCTTTTGTAGTGGAGAGGGGAGATGAGGGGAGGAGCAAGACTAAAGTTTCCACAACAACGTTCATTGGAACTGGATCTGAGCAGGTTCTGACAAGATGCTTAGTGATGGCTGGGTCATAAAGCTCTTTAATGGAACCTTCCCCTTAGTCATATTGTCCTGTTTTAATCAATCAAGCAGCATGGTCCTGTGGAGAGTCAGAAGACTTGGGTTCAAACCCCAGCTCCACCACTTTGCTGTGTGACCTTGGCCAAGTCACTTAACTTCTCTGGGCCTCAGTTCCCTCATCTGTAAAAATGGAGATTCAGTATCTAATGTCCCTCCTAGTTAGGCTGTGAGCCCCATGTTGGACTTGATTATCTTGTATCTACCCCAGGGTTTAGTGTGGTGGTTGGCACATAGTAAGAGCTTAACAAATTCCACAATTACTAATACCACTCAATCAGTCACATTTATTGAGCACTTAATGTGTGCAGAGCCCTGTATTAAGTGCTTGGAAGAGTACACTATAACAGAGTTGGTAGACACATTCCCTGCCCACAACTTACAGTATATACGGAACTATATTATTGAGCTATATACTATATGTAATAAAAATAATACTTATTTGAATGATTTCCTTCAGCATGAAATTCCCCACCACCAGGTTTTGAGGAAGAAATAAAATATTACTGGGGTGCCACAAACTGGATATTGTAAAGAGTGATACGGTGTGTACCATGATAGGAAATGGGGGAGGATCAGAACGCTGTAATGCCAAAGAGAAGTTTCTTCTTTAAAGGGGATGTCCTTGGGAGCAAGAAGGCAGGAAGGGTCAGTAATGCTGAAGAAATGAGGTAAAATTAGGGAAGGGGAACGTCTCTTCAAATTGAGCCCCCTCCAGGATAGTAAGATGGGAAGGATACAGGAAGTCAGTTCACTGAGTGTCTGTTATATGCAGCGTTTGGAAGCATGCAATGGAATTAGGAGACCAGGTCTCAAGTGCTCTCTTACCTTCTCTTCTTTCTCTCCTCCTTTTGCTTTTCTCCCACTCCCCTTACTGCTAAATTCCCCATGCAATAGCCCTCCCTGTTGGAGAAGCAGCGTGGCTCAGTGGAAAGAGCACGGGCTTTGGAGTCAGGGCTCATGAGTTCGAATCCCAGCTCTGCCACTTGTCGTCTGTGTGACTGTGGGCAAGTCACTTCACTTCTCTGCGCCTCAGTTCCCTCATCTGTAAAATGGGGATTAAGACTGTGAGCCCCACGTGGGACAACCTGATTCCCCTATGTCTACCCCAGCGCTTAGAACAGTGCTCGGCACATAGTAAACGCTTAACAAATACCAACATTATTATTATTATTATTACAGTTGCAAGAATTATGCGCAATAGGGGCAATTATGTGAGTAATGCAATGTGTAATATATATGTGTGTGTGCACTTTATAGATTTTTTGTTCACACATATGTATATCTATCAATCAATCAATGGAATTTATTGAGCGTTTAATGAGTGTGGGGCATCTTGTTTCTAATTAGCAGAAAACCCAGAAAACTATCCTTGGGCTATGAAAAAACACAGAAATGGTTAAAGAGAGGCAAATTAATCTGCATTAATACCCACTGACACTATCAATGAATGAGTGGTATTTGTTGAGCACTTACAGTGTTCAGTACACTGTACTAAGTGCTTGGAAGAGTACAATATAATAGAGTTGGTAGACACATTTTCTGTCCACAAGGAGCCTACAGTCGAGCAGGGGGAGGTAGATATTAACATAAATAAATAAATTATGGCTATGTAATTACTATCTACTACTATCTGGCTCTAAGCCTGGGTGAGGGTCCTTGGAAAGTCTGATAAAGTCATTGAGGAAGCAAGATAGAATCTCTTAAGGTGTGTACCTCTAAATACTTTGATACTTTAGCCCCATAATAATAATAATCATGATGATGATGATGGTATTTGTCAAGTGCTTAATATGTGCCCAACACTGTTCTAAGCGCTGGGGTAGATACAAGGTAATTAGGTTGTCCCATGTTGGGCTCTCAGTCTTAATCCCCATTTTACCGACGAGGTAACAGGCACAGAGAAGTTAAGTGGCTTGCCCAAGGTCACAGAGCGGACAAGTGGTGGAGCTGGGATTAGAACCCATGACCTTCTGACTCCCAGGCCTGTGCTCTATCCACCAGGCCACGCTACTTTTCTTATAGTATATTCCCAACTACCTTATACAGTGCTCTGCATGCAATAAGTGCTCAAAAAATACCACTGATTGTTTGATTAACTACTTGACATGTCCAGGGGTCTAAGGGGTAAGAAAAGCATAGACAGATTTGAGAAATTTATCTTCTAATAGCTCTGTTACAACTGACAAGACTGTTAATTAGGAGGAAAACACCCTCTGAGCCATTTTAGAGAAACATTCAGGCCATGGATGATAACTCTCTTAGGGTAATTTGGGCCAAGATTAAGTCAGATATACAAAGAGAAGTTCCTCCCATGGGCAAGGATATAGGTGTTCAGGTTCCACATACGATTCATCATCAATCTCATTCTTTATTGGTAAGCAAAGCTTCCAGAGCCCCTCTGCCTTGGATGTTTAACAAGAACAATTAACCGTCTTGACTTCAGTGTGACAAAAATGTAATTTGCTGTAATTTGCTAATCAGTAAAGTATACAGCCAGCTCTTAATTACTCTTTCTGGGGAAAGAGTCCACATGAATAATAGAAACCCACAGAAAATTGAAGACTTCATTTTAACCATGAATTTCAACTTCTCCTTTTGGCCAGCGTTGCTGACAAGTAGCAAAATTGGCTGATCTGCCTTCTTTATGGTAGTTATTAAATGCTTACTACATATCAAGCACTGATCTAAGCACTGGGGTACTTACCGGTCAATTAAGTCTGACACGTTCCCTGTCCTAAATGAGACAAAAGGTCTAAGTAGGAAGGAAAACACTTATTGAATCCTCATTTTGCAGTTGAGGAAACTGAGGCACTGAGAATAATAATAATAATAATAATGGCATTTGTTAAGTGCTTACTATGTGACAGGAACCATACTGAGCACTGGGATGGATACAGCAAATAGAGTTGGACACGTCCCACATGGGGCTAACAGTCTCAATCCCCATTTTACAGGTGAGGTAACAGGCGCAGACAAGTGCAGTGGCTTGCCCAAGGTCATACGGCAGGTAAATGGCAGAGCTGGAAATAGAACCCATGACCTTCATACTCCTAGGTCTGTGCTCTATCCACTATGCCATGAGAAGTCAAGTGATTTGCCCAAAGTCATACAGCAAACAATTGGCAGAGATGGATTAGAACCATGATCTCTCCACTAGGCCATGCTGCTTCTCCTGTAGTGGTACCTATTAATGATACCTATTACTATTGGTATTACTAATGGTCCCTATTCTTCATCACCTGGTCAGTGGATAAACACCACAAAATGATATAGAGGCTGGCAGGTGGAAGGATAAGTAACAGAAAGGAAGCTGGAAAATCAGAAAAAAAAGTTTATCAGTCCCAGATGTACTGGATGTTGGCTGTTGAGGAGAAAGAATTTCGATGGAATGATTAAGAGACTTTACCTCCCATCACACTTGAATAATGGCAGTGCATTGAAATATTGATGCTTGATTCCTGAGTTCCAGATTATTCTCTAATAATTATAATAATAATGGCATTTATTAAGCGCTATGTGCCAGGCACTGTACTAAACATTGGGGTGGACACCAGCAAATTGAAAGCACAGTTCCTTTCCCACAGAAGGCTCACAGTCTTTTTCACCATTTTATAGATAAGGTAACTGAGGCCCAGAGAAGTGAAAGCGATTTACCTAAGGTCTCACAACAGACAAGCGGTGGAGCCGGGATTAGAACCCGTAGCCTTCGGACTCCCAGGCCGATGCTTTATCCACTTTGCCATGCTGCTTCTCTAGTTCTCAACCAAATTGTCTGGCTGGAAAACTTCACCAATAAGAAGCAAAAGGTATTTAATCTGTAAAGATGGCATAATTTCAATATCCCTTCCACAAGACTATACTTCCTTCTTTCTATTTTGGATAAATTTTATAGTTCAAAAATAAATCGACCAATAAGGTACAAATAACTGAGTACTATTGTTCATTCATTCATTCATTCAATGGTATTTATTGAGCGCTTACTATGTGCAGAGCACTGTACTAAGCGCTTGGGATGAACAAGTCGGCAACAGATAGAGACAGTCCCTGCCGTTTGACGGGCTTACAGTCTAATCGGGGGAGACGGACAGACGAAAACAATGGCAATAAACAGCGTCGAGGGGAAGAACATCTCGTAAAAACCGATGGCAACTAAATAGAATCGAGGCGATGTACAATTCATTAACAAAATAAATAGGGTAACGAAAATATATACAGTTGAGCGGACGAGTACAGTGCTGTGGGGATGGGAAGGGAGAGGTGGAGGAGCAGAGGGAAAGGGGGAAAATGAGGCTTTAGCTGCGGAGAGGTAAAGGGGGGATGGCAGAGAGAGTAGAGGGGGAAGAGGAGCTCAGTCTGGGAACGCCTCTTGGAGGAGGTGATTTTTAAGTAGGGTTTTGAAGAGGGAAAGAGAATCAGTTTGGCGGAGGTGAGGAGGGAGGGCGTTCCGGGACCACGGGAGGACGTGACCCAGGGGTCGACGGCGGGATAGGCGAGACCGAGGGATGGTGAGGAGGTGGGCGGCAGAGGAGCGGAGCGTGCGGGGTGGGCGGTAGAAAGAGAGAAGGGAGGAGAGGTAGGAAGGGGCAAGGTGATGGAGAGCCTTGAAGCCTAGAGTGAGGAGTTTTTGTTTGGAGCGGAGGTCGACAGGCAACCACTGGAGTAGTTTAAGAAGGGGAGTGACAGGCCCAGATCGTTTCTGCAGGAAGATGAGCCGGGCAGCGGAGTGAAGAATAGACCGGAGCGGGGCGAGAGAGGAGGAAGGGAGGTCAGAGAGAAGGCTGACACGGTAGTCTAGCCGGGATATAACGAGAGCCCGTAATAGTAAGGTAGCCGTTTGGGTGGAGAGGAAAGGGCGGATCTTGGCGATATCGTAGAGGTGAAACCGGCAGGTCTCGGTAACGGATAGGATGTGTGGGGTGAAGGAGAGGGACGAGTCAAGGATGACACTGAGATTGCGGGCCCGAGAGACGGGAAGGATGGTCGTGCCATCCACGGTGATAGAGAAGTCTGGGAGCGGACCGGGTTTGGGAGGGAAGATGAGGAGCTCAGTCTCAGTCATGTTGAGTTTTAGGTGGCGGGCCGACATCCAGGTGGAGACGTCCCGGAGGCGGGAGGAGATGTGAGCCTGAAGGGAGGGGGAGAGGACAGGGGCGGAGATGTAGATCTGCGTGTCATCTGCGTAGAGATGGTAGTCAAAGCCGTGAGAGCGGACGAGTTCACCGAGGGAGTGAGTGTAAATGGAGAACAGAAGAGGGCCAAGAACTGACCCTTGAGGAACTCCAACAGTTAAAGGATGGGAGGGGGAGGAGGCTCCAGTGAAGGAGACCGAGAATGATCGGCCAGAGAGGTAAGAGGAGAACCGGGAGAAGACGGAGTCCGTGAAGCCAAGGTGAGATAAGGTATGGAGGAGGAGGGGATGGTCGACAGTGTCAAAGGCAGCAGAGAGGTCGAGGAGGATCAGAATGGAGTAGGAGCCATTGGATTTGGCAAGAAGGAGGTCACGGGTGACCTTAGAGAGAGCAGTCTCGGTAGAGTGGAGGGGATGGAAGCCAGATCGGAGGGGGTCTAGGAGAGAATGGGAGTTAAGGAATTCTAGGCATCGATTGTAGACGACTCGTTCTAGGATTTTGGAAAGGAAGGGTAGTAGGGAGATAGGACGATAACTGGAGGGGGAAGTGGGGTCAAGAGCGAGTTTTTTTAGGATGGGGGAGACGTGGGCATGTTTGAAGGCAGAGGGGAAGGAGCCCTTGGAGATTGAGTGGTTAAAAATAGAAGTTAAGGAAGGGAGGAGGGCAGGGGCGATGGTTTTAAGAAGGTGAGAGGGAATGGGGTCCAAGGCGCAGGTGGAGGGGGTGGCACTTGCGAGGAGGGAGGAGATCTCCTCTGAGGATACTGCAGGGAAGGATGGGAAAGTAGCGGAGGGGGTTGGTGGGGGGGAGGGGAGAGGCAGAGGGGTGACTTTGGGGAGCTCAGACCTGATCGTGTTGATTTTCGTGAGGAAATAGGTGGCCAGATCATTGGGGGTGAGAGATGGGGGAGGGGGAGGAACAGGGGGCCTAAGGAGAGAGTTAAAAGTCCGGAACAATCGACGGGGGTGACGGGCATGGGTGTCGATGAGGGAGGAGAAGAAGCTTTGCCTGGTGGAGGAGAGGGCAGAGTTAAGGCAGGAAAGGATAAATTTGCAGTGTGTGAGGTCAGCTCGGTGCTTGGACTTTCGCCAGCAGCGCTCGGCAGCTCGAGCATAGGAGCGTAGGAGGCGGAGGGATCCGGAGGAGGTGATCCGGGGCTGTGGGTTAGTGGAGCGAGAGCGGCGGAGGGAAAGGGGGGCGAGAGAGTCGAGATGAGTAGAGAGGGTGGAGTTGAGAGCGGAGACCCGATCGTCAAGAGTGGGAAGAGAGGACAGGGCGGCGAGGTGAGGAGAGATGCTATTGGAAAGACGGATGGGATCGAGAGAGCGGAGGTCTCTGTGGGGCAGTAGCGAAGATTTGCAGGGGGAGGGAGTGTGAGAGATGAGGCAGGTGAGAAGGTTATGGTCAGAGAGAGAGATTTCAGAGTTGGTGAGGGAGGAGATAGTGCAGCGGTAGGAGATGACGAGATCGAGGGTGTGACTGAGTCGGTGAGTGGGCGCGGTATGGTGGAGCAGGAGGTCGGCAGAGTCGAGGAGGGATAGCGGGCGGGCGGCAGAGGAGTCGTGGGGTACATCCGTATGGATGTAAGGATCAGAGTGGGCAGAGAGAAGGAGAGGAGGAAGGTAAGAAAGGGGTCAAGGTGGTTGAAGAAGTCGGAGGTGAGACCGGGAGGGCGGTAGATGACGGCGACAAGTAACTGGAGTGGGTGGTAGAGGCGAACGATATGGGCTTCGAAGGAGGGGAAGGAGAGGGAGGGGGGAGGAGGGATAGTGTGGAAGCGGCAACGGGGCTAGAGGAGGAAGCCGACGCCTCCTCCCTTACCGGTGAGTCTGGGGGAGTGGGAGAAGGAGAGGCCTCCGCCGGAGAGAGCGGCGGCGGAGACCGTGTCTTCGGGAGAGAGCCACGTTTCCGAAAGGGCGAGGAGGAGGAGAGAGCGGGAGAGGAAAAGGTCATGGATGAAAGGTAGCTTGCCTGTAATAGAGCGGGGGTTCCAGAGGCCACACTTGAAAGTAGCTGTGGGTGCAAGGGGAGGAGGGGGGAAGGGCGGGGGGAGGGGAGGGTTTGGATGGGAAGGAGGTGGCGGGGCCCTGGACGGGGAGAGGGGGATGAGGGGTGGCGGTGGGACAAGAGGACTGGGATGGGGCATGGGTGGGGAAGAGAGAAGGGGGGAGGGGGTGAAGAGGGGGTTTGGTGGGGGAAGAGTAGGGGGAGGGGGAAGAGGGGTTTGCTGGCTGACAGGATAAACAGTTAAGTATCTAGACAAGTAATGTGCCCTTTTCCTCAGTTATCATACCATGCCCACTTCTCAAGGAATTAGAGGTATTTTAATCTGCTGCTATGAATAAATGAACATTTTAGCTCTCTTCGGGTAGTACGATAGTATTGAAAATAATCTTTTTTATGAGACTGTGACTTTATCAGTTGTAGTTTACAGCCCGGATATAAATTGGCAGGGAATCATGTTTTAATGATAATTGGAGGGCTTATACATTTGGGGTATTTATTTTATATTTCTACTCTGCTGATCTAAAATGTTCTTCAAATCATCTATGGCAAACATAACCTAATTAATTTTGATTTTTTTAATGAATTTTAGCTGCAAATGAATGAAGTTAAACAGAGGCCTGGAAGTCAGAGGGCTTGGGTTCTAATTCCAGGCCCACCCTGTGCCTGCTGTGTGACCTTGGGCTAGTCAGTTAACTGCTCTGTGCTTTGGTTTATTCATCTGTAAAATGGGGATCCAATACCTTTCCTCCCTAAACTGTGAGCCCATGTTGGACTGAGACTCTGTCCGACCTGATTATTTTGTCCACTTCAGTACTTAGTGCGGTACTTGGTACATAGTAAACAGTTAAAAGTCATTACTATTGCTGTTGCTGTTGTTATTGTTATTATTTTCATTGTTAAAAAGAAGTATCGCACTCTACAAAACCACATCTCCACTGTTTTCCAGGAAATGGATGCTTTCAAACAGAGGAGTCTCCTACATTCAGCCACGATAACAGCTCCAAAGAAAGAACAAAAGAAGACATGTTGGGTATATGTGTACAAGCTGAATTTCATGCAATAGAAGAGGGCATTTGTTTGTTTTCAGCATTTAACAAAAATGTTCTTCCTGGGACATTTTGACCCAGTTCTTTGCGTCTTTATCAACAGAGTGGCTTATTTCCTCTTCAGCTGCCAAGGTTTTGAGTTTCACAGTCATTTGCCCCAGCAGACAAAAGCAAAACTAATATATGGTCGTTTGAGAGACGACTGGCTACAAAAGAAAGCCTTAGAGGACCCAAATAGTAGACCATATGTGAAATCAAATGGCCAAGCCATTAGCATCAGCTGTGAACATATTGCACCAACTGGGAATGAAAATAAAACATTCAACGGCCAACTGTTATAATCTGTAAATAGTCAAACTAATTCCTGTGGGTTCCAAAAATACACGAAAAGGCCTCTCATCAGGGTCCCATTGTCCAGCGCCTAGGTAATGTGGCTTATTTGTTTTCTGAAAAACTGGCAGAGTTAGTGAGATTTGATACAAAAAATAGTCCAGTGGTTTATAAGACGCCCGGGAGTTCAGAGACCATATCCAAAGATTACAAACTTCAGGTAATGAAATGGTGAATTTTTTTCAGGTAACTTTTCTATACATATATGTGTAGAACAAAAATCCCCATGTCACCTTGTGTCAAAAGTGGCAGGAAATCCTAGGAAATTTACCCAGAACCCCCAAACTACGGCAAAATTGTTCTGCAACTGGCAAGTGTACTCCTCTGACCACTAGTTGCTTTCCATTTAATAATGCATGTTCAGAACAGATGGGTAGAATGTCAACAAGGCTCTCTATATCATCAGTAGTAATGAAATCGTGGACTTTGAATGCTAAATGGCAGAGAAAACAAAATCCCTGGAAGAGATCCTTCAGTGTCATGCAAGTGGTAGAACAGCACTATTTTAACACTGTTAGAGTGAGACATGTGGTTCTCCCCTCAGGATCCATCTAAGGTTCAGAAGGTAAAAGAAAGGCATTATGTACTTTTTTTTCCCAAATTAAGAACAAATACCCCAAGGGCTAGTCAATTCAAATAGAAATTAATGGGGACAATAACCAATCCACCTGGATTCTCCTTGACATTCAAGGATTGCTGGTGAAGAGACAGCAGCTTGGCCTAATAATAATAATAATAACGATGTTGGTATTTGTTAAGCGCTTACTATGTGCAGAGCACTGTTCTCCCTAGCCCGTGCTCGTTCCACTGAGCCACGCTGCTTCTCAATAAAACTTGGTTAGATGCCACGAAGTAGGTGGCAATGCCTTAACCATATGTGTGTTGTAAAGGCCACTGGGACCTCTTCCATCCTTCTCAAGGGGAGTGCTAACCTTCTCTCCTTTCATACAATGGATTGAGCACAAGGCTGGAGTCAGAAAGATCTGAGCTCTGATCTTGGCTCTGCCACTTTTCTATGTGACCTTGGGCAAGTCACCTAACTTCTCTGTGCCTCAGTTACCTCATCTGTAAAATGGGAATTAAGACTGTGAGCCCAATGGGGGACAAGGACTGTGTCCATCCTGATTTGCTTGTTTCTACCTTAGTCTTAGTCTATCTTTCTGCTTAGTTCAGGCGGGATTCCGGAAAGGACGAGGGACGCGAGATATTATTGTTGATGTCCACTGGATAATTGAAAGGACAAGAGACTATCAAAAGGAAATCAACATGCGCCTTATTGATTATAGTAAGGTCTTTGACTGCATGGATCCTGAGAAACTCTGGAGCACATTAAGAAAAATGGGCATGCTGGAACATTTAATTGCATTAATTAGGAACCTGTATGGAAAACAGGAGGCTACAATAAGAATAAGAATATGGAGAAACAGATTGGTTTCCCATTAGCAAGGGTGTGAGACAAGGATGTATCGTATCGTCTTATCTGTTCATCCTTTATTACGAATAATAATGAGAGAAGCTGGATTGGATGAAGACGATCGGGAAATAAAGATTGGAGGAAGGAATATAAACAACCTTTGTTATGTTGATGATACAACCCTCCAGCAGAAAGTGAGAAGACTTGAAGGGCTTATTATTCAAAGTTAAGGAACGGAACAAAACGATGGGCCTATATTTGAAGGTCAAGAAAACAGAGATCATGACAACTGGAAGTTTTAACACATTTGTAGTGGACGGAGAGAAGATTGAAATAGTTGACAATTTTTCTCTACTGGGATCGATGATCTATTGATCATAAAGGAACTAATAGCCGAGAAATACACCGAAGATTAATGTTAGGAAGACTTGCTTACGAAGAGCCCGGAAAAAGTCATGAGATGTGCTGATGTGACAATTGCCACAAAAATGCAAACTGTCAACTCTACGGTGTTTCCAGTGGCAATGTATGGAATTGAATGTTGGGTGGTGAAAAAACAGGATTTGATGGAGAAGGCTTTTGCGAATTCCATGAACTGCCCAAAAAACAAACAAATGGATTTTGGAGCAAATTATGCCAAAGTGGTCTTTGGAAGGCCAAACGACTCGACTTAGATTAGCATATTTTGGACAGATAATCAGGAGGGCAAATTCACTAATGCTAGGAAAAGTCCAGGGAAAACATGGAAAAGGCAGACCAGCAGCTAGATGGATAGAGACCATAACGACGATAACGGAAGAACCATTAGAAAGGTTCATTCATTCAATAGTATTTATTGAGCGCTTACTATGTGCAGAGCACTGTACTAAGCGCTTGGAATGAACAAGTCGGCAACAGATAGAGACAGTCTCTGCCCTTTGACGGGCTTACAGTCTAATCGTTGTGGATTATGGCAGAGGACAGGACATTCTGGAGAAAGTATATCCATGGAGTAGCTATGAATCGGAAACAACTCGATGGCACTTAATAATGATAACCTCAGTCTTAGTCTTAGTACAGTGGCTGGCACATAGTAAGCACTTAACGAATACCATTAAAAAAAAGAGAGAGAGAAATCCAAAGTGCCCTCCTACACTAGGAACCTAACCTGTGCTTATATTTGTAAGCTTGTGCTTACTTCTCTGTGCTTATAGAGAAGCAGTATGGTGTAGCAGATAGAGCACGGGCCTGGGAGTCAGATGGTCATGGGTCTAATCCCTGCTCTGCCACTTGTCTACTGTGTGACCTCGGGTAAGTCACTTCTCTTTGCTATGCCTCATTACCTCATCTGTAAAATGGGGATTGAGTCTGTGAGCCCCATGTGGGACAGGGAATTTGTTTGTCTCCACCCCAGGGCTTAGTAATAATAATAATGTTGGTATTTGTTAAGCGCTTACTATGTGCAGAGCACTGTTCTAAGCACTGGGGTAGATACAGAGTAATCAGGTTGTCCCACGTGAGGCTCACAGTTAATCCCCATTTTGCAGATGAGGGAACTGAGGCACAGAGAAGTTAAGTGACTTGCCCACAGTCACACAGCTGACAAGTGGCAGAGCAGGGATTCGAACCCATGACCTCTGATTCCGAAGCCCAGGCTCTTTCCCCTGAGCCAAGCTGCTTCCCATATCCACGCTGCTTCCCATATAACAGTGCCTGGCACATAGGTAAGTGTTTGACAAATACTGTTTTTATTACATTTGGAGAAGCAGCATGACTTAGTGGAAAGAGCACGGGCTTGAGAGTCAGAGGTCGAAGGTTCTAATCCCGACTCCACCACTTGTCTGCTGTGTGACCTTGGCAAGTCACTTAACTTCTCGGTGCCTCAGTTACCTCATCTGTAAAAATGGGGATAAACAAATGTGAGCCCACCGTGGGACAATCTGACTACCCTGTATCTACCCCAGAGCTTAGAACAGTGCTCTGCACATAGGAAGCGCTTAACAAATACCATAATTATTATTATTATTACATTTGAACTTTATTCAGCCTGAATCCCAACATTTTTTAATTTCTGTTGGTCTCTGCAGCTAAATTCCCCAGGAGTTTTTCACCAGTCCTTTGAGCTTTGTTCATGGGCCTGAATTTCTGTGGGATGTTTTTCTCAAAAAGACAATTTTGGTCGACTGTAGACTCTAGACTGTGCACTAGACAGTCCTCTAGACCGTAATCCCATTGTGGGCAGGAAATGTCTCTACCAACTCCACTATTTCGTTATACTGTACTCTCTCAAGCATTTAGTGTTTTTTTTTTCTTTTCTTTTACGATACTTGTTAATCACTTGTTCTTATTGTTGTCTTATGCTGTCGAGTCATGTCTGACCCATAGCGATGTCATGGACTCATTTCTCCCAAAACACCCCACCTCCATCTACAGTCATTCTGGTAGTGGATCCATAGAGTTTTCTTGGTAAAAATACAGAAGTGGCTTACCATTGCCGCCTTCAGTGTAGTAAACCTGAGTCTCTGCCCTCGTCCCTCTCCCATGCTGCTGCTGCCCAGCACAGGGGAGTTTTGACTTGTAGCAGATTGCCTTCCACTCGATAGCCGCTGGCCAAGCTAAGAATGGAATGGGTAGGCCTCCGCTTGACTAGCCCTCCGTAGTTGAGACTGGTAGAGGACTGGAAACTCTCCAGATATGACCCTGAGAGATGGTGAGTAATCACTTACTATGTGTCAAACATTGTTCTAGGCACTGGGGTCTTGTCTTATGCCGTCGAGTTATCCTTGACCCATAGCGACGCCATGGACGTGTACAAGTTAATTAGGTCGGACACAGTTTCTGTCCCCCATGGGAGCTCACAGTCATAAGTAGGAGGGAGAACAGCTATTGAGACACAAAGAAGTTAAGTGACTTGCCCAAGGTCACATAGCAAGCACTTGGCAAAGCAACTGGCAGAGCCAAATTAGAACCCAGGTCCTCTAGCTCCCAGTCCTGTCCTCTTTCCACTAGGCAACACTGCTTCTCTGCAGACAATAAATACTCAGTAATTACAATTGATTGATCGATTGATTGGTAGGCTCATCTTGGGAATGCCCTAGCCCCATTGGAGAACTCCTTCCCGAAACTGAGATTCTCAGGGGCTCTCTAAAATCAAATCCATTGTTTAAGGTCTCCTTTTAGATATTAAGCATCCTTGGACATCATTCCTCCCCATTTATGGAGTCCTCTCAGGCATCCCAACTCTTTCATAGCTGATTGACATTCATTTTGGGAGATTGTAAGGAAAATACTCGAGGCCACAAGAATGCCATTCTAACGAGCCTGGACACACTGGCAGTGGTTACAAGAGGCTCTATTATTTATTTCTATCATCATATCAATGTCATATGATAATAAAAATGCGCTATCAGGCTAGACGTATCTTAACTCATCGGGGACTATCTTGTTAGTGTGCAGTTAGGCCTGTCGGTGTGTTTAGAAGAGCCCAATTTTTCATCTGATATTCAGAACATTTTACCAATATAATTGACATAAATGGAACCTTGCAGTAGATCTTAGTAATTGCGAAGTGTCCCTTGATTAAACACGCCCCGTAGTGTTTCCCAAAGTAAGGGTATAAAAATAAGCACACAGGGCTTGTTCTATTGTCTCAGCAAGCAATCCTTCCTGCTCTTCCTTCCTGCTCTTCATCCGTGACCCACAGTCCCAATACCGCCTATCAAAAGATCTCATTTATTTCAGGTTTAAGAAGTCCAGCTGACCTAGATAGTAAGTCCTTCCAAAGGAGCTATTACAACTCACACAAAAGGCAGTTTCATTAAGCACGGCCTGTGAAAAGCAAATGACCAAAGCATGTCACTTCAAAGAGTCCAAAAAATGGAAAACATGCTTCAGTTCAGTGTGAGTAACCACCGATGAGTTTTTCCTCATGAAGCTCCTTTAAATATAACTCATGGTTTTTTCTTTAAAACAGTTTCTCTCAAGAACTCCAGTTTCTGCAGCAAAAATATGGAAGTGGTAAAGTCACAGGCTGCATTCCTTTCTAGGCTGCTTCAGCTACAAGCTGGGCCCAGCAGAAAATCTTCTCTCCCTCCAAGCCCAGAAGTATCCAGTCCAGGATATTGCATTCTCATTCCTTATTCGTAGAAGCATCGTGGCCTAGTGGAAAGACCACGGGACTGGGAGTCAGATGACCTGGGTTTTCACAGTGTGGGCAGGGATTGTCTCTCTTCATTCCTGAATTGTAATTTCCAAGCACTTAGTAGAGTTTCCACACACAATAAGCACTCAATAAATATGATCAAATGAACACCAGCTCTCCCACTTGCCTGTTTTGTGAACTTAGGCAAGACACTTCACTTCTCTTTAACTCTGTTTCCTCATCTGTAAAATAGAGATTAAATCCTACCTTGTTTTAATTAGACCGTGAGCCCCAAATGGGACGGGAACAGTGTCTTATTTTATTACCTTGTAACTACCCCGGCATTTAGTATAGGGTTTGGCACATAGTAAGCACTTAACAGAAGTGATTTTTTAAAAACTTTCCATACGCTTAGGAAGTCCCTTGAACTTACTGTAGTTAGATTATGGGGCCAGGGGAGGTTCCAAGTTCAAAAGGTTTAAGATTTTCAAAGACCACTCATTATGGACAGGGAACTTGCCTGTTAATTCTTTTATACTGTAGTCTCCCAAGCGCTTAGTACAGTTCTCTGAACAAAGTAAGCACACAATAAATACCACTGATTGACTATCAATTCATTAATCATAGAAAGAGGATGAGTTCCTGCATACATTAGGGCATTTTGTTCCTTCCTTTCCTTGCCTTTGATTTTAATAATAATAGTATTTGCTAAGTGCTTATTATGTGCCAGGCACTCCACTAAACGCTGAGGTGAATACAAGCAAATCTGTCCCATATGGAGCTCACAGTATTAATCTCTATTTTACAGATGAGACAACTGAGGCAGAGAGCAGTGAAGTGACTTGATCAAGGTCACACAGCAGACAAGTGGCAGAATTGGGATTATTCATTCATTCAGTAGAATTTATAGAGCGCTTACTATGTGCAGAGCACTATACTAAGCACTTGGAGTGTACAATTAGGCAACAGATAGAGACAATCCCCGCCCAATAACAGGCTCACAGGATTAGAACTCATGACCTTCTGACACCTAGGCCGGTGCTCTATCCACTAAGCCATGCTGCTTCCTCTCCGCGAGCTGGGTAATTTTTCCATACTAAACTTCTCTCTTTGCTTCCCGCCATCCCTTCTCTTCAGCTGATTTTCTCTATGATCCTGTTCTCTCCTTTCCCCATCAGCTAGTCTTTACAATGAGAGTTGATAGGTTCCTTTTTGCCAGGTTTTATTGTGTCCTACTTCTCCAGCTGCCACATGGTCCCCCGCCGGACTAAATCGACACTTCTGAAACTAGCACCTTTGGAGTGACTGACTAGAGCCACTGCTTACAGAAGTGTCAATTTAGTGCAGCAGGGGACAGTAGAGCAGCTGCTGAGACAGAAGAGAGGCCTTATTTCATACTTTAAAAACAATTGTCAAAATGTCGGGCGGGGGAAGGGAAAAACTACGTAGGGAATGAAAGAGATGAGAAAGAGGAGAAGAAAAAGAAGGGAAAAGGAAGCGGAGATGGCAACGGAGGAGGAGGAGATAAAAAAGACTGGAAAGAACAGAAAGCAAAAAAAAAAAAGAAAGAAATGGTGAAGCCAAGAGATGGCTGGAGAAAGCATCTTATTATTTGTTTGGAGCTCTTTTTTCGAGTCTTGAAATGAGGGTGTTTTTTTTTTTCCATTGAGCATGCATTTCACAGACAGTACTAAGCTACCATCTGCTTATACTTCCAGACAGGGAAAAAAAAATGACCGAGTAATTAAACCAACAAATTCTGACTTGAGTGTTTACTACCAAAGTGATTGAGTACTTGATCAGAATTTCTTCTGCACCATAGCTCATCAAGAACACAGGAAAATGAACAAAGGAACAACCCTCAGATTTTATAACCTGTAGCCTAATATGCATTATAGAAGGAAAGAAAAAAGGAAATTAATTGGAAGGCATGACAATAGGGAAGTCATTGAAAATATGCCCCATTAAGATAATACTGTCTTTATTATTTTGATTTATTATAATGATCATCAATTTTTTCAGTACATATTTTCACTCTGGGACATTACTAAGGCAGTGGCATTTGTTGAATGCCTATTGAATGCCTTCAGAAAGTTCAACAGTGCAAAATAGTTTCTCCCTACAGAAAACTTTCCATCTAATGGGATTTCTCTGAAAAATGGTTTTCTTGGGCAGCTGGAATGTTGGTTTCTGTGTAAGGTTTCCAAGGCAGTCATGCCCATAACTGAATGGCATAGGAGATATGCAAAGCACTTTTTCAAATGGTTCATTCCTTGTTTCTCATTTTGACCTTTTGTCATGTACATTAGATGCTTTCCAAATACCTTAGGCGAAGCCAGGTAGAACTTCCTAACTATAAAACTTAGCAAGTCAAATATTAGAATCTCCTTTCCTGGAAATATTTAAGAATAGAATTGACATTAGGGAGGCAGAGTTGCCTAGTGGACGGAGCTTAGGATTGTGACTCTGTAGATCTGGGTTCTAGTCCCTACTCTGTTACTGTCCTGCTGCGTGATCTTGGACAAATTATTTAGCTTAACTGGGCTTCAATTTCCTTCCCAGTACAATAGGATAAAACATACATGCTCTCCATATCTCTTTGACTGGACCCCCATGTGGAACAAGAACTGTGCCTGATCTGATCATTTTGTGTCTACTACAGAGCTTAGCACCTTGAATTATTTTCAAGCAGTTTAAAGGACCCAAAAGCAGAGTAATGGATAACTGACTACTGAAACTTCTCCTTGTCCTATATTGCTACACTCTGCTTTTTTAAATCTCTGCAAATCAAAGTTGCACCCTTTCTCATCTCCCTTTCAAAACCTCTTCTCCCCTTTCCCAACACTGTTGATAATGCTACCATCCTCCAGAACCTTAACATTTTCCCTTACTCCTGTCTCTATTACAACCCTCATAATCACAGTGCAACCAAACAATGTTGGTTATTATTCTATGACATCTGCAGAATCTATCTTTTCCTCTCCACCCAACCTGCCACCATGCTGGCCTAAGGACTTGTCAGGTCCTGATTTGACTATTGCGTCCGTTTCAATGCGTTCATTCATTCATTCATTCAATAGTATTTATTGAGCGGTTACTATGAGCAGAGCACTGTACTAAGCGCTTGGAATGTACAAATCGGTAACAGATAGAGACAGTCCCTGCTTTTTGACGGGCTTACAGTCTAATCGGGGGAGGGAGACAGACAAAAACAGACCTCCCTGCCTCCAACCTCTCTATCTTCCAGTTCTTCTTCACCCTACTGCCCAGCTCATTTTCATAAAATATGGTTTGGCGTATGTCTCCCCACTCCACAGAGTCTCTTCACCAAGCAGAAACTCCTGACCACTAGCGTTAAGGGATCAGCAATCTACCCACTAAAATCAGTCCATCAACCGATCAATGGTACTTATTTAGTCCGCACTGTGTGCAGAGCAGTTTACTAAGTGCATGGGAGAGTACAATATGACCATAAACAGACACTTTCCCTGCTCCTAAATGCTTAATACCAAAGTCAGCTCTCAACAAATAGCATTGATTGATTGATTGATTGATAGTTGCTTTGGGGAATTAGCTGAACTTGAGGATCCATCAACCAATCATATTTATCAAGCTCTTACTGTGTGCAGAGCACTTGGGAGAATGCAGTATACCAGAGTTGGTAGGCCTGTTCCCTGCCCACAACAAGCTTACAGTCTAGCTGGGGAAACAGACATGAATATAAATAAACGATATGGATCTCCATCCATAAATCAAAGTGGCCTTGTGATATTCTCTCCCAAATCCTTAGTGCAGGGCTCTGCACAGAGTAAACCCTCAATAGATATTTTTGATTAATTACTGGCAATCAGAGCCACATGAACTCGATCGAGTAATACTACCCAATGGCCGGGAAATATGAGTTGTCTTTGTTGACTGCTTTTCCCAGATTGAATGCTTCTGATGTGATTTATTAATATGGTGTTAACCAAATTGCAAGTACAAAGTATTCTGGTCGGGTCTGAAGCTCTCACCGGGTGGTGATCAGCATTAGTTCGTGGTTGCCAGAGAGGCTTTTCACGGCTTGCCACTCTGTTTGGCTTTTCCTCCCTGCTGTTTAGCATTTACATAAAGCAGCTGGGAGATTTGATTAGGCGGCATAGCGCTGCACTGATGATAGCCAGTTCTAGCTCTTTCCAATACATCTGTCACCTGTCAGGAAGTCTGACAACTTTAATTTTAGGAGCCAATGTGACTCAGTAGGCTAAGCGATAGCCTGGAAAATGAGAGGCTGTGAGTTCTAATCCTCTCTCTACCATTAACTCACCGTGGGATCTGAAGATGATTATTTAACCTTTATATAATATTCAAATGCTCATTAATAACGGAGGGTTAGCTTAAAACGAGCTTGGATGAAATGGAAGTTTTACTGATTTTCTTACAGGTGGATACTTTTAAAGCGTATAGTACAGGAGGATCGTTATTAATCTTCTAAAGCTATAAGTGGGCTTGGACATAGATCGAAGTCAATATTTATCCTCATGACACAGAAGCCCAAGAAGTAGAGGTGGCTGAAAATGAGTCTGTAAATCTCATCCTCAGGCTTCTAAGAACAGGCAAAACTGTGAATATGCAACAATCTCACAACTCAAGCGATTACTAAATGAATTAAACTAACAACAAAAGATTGATAGCCATTATTAACCCCCAGATAGTGCCAGTGAGAACATGAAACACATGTACAACTGTATATTTTTAACCTATAGTCTTTCAAATTATATTCATACTATTTTAAAGATCCCCCTCAATCAATCAGTAGTATTTACTGAGCACCTATGCATTCATTTGTTCATTTGTATTTACTGAATGCTTACTGTGTGCAGAGCACTGTACTAAACACTTGGAAATTACAATTCAGCAATAAAGAGAGACAATCCCTGCCTACACCCGGCTTACAGCCTAGAAGCGGGGAGGCAGACATCAAAACAAGTAAACTGGCATCAATATAAATAAATAGAATTATAGATATATACAAATAAAAATGAATAAACAGGCATCAATATAAATGAATAGAATTATAGATATGTACAAATAAACACAAGTGCTGGGGTGCTGGGGGTGGGGTAGAGCAAAGGGAGTGAGTTGGGGTGTCGCGGAGGGGAGGAGGAGCTGAGGAAAAGTAGGTTTTAGAGGCCATGGAGTCAGGAGACCTGGGTTCTAATCCCAGCTCAGGCACTTGCCTGCTGCTTGGGCGAATCACTTCTCTGTGCCTCAGTTTCCTATTTTGTAAAATGGGGATTAAATATCCGTTCTTCTTCCCTCTTAGAGTGTTAGCCCCCTGTGGGACAGGGACTGTTTCTGTTGTGGTTGTACTCTATCAACCCAAGTGATTATCATGATACCTGGCACACATTACTTGCTTAACACATACTATTACTATTATTGGGAAGGGTGGAAAAGAGAAGCAGCATGGCTACAGAGAAGCAGCGTGCTTCTTCTTCTTCTTCAGAAAGAGTACAGGCTTGGGAGTCAGAGGATGTGGGTTCTAATCCCACCTCTGCCACTTGTCTGCTGTGTGACTTTGGGCAAGTCACTTAACTTCTCAGGGCTTCAGTTACCTCATCTGTAAAAGGAGGACAAAAAGTGTGAGGCCCACGTGGGACAACCTGATTACCCTGTATCTACACCGGGCCTTAGAGCCGTGTTTGGCACAGAGTAAGCGCCTAACGAATACCATAATCATTTTCATTATTAAAAGAGCAAGAAGGACAAATGTTAAGGAAGCTAGCTATTAATAATGTTGGTGTTTGTTAAGCTCTTCTGTGTGCCGAGCACTGTTCTAAGAGCTGGGGTAGGTACAGGGTAATCAGGTTGGCCTGCTTGGGGTTCACAGTCTTAATCCCCCTTTTATAGATGAGGTAACTGAGGAACCGAGAAATTAAGTGACTTGCCCAAAGTGAGGTTGTCCCACGTGGGGTTCACAGTCTTAATCCCCATTTTACAGATGAGGTAACTGAGGCACTGAGAAGTTGTGACTTGCCAATAAACTGACACTGCTGACAGGTGGCAGAGGCGGGATTAGAACCCATGACTTCTGACTCCTAATCCCGTGCTCTTTCCACTGAGCCATGCTGCTTCTCTTAGCAGAACTTGGTAGAGCAGAAACACGGAGGACAATGAGAGATGTGGATAAATACCTTGTGACTCCTCCATTGAACCCTCTTTCAGCCAGCAGCAACTCAGAGCACGGTTGGTCAAAAGCTCCTAAGGGAAACAAGATCGGGATTTTCAAACAGCCAACACTTTTGCTGCAATATTAGAGTAGATGAATTTAACGGATTTGAAGAATACATGGGCCTTATTCTATATAGGAAATATGGGAAGAAAGCTGTTAGCAGACATCTGAGTGTGAGAGGGCAAAGAAAACCATAAGGAAGAGCTACAGAACAAGAATATTAATGCAAGTAGAAGTAAGGGCATATATTAATATGCTATCATTGTAATACTGACAATTATAGTCATTCATTCATTCATTCATTCATCTATATTCCTCAGGTAGATGATACAGGATAATCAGGTTGTATGCTCCCCATCCCACGGGGTGCTTGCAGGAGGGAGAACAGTTATTGAATCCCCCATTATCAGATGAGGAAATGAAGGGACAGAAAAGTTTAGGACTTGCCCAAGGCCTCACAACTGGCAAGTGGCAGAGGCAGAATTAGAACTCAGATCATCTGAACTTCCACTAGGTCATGCTGCCTCACAACTGAAAAGCCAGAATAGGGCAGGAGTGGATTAGGTGGACTCCTTGACATTTAGTATAGGGCATTCAATAAATCACTTTTTAAAAATGGTATTTAACTGTGGTACTTCTTATGCGTTTATTATGTACCTGGCACTGTACTAAAAACTGGTGTAGCTACAAGGTAATCGGGTTGGACACAGTGCATGTCCCAAATGAATGAGCCTCATGGTTTTATTCCCCATTTAACAGATGAGGGAACTGAGGCCCAGAGAATAAAAACAATAAAAATAATAATTATAGCGTTTGTTAAGCACTTACTATGTGCCAAGCACAACTCTAAGAGCTGATAGATACAAGGTAAGCAGAATGTCCCATGTGGAGCTCACAGACTTAATCCCCATTTTACAGATGAAGTAGCTGAAGCCCAGACAAGTGTAGTGACTTGCGCAAGGTCACACAGCAGACAAGTGGCAGAGCCGGGATTAGAACCCAAGTCCTCTGATTCCCAAGCCCGGGCTCTTGCCACTAGGCCGTGCTATTTCTCATTAAGAGAAGCTATGTGACTTGCTCAAGTTCACACAGCAGACAAGTGGCGGAGCTGGGATTAAAACCCGGGTCCTCCGTCTCCCGGGCCTGTGCTCTTTCCACTAGGTCATGCTGCTTCTAATATAGCGGAACCCAATAGTGATACCTATGACTATCAGAATTACTAGTGGTACCTATTCTTCCTGCCCCACTCAATGGCTAAAAACCATGAAATGATTTAGGAGCTGGCAGGTGGAAGGGTCAGTAAGAGAAAGAAACCTGGAGAATCAGAAAGAAAGTTTATCAGTCCCAGATATGTTGGCTGTTGGCTGTTGAGGAGAAAGGATTTTGACGGAGTGATGAAGAGACTTTACCTTGGATCACATTCGACATACAGCACACTTGAATAATGGTGGTACAGTGAAATATTTTGATGTTCTCCAATTCTTCTATCACTGGGCAGATTTGTAAGGCCTCTCCCCAGCAGCAGGACCCCACCCCCAAATTGTCGCTCCTTTCCGATGAGGACACACCTCTCCAAAGCACGGTGTATCCAGCCCTCATGGTCATTAGGCCGCCTTCATGATAATGGTATTTGTTAAGAACTTACTTTGTGCCAGGCACTGTATTAAGAGCTGCGGTCGATGCAAGCAAATCGAGGTGGAAACAGTCCCTGTCCCATGCGGGCCTCACAGTCCCAATCCCTATTTTATAGATGGGGTAACTGAGGCACAGAGAATTGCAGTGAGTTGCCCAAGGTCACACAAATGTGGAGCTGGGATTAGAACCCATGACCTTCTGATTCCCAAGCCGAGCTCTATCCACTAGGTGATGATATTTATTGAGGGCTTACTGTGTGCAGAACACTGTTCTAAGCACTTGGGAGAGAATGATACTACAGGGTTAGTAGACATGTTTCCTGCCCACAAGGAGCTAGAGGGGGAAATATATTCAAAAAGGGTAGAATTGGACTGTGTTTTACTTTGAATCTGAAACTCGACTAAACCCCTTAATGTACGCTTCTCTTTCTCCTGCTTCCTTGGTCCTTCAGGTGAATTAATATCTCTAAACAGTGAAGAGGCATTTTCGCTTTCCTCTCTTCCCCTGAAATTCAAGCCTTGTCCTCCTCTTGAACACTGGATCTCACCACTGTTTTTTTATTAAATCACAACTTTCCTCTTGCCTTCCCCTCAATTCCCCAGGCTCTGTTACTCTGAAAGGAAATAGGGTAAAATGGGAAAGAGATGATAATAGAGACTATTCACCTCTTAAGAAGGTATCATGCTAGAGAGAAACAAAGGACTGATTTACAATTAAGAACTAAAAGATAGTCAAGTGCATGGAATCAGAACAGAGGGAAAGAATTCTAGAACAATATTTAGATTGCCAAAAGGAAGTAGTGTCGTAGAGCTATAGATTTAATGTGGAGGTTCAGCAAGAGTGAAATAGTTTAATTTAAAATAATAATCTTTGCTATGGGACTTATATGACACTCTTGCAGCAGGATTACAAGCCTTTATGTCAAAAATAGGGAGAGGAGTTGGAAATAATAATCATGGCATTTGTTAATCGCTTACTATATGCCAGGCACCATACAAAGCACTGGGGTAGATAAAAGCAAATTAGAAAAACCGTGGTATTCATTAAATGCTTACCATGTGCCGTCCCTGTTCCCCAGTCTCACAGTCTAACCAGGAGAGAGAACCTGTATTAACCCCCACTTTGCAGATGAGGAAACTGAGGCACACAGTAATTAAGTGACTTGCCTGCTGGTCACTGGGGATTCACCTTCCTTAATATCAGGCCCTCGCTCTATGAACCCTTCGCTGGAGATTTGTCTCCCCCTAATACCAGGCGTTCAGTGAGAGGTTCAAAGTGAAACTCGACCACCATTGTATACGGAGGAAAGTTTTATTCTATGCTTAGTCTAATCAAGAGGAGTAAATGCATAAATACACACTCACACATACAGACACACACGCAACCGTTATCTACCCGTCCGACTGTTTTCCCCAAGATTATGCAGATGATCCCATGTCGGGGGGAATTCAAGGAGTCCGGCTGTCCTGACTCGAGTCTTAGCTGGTTTTGTCGCAGGCAGGGGGATGAATTCTTTCTCCCTTTAAAGTGGATAAACTCATGGCAGCTGTTATAGCGGATGGCAGTGCTGGGGTCCTGACTTGCTGCTCCACTTGCTTGCTGTCTCAAGCTTGATACTGGGTAAAGCTGGGGGGACCATTATCCCACCCCCCATGCTCACCCCGTGGGCTATTTCTGCAAGTAGCATCCAGCAGTCTTTCTCCCTCGTGACAGCAAGGCAATTCATTCATTCATTCATTCATTCAATAGTATTTATTGAGCTCTTACTATGTGCAGAGCACTGGACTAAGCGCTTGGAATGTACAATTCGGCAACAGATAGAGACAATCCCTGCCCACTGACGGGCTTACAGTCTAATCGGGGGAGACGGACGGACAAAAACAAGACAACTTAATCACGATAAATAGAATCAAGGGGATGTACACCTCATTAACAAAATAAATAGGATAATATCAGTTCCTCCTCAATTTCCTCAGCAATTCAGTTCTTCCTCAAATTCTCCCTTTGATATTTGTTGTCCACGGGGTCAAAAAATAGTCACATTAAAAAAATCTCCCTTGACCCCACAGCCCCCTCCAGTTATCAGCCCATCTCCCTTCTACCCTTCCTTTCCAAACTTCTGAAGTGAGTTGTCTACACTCTCTGCCTCAAATTCCTCTCCTCCAACTGCCTCCTGGAGCCCTTTCAATCTGGTTTCCATCCCCTCCACTCCACTGAAACTGCCCTCTCAAAGGTCACCAATGACCTCCTTCTTGCCAAATCCAACAGCTCCATCCTAATCCTCCTCGACCTCTCAATTGCCTTTGTCACTCTCGACCATCCCCTTCTCCTCAACACATTAACCAACCTTGGCTTCACCGACTCTGTCCTCTCCTGGTTCTCCTCTTATCCCTCTGGCCTTCCTTCCTGAGTCTCTTTCATGGGCTCCTCTCCCCCCCCCCCCCAATCCCCTAACTGTAGGGGTCAGTTCTTGGTCCCCTTCTATTCTAATAATAACGTTGGTATTTGTTAAGCGCTTACTATGTGCCGAGCACTGTTCTAAGCACTGGGGTAGACACAGGGGAATCAGGTTGTCCCACGTGGGGCTCACAGTCTTCATCCTCATTTTACAGATGAGGGAACTGAGGCACAGAGAAGTTAAGTGACTTGCCCACAGTCACACAGCTGACAAGTGGCAGAGCTGGGATTCGAACTCATGAGCCCTGACTCCAAAGCCCATGCTCTTTCCACTGAGCCACGCTGCTTCTCTAGATACTCACTCCCTCGGTGAACTCATTTGCTCCCACGGTTTCAACTATCATTTTATGCGGATGATACACAAATCTACATCTCCTCCCTTGTTCTCCCTCCCTCCCTCCAGGCTCTCATCTCCTCTTGCCTTCAGGACATCTCCATTTGGATGTCCTCCCGCCACCTAAAACTCAACACGTCCAAGACTGAGCTCCTTATCTTCTCTCCCAAACACTGTCCTCTCCCTGATTTTCCCGTCACTGTGGACGGCACTATCATCCTTCCCATCTCACAAGCCCGCAACCTTGGTGTCATCCTTGTCTCCGCTCTCTCATTCACCCCACACATCCAATCTGTCCCCAGAACCTGCCGGTCTCCCCTTCACAACATCACCAAGATCCTCCCTTTCCTCTCCATCCAAACCGCTGCCACATTAGTACAATCCCTCATCCTATCCAGACTGGATTACTGTACCAGCATCCTTTCTGATCTTCCAACCTCCTGTCTCTCCCCACTTCAGTCTATACTACACTCTGCTGCCTGGGTTATCTTTCTACAAAAACATTTTGGTCATGTCACCGCCCCCCTCAAAAATTTCCAGTGGTTGCCTATCAAACTCCATATTAAGCAAAATCTCTTCACTATTGGCTTCAAAGCTCTCCCTCACCCTGCCCCCTCCTACCTCCCCTCCCTTCTCTCCTTCTACATCCCACCTGCACACTCCACTCCTCTAGTGCTAACCTTCTCACTCTGCCTCGTTCTTGCCTGTTCCACTGGTGACCCCTGGCCCACGTCCAACCTTTGGCCTGCAGTGTCCTCCCTCCTCACAACCGCCAAACAATCACACCTCCCCCCTTCAAAGCCCTACTGAGAGTTCATTTCCTCCAGGAGGCCTTCCCAGACTAAGCCCCTCTTTTTCCTCATCTTCCTCTCCATTCCCCATCACCCCGACTCGCTCCCTTTGCTCTACAGCCCTGCCTGCCTCACAGCACTTGTGTATATATGTACATATTTATAATTGTAATTCTATTCATTTTTGTTAATGATGCAAATATATCTATAATTCCATTTATTTATAATGATGCCACTGATGCCTGTTTACTTGTTTTGATATCTGTCTCTCCCCTTCTAGACTGTCAGCCCGTTGTGGGTGGACAGGGATTGTCTCTCTTTGTTGCTGAATTGTACTTTCCAGAAGCTTAGTACCATGCTCTGCACACAATAAACACTCATTAAATACCAAATACCAAATATAAATAAATAAATAAAATATGATTGAATGAATGAATGAATGAATGAAGTTATAAAATGGATTCACTCTTGCTCACCACATTGCCTAAGGTCTCACGACAGACATTGGCAAAGGTAGAACTCAAGTCCTCTGATTCCCAAGCATGTGCTCTTTCCAGTATACCACCCAGCTTCTCTAGAGCTCTGTGTCCCAGTGTGAAGACTTTGTGAAGACTGATATTAAAAGAGATGGAATCCAAAGCAGAGGCAGACTCTCCAAGATTAATTAAGGTCTATCCAACTACTTCAACAGGGATCTCTCCTTACCTAAAAAAACCTCAAGGGTGTTCTATTTGGCTTTGGCCTCTTTTCTACGTACGCAAGCCTGGATAAGACCTCGCCACCAGCAGCATCATTTCCAAGTGAGAAGACCACCTATACATAGGTAATGAGAAAAAACAACGCATTTAATAATGATAGTGTTAGAATAATAATGATAAAAATAGTAGATTTTTTTGTCATCTTAATATTGCCCAGATGCAGCAAAACAGCCAGAATTAAGCTTCAGCTCATACATAATTATTTTGAGGGCCACTAAAAAATGTCTATAGCTCACAGACTTTAAAAAATTTTCCAGTCATTGTGAGTTACAGTGTAGGTGGCAAGAAACTACGTTTTAACAAAAATTCATCTCATGCCCCTCACTTTATGGATTTTCATCAACTGATTTTCAAATCTATCCCTCTGCTAAGCTTTCGTATACATTCAGACTGCTTTTCACATTTTCTTTTCTTCTCAAATGGCACTGAACCATGTGATGGGAAAATAGCAAAGGTTACCTTTCTCTGCAAATAAAATAACTCATCTAATTCTAATAACTATGGTCTTATTTTAGTTTTTCCAATAATGATAAAATAATTGAAAATTGCACCAGGAGCAAGTCTAAAATCTCCAAAATGCCATAAAGCTAATTATTCACCATCAATTTAGTATATGTCTTTTATTTGCAACAAATTCAGTTCCTCTTACCTTTACTCATTTGAATCACAATTGCATTAGTCCTCCCAGAACAGTTCTTTCCTATCCTCAAAAAGATTGTGAACTCAAATAAAAATTCAACAAGCCAGTCTCCTGAGCCTACATGGATCTTATTCCACTTAAGGAACATTGAGGATACCCACAAGATTTTGAAGATGCTGGTATCATCATCACATTCACAAGACAGTAGATTAGAGAACTAGCTGCGGGAACCTATTCACAACTGTTACCACAGAAGAGGTCTCCTGTCTAGTTTTAAAATCTAAATCAACTGACATTTGGTATTTATTGAGCATTTTCTCTGTGCTGAGCACCAAACTAGAGCAAAGGAGATAGTACAGTAGAATTACTAGACAGGATCCCTGTTCTCTAGCGGGAGACACAAACACTATAATAATTCCAGGTAGGGGGAAGTCCCAGAGTTTTCAAGATATGTATAGAAATGCTATCAGAAGAAATCAATCAGTCAAATGGAGTTTATTGAGCACTTACCTATCAAGGTAGTATCCAGGTTCTTAAGGGTTGAGTACTCTAGGGCATAAGTGACACAGAAGGGAAGCAGTGAGGCCTAATGGATAGATCACAGCCAGGAGTCAGAAGGACCTGGGTTCTAATCCCTGCTCCACCACTTGTCTGCTGGGGGACCTTGGGAAAGGCACTTCATTTTTCTGTGCCTCAGTTACCTCAACTGTAAAGTGGGGATTAAGTTGTGGGACACGGACTCTGTCCAGCCTGATTAGATTGTATCTACCCCAGGGCTTAGAAAAGTGCCTGGCATATAATAAGCATTTAACCAACACCATTAAAAAAAAAGAAGTGCTGAAGTGGCAGTGAGGGGTGGTGACCCAGGTTGTAAAAGCGAGACTCGAGAGTTAGAGCAGTCATACCAAGTCGACAACTGGAAGGTAGTTAGCTTATTTATTCAGAAGTAGGAAGAGTAGATGCTCTCACTTCAATTAGCCAAGGGAGACCCAAAGGCTCGTGAAGTGCCATGGAGAGTCTCAAAAGGCCCATGGAGAGTCTCAACAGCAAGGGGTAAGCAACTCGTTAATACAGTCACTCATTTTATCCCATCTGGATGACTGCATCAGCCTCCTCGCTCACCTCCCAGCCTCCTGCCTCTTCCCACTCTAGTCCATGCTTCACTCTGCTGCCTGGATTATTTTTCTACAAAAATGTTCAGGACATGTCCCCCCACTCCTCAAAAACTCTAGTGGTTGCCCACCCACTTCTGCTTCAGAAAGAAACTCCTCACCATTTGCTTTAAAGCACTCCATCAATTTGCCCCCTCCTACCTCACTACCTCCTACTCTCCTACCCAGCCTGCATATTCATTCAATAGTATTTATTGAGCGCTTACTATGTGCAGAGCACTGTACTAAGCGCTTGGGATGAACTAGTCGGCAACAGATAGAGACAGTCCCTGCCGTATAACGGGCTTACAGTCTAATCGGGGGAATAATGTTGGTATTTGTTAAGCGCTTACTATGTGCCGAGCACTGTTCTAAGCGCTGGGGTAGACATAGGGGAATCAGGTTGTCCCACGTGGGGCTCACAGTCTTAATCCCCATTTTACAGATGAGGGAACCGAGGCACAGAGAAGTTAAGTGACTTGCCCACAGTCACACAGCCGACAAGTGACAGAGCTGGGATTCGAACTCATGAGTCCTGATTCCAGGGCCCGTGCTCTTTCCATTGAAAATGCCTACCTTCTCAGTGTGCCTCAATCTCGTCTATCTCACTGCCGACCGCTCGCCCAATTCCTGCCTCTGGCCTGGAATGCCCTCCCTCTTCAAATCCAACAGACAAAGACTCTCCCCGCCCTTCAAAGCCTTGTTGAAAGCACATCTCCGAGAGGAGGCCTTCCCTGACTCAGCCCCTCCTTCCTCTTCTCACATTCCCTTCTGCATCACCCTGACTTGTTCCCTTTGTTCTTCCCACCTCCCACCCCCACAGCACTTATGTACAGGTCTGTCGTTTATTTATATTAACATCTGTCTCACCCTGCCTGGGCTGTCAGCCGATTGTGGGCAGGGAATGTGTTCATTTATTGTTGTATTGTACTCTCCCAAGTACTTAGTACTGCGTTCCGCACATAGAAAGCACTCAATAAATACGATTAAATGAGGAATGAATGAAGCTCAATTTTTAAACCATTCCAATTTACTTTGCACGTACAACAAGAGAGGAAGAAAGTAATAGAAACTAAGGATTTGGTTAGGTGATTAAGGTGTCCTTAGAGAGGGCAATTTCCATGGAGTAAAGGGGTTGTAAGCCAGACTTAAGGGTGTCAAGGAGAAAAGTGTACAAGTTGTTCAGTCCACACTCAAGTAGAGGAGTGGAGGAAGCATACTGGGGGGTGGGGGTATCCAGAGTTCTGGGTTAATGGTATTCATTCATTCAGTTGTATTCACTGAGCACTTATTTTGTGCAGAGCACTGTACTAAGCATTTGGGAGAGTACAATGCAACAATAAATGGACACAGTCCCTGGCCACAGTGATCAGAGGAAGGACAGGGGAGAAAGGAAATTAAGTTCAGTGTAGAGAGCAGTTTTGAGGGCATGGACTTCTGCATCAAGAGAAGGTAGTTTTGGTATGGAGACCTAGAGAAGCAGAATGGCTTGGGAGTCAGAGGTTGAGGGTTCTAATCTCAGCTCTGCCACTTAACAGCTGTGTGACTTTGGGCAAGTCACTTAACTTCCCTGTGTCTCAGTTACTTCATCTATAAAATAGAGATTAAGACTGAACCCCAGGTGGGATAACCTGATTACCTAGTATTTACCCCAATGCTTAAAAGAGTGCTTGGCACATAGTAAGCTCTTAACAAATAGCATCATCATTATTATTATAATTACCTAATGGGACATGATTACTTTAAAGATTGGAGGGGTCAAAAGTTACTCAGGCGGTCAGTCAATCATATTTATTGAGGACTTTACTGTGTGCAAAGCACTGTAATAAGTGCTTAGGAGACTACAGTATAGCCATTACATTACTTTCCCACAATGAGCTTATAGAAATTACATTCTCTGTCCACAATGAGCTTACAGTCTAGAGTGGGAGACAGACATTAATATATAAAAATAAATTACAGACAGGCACATAAGTGTTGTGAGGGTAGGAGGGGGGATGAACGAAGGGAGTAAATCAGACTGACCCAGAAGGAAGTGGGAGAAGTGGAAAGAAGGGCTTAGTCAGGGAAGGCCTTTTGGAGGAGATGCACCTTCAATAAGGCTTTGAAGAGGGGAGAGTAACTGTCTGTCTGAGGAGGTAGGGCATTACAGGCCAGAAGCGGGATGTGGGTGAGAGTTCGGTTGAAAGACAGATGAGAAAGAGATACAGTAAAAAGGTTAGCATTTGATGAGAGAAGTGTGTGGGCTCAGTTGTAGTAGGAGAGTGGTGAGGTGAGGTAGGAGGCGACAAGGTGATTGAGTGCTTTAAAGCCAAAGTTTAGGAGTTTCTGTTAGATGTGGAGGTGAAAGGGCAACCCCTGGAATTTCTTGAGGAGTGGGGAAACGTGGCCTGAATGTCAAAAGATCAGACCTCTATGTAGGGGATCAGGACAGATTTGTGGGAAATGGATCTGTGGAAGATATGGCATATGAGGAGGTTTTTGAAGGACAGGAAGTCCCTTCTAAAACTATATCTCTTTTATGGAGTTTACCCCAATTAAATGGATCTCCTCTCTTCATTTCCCAACCAGAATGTATCCTAAGTAGCACTTCAGCATTTCTGCTTCAACTAAATGCTTGTTTGCTCATAACTTCCCACTGAGCATCTATAAATTTCCATTTCCAAACCCTAGTATTTGAACACTAACTCATACTGGTCCTTGAAGGTAGGAATTATGTCTACTACTATATTCTCCCAAGAGCTTTTTTTAGTGTTCTGCAAACCGTAGGTGCTCACTAAGTGGTCCCATCTGATTGATTTATTCTGATCCTTCAGCACTTAGTCACTATCACTGTAATTAAGAGAAGCGGCATTGCCTAGTAGAAAGAACACAGACGCGGACATCAGAGGACCTGGGTTCTACTCCTGGCTCTGCCACATGTTGGCTGTCTGATCTTGGGCAAGACATTTAACTTCTCTGTGCCTGAATTTCCTCGTCTGTGAAATGTGGAATAAATCCTACTCCCTCCTGCAGAGACAATGAGCCTCATGAAGGACAAGGACTGTGTCCAACTTGCTAATAATAATAATGGAACTTGTTAAGCATTTACTATGGCCAAGCACTGTCCTAAGCACCGGGGTAGATACAAACCAATCAGATTGGACACAATCTCTGATCCACATAGTGCTCACACTCTTAATCCCTATTTTAGAGGTAACCGAGCCCCAGAGAAGTGATGTGACTTGGCCAAGGTCACACAGCAGACAAGTAGCAGAGCCAGGATTAGAACCCATGACCCGCTGACTCCCAGGCCCATGCTCTATCTGCTAAATCACACTGCTTCTTCAGCCTTGTATCTACCCCAGAACATAGAATACACAATTAATTCATACTAAATTTCACCCCATCTGCTAAACCACTGCAGTTAGAGATGAGACAACCACTGTTAGCCAGAATGTTTTGGGTGTCTCTCTCAGGGCTATTTGTCCAGATTGTGGCTTCTCCAACCTAGTTTATCCAAGCTCCAACAATATTTCCATAATGTTCGGCCACCTACCCAGTCCCTCTATATATCAGGACTTGATCCTGATCAGTGTGGGTAAGAGTAAAATCCATATTTTAGGAGAATGAGGTAGGATCACCACCTAGAGGCATTCTTAAAGTCACATCTCCTCTAAGAGGCTTTCCCCATTTAGGTTCTCTCTCCCTTAGTCCCTATCCCTTCTAAATTGATTTTACATTTAGATTTGTATCTTTGGGCATTTGGCATTCACCCTATCTTCAGCCCCACAGAATTTATATACATTATGTAGATCATTTATATTCATGTCTCCCTTCCTCTCTTGACCATAAGCTCGCTGAGGGTAGGGAAGGCATCTACCAACTTTGTTGTTCTGTGCTTGCCCAAGTTCTTTGTATAGTGCTCTGCAGTAAGCATTCAATAAATAACATCAGTTGTTGATTGATTATAACTTCAGACAAGAATAATTCCAGGATAAGGAAGATGAGGAAGGACACAAGGGCAGGCTAACCTGGTGAAAAATGAGCTTCACAATAACTTCTTAGAATGGGCATAAGGAAGATCTAGCTGTTCACTTTCACTCAAAAAGAATTATTCAATCAATGAATAAACATTCAAAGTAAAGAATTAAGAAGAATTTCCATGGACCTCTAAGAGATTCTAGTTTCCCCACTGTTTGGTCAAACACACAAGACCACTAAACAGTTTCCACTTACGTGGGCAGATGTAGGCCTTCGACTTCAGGGTGTATTTTTTTGTATTCTCAGGGTTATCTCAGGATTCTCAGTATTCCATATACTCTCTTCTTCCTGTCCCCTCTCTTGAGATCCATTCCCTGTTATAAAAGCCTTGTAAATACCATTGGCAAGGAAGACATTAACAAGATGTGGAAAAAGTAGCTGGATAGTTAATGGGCATTCATTAGCCTCCTCAGGAGAGAAGTGCAGATGAATTTTGTCTAAGATTGATTCATGATGCCAGCATAATTTTATGTAACAGTAGTTAACTGGCTCGAAAAACTTTTATCTTTTGAAATAAATGTCTTCCCAGATCCACTTCACTTGGTCCATGAGCCCCATTCTGGGCCAGGGACTGTGTCTGGCCTGCTTATCTACAGATACAGTAGAGTACAGTGCTTGACACATAGTAAGCACAAACCACAAGTATCATTATCGTTATTACCACTGATGGTAACCCCTAAACAGAGGCAATACTAGAGAGTTCGTATGCCACGTCATTGTGTATCCACCTATATGCCCAGAGGTGTCTCCAATTAGATAATTAGATAATTAGATACCATGCCAATAAAGCAGATTTAGTTTTTTAGAAAAGAAGGGGGCTTTTTCTTTTCAAATTCCCCACTAGTATATATGTACCAGAGGTCAAGTTTCCTCTTTTATTCCAGTCTCGACATGGCCTCTGGAAGACTCAAAAGATTTGGCCCCTCGTGGTTTGCATTGTCTAGAGAGACACCCGAAGTAAGGTGATTAATTTCCACAGTTTTATTTTAGCCAAAGAAAGTGTCTTTTTAGGCATTCACGCCATCCTGCTATTTAGAGAATTAATGTCTGCTCACCTGGGGAATGAACAAAAAGAAAATTCCCCAGCATGACTATAGATGAAATGCTGCTGAAAAGGTTATCCATACATCAAGAGCTTGCAACATCAATATCCAGCGGTCAGTAAAAGTTGGGATATTGCAGGATACAATTAACTTGTCTTCTGAGCACTGCAAGTTTCCCCGCAAGCCTAATTGTGCTCTTTTTTCTGGATTTTGTTGTCTTCACATGGGAGATTAGGAAATCGTTAGCTTAGTGGTTAATTGGTAAAGATTTCTTCCCTCGAGTGACTTTTCATTGAATATTAACACACGATTAACCCCTCCTATACATATCGATAAACGTGATGTGAAGCCCTGGAAAGGCTTAGTGGCTGTTGGAACGTACTGAATAATTCCAAATTATGGATTCAATGTGATGGTTTTTGTTGAAGTGTCAAAATTA
This sequence comes from Ornithorhynchus anatinus, assembly GCF_004115215.2. Classification (NCBI taxonomy): domain Eukaryota; kingdom Metazoa; phylum Chordata; class Mammalia; order Monotremata; family Ornithorhynchidae; genus Ornithorhynchus; species Ornithorhynchus anatinus. Next base: position 92,480,048 of record NC_041731.1, read on the forward strand.
TGTCCATCCAATTCAGGATGGAAACATGAGTGATGTGATTACAGAGTTCATAAACTGCACACCAGGGAGAAGAAGCTAAAAAAAAAGGTTGATCCCTGAATATTTTTCTCTAGACACAGCAAATAGCCCAGAACTTAAGTTACACGTGTCTTGAATATTTGATTGACGCAACGAGGTTTTCATCTAAATTCAAAATATAACTATGTTTGGATATATTTGAACATTTTTATTGCATTTAGCTATGCGAGTGGAATTCTTATTGATAGAATCTGGGACAGGAGATGTGGCCAGATCATTTCAAACAAGTTAATTCTGAAATGGGTTTGAATCAATAACACAAAAGAGGCAGCTAAGCCAATTTTGACTGCAGTACCGGTGGTGTAAAATAAAATCAAAACAGTCAGAATGAAAGCTCTCTCATAGCAAATATAATTTGCAACCTACCCTAGAAATGCAGAGAAAACAGACAGGTAGGTTAAAGACATGGATAAAGACAAATGGAAGCTATGTAACTAAAAGGAAACCGGTGTTCTACACAGAATGCTTCACGGCAGGAAGCCAAGACGGCAGGTTCGAAGGTGAGCAAGCATGTCAAATAATAACTAATGCATAGGTAAATGGGATATTTTGCCTTCGTCTGGGCGTTAATCTGCCACGTGATGTAAGATTTTCTTTTCCCAGCTCTTATAATGTATTGCTCACTGGTAGGCGAGTGTGTAGTTAAGGCTGTCAATATTCTGCCTTTAAAGAAAATAGGTTTTAACGGTGGGGAGGTGGGGGGAGGGGTTGGGGAAATCACTCTTTTCTTCCTACTGACTTGCTTTATTTCCTGGAAAGGAAGCAATTCAGTAAATATGATGCTTTCTCAAGAGCCCCCGCTAAATCCTAGAATGATGAGGAATAGAAGGGAGCAGAATTACTGTTGTGCAAGAAGTGTATTGGAAACCTCAAGTCTTCTTGGTCTTGGAAAGCAATGGAAATTACAGACAGGAAGCAGCATGGCCTAGTGGATAGAGCACAGGCCTGGGAGTCACAGGAGTTGGGTTCTAATCCCAGCTCCTCCACCTGTCTGCTGTGTGACCTGAAGCAAATCATTTAACCTCTCTGTGCTAAACAGGGACTGTGTTCAACCTGATTAGCTTGTCACCGTGACTAGCTTCCTTTGCTCTTCCCCTTTATCCCCACCCCACAACACTTATGTACATATGTTTATATCCATGATTCTATTTATTCATATTATTGCCTGTTTGCTTGTATTGATGTCTGTCTCCCCCTCGCTAGACTGTAAATCCATTGTGGGCAGGGATTGTCTCTCTTTATTGCTGTATTGTGCTTTTCAAGTGCTTAGTGCTGTGCTCTGCACACAGTAAGCGCTTAATAAATACAATTGAATGAATGAATATCTACACCAGCACTTAGAACAGTGCTTGACAGATAGCAAGTGCTTAACAAATACCACCATTATCAATTACTGCATGCATACTTACAAGAGAGTCCAAAATGTGCTCTTTTGTATATGCTCTGCAAAAACAGGTTCAGAAACCCTAAGATATCTCTTTCTATTGTTCCCAAACTCAATGACATCTTTTCAAAGCCAATCACCCTTCCTGTTTCCAGTTGCTGATGTGTTCTACTGAAGCTCTGGGACTAAACATTTAAGCACACAAATGCCACAGGATTATTTCACAAGAAAAGAAAAGGCAGAAAGAAAGGAATATAGAATTTGGAATATAGAATATACAATTTGCATGAAAAGTTTCATGCAGCCCACAGATAAGGGAAATGCTAGTGGAAATGATGCATGAGGCAACAAACAGTCATATAACTCATAGTATCCTAAACGTTGTGTCAACTGAGTTATGTGTGCTAACATAGCCTGTCCAAGCTATGGGACTCTGTTGCCTGTATCTTGTCTTCATGTTACTTTAGACATTCATTTGGTAGTATTTATTGAGCACTTACTATGTGCAGAGCACTGTACTAAGCACTTGGAATGTACAATTCAGCAACAGATCTACAATTCAGCAACAGATAGAGACAATCCCTGCCCACTGATGGGCTTACAGTCTAACAGACAGGAAGCCCTGTTAAGGAAGACCAAAAATGTTTCGGCTTTCATGCACATTAATAAAATCTATTATTCCTTGGGTTCAACAGGATAAATTAGCGGTGCAAAGGGAAGAGTTTGGGGGGTTAGCTGGTTCATCCCCAAAGATTAGAGTGGATGGCAAGGAGAGCAACCTTTGCAACTTTGCCGCTGTTAGACACGGCATGTTGAGATTGATAGACCAGAGATCTGACTCAGTTACAGCCTTTCCTATGGTCTTGCTTCTCTAAAGTCCCACAGGGCTTGCTGCTCAGGTAATCTGTACAACCTACACTATTTTTAACCTAAAACCCCCTATTTCCCTTATCCACCCTCCCCATGTGGCATCTACTAACTATTAAGGATTGATTACTTCCTTAATCAATTCCACCCTCACCACAGCCCTACTATACTTATGGAAGTAGTCTTATTCTGTACTATATCCCCTCTCACTATTCTGTTTTAATGTCCATTTCCCCCATAGATTGTAAACTCCTTTTGGCCACAGTCTGCATAATGCAGTGCTCTGAATAGAGCAAGAACTCAATAAATACCACTGACTAATTGTTTGTCAAAGCAAGCCCGGTATTTTGAATATGAAAGGTTGTAAGACAGTTAAAATATTCAAAGATGAGGACACCTTCCTTTCCTCGCCTAGTTTTACACAGCATTATTTTCTCCATCAGAACTATGGAAGAGCAAGAGAACTAGAACAGCAGGTTGACTGAAGGGCTGGAAGCAGAGTTTGTGATGACGTCCTATATGCAGGAGAAGCCGAATGATCGATGTAAAAATCAAGCACTTGCCCCGCTTATGTGGAGAATAGAACAAAATCGTACCCTGGAAATGCTTAGATGGAGAAAAATGGCAAATATATACACCATAATGAGCCTGATAGATGATCTCATAACATCAGCAAAACCAGCTATTGTGTTTGGGTCAAATGAATTCTCAGATATTCTGTCAATCACGGATATTGGTCAATCAATCAATCAATTGCATTTTCCCGAAGGCTTACAGTGTGCAGTACAGTGTATTAAGTGCTTGGGAGAGTATGATATAACAGAGTTAGTAGACACATTCCCTTCCCACGACGAGATTATAGTCTAGAGTTGGGGAACAGACCTTAATATAAATAAATAAATTATAGATAAGTACATAAGTGCTGAGGGGCTGAGACAGTGCTGAGTAAAGGCTGCAGAACCAGCTGCAAAGGTGACACAGAAGGGAATGGGAGAAGAGGAAATGAGTGCTTACTCGGGGAAGGTCCTATGGAGGAGATGTGCTTTTAGTAAGGCTTTGTAGGTTGGGAGAGTGATCGTCTGTTGGGTATGAAGAGAGAGGGCATTCCTGGACAGAGGCAGGATGTGGGTGAGAGGTAGGAGGCGAAGTAGATGTGATCAAGGTAATGTGAGTAGGTGGGCATTAGAGGAGCAAAGAGCTTGGGTTGGGTTAAAATAGAAGAACAGTGAGGTGAGGTAGGAGGGGGTAAGGTGATTGAGTGCTTTAAAACCAATAGTAAGAAGTTTCTGTTTGATTCAGAAGTGAATGATAATAATAATAATCAGGGTATTTGTTAAATGCTTACTTTGTGCCATGCACTATTTTAAGCACTGGGGGAGATACAAGGTTATCAGGTTGTCCCACGTGAGGCTCACAGTTTCAATCCCCATTTTACAGATGAGCTAACTGAGGCACAGGGAAGTCCAGTGAGTTGCCCAAAGTCACGCAGCTGCCAAGTGAATGGACAATCCCTAAAGGCTCTTGAGGAGTGAGGCGACACGGACCGAACGATTCTGTAGAAAAATGATCCGGGCAGCAGAGTGAAGTATGGACTGGAGTGGGAAGAGACAGGAGGCAGGGAGGTCAGCAAGGAGACTATCAAGGTGGGATAGGATAAATGTTTCCATTAACGTGGTAGCAATTTGCATGTGGAGGAGAGGGCAGATTTTAGTGATGTCGTGAAGGTAGAACCAACAGGATGTGGTGACAGATTGAATACGTGGGCTGAATGCGAGAGATGAGTCGAGGATAACAAGAAGGTCACAAGGTTACATCGGTGGTAAAAATGTTCCAACATCTAATAGATGTTAAGAGAGGCAGACACCCATAAAACTACTCATCCATGCTATCCAGTTATTAACACTTTTAAAGTCAGTGCCTTGGTTTCACGGATTCTTTTTCTCAGAACAACTCACCGAGTACTGTATGTGCAGTAACAGATGGACCCCTCACACACATTCCATACTTAGCACATCGGCAAGCTTATGCTTCCTGAGCGTTCTGCATGACAACAGGCTCCTTGAAAATATGTTTGTGGATGGCACATCAGTGCTCTGCACATTTTAGCCATCATGTCAAAGCAGGGAAAATTCAGAACCATAACAAGTAAAAACACCAACCGCCGAAAACGATGATTCCGCTAAGCCACAGTCATTTCCAGACCTGACGGTCCCTGGTGGTGTTGAAATCGGGCGTTAGCGCAGTCCAAAGGAAGGGATTCAAGATCGATTGAAATGGATATCCTGAGCCAGGAGAGACCCCTTCCCTCAGACATCACATGTATCCGACACACAATTACTCTCCCCCACTTCAAAGCCTAATTGAAGGCATATCTCCTCCAAGAGGCCTTCCCTGACTAAGTCCTCCTTTCCTCATCCCCCACTCCCTTCTGTGTCACCCTGACTTGCTCCCTTTATTCATCTCCCTTCCCAGCCCCGCAGCACTTATGTACATACCTGTAAGTTGTTTATATTAATGTCTCTTTCTCCCTCTAGACTGTAAACTTGTCGAGGGTGGGAATATGCCTGTTTATTATTGCACCATACTCTCCCAAGCATTTAGTACAGGGCTCTGCACACAGTAAGCTCTCAGGAAAGACGACTGAATGAATGAATTAATGAATGAATGTAAAAAGCGGACTACTGAGCAATCCTCCCCTGAGAATAATATTAATAATGGATTTGTTAAACACTTACTATGTGCCAAGCACTGTTCTAAGCACCGGGAACTGAAAAGACCAACACTGGAGGGCCCAATACCTCTGTGAGAAATGTTAACTTGGAGCAAAACACTTCTGAGCTAACAAGGTTGAACGAACCCCGACATTAGAACCTCCAGGGGTCGACCGTCCACCTCTGCACGTGTTTTATTGTTGTGTTGTACTCTCCCAAGCTCTTCCTATGGTGCTTTGCACATAGTAAGCGTTCAGTAAATATGATTGACCAGCTGGCTGACTGGCAACAAACAGAAACTACTTGCCATCGGCTTTTAAGTCCTCGATCAGCTTGTCTCCTCCTACCTCACATCACTGATCTCCTACCGCAGCCCAGCCCTCACACTTTGCTCCTCTAATGCCAGCCTACTCACCAGATCTTGATCTTGCTTATCTCACCACCGATATCTTTCCCATGTCCTCCTTCGGGCCTGGCACTCTCTCCTCCTCCATATACACCAGACCACCACTCTCCCCACCTTCAAAGCCTTATTAAGGCCACATCTCCTCCAAGCGGTCTTCCACAATTAAGCCCTCTTTTTCCCTGGTCCCTCTCCCTTTTGGATCACCCATACACTTGGATCTATGACCTTTGGCAGTTGCTATTTGTGCCCCACTTTCAACCTCAGAGCACTTTTGTGAAATTATACAGTATATTCAATTTTATATTAGAAATTATTTATTTGTATTGTTTGTCTCCCTGTGACCGGTCAGACCTTGTCCAGACCAACTCCATTTTGTAATAAGCCTGCATTTTGCTCTGAACAAGCACACCACCTATCTCCTGGTGCCAACTGGACACCCGTGGGACGCTTTGAGAGTGAAAAACCCACAAGGTCACTGATGCCGGAGGGGCTAGTGGTGAGTAATAAGGAAAGTTCCGGTGGTGCCACATGTTCCTCCCAAATATGACTAAGGAATAGAGTGGGAAGTTAGGAATTAGCAGGGCATATCCAGAGGGGCGTCTCCACGAACTCTACGTAGTAGGTTGGAACTCTGTCACCCCAATGTGGTGAGTCGCCTTACACATTCTGTAAGACACAGCAAGGTCCTGAGGGCCTGATCTATCTCCTCGCTGGAGCAAGGAGAAGTGGGTATCCACTTGGGGAGGAAATTCAATTTCTAGGTGATTTGAAAGGTAACATGTGACTGAGTGATTTGAAAGGTAACTCCTGGGTGATTTGAAAGGTAGCCCTTGAGACTTCACTGCTGGATGATTTGAAAGGTAGCCCAAGCCTGTGTGATTTGAAAGGTAGCCCAGGGGTGATTTCAAAGGTAACAATAATAATAATAATGTTGGTATTTGTTAAGCGCTTACTATGTGCAGAGCACTGTTCTAAGTACTGGGGTAGATACAGGGTAATCAGGATGTCCCACGTGAGGCTCACAGTCTAAATCCCCATTTTACAGATGAGGTAACTGAGGCCCAGAGAAGTTAAGTGACTTGCCCACAGTCACACAGCTGACAAGTGGCAGAGTAGGGATTTGAACCCATGACCTCTGATTCCCAAGTCCATGCTCTTTCCACTGAGCCACGCTGCTTCTCTAGCCCATGTTGGGGTGACTTGAAAGGTAGCCCCTGGAGATGAGTGGCGCCGCCTTCCCTGTTCTACCAGCTGCTAGAATTTGGGAACCGTGCTGATCAGTATACTTACCGCTTATAAGCCTAGGAATAGCTTTGCTCTTGTAAATTACCTCTCATGAAGACTTTGTGTTATCATCTTAACATATCTGCTTGTTCTAAACCTGACCCTCGAGTCTGTAAGTCCATTTCCAATCCTCCAATCCTTGAGCTCAGAAGTTCCCCACTGGCTGGTTCAGCCCAGGGGCTTAATTTTTTTTTCAAAATAATTTTTTTTCAAAATAATTTTTTTTTTCAAAATATTTTTTTTCAAAATAATTTTCTTTTCAAAATACTCCCCCTTTTGGCTGTAAACTCACTGTGGGCAGCGGGCATGCCTGGCGCATAGTAAGTGCTTAACAAATACAATAATAATACTAATTTATGGCAATCATATTCATTGTTTACTGACTGCAAAGTACTGAATTAAGTGCTTGGGAGACTACAATATAACAACAGACACTTTCCTCCCCGCAATGAGCTCACAGTGTAGAGGGGGAGACAGACATTAATATAAAGAGATAAATAAATAAAATTACAGATATATACATATTTGCTGTGGGGATGGGAGGGAGGGAATCCCTCCCTGATTTAAAGATCCTCTCTAAGCAGCGCTAATGAGTAATAACCCCACACTCTTCATGCCAACACTAGTGTGTAATGAGGGTAAACAGTCTTCTATGTTACCACTCTTGGATCACACTTATTCTTGGGTTCCCCTTTCTTTTTCATTTCCCTGGACATTCTTTGGTCCCCACCCACCATTGGTTCACACCGATTTTTTGTCAATTCAGTGTCCTCTCTTTCTTTAGGAAATATTTTTAAAAATAATATAATAATGATAATAATTATGGCATTAAGCACTTACTATGTACCAAGCACTGTTCTAAGCACTGGAGTAGATGCAAGGTAATCAGGTTGTCCCACGTGGGGCTCACAATTTTAATCCCCATTTTACAGATGAGGAAACTGAAGCACAGAGAAGTTAATAGGTTTGTTTCAAAGTCACACAACAGACAAGTGGCAGAGGTAGGATTAGAACCCATGACCTCTGACTCCCAAGCTCATGTCGTTTCCACTAAGCCACACTGCTTCTCGACAAAAACTGAAAATAAGCTGAATAAACTTAAAATAAACTGAAATAAGAGGACAAGTTCTAATTTGATAACTTTCTCTATTCTTCTTTGGCAAAGAACTCAGAAAACTATGCTGTCAACTACTTCGTGAGTGAGGATGGAGCGGCTGGGAGAGGGACAGTTGTAAGGGAATATACTAGGACTGGAATCGGATTTAGAATTAATACTGGGAAAATGATGCTGTTTCAGGTGAGTAATGCCTGATGGGATAAAATTAAGGCACTGAAGATGCGTGAAAAAAATCAGCTACACACAAGTTAAACAATATAAATTTTAGCTAGAAATAAAGTGCTTCAAAGTAGTATGGAGGAGCAGTTCTAAATAGTTCTAACTCAAACATAGGTCCTGCTGGAAGTAAGACATAATAATAATTACGATATTTGTTAAGCAATTATTATGTGCCAAGCACTGTTCTAAGTGCTGGGGTAGATAGAAGGTAATCAGGTTGTCCCACGGGGGGCTCACAGTCTCAATCCCCATTTTACAGGTGAGGTAACTGAGGCACAGAGGAGTTAAGTGCCTCACCCAAGGTCACAGAGCAGACAAGTGGTGGAGCCTGGATTAGAAGCCACGACCTCTGACTCTCAAGCCCTTGCTCTTGCCACTAGGCCATGCTGAAGACATATCTTTCTCCTCTCAGCCATTACTGTTCGAGCAATTCCCATCTCAATCAACTGGATTTCTTGAACTGTTACTCTGTGATAATTCCAAGCACTGTACTGAATGCTTGAGAGAGAACAATAAAGTTAGAGGACACAGTCCCTGTCTTCAAGTAGTTTATAATCTAGCAGGGCAAAGGACAATAACAGGGGCACTACAGTATTTTCATGGGTCTTGTCAGCGTGGCTCAGTGGAAAGAGCCCGGGCTGGGGAGTCAGAGGTCATGGGTTCTAATCCTGGCTCTTCCACTTCTCATTGTGACTGTGGGCAAGTCACTTCACCTCTGTGCCTCAGTTACCTCATCTGTAAAATGGGGACTAAGACTTTAAGCCTCACGTGGGACAACTTGATTACCCTGTATCTACCCCAGCGCTTAGAACAGTGCTCTGCACACAGTAAGTGCTTAACAAATACCAACATTATTCATTATTTGTCTTATGCCACCAAGTCATTTCCAATCCATAGCGACACCACGGGTTCTCTCCCAGAACACCCCACCTCCATCTGCAATCATCCTGAAATTGTATCCATAGAGTTTTATTGGTAAAAATCCAGAAGCAGTTTACCACTGCCTCTTTCTGTGCAGTAAACTCACGTCTCCACCTTCGACTCTGTCCCATGCTGCTGTTGCCCAGCACGGGTGAGTTTTGACTCGTAGCAGATGGCCTTCCACTCGCTAGCCACTGGCCAAGCTAGGAATGGAATGGACAGGCCTCTGCTTGACTCTCCCTCCCATAGCCAAGACTGGTAGAGTACTAGAAACTCTCCAGATGTGATCCTGAGAAGGCATTTTTGTGGGTACAATGTGCAAATGTGCAAGGGACATTCAGGATGATTCCCACCCTCATGCATTCAATCTCACCACTTAGCCGCAACTTCTTCAAAATGAAAGCTAGCTTGCAATTCCAAGTATATCTTGCACTAACTGTACTAAGTTAAAATTTAGGACATTGTTCCGTGTTTCAGATTTGTGGCTGTTTTTTCTCTTGATGTAATTGAAGTTGACTTTAAGTTCATTTTTCAAGTTAACCAAGGCCAGCATGGAAGAGGCAGTATAAAGCCAGCAGGTATGAAGACACTTAAATATTTCAGAACAGAATACTGGGCGAGGGGGGGGTGGGTAAAGCTTCAAGAGAATGAAAATCTAATCTATTCAATATCAAATTAAAATGTTACAGACTCATAGGACGCTCTTCTAGTGGATTTGTTTCAGTGCTCTAAATTTTTAAGGACCATCCTATTTTTGAACTGAAGGATTTGTTATCTAATTGGAAATCTACATTATATCAGAGAAGGAACCCAATATTCTTAACTAAACTATTCTCCACTGAGCAGATTCTTTCTCATTCAGTATATGGAATATAGGAATATTCAGTAAATAGTATATGGAATAAAGCCACAGATTATAGTAAATATACTCTAGTCATGACTAACTAGAGATGCATGTATTGAAGATTCTGAAAAACGTAATCTCTAATTTCAGTGTGATGATAAGGTTTCCCATCAGAAATAGTGGATGAACCTTGGCATTGAAACTTCAGGATCCAGAATCTGAATAATAATAATAATAATATTTGCTCATTGTGGGCAAGGGAATGTGTCTGTTTACTGTTATATTTTACTCTCCCAAGAACTTAGTACAGTGTTTTGTACACAGTGAATGCTCAATAAATACAATGAATAAATACAATAAATAAAATGCTCGATTGATGGATCGATTGACTAGTGCCGGCAGAGACTCAGCTAGCAGAACCTTGACTAGAATGTAGATCTCCTGATTCCTAGATTGTGGACAGAATACTGCACTATAAAACTTCATCAGTTTGAAATGAGTGGGTAGGGGCTAAAGGGGTAAAGCCGTTTACAGATTGTAAAATATTCTTAAATAAATGCAGGTTTTGAGATTTTTTTCGTTACCACGCATGTTTCCAGGGCAGGCCAATTAATACCATCATTTGATTGATTGATGTTGGGGGCATCAGCGTCCCGGTGGTTCCCTACACCCACACACACTGGATCCCTGCCTCTTATGGCTCCAACCATTCTCAGTTTCCGAACCTTTGGCAGGAGTTGGGCTCAGTGCATTGTTTAAAAGTGAAACCTATTAATATTCCTGCCCTATGGACCAAAGGCCAGTCATTCTCCCCAAATTTCCCCACACTTCTAGCGTATTCTGGCTATTAAAATTCTTTAGAAAAAGCAGGGTTGCTTGTGAATGGATCCCAGGTCTGGGAGTCAGAGGGACCTGAGTTCTAATCCTAGCTCCACCGCTTGTTTTCTATGTGATCTTGGGCAAGTCACTTAACTACTCTGTGCCTCAGTTACCTGATTTGTAAAATAAAGATTAAGCCAGTGAGTCACATGAGGGACATGGACCGTGTCCAACCTGATAAGCTGGTATCTCTCCCAGTGCTTAGTACAGTGCCTGATACTTAACAAATACCTGATACTTAACAAATACAATACAAAGAGCTTAACAAATACCTTTAAAAAAAACTGTGTCCTTTCGAATACCTCGTATCTGTAATTATTTTAGCAAATAAAGAAAGAGTTGCTTACATACCTTTCATTTCTTTGACAACACTGAGCTCTATTATTGAGAGCATCAAATATTTAATTAAGGAATTTAAAAGTGAGCATAGAAATGCTGGAACACAATCTATCTGCACTGAAGCAAAACTCATCACAGCCCACTTTTGCTAAGAGAATGCATAGCAACAAGCTGCATAAACATTTTCTGTAAGAAAAGCTAAAGTGAGCGACAAACAAGGAGGAAAAACATTTTAAAGGCACAGTGAAGAAAAACTGATTCATTTTTCTTCTTCCAGGTTACATCCTCTTGTCACCTCAACAATTTTGTACTCATAAACTCCCATTATTCTTCATTCGATCATTCGAACAATTGGAGAATTTATTGAAAGCTTCCTGTGGTGAGGTACAAGGGAAAGGAGCCATGTACTGAACAGCTGAGAGTTCAACAGAAATGAGTAGAACAAGTCCCTTGTTTTCAAGATGTTTACAGTCTAGAGAGGTAGATACTTTAATAGATAGGAGGACGACATAGAGAAAGAGGGTTGCCTAGTGGAAAGAGCATAGGCTGAGAAGTCAGAAGACCTGGGTTCTAATTCTGGCTCTGCTGCTCGCCTGCTGGCTAACCTTGAACAAGTTATTTAGCTTCTCTGTACCTCTCTTCCCTCATATGCACAATGGGGATTCGATATCTTGGGAAGCAACGTGGCACAGAGCACCAGCCGGGGAGTGAGACGCACCTGAGATAATAATAACAATGTTGTATTTGTTAAGAGCACTGTTCTAAGCGCTGGGGTAGACACAAGGGAATCAGGTTGTCCCACGTGGGGCTCACAATCTTAATCCCCATTTTACAAATGAGGTAACTGAGGCACAGAGAAGTTAAGTGACTTGCCCAAAGTCACACAGCTGACAAGTGGCAGAGCCAGGAATCGAACCCATGATCTGAGATCTAATCCTAGTTCTGCCACCTGTCTGCTGTGTGACCTTGGGCAAGTCAATTTACTTTCCTGGGCCTCAGTTACCTCAACTAAAAAATGGGATTATAACTGGGAGCCCCACGAGGGACATGGACTGGGTGCAACCTGATTCTTTGTATCTAAGCCAGCACTTAGAACAGTGCTTGGCACATCGTAAGCACTTAACAAGTACCATCATAGAAAGAATAGAGTATATACAATATGTGTTTTCAGTGCTATGGGGTGTTGTGGACATTTAAGTGTTTAGGTGGTCGGGAAGTGCTGAAGTGGCAGATGGAATACATAAAACAGGGAAGATTTGTTTTTCTTGTGAATTTATGTACTCTATTTCAGCACTTCTTCCTCCTATCTATAAATGATTTTGTGTCCCTTTCCTTTGTTTCATTGTTACGGCTGTAACGGCAAGGATTGAGCCCTGACATCTGTTTTTGCACTCCCAAGTACTTAGTATAATGCTCTGTACACACAGTAGACACTCAATAAATACTACTGAGTGATGACACAGCAGTCTGTAAAAAGCAGACAGCAATAGAAATGGGAAATTTCTATTTGAAAAGATCATGACCCCAAGAGGCAGAAATAACACTGGCCCCAGACAGCACAACCATGAATGAGCTTTTATATATCAGTCGATCAATGACATTCACTGAGCACTTACTGTGTGTGGAGCATTGTATTAAGCAACCTTTTTGTGTGTAGCATTTGTTTAGAACTTACTATGTGCCAGGCACTGAATTAATCCTTGGGATAGATACTAGCTCATCAGGAAGGAACCGGTTCATGTCCCACATGGGCCTCACAGACTTAATCCCTATTTTACATATGAGGTAAATGAGGCAAGGAGAAGTGATGTGACTTGCCCAAGGTCGCATAGCAGACAAGTGGCTGTCCGAATTAGAATTCAGGTCCTTCTGACTTCTAGACTCATGCTCTATACTCTAGGCCACGAGACAATAGCATTGGTAGACACCTTCCCTGCCCACAGTGAGTTTATGGTCTAGAGGAGACAGAGAGATTAATGGATATCACAAAAATTGCCATTTAGGTTTCCTTATTTAAGTTGAAAAAACTCTCTAAAGTAAATCCCTGCTGCCTTAGGAACAAACTGTTAATGCTCCATTAAAATGCATCCTTTCTTTCAACTGCCATTCTAATAATCATGCCAAGCATTTATAATGAAATCATTATTAAGTATCGATCAAAACCATGGACATATCACAGGATACAATATATTGTAAATCATAGTTCCAGTACTTTAACTGCATTTCAGAGCTTTCTATGGCAGGGTATATAAAGATTTAACATCATAATTGAAATTCTAACTTTACCGAATAAAAACATCTTGCAACATATCTGCTATATAAAGGAAGTCAAGAATCGGAAGATCCTGGACAACTGGATCAGCCTCTTTGGATCATCGAAGTGGAAGCTTTTCTTACACTCAATAAATCAATAGTGGTATTTATTGAGTACTTACACTATGCAGCCCACTGTAATAAGCACTTGTGAAAGTATGGTAAGCTGATTTTGGGCAGGGAATATGTTTGTTATATTGTTATAGCGTGCTCTCTCAAACATTACAGTGCTCTGCACACACTAATCACTCAATAAATAAGATTGACTGACTATGATGGAATTAGGAGATGTGATCCCCTGACCCTGAGGAGTTTACAATCTAGCAAAGGAGATAGACACTAGAATAAATTACAGGTAGGGGGAAGCAAGAGAGTTTCAAGATAATAATGTCGGTATTTTTTAAGTGCTTACTATGTGCAGAGCACTGTTCTAAGCGCTGGGATAGATACAGTGTCATCAGGTTGCCCCACGTGAGGCTCACAGCTCACAATTAATACCCATTTTATGGATAAATGTAATTTACTCATTGAATGAATGAATGAAGGAAGGAAGGAAGGAAGGAAGGAAGGAAGGAAGGAAGGAAGGAAGGAAGGAAGGAAGGAAGGAAGGAAGGAAGGAAGGAAGGAATTTACTCATTTAAGATATGAGAAGCGGTGTAGCCTAATGGAAAGAACATGGGCCTGGGAGTCAGAGGACCTGGGTCCAAATTCCGGCCCTTCCAGTTTCCTGATGTGTGACCTGCTTAATTTCTTTGCATCTCAGTTTCCTGTAAAATGGTGATTCAAAGCCCGTTCCCTCTCCTACTTAGATGTGACCTCCCAGTGGGTCAGGGACTGAGTCCAACCTGATTAACTCCTATCTATCCCCACAATTAGAACAGTGCTTTTTATTCATTGATTCAGTCATATTTATTGAACGCTTACTGCTTAGAGAAGCAGCGCACCTCAGTGGAAAGAGCATGGGCTTGGGAGTCAGAGTTCTTGCGTTCGAATCCTAGCTCTGTCACTTGTCAGCTGTGTGACTGTAGGCAAGTCACTTAACTTCTCTGGGCCTCAGGTACCTCATCTGTAAAATGGGGACTAAGATTGTGAGCCCCACATGGGACAACCTGATTACCCTGTATCTACCCCAGTGCTTAGAACAGTGCTCTGCACATAGTAAGTGCTTAACAAATACCAACATTATTATTATTATTGATGCATAGTAATTGCTTACCAAATATAATAATAATGACTCTGTATATAAGAGCTCTTGGGGATGGAGGCTAGGAAGGAGGAGAGGATTCAAGTGCTTAGGTGATGCAGAAGTTCTAAAATGGCAATAGAGAGGGAAATAGGGTAGGGAGATGTGAGATTACTTAGAGAAAACTTCCTGGAAGAGGTTTAATTTTGGGAGGACTTTAAAAATAAGGAGAGCAGTGGTCTGCTGAATGTAAAAAAGGGGAGAGGTTCCGGGCAAAAGGAAAGGCATAAGCAAGAGATTGGAGGTGGCAGAGATGAAAACAAAGCAGTGTGACTACATTCTTGGAGATCTCATTTGAGTTCCTAGACAGGTTGGTGGATTTTGCTCTACAAAATGTTACTCCTCCAAGACAATCCTGTAAAGGAGCGATGAATAAAGTCTCAATCAATCAATCAACGGCATTTATTGAGCACTCCCTATGTGCAGAGTGCTGTTTTAAGCACTTGGGAAAGTACAGATAAAACAGAATTAGCAGACACATTCCCTGATTATAATGAGTTTATGGTGTAGAGGGGGAGACAGACATAAAGATGAATAAGTAATGTTTAAAAAATAACTTAAATATCTGTACATTAGGTCTCCTGAACATCTCTCTGCAGGGTGTTGAGAGGGTAGAGAGAAGTAAGATGGAGTAAAATCTTAGATTTGATGAGAAGATCTCCGGTGACCTTGAAGAGAGCAGTTTCAGTTTCAGGAGAATGGAGGGGACTGAAGCAGGATTGCAGATGGTCAAGGAGGAAATTGGAGGAGAAGGGAAGGCAGAGGGTGTAAACAACCTGTTTGAGGACTTCGGTCAGAAATGGTAGAAGGAAGGTGGGGCTTCCATTAGCTGTGCAGTAGAGTTTGCTTTTTTCTATTTTGTTTTTTTGTTGTTGTTTTTTATTTTATTTCATTTTTTTTTTTTAGTATAGGAGGCACATCTGGGCATGTTTGAAAGCAAAGGGGCCTGAAATGCTCCCAATTATTCATTGCTTACCAGCTAGGCATTCAGTTAATAATACAGATGGAGCCAGACAGAGACCAATGAAAGGATCATAATTTATTACCGATTCCACAAACTGTCCTGTTAACCACTGTTTGAGACAGAACACTGGGTTAGTCAACTAGTGATCTAGCTCAGAAATGGCATTGCTTGGGTTCTTACATGGTCTCTTATTAGTAATGGTTTTACTGTTTTTCAATTGACTGACCTGTAGCTCATCAAGCCAATATACAAAATGATGCTTAAAACATCATGACTCTTTATCCAAGATGTTTAGTTCTTCATCAAATGGCAGTTAAAAACTTAAGAAGGATTTTTTGACAGTAACCTGTAACAAAATAAAAACTGTAACAGTGATTAATTTATTTAATAACCTTAGTGCTTTGAAGACTGTTATAATAATAGGGCAATCATGCATCACTGTTGTGTTCCAACAGAACTATTAGTTTCCATACAATGTTAGTGTAATTACAGCCTAATGGTTTACACTATTAGAAGAGTACTAAATATTTTACTAAACCGAGTTCAGTATATAAAAATTAATTTCAGTGGCCGCAGGTCTGAAACAATGCAGTCAGTGATGAAATTGAAATATTTTTCTTTCATTTTGGTCGTGGAAACAAAGGTAACAATAGCCTGTTTTTTGCATAAAGGAGCTTTGATTGTAAAAGACAAAGCAGATTTTGTAATCACAGCTTAGAAAAACATGAAAAAATGTGAAAAGCATCTTGTCATGTTTTGATTCTCTCATTAAACAAGCCCATTTATTAACCAGGTGAATAGATCAAAGTTCTCACGTAGGTTCGATTTATCGTCTGTTTCCGGTCTTAACAACAACTTTGACAAATCCATTATGGGAAATTAGGGGAATACA
This sequence comes from Ornithorhynchus anatinus, assembly GCF_004115215.2. Lineage (NCBI taxonomy): Eukaryota > Metazoa > Chordata > Mammalia > Monotremata > Ornithorhynchidae > Ornithorhynchus > Ornithorhynchus anatinus. The sequence continues at coordinate 92,496,509 of NC_041731.1, forward strand.
CAAGCAGGAAGGCAAAATAGCTAACCAGGAAGAAAGGTACGAGGAAATATACAAACCAATAAACACCATACACAATGGACTGGGGCTGTCTTCTCTATCAGTCAGTGGCATTTATTGAGTGCTCACACTATGCAAAGCACTATGCTAACTGCTTGGCACTGTACTAAGCTCAAATTAAACACCCAAGTGATGTTATTTGCCAACAATGGAATGCTTCCTATTAATAAGTGGTATTTGATGAGCCTTACTATGTGCAGGGGCTCCCTACAAGAAATTTGGAAGAGTACATTAGGGTTGGAAACAAAATACAATGTTTTGCACACAGTAAGTGCTCAATAAATATGATTGAATGAATCCCTGCCACAAGAAGCTTGGGATTTGAATAATGCCAATCATAAATCTCAAGCAACCATGGACATGGCTGCCCTCCATCATTGTCAGGGGGACATGCCTGGGGTGATATGCATTCCTTCAAAGCCATTTAAGGATATCTCACCTGCCAACATTTTACAATACAGTCCTTGTCCCAACCTTTAAGGAATTCAGCACATTCTTGAGCATTACGAACAACAACATGGGTGCACACCATTATTTCACTCCTTTAAAAAGTTAAATCATCTCCCTATAATAATAATAATGACGGCATTTGTTAAGCACTTACTATGTGCCAAGCACTATTCTAAGTGCTGGGGTAGATACAAGGTAATCACATTGTCCCACGTGGGGCTCACAGTCTCAATCCCCAATTTACAGATGAGGAAACTGAGGCACAGAGAAGCTAAGTGACTTGCCCAAAGTCACACAACTGACAAGTGGCAGAGCCGGGATTAGAAGCCATGACCTCTGACTCCCAAGCCCCTGCTCTTTCCACTATGCCATGCTGTTTCTATAGTAATATCTACCCCAGCGCTTAGAACAGTGCTTGGCATATAGTAAACGCTTAACAAATACCAACATTATTATTATTAATAATTATGCTATATGTTAAGCGCTTACCTAAGCGCTTAGGTTTTTAAGCCAGGCACTGTACTAAGCCCTGGGGCGGCTACAAGCAAATCGGGTTGGACACAGTCCCTGTCTCACATGGGCCTCACAGTCTCGATCTCCATTTTACAGATGAGGTAGCTGAGGCACAGAGAAATTAAGTGACTTGCCCAAGTTGGCTAATTTAGAAAAGCCCCATTCAGTCAATGGCAGATAATCCCTTTAGACTGCAAGTTCCCTGTGGGCAGGGAACTTGCCACCAATTCTGTTGTACCCCACGCTTCCGAACACTTAGTATAGTGCTCTGCACACAGTAAGTGCTCAATAAATAACATTCACTGATTGTTTGATCATGATCAGCCTAAAGTGAAACAGTGACTGAGCTTCATATAACGGTGAACTTGGGCTCCTGAGTTTCATATAATCATTTCAACTCTTAGTAGATTGCTTTGTACTTTAATAAGTGCTATCTCCCCTGCTAGACACTATGCTCCTGGAGAGCAGGAATTGTGTATTCTTACTCTTTTGAACTTTTTCAAGCACTCAGTACACAGTAAATGCTAAATAAATATCACTGATGGATTGTTCAATCTAATCGGAAGCAAACTCTCAGTTATCCAGCCGCAGTTTCCAATGCCAATATTTCAGATAGGATTTGTGAGAAATTAGTGGATCTAATTCATCTAATTGTTTTTATAGCTCTGAGAGCTGAATTAATAAATTTGCATCATAAAATTGTAAAGCACCAGTGTTGAGCTATTTAGTACTATATATAATCTTTAAACTGAGTTGGAGGGGACCCAACTATGAACTAATGAACTATATACATGTCCGTTGATCATCTGTGTTTTTCTGTCATCCCCATTACCTGAGCTAATAGTTTAATAGTTGAAATGGATGATTAAGAGTTGACTGCAAGTGTTTTGAGTGATGATACTAAGAACAATGAATAGAGAACTGCCAGGTAGACCACAAATAATAATAATAATCATTGCGGTATTTGTTAAGCACTTTAGATGTGCCAGACACTGTGTTAATTGCTGGGGTGGATACAAGCAAACAGAATTGGACATAGTCCCTGTCCCACATGGGCCTCACAGTCTCAATCCCCATTTTACAGCTGAGGTAAGTAAGGCACTACAAATAAGATAAAACTTAGAGTTGTCATGATCTTTGTTTTCTTGACATTCAAATGTAGGCCTTTTTGCTCTGTTCCTCAACTTTTAATAATAAGCCCTTCAAATCTCCACTTTCTGCTAGTAGGGGAGTATCCTCAGCACAATGAAGGTTGCTTATATTGCTTCCTCCAATCATTACTCCCCATTCGTCTTCAACCGATCTGGCTTCTCTCATTATGTATTTGGTACAAAGGATGACCAGATAAGGAGATAAGATACATCCTTGTCTTATACCTTTACAATGGAAAGCCAATCTGTTTCTCCATATTCTGTTCTTACTGTAGCCTCACGTTCGGCATATAGTTGCTGTATTGATGCAATTAAATGGCCCAGCATGCCCATTTTCCTTAATGTGCTCCGGAGTTTCTCGTGATCCACTTCCCTCCTCAAAAACCTTCAGTGGTTGCCTATCAACCTCCGCATGAAACAAAAGCTCCTCACTCTTGGCTTCAAAGCTCTCCATCCCCTTGCCCCCTCCTACCTCACCTCCCTTCTCTCTTTCTACTGCCAACGCTGTACACTCCGCTCCTCTGCTGCTCACCTCCTCAACATCCCCCGTTCTCGCCTATTCCGCCGTCGACCCCTGGCCCAAGTCCTACCATTGTCCTGGAACGCCCTCCCTCCTCACCTCCACCAAATCAACTCTCTTCCCCTCTTCAAAGCCCTACTGAGAGCTCACCTCCTCCAGGAGGCCTTCCCAGACGGAGCCCCCCTTTCTCTCTGCTCCCCCTCCCATCCTCTGCTTTTCCCCCTTCCCCTCCCCTCAGCACTGTGCTCATTTGTATATATTATTTATTACCCTAGTCATTTTGTTAATGAGGTGTATGTCTCCTTGATTCTATTTATCTTGATGATGTTGTCTTGTTTTGTTCTGTTTTGCTTTGCTGTCTCCCTCGTTTAGACTGTGAGCCCGTCATTGGGTAGGGATTGTCTCTATCTGTTGCCCAATTGTACATTCCAAGTGCTTAGTACAGTGCTCTGCACGTAGTAAGCGCTCAATAAATATTATTGAATGAATGAATGAATCAACACAAAGGCCTTACTATAATCAATATAGCCCATGCTGACTTCCTTTTGATATTCTCATGTCCTTTCAATTATCCAATGCACATCATCAGTAATATCTCACATCCCTCATCTTTTCTGGAATCCTGCTTGAACATCGGTCAATTCATGTTCCATGTAGTTCTCCATCCCATGCTGTATAACTCTTAGCAATACCTTGATGGCAAGAGATATCAAGGAAACTGCACGATAATTTTCAGATTTAATTGTATCTCCTTTCTTCAGTATTGGAACATAAACTGATCTCTTCCAATCAGATGGCCATTGAGTGGTTAGCCATACTTGTATTTGCATGTCAAAAAAACAAAGATCATGACAACTGGGAGTTTCAACACATTTGTAGTGGATGGAGGGAACAATGAAGTAGTTGACAATTTTTCTCTCCTGGGATCAATAATCAATAATGAAGGAACTAGTTGTCAAGAAATGCGCCGAAGTCCAACGTTAGGAAGACTTGTTATGAAAAGCCTGGAAAAAGTCATGAAACCTGCTGATGTAACAAGTGCCACAAAAATACAAAGTGTTCATTCTATGGTGTTTCCAGTCACGATGTGTGGATCCAAAAGCTGGACCCTGAAAGAACAAGTTAGAAAGAACATCAATTCTTTTGAAATGTGGTGTTGGAGAAGGCTTTTGCGAATACCATGGACTGTCCCAAAAACAAACAAATGGATTTTGGAGCAAATTAAGCCAAAGTGGTCTTTGGAAAGTCAAATGACTCAACTTAGATTAGCATATTTTAGACACATAATCAGGAGGACTAATCTATGGAGAAGACACTAATGCTAGGAAAAGTCCAGGGAAAATGTAGAAGAGGCAGACCAGCAGCTAGATGGATAGAGATCATAACAATGATAACAGAAGAACCGTTAGAAAGGTTGTGGACTACGGCAGAGGACAGGATTTTCTGGGGAAGGTATATCCATGGTGTTACTATGAATTGGAAACAGTTTGATGGCACTTATTACTACTAGTAATAATAACTAAGGCACAGAGAAGTGAAGTGACAAATCAGTTTGGAAAAGGAAATGAAATGGTGTTGATTAGCATCATTATAGTATCGATCATCCGGGAATTTATGACGCCACCTGCTAACAGGGACATTTTAAGGGGTAGATCCAGTAATCGTGCCTTTGAGACACTTTCAATCTAATGGTTGAGATAAATGGGTTGAATGTAATTAACCAGCAAACAGGTAATCACACTCCATAATAATAATAATAATGATAATGATGTTGGTATTTGCTAAGGGCTTACTATGTGCCGAGCACTGTTCTAAGTGCTGGAGTAGATGCAGGGCAATCAGGTTGTCCCATGTGAGGGTCACAGTCTTAACAGATGAGGGAACTGAGGCGCCAAGAAGTTAAATAATAATCATCATATTTGTTATGCATTTACTATGTGCCAGGCACCATACTAAGCATTGGGGTAGATATAAGCAAATCAGGCTGGACTCAGTCCCTGTCTCTCATTCATTCAATCGTATTTATTGAGGGTTCACAGTCTCAATCCCTATTTTGTAGATGTGGTAACTGAGGCACAGAGAAGTGAAGTGACTAGCCCAAGGCTATACAACAGACCAGTGGTGGAGCCGGGATTAGAACCTTCTGATTTCCGGGCCTGTGTTCTATCCACTACAAAATTATTTTATCAAATATCGGAATGTTCACAGATTCTGCTCAACTGCAAGCTCTTTCTGGGTAGGAAATGTGTCTACCAACTCTATAATGTTGTCATATCGAATTCTCCCAAGGACTCAATACAGTGCTCAATAAATAGGATTGATTGATTCAGCTTTCCTTTATCCTATCCTAAAAGTTATTCCCTTCTCATCAGTTTTCTTACCACACAGGCTATCCTCACAGAATGTCTTATTCATGTCCAGCTTGATTCATCTATTAGTCCAACGTGCTCACTGGGACATGTTCTACCTGCATGCTGCAGGCTACTCTGAGCCATTATCTCACTTTAATTATTTTAAGGGGACATTCTAATTAATGTTAGTATGAATTCCAAATGGTTTGTGACTTCTGGTGGGCAATTCAAATGGCACTTGCTCATGCTTCTTTCAGGTTCAATTTAACAGCAAAAAGCTTTCATGGTGGCCTGGAGCTCTACTTCCCTGGATTTTGTTCTCTGAATTTAAAAGGAGTACATTAATCACTTCCAATTCCAAGATTCCCCAACCTCTCGGGGAAAAACGACGCTTTCGTGTAGAGTCATCCCAAAGAACAAGTGAGGAGCAATGTGTCTTGGTGGACTGAGCCTGGGCCTGGGAGTCAGGAGCACCCATATTCTAATTCTGCCGCCTCCACTTGTCCACTGAGTGTGACCTTGGGCAAGTCACTTAACTTCTTTGTGCCTCGGTTACCTCATCTGGACAGTGGGGATTAAGACAGTGAGCCCCACGGGGGACATGAACCATATCCAACCTGACTACCTTGTATCTACTACAGTGTTTAGTACAGTGTCTGGCACATAGTATGTGTTTCACAAATACCATTAGGAAAAAAAAAGAAAAAAGTCTGAGCAGGCCTGTGGACAGGACTGAGGATGAAGTAGGGAATTTCTCCAGGATTGTGCTTCCATGCTGGCAACAAATGCCCTCTCTCACTGAATTATGTGGCCAGATGTTAATCTAGTCCAATTTCCTGTTTCCAAGAACCACTGTTCTAAAACCATACCAGGAAAAGAGTAAACCTTTTAATGTTTTTCTCCTACTTTAGCCTGTAATTAGACCTGTGGGAAATGTGGGACAGTGAGTCTCTCTGATCTAATTACCTTATATCCATCCCAATCCAGGACTCTGCATATAGTAAGCACTTAAGCCAATCAATCATATTTCTCTTTTATGATATTTATTGTTTACTATGTGCAACCAATGTACTAAACTCTGGGGTAGATACAGGATTATCAGGTTGGACACATTCCATGTCCCACATGGGGTTCACAGTCTTATTTCCATTTTATAAATGTGGACCTGAGGCCCAGAGCAGTTTAGTGACTTGCCTAAGATCACAGAGCAGACAAATGGTGGAGCTGGGATTAAAACTCAGATCCTTATGTCTCCCAGGCCTGTGCCTGTGCTCTAGGCCATGCTATTTCTCCTAGTGAGCACTTACTCTGTACAGAGCACTATACTAAGCACTTCGGAGAGTACAGTATCACAGTTGGTACATGTTCCCTGACCACAAGGCACTTACAGTCTACAAATACCAAAATAATTACTGTGCCTACCAATTCCACTGAACACTCACAAATGCCCAGCACTGAGCTCTTCACAGAGTAAGCACTCAATCCGTAACATTAATCGGTTGATTAATCTTCTTAAAATCTGCTCCTGAAAGGATAATAGTAATAACGGTATTTGTTAAGCATTTACTCTGTGCCAAGCACTGCTCAAAGCACTAGGGTAGATACAAGGTAATCAGGTTGTCCCACTTGGGGCTCACAGTCTTCAACCCCGTTTTACAGAGGAGGTAACTGAGACACAGAGAAGTTAAGTGGCTTACCCAAGGTCACACTGCAGCCAAGTGGCGGAGCGGGAATTAGAACCCACGTCCTCTGACTCCTAAACCAGTGCTCTTTCCATTAAGCCACGTTGCTTGGAAAGATATCCCAACTTCCCTAATTGTCATGCCCTAGCTATTCTTTTCATCAGGAAAACAGTCTCAATATCTAATCTAAAAACCTTCCAAGGTTTTTTTCATCAGTGGAACCAGAGAAGCTATTTTTACCACCTGTTTGGTAAATTAAATATCATGTCAATCAGTAGTATTTGTTCATTCATCCAATCATATTTATTAAGCGCTTACAGTATGCAGAACACTTTACTAAGCAATATGGAGAGTGTTATACACTGGAGCTGTTGGCCATGATCCCTGAAAACATTCCTCTTCATTTCTGGACCTCCATACTGAAAATTGAGACGAAGCATGGCCTAGTGTTTGAAGAATTGCCCTGGGGTCAGAAGGAGCTGGATTCTACTTCCTAATCTACCACCTGTCTGTTGTGTGACCTTGGGTGAGTCCCTAAACTTCTCTGCGCTTCATCTTCATCTGTAAAGTGGAGATTAAGTCTATGAGCCCCAGCTGAGACATAGATTGTGTCCAATCTGATTAGCTTGTATCTACCCCAGAGCTTAGTACAATTACCTGGAACATAGTAAATGCTTAACAAGTACAAAAAGCATAAAATCTGATTAATAATAATAATAATTCCTGGGAATAATAAATTTTATTATTATTGTATTTGTTAAGCACTATGTCCTGAGCACTGTTCTAAGCGCTACGATAGATAGAGAGTAATCAGATTGTCCCACGTGGGGCTCACATTTTTTAATCCCTATTTTTACAGATGAGGTAACTTACGCTCAAAGAAGTTAAGTGACTTGCCCAAGGTCACAGAGCAGACAAGTGGCAGAGGTGGGATTAGAACCCATGACCTCTGACTCCCAAGCCCGGGGTCTTTCCACTAAGCAGTAATGATAATAGTATTTGTTTAGTGCTTACTATGTGCCAGGCACTGTACTAAGTGCTGGGGTGGATACAAGCAAATAGGGTTGGACACAGTCCCTGTCCCACGAGGGGCTCCAAGTCTGAATCCCCCTTTTACGGCTGAGGTAACTGAGGTGCAGAGAGGTGAAGTGAGTTGTCCGAGGTTACACAGCAGACAAGTGGTGGAGCTGGCATTAGAACCCATGATCTTCTGATTCCCAGGTCCCTTCTATCCTTGCACTGCTCTTATAGTCTGTGACTTTGGGCCAGTATTTTTCCAAAGCAGCAGCAGCTTCTGCTGATAATTTATGCCTATCAAAACAGTCAGAAGTCATGGCTTCCCAGGAGGGCCTTGCCTTTTAAAGAAGGAGCTAATTCCATCACTAGGCAACAGGGCAAAGGGCACAAACTTTGTTAACCTTAAGAATAGTAGTACCTAATGAATGACCTTTCTGCTGATTTCTGACCTATTCATTAAAAAGGTCAGCATCACCTATGACTAAAATACTGGCTACTCCTGGGTTTATTCAATCTATAGATATTGATTTTTGAGGAGACATCCACCTTCGTGGTTTCATTCTATTTCACAATTATCTATCTCTTCGAACTCAGGTCAGTAACGGCAAGCTAACGGATTTCTTACCCTATTTTAAGATGAATATGTTAAAAACGAGATATTTCACTTCTTCTTGTTTACTGAAAGGAAAAGATCTGGCCAAAAATAAATAAGAAAATGCTTAACAAATTCAGAAGTAACTCCAACCTATTTCACAGTTGTAATTCATTATAAATGATTTCAAGATCTTCATAAGACATTTATCTTTTTTTTAATAAACAGTATTGCTGATAATTTAAAACCCTTGTTTTTTAATATCAGAATAAACTGCTGAGTAACAGCAGATATATTTCTAGACTCCTATCTTCCTTGCATGATGGAAAGAAGATTGATGTAAGAATTTATATGTCATATTGGTCTAGTTTTTATCAGCTGCATCACGATTTTCATTTTATTAAAAAGTCTAAACAGCATTCTCGCAAACTTCCTTCTTTAACTTACCTCTCTTTGGAAATGTCTTTTCCAGTTTCATTCTTCTCCTTTTAAAATATAACATTTATAGGATCCAAAATCATTAACCATTTCCCCTCAAAATTTGATAAATTGATGACTAATATAATTTTGCTTTTTTTTTCTTTTTTGATTCGGTTTCATTTCCCACAGAAAGTCCAAAGTGTTCTTATTATTGAATGATAACTGTGTGGCATTTGTTAAATGATCACTATGTGCCAATCACCGTACAAAATGATGGGATAGAATCAAAATAACCAGGTCCCACATGGGGATCACTGTCTAAACAGAAGGGAGAACAAGTATTGAATCCCCCTTTTGCAGATGAGGGAACTGAAGCACAGAAAGGTGAAGTGATTCACCCAAGGTCACAGAGCAGGCAAGTGGCGGAGCTGGGAATAGAACCCAGGTCCTCTGACTTCCAGGCCACGCTTTTTCCCCCCTAGACCACGCTGCTTCCCTGCCCACTGGTTTGAATCCATTAATCCATCAAGCAATTAGCGCACGATATTTATTGAGTGCTTCCTGGATCTAGAACATTGTACTTAGGGCTGGGAGAGTTCAGTATGAGTAAAAGACACAGTCCCTGCCTTTCAAGGGATATCAAATACTCAAAATTCTCTTTCCTTAGCACATCTCTCCACAAAGATGCTAAATCCCTCAGTTAAACAACTGGAATGTAAGTGTGTAGGATCATGGGTTTTGCCCATTAGCAATTCTGGCAGATTCTGGGCCCTGGAGGGAGGGTGTTAGGAGAGAAACAAAAGGGCAGCAACATAACGCCAGAGGAATCAGAATCTATCCCACTAGGCCACTGTCCTGGTACATGAGCCTGGGAGACCCAAATGTGCCCGGTGATCTGTGATGTTGTTTCAGCAACCCAGGGCAGTGTCCCCTGTAATAGTGATGTTTACTGGATAATTAATTAAAATGTTGGTATTTGTTAAGCGCTTATTTGGTGCAAAGCACTGTTCTAAGCGCTGGAGTAGATACAGGGTAATCAGGTTGTCCTACGTGAGGCTCACACTCCCAATCCCAATTTTACAGATGAGGTAACTGAGGCACCGAGAAGTGAAGTAACTTGCCCACAGTCACACAGCTGACAAGTAGCAGAGCTAGGATTCGAACCCATGACCACTGACTCCCAAGCCCGGGCTCTTTCCACTGAGCCACACTGCTTCTCTACCACTTACTGTGTGGCCTAATGGAAAGAACACAGGTGTGGGAATCAGAAGGACCAGTGTTCTAATCCCAGCTCTGCCACTTGCCTGTGGCCTGACCTTGGGCAAGTGCTTAATTTATCTACGCCTCAGTTCCCCATGTGCAAAATGGGGAATAAATACCTGTTTACTTTTTTTAGGGGGGCATTTTTATGGTATTTATTTAAAAATAATAATAATGATGGCATTTGTTAAGAGCTTTCTATGGGAGAAGCACTGTTCTAAGCGCTGGGGGTGTTTCAAGGTGATCGGGTTGTCCCACATGGGGCTCACAGTCTTAATCCCCATTTTACAGATGCAGTAACTGAGTCACAGAGAAGTGAAGTGACTTGCCCAAACTAACTCAGGTGACAAGTGGCGGAGCCGGGGTTAGAACCCATGACCTTTGACTCCCAAGCCCGTGCTCTTTCCACTGAGCCACGCTGCTTCTCTACCACTAAATGTGTGGCAGACACTCTACTCAGTGCAAAGATAGATACATGTAAATCTGGTGGCCACAGTCCATGGCCCATATGGGGCTCACAGTCTAAATCCCCATTTTACAGATGAGGTACCTGAGGCAGAATGATGTTAAGTGGCTTGCCCAAGGTCACACGGTAGACAAATGGCAGAGCCGGAATTAGAAGTCAGGTCCTCCTGACCCCCAGGCCCGTGCTCTATCCGCTAGGCCACACCGCTTCTTCTGCTTAGACTCTGAGCTCCATATGGGGCCTGATTATCTTGGATCTACCCCAGTGGTCAGATGAGTGCTCGGCATATAATAAGGGCTTAATAAATACCATAATCATCAGCAGTAATAGTAATAGAAGACGGTAAAATGCTGAGTATGACCTCGGTTCGGTCCTTTGGAAAGACGGCCGATGCCCCATCTTCCCAGTGCCCGCTGGGGGAGGATTTCCCGGGTCTTCGCCTTATCGGATCACTGCAGATGGAGAAGCAGATCCCAAATTAAGTCAGCCAGAAGGCCCCAAGGCCTGGAGCGGGAAAAGAGCACCAGGCTCTCTGTAGTGAAACCCCGCCGCCTCAAACAGAAACTTTATGTTATTGGCTTTTCAGAGACTATCCTCTGAGGTGGAAGAGTGCTCACTAAGACCAGGGTGAGGGCATGGCAAGCTCGGGAATCAAAAGGAAGCATGCTAGCCACTGGGTACCTGACACTACCTCCTTCAACTCCTCTCCGCTTTATGAGATTTGACAAGGTAACAAAGGCATGACTGCAGGCCATCACAGTCACACAATATAAGTATTCTCTTAAAACCCTTCCATCGGGGAGAGCCTTTTCATCCTCTCCATTATTCACTGAAAACTGAAGATTTGGGGGGGAAAAAAAATCTTATTAAAACATTCATAAAAATCTCCCATCTTTCTGTTTGAAAGACATCTCTATCTACATCCTTTTTTATCAGGTATCTGAAATGCGGTGAGAAATTGCCTGATTAGTATCTCTCCAAATGCTTTGAAATGCTGCCTCGGTGAAAGAGAGAGAAAATAGAGCACCTCACCAGATGAAGAGTTATAGTTATGAAATACATATTGAAATATGAGTGTACAATAAACCCACAAGGGTACACAGATGAAAGAATAGAAAATGAAGGCACGAACTTGATTTAAAATAATATCAAAACTCAGATGAAGAATATACAGCAGGAACTGGATTGAACTAAAAAAAGTACACTGAACAGTTTGTTCAAATGAGTAAAAAAGCACAAATGCATCAGTGGAAAACTTTTCTTGGAGTTCTCCTAGAAATGTATGATAGTAATTTGAAAGACCTGTCTTCTGGGGTAGGATGAACACATTAGTACACCAGGCTGCTATTTGGGACACAATCATTAGTAGTAAAAATATAATTTTAGAACACAATTATCATTTTAAATAATTCTATGTCTTTCTGTGAGGCTCCAGCTCTTAATCTCCTACCCTCTACCCCTGGACTCTCTCTTCACCATAGTCCAAAAGAGATTTAAAATGGAGGAACATTCATATTTAATGGCCATCATCAAGAGTCAATATCCATTTTGAGTCTAGCAAATGATATCTTTAGCAGTCATCGAGGTATGAGTTTTTTCAGAAGCCTGGACTAGACAATCCCCACTTTTGAGACAGAGAGTTTTTTTGTTCTTTTAAAAAAAAAATCAATGAAATGACTTTAGAAAATTTAATGATGTGATACTTCAAAGTCCTTTTAGTCTTTCTCCATTCTCATTTAACTATTTCTGTGCAACATCAACACGACAGTCATATCATGTTTACTGAGCCCCTACTTTGTGCAAGAAGCATTTCACTAGGCCTCGTGTACACTGCCTCAGAGAATCATTCATTCATTCATTCATTCATTCATCCAATACAATTTATTGAGTGCTTACCGTGTGCAAAACACTGTACTAAGCGCTTAATCGTAGAGGATGTCACTCCGGGCCAGGGTTCTTGAACATTTCTAGACAGTGAGCTCGTTGTTGAGTAGCGATTGTCTCTCTTTGTTGCCTAATTGTATTTTCCAGGGTCTTAGTACACTGCTCTGCACATAGTAAGCACTCAATAAATACAATTGAAAGAATGAATAAATGCTAGGCCAGTAATTCACTTTTGTGCCCCTGAACTTTTTTCCAGGTCCCGCATAGATATTAGGTTCCATTTGTTTTTCCATAGAGGTGGGAGGAGGGGGATGGATGAGGATGGAGTGTATCCGAACGCCAATCTATGTTGTTAGCAGATTAGGGCAGATTAGTTCACTTTGGTTGTTCAATCGTTATGACGCCCCACAGTGTGGAACCTGAACCCAAAAGTGATTTCTTTCCCCTTGTGACAGCGAATCCAAACAGCCCCGTTGCTCAGGAGGAAGCCAGAAGAGACACTCTGTAGTGCCTCTTCCTGACGGAAGTGTAACTGAGGCCTTAAATGGTGTGATTTGGAGCCAAACCAGTCTGAGGAAAGACTGGAGATAAAGTAGGGTGGGCCCACGTTGATGTCCACCCTTTATTTACCTTAGCATCTCAGTCTGCCCTACTTTGCATTCTCTGCTTCTGTTTTCCAATCTCCCCCTACCACCTACTCAAGGAGGCAGTGTTTTCACAGAAAAAGGATAAGGATCATGTTGAAATTCATTATTATCATTATTATTAATAATAACAATGATAATAATGGCATTAGGGGCTTGCTATATGTCAAGCAGTCTTCTAAGCGCTGGGGTAGATACAAGCTAATCAGGATGAACACAGCCCATGTCCCACATGGGGCTCACAGCATGAATTCCTTTCTCACTGCATGAAGACCTTCTCACTGTGCCTCATTCTCACCTGTCCTTCTGTCCTAACCCTGGCCTGGAAATGCCCTCCCTCTTCACATCTGCCAAACAGTCACATGTCTCCCCTTTAAAACCCTTTTGAAGGATCACCTCTTCCAGGTGGCCTTCCCAGACTGAGCCCTCCTTTTTCTCAGGTCCCACTCCCCCCATAGCCCCAAGATTCCATTTGCTCAACCCCCGCCCCTCCCGACAGCACTTGTGCGCATATGTACATATCTATAATTCTACTTTATTTATATTAATGCCTGTTTACTTGTTTTGATGTGCATATATGTCTATAATTCTAGTTATTTATACTGATGCTACTGATGCCTGTTTTCTTGTTTTGATGCCTGTCTCCCCGCTTCTAGACTGTGAGCTCACTGTAGGCAGGGATTGTCTCGCTTTGTAGCTGAATTGTATCTTCCAAGCACTTAGTAGAGTGCTCTGCACACAGTAATCACTCAGTGAATACGATTGAATGAATAAATGAATGAATTCCCATTTTACAGATGGGATAACTCAGTGATTTGCCCAAGATCACACCACCGACAAGTCACGGAGCCTGGATTAGAAACACGGTTCTTCTGACTCCCAGACCCATGCTCTATCCACTAGACTATGAGGTCAGTGTTAAAGTTTAAATAGACTCTCATTTCTTCCTGCTCTAATTGTGTGCATACCAGCTTGGGCACAGACACACATATACATCCTGGATTGGACTGTGAGTGGGTAGCATTCTGGTTAAGGAGGATGTGGAGCGTTACACATCCTGTATTCCCGACGGCTGAGAACACACAAGGACAAAACAGAATAAGAAAAAGAGCAAGGTTCAAGTCACACTTTCCTATTGATTTCAATCTGAGCACGGAGTAAACACCGACTGATAATTTCGACCTCAAAGGACACATGAAAAAGGAGACTTCTGATTCTTTTTGTGAACATAGGAATGAAAGGTTACTAGTTCGATTCTCACTTCCAAGGCTATTTTCATACGGCAAAAATAACTTGATCTATGAGTTAAGCATGGAGGAGAGATAAACAAAATCTTCTCAAATCCATGATTTCTGCAAAACAAATCCATTTAGACTGTAACGAGAGGTAAAAACCTTGCCGACATCAACCGGTGCCTTTTTGTGAGCAAAGCAGTATACTGAATGTTTGGGGGAATACACAAGAGGAAAAGCTCTCGATCCACCTTTGATTAACCAACTTGAAAATGATCCTGACAATAGTATAGGCTGATCAATTCAAAAGGGGAAACTACATACCCAAAATCCGGGTAACTTGTCTCCTACACCAAATAATAAAGGCTGTACAGTCTGGTCTTTCATCTTTACAATAATGACTGTGGTATTTGTTAAGCTCTTACTATATACATTCCAGGAACTGTAGTAAGTGCTGGAATGGATACAAGCAAATCGGGTAGGACACAGTCCCTGTCCCACATGGGGCTCACAGTCTCAATCCCCATTTTACAGATGAGGTAACAGAGGTACAGAGAAGTGAAGTGACTTGCACAAGGTCACACAACAGACAAATGGAGGAGCCTGGATTAGAACCCATGACCTTCTGACTCCCAGGCCTGTGTTCTATCCATGCTGACCCACACCATGCTGTGTCAGACAGGATCCCAAAATTAACCTTTTCATTTCAAAATGCACTGGGCTCAGGGACCTAAATTCAGAAATATCCAGTGACAGAGTCTGTCTAAGAGTCAGACCAAGGAAGAGGGTGGGCTCTCCCTGAGCAGGTTATTACACCCATCCTCGCCTCAAGGACAGGCACCATTTTTCTCTGCTCAACAGCTTCAGCAGAAGCAAGAGGGTGGCAAACAATATGGTGATGGTATGGTCACTTGGCCTTAACGTTAAAGTGACTTTATCCAGTTTCCAGTCATCTTCAGCAACCCCTGTTGGCAAAGCTCAGGTGAAAAAGTCAGAAAGGGAGAAAAACTGAGAAAAGCTCAATAAACTAAAGTAGAGGTAGGAAGCTTAGAGAATGGCTTTGTTATGTTCGATAATTTCATTTCTTTTAAGAATTCCAAACATGACTCTGTAAAGTGAATAAAATCATATCCTTCCTAAACCCTAGTCCCAGTCTCCATTTGAGAAGGAGCGGGAAACTGCTTACCATATACTCCCCAATGAGAAGAGCTGAACACAGGAGCGTACACGCTTTGCTTACCGAACATATATTTAATTTGAGATATTCATGGAAAAAATAGACACAAAATCACCTTCACCTCCTCTCTTCAGTTGCATAATGGGGAATGTTTACCTGCCTGATTTTTGATAAATTATGCAATTTCTTGCACATAAGTGACAACACAATCTGACACGTATTCATTAACACAAAGTAGGAAAATTGAGCAGAAGGTAATGCCCTTGGGCAATGCAAAATTTACCGTTGTTTTTCATCCACTAAAATACTAGTAATAATGATTTCAGAGCCAGGTGACCACAACATCCTTTGAAATACAAATCTAGTAAGTGAGGGTGAAAGGATTTTCAATGTTTAGGACAAAATTTGTTGTCCAAAGAAATCCCTAAGATTTGCCTTCTTTGTAGTTATCTTTTGGGCATGTTTTACTTCCCATCCATGGTTTTGGCTCAATTTTTGCTTTTTGAGAGAAATGAAAAAAATTGGTGCAAAAGGATTAGTGTGGTAGAGGTCAGGGGAGCTAGCAGTCTCAGTGAAATGAACAGAGAGGGTATGCGGAATGTGTAGTGGCTGCTAACATTACATTCTATAAAGCCACAGCATGAATTCCAGCTGTGATCGTGTAGTCTTCTATAGTCAGTGGGTATAAAAGGAAGTCTTTGTCATTCGCCTATTTGAATTCCCCATGAACTTTTAATTTTTTGTGACTGTCTCTAATTTTAAGCTTCAGTTTGCCTTTCACACACACCAATCCCCTCTTCTGGACTGAGGAAAATCGGGGACAACGTAATATTCCGTGTTAATATTTGAGTTTCTAAATATAATTCCTACTCTACTCATTTATTATTGACTCATTTGGTGTGTATTCATCACTCTGTAGCTACAAGAATTAGAGAAAAACACTCTTTTTTGAGATTCAAATGCCCCAAGCCGCAGCTTGCCTGCAGAGCAGAAATAAATGTAAATATTTTAGCTTATGGAATACCTCTAGGTTTGGCAGAGTAATTTCTGTACACAGTTGAGGCTCCTGGAAGAAGATTAGAAAATTCTGTTGCTAATCGGAGACAAAACATGATCATCTTGGTGATATTTCACTACTTTCATTTCCTCTCCTCCAATTCTCTCCTTGACGCCCCGTGTGAGAGAATGTCACCATTTATTGTTGTTTTGTGCTTTCCCAAGCGCTTTATACAATGCTCTGCTCCCAGTTAGTGCTCAATAAATACAATTGAATGAACAAATAAGGCTTCTAGCTCCTTCTTGCTACATGCCATCGAGGCGTTTTGGATTCATAGAGACTCTATGGTTGTCTTTCCATAGAGTTTTCTTGGTGAAAAATATGTAAGTGGTGTTCCCCTGCCTTCTTCTGCACAGTAAAAATTAAGTCTCTGCTGCTGTCTTTGATCAACATTTTGATCGCTTGATCATCCGCCTTTGACTCTTTCCCACGTCGCCGCTGTCCAGCACAGGTGAATCGACTTTGTCTGGCCTCTTTGACCCACCAATAATTCCCTCTCAGAAGTCAAAAATCATCTCCCTCTTGTTAGATCTTAATTCTATTCGATCTTAATCCTCCTGGACCTCTCAGCTGCCTTCGGCACTGCGGACCTCTACCGTCTTCTGGAAACACTATCCAACTTTGTCTTCACCGACGCTGTCCTCTCTTGGTTTTCCTCCTATCTTTCTGGCCACTCATTCTCAGCCTCTTTCATGGGCTCCTCCTCTACCTCCCACCCCCTTACTGTGGAGGATGCCTCAAGGCCTCAGATGATTTTCCTTTTATTCTAGTATCAATGGAGTTAGATGGGAGCAATTCCTTGATCCCATTTTAATGGTGTGGCTCCAGAAAAAATAGAGGGGGCAAGTAGAAGCACTGGTCCCAGTGAGAGAAACTACACTGTGAGGTATTAGGCAGTGGCCAGTACACTGACTTGAGAATCAAAGAAGCATCCATTTTAGAACTGCTATAAAACCACATGCTGTGACCTTGGGCAGATGGTACACGTTCTTTCCATCAGTATTTCATCCAAGCTTCTACCAAATTCACTGAAGCACTTATCCTGTTCTACCTTGATGACTGCATCATCCTCTTTGCTGATCTCCCTGTTTTCTGTCTCTCCCCCATCCTAGCGCATACTTTCATTTTTCTACAAAACCGTTCAGTCCACGTTTCCTCACTTTCTCGAGAAATTCCAGGGGTTACCCATTCGTCTCTGCATCAAACGGAAACACCTTGCCATTGATTTCAAAGCACTCAGTCACCTCGTCGCATCCTACCTTTCCTTGCTAATTTCCTACTATAACCCAGCACACACACTTTGTTTCTCTAATGCCGACCTACTCACCATATCTATACCTCATCTCTCTCGCCACTGACTCCTCGTCTACATCCTGCCTCTGGCTTGGCGCTCCCGCCACCTTCGTATCCGACAAAAGATCTCTCTCCCCATCTTCAAAACCTTATGAACATCACATTATAAAAATAATAATAATGTTGGTATTTGTTAAGGGCTTACTATGTGTGGAGCACTGTTCTAAGCGCTGGGGTAGATACAGGTTAATCAGGTTGTTCCATGTGAGGCTCACAGTCTTAATACCCATTTTACAGATGAGATAACTGAGGCCCAGAGAAGTTAAGTGTCTCGCCCACAGTCACACAGCTGACAAGTGGCAGAGCCGGGATTCGACCCATGATCTCTGACTCCCAAGCCCGGGCTCTTTCCACTGAGCCACGCTGCTTCCTAGAGGCCTTCCCTGACCAAGCCCTCTTTTTCTCTTCTACCATTCCTTTCTACATTGCCCTTGCACATGGATTTGTACCTTTTAATCACCCCACCCTCAGCCCCACAGCTCTTATGGACGTATCCATAATTTATTTATATTCATGCCAGTCTTCCTTCTAGATTGTAAATTCCTTATGGGCAGGGAACTGATTAATCAATTAATTAATTTTGGTATTTGTGAAGCGCTTACCATGTGGCAAGTACTGTTCTAAGCGCTGGGTAGATACAAGGTAATCAGGTTGTCCCACATGGGCCTCACAGTCTCAATCCCCATTTCCCAGCTTGTATCCACTCCAGTGCTTAGTACAGTGACTGGCACATAGTAAGAGCTTAACAAATACCATGATAATGATAGTAATTATTATAATAGACACAGCCTGTCAGAACTGAGACGCAGAGAAGTTAACTGACTTGCCCAAAGTAACACAGCTGATGAGTGAGAGAGTCAGGATTAGAACCCACGACCTCTGACTCCCAAGCCAGGGCACTTTCCACTGCTGACCAACTCTGTTATACTGTACTTTCCCAAGTCCTTATTACAGTGCTCTGAAGTCAGCAAGTGCTCAATAAGTACAATTAATTGATACTCATATTTAATTCTTATTTACTTAGCTCTTGATTTGTCGGCTGTAGTAGGGAAGGCTCACTCTGAGTTATCCGCACTCTCTCTCCTATGCCCTCTACACCCAATGGAATGTAATCAGCCATCATGGGGGATCATCAACATCAGAAGAAGATCGTGGATTCTAATCCTGACTCTGCACTTGGCTGTGTGACCTTGGGCAAGTCACTTCCCTTCTCGGGGCTTCAATTCCCTCATCTGTAAAATGGGGATTAAGACTGTGAGCCCCATGTGGGATAGGGACTGTGTTCAATAAGATCTGCTTGCATCCACTCCAGTGCTTAGTATAGTGCCTGGCACATAGTAAGCGCTTAACCAATACCATGATAATAATAATAATTATTATTATTATCATAATAAACACAGGCTGTCAGAACAGAATAGCTCTGATATTGTAACAACAGTAGACACTACTGTGTCCTCAGACACATCATAAACCACCTCTGAGTATGATACTCAGAATGGTTTAATTATGGTATTTATTAAGTGCTAAGTGCCAAATAATGTACTAAGCACTGGGTTAGATACAGTATAACCAGGTCAGACAGAGTCCCTGTCCCACATGGGGGCTCATTCTAAATAAAAAGAAGTAGGATTAAATCCCCATTTTACAGGAGAGGAAACTGAGGTACGGAGAAGTTGAGCGACTTGCCCAAGGTCACACAACAACAAAGTGGCAGAGCCAGAATTAGAACTCAGGTCCTCTGACTCTCAAGCCCGTGTCCTTTCCATTAAGTCACTATGCTTAGGAAAAGGGGAGGAAAACAGGAAATCAGAAATCAATCAATCAATGGCATTTGTCGAGCACTTACAGAGACCTGTACTGAACACTTGGGAAAGTAAAATCCAAAAGCACAGGTCTTGGAAACAGAGAACCTGGGTTGTAATTCTCACTCCCCCAACTGTCTATTGTGTGATCTCGGCCAAGTCACTTAAGTGGAAAGCGCTCGGGCTTGGGAGTCAGAGGTCATGGGTTTGAACCCCGGCTCTGCCATTTGTCAGTTGTGTGACTGTGGGCAAGTCACTACACTTCTCTGGGCCTCAGTTCCCTCATCTGTAAAATGTGGATGAAGACTGTAAGCCTCATATGGGACAATCTGATTACCCTGTATCTACCCCAGCACTTAGAACGGTGCTCGGCACATAGTAAGCACTTAACAATTACCAACATTATTACATTATTATTAACTTTTCTGGGCCTCAGTTACCTCATCTGTAAAGTGGGGATTAAGACTGTGAACTCCTGTGGAACATGGACTGTGTCCAATCTGATTATCTTGTATATACTCCAGGGCTTAGTAGAGTGCCTGACACCTAGTAAGGACTTAACATATGCCATTAAAACAAAAAAAGGCACCCAATCTCGACCTTCAGGGGGCTCATAAGCTATAGAGGGAGGCAGGAAAGGAGGAGAGGGCAGATTATTTAAGTGAAAGTAGTTCAAGTGGTAAAATGAAATAATCAAATATCATATCTTATTCTAAAGAAAAATACACATATGTACATAAATCCTGAGAATAAGAATAAAATGAATACACAATGCTAAGTGAGGGTTGACTCAATTAGGGGGTTCTGAATTATTCAGAGAAGTCTTTCTGAATCAATTAATAATATTTACCTAGCACAGACTGTGTGCAAAGCACCATACTAAGTGCTTGGGAGAGTCTTGTCTTATACCGTCGAGTCTTTTCCAACCCAGAGTGACACCACGGACACATCTCTCTCAGAACGCCCCGGTCTCCATCTGCAACCGTTCTGGTAATGGATCCAGGGAGTTTTCTTGGTAAAAATCTGGAAGTGGTTTACCTTTGCCTCCATCCACACAGTAAACTAGAGTCTCCGCCCTTGACTCTCTCCCAGGCCGCTGCTGCCCAGCACAGGTAAGTTTTGACTTGTAGCAGATGGCCTGCCACTCGCTAGCCTCTGGCCAAGGTAGGAATGGAATGGACAGGCCTCTGCTTGACCCTCCCTCCCATAGCCGAGACTGGTAGAGGACTGGAAACTCTCCAGGTGTGACCCTGAGAGGGGCTTGGGAGAGTACACCTGTGTAAGAGATGCAGTTTTCCGGACTCTCCTTAATGGGAGAGACTGACAGATATGAACACTTCTCATGGTTGATCACAAAAATATGAAATGATCAAGAGGTAAAGAAATAACTGTAAATCATAAATTTCCAGAATCGATCGATCAGTGGTATTTACCGAGAACTTACTGTGTCCGGATCACTCCACAGAGCACTTGGGAAAGTACAGTACAACAGAAATGGTAAACACTTTCCCTGCCCACAAGGAGTTCACAGTCTTGAGGGGGAAAGAGAGGTTAAAATAAATCACAGATTTGTATGTAAATTCTGTGCGGCAGAGGGTGGGGTAAATATCAATGTTCAAAGGGTATAGCTCCAAAGTACAGGGATGGTCCAGAATTGGGAGGGAGTCAGGGAAAAAAAGATTTTAATATTGGAAGGCCTTTAGGAGGAGATGTGATCTTAATAAGACCTTGAAGGTGAAGAGAGTGGTGGTCTGGCATAAAAGGGCAGGGAAGACGCTCCAAGCCAGAAGGAGGATGTGGGAAAGGGATTGGCAGCCAGAGAGATGAGACTGAGGCACATTGAGCAAACTGATGCTATGGAAGCAAAGTCTGTGGGCTGGGCTTCAGCAGGAAATCAATGAAAATAATGTAGGCATCATTTCTAAAGGGAGTAACTCTTGGATCCTAATCACATTTCTCACCCTGGGTTCTAATCCCAGATCTACCACCTACCTACCACCTATGCAACACTGGGCAAGACACTCAACTTCTTTTGGCCTCAGTTATCTCATCTCTAAAATGGGGATAAAATACCTATTACTCCTCTCTTTTAGACTACGAGTTCCACGTGAGATAGGACAGATTGTGTCTGATCTGCTTATTCATTCATTCAATCATATTTTTTGAGCACTTACTGTGTGCAGAGCACTGTACTAAACACCTGGTATATTATATCTACCTTATGTTTAGCTCATAGTAAGGACTTAACAATTCCACTCATTATTATTATTATTATTGCTATATAGCCATGATATGGGCAGGGTGGTACTGGGGTAGATACAAGATAGTTGTGTTGGAAAAAGTCCCTGTCCCATACGGGACTCACAGTCTCAATCTCCATTTTACAGATGAGGGTACTGAGGCCCACAGAAGTGAAGTGACTTTCCCAAAGTCACTCAGCAGATAAATGGCAGCTCCGGGATTAGAACCCATGACCTTCCAACTCCCAGGCCCGTGCTCTTATCCACTAGGTCATGCTCTTCCCCTGAAACTATATGTCCAAGAAACTAGTCCCTCTACAGACAGTTCGAGTTCTTGAGCCATTTCATGAGTACCCCCAAATATCATACTCAAGTGACAGGTGAATAATAACAATAATGATAATAATTTTAGTATTTGTGAAACACTTACTATGTGACTGGCACCGAAATAAGCGCCGGGGTGGATACAAGCAAATTGGGTTGGAAATAATCCCTGCCCCACGTGGGATTTACAATCTCGATCCCATTTTACAGATAAGGTAACTGAGGCCCAGAGAAGTAAAGTGACTTGCCCACAGTCACACAGCTGACAAGTGGTGGAGTCGAGATTAGAACCCATGACCTTCTGACTCCCCGGCCCCTGCTCTATCCGTTACTCTGTTTTGCTTCTGGTAGGTCATGTGTCCGGCACCTTCCTTTCCATCAGACTGCCATGCAACTCATGCTGACGCCAGGGCTGCTCCCAGGACCCTCAATGTCCTCCTCTAGCATACCGCCAAGCTACCGGTTCCCCCCTACATCACCGAGGAGCCTCCATCTTGATCTGCCTCCTACCACTCCAGCGGGACACAGAAAAGCAGCCACAGCATGGGACGATTCCCACAAAACCTTGGGACGGCTGGGGCGGCTACTCCAGTGGTGGTCCACGTGGCTGCGTTTGTGACTGTGGATTCTGAGCCGCAAAAAGCCGCAAATTCTGCTCCTCCTGCCACCGTCAAATACAGATCATTATTTTCCTCTCGATATTGGCTCAGTCTTTTGTTTTGGCTCTAATAATTGTTGTATTTGTTAAGCGCATACTATGTGCCAGGCACTGTATTAAGCGCAGGGTAGATACAAGTTTTTCAGGTTGGACACAGTCCCTCTCCCAAATAATAATAATAATGTTGGTATTTGTTAAGCGCTTACTATGTGCAGAGCACTGTTCTAAGCGCTGGAGTAGGTAATCAGGTTGTCCCACCTGAGGCTCATAGTCTTAATCCTTATTTTACAGATGAGGTAACTGAGGCACTGAGAAGTGAAGTGACTTGCCCAAAGTCACACAGCTGACAGGTGGCGAAGCGGGGATTAGAATCCATGACCTCTGACTCCCAGGCCTGGGCTCTTTCCACTGAGCCACGCTGCTTCTCTACATGGATCTTACAGTCTCAATCCCTATTTTACGATGAAATAACCGAGGCCCAGAGAAATGAAGCGACTCATCCACGGTCACACGGCAGACAAGTGGGATTAGAACCCATGACCTTATGACTCCCAGGAACGTGCTCTATCCTCTACACTGTGCCACTGCTTTATGTGCCTGTCACCAGTCCTCTCTTCCATCTACATTATTAAATTGTGGATCATGTCTAATTCCCACCTGTGCATTCTTTCCCAGGGCTTTGCACAGTTCTCTGCCCAATTAATTAAGCATTTAATTAATATTAACACTAC
This sequence comes from Ornithorhynchus anatinus, assembly GCF_004115215.2. Taxonomy (NCBI): domain Eukaryota; kingdom Metazoa; phylum Chordata; class Mammalia; order Monotremata; family Ornithorhynchidae; genus Ornithorhynchus; species Ornithorhynchus anatinus. Next base: position 92,520,090 of record NC_041731.1, read on the forward strand.
TATTACTATACTGAGGAAAGTCATCAAACCATAGCTGGGTTGGATGGGAGATTGGAAAATATTGGACAAGAAGAGGGGGATTACAGTGTCTACTAAACTTGCACCACGATGGGGCAATACTCAATTGGAAAGACAGAACGAAAATTATAAAGACACAGTGGAGCACAGCCTCAATCAAAGTAATAATAATAACAATAATGGTGGTACTTGTTAAGCGCTTACTATGTGCAAAGCACTGTTCTGGGGAGATACAAGGTGATCGGGTTATCCTACGTGGGGCTCACATTCTTAATCCCCATTTTACAGATGAGGTAACTGAAGCCCAGAGAAGTGAAGTGATTTGCCCAAAGTCACACAGCTGACAAGTGGTGGAGCCGAGATTAGAACCCATGACCTCTGGCTCTCAAGTCCGGGCTCTTTCCACTGAGCCATACTGCTTCTCCAGTTGAGTGCAGAAACTCAAGTTTACTGCACGGATGAAGGTAATGATAAATCACTTCTGTATTTTTACCCAGAAAGCTCTATGGATCCACTACCAGAATGATTGCAGGTGGAGGGAAAACATGGGCTTCAGAGTCAAAGGACCTGGGTTCTAATCCCAGGCTTCACCACTCACCCGCTATATGACCTCGGCCAGTCACTTCACTTCTCTGGGCCTCAGTTCTTCTGCAAAATGTGGGTTCAATGCCAGCTCTTCCTCCTATTTAGAGTCCACGTGGCACTTATCTACCACAGTGCTTACTTCAGGGCTTGGCACATATTAATTGCTTAATGAACACCACTATCATTATTAGTATTATTAATGATTTCAGCAGGAGGAAGACTGGTCTGTGGACAACAATCCAAGAGCAGAGGTTTCAGGAAGATTGAGGTGAGGGCTCTTAACTGGTTTTAGAGAAAAAGCGTGACTCAGTGGAAAGAACACGGGCTTGGGAGTCAGCGGTCATGGGTTCTAATCCCGGCTCCACTGTTTGTCACCTGTGGGACCTTGGGCAAGTTACTTCACTTCTCTGTGCTTCAGTTACCTCATCTGTAAAATGGGGATGAAGACTGTGAGCCTTATGTGAGACAACCTGATGACCTTGTATCTACTGCAGCACTTAGAACAGTGCTTGGCAAATAGTAAGCTCTTAACAAATACCAAAATCATTATTATTATTTTAAAACATTATCCCCTATAAACTAGCCCAATGGGTATTTGTTGTTTAGTCTACTGTTTTTCTTTTTCTCTTTAAAATAAATTCCATGTAACCAGTCTGTAGCACAAATTTCAGTCTGGAGCAAATGATTGTCCTTGTGTTAAATGCTCATGAAAATAAGCAGGAATTTATAATGGAACCACTAATAGACTTTAGGCAGGAGTAGCCCACGTGAGCTTTGCTCCAATAAAATGATATGGCCCTTCACTGTCCAGCCAGATACCAATGAGTTATTTTTCTTCATTTTAAACCTGGCATATAAAATGAAACAAGGCTCATAGGATTTTTTTTTGTTACAAATACACTGAAGCCACAAGACAGACAGAAATACGGGAGTCAGGAGAGGAGCATTTATTCTATTTCCTCTCCTCTTTCTTCACTTCTAGGATCATATTTATGGTATAGATTAGGTCCCTGAAATTAAAATCCATACTAAAAAACAGCCTTGTCAAATTCATTTTCATAATAATAATGATAATAATGTTGGTATTTGTTAAGCGCTTACTATGTGCAGAGCACTGTTCTAAGCACTGGGGTATACAAGGTAATCAGGTTGCCCCACATGAGGCTCACAATCATCATCCCCATTTTACAGATGAGGTAACTGAGGCCCAGAGAAGTGAAGTGACTTGCCCACAGTCACACAGCTGACAAGTGGCAGAGCTGGGATTCGAACCCATGACCTCTAGGTCCCAAGCCCAAGCTCTTTCCACTGAGCCACGCTGCTTCTCTTTTCATCTGCTTAATAGTCTGTATTATCATAACATTGAGAAATATCTTTACCCCCTTTATTCTACCTCTCTCTCATTTGGGTTTTCAGTCATTTCAGCTTTCTACGTGGTAAGTTATAAATCTTCTAGGGCCCAGTTTTCTTTACGAGCTTCTGAGATTTGGGTCATTCTTGTTGTCATAAGGACTCTATGATTGACTGTATCACTGCCGTTCTTAGAGAGTATATATTGATACACGATGACAATCCTCTTTCAACACTCACTCTCACAGATACAACCTCACCATCAAAGGTGACATGGCCAACCAAACTACCGGCTTGTAGCTCTTCATTCATTCAATAGTATTTATTGAGCATTTACTATGTGCAGAAAATGAAACAAGGCTGGTAGGATATTTTTTTTGTTACAAATACTTTGAAGCCACAAGACAGAGAGAAATACAGGAGTCAGGAGAGAAGCATTTATTCTGGTTCTTTTCCTCTTTCTTCAATTCTAGGATCATATTTATGGTATAGAGTAGGTCCATGAACTTAAAATTAAGCCCTTGGAATGTACAATTCAGCAACAGAGAGAGACAATTCCTACCCAGTGATTGATGATCAAACCGAGTCTAGTGGAAGTCTACGATGTGATGAGCAGATCTCCTCCAAGAGGCCTTCCTTGACTAAGCCCCCTTTTCCTCTTCTCCCACTCCCTTCTGCATCACCCTGACTTGCTCCGTTTGTTCACTCTCGTAACCAGCGCCACAACACTTCTGTACATATTTGTAATTTATTTATATTGATGTCTGTCTCCCCCTCTAGACTGCAAGCTCGTTGTGGACAGAGAATGTGTCTGTTTTTTGTTGCATTGTACTCTCCCAAGTGCTTAGTACAGTGCTCTGCACAGTCTTTTTCATACGCCGTTGAGTCATTTCCTACCCACAGTGACTCCATGGACACACCCTCTTCAGAACGGCCCATCTTCTGTCATAAAGTCATTCTGGTCTGTTTATCCATAGAGTTTTCTTGGTAAAGATATCCCGGCTTTGCCACTTGTTTGCCGTGTGACGTGGGCAAGTCGCTTAACTTTTCTGTGCCTCAGTTACTTCATCTGTAAAATGGGGACTGAGAATATGAGCCCCACGTGGCCCAAGGGACTCTGTCCAACCCGATTTGCTTGCATTTACCTTAACACTTAGTACAGTGAACAGAGCCTGCCACATAGTAAGCGCTTAACAAATATCTTAAGTATTATTTTAAAAATAGGGAAGTGACTTACCACTGCCTTCTTCCATGCAGTAAAATCTTGAGTCTCTGCTGTTGTTCTCGATCAACACGTTGATCACTCGATCAACCGCCTTTGAATCTTTCCCGGCACAGATGAACTGACTTTGTCTGCACAAAGTTAACACTCTATAAATACAATTGAATGAATGAATGAATCAAGCTGGGGAATATGTATACCTGAGTTGAATTCTTGAGGCTGAAGAGATCCAAGGTTATGCTGATTCATGTCAAACTAACATATTTTATTCATTTTTCAAGAATTTTTTATAGTCTCACACTACTACAATATCAGAATTTTGTGACTGCTTTGTTTCCAATGGCAACACAGAACTTAAAAGTAGTCACTGAATTCTGCTATCTATGCATTGTACTGTCCAATTAGGTACTGATAGAAAAAGAGATAGAAAATAGAAGTTTAAAAACCCAGCATGGCTTTAAGTAGGCTTCAAATCATCAAGTGTGGTGACAGCAGAGCAGAAAAACAAATTCCAAGTTGAAGGTTTTCCACAAGGCTCTTCTTGTGTCATTCATTCATTCAACTGTATTTATTGAGCCTTTACTGTATGCAGAGTACTGTACTAAGCACTTGGGAAAGCCTGATACAAAAATAAATGGACACATTTCCTGACTGCAACAAGCTTACAGTTTAGACCTGGGAGACAGATATCAATTCATCAGACATCAAGACTTGTGTCCAGGCTTCTAATAGTAATGATAACGATGGCATTTGTTAAGCGCTTACTGTGTGCAGAGCACTGTACTAAGTGCTTGGAAAGTACAATTTAGCAACACAGACAATCCCTACCCAACAATGGGCTCACAGTCTAGAAGAATAATAATGACATTTGTTAAGTGCTGACTATGTGCCAAGCACTGTTCCAAATGCTGGAGTACAGACAAGGTAATCAGCTTGCCCCACGTGGTGTTTACAGTCTTCAACCCCATTTTACAGATGAGGTAACTGAGGCACAGAGAAATTAAGTGGCTTGCCCAAAGCCACACAGCTGATAAGTGGCAGTCAGAATTAAAACCCATGACCTCTGACTCCCAAACTCGGGCTCTTTCCGCTGAGCCACGCTGTTAGATACAAGTCAGTCAGGATGAACACAGCCCATGGGGCTCACGGTCTTAATATGAGATGCAATATGAAATGGGCTCTGGTGACTAAAAATAATAAAAATAATTCTGGTATTTGTTTAGCACTATGTGCCAGGCACTCTACTTAGTGCTGGGGTGGATAGACGTAAATTGGGCTGTACAGTCTCTGTCCCACATGGGGCTCACAGTCTTAATCCCCATTTTATGGATGAGGTAGCTGAAACACAGAGAAGTGAAGTGACTTGCCCAAGGTCACAAACAGCAGACAAGTGGCAAAGTCAGAATTAGAACTCAGGTACTTCTAACTCCCGGGCCCGTACTCCATCCACTAGGCCATGTTGCTTCTCTCAAGCAAATGCTCCTTCCCTAAGAAATTCACCACGATGCTAAATCTATGCCATATCAATATGAACAAGTAAACCTCAAGAGTTATCATGTTTAAAAAGCGATTTTGTTCTCATTTGGGTTTCATTTTTATCTTGCTCTGCTTTAGTTTCTTCTAAACTTACTTTGGCCTACATAAGGTCAAAGTGGATAACAAGCAAAACTTGGATATGAATTAAATTTTAATCTTTCTATTTTAGAAGTGCTCAAGAAATTGATCCTAGGAAGCAAACTCTGTAAATGTTTTACAGAAATTGAACTTTTGAGTTTGTCTGGATGCAGACCTTGGTAACTCTGATAATAGTTGAGAAAATTACACATTAAAAAAGTTATACACAGTATTTGTCACCTTTATAGGACCCAATAATATTTTTATTCAAGCCCTCCAGCCGTAGGGGCTACAGACCAATTGCAAATTTTCTGTTAAAAAAAGAAAGAGGTGATCTGGAGGAGGAGAAATGGCATACCTCGGCAAGTTACATACTACTGAGCAAAATAGTGAAATATTGTATTATTAATCAGTTAATTAACTTCGGGACATTAAATTCATAAGAAAATGCCTTACTGGAGGAATATTAATAAACGTCTTCATTAGACCGTAACTCAGTGAGCAGAAATGAATGCCGAGAGATCCAATTCCAGCTTGAATTTCAAAGGTTATTTTATGTATCTTAACCCTAACAACCAAATAATGGTTGAGTGTGCTTACAGAGAATGATGTTAGTACAGTGCTCTGCACATAGTAAGAGATCAGTAGATACGAACGAATGAATATAGTTCTGAGCACAAACTTCGGAACATTTATTTGCTTTGGAAAATGACTCTGATTTTTGTTTTTCTTTAAAGAAAAGATGGAAGATATCAACTGGACCAAAATATTCATTACAGAGAATTTTCAGTGCAAGGATACATTTGGAGTTTTATTTAGAGATAAATAAAAGAGATGAGACACAAATGAGATTTCTTGGTTTCAAATTATTAGTTCCAGAGATGAGTTAGAAACTGCTGAATCTATCATATGAACCTATCAGTAAATAAACAGAACACACTATGTCACCTGGGCCACCACTGTGGCTCGAGGTGAGTATGTTTTAGTGAAGAATTATGTTCAAAGCTGCTGAAATCCTAATTTCCCATTTCTTCAGCTTTTACATAGTTATCTGTGAGGGTGAAATCTCAACAAAGTGATTTCAAACTCTGCTGCTGCATATTTTTCCTGATCATTTTTTAAGCACCTAATAACTTGTTTAGACAAACAACACTCAAGGCAGTTTGAAAACACTAACAGAAAGTTAACAACTTCCTCTAGTTTCTTGATAAGATAATTGATAACAGCCTGATTAGCCAAGGATAGGTTATCGGGAGGGGAGGTCTCACCACCCTGTATCTCGGGCATTATGCTCAACTCATCTATCTCATTCAAACCACTTGTTCAATCGCTCACCACATTCTGTTGGTTCTACGTTCATGACATCATTAAAATCCACCTTTTCCTCTCTATCCAAACTGCTAACACCTTAATCCAAGCCCTTATAATATACCACCTTGACTTCCGCATCAGCCTCCTTGCTGACCTCCTTGTGCCAATTCTCTCCCCACTCCAGTCCTTCCTCCACTCGGTCGTCTGGATCGTTTCAAAAGCAAAATCAGAAACATTCAGCCCATACTTCCCCACTTCTCAGAGCCTCCAGTAGTTGCTTACCCACCACCACATCAGACTGAAACTCCTTACCATTGCCTTTAGAGAACTCCATTACCTTTCCCTTTCCTATCTTGCCTCACTGAGTTCCTACTACAAACCAGTCCACTCACTTCATTCTATTGCCAATTTACTCCCTCTACCTCAATCTCCTCTATGTTGCCACCAATCCCTTGACCACATCCACTCTCTGGTCTGGAACACCCTCCCCCTTCACATCTGACAGACCGCCTCTCTCCACTCCCTCTAAACCTTATTAAAATTAAATCTCCTCCAAGAGACCTTCCTCAACTAAGATTTTATTTCACTATTTCCTCCCCCTTCAGCATGTCCCTTGCACTTGGGTTGACCTTTAAGCACTTGATATTTGCCCTGCTGACACCATCACAGCACTTACGTCCATGTCTGAAATTTATTTAAAAGGTCTGTCTCCTTCTCCAGAACATAATCTCCTTGTGGGCAGGGAACAAGCCGACCAACTCTGTTAAAGTGGACTCTCCCAAGTGTTTAGTACAGTGCTCTGCACACTGCAAGTGCTCAAAAAATGCCACTGATCGACTGATTCATTTAGGGTGGGAAAGCAGTAGTTTCAACTTATGCACCAATATATTTTGGCCACGAAAGCTTTGAAGTTGCAGAAGCACTCGTTTGGCAGGTTTGTTTAGGGAGATAATTCCAGGCTGGGCACTGTACTAATAATAATACTTATGGTATTTATTAAGTGCTTACTATGTGCCAGGCACTGTAATAAGTACCAGGTGCTTGGGAAAGTATTTCAGCCTTATTAATCATGATTTTTGTACTCAAGGACAAGAATCAAGTGAGACAAGCACTCAAATAAATTTGAGATAGAGGGAAGCAACTAAATTTAAAGGTATGCAAATGTGCTTTGGAGGTGGGGTGGGGAAGCGGAGTAGTAAATATCTAGTGCTTAGGTGACATGGAAGTGCTGAAGGGGAAATGGTAGGGAATGGAGGAGATGTGATTTCCAGAGGGCTTTGAAGATGGGGAGAGTAGTGATCTGCTGGATGTGAAGGGGGAAAGATTTCTGAGCTATATCGAGAAGGGAGGGTGTGAGTTAGAGGTCAGTGGTGAGAGAGATGAGAACAGGACAAGGTGATTAGGTTGGTTTGAGAGCAGCAAACTGTGAGAGCTAGTGGGAGAAGAGTTTGATTCAGCAGGGAGTAGAGCACATTGAGTGCCTCAAAGCTAGTGGTCAGGAGTTTCTGTTTGATGAGGAGAGGAATGAGCAATCATTGGAAAGATTTAGGAGTGGGGAGATGTGGGCAGAACAGTGTTTGAGAAAAAATTTTGAGTTCCAGTATGAGCTGCAGGGTGAGAGACTGAAGGCAGGAGGCCCGCAAAGAGGCTGATACGGTAGTTGAATCAGGATACGACAAGTCTTTGGATCAGTGTGGTGGCAATTTGGATGTAAAGGAAGGGACAGATTCTAGAAATGCTGGGGAAAAAAACCTGCGGGATTTGGTGACACACTGAATTTAGGGGTGGAAAAGGAGAGAGGAGTCATGGATCATACTAAGGTTGGGACTTGAGGATGGGTAGAAGGATGGTGTTGCCAACAGTAATTTTGTTCGGAGGAAGAGATTTGGGAGGGAGGATGAAAAGTTTTGGCCATAGTGGGTTTTTGGTGTTGAGGGGGCATCCATGTAATAATAACAATAATAATAATGGTATTTAAGTGCTTACTATGTGCCAGGAACTGTACACTGAACCGCTGGGATGGATACGAGCAAATCGGGTTAGATTCAGTCTCACTTGGGGCTCATAGTCTCAAGAGATGTCCGGGGGGGGGAGGGGCGGTAAGATGTAAAATTACGAAGCAAGGGAGGGGTATAGCCCAGATTGCTACACTTAGGAGTGATCTGAGTAGAGATGGTAGTTGAGGCTGTGAAAGTGAATGAGCTCCCCATTGAGGGGGTGAAGAGAAGGGGACCAGAATTAAGACTTAATCAATCAATCAATCCTATTTATTGAGCACTTACTCTGTGCAGTGCACTGTATTAAGCAGTTGGGAAAGTACAGTATAGCAGAGTTGGTAGTCACATCCCCTGCCCACAAGGAAATTACAGTCTAGAGCAGAAGACAAACATTACTATAAATAGATAAATTATGGATATATACTTAAGTGTCGTGGGCTGAATAAAGAGTGAAAATGCAAGGGCAAGAATACAGAAGGGAGTGGGAAAAGAAGAGGAGAGGGCTTAGTCGAAAAGGTCTCTTGGAGGAGAGGGGATTCAATAAAGCTAAGAAAGTAGAGAGAGAGATGTTCTGTCAGATATGAAGGGAGAGGAAGTTCCAAGCCAGAGGCAGGATGTGGATGAGGGGTAGGTGGCCAAAGTTAGGGGTTGTAAGGTAGAAGAAGAGTTGGTGAAAGAAATTGAGAAGGAGCCGTGAAAGAGGTAGGAGAAGAACCGGGAGAGGGCATTGTCAGATAAACCAAGCCTTGATAGTGTTTTCAGGAGGAGCGGTTGGTCCAAGGTGTGAAAGCTGTCGAGAGCTCATGAAGGATTAGGACAGGGTAGAGGCCATATGATTTAGCCAGGAGGTTGTTGTTGGAGACTTTGGAGAAAGCAGTTTCCATGAATTGTAGTGGGTCAAGAAGGGAAGTGAGGAGAGGAGAGATGTGAGCTTATTTAAAGGCAGAGGGAAGAAGCCTTCAGGGACTGAGGAATTGAAGATGGCAATCAGGAATGGGAAAAGAGAGGGAGAAGGTGTTTTTATAAGGTGTGAAGGGATGGAGTCTGAAGGGCAGGTGGAAGGGGTGGAAGCGGGCAAGAGATTTTTTATCAAGAAAAATAATAATAATTATGATATTTGTTAAGTACTTACTATGTGCTCAGCACTGCTCTAAGTGCTGGGGTGGATACAGGGTAATCAGATTATCCCATGTGGGGCTCACATTTTTTAATCCCCATTTTTACAGATGAGGTAACTGAAGCACAGAGAAGTTAAGTGACTTACCCAAAGTCACACAGCAGACAAGTGGCAGAGCCGGGATTAGAACCCATGACTCCCAAGCCTGTGCTCTTTCTACTAAGCCACAATGCTTCCCTAAGTGCTTACTCCGTGCCAGGCAAAGTACTAAGCGTTGGGGTGGATACAAGCAAACTGGGTTGAACACAGTCCCTGTCCTACATAGGGCTCACAGTCTCAATCCCCATTTTCCAGATGAGGTACCTGAGGCACAGAGAAGTAAAGCGTCTTGCTTAAGGTCACCCAGCAGAAAAGTGGCGAAGACGGAACCTTCTGACTTGCAGGCCTGGGCTCTAATCAGGTTGGACCCACAGTTTATGTCCCAAAACGTGGCTCCAGAAAATGAGATAATGAATGGGTAGTAAGTGGGAGAAGAAGAGTTAATGGTTAAATCTGAGAAGTTCACAACTAATAGCTTCAATTAGTCAATAAACTAGTTTTTCAGGGTCATCAGGATGAGAGAGGGAGGAGGCGGGGGAATGGCAATTTAAGGAGGGAGTTAAACGTAAGGAATAACTGATGCAGGTAATCAGTCAATCAATCTTATTCATTAAGCACTCTTTTGGTGCAGAACACTGAACTAAGCCCTTGGGAGAGTACAGTACAACAGACATGTTCCCTGCCCATGAGGGGTTCACAGTCTAGAGGTCAGTGGACAAACAGCCAGCAAAGCAGGAGAAATTACATTGCTGGAAAAGGCTGGGGCAGAGCCTTAGCCAGTGAGAAAGAATTTGAGATGAATGAGACTGGTCAGATGACTGTCCATCAGCACTCTGCAGCCCAAACAATGAGAAACAGTGTGGTCTAGTGAATAGAGCACAGGCCTGGGAATCAGAGGACCTGTGTTCTAATCCCACCTCCACCACTTGTCTGTTGTATGATTTGGGGCAAGACATTTAACTTCTCTGGATCTCAGAAACCTCATCCATAAAATGGGGATTAGGGACTGTGAGCCCCATGTGGGATATGGACTGTGTCCAACCTATTTATATTGTGTCTACCCCAGCATTTAGTACAGTGCCTGACACATAGTAAGCGCTTAACAAATGCCGTTGAAAAAAAAAAACAGTGGAGGAAGCATACTCTACAGAAGGGATCCAGAGATTCATGTTGGTGTTTTGGGCCTATAAAAGGAAAAAACCAAGTATTTGGAACAATCACAATAACTTATAATAACTTACGATTTGTTCCTTACTAATGAAAGAAATCTGTCTATAATAATGCCTCATTTTTGAAAAGTTTGAAAGTGACCACAAGAAATCATTAACTGGATATAAAGTGGGCACTTCTTTCCCACATACCTGTAAAGAAAAATCTGCTTTTGGTTGGAAGGTATATTATTAGCATCTGAAAGAAAATCAGGATTTTGCACTAAGCACAGACCCAGTGAGAACGTGCAAAGGATACTACCTCTTTGTAATGCATTCAATAATATAATACCGTACTGAATAAAGAAGACCACTTACACTTTACATATTGAGCAATTGTTCCTCTGCAAAATGTCAGAATTAAAAAGGAGCCAAAGACACATTTATAAAAGGATATCCAGTTTTTTCAGATAAGACTACAAAGCAATACACAATATCTCCTGCATTCTTTGTATGCCTTCGTGGCTGGGGCGAAACCATCGCATTCCTATTTCAATAAGGGAAGCCAAATCAGGAATGCACTTTAGTTTATCTTTTCAGGGATTTATTATGACTGTTTAGAGGAGGTTCAGGTCATGCAGCATCCAAGATGTTTTAATTTCAGCCCATTTCCTTAGTTGGAAACAGAAGTATGAATAGAGAGGGACTGTGGCAGCAGTCAATATTTAAAAATATGTTTATGTTATAAAGGAATTCATGAGTAAAGTGTCTAGACTAGGGTTTAGCAAATTCAACTGGAATTCGATAGGTTTGGCTGGAAAACCTACTGACTAGTAGAAAAAACATTTCAATTGAAAAGGTTTGGTGATATTCACTCAATTAGAAACTTTCTGACCTGGAGATCATTGATTCTTATCCCAAAAGGAAAATTAAAATATCACTAGTGCCATTTAGGCCACAGAATTCTGTTGATATCATTAATGGTCATGACATGATAGCTACTTCCATTTGTGGGACATCGTGAAATTTTCATAGAAAATTCATCCTATAGTGGCGGCTAGGTTTAAAATTTACATTTGCTAGATTGATTCAGTTAGAAACAGCCTTTTCAATAATATATTTGTAGGATTTATTGAAGTGTTTGGATGAATTCATCATTTTCTTCGATTACATGTCCCATGGACTAGTTGATCATTTTTCTATTTTCTATTTGTCCCAACAAGGCCCTACTAGATAATGCCCACAGTATATTTAATTCATCAAACACGTGGGATTAATCTACAAATATGTGGGCCCGAAGTTGTTGGGTTTTTTGGAATTTTTTTTTTGTTAAAAATTTAGTTCTGTTTATTTCAGAGTAAATTTCATCCCTCCTTCCTCTGGCCTAGTGGCCTGAGGTAAGCGGTTGTAGCCTGGACTGAGGAGACCAGGCATTGAATGATACTTTCCAAGAGCTTAGTACAGTGTTCTGCACACAATAAGCACTCAATAAATACTACTGAATGAAAGAAGGAATGACTGTCCCAGAGAAATGGAAACAACATCACCCTTGCCCACCTCCCCCACAGAGTAAGGAGCAATATGTTTCTGTCCCGAATCAAGCAGTCCCCGACCCGTTCAAATTATAAACTTTACAATCTGAGGTGCATCAGAGGCATAAAAGTATTTTCAGCAAAACAAGATTAAAATGATTGAATCCATGTGTTTCAATAACAAAGTTCTCCTGCTACAGGGACATTAACAAATGTAGCCACATCTCTTTCTAAAGAGTGGTTTGGGGTTCTTTATTAACATTAATAATAAGAGTGGTATCTGTTAAGCGCTTACTATGTGCAAGACACTGTACTAAGCGCTAGGGTAGATACAAGCAAATCAAGTTGAACATAGTCTCTGTCTCACATGGGGCTCATCCCCATTTTTCAAATGAGGTAACTGAGGCCAAGAGAAATGCTAGGCCTTGCTGCTTTAAGAGACTGAAATTGGGGTTGCAGATCTGAAAAACCCCAAACTAGCCTTGAAATTGACCATGCAGTGTTTAACACAATCCAAGAAAGATGCATGATCAAAGGTCCGGGCGGGACCCAGTGGAGAACTTCCTTGAAGGCCCCGGAAATCACGGCCAAACCCGATAAAGACCGAGTCTCGATACAAGCAGGACGGCAAATCGGAAACAGTAGAAAACACCAAAGCTGAGATTTTTCAAGGTGATATTTAAAGCCACTGATCTAATGCAAGAGCCAATCTGGATAATCTAATCACAAGAAACAAATTACCATGTGGCCGGCCCCACGGCTGCCGGAAGGCTATGCTCGGGAACGTGGCTGAATAAAAGGATTTAGCCTAAAAATAATCCCAAATTAGCTCAGCCTCTCTACTTTTTTACCCTAACTATAACTGAAGCAAGGATAAATACTTTGCCTTATGGCCCTTCTACCGGCTGGGTCTCGGGAGTGTAGACAGGCAGAGCCCCCCAACACAGGAAGGTCAAAGGTCAAAACTCATTAGCAACAGTTATGTACCTATCTATAAATTACTCATTGTTATTAATACCTGTCTCCCCCCTAGACTGTAAGATCTTTTTTTTTTCTTTTTTAATGATATTTGTTAAGCTCTCACTATGTGCCAGGCACTTTACTAAGTGCGGGGGTAGATACAAGCTAATCGGGTTGGACACAGTCCACGTCCCACTCACGGATTAATCCCTATTTTACAGATGAGTTAACCGAGGCATAGAGAAGTGACTTGCCCAAGGTCACCCAGTTGACAAGTGGCAGATCCGGGATTAGAACCCAGGTCCTTCTGACTCCCAGGCCCAGGCTCTATCCACTTGGCCATGCTGTTTCAAGGAAAGTTTCTAACAGCTCTGCCCTATTGCACTATCCCAAGAACTTAGTTAAGTACTCTGTCCACCAAAGCAACCATTAAATATCATCGATGTATCCTCTCCTTGCTTTCCCCAGGAGATTTCATCCCTGTCTCCAGAGGTGTAGAGTGCGAGAGTCTGTTGTCTCCTCCCAGAGGGTCCCAGTAGCTTCTGGGAAGATGAAACCAGGCCCTTCGTACTCTGGACTTAATTGGGGAAGGCCTTTTGAAGGAAATGTCACCCTAACAATGTTTTGAAGATGGAGAGAGAGGTGGTCTGGCATATGAGGAAGGGGGAGGGAGTTCCAGGCCAGGGGGAGGTTGTGGGAAAGGTATTGGCAGTGAGGCAGATGAGATGAGGGCACAGGGAGAAAGCAGGAGCTATGGGATTGAAGTGCGTGGGCTGAGCTGTAGTAAGAGATCAGTGAGTCGAGATAGGAGGGCGTGAGCTGATTGAGTGCTTTTTCACATTATGAAAAAGCTGATGATGGTATTTACCGTCTGAGGTCGCAAATGGAAAAGCCCGGTGAGGCCTCTCCAGGAACAGACTACCGTCTCCTCACCCGATCCCTCAGCCTCGAGGAGTCAGGCACTCTAGGTGGCCAGTCTTACATTGGAGGCCTTTGTTTATTTCTGTCGATTTCAGAAGGACTAAGTATTTAAAAGCAAATCGACTCAACTAAACTACAGTTAACCCTAAAGAGCAACTAGAAAACAGGTGGTGATGATTTCTCTGGATCTGCTAAAGTGGGCCTGCCAGGCCAAAACCATCTTAAAATTCTGAACCTACACTTGTTTCTCCAATCCACTGGATTGTTTAATAGCACAGAATTTCCAAGTACTATATTTACTCACTTAATTGCTCTTTTTTTTTTTCTGTAACATATAAAGGGTGGCTATTACAGGTTATATAAGAATTAAGTACTGAGATAAGGGAAGGAGGAGAAAAAAGAGGATGAGGAAAGTAAGGGAGAAGGAAGAGAAAGTTAGAGGACACTTGAGTTGCAATTATTGGTGGTATTTGTTAAGCGCTTACTATATGCAAAGCACTGTTCTCAGCGCCAGGGGGATCCAAGGTGATCAGGTTGTCCCACGTGGGGCTCTCAGTCTTAATCCCCATTTTACAGATGAGGTCACTGAAGCACAGAGAAGTTAAGTGACTTGCCCAAAGTCACACAACTGACAAGCGGCAGAGTGGGGATTGGAACCCATGACCTCTGACTCACAAGCCTGGGCTCTTTCCACTGAGTCGTGCTGCTTCTCTATTCCTTCTCGCATTTCTTACTTCTACTGCATTCTTTCAAGCACTACATTCACTAGGCAGTCAATGAACGAAGCCACACTCTCTCTTCTTCTCATCCTAACCTAGAATGCACCGTTTCAAAGAAGAATCTCCTTCCCTGCTCGTGAGCCTAGCCCTGTGATGTTATCATGTTCTGACCCTTTTCCTCTCCACCCTCAATATCCACAACTATGACTGTTTACAATTATGTGATATGTCATCTTTTATTTATTCAAAAAACCATGGTGGGGCAACTGTTCAGTGAAGGCAATTATGCCAGTAAATATGGTATTTCTATATCAGCCTTGTTTAGGTGAAGGAGTACAGGCCATGGAGTTAATAATAATAATAATGTTGGTATTTGTTAAGCACTTACTATGTGCCGAGCACTGTTCTAAGCGCTGGGGTAGACACAGGGGAATCAGGATGTCCCACGTGGGGCTCACACTCTTAATCCCCATTTTACAGATGAGGTAACTGAGGCACAGAGAAGTTAAGTGACGCCCACAGTCACACAGCTGACAAGTGGCAGAGCTGGGATTCGAACTCATGACCTCTGACTCCAAAGCCCATGCTCTTTCCACTGAGAGTTAAGAAATCTAGGGTTGAGTCTCAGTTCAGCCACTGACCTATTGGGTGACCTTGGCAAGTCACTTAACTTTTCTGGGCCTCAGCTGCAAAATGGAAAAAAGTTAATGATGAGGCCAGTCTAGGGCAGGGACTATGTCTGATCTCATAGCTTTTTCTCTACTCCAGTGTAAGCATCTAGGAATTGCGTTGATAAATGCCATAATAATAATTATCAGTGGTAATAGCTCCAGGAACGCCCTCTCAGGATCGCACCCGGAGAGCTTTCGGTACTCTACCGGTCTAGGCTATGGGAGGGAGAGTCAAGCAGAGACCGACCCATTCCTAGCTTGGGCGGTAGTTAGCGAGTGGAAGGCCATCTGCTACAAGTCAAAACTTACCTGTGCTGGGCAGCAGCGGTGTGGGAGAGAGTCGAGGACAGAGACTCACGTTTACAGCATGGAAGGAGGCAGTGGCAAACCTCTTCCTTATTTTGACCAAGAAAACTCTCTGGATCCATTATCAGAACGATGGCAGATGGAGGTGGGGCATTCTGGAAGAGATGCATCCATGGTGTAGCTGTGGGTCAGAGACGACTTGACGGCATAAGACAAGAATCTGCTGATATGCAGAATTTGCTATTACCATTTTACAACCAATAACAAAGTAATTGAGATCATTAGTCAGGAAAAGAGTGGTGAATCCTTTTTAATGGCAACAGAGGGGATTTTAAAAAATAACATTAAATGACCAGGACATAAATTGGCATTCCCCCTCTTGCTTGGTCTTAAGGTCTTATCAAAATATAAAGGAGTTCAGTGTACATAATCCAAATGACTATCCCAATACTAATAGCCCAATGATATTTTTCATTCCCCGATAGAGCAAACAGTTGTCTTAGCTCTTCACTGAGGTATAAAACCCCTTTTTTTCATCAACAGTTCTCTTCCTAAAAAGGTAATTTGAATGTCTCTTCAATGACCCATAACAATGCTACTACTAAGTCACTGAGAGAGCCAAGAAGGAGCAAGCAATAATTCTAAAAGTGTAAAAGGGAACAAACAGGATACAAATATCCGATAATCTGACCAGGGGTGCGTCCAGTGTTTAGAAGGAAGAATGAGCAGACCAATTACCCTCTCTCAAATGATCATTATTGTTCCTATGATTTCATTAGCATTCTTCCAGAATAAATGGTCACCAAATATGTAGTAGAGATAGATTTTCCCAACAGGGAAAGCAATTCCTTTAAGCAATAAAACAGTCAGTGAGCAACTCTGCAGCAATAAATCTAAAAATTCTCATTATAAGTGGTATATTCACCCAAAAGTGATTACCTTTAAAATTATAACCCCTTGTTGGGTCGCATGACTCACGGGGTTCAGAGAAGAAGGAATTCATCAGGAAAGCTTTCTGCGAGTGGATATCAGAATAGAAAATTTAACTTTGGGAATTACCATTGAAAATAGCAAAATATTTCAGGGAAGTAGATTTAGTGCTTGTGAATTGATAGAATTCAATAATCTATACTGATGTATGATAATGCTATTTATTGAATGTTTACTCTGTGCCCAGCACTGTGTTAGGTGCTAGGTTACATACATAAGAGAGTGGACACAGTCATTCGCTCATTTGTTCCACTGAATTTATTAAACAGTTACTCTGTGCAGAGCACTGTACTAAGCGCTTGGGAGAGTACGGTATAGCAATAAACAGTCATAATCCCTGCCTGCAACAAACCTACAGTCTAGAGAGGGGAGACAGACTTTAATGTAAATAAATAAATGACAGATATGTTCAGGAGTGCTTTGGAGCTGGGAGGGGGGATGAATAAAGGAAACAAGTCAGGTCGACACAGAGGGGAGAGGGAAATGAGAAAAGGAGGGCTTAATCAGTGAAGATTTCCTGGAGGAGATGTGCCTTCAATAAGGCTATAAAATGGGGGGGAGAGTCAATGCCTGACGGATCTGAGGAGGGAGGGCGTTCCAGACACTATCCCTGTTTCACATGGGTCTTGTAGTTCTTGGAAAGGAACTACTTCTTACAAAGGAATTGTCCAGGATCACACAGCAAATAAGGGGTTGAAGGTGAAACTAGAACCTGGGACTCTTGACTCGGAGTGTCAGGCTGCTTCCGCTAAGCCAGCTCTGCACATGCACTCTGAACGATGGTGGGTGGCACCACTGCCTGCCCCAGTTTGAATCTTCCCGGTGTTAGGAACCGCACAGAGCCCCTGGGGTGAGCACACTGTGATACACTCTCCACCAGAGCATGAGCATGGGGACGAGAAAAAATCCCAATTGTTCCCTATGTTGGCGTCTCCTGTCGGAAGCAAGGAGACGACCTCAGTCCGTCCCGAGAACCTCCACCAGAGAATTGGCCATAGCACTAGTTCGTGGATTTTTTTGTGATATTTGTTAAGTGCTTACTATGTGGAGGACACTGTACTAAGCACTGGAGTAGTTACAAGCTAATTTTTTTGGACAAAGTCCATGGGGCTCAGAGTCTTAATCCCCATTTTCAGATGAGGTAACTGAGGCCCATAGAAGTCAAGTGGCTTGCCCAAAGTCACACAGCAGACAAGGGCGGAGCCGGGATTAGAATCCATGTCCTCTGATTCCCAAGCCTGTGCCCCTTACTCCCCGTACTAAGTGCTTGGGAGTGTACGATATAGCAATATATCAGTCACACTCCCTGCCCATAATGAATTTAAATTATAGAGGGGGAAGCTTACAGTCTAAAGGTGGAGTTTACAGTTCTAGAGGCTTAGAGAAGCAGCGAGGTTTAGTGGAAAGAGCCCGGGCTTGGGAGTCGGATGTCGTGGGTTCTAATTCCGGCTCAGCCATTTGTCAGCCGTAGGACTTTGTGCAAGTTACTTCTCTGTGCCTCAGTTCCCTCATATGGAAAATGGGGATTAAGACTGTGAGCTCCAGGTGGGACAACTTGATTATCTCGTATCTATCCCAGTGCTTGGAACAGTGCTTGGCACATAGTAAATGCCATCCATTATTTGGTGCCTGGACCTCTGGAGTCCTTTGGTTCAAAAAACTTCACCTTTGAGGGGTTAGTCCCAATCAGCATTGTGCTATTTACGGCTGGTCTCTCTCCTGATCCAAGTGAGAAGGGAGTTGCACATTGGGGAAGAAGAGCATTGGTTTATAATAAAATTTTAAAAATCAGATACAGGAAACAATGAAATATGGCATGTAGAATTAGGAGTAAGAGTGATTTACCATGGGCAGAATAAACAAGAGTGGATTTTTTACAGGTAAATATGACAGAAAATATAAAAATAAATGAACCCGGTCCAGATTGGAGTGTGAGGTGTGCTCTGCTGGAATTGCAGTTGAATTTTAGTTAGAAATGGGTGTCCAAGTAGTAAACTTCACCAGATTTATAACAAGTTTAAAAATGAAATCAAAAATGTATTAATGTTCAGAGATGAGAGTCTGATCAAACCCTCAAAACCACATTCCAGTGATAGGATTTCTAGATTATTGGTTCAGTTTTAGATAGAAATGAAATTGCACAATTGTTTGTTGCTAAGGGGAAAAGTGGGACAATTTGGGGATTATGAACATGTTTAATGCTTGGGTTATTTTTACAAAGTTTATAACTTACCTTAGGAAGGCAGGAAAAATGTGGCAAATAGTTATCAAAAGGGATTGGAAAGCACAGGGAAGTTATAAACAAGCTTTAAAATTCATTTTAAGGAAGATTGCATTCAGGTAATGTATGCTCAAAAAATGTATTATTAACTTTCAGGAAAAAAATATAGAAAGAGGAGCTTGAAGTAGAGATTCAAAGAATAATAGATAAAGCAGGCAGACATATGTAAAGGATATATTTAGTAATGATAATAGACAAAGGGATGGATAATTTCTTGGGCTGTGTTGGCTCTCAATCATAATAATAACATTAATAATACTAATAATTTGGACTTTGTTAAGACCTTACTATGTTCAAAATACTGTACTGAGCACTGGGGCAGATTCAGGTTCATCAGGTTGGACATAGTCTCCGTCCCACATGGGGTTCACAGTCTCAGAGGGAGGAAGAACAGCTATTTTTATCACCATTTTACGGATGAGGTAACTGAGGCCCAGAGAAGTTAAGTGGATTTACCAAAGGTCACACAGCAGGCAAATGACAGGCCTGGGTTAGACTGTAAGCCCGTCGATGGGCAGGGATTGTCTCTATCTGTTACCAAATTGTACATTCCAAGTGCTTAGTACAGTGCTCTGCACATAGTAAAGGCTCAATAAACACTGTTGAATGAACTCAGGTTCTCTGACTCCCAGGCTTGTGCCCTATCCCCTGGGCCATGCTGATTTTCAAATAACTGAACAGACTTATTAAATGAGAGCATTTCTCTAAACCCAAAGGGGATTAAACTTGGGATATAATGCTAGTGACCCAGTACTTGCAATTTTGGAATCTTGACCGATTCCACTGAGAGAATCTCATCGCCAATGTGTGCTTTCAATTCATCATTTGGAAATTATTGTTTCGCAGACTTACAACAGGCCTAACTGGAGCTCCAGTGATCCAACAATAGTGCGACCCATAGATTCATCCCATACTTTTTTATTATTAATAAAAAGAATGATGATAATAATAATAATTGCTGATGAACTCTAGGGAGCAGAAACACAGCTCCACCTTTTACCCTGGTCCCATCCCATTCTCTATTTCCAGCACTTTTCTCCTTAAATCCAACCTCAAAGGAAGCTCCTCCCTCCCTCGTCTCCTGGGCTAGAACTCAGGTTCTACCATGTTATAATATACCATAGCATAACAATATACCATATATTTTAGTGCATATACTTTTATACACATATGGTGTAACATTATGTCATATACTATAATGATAATAACAATAAGAATAATGGTATTTGTTAAGTGCTTACTAGGTGCCAAGCACTGTTTTAAATGCTGGGGTAGATACAAGGTAATCAGGTTGTCCCACATGGGGCTCACTGTCTTAATCCCCACTTTACAGATGAGGGAACTGAAGCACAGAGAATTTAAGGGGCTTACCCAAAGTCACACAGCAGACAAGTGGCAGAACTGGGATTAGAACCCATGACCTCTGACTCCCAAGACCGGGCTCTTTCCAATAAGCCATGCTACTATACAATATACATTTAAAATATAAAATATACCATGGTATAAAATGCCATGTTCTGGTTTGTTTTTTTTTAAAATCCGTGGCAAGTGCTGTCACATCCGCCAGTCACATGCTATAAATAGGAAGGAAAAGGTCAGTCGGTCAGTCGTATTTATTGAGCGCTTACCGTGTGCAGAGTACTGTACTAAGCTCTAGGGACAGTGAAATAGAACAATAAACAGACACATTCCCTGCCCACAACGAGTTTCCAGTCTAGAGAGAAAAGGGCTTGTGGGTTATAGCAGTAGTGAAAAATGCTGAATGTTGAGGGGTGATTGAAGAGAGATCTCCATGTCTCTCTTCCTTGCCCAGAGTGGAGGAGAGCTGGCTTCACTCGCTCCCAACATCTCCATCTTTGTGACCAATTTCTGGATAGCTCCAACCTCTCCCTTCCACTCAGCCTCCCTCCCAAGTTCCAGGATTCATTTAATCCTTCAGTCACGCTTATCGGGCGCTTACAACAACAACAATAAAAATGATGGCATTTGTTAAGCACTTACTCTGTGCCAAGCACTGTTCTAAGCCCAGGGATAGATATGAGGTTATCACGTGGGGCTCACAGTCTTCCTCCCCATTTTACAGATGAGGTAATTGAGGCACAGAGAAGTTAAGTGACTGAAGTCCCACAGCTGACAAGTGGCAGAGCCGGAATCAGAATCCAATACCTCTGACTCCCAAGCCCGGGCTCTTTCCACTGAGCCAAGCGGCTTCTCAGAGCACTCTACTGAGCTCTAGGAAGAGAATGCCATAACAGTAAACCGACACATTCCCTACCCACAACAGGTTTACAGAGGATCTTTGCGGACATGGACCCCCTCGGACGTCTAATGTGTACCAACGGGGTTCCAGAGTCTGGCATAATTGGCACTGTGTGCAGCCCCTCCACACTCACTCTCCCATACCCGGAGTTTTCTGTCAGGTCTGCAAAACAATGTGATTTCGTCGACTCTGCAGAACTGGTGCGGCCCCTGGTTTCCATGGCGATGGACCCAATAGTCTGCTAAAGGCGGAGAGATGGGGAAACACTGGAGAGAGGTCTACATGAGGAGGTGGGCGCCCTACTGAAAGCTTATCTCCTCCAAGAGGCCTTCCCAGACTGAGCCCCCCTTTTCCTCTGCTCCTCCTCCCCTCCCCACTGCCTCCACTTCCCGCCTCTGCTCTACTCCCCTCCCCGCAGCACTTGTTTATATAGGTATATATTTATTATCTATTTATTTTATTAATGATGTGCATATGTCTACAATTCTATTTATCTATTTTGATGCTATCAATGCCCGTCTACTTGTTTCCTTTTGTTGTCTGTCTCCTCCGTTCTCGACTGTGAGCCCGTTGTTGGGCAGGGATTGCCTCTATATGTTGCCTAATTGAACTTTCCAAGCTCTTAGTACAGTGCTCTGCACACAGTAAGCGCTCAATAAATACGATTGAATGAATGCATGAATTACAGAGTTGTGGTCCAGGCTGCGAACAAGTTCCAGCCGGGAGTTTGGGAACCTTTTCTTGTCCTGTCCCATTCCAGGAAGTCAGCTCTCTTTTTTCTCCTTCCTCCACCCTCTGCATTCCAGGAATTTTTGCTGCCACTGCCTCCCATAATAATAATAATTATGGTACTTATTAAGTGCTTACTCTGTGCCCAGCACTGTTCTAAGTGCTGGGGTAGATACAAGTTAATCAAGTTGGACACAGTCTTTGCCCCACGTGGGGCTCACGCTCTTAATCCCCACTTTACAGAGGAGGTAACCGAGCCTCGGAGAAGTGAAGTGACTAGCTTACTCCGTGGTTGGAGCCAGGATTAGAATCCAGGTCCTTCTGACTATCAGGCCCGCGCTCTATCCACTAAGCCACACTGCTTTTCATGAGACCCCAGTGCCTATTTGATTATGATGATGATGATGATGGTATTTGTTAAGCACTTACTATGTGCAGAGCACTGTTCTAAGGCTGGGGTAGATACAGGGTCATCAGGTTGTCCCACGTGAGGCTCACAGTCTTCATCCCCATTTTACAGGTGAGGGAACTGAGGCACGGAGAAGTGAAGTGACTTGCCCACAGTCACACAGCTGACAAGTGGCAGAGCGGAATTCGAGCCCATGACCTCTGACTCCCAAGCCCGTGCTCTTTCCACTGAGCCACGCTGCTTCTCATAGCCACGTTGCTGCTCATTTCCAGGACATAGTGGCCAGCAGGGAGGTACCTGCATCTTAGAACAGAGTCAGCGTGTGAGGCTAGCTTTGAAAAAGAAAAAAAAAATACTGGAGCACGGTACATCAGCTGTAGATGGACAGCTGATTTTAGCGGGCGGCTGGATCGGGACTGTCTCAAGCAACAGCGGGTGAGAGAAGACATTTACAGTGTAATTGTATTTACTTGGAGTAGATTCTCCCAAAAGGAACCATGATGGAGACTTGAAGAAATTCATTATTTTACTGCTCCCACACACTTTTGGGAGCCACTCTCTCTTGTCCCTGTCTGTTCCGCTCCCCTTGGGGTATGGAGGGCGACGGCAGAAAAGGCAGGTAGTGACACAAACAGCAGAGACCATGAACAGAGAAGCAAAACATAAGTAGAGTAAGGGCCTGGGAGTCAGAAGGACCTGGGTTCTAATCCAGGTTCCGCCACTTGCCTGCTGTGTGACCCTTGGGTACATCACTTCTCTGTGCCTCAGTTACCTCATCTGGAAAATGAGGGTTAAGATTGTGATCACAGTGTGGGACAGGGATTGTGAAGAACCAAATTACTTTGTTTCTACCCCAGAGCTTAGGAGGATGGCTGGTACATAGAAAATGCTTAACAAATACCACAATTTATGATTATTTTTATCATTATTATGATGAACAGTGTTTGTCCACTGTTTCAGGCAGTACCAGGATAAGAATCAATCTATGGTATTTATTGAGGGCTTACTTTGGGGAGAGCATTTTGCTAAGCACTGGGGAGACTGCGCTACAACAGAGTGGAGAGTAAGCTCATTGTGGGCAGGGAATGTGTCTGTTTAGTATTGTACTCTCGGAAGCACTTAGTACAGTGCTCTGTACACAGTAAGTACTCAATAAATGAAATTTAATGAACGATAGGCACATTCTCTGCCCACTGTGAGCTTACAATTTAGAGGGGGAACTCAGAAATCCTGATTCCCAGTGCAGTATCGATGATGATGCTATTTGTTAAGCACTTACTACGTGCCAAGCACTGTTCTAAGCTCTGGACTCTTTTCGCAGTAGGGCTCAGCCATACTGTCGTGGCTGGTGGTGAGAGGGAGTGTGATCGAGTGGGAAGAGAAGAGACCTGGGAGTCAGAGAAGCAGCGTGGCTCAGTGGAAAGAGCTTGGGCGTCAGAGGTCACGGGTTCTAATCCCAGATCCACCACATGTCACCTGTGTGACTTTGGGCCAGTCACTTAACTTCTCTGGGCTTCAGTTCCCTCATCTGTAAAATGGGGATTAAGACTGTAAACCCCACGAGGGACATCCTCATTATCTTGTATCCCCCTAGTGCTTAAAATAGTGCTTGGCACATAGTAAATGCTTAACAAATATCATTATTATTATTAGAAGGCCTGGGTTCAAGTCCTGCCTCCACGACTTCCCTACTGAGTGACCTTGGGTACACCCAAACCTCGCAGAGCTTTATTTTCATCATTTGGAAAAAGTCTGTTCTCCTTCCTTCTTAGACTTAGACCCCATTGGACTGTGTCCAAATCACTTAATGAATATCACAGTTATTATATTATTAACTAATTTCGTATATGTCTATGGGAAAATATATTCCACAATGCAGACATTTCCACTAGAGTTTCATTTTCGAGAAACATAACCTGGCTTTATGGTGAGTATATTTGAATTGTATCTGTTTCTGAAATTTTCCAAACAATAAAACAACCAACATTGGAAGATATAGCCACTGTCAGCGTCAACATCATCATCATCAAAGGAATTTACTGAGCGCTTATTGTGTACTAGGCGCTTGGGACCCGAATTGGTAGAGTTGGTAGAGAAGTTCCCTGTCCAAAATAAGTTTACAGTCTAGAGGGGGAGACAGGCATTGATATAAATAAATAATTTATAATCTATAATTTATAGCTATATATATAAATGCTGCGCAGTTGTAGGGGGGAGCAGGGAGCTAATATCACCCAAAGGTCACAGATCCAAGATCACTGACAATACAGAAGGGGAAAAGGGGTCTGAATCGGGAAAGGCCTCTTGGAAGGCCTGTGCAAAAAAGTACGTTGATTCATATCGGCTTGCAATGTAATCCTGGCTGAATAAGGAGGGGGACTTGAGCAGACACACATTCGAATATGCAAAATGGAGCGGCAACTGAATAAAAGTAATTATAAATTTAGATTGAAAGAAACGTTCAGATTTAGGTGGAAAATTGTCAACAGATGGTGTGGAAATAGATCTAAGCAGAATACAAGTGATTACAAACATAACTGTTCCAAAGATGAGAGAGGACCGAAAGACATTGGACACGTTCAGCTTTCATGAAAGTACATTCCCAATTAGGTGGAAAAAAAAAACGCAAACCACAACAAAATGTTTGAGCTGGAAAAAGAGTTAATCATCTGGGTCGGCAGTGAATGCATTTTATTGTCAAATGCTGCCCTTTTAGCCTTCAAAACATCTCCTTGATCTGTCCCTTCTTCTCCACCAAATCAGGTAATTGGCTGTCCTGAGGCAATACTTCAGAGTGCCATCTTCCCAAGCATCACATGAAGCATGACACAATCACACCACGCCATATGCAGACCTCAACATGATGATGGATATGCATTTTCCAGATGATGATTGTGTTTTTTTATGGTATTTATAAAGAGCTTACTGTGTCCCAGGCACTGTACTAAGCGCTGGGGTAGATACAAGCTAATCAGGTTGGGCGCAACCAGTGTCCTACATGGGACTCACCATCTTAATCCCCATTTTACAGATGAGGGAACCGAGGCACAGAGAAGTGAAGAGACAGGCCCAAGGTCACAGAGCGGACAAGTGGCGGAGCTGCCCCTAGGCAGATTCCGGCTTGCTTGGGAGACATTCCTCTTGCCTCACAATTCCGTAACCTTAGTGTTATCCTTGGCTTCTTTCTCTCATTCAACCCACTATTCGATCCACCACTAAATCCTGTTTGTCCTTCCTTCCTAAAATGGCTAAAATCTACCTTTTCCTCTCCATCCAAACTGCTACCATGTTAATACAATCACTGGTCCTAGTCCGCCTGGATTAATGCATCAGCCTCCTTGTTGACCTCTCCTCCTCCTGTCTCTCCCAACTCCAGTCCATACTTCACTCTGCTGCCCAGATCTTTTTTCTCCAAAAACGGTCAGGACTTGTCACTCCATTCTTCAAAAAACTCCCGTGGTTGCCCATCCGCCTCCGCATCAGCCAGAAACTCCTCACCAAAAAGCACTCCATAAACTTGCCCCCTCCTACTCTCCCACTAGAACCCAGCCCGCACACTTTCCTCCTCCAGTGCTAACCTTCTCATTGTGCCTCGATCTCATCTATCTCGCCTCCAATCCTACGGACGTCCCGCCTCTGGCCTGGAACATCCTTCGTCCTCAGATCTGACAGACAATTACTCTCCCCCTGCTTCATGGCCTTGTTTCGCCACTTTACCTCATCTCTCTTTGCACCTCCCCCACTCGCTCCCTTGGTTCTCTCCACCCTCAGCCCCACAGCTGTAATTTATTTGTTTATATTAATGTCTGTTCCCCCACCCCCATAGACCGTAAGCTCCTCGTGGGCAGGGAATGTCTGTTTATTGTTGTATTGAACTCTCCCAAGCGCTCAGTAAAGTGTTCTGCATACAGTAAGCGCTCAGTAAATATGATTGAATGAATGAATGAACAAGTCAGCTCCTCCCCAGAGCCCCAGAGCTTCCTGTGTGCAGAGCACTGCACTGTTTGGGAGAGTACAGTAGAGCAGAGTTGGTAAATACATTCCCCGACCACAAAGAGCTTATACTCTAGAAGATATAATAGTAATGATGATAATTGTGAAATTTGTTAATTGCTTACTATGTGCCCGGAGCTGTACTAAGCACTGGGGTAGATGCAAGGTAATTGGGTTGGATACAGTCCTACCAGTCCTATCTATCTACTTTCCCTGGAACCCTACCCTCAAAGGATTGTGATTTTGTTGCCATTTATATCTCGAACTTTAGGAGACAGACTGCCCAGGGTAGCTGCTTGGGGCTGGTATCTCTCTGTATCACCAGCTTATAAACTGGTTGTCCCCACAAACTATAGATTTCTCTGCCTCAAGAACCATCTACTGCCGCCTTCTGCCCATCAGCCCCTGGAAGGACGTAGCCACTTTGGGCCCCCTAGGGTGACCAGGGTTTTGTGCATGTCCTACATCTTATTCATTCATTCAATAGTATTTATTGAGCGCTTACTATGTGCAGAACACCGTACTAAGCGCTTGGAATGGACAATTCGGCAACAGATAGAGACGATCCCTGCCCAGTGATGGGCTTACAGTCTAATCGGGGGAGACGGACGGACAAAAACAAGACAACTTAATCATGATAAATAGAATCAAGGGGATGGACACCTCATTAACCAAATAAATAGGGTAATAAAAATATATACAAATGAGCACAGTGCTGAGGGGAGGGGAAGGGAGAGGGGGAGGAGCAGAGGGAAAGGAGCTTAGCTGAGGGGAGGTGAAGGGGGGAGGGGGAGGGAGGAGGCCGGAGGGAGAGTGGAGAGGGAGCAGAGGGAGCAGAGGGAAAAGGGGTAGCGCAGTCTGGGAAGGCCTCTTGGAGGAGGTGACCTCTCAGTAAGGCTTTGAAGAGGGGAAGAGAGTTAGTTTGGCGTCTTAGACTCCCTTGCCAATCCAGATACAGGAAAATAGCATAGATGTTGTACTCCAATAGAGCACAGATTATTATTATCATTATTAATGGTATAGATGGTAGTAATATGTCATCTATTATTATTTTTTATCATTAATATCAATAATAGCATTGGCATTTGTCAAGTGCTTACTATGTGCCAGGTACTTTACTAAGCCCTGAGGTAGATCTAAGGTAATTAATAATGATGGCATTTGTTAAGCGCTTACTATGTGTAAAGCAATTTTCTAAGCGCTGGGAGGGATACAAGGTGATCAGGTTGTCCCACGTGAGGCTCACAGTCTTCATCCCCATTTTACAGATGAGGTCACTGAGGCACCGAGAAGTGAAGTCACTTGCCCAAAGTCACAGAGTCGACAGGTGATGGAGCCGGGATCAGAACCCATGACTTCTGACTCCTAAGCCTGTGCTCTTTCCACTGAGCCACGCCGCTTCTCTAATTGGGTTGGCACAGTCCCTCTTCCACACTGGGTTCACAGTCTTAATCCCCATTTCAGGGATGCGGTAAATGAGGCACAAAGGAAGTGAAGTGACTTGTCCAAGTTCACACAGCAGACAAGTGACGGGGCCGGGATTAAAAACCAGGTCCTTCTGATTCCGTAGCCCATGCTCTACCGTTAGGCCACCCCGCTTTCCCCTTAGGCCACCCCGCTTTTCTCTGTGCTGTAAATACTTCCTAATTATTTCTGATGGAGATCCATTCCTTTCCGAAACTGATCGTAAACCACTAGTAACGGTAAGGAAGTTGTGTGAGATATTTCCATAATTACAAAGGCTATTTTATAAATATAATTTATGAAATGAAGTGGTCCTATGTTCCAGGGAGAGCATCAATTCCTGGCGACGTACCATTTAGAGGACATGATGAAAAATATGCCAATTCGAATTCCGCGTTGGCTAGCTGGATCTTGGATTCAGGTGAGAAGTGTGGCTTAATGGATAGATCACGGGCCTGGTAGTCAGAAGGACCTGAGTTCTAATCCCACTCTACCACATGTCTGCGGTGTGAACTTGGACAAGTCACTTAACTTCTCTGTGCCTCGGTTACCTCATCTATAAAAGGCAAATTGAGTGTGAGCCCCCTGAGACAGGGAATGTGTCCAACCTTGTATCTACTTGTAACTTGTATCTACCCCAGAACTTTAAACGGTGCTTGGCACATATTGGGTGCCTAACAAATATCACAATCATTAATTATAATTGGTATCATTATTGAGAGCCAAGGTGAATGTGGAGGAGGCGTCCGGATATGGGTATGTGTGGGAGGATGTGAGTGTGTGCTTGTGGGCTTGCGTTTCACTCCTAGTGGTTGCCATGTATTCATCTCTCTCCTTCAGTTTCAGTCCTCTTCTCTCTGTTGCTTTCTCAAGAGGCAGAATTATCCTTTTCTCTGGAGATTTGGTAGCATACGGGCCAGGGGAGAACCAGGCAGAACGTCCCCTCCACTGGGATTCTAGGGGACGAAGAGGGCCACCAACCTTACAGAGAGAACCTCTCCGCCCTCTCTCATCCTCAAGGGAGCCAAACCCAACTTGCCGCTTTTAGAACACTGGAAACGTTGTGGCAATTTTGGGACCTTTAATGGTAATCGATCTGACCCCTCTGAGCAAGTTCCGTTAACAATCCCAGGATTGAAACATGCCCCACTTCCCTCTCTAACCCTCGATAACCTCGCCAAGTGCCTTATTGGTAAAGTCAAAGGCTTCAGGCCAGAACTTCCCACAGAGTCCCCATCACCCCCTCGACACTCAAGTCCCGCTAGCTCGCGTTCCTTTTTCTTCCCAACTGTCCCCCAAGAGACTTCCCATCCACCTCTTCCTGTGCCTCTGCCTACATCACCTCACACCTCCTAAAATCCACTTATTCTTGTTCTTCTCCCCACCGTCTCTGCCATCTCAACTTCTTACTCTCCAACGGTTTCTCATTCTCTCCCTTCAAACTCGCACAAGTCTTCTCCATTTTAAAAGCCACCTCTGTGGACCCCACCATCCCCCTTCAGCTATTGCCCCATCTTCCTTCTCCGATCTCTAGCCGAACTCCTAGAAGGGGTCATATATTCCCACTCCCTTTAATTCCCCTCCTTCAACTTTCTTCTCAGCCCTCTGCTTTCCATCCCATCTCTCCATTGAAACTAATCTCTAATTATTGATGACCTTCTTTTAGCCAAGTCCAAAGGACTGTACCGAATCCCCATTTCTAGTTCTCCCTGAGGGAAACTCAACCCTGGAAGGGAAGGGTCGCTGTTAGCTGAGGAACTAGCATCCTCCCAGAATGTCACAATTGCAGATGAGGAACTGAGGCACAGAGAAGTGAAGTGATATGCTAAAACTCACACAGCAGACGGGTGGCAGGCCGAGGATTCGAACCCAGGTCTCCTGACTCCTAGTGTATTTTGTCTTGTGCGTTTGTCTCTGTTGTCTTTCAAGATTTTCTCATTCCTTATAGGTCTGCTTCGAGTACCCGATGCCCACTTAAACCTCTTGGATCGTGAGTCCCTCCGGAGGCACGGACCAGGGCTATTTTCCAACCGGGTATTCTCTTGCAGCGTTTAGGACAGTGCTCTGCACACAGCAAATGCTCAGTATATTCTATTAGTCTGGTGTTGATCCTCCTGAATCTCTCTGCTGCTTTTGACACTGAAAAACACTCCCCCCTCCTCCAAGAATTATTAGGCTTTGGGTTTGGCTGAGAAGCAGCGTGGCTCAGTAGAAAGAGCACGGGGTTTGGAGTCAGAGGTCATGGGTTCGAATCCTGGCTCTGCCACTTGTCAGCTGTGTGACTGTGGGCAAGTCACTTCACTTCTCTGTGCCTCAGTTACCTCATCTGTAACATGGGGATTAAGACTGTGAGCCCCATGTGGGACAACCTGATTCCCCTGTGTCTACCCCAGCGCTTAGAACAGTGCTCTGCACATAGTAAGCGCTTAACAAATACCAACATTATTATTTATTAGTACTTACCCTCTTCAACTCCTACTTCTCTGATTGCTTCATCTCATTTCGTTCACTGGCTCCTCCTCAGACTCTCATACTCTTACTATAGGCATCGTGGCTCAGTGGCAATCGCATGGGTTTGGAAGTCAAAGGTTGTGGGTTCTAATCCTGGCTCCCACACTTGTCAGCTGTGTGACTTTGGGCAAGTCACTTAACTTCTCTGTGCCTCAGTGACCTCATCTGGAAAATGGAGATTAAGAATGTGAGCCCCACGTGGGACAACCTGATTTCCTCATATCTCTTCCAGCGCTTAGAACAGTGTTTGGCACATAGTCAGAACTTAACAAATGCCATCATTCATTCATTCAAAACTTTGTTCTCAATCCTCTTTATCTCTTACACTCACATTTTTGGAAGCTTACATACTCACGTGGTTTCAGATATTACATCTATGTGGATGACACTGAAATCTAACTCTCTAGCCACAGCCTCTCTCAAGCCCTAGGTGTAGTGTTTTGCACATAATAGGCACTCAATAAATACTACGCACTCAATAAATACTACCGAATGAATAAATGAACCTCTCATCTGACCTGCAGTCCTGCATCATCGCCTCTTGCATCCAAAATCAATCAATCAATCGTTTATTGAGTCCTGACTGTGTGCAGAGCATGGAAATAAGAGCTTGGGAAAGTAATAATAATAATAATGGTATTTGCTAAGCGCTTACTATGTGCCAGGCACTGTTCTAAGCGCTGGGGTAGATACAAGGTAATCAAGTTATCCCCTTTGGGGCTCACAGTCTTAATTCCCATTTTACAGATGAGGTAACAGAGGCACAGAGAAGTTAGGTGACTTATCCGAAGTCCCACGGCTGACGTGCGGTAAAGTCAGAATTAGAACCCATGACGTCTCACTCCCGATCCCGGGCTCTTTCCAAGTGCAAGGATGATGCAGAAGAGAAACGAAGTAGGGGGAATAAAGGCTGAGTCGGGAAAGGCTTCTTGGAGGAGATGCGATGTTAATAAGGTGGCCCGGGGTTTACGTTTCTCTGGCCGCCCATCCCAGCCTATTCCAAGCTGGGCTCAGCCACCTAAAGGATCGTTTTCCTTACAAGTGACAATCATATCGGGACTGAGGTTGATGGTTGACTGCGCATTGCGGGTTGCCTCTTTCCTGGGGCTGTGCTCTGCGGCTACAAGTTAAAAAAAATAATAATAATGTTGGTATTTGTTATGTTCGTATTTGTTAAGCACATATATATATACATATATATATATATATTGTTGTTGGTATTTGTTAAGCGCTTACTATGTGCAGAGCACTGTTCTAAGCCCTGGGGTAGATACAGGGTCATCAGGTTGTTCCACGTGAGGCTCACAGTCTTCATTCTCATTTTACAGATGAGGGAACTGAGGCACAGAGAAGTTAAATGACTTGCCCACAGTCACCCAGCTGACAAGTGGCAGAGCTGGGATTTGAACCCATGACCACTGACTCCCAAGCCCGGGCTCTTTCCACTGAGCCACGCTGCTTCTCTCTTACGATGTGCCAAGCACTCCTCTAAGCAATGGGGTAGATACAAGGTCATCAGATTGTCCCACGTGGGGCTCACAGTCTTCATTCCTATTTTACAGATGAGGGAACTGAGGCCTAGAGAAGTGAAGTGACTTCCCCAAGGTCACACCGCTGGCGAGCGGCGGAGACGGGATAGGAACCCATGACCTCTGACTCCCAAGCCACGCTGCTCTTCAAGTTAGGGGCAGGGGTGGAGTCCAGACAGCAAGCGCTCTCCGCCCACTTCTCCAACAGCCTTCCCAAGATGGCCAACTCGCGCTCGCGGCTTCAGAGAGAAGAGGGCGGGGAGGGCGGGGGACAGGAACCACAGGCCTCCATCAGTGCCGCCCTTCCTCTTCTGATGATGTGAAGGCCCATTTTGGGCACCATCTTTGTAACGACCCTAGCGGTGGCCATATTGGTAAGACAAGAAAGAACCTGAGTCCCTACCGGATTAGACTGTGAGCCCGTCAATGGGCAGGGATTGTCTCTATCTGTTACCGAACTGTACATTCCAAGCGCTCAGTACAGTGCTCTGCGCATAGCAAGCGCTCAATAAATACTATTGAATGAATGAATGAATGAATGAATGAATGAATGAATGAAGCTGCAACAGCTCTAATCGGGTATCTCCGAGAGGGTGGTTGCCCTTCGCCCCTTAAGCCCGGGGCTACGACCCCTGAAGTCGCTGCATCAATCTGCCCCTGAGACACACTACTGCATAGTAGATAGAGCCCAGACCTTGGAATCAGAAGGTCATGGATTCTAATCCTGACTCTGCCACTTGGCTGTGTGATCTCGGGCCTATCACTTCACTTCTCTGAGCCTCAGTTGCCCTGGCTGTAAAATGGGAATTAAAACTGTGAGTCCTAAGCGGGAGAGAGAGTGCATCCAATCTATCTCGGATCTACCCCAGGCTTAGAACGCTCATTCGTTACCCTGTATCTACGCCAGCGCTTACAACAGTGCCCTGCATTCATTCAATATTATTTATTGAGCGCTTACTATGCGCAGAGCACTGTACTAAGCGCTTGGAATGTACAAATCGGTAGCAGACAGAGACAGTCCCTGCCCTTTGTCGGGCTTACGGTCTAATCACATGGTAAGCGATTCACAAATACCGTAAAAGTGCATTCATTCAACTGTATTTACGGAGCGCTTACTGTGTGCAGAGCACTTTACTAAGCGCTCGGAATGTACAATTCGGCAACAGATAGAGACAATCTCTACCCAACGACGGGCTCGCTGTCTAGAAGGGGGAAAACGGTGCCTGGCACGTAGTAAGCACTTAACACGTACCATAATTACGATCATTACTATTACAAGGGAGAAGAGAACTCCATCAGAGAGTAATAGTGGGAAAACGGAGGGGAGGGGGGGAAACGGGAAAGTGAAAACAAATGAGAAGTGGGCTAAGACCAGATTTTTGGATTAAAAAAATATATTCACGTGTATTTAAAAAACAAATCGTGATGGCAGATAAAACGTGGAGGATTTCTGTAGAAGTTGCACATCGAGGTAGGATATCGAAACAGGTGATGGATGAAAAGCAGCTGGGACGCGTCACGAAGACACCTTCGTTACCCTATCAGGGAATTTTCCAAGGCAACCCGGTAGCGGTATCTTCTACTCTGAGATTAGAAATGTAAACCAGAATGTATGAGGGTCATCTGGGTACGGGGAAGCGTGGCAGAAGAGCCAGTACGGAGAAATGTAGCGGAAGAGCCGGAGACGTAACGCATTGGCCGCAAATTCACAGTGACACGGAGGAAACCAGAATCTTGTGAAATGGCAAAAATGTCGAGTCACGTACTAGACAGCAAATGACTGTGGATCAGTAAATCCTCAGCCCTTGTTCAAAAATGGGAATCCATTTATTTTCGTATGATGGGAAGACTAGATTTAAATTATCGATCACTATTCAGATTTGTCAGAAATAGCAATATTTAATGGCACAATAACATCAATTCTAATAACTCAAATTAAATCTACTTTTTCAAGAGATGGTACGTTGCCTGAGGCTATGACAGGTAATGGACCGTAATTTCGTGTGCTCATTTTAAGAGACTAGCGTCGGAATGCGACTTCCTACCTGCCACTCGAGTCCTGTCGCCTGTGTCAGTAATATATTTATTTCAACAGCTTGACGTAGTCTAATGACTTAGAATATGCATAGCCTATCTAGGCAAGCAGCGTGGCTCAGTGGAAAGAGCACGGGCTTGGGAGTCAGAGGTCATGGGTTCGAATCCCGGCTCGGCCACTTGTCAGCTGTGTGACTTTGGGCAAGTCACTCAACTTCTCGGTGCCTCAGTGACCTCATCTGTAAAATGGGGATCAAGACTGTGAGCCCCACGTGGGACAACCTGATTCCCCTGTGTCTGCCCCAGCGCTTAGAACAGTGCTCGGCACATAGTAAGCGCTTAACAAATACCAACATTATTAGGCAACGTAGAGAAGCAGCAGAGCCCAGAGAATAGAGCACGGGCCTGGGCGTTAGAAGGACCCAGGTTCTAATCCCAGCTTCGCCTCTTGCCTGCTGTGTGACCTTGGGCAGGTCATTCACTTCTCTGTGCCTCGGTGACCTCGTCTGTAAAATGGGGATTAAGATTGCGAGTCCCATGTGGGACAGGGGTGTCCAGCCCGATTTCCTTGTATCCACCCCAGCGCCTAGCACAGGGCCTGGCACTTAGTAAGCGCTTAACAGATATTCCTTCACTCATTCAGTCATTCAATCGTAGTTGTTGAGATCTTACTGCGTGCAGAGCACAACACAACAATAAACAGTGGCATTCCCTGCCCATGCCGCTATTATTATGATTATTATTTTCATCACATTTATTCATTCAGTGCTAGCAATCATTTTTCTGGATACACCCAGTCCAGTTTGGCCAGAGTGCAACTGCACATTTCAGCTCCAACCTTATTAGGAGTTTGGAACGGCACCTCTGATATCCCAAGCCTGTTTTTTGAGCAGCAGATAGAGCACGGGCTTGGGAGTCAGAAGGCCATGAGTTCTAATCGTGGCTCTGCCGCTCGTTTGCTGTGAGACTTTGGGTGAGTCCCTTAACTTCGCTGTGCCTCAGTTCCCTCATCTGTAAAACGGGGATTAAGGCTGTGAGCCCTATGTGGGACGGGGACCGTGTCCAACCCGATTATGTTGTATCTACCCCAGGCGTCAGAACAGTATCTAGCACATAGTAAGCACTTAACAAATACCATCAATATTATTATGATTATAGAGGATGCTGCTGTGTTGGGAGTTACATCGTGGGTAGCCGCAGACAGAATTAAACTGGATGACAACAGCAAAGTGAGAGTTTTCTGTGGCACATGTTCTTAGAGGAGCAGTGTGGCTTAGTGGTAAGAGCCCAGGCTTGGGAGTCAGAGGTCGTGGGTTCTAATCCCGGCTCCACTGCCTGTCAGCTGTATGACTTTGGGCAAATCACTTGACTTCCTGGAGCCTCAGTTACCTCATCTGTAAAATGGAGATGAAGACCGGGAGCCCCACGTGGGACAACCTGATGACCTTGTATCTCCCCCAGCGCTTAGAACAGTGCTAGGCACACAGTACGTGCTCAACAAATACCAACATTATTATTGAGAGAACACAACCCCTGGATGCTTAATAATTTCTAATTCCCATCACAATTTAATAACTAATGAAAAAACCTGCTAGGATTCCCCCTCTTCATCCCAGACCTGCTACGTTTCCTCCCTCAAAGACTCACAGCCCACTTCACACTAATAACTGTGGTATTTGATAAGCACTTGCTGGCTCAGTGGAAAGCATCCGGGCTTGGGAGTCAGAGGTCACGGGTTCTAAACTCGGCTCCGCCGCTAGTCAGCTGTGTGAACTTGGGCGAGTCACTTCACATCTCTGTGCCTCAGTTACCTCGTCTGTAAAATGGGGATTAAGACTGTGAGCCCCACGTGGGACAAGCTGATCACCTTGTATCCCCCAGAGCTTAGAACAGTGCTTTGCACATAGTAAGTGCTTAACAAATACCACAGTTCTCCCCCCATTAGACTGTGAGCCCGCCATTGGGCAGGGATTGTCTCTATCCGTTGCCAAATTGTACATTCCAAGCACTTAGTACAGTGCTCTGCACATAGTAAGCGCTCAATAAATACTATTGAATAAATGAATGAATAAATGAATGAATTAATGAACATCCTGATTATCTTGCATCCTACCCCAGTGAAGCAGGGTGGCTCAGCGAAAGAGCACAGGCTTGGGTGTCAGAGGTCATGGGTTCGAATCCCAGCTCTGCCACTTGTCATCTGTGTGACTGTGGGCAAGTCACTTCACTTCTCTGGGCCTCAGGTACCTCATCTGCAAAATGGGGATGAAGACTGTGAGCCCCACGTGGGACAACCCGATCACCCTGTATCCTCCCCAGTGTTTAGAACAGTGCTTTGCACAGAGTAAGTGCTTAACAAATGCCATCATTATCATTATTATTATTAGAACAGTGTTTGGCACATAGTAAGCGCTTAACAAATATCACCATTAATATTATTATTATTATTATTATGTGCCAAGCACTGTCCTAAGTACTGGGGTAAAACACATTCAGATCGAACATACTCCTCATCCCACACAGGGCTCACTGTCTAAGAGGGAGAGAGAACAACTCATTTATCTCCATTTTGCAGTTGAGGAAACTGAGGCACAGAGAAGTAACTTGCCCAAGTTTAAACGGCAGATAAATGCCATGTAAGCAGCGTGGCTCAGTGGAAAGAGCCCGGGCTTTGGAGTCAGAGGTCATGGGTTCGAATCCCAACTCTGCCACTTGTCAGCTATGTGACTGTGGGCAAGTCACTTAACTTCTCTGTGCCTCAGTTCCCTCATCTGTAAAATGGGGATTAAGACTGTGAGCCCCACGTGGGACAACCTGATTCCCCTGTGTCTACCCCAGCGCTTAGAACAGTGCTCGGCACATAGTAAGCGCTTAACAAATACCAACATTATTATAAATGGCCCGGCCAGAATTAGAACCCAAGTCTTTTGACTCCCAGACCCCTGACCTCACTGTTCCTTCCAACGCTCTCTTCCTCACAAACCTCCAACGGCTATCGATTTCCCTCAGTATCAAGCAAACCCATGACCATCGGCTTCAGAGCTCTCCACCAGATATTTCCTTCTTACTTATCTGTTTTCTTTACCTGTTACTCCCAGGCCCTCCTTCACTTTTCTATTCACCTGTTATGCCATGTTGGGTATAATCAAGCTTGTTGAGGGCAGGAAAGTGTCTGTTTGTTGTTATATTGTGCTCTCCCAAGTGCTCAGTACAGTGCTTTTCACACGGTAAGGGCTCGGCAAATACGACTGAACGAACGATTGAATGAACCCGGTCCTGGGAAGTTTTATAACTAAAAACTTAGAAAACTAAAATAACCGTTGTTGAATTTGATTTAATTACACTGCAGTCATTCTTGCTCTCGTTCAACTGGCTTTGGCTGGTAATCAACAGCACCTCCAGACTGTCTGGAACTTCCCCTCTTAAAACCATATTATCCTTCAGTAGCGAATGAGCCAAACAAACTACACTTTCTGGGTTATTTATCCTCTGATAAATAACTAGAGATGATCTCTCTAGTTTTTGCGCCAATTGACTATCAGTGAATCAGTGGTATTTCTTGGAAACTAACTATGGCCAGAGCAATGGAAAACCCCATACTTACATCCCAAAAGTCATGGAGTGACCTTTACAGATATATTATTATCGTTACTATTATTACTATTATTACTATTATGTGCCTTCGAGTCATTTCCGATTCATAGCTACTCCACGGATATACTTTCTCCACAATGTCCTGTCCTCTGCCATAATCCGCAACCTTTCTAATGGTTCTTCCGCTGTCGTTTTTATCTTTTCTAGCCATCTAGCTGCTGTTCTGCCTCTTCTGTGTTTTCCCTTGACTTTTCCTAGAATTACTAATAATGGTATTCGTTAAGCGCTTACTATGAACAAAGCAGTGTTCTAAGCCCTGGGGGTGGTTACAAGGTGATCAGGTTGTCCCACGTGGGGCTCACAGTCTTCATCCCCATTATACAGATGAGAGAACTGAGTCACAGAGAAGCAAAGTGACTTGCCCAAAGTCACACAGCTGACAAGAGGCCGAGCTGGGATTAGAACCCATGACCTCTGACTCCCAAGCCCGGGCTCTTTCCACTGAGCCACGCTGCCTGTCTTCTCCAGAGAATTAGTCCTCCTATGTGTCCAAAATATGCTGATCTAAGTTGAGTCATTTGACCTTCCAAAGACCACTTTGGTTTACTTTGCTCCCAAAGCCATTTGTTTGTTTCTGGGGGAGACCATGGTTTTTCACAAAAGCCTTCTCCAACACCACATTTCGAAAGAATCGACATTCTATCCCATACACCATAGAGTTGACAATTCGTATTTTTGTAGCAACTGTTAAATCAGCACATTTCACGACTTTTTCCACGCTCTTCATAGCAAGTCTGCCTAGCATTAATCTTCGACGTGTTTCTTGGCTACTCGCTACGTTATTATTGATTACCGATCCCAGGAGAGAAAAATTCTCAACTATTTCAATCTTCTCTCCATCCACTACAAATGTGTTAAAACTTCCAGTTGTCATGATCTTTAGTTTTTTGACATTCAAATATTGGCCCATCTTTTTGCGCTGTTCCTTAACTTTGAATAACAAGCCCTTCAGATCTTCTTCACTTTCTGCTAGTAGGGGAGTTATCAGTATAACCAAGGTGGTTTATATTCCTTCTTCCAATCTTTACTCCCCAATGGTCTTCTTTCAATCCAGTTTCTCTCATTACAGGTATATACAGGATATAATTGTTCTTTTCTATGTATGCTTACATGAACTATTCAATTAGTACCGTTCAATAATATTCCATGAATAATAATAATAATGATAATAACTGTGATGATGATAATGGTGGTACTTGTTAAGCGCTTACTACGTGCCAGACACTAAACGCTGGGGTGGAGGCAAGCAAATCTAGTTGGACACAATCCCTGTCCCGTGTGGGGCTTACAGTCTCAATCCTCATTTTACAAATGAGGGAACAGAGGCACAGAGAAGTGAAATGACTTGTCCAAGATCACACAGAGAACAAGTAGTAGTACCAGAATTAGAACCCATGACCTTCTGACTCACAGGCTTGTGCTCTAGCCACTAAGGCATTCTGCTATTCACTGTGGTATTTGGTAAACGCTTACTATGTGCCAGGCTCTGTACTAAGCACTGGCAATTCAGATTGGACACACTTCCTGTCCCCAATGGGGCTCACAGTCTTAATCCCTATTTTACAGAGAGGTAATCAAGGCATAGAGAGTGAAGTGACTTACCCAAGGTCATACAGCAGTCACGTGGTGGAGCCAGCATTAGAATTTAGATCCTTCTTACGCCCGGGCCCAAGTTCCATCCACTTGGCCATGCTGCTGAGCAACTAGTTTGTGCAGAGCACTGGACGAAAATAAAATAAAATTAGCAGGGACCTCACTATTACATTACAATTTACCAAGTACATTACAGAGAGGAGTAGGTAATAAAATAAGTACTATATAAGCCCGTCAAAGGGCGGGGACTGTCTCTATTTGTTGCCGATTTGTACATTCCAAGCGCTTAGTACAGTGCTCTGCACATAGTAAGCGCTCAATAAATACTATTGAATGAATGAATAAATTTTGCAGGGGGTTGCATAGAGGTCATGAAAGTAATGATGCATGAATTGGAGAGTCTTGTCTTATGTCGTCGAGTCATTTCCAACCCATAACGACAGCATGGTCACATCACTCCCGGAACGCCCCGCTCTCCCTCTGCAATCGTTCTGGTAGTGGATCCAGGGAGTTTTCTTGGTAAAAACATGGAAGTGGTTTCCCGCTGCCTCCTTCTACTCAGTGAACTCGAGTCTCTGCCCTCAACTCACTCCCCTGACACTGCTGCTCAGCACAGGTGAGCTTTGACTTGTAGCAGATGGCCTTCCCCTCGCTAGCCACTGGCCAAGCTAGAAATGGAATGGGTAGGCCTCAGCCTGACTTTCCCTCCCTTAGCTGAGACTGGTAGAGGACTGGAAACTCTCCAGGTGCGACCCTGAAAGACGCTGGGAGAGTACAAGGAGAGTGAACACATGGAAATGTAATTCCCTGAAGTTTTTCAGGCAGTTAGACCTTTGGTCTGGTGGAGTCAGAGTGAAAGAGTGCTAGGCAGAGGGACAGACACTGAGTAAGAGTATGGAGGCACTGGAGATATTGGTATTTGTTAAGCGCTTACTATGTGCAGAGCACTGTTCTAAGTGCTGGGGTAGATACAGGGTCATCAGGTTGTCCCACGTGAGGCTCACAGTTAATCCCCATTTTACAGAAGAGGTAACTGAGGCACAGAGAAGTTAAGTGACTTGTCCACGGTCACACAGCTGACAAGTGGCAGATCTAAGAACATGGAACAAGAGTAGTTGACCTTTAGTGACCTGGCCATAAGCTCTAACGTAGAGGGAGAAGAGAATGGACAATTATGATGGAGAGAGCTGATTATGCATCTTATGACCACTGGTCAGGAGGTTTTGTTTGCTGCAGAGAGGAGTAGGCAGCCTTTGGTTGTCTGGGGAGATGGGGGCAGGATGTGATTTAAGAAAACTGATCCGAGTGAAGCGTGGATGGGAGAGGGGAGAAATTGGGAAGAAGGTAGATCAGCAAGGAGTTCGACGCAGCAGTCAAGTAAGGACATGATAAGTTCTGGCACCAGCATCATGGCAGGTTGGTTTGAGAGGAAGGGGTGGATCCTGAAAATGCTGTAGAGGAAGGATGAACGGTACAGTGCTCTGCACATAGTAAGCGCTTAATAAATGCTATTGAATGAATGAATGAACAATGCCACATTCGATATGGGCAGTGAAAAAGAGGGAGGAGTCAAGAATAATGTTTGGATTATGGGCTGTAGAGATGTAGAGAGGGGAGGATCGGCAGTCTTGTTTCTCCCCGACCTCTTGAAATATGGCTCTGTCTCCTTCACTCCACAGAAACAGTCCTAGAGTCACTGATGGCCTCTTTCTGCCAAAACCAGTGGCATCTACTCCCT
Organism: Ornithorhynchus anatinus; assembly: GCF_004115215.2. NCBI lineage: Eukaryota > Metazoa > Chordata > Mammalia > Monotremata > Ornithorhynchidae > Ornithorhynchus > Ornithorhynchus anatinus. Next base: position 92,560,845 of record NC_041731.1, read on the forward strand.
CTGCCTTCAGCACTGTGGCCCACACCCTTCTCCTAGAAACATTATCTAACTGTGGCTTCAGTAACACTGTCCTCTCCCCATTCTTCTCCTGGAGTGCCCTGACTACTCCTTCTCAGCTTTTTTTCCTTTTTTTTTGCTAGTTCCTCCTCTGTCTCCCATCCTCTAACTGCGGGGGTCCTTCAACACTCTGTTCTGGACCCCCTTCTCTTCTCCATCTATACCCACTCCCTTGGAGAATTAATTTGCTTCGATGGCTTTACCATCTCTATGCAGATGATTCCCAAATCTACATCTCTGGAACTGATCTGTCTTCTTCTCTTCAGTCTTGAATTTCCTCCTACCTTCAGAATAACCCTACCTTAGATATCCCATTGATGCTTCAAAGTTAATATGTCTAAAACCTTATTCCTTGTCTTCCCACCCAAACTCTGTCCTCTCATGACTTTCCCATTACTGCAGAAAAGAACACCACCCGCCCTGCTCAAAAGACTATAACCTCAGTATTTTTTGTTGTTGTTTTGTTTTTTCAAGGTTTTTGGTAAGTTCTCACTATGTGTCACGCACTGTACTAAGCACCTGTATATATTTTTATTAGCCTATTTATTTTGTTAATAAGATGTACGTCCCCTTGATTCTATTTATTGCTATTGTTTTTGTCTGTCCGTCTCCTCCAGTTAGACTGTAAGCCCGTCAATGGGCAGGGATTGTCTCTATCTGTTGCTGAATTATACATTCCAAGCGCTTAGTACAGTGCTCTACACATAGTAAGCCCTCAATAAATACTATTAAATGAATGAATACAAGATACGCAACGTGGATGTAGTCCCTGTCTCGCATAGGGCTCACAGTTTTAATCCTCCTTTTATTCATTCATTCATTCAATTGAATATATTGTGTGCTTACTGTGTGCAGAGCACTCTACTAAGCGCTTGGAATGGACAATTCGGCAACAGATAGAGGCAATCCCTACCCAACCATCGGCTCGTCGTGTAGAATGGGGGAGGCAGACAACAAATCACAATAAGTAGACAAGGCATCAATAACGTCAATATAAACAAACAACATTCTAGATATATACATACCATTCATAAAATACATAGAATAATAAAATACTATGTGTATATATATATATATATATGTATATAAGTGCTGTGGGGTAGGGAGAAGGGTAGAGCAGAGGGAGGGAGTAGAAACCATGGGGAGGGGAGGAGGAGCAGAGGAAAAGGGGGGCTCAGACTGGGAAAACCTCCTGGTACAGGTATAGAGCCACGCATAATACCACAAACAGGCCCTTGAGCAAAGTTAGGTGTCCCTGGTGGGTGTCGACATCCCAATAATCGCTTCGACTTAGGCTAGTATGGTCCATGAGAGAGAAGGGAGAGGGAGAGGGAGAGAAAGATGTAGAAAGAGGTGAATGGGGGGAGAGGGAGTGTCAGATGTGTGTTTAGAAATTCACCGCCCAAGGTTTTCACGTTTGGATTCAGTGAATCCTCCACTTGGCCATCCAGAAACAGGGGGCCCAGGTGACTCCTCCTCCAAAGAAAAAGAGACAGAGAGAGAAGTTACCAAGACACTTGGAAGTTGAATGACTAAGCTCTCATCTCCCCTCTCCACCTCGCGTAGGCAATGTCTCTGGACTCAGGTCTGTACCCTTTAAACACTAAATATTCACTCCACTGCACTTTTAAACAAAGCTTTACATTCTACTGTTTTCACTCTCTATAGTGTATTTTAAAAGCTTATCTTCCCATGTGGACTGTAAGCTTCTCGTGGGCCATGACTGTGTCTAATTATTCCACTTTATTGTACCGTATTGTATTAGCAATAATAGGAATAATGATGGTATTTGTTAAGCCCTGAGAAGCAGCGTGCCTCAGTGGAAAGAGCACGGGCTTTGGAGTCAGAGGTCATGGGTTCGAATCCCAGATCTGCCACTTGTCAGCTGTGTGACCGTGGGCAAGTCACTTAACTTCTCGGTGCCTCAGGTACCTCATCTGTAAAATGGGGATTAAGACTGTGAGCCCCACGTGGGACAACCTGATTCCCCCGTGTCTACCCCAGTGCTTAGAACAGTGCTCTGCACATAGTAAGCGCTTAACAAATACCAACATTATTATTACTATATGCCAAATACTGTTCTAAACGCTGGGATAGATACAGGCAATCATGTTGTACCACGTGGGGCTCACAGATTTAATCCCCATTTCACAAAGGAGGTAACTGAGGCCCAGAGAAGTTAAGTGACTTGCCCAAGGTCACAGAGCTCATAAGTGGAGGAGCCGGGATTAGAACCCACGACCTCTGACTCCCAAGCCCGAGTTCTTTCCACTAAACTATGCTGTATTGTATTATAGTGCACACAGTAAGCACAGAGTAAATACCACTGATCGATTGCCTGACTGATATGTGGAGTCAGTCAGTCGATATTTGTTGAGCTCTTACTGTGTTCAAAGCAAGGTTCTATGCGCTTGGAAGAGTACAATACAACAATAAACAGACACACTCCCTGTTCACAATGAGTTTACAGTCTAGAGGGGAATACAGACGTTAATGCAAGAACCTGGCAATGCGGTCTTCTTGGAAAATCATCGGCCTGGAGTCAGGAGATCCAGTCTCTAATCTCACGTCTGCCAATGGTCTTCCGCTTGACCTGGGAAAAATCACTTAACCTCTCTGGGCCGTAATTTCTTCATCGGTTACTTTTTCATTATTTTTTAATGGCATCTGTTACGCTTTTACTGTGTGCCAGGCGCTGTACTAAGCACTGGGGAAGACACAAGCTAGTCAGTTTAGACACAGTTCATGTCCCACATAGGGCTCACAGTCTTAATCCCCATTTTATAGATGAGGGAACTGAGACACAGAGCAGTTAAGTACCGTGCTCCGGGTCATCCAGCAGAAAGTGGCGGAGCCGGGATTAGTACCTCGAACCACAGGCCCTTCCTTTATCCACGCTGCTTTCCATAATAACATAATCATAATTTTTGTCTTCTGCTGATCTGCTTTAAAAGTATTATACGTAATTTGTTGCCAGTGGAGTTTCGACTGGAAGAACGTTAAAGCCTTAAATACCGGCTAGCAATTTCAAAGGCATTTTTTTCCTCAGAAGAAATGAGCAATAACAAACATATCCACGATTTTCCATTTCATTCTTCCCCATGTTGGGTACATTTCCAAAATCATTTTAGCTATTTTGAAAAAAAACAAATTCTTCCTCACCCTTCCCAGATTAAAAGGACATTATTATTCAGTAATTTCTATTCCGGATAATGATAACTAATCAACAGGTCTACTTTCCCAGCATCCTAATATATCCCAAATATACAAGCTTGTAAAGTCACAGCCCAGCATGGAGTTAGCGTTTTCTACCTTTGATCTATTGAATCCAATTAAGTAGTTAAAGATCATTTACACAGTCAAAATCCCAGCCAAGTAAATAGAATATCTATAAGCAATTTCAGCCAACATTTTTCAGTGACCCTTTATCCTAGGAAAAAATTACACTTAACGGTGTTAATATGAATACAATCGCATTCTACGATAAATAATCATTTTCTTCTCTTGAGGGAATGAACATTTTCATTGCCATAGATTATAAGAGTTCTTCTCGATCTCTTTCTATGTTCATACGACCAGCTGGATTCTTGTTCAGACAGGCTCACCTACCTTTGAACCATTAGAACAAAAGATTCAAAGGTAAAAAAAACCAAAAGAAACCACTTCACAACCAATTTAAGGAGTGTGGCGTTGTATTGGAGTGCAGCATTATTTCCATAAAATTAGAAAAATTGTTCCCAAACCATTACTTGGAGAAGTTTTGTCTCAGACTTCGGCCATTACTCTCCTTAAAACATCCGGTTCAAGAGAATTGTCTGCTTGGAAGTAAGATCCGATCTCAAGTTTAGAATTCACGCCCATGTTTATAGGTGAGCTGAGACAATGTGCTATAGACATTGGAAAAGAATATTCACATGACCTGGTTTTAGTGCTTATCATTTAAGCAGCGTGGCTCAGTGGAAAGAGCACAGGCTTTGGAGTCAGGGCTCATGAGTTCAAATCCCAGCTCTGCCACTTGTCAGCTGTGTGACTGTGGGCGAGTCACTTAATTTCTCGGTGCCTCAGTTACCTCATCTGTAAAATGGGGATTAAGACTGTGAGCCCCACGTGGGACAACCCGATTCCCCTGTGTCTACCCCGGCGCTTAGAACAGTGCTCTGCACATAGTAAGCGCTTAACAAATACCAACATTATTATTATTATTATCATTAACCTTTCTATTTGATGAGCAGTCCTGGTAAAAGCAAGATCTTGAAATGACAGCAGAAATGAATTTCAGAAATTCCACTGGGTTTTATAATAATAATAATAATGGTGGTATTTGTTAAGCGCTTACTATGTGCAAAGCACTGTTCTAAGCCCTGGGGGGATAGAAGGTAATCAGGTTATGCCACGTGGGGCACACAGTTTTCATCCCCATTTTACAGATGAGGTAACTGAGGCACAGAGAAGTTAAGTGACTTGCCCAAGGTCACACAGCTGACAAGTGGCGGAGCCGGGATTAGAACCCACGACCGCTGACTTCCAAGCCCAGACTCTTTCCATTGAGCCACGCTGCTTCTCTAGGGTATGGTACCCGTACCATAGGGTATGGTATTTAACCATACCCTACTAAACTACTTTCGTCATCGTCTCTCAGGATCGCAACTGGAGAGTTTCCAGTCCTCTACCAGTCTTGGCTATGGGAGGGAGAGTCAAGCAGAGGCCTGTCCATTCCATCCCCAGCTTGGCTAGTGGCTAGCGAGTGGCAGGCCATCTGCTACAAGTCAAAACTCACCCGTGCTGGGCTGCAGAGGCACGGGAGAGAGTCGAGGGCAGGGACTCGAATTTACTGCGCCGAAGAAGGCAACGGTAGACATAACAGACATGGAGTAGTGGATAGAGACTGGCCTGGGGGTCAAAAGCCCATGGGTTCTAATTCTGGTTCCACTACCTGTCTGTGTGGCCTTGGGCAAGTCACTTCACTTCTCTGGGCCTCAGTTACCTCATCTGAAAAGTTGGGATTAAGACCGTGAGCCCCATGCAGGACAGGGACTGGTTCCGCCCCAATTTCCTTGTATCCACCCCTGTGTTTAGTACAGTGCCTGGCACATAGTAAGCACTTAAATATCACAGCTATTATTATTATCTTCTAGACTGTAAGCCCGGCGCGGACAGGTATTGTCTCTCTTCATTGCTGAATTGTACTTTCCAAGTGCTTAGTACAGTGCTCTGCACACAGTAAGCGCTCAATAAATACCATTGAATGAATGAATGAATGAATGAATGAATGGTGAACCACTTCCACCATTGCACCAAGAAAACTCTATGAATACACCGCCAGAACGATCGCCAGATGGAGGTGGAACGCTCTGGGAGAGACACATCGTGGAGTCGCTGTCGTTCGGAGATGACTCGACAGCATAAGACATGACAATATAATAATCAAAGAATATTGATTATTGAAGTATTGAATTGATATTGAATTATTATAGAATCTGTGAATTTGGAGATGTCCTTGCTCCAGTAGAGGAATGAGGGGTAGGTTCTGTCAACCTCGATCTGTCTATACCTCAACCTCATTTGTCTTGCCCCTGACTCCTTGGCCACATCCTCCCTGTGGCCTCAACTCCCTCATCTTTCAGATCTGACAGGTCCACCACTCTCTCCACCTTCATTCATTCATTTATTCATTCAATCATATTTATTGAGCGCTTACTCTGTCCAGAGCACTGTACTAACCTCTTGGAAAGTACAATTCAGCAACAAATAGAAACAATCCCTACCCAACAACGGGCTCATAGTCTAGAAGCGGGGAGACAGTCAAGTAGACAGGCATCAAAAGCCTCAAAATAGATAAATAGAATTATAGATATATACAGATCATTAATAAAATAAATAGGGTAATGAGTCTGTACAAATATACACAAGTTCTGGGGGCAGGGAAGGGGGTAGAGCAAAGGGAGGGAGTAAGGGTGATGGGGAGGAGGAGCAGAAGAAAAGGGGGGGTTCAGTCTGGAAAGGCCTCCTGGAGGAGGCGAGCTCTCAAGTTAACGTGGCTCAGTGGAAAGAGCACGGGCTTAGGAGTCAGAGGTCGTAGGTTCTCATCCCGGCCCCGCCACCTGTCACCTGTGTGACTTTGGGCAAGTCACTTTACTTCTCGGTGCTTCAGTTACCTCATCTGTAATATGGGGATTAAGACTGTGAACCTCACGTGGGACAACCTGATTACCCTGAATCTACCCCAGCGCTTAGAACAGTTCTCGGCACATAGTAAGCCCTTAACAAATACCAACGTTATCATTATTATTATTATTATTATTATTAAGTTCAAAGCCCTCCTAACGTCACATCTCCTCCAAGACGCCTTTCCTGACTCACCCCTCATTTTCCCTACCTGATATATACTTGGATCGGTAACCCTTAAGCATAATGACATTCACCCCGCCCTCGGCCCCAAAGCATTTATTTACATGTCTTTATACTGTGATATTTTCCCTACCTATAACTTATTTTAATGTCTATCTCCCCCTCTAGACTGTAAGCTCCTAGAGGCCAGGGGATGTGTGGATCGAATCTATTGTATTGTACTTTCCCAAGCACTTAGTACTCACAGAAGGCAAGAAGCATAGCCTAGTGGATGGAGCACGGACCTGGGAGTCAAAAGGATCTGCCACTTGTCTGCTGCAAGACCTTGGGCAAGCCACTTAACTACTCTGTGCCTCAGTTACCTCATCTGCAAAATGGGGAGTAAGACTCAGAGCCCCATGTAGTACAGGAACTGTGTGCAAACTGATAAGCTTGTACCCCAGCACTTAGAACAGTGCCAAGGCATATAGTAAGCACTTTACAAATACCATCGTTATTATTATTATTACCTACTCATTCATTCATTCATTCATTCGATAATATTTATCGAGTGCTGACTATGTGCAGAGCATTGTACTGAGCACTTGGAATACAATTTGGCAACAGATAGAGACAATCCCTGCCCAAAGACAGGCTCACAGTCTAAATGGGGGAGACAGACAGCAAAGCCAAACAGAACAAAACAGAAACAAGGCATCGTTAAGATAAATAAAATTAAGGAGATATACACCTCATTAACAAAATAAATAGCGTAAGAAATAACATATACAAATGAGCACAGTGCTGAGGGGACGGGAAGGGGGCAAGGGAGGAGCAGAGGGTGGGGAGGGGAGGGGGAGCAGAGGGAAAAGGGGACCTCAGTCTGGGAAGGCCTCTTGGAGGAGGTGAGCTCTCAGTAGAGCTTTGAAGAGGGGAAAAGTGTTAGCTTGGTGGAGGTGAGGAGGGAGGGCATTCCGGGACTGCGGAAGGACATGGCCCAGGGGTCGACGGTGGGACAGACGCGAACGGGGCACAGTGAGGAGGTGAGCGACAGAGGAGCTGAGTGTACAGGGTGGGTAGTAGAAAGAGAGAAGGGAGGTGAGGTAGGACGGGGCAAGGGGATGGAGAGATTTGTTTCATGAGCTGTACATCATTCTATTCTATTTGCCATTGTTTTTATGAGATGTTCTTCCCCTTGACTCTATTTATTGTCATTGTTCTCGTCTGCCTGTCTCCCCCGATTAGACTGTAAGCCCGTCAATAGGCAGGGACTGTCTCTATCTGTTGCCGATTTGTACATTCCAAGAGCTTAATACAGTGCTCTGCACAGAGTAAGCGCTCAATAAGTACTATTGAATGAATGAATAAGGCCAGAATGAGGAGTTTTTTTTCGTGCGGAGATGGATAGGAAGCCACTGGAGGTTTTTGAGGAGGGGAGTGACAGGCCCAGAGCGTTTACTCAGTATAAAGCAGTTATTATTCAGAGAAGCAGCGTGGCTTAGTGGAAAGAGCCTGGGCTTGGGAGTCAGAGGTTGTGGGTTCTAATTCTGGCTCCGCCACTTGTCTGCTTTGTGACCTTGGGCAAGTCACTTAACTTCTCTGGGCCTCAGTTACCTCATCTGCAAAAATGGGGATTAAAAAATGTGAGCCCCACGTGGGACAATCTGATTATCCTGTATCTACCCCAGTGCTTAGAACAGTGCTCTGTACATAGTAAGCGATTAACAAATAGCATAATTATTATTCCATGTTTAGTACAGTGCCTGGCACCTAGTAAGCGCACAAGTAAGGTAAGAAATTGATCAATCGATCAAAATTATTGAGTGCTTATTGTGTTCAGGTAGTGAATTAAGCGCTTAGGAGAGTACCACATACCCAAATAACAGACACATTTCCTGCCCACAACAAGCTAACGGTCTAGAGGGAGAGACAAACATTAATATAAATAAATAAATTGTGGATATGTACATAAGTTCTGTGGAACTGGAGGTGGTGAATAAAGGGAGCAAGTCAGGGTGACGTAAAAGGGAAACGAGGAAATGAGGGCTCTTAGAGATGTGCCTTCTGTGTGCCTTTGATGGGGGGGAGAGTAATCGTCAGATCTAGAAAGGGAAGGCATTCCAGGCCGGAGGCATGACGTGGGTGAGAGGTAGGTGGTGAGATAGATGAGATCAACGTGCACTGAGTACGTCGGCATTAGAGGAGGGGACCGTGCGGGCTCGGTTGCAGAGTAGCAAGGTGAGGTGGGAGAGGGCAAGATGATCGAGTGCTTTAAAGCTGATGGTAAAGGGTCTCTGTTTGATAAGGAGGTGAATGGGCAGCCACTGGAGGTTATTGAGAAGTGGGGCAACATGACGGAACGTTTTTTGTAAAAAAAGGATCCGGGCAGCAGAATGAGGTATGGACTGGAAAGGGGAGAGATAGGATGCAGGGAGTCAGCTAGGAGGCTGATTCATTAATCGAGACGGGATAGGATTAGTGGTTGGATCAACGTGGTAGCTGTCAAGAAATATCACTGATCGATTGATAAATGGGGCCTAAAGGTGGTATGACTGTAACCTAGTAATAATGGTAACGATGGTATTTCGTTAAGTACTTACTATGTGCCAAGCACTGTTCTGAACACTGGGGTAGATAGGGGTAATCAGGTTGGACACAATCCCTGTCCCACATGGGGCTCACAGTCTCAATCCGCATTTTACAGGTAAGGTAACTGAGGCTGAGAGCAGTTAAGGTCGGGCAGCAGACAAGGGGCAGAGTCTGAATTAGAAACCGTGATCTCTGACTCCCAGGACGTGCTCTTGCCACTAGGCCATACCTTTTCTCTCGTCACAACCCCCGGGTTCGATTCTGCGAGACAAGTGAGAAGCACGGTTTCGTAACCCGTCAGAGATTCAGGTCTCAGACTGCGAAAGTCCCGGAGGTTTGAGTTTCAGCAGCAACGTTAGCTGCCACTTGGGCATTGAAACCCGTTCGTTTCCCAGCCCAGAGTCAGGTGTTCTCATCCGTCCTAGAAATAGTCCTAGAAAGAGATTAAACCACCGAGGCCACGGAGATCAAATGGAGCTATTTGCCAAGGTAAGTTTTGCCCTTTAAGCAATGAAATGGTCCATTGAACGTGACAATCACAATATGTATAGGGCTCCTCAGTGACCTCTCCATATGGATTCTGCGTTCTCAAGTGCAGATGTTAATAACTCTTGGATCCACGTCTCCCACTGCGTGTTCCTTTCAAGACTAAAGGCATCATAAAACACTAAAATCACATCTCCTCCAAGAGGCTTTTCCTAATTTCTCACTTTATCTCCCCTCCCTTCTGCATCACCTTCGTACTTGGGTCTGTACCCGTTAAGCATTCTGCCTCTACAACACTGAAGTACGTATCCATTCATTCATTCAATGGTATTTGTTGAGCGCTTACTACGTTCAGAGCACTGTATTAAGCGCTTGGAATGTACAAATCAGCAACAGATAGAGACAGTCCCTGCCCACTGACAGGCTTACAGTCTAATCGGGGGAGACGGACAGACAAAAACAATAGCAATAAATAGAATCAAGGGGATGTACGTCTCATTAACAAAATAAATAGGGTAATAAAAATATATACAATAGAGTGAACGAGCACAGTGCTGAGGGAAGGGGAAGGGAGAGGGGGAGGAGCAGAGGGAAAGGTGGAGAAAAGAGGGTTTAGCTGAGGGGAGGTGAAGAGGGGGTAGAGGGGCAACAGAGGGAGCAGAGGGAAAAGGGGAAAAATCCATCCACAGTTGATTTTAATGTCTGTCTCCCCTTTCAGTTTGTCCTGTAAACCTTTTGTGAGTAGGAAGTATGTTTCCATAGCTATAGTACTGTAGTCTCCCAAGTGCTCAGTAAGTACCACTGATTGATTAATTGATGATTTTCTGCTCATTCACGCAACAATTTTGATGTTGCTGTTTAGAATCGAGTACATGCAATCTACTAGTCGCTGTACAGAACATGTGATAGAACTTTTGGAAAGCAGAGTATGAAGAAGTGGCATGATCTAGTGGCTAGAGCATGGGCCTGTGGACTTATATCTACCCCAGTGCTTAGTACAGTGTCTGGCACATAGTAAGTGCTTAAAAATTAGCATTAAATAAAATGAGACAAGATGGGGTTCTAGTGAAAAGGAAATGAGATTTCATTCTAGGCATTTGGGGTAAAATGCCATGTGGATCAGGCCAAAGGTCTATTCGGGTACCCTGTGATAATTGTGCTCCTTGTTTTTTATAATTCCAACTTCATCCGTACTTTTAATGTTTCCTCTATTCATTCATCCATTCATTCAACTGTATATATTAAGCGCTTACTGTGTGCAGAGCACTATATTAAGCTCTTGGGAAAGAATACAACAAAAACCAGTGACTGTCCCTGCCTACAGCGAGTTCTCAGTCTAGAAAAGGGGAGACAGACATCAGTACAAATAAAACAAAATGACAGATATATACATAAGTGCTTGGTGCTGGGTAGGGGGAAGAACAAAGGGGTGAGTTTAGGGTGACACAGAAGGGAGTGGGAGATGAGGAAAAGTGGGGTTTAGTCTGGGAAGGCCTCTTGGAGGAGAGGGGCCTTTAATACCACCTTTCATTCTTGAATCAATCCATACCCTTCTGCAGATACACATTGGCCTTTTTGGTACGCTTACACCTATGAATTCATCCATTCATTCATTCGTATTCATTGAGCACTTACAGTGTGCCAAACACTGTACTAAGTGCTTGGGAGAGTGCAATATAACAGTAGACTGGCTCATTCCCTGACCACAAGGAGCTTACAGACAAGAGGAGGAAACAGACTTTAATGAATAAATAAATGACTAAATAAATTACAGATTTGTATATAAGTGCTGTGAGGCTGAAGGGGGAAATAACTAATAATAATGCTGGTATTTGTTACGAGCTCACTATGTGCAGAGCACCGTTCTAAGTGCTGGGGTGGATACAGGGTAATCAGGTCGTCCCACATGAGGATCACAGTTAATCCCCATTTTACAAATGAGGTAACTGAGGCACCGAGAAGTTAAGTGACTTGCCAAAAGTCACACAGCTGACAAGTGGCGGAGCCGGGATTCGAACCCATGAGCTCTGACTCCCAAGCCCGGGCTCTTGCCACTGAGCCACGCTGAATAAAGGATGAATAAATGAACACACTGTAAACTCTCTCTAGACTGTAAGCTCGTTCTAGGCAGGGAACATATCTACTATGTTCTATTGTATTTCCCTAAGCATTCAGTATGGCGCTCTGCAAGCAGTAAGCGCTCGATGAATGCAATTTATTGATTGAATAAAATATAACAACTCCCTAATCACTTAGTTACTCACCCTTCCCTTCCCCTACTCCAGCACGTGTGCACGTCTTTAAACTCTATTTCTTTTCTCTAAGATTTATTTTAGTGTCTGTCTCTCCTGCTAAACTGTAAACTCCTTAAGGGCAGAGACTCAAGCTCTTATTTCAGCGCTCTGCCCAGACTAAGTGCTGAAAAAAATACTACTGATGGATTGATCGACTACAGTAGCATCCTCTTTGAATAGATGATTTTACATCTGGAAAGTTTTTATGAGAACATTTCTTCAGGAAAGTCAGCAGCACGGAAAACTCAGAACAAACCAAGAATGTTCTTCTAGTGGTTTTCATTAAACATCTGACATTTATCTTATAGAGGTGAGTTTATTGTACCACAATTCTTCACTGCTGTCATGGGGATAAAGCCGCACTTATCATGAGAAGATAAATATTATGGCAAGATAAATATTCACTTTTTATAGAAACCCCTATAGCTGGTTAAAAACACAAATGCCACAAGTAAAGTTCTAGTTTTAATGGTATTTCAGAGGACTACTCCTTTTCTTGAATTAAATTAGTTTTGTGTGACTTCTTTGATAATGCAAAAAAGATATCAAATTCTGATTTGCATCCACAATCCAGAGCATTGAGTCGGTTTTGTAGAGATGAGGAGGGAGTTTTGGAGGGAGAAACAGAGACTAAATGCTCATGAAAGTTGTTTAGTTTTCCCATCAGTCAGTCAACCAATCATATTTGAGAGCTTACTTTCATTCAATCATATTTATTGAGCCTTACTGTGTGCAGAGCACTGTACTAAGTGCTTGGGAGAGCCCAATACTACAATAAGCAGACACATTCCCTGCCCATGATGAGCTTACGGTCTAGAGAGAGAGACAGACATTAATATAAATAAATAAATTATAGATACCTACATAAATGCTGTGGGGCTGGGAGGGGGGATGAATAAAAGGAGCAGCAGCAGAAGGGAACCTGCTCTGCATTCAGTAATTTCTCAACTGATAAGATTGAATGGATGATAGAATAGACCTCAGTTCCCTCATCTGTAAAATGGGGATTAAGACTGTGAGCCCCATGTAGGACGGGGACTATAGCCAACCTGATTAACTTGTATCTACTCCAGCACTTAGAGCAGTGCTTGGCACATAGTCAGTGCTTAACAAGTACTATAATTCTTAGTAAATACCTCAAATTACAAGTGGGATGTGGAAAAGCCAAATGAGAGTATGACTGACGTACTCCAAGTTGCCCGGAAACAGAACCAGACCCCAAGAATCCTATCCAACGGAGTTCATACTGCCTGGCTATCAGGTCAACACCTTGAGAAGCAGCGTAGCTCAGTGGAAAGAGCCCGGGCTTGGGAGTCGGAGGTCATGGGCTCTAATCCCGACTCTGCCGCTTGTCAGCTGTGTGACCTTGGACAAGTCACTTAACTTTTCTGTGTCTCAGTTACCTCATCTCTAAAATGGGAATGAAGACTGTGAGCCCTACGTGGGACAACCTGATGACGTTGTATCTACCCCAGCGCTTAGAACAGTGCTTGGCACATAGTAAGCACTTAACAAGTAACAACATTATCATTATTATTACACCACCTGCACCTGCAGAGGCTCTAATGATAGGGGTATATGCAACTGTAGAGTAGTACAGACCCAGGAACACCCGCTCTTGCTAAATCCTCAAGGACATCTAATAATGTTGGTATTTGTTAAGTGCTTACTATGTGCAGAGCACTGTTCTAAGCGCTGCGGTAGGCACAGGGGAATCAGGTTGTCCCATGTGGGGCTCACAGTCTTCATCCCCATTTTTACAGATGAGGTAACTGAGGCCCAGAGAAGTGAAGTGACTTGCCCACAGTCACCCAGCTGACAAGTGGCAGAGTCAGGATTCGAACCCATGACCTCTGACTCCAAAGCCCGTGCTCTTTTCACTGACCCAGGCTGCTTCTCTACTAATAGAACACCCTTATTGCATTGGGAAGGATCTCTTTCTTGCAGATATTAATAATTGGGGTATTTGTTAAGCACCTACTATGTGTCAGGCACTGTACATACAAATACTGGGGTACATACAAACATGTCAGGTTGGACACAGTCCCTGTCCCGCATGGGGGTCTCAGCCTTAATCCCCATTTTACAGATGAGGTAACTGTGACATGCCCAAGGTCATGCAGCAGACAAGTGCTGGAGGCAGAATTAGAACCCACATCCCTCAGGCTCCCAGGCCCATGCTCTATCCACTAGGTCATGCTGGGGTTACATTTGGACGATTGCTTACTACAAGCTACTCGGAAATTAAAACTGAAGGGAGAAGAATATTTTGTAATCATATTAACCGAAGAGGATATTCAGGTAGGATTTCAGGAATATTTTCGGGCCAAGGAACACCCAGCAGCTTCCCCCTTGGTGGGATCTGGCAGTTTGCTGATCAGATTAGCGGAGAGTTTACCCAAACGCTTGGATGCCGCCTGGAGAAGGCTCAACATTGGAAACTCCTTCTCCACAAGGGAACAAACACCCAGAGGGCTAATTAATAGAGCTTTCCTAATAACCGCATAGCAAAGCTTTTACTCCATCTATATGGTGTTAAAAATTTGAGAAGTCGCTTCACCTGAGTGGGTGGGATGTTACGTTTGGTTGGAAAGGAAGACAAAAATAACCTGGGACTGATCATTTAGCTCCAGATGAATGCACGCAGAAGTTCGTGAGCAGGAAATGTGTGGGTTTTATCATTGTGTTGTACTCTCCCTTTACTATATTGCTCTGCACACAACGCTTAGAACAGAGCTCCTGCGCTTAGAACAGTGCTTGGCACACAAGAAGTGCTTAACAAATGCCGTAATATTAATAATTGCTCAGTAAATGTGATCGATTGAAGGATTGAGTCCCTTCCACTGTAAATAAGGTCTGACGGGAGTAATTTCAGAGGTTGCGATGTACGATTTCCTCAGGTATCTAATTCAAAGAACTCAGTGTCCCTTAACGTGATACGAAGTTCAATTAAATAAGATCTGTGTAAATATGATTGGATTTTCTAAAATAAAACTCTAGATATAATGAACTGGAGCTATTGGAAATGTTTAAATAGTAATAGTTCCTTCCAGATCACATTGGGTAATGTAACAACTCGCCTGTTTGCATTAGAGAAAGAGACAAAGAGAGAGGGAGAGAGAGGGGGAGAGAACATGACTTCCTGGAAAGAGCAGGGGCGTAGGAGTCAGGGAACCCGAGTTCTAATCCCAACTCTGCTTCGTGCCTGCTGGGTGACCTTGGACAAGTCATTTAACCTCTCTGTGCCACATTTCCTCATCTGTAAAATGGCTTTAAATCACTCTTCTTCCTCCCTCCTTTTATTGTGAGTTTTAATATGAGGTAGGGCTGTGTTTGATATGGTTTTCTTGTATTTACCCCACTGCTTAGTTTCATGCTTAGCAGGTAGTTACCACTTAAAGCAGTGCTTGAAGTGGGTAAAGAGAAGTAGTGGTGGCGTAGTGGAAGGAGCATGGGCTTGGGAGTCAGAGGTCATGGGTTCTAATCCCGGCTCTGCCACTTAGCTGTGTGACCTTGGGCAAGTCACTTAACTTCTCTGGACCTCAGTTACCTCATCTGTAAAATGGGGATTTAGTCTGTGATCCCCAAATGGGACAACCTGATTACCTTGTATCTACCCCCAGTGCTTAGAACAGTGCTTGACACATAGTAAGCGCTTAACAAATGCCATCATTATTATTAGTATTATTATTACTTAAACAAATAACACAATCATTATTACTGTTAACGACACCCAGAGAGAGAGAGAAAATCAAAACACTTTGGCTCCTTCAATAGGCTTGTAGGGAGGATGATGGTCTCTCAAGAAATATGAATTGTTATGAGAGCAAGAGCTTGATTTTTCAAGATAGGGATTTCATTCACACTGAGGGGGAGAGTTCAAAATAAAATTCAAAGTCTCAAAAAATTCCTGGGCATCAATAGCTCTTACAAACCACATTCACTGAAAATGAAGCACAAGCAGGTGGATATTCCGCATCCTATTCACATAAAGAGGTTGGTTATGTCAAGGAGGTTTGCAGAAGAGCTAAAGAATTTGTGATGTACCTAAAATGCACCTGGATTTTCCATCTGTAAATCAATGGTTCAATAGATTTGGATCATTTAGGAGGAATCCGTATCGTCAACGGTGTCCCTCACATTATTAAATGGATGCAACCCTACAACCGATATCCTCTGGTTTGACGATGACAAGGAAGCACAGCTTCTCATTTTTGTCCGCAAAAGTAAAAAGTTTGATTTTTCTGAGGAATTCTAGAAAATCCCAACTTGGGAGAAAGATGACAAGAGAAGCTGTGCTAGTTTTAAAAACATTATCTCTCCTTCCAACCAAATGAGACTTCTCGGATGAAGTCTTCCCAGTAAGATCCTTGGAAAACTGACACAGAGATGTGGGTGCGTTTTTCTAGCCGCTAAAACATATGTTGTTATGTTACGTCCTAAACAGGAAACTGAAGCATCCCTTTCAAATTCTCGGCCCCACTGACACTTCCAACAAGTGTTCTGGTATTGGTTTCGGTCTTATCTGTTCCTAACAGGCAGCTTCGTGCTTTAGAAATTTGACCTGAAATCAAAATTCAGCCCCAAGGATCTGCTGTCAATTGTGCAGAAAATAGGAGATGACATCAAAGTCACTGCTGCATGCTGAATTAGATCTCTTCCCAACGTCATCTAATGTCATTATTAGCACTCAAATGCACTATGTCAAAATGTATCTGCGTAGGGAGATGGACCAGAGGACATCGAGTTTCTCTCCTGGTTGATCTGACAGGTGGCTTTTGACTCCCACCTCTGAACCAAGGGCTGTTTAAGGAAGGTACCTCAGCATCATTGGTATTTACTGAGTGCTTACTCTGTGCAGAGCGTCCTGCTTCGTTGCCATGCCTGGTTTGTGACTGAAAGTGTTAAATCTTTGGAGAATAGTTGAGGGAACCTTCTACTATCCTGCTAAAGAACCCTCCAAAAATAGGGAAGGGAAGGACAATTTGGAGAAGCTCCGAGGCCTACCTGATAGAGCAGGGGCCTAGGAATCAGAAAGACGTGGGTTCTAATCCTGGCTCTGCTGTGTGTCTGCTGTGTGACCTTGGGCAAGTCATTTAACTTCTCTGTGCCTCTGTTACTTCATCTAAAGTATTTAGACATTGTGCCCCATGTAGGACATGAACTGTGTCCAATCTGCTTAGCTTTTATCTACCCCAGTGCTTAGAAGAGTGCCTGGCACATAGGAAGTGCTGAACAAATGCCATTAAAAAAATAAATTGGAATCCCATATTAGTAGTAATAGCCAGAGCTAGGATGGGACACTGGAGTGAGGTTTAGGGTGGACAAAACTATCCCAGAAAATGTGAGAAGCCACTGATGCTGTCCTCTCCGGTTCTCCTGCTATTTCCCTGGCCTCGGTCCTTTCACGGGCTCCTCCTCTGCCTCCCACACCCTAATCACAAGACTCCTTCAAGGCTCAGTTCTGAGACCCCCTACTATTCTCCATCTACCTCCACTCCCTTGGAGAACTAATCCACCCCCATGTCTTCAACTACCATCTCTGTGTGGATGATTCCCAAATCTATGCTTCCAGCCGTGATCTTCCTCCTTCTCCACAGTCTCTTATTTCCTCCTGCCTTCAGGACATCTCTACTTGGATGTCTCACTGACACCTCAAATTTAACATGTCCAAAGGAGAACTCCACATATTCCCAGTCAAATCCTGTCCAACCTCTGACTCTCCATCACTGTAGACAGCACCACCCTCCACCCTGTCTCACAACTCCATAATCTTTGCATTATCCTTGACTAATTCAACTCACAGATGCAATCTGCCAGCAAATCCTGTCAGTTCAACCTTCACAACATCACTGAAATTTTCCCTTTTCTCTCTGTACAAATGGATACCACATTAATCCAAGCGCTTATCCTACTCTGCCTTGATTACTGCATCAGCCTCCTTGGTGACCTCCCTGACTCCTCTCTCCCCCCACTTAAATCCATACTTCACTCTGCTGCCCAGATCATTTTTCTAAAGAATCGTTCAATCTATGTTTCCGCAGTACTCAAGAACACTCGGGGGCTGCCCACCCACCTCCGCATCGAACAGAAACTCCTTACCGTAGGTTCTCTAGTTTGGAAACTCTTTATGGGCAGGGAACAGGTCCACTAATTCTGTTGTACTGTACTCACCCAAAGTCCTTAATATGGTACTCTGAACATAGTAAGCACTTAGCTAGGACTTACTAGTTAACTAAACTAGTGTTTAGAACAGTGTTTGGCACTTAGTAAGCGCTTAACAAATACCATCATTATTACTATAGTAAGCACTCAATAAATACCACTGACTGATCGATTTAAAGCACTCAGTCACCTTGTTCCTCCTACCTTACCTCCCTTTCTTCCTGCTATAACCTGGCCCGCACACTTTGTTCTTTTAATACTAGCCTTCTCACTGAACCTTGATCTAATCTAAGTGGCTCCCTACCCTTGCCCCTGACCTGCCTCTGGCCTGGAATGTCCTCTCTTTTCATATCCAACTGATGATCATCCTTCCCACTTTCAAAGCCCATCTCATCAGAGGCCTTCCCCAGTTAAGCTCCCCTTTCCTCCAATCCCTCTCCCTTCTGCATCGTCCTTGCGCTTTATTCCCACCCCTTCAGCCCCACAGCAGTTATGTACAGATCTGTGTTGTATTAATTTATATTAATGTCTGTCTCCGCCTCTGCTCACTGTGGGCAGGGAACTTGACTACCAACTCTGTTATTTTGTACTCCCCCAAGTGCTTGGCATAATACTTTGTACACAGTAAGCACTCAATAAGTACGATTTAGTGATTGGATGATTGAAGCGAGAGGGGAAGTTGTGGGCCCCAGTTGTCCACCCTAGTTGAGTTTCCCTGTTAATATTCAGTCAGCTGACCGAGGCCTAGTGCAGCAAGACTCCGTATCATCTGCCAAACACCCAAGATACCATTTTCTGTACTCAATCGGTGGATTCTTTTCAAAGTCCTTTCCCCAGAAATTGTCATGTTCGAATCATCACGTTGTTCGAAATTGGAGCAGATAACACTGCCTTTTAGCGCAGTCAGAGGTAAATAGTATGAAACAAACTTAACTTGAAAAATTGGCTTAATGCTCACAACCAAAGACTGTACATTTCAACCAGGGTCCTCGTGAAATTTGAAATTTTACAGGTTCCGACTCTCTTTGTCGCCTCTCCAGTTTCTCCCAAAATAACCTCAGCCAAGCAGGTAGTTAGTTAATTGGGTGTAGGACATTGAGGGGAGAGTCGTACAGCGAATTTTAAAATAAAGTACAGTAAGTAATGGAAAGTAAAATAGCTTTTTCTATGGTATTTGTTAAGCATGTGCCAGACACTCTATTAGACACAGTTTAACATATCATGATGGAACATCACAAAACAAAGGTCACTCACACCGGAAACCTTCATGATTTTCCTTAATCTCCTCCCTCTGTTTTAAAATCATTATGTACCAGTCTGAAATCGTTTCCTTTCATCTCTTGGTGAACTCTGCAAAGAAAGGGGAAATCTTATGTTTGGGTATGTTTTTAATTGAAAAGGAATTTCATACAAGCTCTAATTTTCCTTTTGAAGAGGTGTCAGAAAACTCAAGGATCTTTAATGTAAATTTTAAAAAAAATCCTTGATGTAATTTAATATGTTACTCAGAGTGAATAATGATTTCAAATGACTATCCAGTATTTATTAATCATTAACACCACTTAAGTGGTTGTTAATCATTCTGAATATATAAGGCAAAATAAATGTGAACTAATATTACTTTTTTTCCTTAGGATGTTTTGAGATCAATACCTTGAGGGAAAAAGACTCTATTGCTGTATAATATTAATAATAATGGTATCTGTTAAGCGCTTACTATATGCCAAACACTGTTCTAAGCACTGGGGTAGATACAAGGTAATCAAGTTGTCTCACACGGGGTTCACAGTCTAAATCTCCATTTTACAGATAAGGGCACTGAGGCACAGAGACGTTAAGTGACTTGCCCAAAATCACACAGCTGACAAGTGGCAGAACTGGGATTAGAAACCACGACCTCTGACGCCCAAGCCCGGCTCTTTCCACTAAGCCACGCTGCTTCTCGTGGTATATCCATTCCATACCACTTACTGTGGTATTTCCCAGGATACATATTTGGAGTTTATCAATCAGTGGTATTTATGGGAGCCAGAGGTCATGGGTTCGAATCCCAGCTCTGCCACTTGTCAGGTGTGTGACTGTGGGCAAGTCACTTCACTTCTCTGGGCCTCAGTTACCTCATCTGTAAAATGGGGATTAACTGTGAGCCTCACGTGGGACCACCTGATTACCCTGTATCTACCCCAGTGCTTAGAAGAGTGCTCTGCATATAGCAAGCACTTAACAAATGCCAACATCATTATTATTATTATTAAGCGCTTAGTGTGTGCAGAGCATGTAGAATGATTGGCGATTTTTATTTTGTATAGGAAAAACCATAGCTCACTATAGGTTTGTTTAGCCCCAAAGTCAAGGTAGACTCTTATCATAAATGGAAAAACACATATCATTTTTCAAATAATAACAATCTCGGACTTCTACAGCATAAATTCACCGATGAACAAAACACGTACCACTGACAGAGAGCAGGGAAAAAAAAAAAACGCATCGGCTCTCCTCCTCACAGTTCAATCCGCTCATCGATTTGACGTTTCTCTTGCAGATGACCCGGCTTTAAATCAAAAGTCACCTACCATAATGACGCAGTTTCCCCAGTTCGCCCCAAACTATTCATGTGGCATTAAAGTTAGCCTTTTAAATATTCTGAACTTTAAGAAAGATCTAAGGTAAAGGGCACAGTGCGATTAGGTCTTCACATTATCAAGTCCACAATACAAGTGTCAGGAAGGTAAGTACTGGTCCATATTCATTCAATCGTAATTACTGAGCGCTTACTATGTGCAGAGCAGTGTACTAAGCGCTTGGAATGTGCAATTCGGCAACAGATAGAGACAATCGCTGCCCATTGACGGGCTTAAAGTAGGTTTAATGGAAATGGAGCAGTTAACCTAATGGTAAAAAAAAATTCATTCGTTCATTCAATCCTATTTATTGAACACTTACTGTGTGCAGAGCACTGTACTAAGCGCTTGAAATGTACAATTTGGCAACAGATAGAGACAATCCCTGCCCAGTAACGGGCTCACAGTCTAAGCAATGAACCTATCCAAAATTTACGGAAGGCCACGTGAAATTGCACATGATCTCTCTGTGTCTTCGTGTCTCTGGGGCCCAGAGAGGAAGCCAGCAGCCGTGGAACTCCGAACCCTTGGGCTGTAGTGATGTTTTGGGAACAACAGCATGGAAAGCAGGCTGGGAAGCAGCGTGGCTTAGAGGATAGAGCACGGGCCTGACAATCAGAAGGTTATGAGTCCTAATCCTGGCTCCACCACTTGTCTGCTATGTGGCCTTGGCAAAGTCGCTTCACTTCTCTGTGCCTCGGTTACCTCACCTGTAAAATGGGGATTGAGACGGTGCCACTGTTTTTACGAGATGTTCTTCCCCTTGACTCTATTTATTGCCATTGTTCTCGTCTGTCCGTCTCCCCCGATTAGACCGTAAGCCCGTCAAACGGCAGGGACTGTCTCTATCTGTTGCCGACTTGTTCATTCCAAGCGCTTAGTACAGTGCTCTGCACATGGTAAGCGCTCAATAAATACTATTGAATGAATGAATGAATGAATGAATGAACCCCACAGAACACGAGGACTTTATCCGACCCGATTTGCCGGTGTCCTCCCCAGCCTAAGTACAGTGCCTGGCACATAGTAAGCACTTAACAAGTACCACGGTTATTATTACTATTAGGGTTTTGTTTTATGTACTTGCTAAGTGATTACTACGTGCCAGGCACTGTTCTAAGCGCTGAGATAGATGTAAGGTAATGATGATGCAGGTCATGTGTAGAACTGCTCTGGAGTCACAAAAGATTCCGTGCTGCTGTGGCCACCTCCAACTGAGCTCGGCCAGACTTAACCCTAGCCCTGCTTTTCCTTCCTACCCCAACTCCAGTTCATTCAAACAGTCACCCGCCCCTGTCTCTGTGAAGGCTAACAGTGTCAATCATGGAAGGAGGAAGATCGCACCTTTATCCCCCCTCTGTTCCAAAACAACTTCCTAAACAATAGGTAGAACACCCTCTAGACTGTACATTCCTTATTCACTTTGTTTTACTGTAACAAATAATAACAAATACCACAGTTATCATTATTATTATATTCTACTCTCCCAAGCATTTAGTACAGTGCCCTGCACACAGTAAGCACTCCATCAGTACCAATAATTCATTGTCCTTTTTCGAAGATGATGTTACTGACCAAGAAATCCTATCCTTTAGCTTGGCGGTGGCTGAAAAAAAAAAAAAGATGGACAACTGGCAATCCATTCCACATTGTGAGTCAATAAAGAGACTCTCTGCTCCACTTATACTTTCCTCTTGTGCCAAGCCTGACTTTATCGAATTTCACTCACTCAGTTATAATTGTTGAGCCCTTACGGTGTGCAGAGCACTGCTTTAAGCACTTGGGAGAGTACAATACAATAATACAATTGTGGTATTTGTTAGGCACTTATTATGCGTCATGCACTGTTCTAAGTGCTAGGGTAGATAAAAAGTAATCAGGCTGGACACAGTGCCTATCCCACATGGGGCTCACGGTCTTAACCCCCATTTTACAGGTGAGGTAACTGAGGCACAGAGAAGTGAAGTGACTTACCCAAAGTCACACAGTAAACATAGGTGGCAGAGCGGGGATGAGAAGCCACAAAACTTTACAACCAGGCCCAAGCTCTTTTCACTAGGAACAGAGTTGGTAGACACATTCCTTGCCCGCAGTGAACTTACAATCGTTGACAACTGCCTCTCTGTAGTTGGATCTTTTTGATGGGTCATTATAAGGACGATGAGATTCCCCCATCTCAGGTATCACCTCCCACCCTCCCAAGCCAGTCTGCTTCCATGGTGGTACCCCGGTAACACCCTCTTCCATGATAGCGTTTGAGGCTGTGCCACCCTCCGTCTTCACAATATCTGATCCATCCTTTCTGCTTTCAGGTGCCTCCTTTCAGCTCCCCATACAGGAGCTGCTTGGGATTTCTGTCACCGCCAAACGCTTCCGACCCATAGCGACACCACGGACACATCACTCCCAGAACGCCCTGCTCTCCATCTGCAATCGTTCTGGTAGTGGATCCAGAGAGTTTACTTGGTCAAAATACAGAAGTGATTTACCATTGCCTCCTTCCACTCAGTAAAGTTGAGTGTCCATCCTCGACTCTCTCCCGTGCAGCTGCTGCCCAGCACAGGTGAATATTGACTTGTAGCAGATTGCTTGCCTCTCGCTAGCCACTGGCCAAGCTAGGAATGAAATGGGTAGGCCTCTGCTTGTCTCTCTCTCCCATAGTGGAGACTGGTAGAGGACTGGAAACTCTCCAGGAGTGACCCTGAGAGGGGTTCGGTGTCCTAAGCTCACTGAATTCCAGCATCTCGATCAATTGTATTTATTCAGTGCTTACTGTGTAAGCAGCGTGGTTCAGTGGAAAGAGCCCGGGCTTGGGAGCCAGAGGTCATGGGTTCAAATCCCGTCTCTGCCACTTGTCAGCTGTGTGACCATGGGCAAGTCTCTTAACTTCTCTGTGCCTCAGTTACCTCATCTGTAAAATGGGGAGTAACTGTGAGCCTCAAGTGGGACAACCTGATGACCCTGTATCTCCTCCAGCGCTTAGAACAGTGCTCTGCACATAGTAAGCGCTTAACAAATACCAACATTATTCTTATTAAGAACCTGGGAGAGTACAATATGAGAGTTGGTACTTCCGGGTGGTAATCGTGTTTTTTGGTTTTTAGGAGGTTTTTTTGGTATTATTTTAGCACTCTCTTGATGCCAGGTACTCTACTCGAGCACTGTTTCCTGCCCTGCCCTGCCCTGCCTGCTGTCCAATGGCAAAATGGAACTCTGAAGGTCTGGATTCTTCTTGACATCTTTCCTGCCCTCTCAGACCCTAGGAGCTTCTCCAACTTCTCCATGTCTGGATAATGGCAGCAGTAATTCTTATCTCCCTCCCATTTCTATAGCTATGACTACAGCATGGGCATCAGTACCAGTTTTAGTTATGTTTGGCTGATTATTTCATTTCTGTATCGTCATGTGAAGGGGGGATTCCATTGATTCTGGCAATAAATCGCCACTTTTACTAGATTTTTTTTGTTGTTCCAGGGGAAATTGTGTTGATTCTAAAACAGGAGATTAACAATTTTCAATACTCAGTTGTTCTTTACATTAACATAGGAGTTTACTTCTGAGAATTTCTAAAGTGCAGTGCAAACAAAGCAGACCCCTGAAGAGAGGACCCTGTGTGCCCGTGGCCTGTTTTATGCATTGGCTGCTGAGTTTTCTATAGTTTATATTTATTCAATGGCATTAGGTTCCCTTTATTTACTTTAGCTGGCCATTTTAATGAAAATTTAATCGCTGTATTTGCAGTGAATCACAAAATTAAAAGTGGCTTGTGTAGGAAGCGGGAGAAAAAATGAATGACAGTTGATTTTACCTTAAAATTGCACCATTTTAATAGCAGTAGCCCTTTCCGCCCCCGCTCAGGGTCGCATCTGGAGTTTCCAATACCATGAGAGGGAGAGTCAGGCAGAAGCATATCCATTCCATTCCTAGCTTGGGTAGTGAGTGGCTAGTGAGTGGAAGGTAATCTGCAAGTCATAATTCCCCTGTGCTGGGAAGCAGCACCATGTGAGAGAGTCAAGGGTGGAAATTCATATTTACTCCCCTGAAGGAGGCACTGGTAAACCACTTCTAGATTTTTACCAAGAAAACACTATGGATACCCTACCAGAAAGATTGCAGATGGAGGTAGGGCGTTCTGGGGGAGATATGTCCATGGTGTCGCTACGGGCCAGAGAACACTCGACAACCTAAGACAAGCCCTTTCCTGTATTTTAGTGGCATTCCTCTTGCAATAAAAATGCATTTAAAGGACCTGGCTTCTTTACCTTAACTTAAACACTTCAAAGTTTAGAATTTTGGAGGGTGGAAAACAGCTCTAGAAGCAAAAATTGAGATTTCCAGAAAAGTCCATACCCACACTCTCCAGATAGAGTGCCATTTTATTTTCTTAAAAGATATCTTTTAAGATATAGAAGATATATTTTAAGATATTTCTTTTTCTTGTAGAAGAAGGCTTGGAATATCCTACTGTTGCTATGAAGACAAAGGGCATATCTACTAAGCCCTCCTCTCCATTACAAAATTTCCTCCAGTACCCATTCTTTGTTAATGATTACAGCCATTACAGTCCTTTAGACTGTAAACTCCTTGTTGGCAGGGAGCATGTATGTCAACTCTGAAATAGGCACTCACTCAAGCAATCGGTACAATTCTCTACACACAGTAAGCGCTCAATAAATACTGATTGATGGTAAACCCTTTAGGCACAAGTCACAAACTCCTGGCTTCTGCTGCGTGCTCTACTTCTACAGGTCAAGCTTTTCCCTCTGTCCCTCTCTACAGTCTCCCATTTTCTCCTGCCTTCAAGACATGGATGTCCTGGCCAACACCTCATATTTAACATGTCCAAAGCAGAACGCCTTATCTTGCCCCCCAAATCCTGTCCTCACACTGATTTTCCCATCACTGAAGACAGCACCATCAAAGGCTCAATGCCCGTAACTGTGAAGTTATCCTTGACTCAAGGATAACTCTTATCTCTCATTCAACCCACATATCCAATTTATCTCTAATTCCTGTTGGTTCAACCTTCATGACGTTGCTAAAATCCGCCCTTTCCTCTCCATCCAAAATGCTACCACTTTAATCCAAGCAATTATCCTATCCTGGCTTGATTACTGTATCAGCCTCCTTATTGGCCTCCCAGCTCGCTGTCTGTCCCACTCCAGTCCATACTTGACTTAACTGAGGCACACAGAAGTTGAGTGACTTGCCCACAGTCACGCAGCTGCCAAGTGGCAGAGGCAGGATTCGAACCCATGACCTCGGACTCCCAAGCCTGGCCTCTTTCCACTGAGCCATGCTGCTTCTCTTTCTGCTCCCCTTATTCGTGGGATTTATGTACGTATCCATAATTTATTTACATTAATGTCCACCTGTCCCTCTAGACTGTAAGCTCATTGCGGACGGGGAATGTGTCTATCAACTCTGTTACACTGCACTCTCCCAGGCATTTAGTACAGTGTTCTGCACACAATGTTCAATAAATATGATTAGTATTTATCAGTGCCTAATTGCTTAATATGGGCCTTCGGAACAAGATGATCATCTTCAACTAATCAGTGGTATTTTTAGAACAATTGCTGTTTGGTTTTTTTAATGATATTTGTTAAGTGTTTACTATGTGTCAGACGCCATACTAAGCACTGCAGTAGACACAAGCAAATCAAGTTGGACACAGTCCATGTCCCATAAATAGTCAGTCTTAATCCTCATTTTACAGATTCATTCATTCATTCAGTAGTATTTATTGAGCGCTTACTATGTGCAGAGCACTGTACTAAGCACTTGGAATGAACAAGTCGGCAACAGATAGAGACAGTCCCTGTCGTTTGACGGGCTCACGGTCTAATCGGGGGAGACGGACAGACGAGAACGATGGCGATAAATAGAGTCGAGGGGAAGAACATCTCGTAAAAACAGTGGTGACTAAATAGAATCGAGGCGATGTACATTTCATTAACAAAATAAATAGGGTAATGAAAATAGATACAGTCGAGCGGACGAGTACAGTGCCAAGGAGATGGGAAGGGAGAGGGGGAGGAGCAGAGGGAGATGGGGGGAAAAGAGGGTTAAGCTGCGGAGAGGTGAAGGGAGGGTGGTAGGGGGAGTAGAGGGAGAAGGGGAGCTCCGTCTGGGAAGGCCTCTTGGAGGAGGTGAGTTTTAAGTAGGGTTTTGAAGAGGGAAAGAGAATCAGTTTGGCGGAGCTGAGGAGGGAGGGCGTTCCGGGACCGCGGGAGGACGTGGCCCGGGGGTCGACGACGGGACGGGCGAGACCGGGGGACGGCGAGGAGGTGGGCGGTGGAGGAGCGGAGCGTGCGGGGTGGGCGGTAGAAAGAGAGAAGGGAGGAGAGGTAGGAAGGGGCAAGGTGACGGAGAGCCTTGAAGCCTAGAGTGAGGAGTTTTTGTTTGGAGCGGAGGTCGATAGGCAACCACTGGAGGTGTTTAAGAAGGGGAGTGATAGGCCCAGATCGTTTCTGCAGGAAGATGAGCCGGGCAGCGGAGTGAAGAATAGACCGGAGCGGGGCGAGAGAGGAGGAAGGGAGGTCAGAGAGAAGGCTGACACAGTAGTCTAGCCGGGATATAACGAGAGCCCGTAGCAGTAAGGTAGCCCTTTGGGTGGAGAGGAGAGGGCGGATCTTGGCGATATTGTAGAGGTGAAACCGGCAGGTCTCGGTAACGGATAGGATGCGTGGGGTGAACGAGAGAGACGAGTCAAGGATGACACCGAGATCGCGGGCCCGAGAGACGGGAAGGATGGTCGCGCCATCCACAGTGATAGGGAAGCCTGGGAGAGGACCGGGTCTGGGAGGGAAGATGAGGAGCTCAGTCTCGCTCATGTTGAGTTTTAGGTGGCGGGCAGATATCCAGGTGGAGACGTCCCGGAGGCGGGAGGAGATGCGAGCCCGAAGGGAGGGGGAGAGGACAGGGGCGGAGATGTAGATCTGCGTGTCATCTGCGTAGAGATGGTAGTCAAAGCCGTGAGAGCGGACGAGTTCACCGAGGGAGTGAGTGTAAATGGAGAACAGAAGAGGGCCAAGACCTGACCCTTGAGGAACTCCAACAGTTAAAGGATGGGAGGGGGAGGAGGCTCCAGCGTAGGAGACCGAGAATGATCGGCCAGAGAGGTAAGAGGAGAACCGGGAGAGGACAGAGTCCGTGAATCCAAGGTGAGATAAGGTATGGAGGAGGAGGGGATGGTCGACAGTGTCAAAGGCAGCAGAGAGGTCGAGGAGGATCAGAATGGAGTAGGAGCCATTGGATTTGGCAAGAAGGAGGTCACGGGTGACCTTAGAGAGAGCAGTCTCGGTAGAGTGGAGGGGACGGAAGCCAGATCGGAGGGGGTCTAGGAGAGAATGGGAGTTAAGGAATTCTAAGCAGAGATTGTAGACGACTCGTTCTAGGATTTTGGAAAGGAAGGGTAGTAGGGAGATAGGGCGATAACTGGAGGGGGAAGTGGGGTCGAGAGTGGGTTTTTTTAGGATGGGGGAGACGTGGGCATGTTTGAAGGCAGCAGGGAAGGAGCCGTTGGAGATTGAGTGGTTAAAAATAGAAGTTAAGGAAGGGAGGAGGGCAGGGGCGATGGTTTTAATAAGGTGAGAGGGAATGGGGTCCGAGGCGCAGGTGGAGGGGGTGGCACTTGCGAGGAGGCAGGAGATCTCCTCTGAGGATACTGCAGGGAAGGATGGGAAAGTAGGGGAGAGGGTTGGTCGGGGGGAGGGGAGAGGCGCAGGGGTGACTTTGGGGAGCTCAGACCTGATTGTGTGATGAAGTAACCGGTCACAGAGAAGTGAAGTGAATTGCCCAAGGTCACACAGCAGACAATTGGTAGATCCTTCTGCCTCTCAGAACTGTGCTCTATCAACGAGGTCATGCTGCTTCTCTGTGTGCAGAGCACTGTACTAAGCTCTTGGAAGAGTACAATGCAATTGAGTCAGTTGACATGACCCCTGCTCACCAGTAAGCAACATGGTCCAGTGGGTAGAGCATGAGCCTGGCAGCCTGAAGGACCTGGGTTCCAAATCCGGGTACACCACTTGTCTGCTGTGTGACTATGGGCGAGTCACTTCACTTCTCTGTGCCTCAGTTACCTCATCAGTAAAATGAAGATTAAGACCGTGAGTCCAATGTGGGCCAGGGACTGTGTCCAACCCAATTACCTCGTATCTATCCCGGACCTTAGTACAGTGACCGGCATATATTCATTCAATCATATTTATTGAGCACTTACTGTGTGCAAAGCACTGTACTAAGCACTTGGGAGAGTACAATGTAACAATAATCGGACACATTCCCTGTCCACAGTGAGCTTACAGTCTATAGGAGGGGAGACAGACGTTAATATAAATAAATTATGGATGTGTACATGAGTTCTGTGAGGAGGAAGAACACAGGGAGCAAGTCAGAGTGATGCAGAAGGGGGTGGGAGAAGGGGAAAGGGGGAGCTTAGTCAGGGAAGGCCTCCTGGAGGAGATGGGCTTTCCGTAAGGCTTTGAAGGGTGGGAGAGTAATTGTCTGTCAGATTTGAGGAGGGAGGGCCTTTCAGGCCAGAGGCTGGACATAGGCAAGGTGTTGGGCGTGGGATAGGAGAGACTGAGGTTGAGTGAGAAGGTTAGCACTAGAGGAGTGAAGAGTGCGGGCTGGGTTGAAGAAGGAGAGAAGCAAGGTGAGGTAGGAGGAGGCAAGGTGGTAGACTGATTTAAAGCCAAAGGTGAGGAGTTTTTGTTTGATGCAGAGGTGGTTGGGCAACTACTGGAGTTTTTTGAGGAGAAGGGTGACACGTCCTGAACGTTTTTGTAGAAAAATCATAGTAAATGCTTAACGAATAACAATTAATTGTGCCTACTCTCTGAAGAACGAATTTTGGAAATAAGGCCATCTCAGTTACGAAATGTTGATCTAGACTGAGGCTGAAAGTCCAAAAATTACTCTCTTCAACAAGTCAGACAGAGGAGGAGGATTGAAGAGGAAGGAAGCAGTGTGGCCTAGTGGCTGGATCCCATGCCCGGGAGTCAGGAGGTCATGGGTTCTAATCCCGTCTCCGCCACTCATCTGCTCTGTGACCTTGGGAAAGTCACTTCACTTCTCTGTACCTCCGTTATCTGTAAAACGGGGTTTGAGACGGTGAATCCCACATGGGACAGGGACTGTGTCCAACCCGATTTGCCTGTATCCACCCCAAGTGCTCAGTAGAGTGCCTGGAACATAGTAAGGGCTTAACAAATACCATCATCATTATTATTATTGAACACGTCATAAAATCTGTGCTTTTTCTACATCATTTGAATATGCAGAATTTGATTTCCCTCTAATACAGCGTATCACTGAACACTAAGTGTAAAGTTAAGAGAATTTCATTGATCTCCATTCCTTTGTAAATCGGTCGATCCTATGTAAATTGCATTTAAAATGAAGGCGGGGGAAGGAAAAGGCACATAAAAGGTACTCTCGGGTAGCTGTATTTTAACACCGGTTAGGATTCTACCTTCATCCTCTGAGAACACCATATCAAACGTTCTTGAGGTTGAAACGGTCATTAAAAGTATCTTTTCATTGTATCCTGAATACCAAAACATCAGCAGCAGGAGCTTTGGAAAAATCAACTATTTCCACCACATCCCAGGGAAACCTTAAGGAGGGGACATGCAACTCTAAAGCGAGTACGTGGGCTATTAAACTACAGTTCTGTGTCCCATAAACCATATCTAGGCAGGTTTCATTCATTATCCTGTCAGACCGTGGCTATGAATTAGTTAACAGTACACCTATCTTCCATGTGCCCCGGCTAAGATTTCAGGTATTTTAAAACTAAATGAAGGCACTTTGCTTATCCTGTGTAAATGGAACTTACAAACAGAACGGCAATTTCATTTAATAGCTATAAACCATTACTCTAATGGTTTGAGAAATACCTATGAGGATAGACTGCAATATTTCATGCGAGAAAGGACTGAATATTAAATAAATGTAACCTCCCAGTGGGTCCTACTTTAACCCCCTACTAATTTTGGAGGGTGGATTTAAAAGCTGAAAGCATTTTAGAGTAAATGTTAGGGGATGGATTGTAGTAGGATCTGTGCTGCAGATTAGCCCTTTATCCCGGTAATCATAAATCCTTTTTCATTTTCCATTATCACTTCAAACACATCACTGTAAAGTGCGAAACTTAACTCAAGAGTTAGGCTCTCCGTCAGCTCCAACCTGGCACCCTGCACTGGGTTTGGGACAATGAATTCCTTTCTCTGCCTTTTGTAGCCTCCAAAACATTTCAGGGGCCTGCTTGGAATAGCAAAAAGGCAGGCCCAAGTGGCCTTGAGAAATCCACTGGGTGGATTTTACCTGAAGCTTTTGGGTCCTTCTTTATCGAGGAGAAGCACGGCAGAACAAGCTACACCTAGGGCACCTTTCGAACCATCGGAAACAGGGTTCGTGTTAAACAGGGTTTAAAAAACCTGCTTACCATAAGCTTTAAAGCTTTCAATCACCATGTCCCTCCTCCCTTGCCTCCCTGATTTCCTACCTCAACCCAGCCCACCCACTTTGCTCCTCTAATGCCAACCTACTCGCTGTACACCACCAACCTCTCGCCCACGTCCTGCCTCTGGCCTGGAGCATTTCCCTCTTCCCTCCTTCAAAACCTTATTAAAAGCACATGCCTCAGCAACACAGCACTTAGGTATGCATCCATAATCTATTCATTTATATTAATGTCTGTCTACTCTTAGACTGTGAGCTCACTGTGGGCAGGGAAGGTAATAATAATGATAACTGCGGTATTTGTTAAGCTTTCACTATGCACCAGGCCATATAACTAAGCACTGGGGCGGATGCAAGAAAATCGAGTCGGAGTCCCTGTCCCGCATGGGGCTCACAGTCTTAATCTCCATTTTACAGATGAGGTAACTAAGGTACAGAAAAGCAAAGCGACTTGCCCAAGGCCACACAGCAGACAAGGTGGGGACCCGGGATTAGAACCTATGACCTTCTGTCTCCCAGGGCCGTGGTCTATCCACTATACAATGCTGCTTCCCAACTCTGTTATATTGTACTCTCCCAAGTGGTTAGTACAGTGCTCTGCAGAGAGTAAGTCCTTTATAAATGTGATTGATTAATGTGTA
The DNA here is from genome assembly GCF_004115215.2 of Ornithorhynchus anatinus. Lineage (NCBI taxonomy): Eukaryota > Metazoa > Chordata > Mammalia > Monotremata > Ornithorhynchidae > Ornithorhynchus > Ornithorhynchus anatinus. The sequence continues at coordinate 92,592,498 of NC_041731.1, forward strand.
CGGGACCGAAATGAGAGATCTGCTAATGTCTGGTGAGCGGAGCAGGGATCTCAAACCCCACTTGTCTCCTGCTGGCCAGTTACAAGGGGAGGGAATATAAAGTGGTGCTCAAAAGATTTATGTGCCTCAAGATAAGTGTTTTCAGGCTGATATTGAAGTTCCCATTCCTAGCTAGTTTTTGCCAAAGGCACAAAGTACAAGCAAACACAAATGAACAGTTTTGTTGCGTTTTAAAAAAAGAGGAAAAAAAAGCTGGGGTGAAGGGGTGGAAAACTGGTCTCTTTAAATAATATTCCAAGCAAAACAACAGCGGCCGCAAACCCTTTAATTATTCCCACGACAAAAACATCAGAAACTGCTCGTAATGGCTGCTTTCATTCTGTAGTTTTGTTTTCTTTTTGATGAGAGGAAAAAGTATGCTGAAAGCTTTTGATTACCCGATGGTAATTACCAGAAAACCAATCCAAAGGCAATTTGGATTTCTAGAAAAGTGAGATTTATCAATTATGCCCAATACAGAGTCATTTTTTTTTTGCTTTTAAAGTTAATGGGATGGGGTTTTTTTATTTTTTTACCCTCTTGCAGATGCAGTGTTTTTACTAGTGAAATGAACCGATAAGCCAGTCGAGAAGAGCGGGTCCCCCACTGGAGGAGAAATTGTCCCTGTCTGGGCACCTATTCATTTCCCAAGACTGCTGTCTTTCCAGCTCTCCTTCCCCCTCGTTGTTGCACACCTGCATGTTTCCCAGGAGCAGCGGTGAATGCTCTTTTTTTCTGTGAGAAAGGAGGCATGGTGCAGAAGGTTGAATTCTGCTGAAAAAATAGCATCTTTAAGAATTTTCTAAATTGCATAATGCTTCTTCCAACTTCGTTGATTTCTCAAAAGCCTGGAAATAGAACCAAATACCCATAATAAGCCGATTTGAAGCATAAATTAGCACCCCCCGACTCAGCCTGGCGGGAATGAGGAGAAAACATTCTACACAGAAGCATGAGGCGAGCCTCCTGTCAGCCTCCCCTTGATCAGGCGACTCGTCAGATTGTTCTGCAGATGGGCCCGACGGCAGCTTCCCCAGCCTCCTCAGCGTGGCTCTGCCACTCAGGTGTTCAAGCTGGTTTTCTCTGCTGGCCAGGGTTTTCACTGTAAAAGTGAAGAAAAAAAAAGCCCTCCTTCAGGCCTCCTCCTGCTTCTCCGGACTATTTTCAGCTCTAGAGGACGACTTTGTTCCTGGAGGCAGAAATTCATTACCTCCCCGAAGCCGGGCTCCGAAATTTCCCCAAGAAGACAATCAGTGGCTGAGCACGCACAGAACAAAATCGATGCTCATTTGAAAGGAAAAAAAAATCCCGACTCTATTCCTTAACGGTCAAAACAGGAAGCCATCGGTGCGCCGGAGCCAAGGAAGCGTGCTGGTACTGGGGTTCTTGAGTTCGACCGGAAGAACAGATTTTAGGTTGGACAGTTTTGGGGCTGGATCACAGCAGCCCGGGACGCTCCGGCCCCACGGTTCACTATTCTTGGGAAGCAGTGTGCCCTGGTGGAAAGAACCCGGGCCTGAGAGTCAGGAGACCTGGGTTCTAATCCTGACTCTGATAGAGAAGCAGCGTGGCTCAGTGGAAAGAGCACGGGCTTGAGAGTCACAGATCGTGGGTTCAAATCCTGGCTCCGCCACTTGTCAGCTGTGTGACTTTGGGCAAGTCACTTCACTTCCCTTTGCCTCACTTCCCTCATCTGTAAAATGAGGATTAAGACTGCGAGCCCCATGTGGGACAACCTGTTCACCTTGTATCCCCCCCCCCAGTGCTTAGAACAGTGCTTTGCACATAGTAAGTGCTTAACAAATACCACCATTATTATTATTATTTACCTCCTGTGTGACCTTGCCTGATATTTAATTTCTTTGCCTCTCAGTTTCCTTACCTGTAAACTGAGGATGAACTAGTCACTTCCCTCCCCTGTTGCCTGTTAGAGCCATGTGGGACAGGGACTGTGTTTGACCTGATTCTCTGGTTCCCCCCAGTCCTTAGTACAGTGATTTTCAACATAGTAGGTGCTTAAATATCACAGTTATCATTATTTTTATGGGAACACATCCGTTGCCTATCGTTTGATTTGTCCATTTACACCTGGGTCAGAATTAGCCGCTTTTACTCCCAAATTCGAAACAACTCAAAAGGTGGCCTATCCCAAGGAGTCCTGGCCAGGGCCATGACACTAACTGGCCGGTGATTGTAAGGAGATGGAAGCAGGAGCATACAGGTGCCAGCCTTTCAATACTCCATTTAGGAGAACGTTTTCTTCATTGATCCGTGACTGTAGGGACTGAAAGTGTATGGGGTTAATTTGGTTTCGGAGATACGGATCAAGAAGTATTGCCAACACTAACGCTTCCTATTAAGAGTCCTTGAAATGGTTTATTTTGAATTCTTTAACAGCATTCCCACGGATTCTATTGTAGCCCGCGTTCTATATAAACCCGGAGAAACGATTTTTTACGGAGAAAGGCGTCCGAGCCGCTTCAATAACACTTGGGCTCATAGAAGCACATTCACTTCTACCTTATATTAGTGCTTTAGTAAGAGCTGAGCGTAGTTTGTACTGGAGAGTGATAATGCTTATCTCGTTTACAGAAACTTGAAGATGATTGGAATTTTTCATATCATTGAGTTATGACAGTTTAGAAAGTGTGCAAAGGCAACTTTTAGCTAACTTTCTCTCATTGGAACGTGAAGATAGTCACTAAGTTTGCAAATCCACATTTTGTGGCGAGGACTGTATTGTCAGAACTTTTTTCCCGCATTTATTGCCAGATCCCTGGATGGGTTACGCAATTGAAGGTCAGCGTTGAAAATGTTAGTCAGTTGAGAGAATAGTTGTTTACGTGGAGTAGAAACTTTATAAACGGAGGGTGTTATTTTCTGGTGTTACCTAGCTTAGTTTAGTTATTCATTCAATAGTATTGAATAGTATTTAATAGTATTGTTTAATGGTATTTAATAGTATTCATTCGATAGTTAATGCTATTGCATTTAGGAGTTTGAAGTATAAACAAGAAAAAGGAAATTAAACCCTGAAATATTCTTTATGTGAGATGAAGACTACAAACCTAAATCCACAAAATCAAGGAAAAGGAAATGCTCAACAATGAGTCAGATTCATATCTCAGTGTGACCAGTCAGGCCTTGGCCAGACCAACTCCATTTTGAAACAAGCGTCCGGTTTGCTCTGAAGTAACTGACCACGTATCCCCTGGTGAAAACCCAACACCTGTGGGTCCCTTTGATTCTGAAACCCCACTGGGTCACCGACGCCGGAGCGAGCGATAAACGCAGAGAGCCATAAGGAAAATTCTGATGGGTCTTGCTACGCGATCCTCCCAAAATATGATCTTGGAAGGGGAGGATCGGGAATCATCGGGGGATATCTGGAAGGTATCCTCCACGAACTCTCGGTAGCAAGTTGGAACTCTAACCCACTGATGTGGTGAGTCTCCTCTACCCAGAGTCCACTCTACTGAACTCCTGTTTGGTGCCAAGTGACGGATTGGATCCTCTAGAGAAGAGGCGTGACTCAGTGGAAAGACCCCGGGCTTGGCAGTCAGAGGTCATGGGTTCTAATCCTCGCTCTGCCACTTGTCAGCTGGGTGACTTTGGGTAAGTCACTTAACTTCTCTGTGCCTCGGTTACCTCATCTGTAAAATGGGGATTAAGACTGTGAGCCCCACGTGGGACAACCTGATCGCCTGGAACCGCCCCCCAGCACTTAGAACAGTACTTCGCACATAGTAAGCGCTTAACAAATGCCGTCATCTTGCTACAGTGAGGAGAAGTGAGTATCTCCTCACGGAGGGAGATCAATTGCCAGGTGATTTTAAAAGGTAACCTGTGCCGGGGTGATTTGAAAGGTATTCCCTGAGTGATTTGAAAAGTAGGCCCTTGGTGATTTGGAAGGTGGCCTTTGAAACTTAAATGAAGGTGATTTCAGTTTGGAACATGTTGAGCTTGAGGCTCCAGAAGAAGCAGATGGGGAGAAAGGGATATGGAGAGGAAGAAAGATCAGAATAGAAAAAGGAAGAGCGGGAATGAGGAGAGGGGGCAAAAGAAAGAAAGAAGGAAAGGAGAACAGAAGAAGAAGAAGAAATCCCCTAGACTGTGGGCAGGGAGCATTTCTACCAAGTCTGGTGTATTGTGAGTGTCCAATCTCTTAGAACAATGTTCTGCATGCAGTAAATGCTTAATAAATATCATCGTTTGAATATTTGCTGCTCTCCCACCTTCCTGGCCATTTCAGTCACGCTCCCGTCTAACTGCCCGGGATTTGAGTCATGGATGTCCAACAATATGAAGCCTGGGAGAAATTAGAAATAGCATTATTAGGGATCCAACAGGACCTGGGGCTCCAGATCCGTGGTCCCCATTTTCATCTTCTCTCATCGTCCAAATCACCCGTCACCCACTAGGAATGGGAAGAGATGTTTGGGCACACACCTTACTTAGAATGGCAGGACAGGGGACTGTGTCTGACTTGATTAACTTGTATCTATATGTCAGGACTCAGTGTAGTACTTGGTACAAAGAGAGGGCTTAATAATAATGTTGGGATTTGTTAAGCGCTTACTCTGTGCTGAGCACTGTTCTAAGCACCGGCATAGATACAGGGTCATCAGGTTGTCCCACGTGAGACACGCAGTTAATCCCCATTTGACAGATGAGGTAACTGAGGCACAGAGAAGTGAAGTGGCTCGCCCACAGTCACACAGCTGACAAGTGGCAGAGCCGGTATTCGAACCCATGACCACTGCCTCCCAAGCCCGGGCTCTTTCCACAACAATTACTACCGCCCTTGCCAGACCAAATCCTCACCCACATCCCCTTCCCAAATCCTACCGATTGGCTTAGAGTGGATGCATTTCAACCAGTGAATATTTTTGTACGGTCTTAGGCCATCGAGTCATTTCCGACCCTTAGAGACACCATGGACATATCTCCCCCAGAACACCGCACCTCCACCTGCAATCGTTCTGCTAGTGGATCCATAGAGTTTTCCGGGTAAAAATACAGAAGTGATTTATCATTACCTTCATCCATGCAATAAACTTGAGTCTCTGCCCTTAACTGGAGAAGCAGCGTGGCTCAGTGGAAAGAACACGGGCTGGGAGGTCAGAGGTCGTGGGTTCTAATCCCGACTCTGCCACTTGTCAGCTGTGCGACTTTGGGCAAATCACTTCACTTCTCTGTGTCTCAGTTACCTCATCTGTAAAATGGGGATTAAGACTGTGAGCCCTACGTGGGACAACCTGATCACCTTGTATCCCCCCAGCGCTTAGAACAGTGCTTTGCACTTAGTAAGCACTTAAATACCATCATTATTATTATTATTATTATGCCGCTGTTGCCTAGAACAGGTGAGTTTTGACTTGGAGCAGATTGTCTTCTACTCGCTAGCCAATGGCCAAGCTAGGATCGAATGGTTATGCCTCTCTTTGAATCCCCTCCCATACCTGAGACTGGTTGACTACTGAAACCTCTCTAGGTGCGATCCTGAGACGGGGGATCAGTATTTTACTGTAGAGGTTTTTGAGACGTGAATTTTTTTTTTCCCCTCAAGTAGAGGTGTGACAGCTCCTGAAGTGTCAGAACCGTCCCATCTCAAGTGAAATAGATGGAGTGGGAGGAGACGAGATTAATAGGGAGGGTGGGGTAGAAAGATGGAAAGAGATCCAAGTTGAAGAACAGCCTGAGATATGGCTGGGTAAAGGGAGGGAAGCTAGTGTGGAGAGGAGGAAAATCTGGGGAAAAGCATCAAGTTAAATTATTTATTTATATTAAGGCCTGTCTCCCCCTCTAGACTGTAAGCTCGTTATGGGCAGGGAACATATCCACTAATTCTTTTGTATTGTACTCTCCCAAGCATTTAATGCCAGGCTCTGCACACAGTCAGCACACAATAATTACAATAATAATAATGTTGGTATTGGTAAAGCGCTTACTAGGTGCAGAGCACTGTTCTAAGCGCTGGGGGAGATACAGGGGAATCAGGTTCACGGATGAGGTAACTGAGGAACAGAGAAGTTAAGTGACTTGCCCACAGTCACACAAGTGCGCTCTTTCCACTGAGCCATGCTGTGTCTAACCAAAGCCTAGGTTGGCTTGGTTCTCCAAGAGAAGCAGCGTGGCATAGTGGAGAGAGCACGGGCCTGGGAGTCAGAAGGTCGTGGGTTCTAATCCCGGCTTCACCACTTGTCTGTTGTGTGACTTGGGGCAAGTCACTTTCCTTCTCTGGGCCTCAGTTCCCTCACCTGTAAAATGGGGATTAAGACTGTGAGCCCTCCGTGGGACAACCTGATAGTCTTGTATCTGTCCCAGCACTTAGAACAGTGCTTGGCACCTAGTAAGTGCTGAAATACCATCATCATCATCATTTCCTTTCTTCGGTCTCAGTTTAGAATAGGAAAGCCAGGACCGTACGGCCAATCAGTAGCAAGCAGGTTCAGCCACCTTCCCCCTGATGCTCGTTACTTTCTTTTATCTTCATGTCCTTCGATAGGTTTAGGAATCAATCAGTGATAGACAAATTCCCTGCGCAAACGGAGCTGGGTCGCTTTGGGGAGGTGGCATTCTCTTGGTTTATCAGGAAAGAGCCTGAGATATTGTTGGGAGCTTGTTGTGGGCAAGGAATTGGTCTGTTTTTGTGTTGCATTGTAATTTCCCAAATGTGTAGTACAGTGCTTTGCACACAGTAAGCACTCAATAAATACGATTGATTGAATGAATGAATGAAAGAAGAGAAGGAAAAGCCAGGAAATATACCAAATAATCTTTACCACTTATTAAATTATGGATTTATATTAGTGTCTGTCTCCCCCTCTAGACTGTAAGCTTGCTCTGGGCAGGGAACGTATCTACTAATTCTGTTATATTGTACTCTCCCAGATGCTTGGAACAACGCTCTGCACACAGTCAGCGCTCAATAAATACTATTTAATGACTGACTAAATACTTAAGATTTTCAAAGCTTTACTCAAATCATATTTCCTCCGTGAAACTTCCCCCACTCACTCTGTGGGAAAATTGGGTAAAAATTTACATTGAGAAACCAACTGTAGGAAGCTACGTTCTTCTCCACCGAAGTCTTGCACAGGTTGGCAGGGAACGGTGGGGAGAAAGAAGACTTGTCTCAGGTAACAGTCTCATGCGCCTCAGGCGGAAGAATAAATGGGAAGTTTTACATTTGCACACACAACGCGGTCAGGGACAGCATCTAATAATAACAATAATAATAATAATAATAATAATGTTGGTATGTGTTAAGCACTTACTATTTGCAGAGCACTGTTCTAAGTGCTGGGGTAGATACAGGGTCATCAGGTTGACCCACGTGAGGCTCACAGTCTTCATCCCCATTTGACAGATGAGGTAACTGAGGCACAGAGAAGTTAAGTGATTTGCCCACAGTCACACAGCTGACAAGAGGCAGAGCCGGGATTCGAGCCCGTGACCTCTACCTCCCAAGCCGGGCTCCTTCCACTGAGCCACGCTGCTTCTCTTCATCTACTAAACAGAATCTTCCTTTTACCATTAAAGTCCTAATGAATTACAGCAGGCGGAGCACTTCTAGTACTGTTATTGTTATTATTATATTATTAACAGGAATCCTTCACTGTCTTTGCAGTTTTACGAGTTATGCGCTGTGTGACCTAATTAAGTCACTTTCTCAGATGGCCTCATTTTGTCCAGTTACAAACTACTGGGCAAAAATAATTTTGGGGAAGGAAGGGAGATGCTGTGAGATTGCAGGAAGAATGATCACGTTTAAGTCCACATACAATTCTTTGCGGATGCTATAGGAAAAGTAAACCCAAAACAACAACAACATCATAGCTAAGAAAACTCTTTTTTTTTTTTTCTGACGGCTCTGCCATCAATCACTATGGCTGGGAAGCATAAAATCTCAACCCCTCTGGGTTGAGGGCAAACTGGAATCCCTCGGGTTAAAAATATTTAGCATTCAATTGCCAGTTCACTTCTTGCCCTCTGATAACCAGGAACAAAATTGCTTTTCTGTTGCATAAAGTATCTTTCAAATTCAATTGCTTATCTCCTCATTCATTCAAGAAAGAGAGAACTCAGATTTCCAGGAACCAGAGCCCATAATACAAATATAGTATATTAAACATACAACAGACATCGCCTGAAAAATAACCAAAACACAGTCTATTGATTCTAACCTTCTATATCAAGGTATTCTCCAGTGGTCTCAACTGGATCCAGGCTATGAGAAATTCCAATTATTTGAATTTCTATATATGGGATAAGCATTTAGTTATCAACCCACACCATAAAACATATTTTCAGCTCTTATTAAAGCACTATTACTTTATGGAATTGAATGCATTTCTACCGTGAACCAAACTGTCATCGAAGCTAGAGAGGCGGCTTCCTCAAGATAGTCCTTTTGCAGGTTTCCAGAGTGTGCGGGTGACGGTAGAAGTCGTAAATTTCCTGAGAGAGAATAGCAGATGTGATACCGCAAAGAAGAAGTCTGTGAAGCTTCTTGATGACTTTTTCCCTACAAAAACTAACAAACAGGGGCCCTCCATGTATACTGCAAATCCCTTTTTAATCGTGTTCATGTTAATTTAAAATGTTTCATAGTTGAGAGGGTACAAACCTAACAATATGTTAAAGTGTCTATGGTGAGGTGAAATCTCTTTCTAAACCGAAATTTATCTAGGATTACTGTATTGCCACAAGTATCTTACATAGACCGTAGACGTTTGTCGGGTGGGAAACGTGTCTACCCATTCTGTCGTATTTAACTTTCCCGAGTGCCTAGTGCAGACTTTTGTATCCGGTAAGTGCTCGCTCAGTAAATACCGATCAATCAATCGATCATATTCATTGATCGCTTATCGTGTGCAGAGCCCCGTACTAAGCACTCGGTAGACATGTTCCCTGCCCACAACGAGATTTCGGTCTAGAGTGTACCACCGATGGATTAATTTTACAAAGCACCAAATGACAGTGTGAGAAGCGCGTGTGTGACGTCTTCGAATTCCAGCTCTGACCCAAAAAAAAGTCTCATTTGGAGGCAAAGAACAAAAAAAAAAATGAATGTTAGTGAGTGAAAAGAAGGGATTGCCAGTGTTTGGTTTTTTTAAGGCCAACTGCGGAGGTGATCACAGACCAGAAGAACTGCACAGAGAGTTTGGATTCTGGGCATGGCGATCGCTAGAAATGACGGGGAGAGAGGAGGAGTGTTCTGGGCTCAAAGCCTACCCTTTCAATGCCTCACACGCTTGTCTCAGTTGTGGACACAAAACTCACTGTCAAAGTTTCTTTCCCCCGAGGGAGATTCTAAGATGACTATTCTAAAATGACTCTAGGCAGAAGAGTCAAAGATTTGAACGATAATATGCTGTCAAATCAAGACAAATCTCCCATTTGCTTCGGCAGCTGAGCCGCATTTCCCTCCCAGACAACAGAATAAGAGGCCGGTTTGGGATCCAGTGAAATCTTCCTCCTCCCCTCATTGAAACCTGCTTAACAACAGCAGTTGTTTACCCTACTGTGAGTATCTTTTCAATCCCTAGGCTCGCCTTGATTTCTCAGTGTCCTAAGAAACAGAGCGGAGAACCCATCCGGCTCCAAATCCGACTGCCCCCGTCCGATTCGCATTCAACCCCTTGACGTCGGGCCACGGCGTCCTGAGATGAGGCTGAAGTTACAGTTCGATTAACAACTCCGAAGAGCCCAAGACGTGTCGGCGAATTTGCCCCGTGTGTGCGTCCCGCCTCTTCTTTGCCCAGAGCCGTTATTGTTACGGCCTGCCAGCTGCTCCCATCGTGTTCTGTTTCCATCTAGGCTATCCCAAACCTCTCGCCTCAAGAGGGTACTGGTCCGCCCACGGCATTAAAACAATAAAAGCTAAAGACTGGGGCTTCTTCCTGCCCATTCAGGCATCGGTGCGGCTGGGGCTATCTGCCCGGCAGCCCATCTTCTGGTTATGGAGCTGGTTTCTGGCACTGGGATCTGAACCCTTCTGGATGGGTCTTCTATTACCAGCCGCGCTCTGCGGGGAAGCGCCGGGCATTTGTGCCCGCCGCCCGTTGCTCTCACAGCTGCTGTTACTCAGTTACCGACTGAGCCGTGCCACGTGGCTCTTCCTGCTGGCTACTGTTCTCTGTGCTTTCTCCGGAGAGGATGCCTTCTCGTTTGCAACGGGCCGCAAGATGACACCCAAGCAAATGTACGCGCGCCGCTGTAAAGAAAGTTTCCCCGGATGGCATCAGGAAACCAGGGGTTTATCCCTCCCTCTGCTGTGCGTCGGCGGAGTGAGATTGGGTCTCTCCGGTCTGTTTCTTTTGAACCTCTTGTCGGAAGCCTTCCAGACGAGGGAGAGTAGATAATAGGGCAGAGCCCGTTGTTGGGGAAGGATTGTCTCTATCTGTTGCCCAACTGTATTTTCCAAGTGCTTAGTTCAGTGCTCTGCACTCAGTCAGCGCTCAAGAAATATGATTGAATGAATGAATAACAATCAATCAATGGTATGTATTGAGCCCACAGAGCATTCATTCATTCAACAGTATTTATTTATGTGCAGAGCACTGTACTAAGCGCTTGGAATGGACAAATCGGCAACAGATAGAGACGGTCCCTGCCCTTTGATGGGCTCACGGTCTAATCGGGGGAGACGGACAAGAACAATAGCAATAAATAGAATCAAGGGGATGGACATCTCATTAAAACAATAGCAATAAATAGAATGAAGGTGATGTACATCTCATGGCAGCCCGGCCCCCAGGGAGCTCAGAGTATCAGACAGCCCCACTGTCAGTGGCAGTGTGGCCCTGCCCCTCGGTGCGGGGGTGCTCACAGGGCTCACAGTCGATTAGACCGGAAGCCCGTCAAAGGGCAGGGACCGTCTCTATCTGTTACCGATTTGTCCATTCCAAGCGCTTAGTACAGTGCTCTGCACAGAGTAAGCGCTCAATAAATACTACTGAATGAAATACTATTGAATGAATGCCAGACAGGGGCCAGACCACTGTTCTAAGAGCCTGGGAGAGAACAACAAAATTAGCAGATACGTTCCCTGCCCATAACGAGCTTAATGATGATGATATTAAAAATGATCATGGTATTTAAGTGCTTTCTATGTGCCAAGCACATAGCGGACACAGTTTCCGTCCCAAAAGGAGCTCCGAGTCTAAGTGTGAGGCAGAACATGATTTGAATCCCCATTTTACCGATGAGGAAACAGGAGCGGAGCCATTAAGTGACTTGCCCAAAGTCACACAGCAGGTCAGTGGCAGAGCTGGGATTAAGAATCTAAATCCCCTTACTCTCAGACGTGAGGTCTTTCCTCTAGTTCATGCTGCTTCTAGAGAAGCAGCGTGGCTCAGTGGAAAGAGCCCGGGCTTGGGAGTCAGAGGTCGTGGGTTCTAATCCCTGATCTGACACTTGTCAGCTGCGTGACTTTGGGCAAGTGACTTCATTCCTCTGTGCCTCGGTTACCTCGTCTATAAAATGGGGATCAAGTATGTGGGGCCCAAGTGGGACAACCTGATAACCTTGCATCCGTCCCAGTGCTTAGAACAGTGTTTGGCACATAGTAAGCCCTTAACAAATATCATCATCATCATTTCACGGTAATAATACTGATGACTCTCATATTAGACTGTAAGCTCACTGTGGGGAGGGAGTGTGTCTGTTATATGGTTATTTTGTACTCTCCCAAACGCTTAGTACAGTGCTCTGAACAGAGGAAGTGCTCAATAAACACAACTGATTGAGCATAGTTCACAGTACATTATGTACGATAATGCTAATTACAACATTACTGTGATATCCGTTAAGTGCTTACAGTCTGCCAAACGCTGTGCTAAGCACTGGGGTAGACGTAATGCAATCGGCCCGTCGTCACGACTGGCCCGCGGGGGCACGTGAACCTTCGTGTTCTTTATCACTTTGCGATGGATGTGCCCACCCAATACTACAGTGTGGCTTAGTGGCAAGAGCATGGGCTTGGGAGTCAGAGGTCGTGGGTTCTAATCCTGGCTCTGCCGCTTACCTGCCATGTGACCTTGGGCAAGCCATTTAACTTCTCTGTGCCTCAGTTCCCTCAACTGTAAAATGGGGATTAAGACTCCGAGCTCCATGAGGGAAAACCTGATTACCCTGTATCTATCCCAGCGCTTAGAATAGTGCTTGGCACATAGTAAGCGCTTAACAAAAACCATCTTTGTTATTATTATCATAGATGGTGTGACGGAGAATAAAATGCTGGTAAATGACTTTGCCGATTTGAAATCCTTTATGAATTGAGGCTGATAATAATAATAACTGTTGTATTTGTGAAGTGCTTACTGTGCACCGGGCAGGGTTCTAAGCACTGGGCTGGATCCAAACAAATCGGGTTGGACACAGTCCCCGTCCCACATGGGGCTTCCAGTCTTAATCCCCGTTTTACAGATGAGGTGACTGAGGCCAGAGAGAAGTGAAGTGACTTACCCAAGGTAATAATAATAATAATAATAATGTTGGTATTTGTTAAGTGCTTACTGTGTGCCGAGCACTGTTCTAAGCGCTGGGGTAGATACAGGGTAATCACGTTGTCCCACGTGAGGCTCACAGTCTGAATCCCCATTTTACAGATGAGGTAATGGAGGCCCAGAGAAGCTAAGTGACTTGCCCACCGTCACACAGCAGACAAGTAGCAGAGCCGGGTTTAGAACCCACGCCCTTCTGACTCCCAGGCCCGTGGTCTCCCCACTAGGCCACGCTGCTGCTCCGACAAATATTAAACCCCAGCCAGTCTAAGGGCTGGAGGCAGCAGCATTGGTCGGGGGCGGATGAGAGTTGGTGGTGGGGCCAGAGTCAGGGGAGGAATCGCCCCAGTGATGGCATGACTGACAACGGAACGGTACGAGATGGAGAGAGCCCATCTAAACAGTGCTAAGCGCTTAGTACGGTGCTTGGCACACCGGCTCTGCCACTTGTCAGCTGTGTGACTGTGGGCGAGTCACTTCACTTCTCTGGGCCTGAGTTCCCTCATCTGTAAAATGGGGATTAACTGTGAGCCTCACGTGGGACGACCCGATTCCCCTGTATCTCCCCCAGCGCTTAGAACAGTGCTCTGCTCATAGTAAGCGCTTAACGAATACCAACATTATTATTATTAAATTAATTGAATGAATGAATGAATGAATGAATGGACAACTCAAGGGAGAAGGGGCAAAAGGGGTCGTTGAAAGACGGGGCCAAGCAGCCCGGCCTTGTCCAGCTCCCTCTGGCTGGGTCTCTCCCCCGGCCTCTGTTTCTCCTCTCTGACCGGCCGCTGCTCCCCCAGACTGGACCTGCCCCCGGTTTCTCCTTCCCGACTGACTGCTGCTCCCCAAGCCTGACCTGCTCCAAATTTCTGGAAGAACAGATTCCAGCTCTATTCTGCTCAGGAATAAGAGGATTGGAGAGTCCATCAACACCGTTTTTGTCTTTAATATCCCAGCTATGACCTTTCCTGTAGATTCCTCCTCAGGTAGAGCTGCAGAGAAATAACTGAAATGGAGCTGATCCAGTTACCGCTATTTCCTTCCGCAACATCTATGTATTTGTATCCTTCAAGCACTTGATATTCACTCCACCCTCAGCCCCAGAGCAGCTATGTACACATGTGTGGCTCAGAAAAAGAGCCCGGGCTTGGAAGTTAGGGGTCATGGGTTCGAATTCTGGCTCTGCCACTTAGCTGTGTGACTGTGGGCAAGTCACTTAACTTCCCCGTGCCTCAGTTCCCTCATCTGTAAGAGGGGGGTTAAGACTGTGAACCTGTTCCCTCATCTGTAAGAGGGGGATTAAGACCGCGAACCTCATGTGGGACAATCCGATTACCCTGTACCTACCCCAGAGCTTAGAACAGTGCTCAGCACATAGTAAGTGCTTAACAAATACCAACATTATTATCCATAAATTTATTTATATTAATGTTTTTCTCCCGCTCTAGACTTTAAACTCCTTAATCCTGCTGGGGGCAGGGATTTTCTCTATTGCTGAATTATTCTTTCCAAGCACTTAGTACGGTGTCCCATACACAGTAAGCGCTCAAAAAATTGAATGAATGATCAGGAACCACGCCTACTGACTCTGTTTTGACATACTCTCCTAAACTCGTAGTACACTCCTTGGCGCGCAGTAAGCACTCAATAAATACCACTTATTGATTGATTTTGCAGGTGATTGGTGCCAGAATCGATAAATGTCACGAACACACATTACTGGCCAGGCCACCAGAACAAAAATAATAACGACACTCATAATAACTGCGGTATTTGCCAACTGCCGTTCTCGGCACTGGCGTCGATACAAGGCAATCAGATCGGTCACAGTCCCCGTCCCACGTGGGGCTCACATTTTCAATCCCCATTTTACAGAGGAGAACTGAGGCCCAGTTAAGTGACTTATCCAAGGTCACACAGGGTGGTGGAATGGGAATTTGAACCCACGTCCTCTGACTCCCAAGCCCGTGCTCTCTCCACTAGGCCTGTGGAAACTCAGTGACTTTCCCTTGAAAGGTAAACCTCCTGGATATTGGGAGAGCTGGTGTCCAGCCGTACCTTGTCAACCTCTTTGGCTCTACCTGAAGGCCTTTTAGAGATTTCAGAGGTCATGATGTCATTCCCATCCATTTTTCATCAAGTACCAAGTATTGTTGTACCTCTCCTGTCACTCATTGGTCACTTCACTTCTCTGTGCCTCCGTTACCTCATCTGGAAAATGGGGATGAAGACTGTGAGCCTCAGGGGGGAGAACCTGATTACCCTGTATCTCCCCCAGCACTTGGAACAGTGCTCTGCACTGAGTAAGCACTTAACAGATACCGACATTAGAAGCAGCCTGGCTCAGTGGAAAGAGCGCGGGCTTGGGAGTCAGAGGTCATGGGTTTGAATTCCGGCTCTGCCGCTTGTCAGCTGTGTGACTTTGGGCAAGTCACTTTACTTCTCTGTGCCTCAGTGACCTCATCTGGAAAATGGGGATTAACTGTGAGCCTCACATGGGACAATCTGATGACCCTGTATCTACTCCAGCGCTTAGAACAGTGTTCTGCACATAGTAAGCGCTTAACAAATAACTGTTTGCTCCAGGTACATGACACATGGCTGCAGATGCAATATCTGTGTTGGAATATGGCGGGCATTTCTGCCTGTCTTTCTTAGGAATGTGTATGTGTATCTACCTCTTCTCATCTCAGGAAAGTTTTGCCTCTGATGAGGAGTGTTTACTTAGTCTTTAGACTGTAAGCTCACTCCGGGCAGCGAATGTATCCGCCAACTCTCTCATACTTACTCTACCAAGTACTTAGTATGGTGCTCTTGCACACAGTAAACCCTCATTAAACACAATCGGTTGATTTATTGATAGACAAACCAAGATAATAATAATAGTAACAATTGTGCTATTTGTTAAAAGATAAATCGAGGTATTTGTTAAGCGTTTACTATGTGCGAAGCACTGTTCTAAGCGCTGGGGGATACAAGGTGATCGGCTTGTCCCACGTGGGGCTCACAGTTTTAATCCCCATTTGACGGATGAGGTAACTGAGGCACAGAGAAGTTAAGTGACTTGCCCAAGGTCACACAGCTGACTAGCGGCGGAGCCGGGATTAGAACCCGTGATCTCCGACACCCGAGCCCGCGCTCTTTCCACTGAGCCACGCTGCCAGTGCTTATTATATGCGAGGCACTGTAGTAGACGCTAATGCGGACACAAGCTATTCGGGTTGGACACAGTCCCTGTCCCACATGGGGCCTCACAGTCTCAATCCCCATTTTACAGATAAGTGAAACACAGAGAAGTTAAGTGATTTGCCCAAGGCCACACAGCAGACAAGTGGGAGAACCAGGATTAGAACCCGTGACCTTCTGGCTGCCAGGCTCGTGCTCTACCCAATACGCCATGCTGCTTCTCAATGCGTGAGGTGGAAGGGCGATCGCACACACGACCAAGGGTAGGAACACTGATTACCAAAACTGGTGAGACACTAAAGTTCGGGTTAAATGCTGATTGGGCCATATCCATAGCCCTCTCAAAACTGCTCCTTTCAGTTAAAAAAAAATCATATTTATCATAATACTCAAGGCCCATTCCCAAGTAGTCAAACTTTTATTGATACTGATATTCATTCAGGAGACTCTCTAGGTGGGAATTTTTGCATTTTCAAAGCTTCTCTTCTACACAAGATTTCAAGTTACACAAAATCTGTTTGACTTTCCTGAGCTGAGACAATAAAGTGCAGAGAAATATCCCACCGGGAATATCCAAAAATATCAGGACGGTGAAAGGTCTCATTGTTTTTTTTTTTTTGAAAAAAACTCTTGAAAACGTTGAAGTTCTAAATAACCCAGCTTGAAAGAAAGCATACATCATTTGAAAAGATGAGATAAATGAAACTGGAAGACTAACAGATAGATGCGCTGTGCGTTCTAAGCGCTAGTGGTCAAAACAATGAAGTGGTCACGGGCAGAATAAAGACTTGGAAAAAAATGTAAGGCAGCATACTAAAAGCAAAAAAAAAACACCCTGCAGTTCTCCGATATAACAGCCCCACGTATGAGATAGCAGGAAATATCTCATAAGCCTCAATAAACTCCACTCTCGACGAGATCATTATCATCATCCTCAATGATAACATTTAGTGCGCCCTAGGTGCAAAGCATTGGAATAAGCACTTAGGAGAGTTCAGCAGAAACAAGGCACATAATCGGTGCCTCCAGGATATTATAAATTAATGAGATGGCGGGACAAGCAAAAATTGTTTACAAACTGTGGGAGCAGAAGGAAGAAGTGGGGGGCAACAGGAAGCCACACAAACACATTAGGATGAAATTGTTAAATAAATAGTGGTATATTCATTCATTCAATAGTATTTATTGAGCGCTTACTATGTGCAGAGCACTCTACTAAGTGCTTCGCAGATGCATATATATATATATATATATATATATATATATATATATATAATAATGTTGGTATTTGTTAAGCACTTACTATGTGCAGAGCACCGTTGTAAGCGCTGGGGTAGCTACAGGCTAGTCAAGTTGTTCCATGTGAGGCTCACAGTTAATCCCCATCTTACAGATGAGGTAACTGAGGCCCAGAGAAGTGAAGTGACTCGCCCACAGTCACACAGCTGACAAGTGGAGGAGCTGGGAGTCGAACCCATGACCTCTGACTCCCAAGCCCAGGCTCTTTCCGCTGAGCCATGCTGCTTCCCCTGTCCATATATATGTACATATATATGTATACTTGTATATTAGAAACGGATTGGGAGAGGAAGGCTAAATGGAGTAGCAAGAGAGTGAGAGGGGAATGTCATCCGTAGTCTTTCTGTCTCTCTCTTTCTCTCCGTCCCTCTCTCACTCTCTCTATCTCTCTGGATTTCCCACTACCTATATCTTCCAACTCTCTTAGTACACGGTAAGTGCTCAATAAATACGACTGAATGAGCCCTCAAGCATCTCCACCTTTTCCTTTCATAGTCGACTTAAGAGAAGCAGCATGGCTCGGTGGAAAAAGCCCAGGCTTGGGAGTCAGAGGTCGCGGGTTCTAATCCCAGCTCGCCACTTGTCAGCTGTTGACTCTGGGTAAGTCACTTAACTTCTTGTGCCTCAATTACCTCATCTGCAAAATGGGGATTAAGACGGTGAGCCCCACGTGGGTCAACCTGATGACCTTGTATCTACCCCAGCGATTAGAACAGTGGTTGGCACATAGTAGGTGCTTAACAAATACCAGCATTATCATTATTATTATTATTATTATTATTATTCTTGTTATAAATGACCTTTTCAAACTTTCTGTTTATATCTCATTTTTGTGGACGGAGAGCTACCGCCTCGTTTAAACTGTGAGCCCGTTATTGGGCAGGGATCGTCTCCGTCTGTTGCCGAATTGTACATTCCAAGCGCTTAGTACAGTGCTCTGCACAGAGTAAGCGCTCAATAAATACTATTGAATAAATGAATGAATTCAGCTGAAGAGACTCTACCAAGCACCCAGTAGGGTGTTCTGTGTAGGTAAACGATAAGGATGCGAATTGCCTAAAGCTACCAACTGACTGGATTAAGGCCTCCCCTGGGCATCCCTATCTAATCTGATCTAATCTGGAGAAGCAGCGTGGCTCAGTGGAAAGAGCCCGGGCTTATCCCAGCTCTGCCACTTGGCAGCTGGGTGACTCTGGGCAAGTCACTTCACTTCTCTGTGCCTCAGTTACCTCATCTGTAAAATGGGGATTAACTGTGAGTCTCACGTGGGACACCCTGATTACCCTGTATCTACCCCAGCGCTTAGAAAAGGGCTCTGCACGTAGTAAGCGCTTAACAGATACCAACATTCTAATTATTATTATATGAAGCATCTTCCAGGACACTCCAGAGGTACCACGCACGCATGTCCCCGGTGGACAGTCTAGTCCCTGTGTACACGGCCCCTCCTGGATTTGGAACCTCCCCCCAATCCACTCCGGAGAAACCACCCCCTTGCATGTGTCCGGTGGACAGTCCACTTCGTGTACAAACAGCCCCTCCTGTATAAGGAGCATCCCTTCAGTCCGCTCTGAAGGAACCGATCGTCCATGTCCCTGATGGACAGTCTGCTCTCCATAAACAAAGCTCCTCCTGGACACCGACCTCCCCAGTTCACTCTGACAGAACCACCCATGTTTGTCAATTTCCTGCAGAAACGCTCTGGGCCTGTCACTCCCCTTCTTAAAAACCTCCAGTGGTTGCCTATCGACCTCCACACGAAACAAAACTTCTCACTCTAGGCTTCGAGGCTCTCCATCCCCTCGCCCCCTCCTACCTCTCCTCCCTTCTCTCTTTCTTCCGCCCACCCCGCACGCTCCGCTCCTCGGCCGCCCACCTCCTCACCGTCCCTGGGTCTCGCCCGTCCCGCCGTCGACCCCCGGGCCGCGTCCTCCCGCGGTCCCGGAACGCCCTCCCTCCTCACCTCCGCCACACTGACTCTCTTCCCTTCTTCAAAGCCCTTCTGAGAGCTCCCCTCCTCCAAGAGGCCTTCCCAGATTGAGCCCCCCTTTCCCTCTGCTCCCTCTGCTGCCTCTATCCCCCCTTTCACCTCCCCTCAGCTAAGCCCCCTTTCCCCCCTGTTTCCCTCTGCTCCTCCCCCTCCCCTCAGCACTGTGCTCGTCCGCTCATTTGTATAGATTTTTATTACCCTATTTATTTTGTTAATGAGATGTACATCCCCTTGATTCTATTTATTGCTACTGTTTTTGTCTGCCTGTCTCCCCGGATTAGACTGTGAGCCCGTCAATGGGCAGGGATTATCTCTATATGTTGCCGAATTGTACATTCCAAGCGCTTAGTACAGTGTTCTGCACATAGTAAGTACTCAGTAAATACGAATGAATGAATGAATGAATGAATGAATGAATGAATGAATGAATGAATGAATGAATGAATGACTGGGTGACAGCATCCCCTGGTTCACTCTGGAAAACCCTCCCACATCCCCAGTGGAGCGTCCACTCCTTATAAAACAGCCCCTCTCGGACCCGGAGTATCCTCTGGTCCTCATGTCCACGTCTCACCCGGGTCCCTTCCTCGGGAGCTTCATGGAAAATCCCACCTCCCTCTTCTCCGGCGGCGACCCCCGAACGGGACAACAGGCGATCTCATCGTTTAAAGGAGGAAACAATCGACGGGGAACGGCTATAAACTGCTAATTTATCGGATCATCTCGAAGCGTTTTCCCCTAATAACGTGCCGTACCGCCGAACGCACCGCTCTGTCGTGGAACTCTCTGCACGCGGTAAATGCTCAATAAATACCATTCTTTGATTGATCGATCGATCACATGGGATTCGGAGGAGCGAAAGAACAAAAAAAAAAAAAATCAAAACCTATATAAACAGTTTAAAGCGCTGAGACCATTCATCCTGGAGAAGTGATACTTTATAAATGGCTCCGAGCCATTTATAAGTGACTTATAAATACTAAGAGCAGAAGGGACCTCGAGGGCTAGTTTTGTCCATCCTTCTCTCGTCGGGGAAGAAACCGTGACTATTTGTTGCTTTGTGGCAAAGAGTTTTCGTCAGTCTGTTCAAACACACAACGCACACACCCAACGAATCAGCTCTATTCTCGGTAGCGTGCTCTTCGAAAAATGAAGGACGGTTATCGACGACTATTCATTGCATTTAACTTTGTCCTTGTCTCAGATGGTATTTTTGAAGCTTCATCGCTTTATCTTTCCTCGTGCCTCTTTCGTCAAGCAATTCCCTACTTGGATTCAAAGATTGGGATCCTTTAATAATATTGATGATAATGATAATGGCATTCGTTAAGCGCTTACTATGTGCAGGCACTGTTCTAAGCGCCGGGGGGGGGGGATACGAGATGATCAGGTTGTCCCACGTGGGGGTCACAGTCTTAATCCCCGTGTTACAGATGAGGGAACTGAGGCACAGAGAAGTGCAGTGACTTGTCCAAAGTCACACAGCTGACAGGTGGCGGAGCTGGGATTCGAACCCATGACCTCTGACTCCCGAGCCGCGCTGCTTCTTAATGCGGATGAAGGGCCGTGACTAATTCTCCTCCATGTACTTTTGTCCTACGTTCAACACAGGGATCTGGGCACTTAATTCTACTTTTACTTCCACTAGTAACAACAACAGTAATTAACAACCGTGGTACTCATTAAGTGCTTCTTATGTGGCAAGCACCGGACTAAGCGCTGGGGTAGATAAACGTTAATCAGGGCAGACCTACTCCATGTCCCACAGGGAGCTCACCATCTAAGAGGGAATAGGATTTAATCCCCATTTTACAGATGAGGCAACCGAGGCGCAGAGAAGTTAAGTGACTTGACCAAGGTCACGCAGAAGACCAGTGACAGAAGGAGCATTTGGAACCCAGGTCTGCTGATTCCCAGTACTCTTTCCGCTCGTACACGCTCCTTCCTACTGAACGAATCGAATGATACGTATAAAAGCACCTCAAATTCTTCAGGACCAGAGACTGATTTCAGCGTTTATTAGGCAGCTCTCTTTTTCCACGTCTAAACACATCTCTTTTCCATGGGCATCTGTCTTCAAATATGAGGGGAGAGAAGAAACTTTTCCAAGGGTAGCTGAAAGAGCCATGATGACCTTGTATATACACCAGCACTTAGTACAGAGTAAGGACTTAATAAAGGCCATCATGATTTTAATCAATAACCCCTTTCACATGGTCTATATGCAAGAGAGTGTGATGATGATGATGGTGTTTGTTAAGCGCTTACTATTCATCCATTTCATTCGATAGTATTTATTGAGCGCTTACTATGTGCAGAGCACTGTACTAAGCGCTTGGAATGTATAAATCGGCAACAGATAGAGACGGTCCCTGCCCATTGACAGGCACGCAGTCTAATCGGGGGAGACAGACAAAAAAAATACCAATAATTAGAATGAAGGGGATGTACATCTCATTAACAAAATAAATAGGGTAATAAAAATATATACAAATGAGCAGGCGAGCACAGTGCTGAGGGGAGGGGAAGGGAGAGGGGGAGGAGCAGAGGGAAATGGGGGGAAAAGGGGGTTTAGCTGAAGGGAGGTGAAGGGGGGCATAGAGAAGCAGCAGAGGGAGCAGAGGGAAAAGAGGAAGCTCAGTCTGGGAAGGCCTCTTGGAGGAGGTGAGCTTTAAGTAGGGTTTCGAAGAGGGGAAGAGAATCAGTTTGGCGGAGGTGAGGAGGGAGGGCGTTCCGGGACCGCGGGAGGACGCGACCCGGGGGTCGACGGCGGGACGGGCGAGACCGGGGGACGGCGAGGAGGTGGGCGGCGGAGGAGCGGAGCGTGCGGGGTGGGTGGCGGAAAGAGAGAAGGGAGGAGAGGTAGGAAGAGGCGAGGTGATGGAGAGCCTCGAAGCCTAGGATGAGAAGTTTTTGTTTCGTGCTACTATGTGCCAGACACTGTACTAAGCACTGGGGTGAATACAAGTAAATCGAGTTGGATGCAGTCCCTGTTCCATGTGGGCCTCACAGTCTCAATCCCCATTTTACAGATGAGGTAACTGAGGCTCAGAGAAGTGAAGTGAATAGTCCAAGGACTACCCCTCCCTCCCCTGGTGCGTTTGTTACCCCAGTGCTCTTTCGTTTACCATTTTTGTAACTCTTTATACTGTAATCTATAGCGACGTGGCTCAGTGGAAAGAACACGGGCTTCAGAGTCAGAGATCATGGGTTCGAATTCCCGCTCTGCCACTTGTCAGCTGACTGTGGGCAAGTCACTTAATTTCTCTGGACTCAGTTACCTCATCTGTAAAATGGGGATTAAGACTGTGAGCCTCACGTGGAACAACCTGATGATCCTGTCTCTACCCCCAGCGCTTAAAATAGTGCTCTGCACATAGTAAGCGCTTAACAAATAGCAACATAATTATTATTATAATGCAAGTTTATCAGGTTGGACAGAGTCCCTGTCCTACATAGGGCTCGCTGTGTAAATAATAATAACGTTGGTATTTGTTAAACGCTTACTCTGTGCAGAGCACTGTTCTAAGCGCTGGGGGGGGATACAGGGTCATCAGGCTGTCCCACGCGAGGCTCACGGTTAACCCCCATTTTACAGATGAGGGAACTGAGGAGCCTAGAAGTGAAGTGACTTGCCCACAGTCACACAGCTGACCAGTGGCAGAGCTGGGATTCGAACCCATGACCTCGGACTCCCAAGGCCGGGCTCTTTCCACTGAGCCATGAAATAGGAGTGAGGAGGATTTAATCCCCATTTTATTCATTCATTCATTCACTAGTATTTATTGAGCGCTTACTATGTGCAGAGCACTGTACTGAGCGCTCGGAACGAACAAGTCGGCAACAGATAGAGACGGTCCCTGCCGTTTGACGGGCTTACGACTTTACGGGTGAGAAAATTGAGGCACAGAGAAGTGAAGTGATGCGTCTAAAGTCACAGGGCATTCGGGTACCCAGTGCCTGCACCGGTTACTTCAGACATTTAATTCCCTCGTGAAACTCCAATCTGCCTGCCTTTCTCTCCCCTCTCCCTGGCATCTCTTGCCCTCAGTGACCTGACCTCCCACGTCATGGCTAAATTGAAACCATCAGCCACGATCTCCTTAAAACCTCCCCTGCTACTCTCCAATCCTTCTCTCTTCCTGCCCCTTCTTCAACTCCCCCATCTATCTTTCCCAGCAGAATCTCAAGAGATCGCCCATCTCCTCTCACGGTCTAACCCCGCCACCTGTTCCTCTGATCTCAATCCTCCACACCTTATCGAAACTCTCGCTTCCTCCCTTCTTCCCTCGCTGCCCGCCATCTTCAACCGTTCACTCTCCGGGAAGTTTTTCCCCACTGCTTTCAAACACGTTCATGTTTCCCCTCCCCTAAAGAGAAAAAAATCCCTCCCTAACCCCCACAGATCCCTCTGGTTTTTGTCCCTTTTCCCTCCTATTATTCCTCTCCAAACTCCTTCGATCAATCAGTTGCACTTACTGGGCGCTTAATATGGATCGTTATTATATACCGCGTGGCTCACTGGAAAGAGCCTGGGCTTGGGAGTCAGAGGTCGTGGGTTCGAATGCCGGCTCTGCCACTTGTCAGCTGTGTGACTGTGGGCAAGCCACTTCACTTCTCTGTGCCTCAGTCACCTCATCTGTAAAATGGGGAATAAAACTGTGAGCCCCACGTGGGACAACCTGATGACCCTGTATCTCCCCCAGCGCTTAGAACAGTGCTCTGTACATAGTAAGCGCTTAACAAATACCAACATTATTATACCATCATATCATATACCATATAGATTATATACCATCATTACATTCCCTGCCCACAATGACTTACACAAACAGATAAATCATGTATAACTGTTCATTCAATTGTATTTATTAGGTGCTTACTGTGCGCAGAGCACCGAACTAAGCACTTGAGAAAGCACAATACTAGACCGTGAGCTCACTGTGGGCAGGAATGGACCTGTTTATTGTTGCACTGTACTCTCCCAAGTGCTTAGTACAGTGCTTCGCACACAGTAAGCGCTCAATCAATACGATCGAATGAACGAACGAACGAACAATAAATAGTGACATTCCCTGCCCACCACGAGCTCACAGCGCAGAGGACCGTTACCCAGAATCTCCGGCAGCTCCTCTCCTGGTTCCTCCTCAGCAAACCTTTGTCACTGACTCGGGGAAAACTGTCTTCCTTAACTGCAAAAATTCTACCGGCCCAGATCGAAAGTATTACTTCAGAGCAAGTTTCCCAGGCCTCAAACAAACAGTGAGGGAATCCATGGATTTTTAAAGTGTGACCTAGCTGAAAGATCACTGGCCTGGAAGTCAGAGTCAACTTCGCCACTCAGCCGCTTTGTGACCTTGGACAAGTCACCCGATTTCTCCGTGCCTCGGTTTTCTGATCTGAAATGAGGAGTCAATACACTTTCTCCCTAATGATAATGATAATGGTAATTAAGTGTCACTCTGTGCCAAGCACTGTTCTGAGCTCTGGGATAGATACAGGATAATCAGGTTGGAGCCTGAACTGTCCCACGGGGAGCTCTGAAGTGAGAAAACAGGGATTTAAACCCATTTTGCAGGTGAGGAAACAGAGGCACGGAGATTTTAAGTGACTTGCCCAGGGTCACAAAGCAGACAAGTGGAGGTTTGGGATTCAAACCCAAGCCCTCTGATTCCCAGACCCTTGCTCTTTCCGGCAATCCACCCTGCTTCCCTCTCCCTAAGACTGCGTGCTCTGTTCGGGACAGGGACTGTGTCCGCTCTGGTTGCGTCTACTCCAGTGCTCAGCACAGTGCTTTATACATAGTCAGGACTTAAGAAACAACACAGTTATCATTATTATCATTTTGTGCGTTCCAGGCCAATTTGTACATCAATTGCTACCCCTATATTTTCTCCAGTTCACTGACGCAGCATTTATATACATTTATATATATATATAAATATATCTGAAGAGACGCAGCTTCTGTTTAATTCAATCAGCAGCAGCAGTCTTTTGCCTCATCACCTAATGAAAAAAGCATTACAGCTTGAAAGAATAATTAGGACAGTTTACTGTACGTCTCCTTCTGAATGCCGTAAAACGTGCCAGAATCCAACCATGCAGTAGGGTGGGTGGCTGTTTATATATGTGCATTTGTGGGTGTGTTAGCATCTTAATAAAGCTACTCAGCAGCTTCGAAGGAGCCTACAATATGTACCATGGAAACAGTGGTTGCCATGGAAAGAATGTTCTATTGTGAGTAGCTAAAGAAATACTTATGTAAAACCATCTTGCCATGAACCTTTTTTTTTTTTTGGTAGACCGGCAGTTTGCCGCGTCTGTGTGTGAGAGAGAGAAAGAGAGAGTTTATATGTGTTCGCGTGGGCACTCGGGAGTCAACTTTAATTCGGTGGGGCGAGAGCAGCCTCTGTTCTTCAGCCACGTAGGATGGGTCCTTTAGGAAAAAGCATGGCCTCGTGGTTAGAGCACGGGAAGCAGAAGAACCGGGGTTCTGGTCTGCTGTGTGACCCTGAGAAGCAGCGTGGCTCAGTGGAAAGAGCCCGGGCTTGGGAGGCAGAGGTCACGGGCTCGAATCCCGGCTCTGCCCCTTGTCAGCTGTGTGACTGTGGGCAAGTCACTTCACTTCTCTGGGCTCAGTTCCCTCATCTGTCAAATGGGGATGAAGACTGTGAGCCTCACGGGGGACAACCTGATTACCCTGTATCTACCCCAGCGCTTAGAACAGTGCTCTGCACATAGTAAGCGCTTAACACATACCAACGTTATTATTATTATCATTACTTCACTTCTCCGTGCCTCGGTTCCGTACTCCGCAGGATGAGTCGGACTACGAGCCCCACGTGAAACAGGGACTGTGTCTGACCTAATTAGTTCGAATCTATCCCAGCAGTTAGAACAGTGCTTGACACACAATACGCGCTTAACAAATACCATCATTACTACATAAACGAAGTGGAATGATAAACCCCAGAATAAGGGACCCTACTGGGAAGACCTCCTTAAGCATTTCAGCGGAGAAATTGCCCACACCGTTCACATGGTGGAGGGCGGGGGGGACATATTTCTGCGGTATTAAATATTCTCCGCTCAGGCTCACCAAGTATTACAAATGAAGAGAAAACACGGATGGAATTAACTTAAAGCAAATGGTTTCCAGGCTTGCCGGAATGAAATCCGAATTGATGGGTTTCATCTAACTTATCTGCTAATAGGCATTCTTGATGCCCTTTTGTTGCCATCATCTCCAAAGCACTGGACAAACAAGTGCGTTTGTTTATCTTTATCACTCTTTGCTTACTAAAGAACTCTTTTTTATTAAAGGGATCAATCACCTGCATACAGTTTAATAGTCTGAACAGTGCACTCAAGGTAAAAAAAACACAAAACAAAAGAACGAGGTCGGTTTCACCGACCCGTAGCCCCCAAAGCATTACGGAGGCTGTAAAATAAGGTTTCTTTAATAAAAAACAATCTTCCCTAAGCAAGGAAACTTGTTATTAAAATTAGTTATCTCACACATCTCAACACGGGAAAGCAGAGGCAGAAAGGAGACCAATTCCACTCCAGGCCTCAGTCAATTCTGCCTGCTTACAGTACAGACAGCCTTATGATTCTCACTGAAGAGACAATAAACACTTCGCATGCTTAATGTCCCGCTGCTATCACTCAACTGCGCTGTGCAGCCAGTGGTCTGAGAGTTGCGGCCCACTAGTGCTGGGAGAGAATCGCTCTTCTTTAACGAGGAGCTCGCTTATTGGAGGCCAAAATTTAAAGACCTGCAAGTCGGAGGCCAAAGCTACCCGGTGTGAGCAGGGATTGTCTCTCCTTATGGCCAAACAGTTACACTTTGCCCCTTCAAAGCCCTACTGAAGGTTCACCTCCTCCAGGAGACCTTCCCAGACTAAGCCCCCCTTTTCCTCTTCTCCCCTTCCCTTCCCCATCGCCCCGACTCACTCCCTTTGCTTTACCCCCTCAAAGCACTTGTGTATATATGTACATAGTCATAATTCTATTTATATTAGTGGTGTGTATACATCTATAATTTTATTTACTTATATTGATGCAACTGATTCCTGCTTACTTATTTTGATGCCTGTCTCCCTCCTTCTAGACTGCAAGCCCGTTGCGGCAGGGACTGTCTCTATCTGTTTCTGAATTGTACTTTCCAAGCACTTGGTACAGTGCTCTGCACACAGTAAGAGCTCAATAAATACCACTGGATGAATGCATTTGAGAAACGGTGGAGTAGATACTAAACTCTCCAAAAGCGTACCTGAGGTACTTTCAGTCGCCTCTGTGGCCAAACCAAGTTGAGAACCACTCTCGCTGTGGGCAGGGAATATGTCTGTTTTTTGCTATATCGTACTCTCCCAAGTGCTTAGTACAGTACTCTGCACTCGCTCAATAAATATGAGTGACTGAGTGACCCAAGTACGGCGGAGTCCCATTAATTGAAGCCTGAACTCTCTCAGTGGTTTCTCTTCCTCTCCCTCCGCCCACCCATCTCATGACCTCAAAAACATCGTTATAGCACCATCAACCAGAGTGGCGTCAGAGATAAAAGGGAAGCACTCTCTCCCAAGCGCTCAGGACAGTGCTCAGCACACAGTAAGCACTCAGTAAATACCACCGTTGACGAAGGAAGGCCTGGGTGGAGGCCTGGACATCAAGCGTCTGAAGGCCTTTTGTCTGTGGAGGATGAGCAAGGAACAGGAGTCAGGATGAATCCTCGCTTTGCACAAAATGGGTTTCCCAATGAACCTCTACTCTTCCGTCCTTCTCCGCACTTCCCCCGGGATTTGCTCTTCCGAATGCTGAGGTTGTGGTAGGGAAGGAAGAGGGGTGGTTGGGAGTCTCCCTCTGCTCCGCAGTCGTAACATACACGTGCACACGCACACACGGGCAGGGGGGAATCGATCAGTCAGTGGTATTTACTGAGTGCTTACTACGTGCAGACGCTTACTATGTGCAGAATGCTATTCTAAGAACTTGGGAGAAGACGATACAAAAAAAATTAGCCAAAACACTTCCTGCCCATAGTGAGCTTATAGACACGAGTCACTTCTGCTCCACTGGGATATATGACTTTCCATTTCCCTAATCCCCAAACTGGCTGAACACCAAACCCATTTTTCCTCCCCTTGACTACTCACCACCTAGTCGATCACCTCCGGCATCCAAGATATCAGTGAGATTGCTCTGAGAGGCACTGAGATAGGAATTAGAGAGCAGAGTGGTAATTAGCCCCTATTTATCATCATCATGACCATTACCCTTTCCCCCGTGTGTGGACTAACTGAGGAGGAGAAGGAGGCTAAAGTGGCAAGGATTTTAAGGACCCAACTCCAGGCCATGTATGTTCCTCTCTGGTTCGGTGGGTTCCCCAAAATTCCAAAGGCAGGTGAGTTTAGGTCGCCTGGTGGAGGCCATTTTGAGAGAAGCATCATCTTCACAGTGCCCCAAGCCGTGTCTCCGTTGGCCATATGGAGCAGGGGCATGTTTTTTGGGGGGGGGGGGCTCCAGTGAGGGTCCTAGAAGTCTGAGGGTCTAAGAGTTAAACCCCTGCCTGCCTGATGGGAGTCGAGATACCGATTAACCATTTCATCCTTAGCTCTACTTGAGACATTTTTCTTAAAACGTCTCCTTTCCTTTCATCCCAAGTCCTGACAAAATGCAGAAAAGTAATTTAACTGAAAGGTCCTGTGGCCAACACCAGTTCAGGGGGGGGATCTTTTTGAATTCCAGACTTAAGCGATACACACACGGTACATATGTTGGAGAAACAGTATGGATTAGTAGATAGACCACGGGGCTGGGAGTCAGAAGGCCATGAGTTCTAATCTCGGCTCCGCGGCTTTTCTGCTGTGTGACTTTGGGCAAGTCGCTTCACTTCTCTGGGCCTCAGTTCCTTCAACTGGAAACTGGGGATTAAGACTTTGAGCCCCATGTCGGACAGGAACTGCCTGACCCAATTTACCTGTATCCTCCTCAGCTCTTAATACAGTGCCTGGCATGTAGTAAGCGCTTAACAAATATCATTATTATTTGGAAAGTGACCCAACTCACCTATTCCAGCTCTAATGCAAACACCGGCCTAATTCATGCATTTTTAAGTGAATGGTGGAAATAGCAAACGTGAGTCCTGAAAGCTACAATTTTTAACCCGAATCCTGTACACATTGGAAGTGCTTGAGCTGAAAAGGAAAGGTAAACTTAGCCCAGCGGCACCTACTGAAGGACAACACACTAGAGTAGACCCATCGGCAAAGCGCCTTTCAGATTCTGAGGATAAAACAGGAAGACGGGAAGAGCTCATCCTTCATCTCATATCAGCTGTTCCTGTTGCCAGTGATTATGGCAATATTTCACAGAGAACATATGGCAGTGTTTATAGCCATCAGGCTGCATTTCACAGAACTGCAACACCATGTGTCCACCAACTAGCCTTCCTGATTGCAGTTAATTAGAGAAAAGCCAAGAGGCACTTTGGAAATAACACTGAGTTTCAAAGATGCCTAAAGTTCCAAGACCCCTTTGCAAAACTAGGTGACGGGCGAGACGTCTATTAAAATTCTAACAAGCTGGGGAGAGTGCATTTGCGGCATGAGTCTCTCAGTGAGGTGTGAGAATTCCTAAAAAAAGAATCCTTTAAGAAGACCAAGGAAGGACAATGGTTCAATAAATCATGAAATGGGGTGCCTACACGGATAAGGAAATATTTGAACACCCTAATGTGCCATCAGATGGAACAAATTCTCAATAAAAAGTGTCATAAATTCCGAGTCACTTTATAGTTGGCAAATCTAAGAGGCGGTGTGTCAGGCGTAAAATTATATGGGAATCTATTAGGATCCATTAAACCCATGCTGCAGTCCCGTTCCTCGCATTTCCGAGATCCTCCTTTTTCAAAACGTAGGATTCGCGTACGTGGGTCTAGGAGCCTCTTCTGGAGAAAACATGGCATGGTTCGAATGCCGAACTGGCTTAAACGGCCTACCTAGAACTTCAAAGATCGACGAAACTGTTCAGAGAGGATATTTGGACCGGGAGGATTTGAGAGAGCCACCTTGGCCCGAGCTCAAACCAAGCCTGCTTCTGGCAGTTACCTTCCTCCCACAGCTCTCTCCCAGAAGAACGTGGCTATTCCGGACATATTTACCTATCTATCTACATCTGTATCCGCACCATCAATTTCGTGCCGAAACCTCTTCCTCGGGGCTTTCTGAAGCTCCGCAAACGCAGACAGTGGCAATTATGTCATTTTTTTTTCCCCTCTCCTCCTCGATGCCAAAGCCGGCCCTCAGTGACATTTGGAGGGTCGCATGATGGCAGTTTAATGGCCCCAACTCAATCCACGGGTATATAATTGTGCTTGCCTTGGGATCTGTTCTCTTCGCTGTGACATGACAGAAAAGACCAGCTGAGCCGGAATGGATGTCAAACGGCTGTGAAAGGTACATCCTTTCAGGGAGCACTGAAAGACCTGTTTGAAAATCCCAGATGCACTCCAGACACAAGTTGGCAACTTGGGCAGCCCGCCTGCCACCTACCACCGCTAAAATGGCACGATGACAATAGGGCTGGAGGCTTTGTTAAATCGCATGTTGGGACGGGATGACAGCTAAGCGACTTAATTATGTGGAGGCACTACAAGGAGATTTAACACTTTGAACTGGGCAAGCAAGAAATAATCATACCTATCTTTTCCTACCTTCCCCTCCCCGCCATCCCTGCCGTAGCGGGACGCCGGGAGGATGTTTTAAGTGAGGGCTCGGAGTTCAGTGAAAGAATAACGCTCTACACGTTCAAAGTATTAGAACTATTACCTGAGAGGCGACACTTTGTTCTTGTCGTGCGGTGACAGTTTCTTCTCCTAAAATCGCTCTGACTCCAGACTATACTATAATCTTAAGGAAGGCATAATGACAGTAGTCTCATATATTCGCTACAACTAGGGACAGTCCTTCTCTTTCTTACCTTGTGACAAATATTTGATAATTCCCAGAGCTCCTTTCTAGTTTCTGGAGTGAGGGAGATAGTTTGGCACCTGCTTGATTTAGCGTGGGCCATAGCATGAGGTAGATACAACACAGGCAGTCCTTTCCCCACATGGGTATCATCTTCTTACAGATGGGGAAACTGAGACACGGAAAGCTTAAGAGACTTGCCCAAGGTCATACAGCAGGCGAGGGGCAGAGGCAAGATTAGGATCGTGAGGCTCCTGATTCCCAGTCCCGTTCTCCCTTTGCTAAGCCGCTGCCCGATTGAGAGCGGGAAATCCAGCTTTCAGCTCCATTGTAATCTCCCAAATGCTTAGGAATAATAATAATGATGTTGGTGTTTGTTAAGCGCTTACTATGTGCCGAGCACTGTTCTAAACTCTGGGGTAGATACAGGGCTATCATGTTGTCCCACGTGAGGCTCACAGTTAATCCCCATTTTACAGATGAGGTAACAGGCACAGAGAAGTGAAGCGACTTGTCCACAGTCTCCCAGCTGACAAGTGACAGAGCCGGGATTCGAACCCATGACCTCTGACTCCCAAGCCCGGGCTCTTTCCACTGAGCCACGCTGCTTCCCCAGAGCTTTGCATACAGTAGGTGCTCAATAAATACTCTGGGTTGATCATTTGTAGAAAAGTCTTTTGAAAAAATGAAAGCACTCTACGAGATATTAGAACTATTGAAAAAAATAGAAATCTCCAGAATGTGTAGGGAAAAAAAGATTGATATCGGTAGTGCTCTAACCTCAGCTTTTTCTCCCATTTTACCATGGAAGGAAGATTTTCGTGGTTAGAACGTTGCTCTAACATGGCCTAGTGGATAGAGCACAGGCCTAGGAGTTAGAAGGATCTGGGTTCTTGACCCAGCTCCACCACTTGTCTGCTGTGTGACTTTGGGAAAATCACCTTTTCTGTGCCTCAGTTACATCATCTGTAAAATGGAGCTTAACAGTGATAATGGTATGTGATCTTAACAGTGATAACGGTATGTGTTGAGCGCTTACTATGTGCCAAGCACTGTTCTAAGCGCTGGGATAGTTGCAAGGTCTTCAGGTTGTTCCACACGGGGCTCACAGTCTTAATCACAGTCATTTTTCAGATGAGGTAACTGAGGCACAGAGAAGTTAAGTGACTTGCCCGAAGTCACACAGCTGACAAGTGGTGGAGCCGGGATTAAGACTGTGAACCGCAAGTGGGACGTGGACTGTGTCCAACCTGACCAGCTTGTATCTTCTCCAGTGCTTAATACAGTGCCTGGCACATAGTAAGCACTTGGAAAAGACCATACCAAATCCCATCCCATCCCATCTTCTGTCCCAGGTTTTCTGGCTGTCTGCCTTTAAGATCTCATAATTTCTTTCCTTTCCCCATAAGATATCCTCTCTCATCCACTTTTATCCAAGATTCCCGAT
This sequence comes from Ornithorhynchus anatinus, assembly GCF_004115215.2. Classification (NCBI taxonomy): domain Eukaryota; kingdom Metazoa; phylum Chordata; class Mammalia; order Monotremata; family Ornithorhynchidae; genus Ornithorhynchus; species Ornithorhynchus anatinus. The sequence goes on from NC_041731.1 coordinate 92,624,940, forward strand.
TGCCAACAGCTCCTTTTTCAGTTCTTTGTTGGGTAGTACGGTACTTATTCAGTGTTTGGTCCGCTCAACCCTCGGCGATGCACTAGATAATCAGATGAGAGTCCGCTCCTGCTTCTTCCTCAATCTGAGGTGAGGAGATCAGTTATCTTGTTTTTCCATTTTATAAATGAGGATACAAATACAAATAGACTTAAAAAGAAACTCCTTACCATAGGTTTAAAGTACTCAGTCACCTTGCCCTACTTCAAGAGAAACAGCGTGGCTTAGTGGAAAGAGCACAGGCTTGGAAGTCAGAGGTGGTGGATTCTAATCCCGACTCTGCCACTTGTCAGCTGTGTGACTTTGGGTAAGTCACTAAGCTTCTCTGTGCCTCAGTTCCCTCATCTGGAAAATGGAGATTAAGATTGTGAGCCCCATGTGGGACAACCCGATTACCTTGTATCTACCCCAGTGCTTAGAATAGTGCTTGGCACATAGTAAGCGTTTACCAAATGCCATCATTATTATTATTACCTTACCTCCCTCATTTCCTACTACAACCCAGTCCACAAACTTCGGTCCTCTAATGCCAACCTACTCCCTGTACCTCCATTTTTCTATCTTGCCGCCAACCTCTCACCCATGTCCCGCCTCTGGCCTGGAATGCCTTTCCTTTTCATATCTATCGATCATATTAACTGGACTGTGTCCAGCCCGATTTGCTCGTATCCACTCCAGAGCTTAGGACAGTGCCAGACACATAGTAAGCGCTCAACAAATACCATCATTATTATTGAGGGCTTACTATATGCAGGGCGGTGTACGAAGCATTTGGGAGAGTACACTCTTAAGAATCAGTAGACACGTTCTCTCCTCACAGTAAGTTCTGACAATCACTCTCGCCACCTTCAAAGCTTTATCCAAGAGGACTTCCCTAAGTCTCCACTTCCTCTTCCTTCTCCCTTCTGTAATGCTCTTTCACTTGGATTCGCATCCTGATTTCTCCCTCGGCCCCACATCAGCTACATGCATATCCATATTTTATTTCTATTAATGTCTGTATCCCCCTCTAGACTGTAAGCTTGCTCTTGGCGGGGAATGTGCCCGTGAACTCTGTTATATTGTGCTCTCCCATGGGCTGAGTACAGTGTTCTGCAAACAGTAAGTGCTCAATAAACTCAATCTATTTACTGATGGATCGAATGAAATTCAGACTGATTAAATAATTTACCTAAGATCACGAAACAGGCAAGTGACCGAATCCAAGACAAGAGAAGCAGTCTCCTAACTTTTAATCTCATGATGCCTCTGTTCAGCTAACTAGATTTTCTCCGGCTTTTCCTAGTTTTTCATGTCTCGAAGACTTTCCCTCGTGATTCAAGCCTGCCTATCCAGAAACCAATTTTGTTTACTTATTGCACCAACTATTTCCTTAATGTGACAGCTCTGCCCATGGTCTATTTATAGAAGGCGTTTACAATCTAGTCTTTCAATCCGTTCCCTTTAGGAAAAAATGAGGCAAAGATCTGATGGTACGAACCACTCACAAGATGTCTCCTATCCTAAACAGGAGGCACAACTTTCCTCTGAAGGACAAAGAAAATGCCAGCGTAACTACACTGTTTCAGCGAAGCTGACTCCGTGTCAAAAAAAGCCCCTTTTTGAGATGGGAATATGGATTGAATCTCTCCATGTGTGCACTGCTAATTCAAATCGGTATAAATGAGGGAAGCTGTAATCATTTTATCCTATAATATTAAAGGATTTTGATATTTTGAAGATGGTTTATACTCCTACAATTTACATGAGAAATATCTTAAAATTCATCCTGATCATTATGGGAATTTTGTATACTCTACTATTTCTGAATGACTACGAACCTGGGGTGGTAATAGTATTAGTAATTAGTATCTACGCAGAAAAGCAGCATGGCTTAGTGGAAAGAGCAGGGGCTTGGAAGTCAGAGTACGTGGGTTCTAATCCTGACTCTGCCACCTTTCTGTTGTGTGACCTTGGGCAAGCCACTTAACTTCTCTGGGCCTCAGTTACCTCCTCTGGAAAATGGGGATGAAGACAGTGAGCCCCACGTGGGACAGACTGATTACCTCGTATCTGGCCCAGAGCTTAGAACAGTGCTTGGGATATAGTAAGCGCTTAACAAATACCATTATTATCATTATACATAGAACACTGAACTAAGCAAAAAACACAGGCGGAAATTCCACCCGGTCCCCATCCCCCGGGTGGCTCACAATGCTTAGATTGGATAGATTCTAAGATTCTTAGATTCTAAGGATAGAAGTGGGGAGAAGGAACTGAAGACAGACACATCAGGAATGATGAAGCATTCAAACACAACATAGACAAATGCACAAACTAAAACCCAATTCAGTAGGGAGCTGTGGCTAGAGGAGCAGAATTTCAGACTCCCCGGGGCTGAGAGTTCAGGGTACACCTGCAGCCATCAGTCTTCCCATGGTTTTGTGGAGGCCTCAAGCTGTGGATATGGCAGGAGCAGCTTTTATCACTGATCCGACAGGCACGGAACATGCTGGGAGCAGGGATCCTCCGTGACGGGAGGAAAGGCGGTCGTTACCAAGGATGCTTTTCTTGGTGACAGTGGACAGAAAGGAATATGACTTTCTGAAGGGAGGTGGGGCATTATCATTTAACATTCATTATTACTTAGTCTGTTTATTATTGTTAGAGCACGTACTTGGGAGTCAGAAGGACTTGGGTTCTAATCCCAGCTCTAGCACCTGCAGTGTGACCGTGGGCAAGTCACGGGCAAGTCACTTCACTTCTCTGGGCCTCAGCTACCTCATCTGTAAAATGGGGATAAGGAGCGTGAGCCCACGTGGGACAGGGATTGTGTCCAGTCTGATTAACTTGTATTTACCCCAGAGCTTAGATCGGTGGTTGGCGGAGAGTACGCGCTTAACAAGTACCATTATCATTATTATTATTAATTCTGAACTCCCATTCTCAACCTCTCAACCTGCCACATTACCCACACTCTTCCCCACCAAAAAAAAAAACAAAAAACAATCCTTGTCTCCTTCAAAGATATCTGGAATCTGCTCCCTTTCTACTGGACTGAAGCCATGCTGCACCTCCGGTACTCCCTACCAACTCTCTGCTCCCTCGATGTCAAATCAAAATTTTCCACTCCATCTTCCAAACAGATCTCAATTTCTCCTCCCAGAGCCAGTTTTCGTCAGTGGTCAGCTATGTTTGCGGTTGCCTCCACCCAGCAGGACCTTTCAGAGATGGCAAAAGGGTGAAAGTGATTTGCTATCAGGGCCTTAACCAGGATCCCGGGACGGGGCTACTGGAATTGGGGTGCTCAATCAAGGGATAGCCAGGGGTGTAGCCGGAACATGGCCAGGGCGTAAAGGGGAGGTGAGGGGGTTGATGTCTGATTTTGCCTCAAGGCTTTTGTATGTCTGAAACAAGCCCTTTTCTTGGCATTCGAGCACCATTCAATCTCCAGACTTCCCCCCTTAGACTGAGGACAGGGACTGTGCCTTGTACTTCTATTTTACCCGGCAGGCATCTAGTACAGTTCCCCTCACAGAGTGAGGAATCCACAAATAGTATCCCTGGTGCTGATGGGGGTGCTGGTTCATTTTCAGGGATTAGTCCTGAATATCCACTGCCCTCTGAGAAAATTCCAAAATAGAAAACCAGCCCACATGGAATTTGCCTAGGGATGAATCTTCAATTAAAGAAAAATTTCACAAATAGGCACGCCCACACTTGATTTTGCCTTCCCTGAACATAAGAAGTGCCACAGTATGCAGTAGGGCCTCATATATTAGCCAAAAGAACCAGCAATAACTAACGCTCAGTGTGGATTTCATCACTCTTCATCTATCTTGCCTCAGCTTTCTTTCCCCTAACACCACTAGCTTAGTACCATAGCCAAACTAGACACTTTCTACTCATTATTAGGAATAGTAGTAATAATAGACCTCATTAAGCTCTTACTCTGTGCAGAGCAACTGCACTAAACACTGGGAAAAGCATATACAGGTGGGAATTAGACAGTCACTGTCCCTCGGTGGGGTTCAGAGTTAGCATTACTGTGGTTATCCTACTACAGAGTTCCATTCTAGAGCTTGCTGGCATGCTGTTGTGACCGTCTAGTATTAATTCCAACTTCCACCAGTCAGAATAATCTCTATTTTATAAATGACAGAAAGGACCTGGTGTGTTAAGAAATGATTTTTAAATGAAAGAAATAAAAGTGCCAACCAAAGGACCCTCTCGTGACTAAGCCTATCCCTGAGTATTGAGGGTAATAATAGTAATAATAATGATGGTACTTGTTAAGCTATTACCACTATGTGCCAGGCACTATTCTAAGCACTGGGGTGGAAAGAAGCAATGAACACGGTCCCTGTCCCGTGCGGGGCTCACAGACTCAATCCCCATTTTACAGACAAGGTAACTGAGGCACAGAGAAGTGAAGTGACTTGCCCATTGTCACCCGGCAGCAAGGGGCACATGTGGGATCAGAACCCATGATCTTCTGACTCCCAGTCTCAAGATCTATCCACTACGCCACTCTGCACGCTACCAAAGGACCCACCCATCAGTGTTTTAAGGTTTCAATCTTCTAAACTATAAATTCATCCCCTGGACTGTAAGCTCTTTAGGGGCAGGGAATTTGTTTGCTAATTCTGCTGTATTTTATGCTCCCAAGTGCTTAGTACAGTGTTCTGCATCTACTAAGCACTCAATAAATACTACTGATTGATTAAACAATGCATGGATTATATCTCTCAAGTTTTAGCAATGATCAAGTAAATTAGGGGAGACAGAGAAGAGATGGTGACCCAAGGACCCAGCGTGGCTCAGCGGAAGGAGCCCGGGCTTGGGAGTCAGAGGTCATGGGCTCGAATCCCGACTCTGCCACTTGTCAGCTGTGTGACTGTGGGAAAGTCACTTAACTTCTCTGTGCCTCAATGACCACATCTGTAAAATGGGATTTAAGATTGTGAGCCTCACGTGGGACAACCTGATTACCCTGTACCTACCCCAGCGCTTAGGACAGTGCTCTGAACATAGTAAGCGCTTAACAAATACCAACGTTGTTATTATTCAACCCAGTCACGGACCCTAAGGAAAGCCAAGGCCTCGCAGGGTGACAAGGAGGAGGATATTTGTCAGGGGTAAAAGGGACACTAAGAACTATATCAACTTCAAGATACATTGTTTGTTGGCTTTTTTTTGTTATTGTTGTCTATCGCCTTCCAGTTTCAACCTCCAGGCACCTCTTTCAAGTAGAGTTGCCGCCCCTCAAATCCGAAACTATAACAGCTTTGGAAGAACAGTTACAATTCTACACACCGGAGTGTCTCCCCTTCAGGTCCCAGACACAGGCGAACTCGTGAACATAGCAGAAAAAGTAACACCTGGCAAGCCAGACCTTTTGGAAATTCAAAGCGGTATCTTGTGAGCTGCGACTTCTGACAGTTCACACAGCACAGGAATGTGAAATGCTTCTGGTGGTATCTAAACTTGCCATTTATTGGTCTTCATGCTAAAGGGAAAAAATGTCTCTTTTGAAGGGGAACACGTTATTTGAAACAAGGGAGTGAGCCCAGCCAAAAGGATGTAACAAACTCCAGAAACTGAACTGAAATAAATCGCCAGGATCGGCTAGCAGTCACCTGACAGCTCTGAAACTTTGAAAAGTCTAAAGGACAAACTTAGTACATATAACTATCCAAATTTTCTCATTTTTACAATAGCAGGGATCCCTGTGTCCTAAAGAATGGCTCAAAGTGTTCTCCTTTTAAAACAATGAGGCAGGTGGTTCTTAAGCTTTAGTCTATACTTCGGCACTATCCCTGATTCAAGTAATTTTCCTCTACCAGAAAAAAAATCACAGAAAAATAGCTTAGCCTCTGCCTGGTTGAGTAACTAAAGCAAATAGTACTGATTTTTAAACGAGAACATTAGAAATGACAGGGAACCCCGATTACCTATTTGGTTGAGCACAATCTGAATGGGATGGTAAGGCATTTTTCACACTTGTCAATCAATCAATCAATTAGTAATGGTATTTATCGAGTGCTTACTGTGTGAAGAATGCTGTATTAAGTACGTCACAAGGTGTAATACAAAGGAGTTGATAGACATGATCCCTCTCCTAATCAACACTGTGGCCTTATGTAAAGAGCACGGGATTGTGAGTCAAAGAACCTGGCTTCTAAACCCAGTTCTGCCACTTCTCTGGCACAGAAAACCTAAGTGACTTGCCCAAAGTGACACAACCGATAAATGGCGGAGCCGGGATTAAAACCCCCGACCTCTGACTTCCAAGCCCGTGCTCTTTCCACTAAGCCACGCTGCTTCTCATCATCCAGGAGGTGGACTGATCGATTTGATAAACTGATTCACTAACCCAGGAGTTTGATTAAATAATGATGATACTTAGTAAGCACCTACTATGTGTCAAGAACTGTTCCAAGCACTGGGGTAGGTACAAACTAATGAGGTTAGACACAGTCTCCGTCCCTCATGGGGCTCACAGTCTTAATTCCCACTTTAGAGAAGAGGTCGCTGAGGCACGGGAGAAGTTAAGCGACTTGCTCGAAGTCACACAGCAGACGAGTGGCAGATCTGGGATTAGATCCAGGTTCTTCTGACTCCCAGGCCTTTGCGCCATCCACCAGGCCATGTGGTTCCCACGGGAACCAGGGTTGGGATGCTTTGGCATCCATAGAAGTCGGGAGCAGAACTAGGAGAGGTGTGTGAACAGCGCCTAGCTTCTGGCAAATTTTAGGATGGTTCGGTCCGCTCAGATTTAGCAGTGGGATTCTCAGGGCTGCTAGGTCTCTGATCACCGGTGCTGCAGATGCAATTTTCGCTCGAGGGAGGGAGGATTTATTATGCTTTAAGCCCAACTTAAATATAAATCTGGATCTCGGAAAAGAAATCGAAAAATACGATAAAAAGATTTTCACGGTTCAGACAGATCCAACATTTTCACCTTAAAAAGCCAATACCCAGACTGCGGGAACAGCCTGATCTATTGTAACAACTCTGCTTGTTTGGTCTGGGGGGGCCGCTTCTGGAGGGAGGAGGATGTGAGCGGTTTTTATTTTACAGTCATTGTCTGTGGCTGTAAAAGAGGAACCGGAGCATCAGGCCAGGATGGGCCAGGATCAGATTCCCCCCAGGTTTTCAGAAATGAAAGCAACCAGGCAAGGAGCCCAGCTGTTGCAATTCCCCTAGAAGTATCAGGAATGTAAAATGCTTGGGCAAGGGCCAACCTTCCAGACAGATTGTCTCGCATGGAGGATCTGAAATTTTATTAGCTACAATTTAAATCGGTTAGTGATATCAAGAATCCTGCCGGTGTTCAAAAATAGATCCGTTAACCGGGTCTGCGTATGCGCCAGATCAACTGTGGGTTATCATGGCCGAGTGGATAAAGCAGCGTGGCTCAGTGGAAAGAGCCCGGGCTTGGGAGCCGGAGGTCATGGGTTCGAATCCCGGCTCTACCACCTGTCAACTTTGTGACCGTGGGCAAGTCACTTAACTTCTCTGTGCCTCAGTTACCTCATCTGTAAAATGGGGATTAACTGTGAGCCTCACGTGGGACAATCTGATGACCCTGTATCTACCCCGGCGCTTAGAACAGTGCTCGGCACATAGTAAGCGCTTAACAAACACCAACATTATTATAAAGCATGGGCCCGGGAGACAAAAGGACCTGGGTTCTAACCCCGGCTCCGCCACTCGTCTGCTGTGTCACCTTGGGGAAGTCACTTAATTTCTGTGTGCCTCAGTTACCTCTTCTGTAAAATGGGGATTAAGATTATGAGCCCCATGTGGGACAGGGGGCTGTGTCCAACTTGATTATCTTGTATCTACCCAGTGCTTAAAACAGTACTTGACCCATAGTTAGTGTTTAATACCATCATCATCACAAATTCATCCTCATTCAGTCATTCAATCCTATTTATTGCGCACTTACTGGGTGCACTAAGCACTTGGGAGAGTACAGTATAATAATTAACAGACATAATCCCTGCTCATAGTGAGTTTACAGTCTACAGAGAGAGACAGATGTTAATATAAATAAATTGCAGATATAATAAATGAATGGCAGATACAATAAATAAATTATAGATCTGCTACATACACACACGCGCACGCATCCTCCTTTTCCTAACATTTATATTCTCACAGGTCAAAAGGCTCGAACGGGCTCGAACGGGAACTCTGAATGGGTTTGTTTAAACTTTTGCCAATCCCAATCAACTCATCGCTTTGGTGTCCAGTTGGGGAAAGAAGGTTGGAAAGGTGAGGAAGAGTTTTTTTCCTTGTAATAATGCTTCTGGGCTAATTAGAACCTGTCTGTAGACGGTCAGTAGACCCTCTCTCTGCAAGGACTCTTTGCCTAGGCCGAATGGATCATCCAACTGGACGATGCATGATGCGTGTAGTCATGACAACTCTAAATCAACACTCACATCCAGATTTCTCTGGTCTCTTCTGAATTTCACCAACACAATTCCCCCAGAAGCCTAAATGAGAATAAAACACAGATTCACAATGAGGAAGCCTAATTAGGAAACACTCCTGAGTTGAAAGAAAAAGTAAATGAGACTATTTTATACTGATTAAATGAAAGCTCAGCTGTGGACCTTGTAGCAGCTTAACCTTTTGTTCAGGATCAGTTATAATGTCATTATCTGTGGCCAAAGATAATATATTTATCCTGAGCACAGAACAGAAAAGGTCAGTGCTAGAATCCAAAACTTTGGAAGAAGATTTATCTCCAAATTACGGGGAGAATTCAACCTTTCCAAAGAAACATTTTATATTCATTATGAATCTTTTTAACTGAAGAAGAAGGAAAAAGTGTGGGGAGGAAAGGCAGAAGAGATTCCTGAAATATTAGCTCAAGAGAAGAAAAGAATTGCTTGAATCCTTCTAAAATCATGCTGTCTACTAGAAAGCAATTCAAAATTTGCTCTAAAATATTGTCTGCACAATATTGCCCAGTCTGTGATGGGAGTTATTACATAAATTAGCCTTCTAGTGATTTTGCCGATGAAAATTGTAAATTACATATAGAATCAAAAACTAATCAAATCACAGCTTTTGGGACAGAGTTTTTGGTTCAGAAAGTTGACTTTCCATTAAATTATAGAATCACACAACAACTTAGGAGAGAGTGTGTCGACCTGGGGTCTGACTGGGGGCTTTGAGTAATAGCCAAGGCTGAAGGGCAGATTTCTAAAGTAATATACAAAACCTGAAATGTAAACTATCATTTCAGGGCGAGGAAGGAGCAAAAGGTAAGCACGGATCAAGGAAGAAGACAGAGGGGTTAGGCAAAACCCAATAACGTTGAGATGATTAGACAGTGAGCCCGTCACTGGGCAGGGATTGTCTCTAGCCGTTGCCGAACTGTAGTGTGGCTCAGTGCAGAGAGCCTGGGCTTGGGAGTCAGAGGTCATGGGTTCAAATCCCGGCTCTGCCGCTAGTCAGCTGTGTGACCTTGGGCAAGTCACTTAACTCCTCTGTGCCTCAGTTACCTCATCTGCCAAATGGGGGTAAAGAAAACAAAACTGTGAGCCCCACGTGAGACAACCTGATCACCTTGTATCCCCCAGCGCTTAGAACAGTGCTGTGCACATAGTAAGCGCTTAACAAATACCACAATTTATTTCTTTGTTTTGCTCTGCACATTGTAAGCACTCAGTAAATACGAGTGATCGACTGAATGAATGAAAAGGAGTCCCGTGCCAAAACGCAAACCAACAGTGTAATGAAGTGCTTTCGTTGATGTAGCCGGAAATTAGAAATATGCCAGAGTCAAAATTCCAGGACTCAGTCTAGCTCTAACTGTCCCAAACCCACCAAAATCTGCGGAGGAAGCCGGCCTCCTTGGCTAGGTATGAAACCGACTGCTTATCGTCCTCCCTAAATGGTTGCCTAGCTTCTGCAGGTTAGTCGGTCAGCCGGTGGTATTCACTGAGCATTTACTACGGGCAGAACACTGCGCTAAGTGCTTGGGAGTGTACGGTGTAACAGTGCGACAGATGTGTACGGCTCTGGGAGAGGTGGATCGTTGAGTTGCTTCAGTTGAAGTGCCCTGAACATCTTTAGGGAAGCTAAGACAAAACCCTGACCCAAAAGCTCAGTAAAGGATACACCACAGCCACCACCCACCCGAGAGAAAGAACCCGGGCTCGGGAGTCAGAGGTCATGGGTTCGAATCCCAGCTCCGCCGCTCGCCAGCTGGGTGACTGTGGGCAAGTCACTTCACTTCTCTGTGCCTCAGTGACCTCATCTGTAAAATGGGGATTAAGACCGTGGAGCCCCACGTGGGACAACCTGATCACCCTGTATCCCCCCGGCGCTTAGAACGGTGCTTTGCGCATGGTAAGTGCTTAACGGATACCAACATTATATGAATCTGGAGCACACACGTGACTTTGGGCAAATTACTTAACTTCTCTGGGCCTCGGTTACCTCTTTAGTAAAATGGGGATTAAGACTGTGAGCCCCATGTGGGACAACCCGATTATCCTGTATCTACCCCAGTGCTGAGAGGAGTGCTTGGCACATAGTAATACAAATACCACAGTGATTATTATCATTATATGCCCGAAGCTCATGTATTCATGTCCCCGTGCCAAAATAAGCCACTGACATGGAACTTTTACCACATGTACAAGAAAGGCTGAACAAGCGGCACGCCGTAGTGGAAAGAGCTCAGGTCTGGGACTCGGAAGGTCACGGGTTCTAATCCCGAATCTGCCACTTGTCCGCTGTGTGACCTCAGGCCAGTCACTTCACTTCTCTATGCTTCAGTTCCCTCATCTATAAAATGGGGATTGGGACCGTGAGCCCCATGTCGGGCAGAGACCGTGTCCAACCTGATTTGCTTGTATCCACCCTAGTGCTTACTCTTAGTACAGTGTCTGGCATGTAGTAAGGGTTTAACAAATACCATAATTATCATTATTACTATTATTACTGTGATTCTACTATATACATGGTGCACAGTGAAATGCTGTTACGTTGCTCTAACATTGCATTGGCCATTTGCAGCTCCAGTACTCTCTTCATTAGGTTTGGTTTTTTTCTAATATCTAAGTATTATGATTTTCCTGAACCACTCCCCAAGGGGACTGTCAGTTTTTTTAAAAAAGTATTTGTTAAGTACTTACTATGTCCCAGGCACCAGATAATCAGGTTGGACACCCTCCACGTGCCACATGGGACTCGCAGTCTTAACCCCAATTTTACAGATGAGGTAACTGAGGCACAGAGAAGAGAAGTGACTTGCTCAGGGTCACACAGCAGACAAGTGGCAGACCTGGGATTAGAACCCGAGTCCTCTGACTCCCGGGCCTGTGATCTTTCTACTTGGCCTCGCTGCTTCCCTGGTCTATCCTGGTTGCCTCTCCCATGCATCTGGATTGCTTTGCTACATTGTGAGAGACGGATCTTAATGGAGTCTTTTAAAAAATTCCTCCATTCTCCCTCCTCACGTTTGCCACGTTTCTTCCCTCTGACATCCTGTCGTTACCTATCCTCCTTACACATCCCGGTCGCACAAGCAGCTCTCTGCTTTGTCCTTCGGTGCCGTGCTCCCCTGGCGATAGGTAGAAAGGGGAAATCGGGACGGCCAACAAGAACGTCCCTAAATTCTTCAGAAAACTCGTTTAGCATAAATGAAAACAATAAGAACAAAGCTCCCCGTCTTCTCCAGATGCAGTCATTATCTCAACTCTCGGGTCGCGTGGCGAAATATCGACTCCGTGTGACTTAGGAGTTGTATTGATTGATTAAATAAGGTCTCTGGGACGCAAGTTTTAAATATTCATTTTAGGTGTTAGTGCTGGCTTTCTCTTTTTCAGACTTTGCAGTTTTATCAGAAGTGCGGGTTTTGAAGGAGGACACGGGGGGAAGCAAGAATAGGAGGTACGCTAAAAGTCAAGAGGGTTGCGATACAATATGCAATTATGCCTAAACATATTCCAAATTCAAATGGAATAATGTATTCAAATTGACATTAATATGATTAAAATGCTGCCTGTTGGATGCAGGGAGCTTTATAATCCTCAACCCACACCCCTATTTAAAAAGGATTTGTCCATAACAATTACAATCAGGAGCCGGAATAATGTAATTTGGGGTCCTTTTTAGACACATTGCAGTTAATTTTCCATTCTTCAGGTCACTGAATAACAACACTGGCTCTAAATTCATACGTTTTTAGAAAATAAACTGCTGTTGCCATGGGCGCGTTCAAACACCTTTAAATTAAGGTAATTCAATTCTTACTCCTCATATCATTATTTCGGTTACAGAGGATTCAATTTGCTATCGCCTTTTCTCAACATATAGGAAACTAAGATAGACATGAATATTAGGCTCACAACATGTATATTTCACATAGTTTGCTGTACTTTTTGTCCTTCCCTAGCTTCTCTCAAGCACATGCAATAGGAGAGCTACCTTCATTCATTCATTCAGTTGTATTCATTGAGCGCTTACTGTGTGCAGAGCACTGTACTAAGCGCTTGGAAAGTACAATTCAGCACCAAAGAGAGACAATCCCTGCCCGCAATGGGCTCCCAGTCTAGAAGGGAGATAGGTTGTCCCACATGGAGCTCACCCTCTTTAGGGGAAGCAGCGTGGCTCAGTGGACAGAGCCCGGGCTTGGGAGCCAGAGGTCAAGGGTTCCAATCCCGGCTCTGCCACTTGTCAGCTGGGTGACTGTGGGCAAGTCACTTCCCTTCTCTGGGCCTCAGTTCCCTCATCTGTAAAATGGGGATTAAGACTGTCTGTGAGCCTCACGTGGGATTGCCCTGCATCTACCCCAGCGCTTAGAACAGTGCTCTGCACGTAGTAAGCGCTTGACAAATACCAACATTATCATTATTTTTAATGTCCATTTTGCAGATGTGGTCATTGAGGCCCAGAGAAGTGAAGTGACTCGACCAAGGTCACACAGCAGACAAGTGGCAGAGCCGGGATTAGAGCCCAAGTCCTCTGACTCCCAAGCCCCGGCTCTTTCCACTGAGCCACACCGCTCTATATCCCAAGTTATACATGGCTATGGACCCGCCCTTCCTACTTGCTATTTGCTATTGGTGAGGACAACCTAATCGTGCGGGTGGAGCAGTCTCAAACTCGCCGACACTCCATTCCGTGTTTTACGTGTGTAAAGACTGCCTTTCCCATGTCGCGTTTACCATTTCCGCGTCTATTGTTATTTTAAGATTTCGGTCTCTCGATCGGCTCCAAATCTCTGCGTCAGAGGACCGACTTCAACCCCGATTGCCCCAACTCAGACAAGCCTTTCCCCTGGAGCTGCCCTTCAAGACACCACTTGAAAGGGCTACGTCCAACCCCATTTAAGAGCTTGGGCTTGGGAGTCAGAGGTCATGGCTTCGACTCCCGGCTCTGCCACTTGTCAGCTGTGTGACTGTGGGCGAGTCACTTCGCTTCTCTGGGCCTCAGTTCCCTCATCTGTAAAATGGGGATTAATTGTGAGCCTCACGTGGGACAACCTGATGACCCTGTATCTCCCCCGGCGCTTAGAACAGTGCTCTGCACATAGTAAGCGCTTAACATACCAGCATTATTATCTCCAACCCAGTGCTTAGTATCGTGCCTGGCACATAGTAAGCGCTTGAAAAGCAGCGTGGAGTAGTGGAAAGAGAACAGGCCGGGGAGTCAGAGGTCATGGGTTCTAATCCCGACTCCGCCACTTACCTGCTGTGTGACCTTGGGCAAGCCACTTAACTTCTCTGTGCCTCAGTTACCTCACCTGTAAAATGAGGATGAAGACTGTGAGCCCCAAGTGGAACAACCCGATTACCTTGTATCTACCCCAGCGCTGAGAACAGTGCTTGGCACATAGTAAGCGCTTAACAAAGACCATAATTATTTATTATTAACAAACGGCATAATTACTACTATTGTTATTATTAACGATTATGATGATAATAAGAGTATTTGTTATGTGCTTAACACTATCCTAAGCACTAGGGTAGATATAAGATCCTCAGGTCCTGATGGGGGCTCACAGTCTAAGTAGGAGGGACCACAGGTATTGGAATCCCCATTTTGCAGATGAGGGAACTGAGGCACAGAGGAAGCGAAGTGACTTGCCCAAGGTCACACGGCAGATGCATAGCAGATCTGAGGTTCGAGTCCAGGTCCTCTGACTCCCAGGCCTCTGCTCTCTCCACTAGGCCATGCTGCTTCCCCAACCTTGTTTGACAGTGGGTTTCATTTCATCTTTGAAAGGTCTGTTCTAGCCTCATCCCATTTGCCTGCACCTCATTTCAGTTCTTTTCACCATTCTCCTCACATAATGATAAGAATTATGTTATTTGTTAAGCGCTTACTATGTGCCGAGCACTGTCCTAAGTGCTGGGTTAGATACAAGGTGGTAGGGTTGTCCCACGTGGGGCTCACAGTCTTCATCCCCATTTTACAGCTGACGTAACTGAGGTACAGAGAAGTTAAGTGACTTGCCCAATGTCACACAGCTGACAAGTAGTGGAGCCGGGATTAGAACCCAAAACCTGTCACTCCCAAGCCCACGCTCTTTCCACGAAGCCGTGCTGCTTCTCGTAAGGTAATCAGGTCGTCCCATGTAAGGCTCACAGTCTTAATCCCCAATTTTCCAAATAAGGCAACTGAGTCACAGAGAAGTTAAATGGCTTCCCCAAGGTCACACAGCAGAGAAGTGGCGGAGCTGGGATTAGAACCCAAGTCCTCCAACTTCCAACCCCATACGTTTTCCACTAAACCACTCTGCTTCTCACTTCACACACCACAAAGCTGTGAGAGTTGTCTCAGTGCTAAAGAGAAGCAGCGTGGCTCAGTGGAAAGAGCCCGGGCTTGAGAGTCAGAGGACGTGGGTTCTAATCCCCGCTCTGCCACTTGTCAGCCGTGTGAATCTGGGCAAGTCACTTCGCTTCTCCTGGCCTCAGTTACCTCTTCTGTAAAATGGGGATTAAGACTGTGAACCCCACATGGGACAACCTGATCACTTTGTATCCCCTCCCAGCACTTAGAACAGTGCTTTGCATAGAGTGAGCACTTTACAAAGGCCATTATTATGAAATAGGGACCCTATAGCACTTATAATAATAATGTTAATAATGTTGGTATTTGTTAAGCGCTTACTATGTGCCGAGCACTGTTCTAAGCGCTGGGGTAGACATAGGGGAATCAGGTTGTCCCACGAGGGGCTCACAGTCTTAATCCCCATTTTACAGATGAGGGAACTGAGGCACAGAGAAGTGAAGTGACTTGCCCACAGTCACACAGCCGACAAGTGGCAGAGCTGGGACTCGAACTCATGAGCCCTGACTCCAAAGCCCGTGCACTTTCCACTGAGCCACGCTGCTTCTCCAATTATGTTCATACCTATAAATTTTATATTATAATTTTTTATTCATATTAATGTCCGTCTCCCAGTCTAGACTGTAAGCTTGTTGAGGCCAGGAAATATGTCTACAAATTCTGTTCTACTGTTCCCTCCCGAGCACTCAGAACAGTACTTTGTACACAATAAGCACCTACTCTGTGCAGAGCACTGTACTGAGCACTCGGGAGAGTACAACTCAACAATTAGCAGACATGTTCCCTGCCCATAACGACCTTACAGTCTAGAGGACGGCTTTAAATGTAATATTTACCTGCTTGCTATACCGAGATTGCTTTGCCAATTTACAGGTCTTTGATGAGTTTAAAATCTCTTTGAGATGAGAAAATTTGCTTAGTGAAGGTATTCTGGAGTGTCAGAGAGCCTTCATTAAAACAGTCTTCCCGCCTTTTACCTCTCTTTTCTGTTTACAAATAGATTTCTCTGCCTGCTGCAGATGTGAAGCGGTTCTGTCTGCAGAACGTATAACACGATCCTCTATTGACGGCGTATCAATAAATACGATTCTTTGACCGATTGATTCATGACCCTCCGTGTGTCTTCCCGGGGAGTCCGGGAAGAAATCTGAAAGCCTTTCAATGATGTGCACAGCCTGCTGAGTTGCTTAGAGACCCGGGGCTGTTAGAAGTACTGAATGCTTCTCTAAGTTCGACTAATATGGGGTAAAAGTCTTGTGGTTTTTCTTCCATTTCTCACGCCTATAGCACTGCGAAGATTAAATCTTTAAAGATTAATTCTTTAACACTCCTCTAGCGCCAACCTACTCACTCTACTTCAATCTCATCTCTCTCTCTCAACCGACTCCTTGATCGACTCCATCCCCAGCACTGAAGCAGACACCCCTCGTCCCGTTCAGTCATTCATTAATTCGGGCCTATTTACCGAGCGTTACTATGCGCAGAGCACTGTACTGAGCACTTAGGATACTTCAATATAGCAATAGATGCTTTCCCTGTCCACAACAAGTTTACAGTCTATCTCCAAAGCCCTACTAAAGTCATATCTCATCTTCCCCGATGAACCTTCCGTTGAATTGCACTTCCCAAGTGGTTAATACCGTGCTCTGCACACAGTAAGCGCTCAATAAATACGACTGAATTTCCCCACCCTATCTGCCATCACCAATGTAACCGGGTCTGTACTTTGATACGCACTCCACATCAGCCCCAAAGCACTTATGTATATAGTAATAATATTCAAGGTATTGGTTAAGCACTTACGATGTGCCAAGCACTGTTCTAATCCCTGGGGTAGATACTGGGTAATCAGGTTGCCCCACGTGGGGCTCACAGTCTTAATCCCCACTTTCCACATGAGATAACTGAGGCACAGAGGAGTTAAGTGGCCTGCCTAAAGTCACGCAGTAGACAAGTGGCAGATTTGGGATTAGAACACCCGTCCTCTGACTCCCAAGCCTGCGCTCTTTTAATAATAATGTTGGTATTTGTTAAGCGCTTACTATGTGCAGAGCGCTGTTCTAAGGGCTGGTGTAGGCACAGGAGAATCAGGTTGTCCCACGTGGGGCTCACGGTCTTAATCCCCATTTGACAGATGAGGTAACTGAGGCACAGAGAAGTTAAGTGACTTGCCCACAGTCCCACAGCTGATAAGTGGAAGAGCTAGGATTCGAACTCACGACCTCTGACTCCAAAGCCCGTGCTCTTTCCACTGAGCCACCCTGCTTCTCCTAAGTCACGCTACTTCTCCTTAGCCACGCTGCTTCCACTGTCTTATATGCTCCCAAGCAGTTGGACAGTGCTCTGCACACAGTAAGTGCTCAATAAATACCCCTGATTGATGTGAAATATGATTTTTGTTTTGGTGTAGAGTCATACTGTCATTCGTGGAGGGCATGGTAAAGCTATTCTTTGTAGCCTGTCATCATAAATCATCATTCTTAATTATGGTATTTATTATGCTCTTACTGCATGCCAAACTCTGCATACGAAAGGACTCTGGCTGGGATCTCACCTGGCATGGAGAGTAGTAAGGGGCTCCACCTTACTTCTTGAATCAAATGACCATAGTGGTGTCAAAGCCCTGGAACATTTTCTTCTGCTGAGAGGCAGCCTGTTCTAGTGGAAAGGTCATGGGCACTGGGAGCCATTCCTTCATTCATTCTTTCCATTTGTATTTTTGAGAGCTTACTGTGTGCAAAGCACTGTACTGAGCACTTGGGAGAATACAACAACACACAGACACATTCTTGCCCACAACGAATTCACAGTCTAGAGGGGGAGCCGGACATTAATATGAAAAGAATAAATAGATAAAATATAAATTACTCATACATTCGGATCTATACAGACGTGCTGCGGGGATGAGAGGGAGGATGAATGAAGGAGCAAGTAAGAGCAGTGTAGAAGAGAGTGGGAGGAGAGGAGGGCTTAGTTAGGGCAGGCTTCTTGGAGGAGATGTGACTTCAATAAAGTTTTGAAGTGGAGGAGGGCAATCATCTGTCCGATTCTACACTGTGAGCCCATTGTTGGGTAGGGATTGTCTCTATCTGTTGCCGAATTGTACTTCCCAAGCGCTTAGTACAGTGCTCTGCACACAGTAAGTGCTCAATAAATACGATTGAATGAACTAAGATGAGGAGGGAGGGAACTCCAGGCCAGATGTAGGATGTGGGCGAGAGGTCGGCGGCGAGACAGATGAAATCGAGGGACGGTGAGAGGCTGAACATTAGAGGAACGAGTCAGGGAACGTGGATCCTAGGCCCAGTTCCCCAGGTTGTCCGTTGCGTGACCCTGGGCAAGTCACGTATCTCCTCCGTGTCTCCGTTTCCTCATCTGTTCATTCATTCATTCATTCAATAGTATTTATTGAGCGCTTACTATGTGCAGAGCACTGTACTAAGCGCTTGGAACGAACAAGTCGGCAACAGATAGAGACGGTCCCTGCCGTTCGACGGGCTTACGGTCTAATCGGGGGAGACGGACAGACGAGAATAATGGCGATAAATAGAGGGGAAGAACATCTCGTAAAAACAGTGGCGACTAAATAGAATCGAGGCGATGTACATTTCATTAACAAAATAAATAGGGTAATAAACATGTACAGTCGAGCGGACGGGTACAGTGCCGAGGGGATGGGAAGGGAGAGGAGGAGGAGCAGAGGGAGATGGGGGGAAAAGAGGGTTAAGCTGCGGAGAGGTGAAGGGGAGGTGGTAGAGGGAGTAGAGGGAGAAGAGGAGCTCAGTCTGGGAAGGGCTCTCGGAGGAGGTGAGTCTTAAGTAGGGTTTCGAAGAGGGGAAGAGAATCAGTTTGGCGGAGGTGAGGAGGGAGGGCGTTCCGGGACCGCGGGAGGACGCGGCCCGGGGGTCGACGGCGGGACGGGCGAGACCGGGGGACGGCGAGGAGGTGGGCGGCGGAGGAGCGGAGCGTGCGGGGTGGGCGGTGGAAAGAGAGAAGGGAGGAGAGGTAGGAAGGGGCGAGGTGACGGAGAGCCTCGAAGCCTAGAGTGAGGAGTTTTTGTTTGGAGCGGAGGTCGATAGGCAACCACTGGAGTTGTTTAAGAAGGGGAGTGACGTGCCCAGATCGTTTCTGCGGGAAGATGAGCCGGGCAGCGGAGCGAAGAATAGACTGGAGCGGGCCGAGAGAGGAGGAAGGTGATACAAACCTCTTCCCCCTCTCTCTTAGATGGTGAGCCCTATACAGGCCAGGTGTTAAGTCTGATCTAATCGTTTTCTATCTACCATAATGCTTGGCACAGTGGTTGGCACCTAGTAGGGACTTAATAAATGTCAGGATTATTATTATTATCATCATCCCTTCGATCTACAATCAGCCAATCAATCAGTGGTAGGTACTGAGAACTCAGTACGCGTAGAATACCGTACTAAGCGCTTGGAAGAATAAAACAGAGTTAGCAGACCGATTCCATGAACATGACAACCTTACCATCCAGAGGGGGCCATCTATAAGGATGTCCATATAGAGGAGTAAGTATTGTGCCCTTCTTATTTGTAGCTATCTGTCAGAATCATGTTATAACTGGGTGCTTTAAAGTCACCCATGTTTCTGACTACAGATGTGACTTCTGCAAAAAAGCACGGAGCCAAGATCACACTTTCATTCATTCATTCATTCATTCATTCATTCGTATTTATTGAGCGCTTACTATGTGCAGAGCACTGTACTAAGCGCTTGGTATGTACAATTCGGCAACAGATAGAGACAGTCCCTGCCCGATGACGGGCTTAATCGGGGGAGACGGACAAAAACAAGACAACTTAATCGCGATAAATAGAATCAAGGGGATGGACACCTCATTTACAAAATACATAGGGTAATGAAAATATCGACAAACGAGCACAGTGCGGAGGGGAGGGGAAGGGAGAGGGGGAGGAGCAGAGGGAAAGGGGGGGAATTTGGCTGATTTCACAATTTGGCTGATTCCCTGTTCTCCAAAGACTCAATCTCAATGGAAGCAGCATGGTGTAGTGGCTACCGCACAGACCTGGGAGTCACGGGGCATGAGTTCTAATCCCGGCTCTGCCAGGTGTCTGCTGTGTGACCTTGGGCAAGGCACTTCACTTGTCTGGACCTCCGTTCCCTCATCTTTCAAATGGGGAATGAGATTGCGAGCCCTATGTGAGACAGGGACTCCGTCTCAACCCAGTTTGCTTGTATCCATTCCAGCCCCTAGTAAGCGCTTAACGAATACCATCATTATTGTGGAAGGAGTGTTCAGAAGATCACTAAAATGTTGTTATGCTCTCTAGCTGTAAGATTTCTTCCTTCGAGATGAGCGGGGGAAGCCAATTTCACTTTTTAGTGGTGCTAGAGCAATTCCTAACAGAACACATATATTCCCCGGAGATGTATAAACGTCTTGGGTTTGTTGAAGGTTAGCACTGTCTCCATCTCTTTAGTTTTAACATCCTACTGCGATCACGCTTATTTCTATTATCGATTTGCGCATCTTGCTGCAGCTTCTTAATAAAAAACTACAACAGGTGCTGATTCTATATTTCTTGGTTCGGGCAAGTAACTTTCTAACCATTCGAACCATTTTTAACCATTTTCATCAAGCCAATCTTCATGGTGTCACCTAGCCATTCCCATTCTTGATAGTGCAGAACGGAAAGTCTGTTGGAGAAGAGGTTTAAGAGACTGCAATTAACCTGAGTGTTTGTCAACCTTACCTGGCACTTCAGTTACCACAGTTTGAACAGTTTCAAGGGTAGAACTCGGAAAGCTGCATTCAGGAGAGTTTCACAGCCCACCTCGGAAATGACAGAGGTTACTTTTTGCTAAGTCCACTTTCTTTTCATTTACAAAGACTGTACGCTCGTCGCGGCCAGGGAGCAAGACTACCAGCTCTGCGGTACTGTACTCATGGCGTAGTGGTTAGAGCAGGGGCCTGGGATACAGAAGGTCATGGTTTCTAATCCCAGCTCTGTCACTTGTCTACAGTGTGACCTTGGGCAAGTTACTTCACCTCTCTGGGCCTAAATTCCCTCATCTGTAAAATGAGGACTGAGACGGTTAGCCCCACCTGGGACAGGGACTGCGTCCAAACCAATTTTCTTGCATCCACCCCAGCTATTAGTTCAGTGCCTGGTACCTAGTAAGCACTTAACGAATATCACAATTACTATTATTATTACTCTTCCAAGCACTTAGTACAGTCCTCAGCACACAGTGAGCGCTCAATAAATACCATCAACTGATTAAACATTCCCAGACTAAGCCCCCTTTTCCTTGGCTCCTCCTTTCCCCCATCTCTCCCCGACTCTCTCCTTTTGCTCTACCCCCTCTCCCCTCCCCACAACACTTACATATCTATAATTCTATTTATTTATATTAATGCCTATTTCACTTGTTCTGATGAGAATATATATATATATCTGATTCTATTTATTTATATTGTTGCTACTGATGCCTGCTTACTTGTTTTGATGTCTGTCTCCCCTCTTCTAGACCGTGAGCCCACTGTGGGCAGAAATTGTCTCTCTTTGCTGCTGAATTGTACTTTCCAAGCGCTTAGTACAGTGCTCTGCATAGAGTAAGCACTCAATAAATACAATTGAATGAATTGAATGAATGAACGATTGATCTAGGTTGTGTAACAAAATGTCTGTCTCCCCCTCTAAGCTGTTAGCTCTTTGGGGACAGGAAACATGCCTACCAACTGTGTTGTGTTGTACTCTCCCAAGCACTTAGACCTGTGCTCTGCACACAGTGGTCACTCAATAAAGCAGCGTGGCTCAGTGGAAAGAACCCGGGCTTAGGAGTCAGAGATCATGGGTTCTAATTCCGGCTCCACCACGTGTCAGCTGTGTGACTTTGGGCAAGTCACTTAACTTCTCAGTGCCTCAGTTACCTCATCTGTAAAATGGGGATGAAGACTGTGAGCCCCACGTGGGACAACCCCATAACCTTGTATCTACCCCAGCTCTTAGAACAGTGCTCAGCACATAGTAAGCGCTTAACAAATACCAACATTATTATTAAATATTAACGATTTATCGATTGATTGGTTTTGCTTTCAGGGAGATAAGAATCTTCCAACATGGAACCTGCCAGATCTTTTCCTCTTATTGCTGGGTAAATATCTTTTCCTCATTTTCCCTTTCTGAACTCTTTGGCATGTTGAAGCCTTTTAGCAATCACTAAGAAAGATACCCTAGCTTCTAACGGAAGCCGCACTGTGAGAATATACTCCTTGTGGGCAGGGATCATGTCTACCGACTCTACTATATTTGTCTCAGTGGAAAGAGCACGGGCTTGGGAGTCAGAGATCGTGGGTTCTAATCCCGGCTCCGCCACTTGTCAGCTGTGTGACTTTGGGCAAGTCACTTAGCTTCTTTGAGTCTCAGTTCCTTCATCTGTAAAATGGGGATTAGGACTCTGAGCCCCACGTGGGACAATCTGTTTACCTTGTATCTACCCCAGAGCTTAGACAGTGTGTGGCACATAGTAAGCGCTTAACAAGTACCATGATTATTATTATTATTACTCTCCCATGTACTTAGTATTGTGCTCTGTACACAGTAAGTGCTCAACAAATATCATCGATTGAGTGATTAGGAAAGGAACATTGCCCCATCACCCTGTACTGAGCACATGGGAGAGTAAATTATAATAGAGTTGATAAATATTATCTCTGCCCTCAAGGACCTTACAGTGTAGTGGAGAAGACAGATATTAAAATAAAATAAGGTCAGGGAAGTGGCAGAGAATAAGACTATGGAAATAATAATAATAATGATGGTATTTGTTGAGCATTTACTATGTGCCAAGCACTGCTGTAAATGCTGGAGTAGGAACAAGGCAATCAGGTTGTCCCACGTCGGGCTCACAGTCTAAATCCCCATTTTACAGATGAGGTATCTGAGGCACAGAGAAGTTAAATGACTTGTCCAAGGTCACACGGTAGACAAATGACGGAGGTGGGATTAGGACCCATGATCACTGACTCTCAAACCTGTGCTGTTAAGACGTGCCGTGGAACTTTGTAAGTGTCAAAGTACTTGATGTGTACAGATCCAAGTACCTAGGCAACACAGAAGAGAAAATGAACAGGGTAAGAAAATGAAGGATTAGCCAGAGAAGACCTCTTGGAGGAATTGTGATTTTAGGGAGGACTTTGTAGACAGGGAGAGAGGTGAGCTGCCTCATATGGAGGGGGACCATCCGTAAAAATGGGGATTAATAGTGTGAGCCCCACGTGAGACAGGATCTCTGTCCAATCTGATCAACTCTGTGTCTTCCCCAGCAGTCAGAACAGTACATGGTACTCTTTACAAGTACCATAATTATAATCGAAATAATAATAATTTCTATTTCTGCACAACTTTCACATTCAGTTGTCAACTGCTCAAGGGCAGGGCCCACATCTTTTACTTCTTTAGTTCGTTCCCAGCCTCCTAGGACAGAAGGAAGTCAGTAAATACTTCCAAAGAAAACTTCATGGTCCTTTTCTGGATCACCTAATTATTGCCTCTGCCAATTACTCCCGCTTTCACCTATATACCTAATTTGGGGCTCCCGTCATGCTTAGAACATCTCTTGCTGCCTTTTTCTTCAATCCCCTCCTGAAAACACGCTTCCTTTGGGAGCCAAATCATATTGATTTCTTTCTACGTCACATCTCCTTAAAGCACTTTCCTGTTCTAACCAAAGTAAGAGGGGCAGGACTCCCGGCAAAAACTGCCCGTATCCTTTCCAAAGTACCACGTTAAACTCAAGAAATAATCAATCCCATTTGTAATAATCATCTCAACACCAGACAACCCAATATTTCAGGAGGAGCAAAATTTACTAGACTGAGTCAACTTCCATTAGGATTTGAGGTATTTTTCTTAACGATTTCTAAAATTCTTTCAACAGGCCTATGAAGCCGGAAAGGGAAAAAGAGGAAAAGACATTTGCTGAAGAACAGGGAAAAAAGGGCTGGTAGTTGAAATCAGAAAAACCACCTCAGAAGCAAATGGCCAAGTGAAAGAACACAGGCCTGGGACTCAAAGGCCTTAGGTTCTAATCCTGCTTGTTGCGGTCAGGGAATGTGTCTTCCAACTCTGTTATATCGTATTCTCCCAAGAGCTTAGTACAGTGCTCTGCACATAGTATGTGTTCAATTATTACGATTGTTTGACTCGCCACTTTTTTTAATGGTATTTTTTAAGCACATCCTACGTACCAGGCACTCTACTAAGCGCTGGGGTAGATACAAGATAATCAGGTTGGACAAAGTCCCTGTCCCACATTCATTCATTCAATAGTATCTATTGAGCGCTTACTATGTGCAGAGCACTGTACTGAGCACTTGGAATGTACAATTCGGCAACAGATAGAGACGATCCCTGCCCAGTGACGGGCTTACAGTCTAATAGGGATTCATAGTCTTATTCCTCATTTTACACATGAGGTGCCTGAAGCACAGAAAAGTTAAGTGACTTGCCCAAGGTCACATGGTCATTTAATACCCATTTTATAGATGAACAAACTGAGGCACAGAGAAGTTAACTGACTTGCCCCTAATCACACACAAAGGGCAAGAGGCCAAGCCTGAATTAGAACCCAGGTCTCTTGAATCTCAGGCCCATGCTTTTTTCCATTCTGCCCCTCTAACACTTGAAAGAAAATCCAGGTCTAGGCCTAGACCACAAAAAGGAATCAACATTAATATCTAGCATAAATATTTATGGGCTGAAGCCCGTGATTATTGTCTCCTTGGCTTGGTTTTACTGAACCGAGAGTTAAATTAATATGAACACTCTTAAATTCAGCTCTGCCTAAAGAAAAAGACAGGTGAGGGAGGCTAAACTAGACTGTAACTTCTCTGTGGGCAAGTAATATGTCTACAAACTCTGTTCTGTCGACTCGCCCAAGTGCTTAGTACAGGGTTCTGCACTGACTGACTGAATAATAGTCGGGATCTGTTTTCTAGCTTTATAAAAGCCATAGCAATCACGGCAGAACAAGTTTCCTAGGCGGTTGGTCCAACTTTCTTCCCCTGCCAGAGAATGAAAACCCCTCCCGCAACACAAAAACAGTAAGGCCTAATGGATAGAGCTCAGGTGTGGGAGTCAGAAGGACCTGGGTTCTAACCCCAGCTCTGCCACTTTTCTGCTGTGTGACCTTGGGGAAAGTCACTTCATTTATCTGTGCCTTAGTCACCTCATCTGTAAAATGGGGATAAATACTGAGAGCCCATGTGGGACATGGACTGTGTCTGAACTGATTACTTTGTATCTACCCCAGCGTTTAGGATTGTGCCTGGCAAATATCAAGCTCTTAACAAATGACATTTTTTTTAAAAAAAAGGCCCCACTAGCTTCTAGAATAGTAAGGAAACCAGCCCCTTTACTTCCTGGGTAATTCAACCATTTCTTTTCCATCTCTGCGATTATCTTCTGCGTTTTCGATCAGACCTGTTTGACGAGTTATAAAGCACACCATCCGAGATGTGACCCTACCATCCAACGTACGTGGGCGACCTCGGGCAACACATGACGTTCTCCCGACCATTAACTATATTACTCCTTACACTGCCCTTCTTGACTGCTCAGGACAGAAGATTTCAGGGATTCTTATTGATTTATTTCTAAAGCTTCATTTATTGCACTCCAGTCTCTTCCTGCTATCCCTTTCTCCCAAGGAAGCTCATTCTCCGGCTGTTAGTTTTTGCTGCTTTTTCTCAGTTCCTTCACTTTCTTAGGCCAGATGCTTCAAATCCAAAGGTAGCGACACTACGGAGAGGTGTCTCTTTCACCAAATACTTGACTGTGTAATTATATCCCTTGTTTAGCATAAAAGGGCTACTGAGGCATCCTTCTAGTATGTTCCCTCTGAGGACAAAGCAGTATATAAAGCACAGCAGGGTTCCGATTCAAATCTCTCCAAAAGTACTGAAAACTCAACCTGGTCTCTGGCAGAGATTGGTTCTCACTGTTCAAGTTTGAGACCGTTTCCAGTTGCCTTGACCAAATTTGGCCTGCAATGCCTTTTTCACCTGATACAGGCAGAATTTCATTTCTATCTTCTAAAACCTAAAGTGTAAGCTCATTGGGGGGAGGGAATGTTTCCATTTATTGTTATATTTTACTCTCCCAAGCACTTAGTGCAACACTCTGCACACCAAAAGTGTTGAATAAATACGACTGAATGAATTTAGAGACTCCACTCTCCATTCTCCAGTTTGTTTAGGAAACATCAGAGAACAATTATACCTGGGTGATTCCTGCATGAAACGCCATTTAATCCTCCCACGATGAGCAGTGATCATTTAGGATCAGAGAATTGTCATTATCAAATCCTTATTTAAGTTCTCTGGCCTCCTTCTCCAGTTTATCAGCTCCCGTTATATTTTATATCTCTGGTCGGAGAGCGGGGAGAGCCCTAACGACGTCTTGCTCAGCTTTCTCAATGATGGGAAATACAGGCCATTAGACAACTATTAGCAATTATTCCCTGCTCAGGTTCTTAAAATTTTGCATCCATCTCCTTTCTGATAGCCCCATCTAATCCTCTCAGTTCCCGTGTAAGAATATGCAATTTTATCAAGTGCTTTATTAAACTAAAAATGCACTCAATTTGATTCTGTTCTCTTCAGTCTAGACAGCACTTTCTTATTGAAAAAGCTTTCTAAATGAAAACTGGCAAAAAAGATATATTCATCGCAGCACATATCTGATTGCCTGGGGAATATCTTTCCAACCCTTCTGAAAGTGCTTTCACCCCATCTCACCTCCAGATCCCTGGCCCATTCTAACTACGTATGCAGACCCACTGAGCTTTAAACAAGTACCATATTGTCAGCCTGCTGCTGCTGACTTTGACTCGGGAAATTTGGCTCCACCACATGGGAGGCAGTGTGGCCTAGTGGAAAGAGCAGGGGCCTGGGAGTCAGAGGATCGGCGTTCTAATTCCGACTCTGCCCCGTGTCTGCTGTGGCACCTTGGTCAAGTCACTTATCTATGCGCCAGGTACCCCATCTGTCTGTCTCCTCTTCTAGACTTTAAGCTCGTTGTGGGCAGCGAATGCATTTGTTACATTGCTGTATTGTACTCTTCTAAGTGTTTTGTACAGTGCTCAGCACAGATTAATGCTCAATAAATCTAGTTGACTAAAATGAAGATTAAATCCTACTCCCTCCTACTTAGACTGTGAGCCCCAGGTGGGACGGGGACTGTTTCCAACAGATTTAACTTGTATATTTGCCAGTACCTGGAACAGTGCTTGGTCCAAAGTAAGTGCCTAACAAGTATCTTAAAAAAAAAAAATAGGACGTAGTGGCCAACGAAACCACCGTATATACATTTTTAGCTAGGAAAAGAGATCCAATCCAATTCAATCAGCAGAAGAATTTTACTTTCTCTGCCACCACTATGAAATCCTCAGGTTTTCATTTTTTCTCCCAACAGATGGCCTGACACAATCAATCAATATGTATTGAGTGTCTACAGTGAGGCAAACACTATACTAAACTCTTGAGAGAGTAAAATAGAGTTAAAAGATCAAATCCCCATCACGAGGAGCTTACCATCTAATGGGGGAATCAAAAATATAGTAAGATACAGTAGGAAGATTAAAGAAAATGGAAAGATGGATTTCCTGAGTGCTTACTATATTCCAGGCACTGTACTAAGAATTGGTGTGGATACAAGCAGATCGAGTTGGACACAGTCCCTGTCCCACATGGGGCTCCCAGTCTCAATCCCCATTTTACAGATGAGGAAACTGAAACACAGAGAAGTAAAGTGACTCGCCTAAGGACACACAGTAGACAAGTGGCGGAGCCGGGTTTGGAACTCCATGACCTTCTGAGTCCCAGGCCCATGTTCTATCCATTATGTCATGCAAATAAGTGTTTGCATAGTAAAGTAAGTGAACTGACATCTACAAAAAGACTACAAATGACAGTGAGTGTAAATTAGAGTATAGATAAGAAGATACGATTTGGGACAAGAAAATTAATCAGCCAAGGCTTCCTGGAAGAGGTAGGTTTTCAGGAGGGCTTTGAAGACGGAGAGAACTTGGAGACTGGAGAATATGGAGGTTGAGTGAGCTCAAGGCAGGTCAGGTCAGAAGTTAGAAATTATTTGGACTGCTGAGTGGATGGTCAATTGTGATAAATGATAATAATAATAATAGTTGAGTATTTACTCTGTGCCAAGTACTTTCCTAAGCACTCGGGTAATAGATACGAGAACCAGGTCAGGGTCGGGCGGTCAGGTGTTCCGTTAGAGCAGCTGTGCTACTTCATTATTATTATTGCTATCAATCGTATTTATTGAGAGCTTCCTTTTTTTAAGGTATTTGTTAAGTGCTTATTATGTGCCAGGCTCTGTTCTAAGTGCTGGGTAGCTAACAATAATAATAATAATGCCATTTGTTAAGTGCTTACTATGTGCAAAGCACCGTTCTAAGGGCTGGGGAGGATACAAGGTGATCAGGTTGTCCCACGTGGGGCTCACAGTCTTCATCCCCATTTTACAGATGAGGTACCTGAGGCACAGAGAAGTTAAGTGACTTGCCCAAAGTCACACAGCTGACAAGCGGCTCAGCTGGGAGTAGGACCCATGACCTCTGACCCCCAAGGCCATGCTCTTTCCACTGAGCCACGCCGCTTCTCTAATAATAAAACCCAACAGTAAGTAACAGTAATAAGTAACAGTAACAGTAATTAGAACTGTGGCACCTTTAGCAGCGTGGCTCAGTGGAAAGAGCCCGGGCTTGGGAGTCAGAGGTCATGGGTTCGAATCCCGGCTCTGCCACTTGTCAGCTGTGTGACAGTGGGCAAGTCACTTCACTTCTCTGTGCCTCAGTAACCTCATCTGTAAAATGGGGATTAACTGTGAGCCTCGTATGGGACAACCTGATGACCCTGTATCTACCCCAGCGCTTAGAACGGTGCTCTGCACATAGTAAACGCTTAACAAATGCCAACATTATTATAATTATTATCAAGCACTTAGTGTGGGCCCGTTAAGAGCTGGGGTGGATAGGGGAAATGGAGTTGGATACAGTCCCCGTCCCACGTGGGGCTCGTGGTCTTAATCCCCTTTCACAGATGAGGTAACTAAGGCACAGAGGAGTTAAGTGACTTGTCCAAGTGACACAGCAGACAAGTGGAGAAGTCAGGATTAGAATCCAGATCCTTCTTACTCCCAGCCCCAGGCTCATCCACTAAGCCATGCTGCTTCTCTGTGCGCAGAGCACTCTACTAAACGCTTGGGAGAGTAGAATACTGCAGAGTCGGTTGACACGTTCCCTGCCCACAGGATTTTTCAGTCTAGAGAGGGGGTATTATCATCATTATCGTTATTATTGTATTTGTTAAGGGTTTACTATGTGTCAAGCAATGTTCTAAGCCCTGGGGCAGAGGGAAGATAATCAGGTTAGACTCAGTCCCTGTCCCACATGGGGCTCAGACTCTAAGGAAACAGGCACTGAATCCCCATTTTTAGATGAGGAAACTGAGGCACAGAGAAGTGAAGCGATTTGCCCAAGGTCACACAGCAGGCAAGTGGCAGAGCAGGGATTAGAACGCCGGTTCTTCTGACTCCCAGGCCCGTGCTCTATCCAATAGGCCACACTGCTTCTCGCTTGTTATAGTAATAATTTGTTACTAGAAGCAGCGTGGCTCAGTGGAAAGAGCATGGGCTTTGGAGTCAGAGGTCATGGGTTCGAATTCCAGCTCTGCCACTTGGCAGCTGTGTGACTGTGGGCAAGTCACTTCACTTCTCTGGGCCTCATTTACCTCATCTGTAAAATGGGGACGAAGACTGTGAGCCCCACGTGGGGCAACCTGATTCCCCTGTGTCTACCCCAGCGCTTAGAACAGTGCTCTGCACATAGTAAGCGCTTAACAAATACCAACATTATTATTATCGCATTTTAAAAATCTTACTATGTGTCAAGCACTGTTCTAAGCACGGGGGTCGATGCAAGTACCATCATTATCATTTCACGCGCATATCTGTAATTTTATTTATATCTCAATGTCGCTCTCTCCCTCTAGACTGTCAGCTCACTGTGGGCAGGGAATGTGTCTGTCTACTGTTATAACGTACTCTCCCAAACACTTAGGACAGTGCTCTGCACACGGTAAGCGCTCAATAAATACTACTGACCGACTTTCCCGGGGACGGCAAAAGCAAAGTCCCTCTTCCTTCTTCTTCCGTAGGATGTGTGCCCGGGGTCAGGCCTCAGATGAGGAAGACGGCTCGGTGGGCTGCCGTCGGGGAGGGTTACGACGCAGAGAAGATAAGGTTATTCTACCGGACTCAAACCCTATTAGCTGCCGCTCCTCCTCTCTTTCCCCTTCTACTCACGCGACTCACCCCCTCTTCATCCATTGATTTATCGAGCGCTGCGTGCAGAGCACCGTACTAATGGAAAGTACAATTCGGCAACAGGTAGAGACGATCCCTGCTCAACAGCGGGCTCACGGTCTAGAATTCTTCCTCTCTTTCCTGACTAACCTCTCCTCACCCCTCCCCTCCCTTCCGGCCAGGTTTTTGTGGGGGTTTCCTCTGAAGAAGAAAGTCTAGAAAAGGCAGAACCAGTCTCACCAGCGGCATCGCTCTGCCTCGGGCGGCAGCTCCCCAGAGGGTGAGTAGGCATCGTGAAGACGGGGAATGGGCGGCGAGGGAAAATTTAAGAGCTGGAAGGAGCACCTCGCTCCCCTCTCAGGGCCAGGCAGGTTCACTGGGGGGCAAGATGATGATGGTAGTTAAGCGCTTACTATGTGTCAAACCAGGCAGCACTGCCTGTAGCTGAGAAGCAGAGGGACCTAGTGGATAGAGCCCAGGACTGGGAGTCGGAAGGGCCTGGGTTCTAATCCCAGTTCCGCCACTTTGCTGAGTGACCTTGGGTCACTTTTACTCTCCGTGCCTCGGTGCTCTCATCTGTGAATTGGAGATTAAGACTGTGAGCCCCATGTGGGACAGGGACTGTAACAATAATAATAATAATGTTGGTATTTGTTAAGTGCTTATGATGTGCAGAGCACTGTTCTAAGCTTTGGGGTAGACACAGGGGAATCAGGTTGTCCCACGTGGGGCTCACAGTCTT
This sequence comes from Ornithorhynchus anatinus, assembly GCF_004115215.2. Classification (NCBI taxonomy): domain Eukaryota; kingdom Metazoa; phylum Chordata; class Mammalia; order Monotremata; family Ornithorhynchidae; genus Ornithorhynchus; species Ornithorhynchus anatinus. The sequence goes on from NC_041731.1 coordinate 92,655,897, forward strand.
CATCCCCATTTTGGAGATGAGGGAACTGAGGCACAGAGAAGTGAAGCGACTTGCCCACAGTCACACAGCTGACAAGTGGCAGAGTTGGGATTTGAACTCATGACCTCTGACTCCCAAGCCCGTGCTCTTTCCACTGAGCCACGCTCCCAACCCAATCATCTTGTATCTACTCCAGCCCTTAGAACAGTGGCTGGCACATAGTAAGCGCTTCACAAATAAGACCATTATTACTATTAGCTGTCTGACTGCCTGACTTAATTCAGGGCTTAGCATACAGTAAGCGCATAATAAATACCCTTCTTATGGGCACTGCTGTAGTTTGGGATCCAAATCCCAGCCTGCAGAAGGGGTCAGCAGCGGTCCGGGGCTATGTCTGTTTCTTGGCACACACATCTGTGACAGGCGGCTTAAACCTCATCTGTTCTTGTAGTCCCTGGATCGGACAGCTCGACCAAGAAAGAAAAATATCCACTTTCAATCACTTAAATCGCCATTCATTCTTATACTGGTGCCCCATTCTGGACGATTCCGGCTTATATTCCGTCAATTCTGCCCCTGCTCGTCTCCCGCTAAATCCCCAGCTCCCATTCTTCGTTCCTCTCCAGCTCACCTACTCACTGAGCTTCGTTCTCACGTCTCCTGCCTTTGATTCCTTGGTCACATCTGTCGGTCAGTCATTCGTATTTATGCCTTGTTTAGTGTGTGCGGAACACTGTACTAAGTCCTGGGCATAATACAGTATAACAATAAACAGATTCACTGACCGCAAGAGGCTTACAGTCCAAAGGCGGAGAAAGACATTCCTATGAAGAAATTACAGATGTGTACATCCATCCTTCCTCAAATCTGTCAGACGGTTGCTCTCACTCTATTCAAGATCCTCTGAAATCCCACCTCCTCCAGGAGATGTTCTCTGATTCCTTTTTCTTCTTGCTTTTCTTCTCATCACCTCCTCTCAACTCTCACCTCGGCACTTGGGCACTCAACTATTGGAAGCACTTCTGTCGAAATCAGTTTCCATGAACACTTGCTCTTACGCGTAGCCATCTTTCTAGTCTTCTCTTCCTCATTCATTCAATAGTATTTATTGAGCGCTTACTATGTGCAGAGCACTGTACTAAGCGCTTGGAATGTACAGATCGGCAACAGATACAGTCCCTGCCCTTTGACGGGCTTACGGTCCTCACTTCTCCCAGCTCCTTCCTCCTAGCTGTAATGCATTTTGTGAGCTTGAGAGCAGGATTAATTTCTTTAAATCCGATTCTCCTCTCCCAAGTGTTTAGTAGAGTACAATAAGTGCTCAACAAATACTACTGATTGATTGGCAGGCTAAGGATGATTAGAATAGCATAAAGGACATAATATTTGGTGAGGAGAAAGACAAGATTGACCTCGGTGGGTCAGTTTCACTGGGGTGAAAGGGCTGGAAATCAGGTCCTGGTAAATCAAGAGGAAAGCTGGAGCACAGGAAGTGGAGGCGGCTTGTGAGCTCAAAGGTTTGGAAGAGTTTAAACACGAATGGGTTCAGAAAGCTGGGACAATAGCTGGATAGTGGAATGGGATCCAGAGAAGGTTTGCTAAAGTAAGGAGATCTTTGAGCATTTTTGAAGGCAGAGGGGAAGGAGCCAACAGATGAGTGGTCAAAGATGGTGAGGAGGGCCTGAAGAGTCGATGAATAATGGTATTTATTGAGTAATTACTGCACGCAGAACACTGTATTGAGCACAGTATTGTATCGAGAAGCAGCGTGGCTTAGTGGAAAGAGTCCGGGCTTGGGAGTCGGAGGTCATGGGTTCTACTCCCGGCTCAGCCACTTATCAGCTGTGTGGGCAAGTCACTTCACTTCTCTAGGCCTCGGTTCCCTCATCTGTATAATGGGGATTAAGACTGTGAGCCCCACGTGGGATAACCTGATGACCTTGTATCTACCCCAGGGCTTAGAACAGTATTTGGCACATAGTAAGCGCTTAACAAATACCCACATTATTATTATTACTGTATTGACGTAGTGTCACGCTATGGTGTTGCATTGTACGCTCCCTACAGCTTAGTACAGTGCTCCGCGCAAACGCAGTAAATGCTCAATGAAATGCCACCGACTGATACGGTACAATAACGTTAGTAGCTATATTCCCTGCCCACCAGGAGCTTTTAGGAGGCAGATGTTAAAATAAATTACGGATACGGATGTACGGGCTGTGGGGCTGAGGGTATGGTGAATGTCAGCGCTTAAAGGATGCAGATCCAGACGTAGAGAGGAGATGCAGAAAGGAGAGGGAGTAGGGAAATTATGGCCCAGCAAATGTTTTAAGAAAGGGAGAGAGGATGGGACAGAGTTGCGAGTCAGGTAGCCCTTCCTAAGCACAAAAATTGCCAAGCTAGGAGAAGACACCTCAACAAAATATGTTCTATGTTCTAAGCGCTGGGGTAGACACAGGGGAATGAGGTTGTCCCACGTGGGGCTCACAGTCTTCATCCCCATTTTACAGATGAGGGAACTGAGGCCCAGAGAAGCGAAGTGACTTGCCCACAGTCACACGGCTGACAAGTGGCAGAGCCGGGATTCGAACCCATGACCTCTGACTCCAAAGCCCGGGCTCTTTCCACTGAGCCGCGCTGCTTCTCTATTTATTGATGGCCTAGTGGACAGAGCAAGGCCTGGGAGTCAGAAGGTCAATGGGTTCTAATCCCACCTAAGCCACTTGGCTGCTGTGTGTCCTTGGGCAGGTCACTTCATTTATCTCTGTCGCAGTTACCTCATCTATAAAATGGGGATTGAGACTGTGAGCCCCGCATGGGACAGGGACTGTATCCAACTCGATTTGCTTCTATCGATCTCAGCACTTAGTACGGTGTCTGGCATATAATAAGGGCTTCCTTAACAAATACCATCATTATTATTATTATTATTATTCCTGATAAAGAGAGGATGGCTGTATCCAAAAGAGAAGAACTGCAGTGTTTGTTCAGCACTTCCCCATATGCTCTGCCAAACTGATTCCCCGTGCCAACTCAGGAATTACAGAGGAAGATGACCAGGTCTAACTTCAGGTGGTAAGTAAGAGGGAGGGGTGACTGCCTCAGAGTTTAGCACAGGGTGGGGAGTGCTTTGGGAGACATGACAGTGGACAGACAGGCGGCCCTGCAATTCTGCAAGGCTTTTCTTTTCAGAAGTTTTGATGCGTGGACATTTTGAGTTCCACTAATCATAAAATGATGACCAGTAGTTGTCAGACAGACCTGGGTTCTAATCCGAGCTCTGCCACTTCTCTGCTGTGTGACCTTGGGCGAGTCATTTAGCTTCTCTGGGCCTCAGTTCTCTCACCTGTAAAACGGGGATTAAGATCGTGAGCCCCAGGGGACATGGATTGTGTCCAGCCTGATTATCTTGTATCTACCCCCAGGGAAGTGGCATGGCTTAGTGGAAAGAGCACGGGTTTGGGAGTCAGAGGTCGTGGGATCTAATCCCGGCTCCGCCACTTGTCTGCTGTGTGACCTTGGGCAAGTCACTTAACTTTTCGGCGCCTCAGTTACCTCATCTGTAAAAATGGGTTTTAAAAAAAAATGTGAGCCCCACGTGGGAGAACCTGATGATCCTGTATCTACCCCAGAGCTTAGAACAGTGCTCTGCACATAGTAAGCGCTAAACAAATACCATAATTATTATTATTACCCCAGTACTTAGCACAGTAGAGTATTATTCCTCTTTATCAGGAATAATAATAATGATGGTATTGAGCACACTGTAAGCGCTTAACGGATACCGTTTAAAAAAATGCATTTCTACTGTATGTAGAACTTGACACGGGTTTAGGGGCACTTCTGCAAAATGTTCCATGGGATATCCCCCTTTGGGCTGTAAACCTGGGGTGAGCGGGGAATGTGTCTACCAACTCTGTTGCATTATACCCTTCCAAGAGCTTAGTACAGAGCTCTGCACATGGTTAGCTCTCAAAAAATACACTGATGATCACCACATTCCACTGCATGCCTGTTACAACACATCCAGGGTCTCAAACTGGACCTGGAGATCATCGCCTTTGATGCTGTTACGGCTGGGCAGGTCCGGTCAGCTATTAGCTTGGGTCCAGGAAGGAAGCGTCTTCTGGAGCCCATCCTTCCTCACTGGGTCCGGAAATCAAACCTGGCACCTATTCTGGACACCATATTCCCTCACAACCTTTAGGAACAAGTCTGCCCATTTCAAATTCTCAGGCCCCATTTCATCCTCCCTGAGGTCTCCTTGAGCGCTTAAAAATATCTCCTAATGATGCCAGTACCACCAGCCTTTTGCATTCTACAATGAATTTCAGATCTCGGATATTCTCTAACCTTTTGTTCCCCCTTCTTCCCATTCCTCATTAACTATTACGGCATCGAGTATCTTTTTGATATTATCCTTGGCAGCCAAGGCAGGATCACAGTAGCTTTTGAGCCTCTCTATCTTCCCTTATCATTTGCTCTCCCTCCCTGTTAAGTAGAAATCTGAATTTCCCTTCTCCAGGCTTTTGCTGCTCACATATTTCAAGTATGTTTTCCTCCTCCCTTTTACATTTTTTGGCTAATAGTGCCTCATTCTGTGGCATTGCATTTACTCGATTTGTCCTCGCATGTCTTTACTTCCTCTCTACTCTAGTAATTTCTGCTCTTTTACATTTTTCCTTTGATCCTCTTTCCATTTCATGTCTGCTTAAAACTCCACCTCTGTCCCCACTGGTCATCTAGTTATTTTTCTATTAGAAATTATTACAGCATTAAGTCATTAAAATCTGTATCACTTAGCTGTGCCATTTTACTGCCACCTCTGTCAGGGACCTTAGGAAACACTCATATAATGGAAAATTACTCTCCCATACATGTAATGAAAGAGAGAGCAAAAATCTGACAAGGAGAGAACATAATCAAAACTTGAAAGCACATTCAGCCCGTGCCTATCCAGACAAACTGAGCTATAGAGGAGACGTCACACGGGAATCATTCCAGCTTCCCCCAGACTATTGTTTTTCCCCTCAAAGCGTCTTTTTAAGCCTGAATCATTTAAATCATTTTGAAATCTTCTATTCGCTGTTCCCTAAGCCAGGGCCGGCTTCAGATGGTAAGCGAAGCAGTCGCCTGGAAGAGGAGCACAGTCGGGGCGCCATAATTCCTCTGACTTCCCCAAGATGGCCATGGCTTGGGCCACTCACAGCGGCAACCAACTCGATCCCCCGAGGATACGGCCACCGCTCGTGAGCAGAATCACTGCCATCCGCCTCCCGCTGCACATGCGCAGCAGCCATCTTTACTTCAAATTTTCCGTGGATCCTCTTCCTCCCATCCTCATACATTAGTCTTCTCTCTTAGTTTAAATTCTGGGACGCTTCTCCTTCCCTCCACTCCCCTCCAACTTCCTTGGGTCTGGGGGAGTCACTTGATTCAGGGGAGTCCGGAGCTCAGAATGGAGGCCTGGAGTGGGAATGAAAAGTCACCTGGGCTTGCTCCTCCCACTTAATAATAGTAAGAATGATAATGTCGGTATATGTAGAGAAGCAGCCTGGCTCAGTGGAAAAGAGCACGGGCTTGGGAGGCAGAGGTCGTGGGTTTGAATCCCGGCTCTGCCACTTGTCACCTGTGTGACTGTAGGCAAGTCACTTAACTTCTCTGTGCCTCTGTTACCTCATCTGTAAAATGGGGATTAAGATTGTGAGCCTCACGTGGTACAACCTGATTACCCTGTATTTACCCCAGGGCTTAGAACAGTGCTCTGCACATAGTAAGCGCTTAATAAATACCAACAATATTATTATTATTATTATTATCATTATTATTAAGGGCTCTTATGTGCCAAGTACTGTTCTAAGCGCTGACGTAGATAGAAGGCAATCAGACACAGTCCCTGTCCTCCCTGTCCCACGTGGGGCTCACAGTTTTAATCCCCATTTTACAGATCAGGTAACTGAGGCCCAGTCAAGTGACTTGCCAAAGGTCACGCAGCAGACAAGTGGCAGAGTCACGATTAGAATCCACGTCCTCTGACTCCCAGGCCAGGGTTCTTGCCAATAGACCATGCAACTTCGCTAGGGTCCCTAAGAGGTTACTTAAGAGGCCCCTAGCATGCAGAGATGTGAAGTTTTGCAGCGCAAATCTGTGTTAGGGCTAGGGTTTCCCAGCACTGTGAATCAGAGCAGTTGGTTGACGTCCTCTGGTGCACCTTGTGACATCATCTTGAGGTGTCAAGCATGGGTGGTGGGATGATGCGTCACGTGTTAGGTGACGGGGTCATTTTTTCATTCCCACTGCTGAAATCCACACTGCCGAAGACTCAGCCAAGGTTGATCCTTAAATCTCCTTAAACCTGATTAAACATGGAGTACCAGGAATACTTCACATTTATTCAGGTTTAAGAAGGTTTCAGGACCAACTTTGCCTTCGTCTGTACGTGCACAGAATAATGAGCAGGAACTGTGCACGCATGTTTGTCTCTCCAAATGCAGAATTCGTCTTTACCTGCTCAATATGGTATTTATATGAGTCTAACTTCAGGCGTGGTGTTCCTCTATTTAAATTGATGCCCAAGCCCTTCTCTCCTTGCAGTTCAAGGAGAGACCAAACATGATTGATTGATTGATACTTCAGCACAGGCATTTCTTAGATCGAAAGGCCCCACAGGGAAGATGTGGTCAGAGGTACAAATGGGCACCATAATTTTGTTGTGTTGTACTCACCCAAGCGATTAGTACAGTGCTCTGCATTCAGGAAATGTTGAATAAATACAATTGATCGATTGATGATAGGTAACGGAGAGCACTCTCTCTAAATGCATTATCAGAGGTCTGCTCCAGTTTAAGGCTTCAGCAGAGAACACATGAGAGAACTTGAGAAAGAACCAAAGAGGGTAACCAATCACTTGCATTTGTTGAGTGCGTACTGTGTGCAGAGCACTATACTAAAGTGATTTAGATGTTGGAAAACACTAGCTATAAGGCAAGGTTAAAGAACTGAGGATTATTCAGACTGGAGAAAGAAGGCTTGGGGATAAACAAGCTGAGAAGCAGCTTGGCCTAGAGGAAAGAGCACAGACCTGGGAGTCGGAGGATCTGGATTCAAATCTGAGCTCTGACACGTTTACTGTGTGAATTTTGGCAACCGACAACTTCTCTGTGTCTCATCTGTACAATGGGGATTAAGATTTATGAGCTCCTTGTGGGACATGGACGGTATCCAACCTGGTTAGCTTGTCTTCACCCCGGTGCATAGTACAGTGTCTGGCACATTTAACAAATACCATTAAAAACAAGCAAACAAAAAAACCCAACAACCGACTGCCTTTGGGAGTAAATGGTTAGTGGGACAGGGACTACATCCAGCCTGACAAACTTGTATCTACTCCAGCATTTAGAGCAGTGTTTAACACACGGTGAGCACTAAAAATGTCAAAATAGCCATAATAATAACAAGCCTTCAATTAAGCATTCAACAGTATTATCACAACCAACATAATTTATTGAGCACCTATGCTACACAGAGCAGTATATGTTATCTGGGGACATACAGATGAACAAGACACTATCGCTACCTCAGAAAGCTTAGAAGCTAGCGGGCATGACAATAGGTATAAATTGACAAATTTGTCATAGTTAAGAAGTAAGAGGATAGATGGTAATAATAAGTAAAAGTAATAAACTGATTCACACATATGTGTTGAGATGGCTGACGGGAAGTGGTACCTAGGAAGATGGGGATTAAATCAGGGAGTACTTCCTGATGGGGATTAAATCGGGAAGTACTTCCTGAGGGAGGTATCTTTTGCAGAACAGGAAAATTTATGGCTTGGAAATACTGAGAGGAAATGTCATTCCAAAACGAGAGAAAAGATGTGGCAAAGAATCGGTGGCGGAGAGTTTTCTTGCAAAATAGATTAAACCTTTATTCGCTCCAAAGCATTTCAACAGTGTCTTAACAGTCTTAATTAGAGATATTTTGCCCTTGTTTCAAAATGAAAGGAAAAATCTGACAACAAAAACAAATAACAATGGCACATGTTAAGCATTTATATGTGCAAAGCACTGTACTAAGCACTGAGGTATCTAATGTCTGTCTCCCCCTCTAGACTGTAAACTCATCGTGGGCAGGGAATGTATCTGTTTATTGTCATATTGTACTGTCTCAAGCACTTAGTACAATGCTCTCAACACAGTAAGTGCTCAATGTATACTACTAATAATAATAATTAATAGTAATGATGGTATTTGTTAAGCGCTTATTATGTGCCAAGCACTATTCTGAATGCCGGGATAGATACAGAGTAATCAGGTTGTCCCAGTTGGGGCTCCCAATATTAATCCCCCTTTTACAGACGAGGTAACTGAGGCACAGAGAAGTTAAGTGACTTGCCTCAGGTCACCCAGTAGACAAATGGCAGAGCTGGGATTAAAACCCATGTCCTCTGACTTCCAAATCCATGCTCTTTTCACTGAGCCACACTGCTTCTCCTACTATTTAACGAACGAATGAAAGGAAGATTAGACCGTAAGCCCGTCAAACGGCAGGGACCGTCTCTATCTGTTGCCGACTTGTTCATTCCAAGCGCTTAGTACAGTGCTCTGCACCTAGTAAGCGCTCAATAAACACTATTGAATGAAAGATACAAGATAATCAGGTCGGACACAGTCCCTGTTCCAGAGGGTCCTCACCGTCTAAGTAGAAGGAAGATCAGGTATTGAATCCCCATTTTACAGATGAGGAAACTGAAGCTCAGCCTCTGTCCCAAGTGGGGCTCGCAAGCCGCAATTTGGGGGAGCCAAACTCACCACATCTCGAAAGTGGTGGAATTAGTACTATCGGATCCCAAGTGGCACATTAGACGCTTAGCTAAGAAAATCCACTGGTGAGGGGGTTAACTCCTTCGGGCTTAGCTGAACTCAGCAAAGAGGAATGTGTGGTCCGTGTCCGTGTCTGAAGCTGTCACCCACACTGAACGCCGAAAGACTGTCGGGAATAAAAGCAGTCACTGCATTAGAGGATTGATCACAGCCCCAACTTTTTTTCCGTTTAAGAGGGCAACACAAATTCTTGGCTTACCGAAGTCCCCTGTGGATTCCAAAAATACGAAACAGAACGCAGAGAGAGAAAATAGTTGCAGCTCCTTCTACTCCGTTCACCTCAATCAGTGGCCACGGTCCCCCAGTCGACCTCCATATGCCTCAGCTCCCCTCTGTGTCTGGAGCCCTCGATGATGATTATGATGGCATTTGTTAAGCGCTTAATGTGTGCCAGGCACCATATCGAGCCCTGGGGAAGATAGAAAGAAGCAAATCGGATTGGATACAGTCCCTCTCCCACCTGGGGCTCACAGTCTCAATCCCCGTTTTACAGATGAGGGAACCGAGGCACAGAGAAATGTAGCGACTTGGTCAATGTCCCACAGCAGAGAAGTGGCGAAGCCAGATTTAGAATCCAGGCCCTGGACAAAAGAGATACTGTTTGCTAAAAGGAAGAAAGAGGAAATCTCTTTGCATGATGATTCGGGGTAAGATCTTCTCTTTGAGAATGAACCCAGGCACAGGAGGACCTCTTGTCACGACTTTTTAATGGCAAATCTCCAGTCCTGACCAGACCATCCTATGCTTAGCCATTCCCCTTAGATGTGGGTTTCTGATCAGGGCAATGATTTCTGATCAGGGCAATGAAGTACTTTTTCATGGGCAATGAACAATGAAGCAAGTTCTAAAATCAGCAAAACAATTTCATACCATAAAAGCCCAAATGGTAGAATATACTCAATTTGAAATGAAAGGTGCAGGTGTTAAGCAAGGGCTCTAAAGGATCAATTCTAAGGTAATTTAGGGGGAAAATATCAGAGGTACTCTCAACCTCCACTGTAGTAAATTGTTTCGTGATCCCCTCTTAATGAAAATATTGCCTGTTCTCTTTTCTTTTCTGCAATGCAATCTATAGATTTTTTTCACCCTTTTTAGTTTGGTTTTTTGCATAGATTTCGGTATTTTTATGTTTAATAAAAGTGGAGGTGTTTCTCCGAATTTCTACGGCAACAGCAGGGCTTGAACTTAAGGTCAAATGAAAGGAACAGTGTGTGCTGTTTCCATGGAAACTGAACCAGTCTAATGTCAGGTACTAAGAGATATCAAGAATGAAGTGATAAAATCACTTCATTATTTTAATAAACAACTTCTATTTACAGTCACTGAACTATGTTCAGCCCATACGTACACACATACATGCAACATATCGTAATAGGGCTATTAATGTTTTCCTTTCAACATTATCTAGGACATCTAAATTGCTTCTGATTAGTCACATTCATAGAAAACGAAAAATATTTTTTCTTCCAAGGGAGGATTCTGGATGTTTCATTATTCTGAGAACTCATTAAGGCAACCTCTCATTTTAATTAGAAAATTACTAAGGGAATTCCACTTCAAGGGTTAATAGAAGCACAGAGATGAGGAAAAGGGGAATCGGGGCTACCTCGTGGCTTTAGCTCACCGTCTTGCCCACGATATGACGAGAGCTCCTGGTCTCACTCACAGCTGGGTGGAATTGAAGGGATGTAGCTTCCCATCCCCCTCCACCCCACCGCTGATCCCTAATGTTCATTCATTCATTCATTCAATAGTATTTATTGAGCGCTTACTATGTGCAGAGCACTGTACTAAGCGCTTGGGATGAACAAGTCGGCAACAGATAGAGACAGTCCCTGCCGTTTGACGGGCTTACGGTCTAATCGGGGGAGACGGACAGACGAGAACAATGGCAATAAACAGCGTCAAGAGGAAGAACATCTCGTAAAAACAATGGCAACTAAATAGAATCAAGGCAATGTACAATTCACTAACAAAATAAATAGGGTAACGAAAATAGATACAGTTGAGCGGACGAGTACAGTGCCGTGGGGATGGGAAGGGAGAGGTGGAGGAGCAGAGGGAAAAGGGGAAAATGAGGCTTTAGCTGCGGAGAGGTAAAGGGGGGATGGCAGAGGGAGTAGAGGGGGAAGAGGAGCTCAGTCTGGGAAGGCCTCTTGGAGGAGGTGATTTTTAAGTAAGGTTTTGAAGAGGGAAAGAGAATCAGTTTGGCGGAGGTGAGGAGGGAGGGCGTTCCGGGACCGTGGGAGGACGTGACCCGGGGGTCGACGGCGGGATAGGCGAGACCGAGGGACGGCGAGGAGGTGGGCGGCAGAGGAGCGGAGCGTGCGGGGTGGGCGGTAGAAAGAGAGAAGGGAGGAGAGGTAGGAAGGGGCAAGGTGATGGAGAGCCTTGAAGCCTAGAGTGAGGAGTTTTTGTTTGGAGCGGAGGTCGATAGGCAACCACTGGAGTTGCTTAAGAAGGAGAGTGACATGCCCAGATCGTTTCTGCGGGAAGATGAGCCGGGCAGCGGAGTGAAGAATAGACCGGAGCGGGGCGAGAGAGGAGGAAGGGAGGTCAGAGAGAAGGCTGACACGGTAGTCTAGCCGGGATATAACGAGAGCCCGTAATAGTAAGGTAGCCGTTTGGGTGGAGAGGAAAGGGCGGATCTTGGCGATGTTGTAGAGGTGAAACCGGCAGGTCTTGGTAACGGATAGGATGTGTGGGACGAGAGGGACAAGTCAAGGATGACACCGAGATTGCGGGCCTGCGGGACGGGAAGGATGGTCGTGCCATCCACGGTGATAAAGTCTGGGAGCGGACCGGGTTTGGGAGGGAAGATGAGGAGCTCAGTCTTGCTCATGTTTAGTTTTAGGTGGCGGGCCGACATCCAGGTGGAGACGTCCCGGAGGCGGGAGGAGATGCGAGCCTGAAGGGAGGGGGAGAGGACAGGGGCGGAGATGTAGATCTGCGTGTCATCTGCGTAGAGATGGTAGTCAAAGCCGTGAGAGCGGACGAGTTCACCGAGGGAGTGAGTGTAAATGGAGAACAGAAGAGGGCCAAGAACTGACCCTTGAGGAACTCCAACAGTTAAAGGATGGGAGGGGGAGGAGGCTCCAGCGTAGGAGACCGAGAATGATCGGCCAGAGAGGTAAGAGGAGAACCGGGAGAGGACAGAGTCCGTGAAGCCAAGGTGAGATAAGGTATGGAGGAGGAGGGGATGGTCGACAGTGTCAAAGGCAGCAGAGAGGTCGAGGAGGATCAGAATGGAGTAGGAGCCATTGGATTTGGCGAGAAGGAGGTCACGGGTGACCTTAGAGAGAGCAGTCTCGGTAGAGTGGAGGGGACGGAAGCCAGATTGGAGGGGGTCTAGGAGAGAATGGGAGTTAAGGAATTCTAGGCATCGATTGTAGACGACTCGTTCTAGGATTTTGGAAAGGAAAGGTAGTAGGGAGATAGGACGATAACTGGAGGGGGAGGTGGGGTCAAGAGCGGGTTTTTTTAGAATGGGGGAGACGTGGGCGTGTTTGAAGGCAGAGGGGAAGGAGCCCTTGGAGATTGAGTGGTTAAAAATAGAAGTTAAGGAAGGGAGGAGGGCAGGGGCGATGGTTTTAAGAAGGTGAGAGGGAATGGGGTCCGAGGCGCAGGTGGAGGGGGTGGCACTTGTGAGGAGGGAGGAGATCTCCTCTGAGGATACTGCAGGGAAGGATGGGAAAGTAGGGGAGGGGGGACTTTGGGGAGCTCAGACCTGATCGTGTTGATTTTCGTGAGGAAATAGGTGGCCAGATCATTGGGGGTGAGGGATGGGGGAGGGGGAGGAACAGGGGGCCTAAGGAGAGAGTTAAAGGTCCGGAACAATCGGCGGGGGTGACGGGCATGGGTGTCGATGAGGGAGGAGAAGAAGCTTTGCCTGGCGGAGGAGAGGGCAGAGTTAAGGCAGGAAAGGATAAATTTGAAGTGTGTGAGGTCGGCTCGGTGCTTGGACTTTCGCCAGCAGCGCTCGGCAGCTCGAGCATAGGAGCGTAGGAGGCGGACGGAGGAGGTGATCCAGGGCTGTGGGTTAATGGAGCGAGAGCGGCGGAGGGAAAGGGGGGCGAGAGAGTCGAGATGTGTTTGCACCCATCATCGCTGTGGACTAGTAGAGGGTAACCCCCCCAAAATCTCACCAGGTCACATTTGGGCAGTTTATCTGTACCTCAGTTCCTAAATCTCCAAAAGGGGGATTCAAAACCCATTCTCCTCCTACTTAGGCTGTAAACCCCATGTGGTGTCTTAACTATCTTGTAATAATAATAATAATGATGGTATTTGTTAACTGCTTATTATGTGCCAAACAATGTTCTAAGCACTGAAGGGGATAAAAGGTAATCAGGCTGTCTCACGGGGGGCTCACGGTCTTAATCCCCGTTTTTCAGAGGAGGTAACTGAGGGAGAGAGAAGTGAAGTGACTTGCCCAAAGTCACACAGCTAATAAGTGGCAGAGCCAGGATTAGAACCCATGATCTCTGATTCCCAAGCCCGTCCTCTTTCCACTAAGCCACGCCGTACCTACCCCAGGGCTTAATATAGTGCTTGGCACTCAGTGAGCACTTCAATATTGTAGTAATTATGGTTATTATTCTTGGAACCACTCTCATTTCTCTCGGTCTACCATTCTCGGTACCTCAGGCCTCAGATCTGGTCGTGGAATCTATGACGTGTACATCGGCCTCTTCCCATCCTCTTCCAAGAGCATTTGAATCCATCGCAACTCGAACCTTTTAACCAATCGATCGTATTTACTGAGTGCTCACCCTGAAAAGAGCACTGCACAGAATCCTTGGGAAAATACAATAGAATAAACATAATCCTCACTCTCAAAGAAGCAGCGTGGCTCAGTGGAAAGAGCACGGGCTTTGGAATCAGGGCTCATGAGTTCGAAGCCCAGATCTGCCACTTGTCGGCTGTGTGACTGTGGGCAAGTCACTTAACTTCTCTGTGCCTCAGTTCCCTCATCTGTAAAATGGGGATAAAGACTGTGAGCCCCACGTGGGACAACCTGATTCCCCTATGTCTACCCCAGCGCTTAGAACAGTGCTCGGCACATAGTAAGCGCTTAAATACCAACATTATTATTACAGTCTAGTTGGGTAGACAGATATTAAATGGGAAGCATTAAAAGGGAAGCAACCCAGTATAAAGATATGGACTTACCTTCTGTGGGGGCAGAGGGCTAATCGATAGATCAAAAATAGTATTTATTTACTGCGTGTAGAGCACTGTATTACGGGCTGCGGAACGTACAATACAACAGAGTTGCTAGCTGTGAACCCTGCCCACAAGGAGAGGCCTTTAAGGGCAGGAGGACTTTAAAAGAGATTCTTCCTAGGGGAATTGGTAGAGTACAAGAATATTTAAATTCAGTTCAATTCACTCGTATCTATTGAGTATTTATTGTGTGCAAAGCACTGTACTCAGCATTTGGGTGAGTACAATTCAACAATAAAAAGACACATTCTCTGCCCACAAGATATTTACCTAAATACTGTGGGACGGTCCCACTGTTCCACTCTGTAAAAGCTTAAGGTGTGAGATTAAGCGCATAAGTGAGGCAATAGAGAAGGAAAATAGGGTGGGGAGGTGAAAATCAAATCAGGGAGTATATACAATTTTAGAAGAGCTTTGAGGATGGAGAGAGAGCGCTTGCTGCTCGTTTTGGGCAGGGAACATGTCTATTCGTTATATTGTACTTAGTACAATGCTCTGCTCCCCCACCTCAAGGTTGCACCTGGAGAGTTTCCAATCTTCTAGTAGTGTCGGCAACGGGAAGGAGAGCCAAGCAGCAGCCTACTCATTCCATTCCTAGCTTGGGCAGTGGCTAGCGAGTGGAAGGCCGTCTGCTACGAGTCAGAACTTAACCACGTTGGGCAGCAGCGGCATGGGAGAGAATCGAGAGCGGAGACTTAAGTTTACTGCGCGGAAGGCGGCAACGGAAAACCGCTTCCGTATTTTTACCAAGAAAACTCTATGGATCCACCACCAGAACGACTGCAGATGGAGAGCGGGGCGTTCTGGGAGAGATGCGCCTCGTGGTGTCGCTATGGGTCGGAAACGACTCGACGGCATAAGATGGGACAGTGCTCTGCACCCAGTAAGTGCTCAGTAAGTACGATTGAATGAATGGACGAAGAGTTCCAGGCAGGGAGGAGGGCCTGAGTGAGGAATCAACAACAAGAAAGCCAAGATTGAGGCTCAGTGAGCAGATTGATTTAGAGGAGTTAAATGGGCCGGCTGGGGTTTAATGTGAGTGGAGAGAGAACAAGTTTGGGAAGAGAACTGATTGAGTGCTTTGAATCCAACTGGAAGACTAAGAACAGAATCCAGAATTTACTGGACCCACGAATTACTTCTGGACATGTTTACATAAGGCTTAGCATTTACCATAGCTTTGGTTCAAATAAATAACAATTTAAAAAAAAAAGTCCTTCAGGTTATAGTCACAAATATGTAAAAGGAAAAGGAAAATATATTTCTAGATACTCTCCCGAGCACTTAGTACAATGCTCTGCACACAGTAAGCGCTCAATAAATACGACTGAATGAATCTTAGCGGTGGGGAACCTCTCTGCAAAGGTGGAAGGTAAAAGGCATATTTTTTAAAAAAGGCTCTTCTGGAATTCCAGTTTAAAATTTAGAATAATCTCCTTGTCTACATTCTGTTCCTGCCTCCTGGACATCTCTACACTGATGTCCTGGCAGCACCTCAAGCTCAGCTTGATCCCTCCTGAACTCATTATCTTCCCTCCCCGATCCTCTCCTTCCTCTAACTCTCGCTTCACTGTTGACACCACCACCATTCTCCTGTCTCTCAACTGTAAGCTCTTCATGGGTAAGGATCGGTTCCTCCAATTCATTCAACAGGCTTCACTGAGCACTCTCTGTGTGCAGAGCACTGTACTAAGCGATTGGGAAAGTACAAAACAACAATAAACAGTGACATTCCCTGCCCAGAATGAGCATGCATTGTACTTTCCCGGTTGCATAGTAGAGTGGTCTGTATACAATAATAACTTAATCAATTCCATTCATTGCCTGATTGAATGATCAACTATCCTACATTCAGCCTGCTGCAATTTGTCACCAAATCATCTCATTTCTTCATCGAAAACATCTCCAGAATCCACCCTTTTCACCTTTATCCAAGCTACCTCTCCGCTGGTCGAAGGACTTGTTATATCCCAACTCAACTTCTGCCTCAGCTTCCACGTTGTTCTCCCTGCTTCTGGTCTCTTCCCTCTCCAGTCCACACTTCACTCTGCTGCCCAGTTGTTGTTTTTTTCCCTAAAACAGCATTTTATATACATCTTCTTACTCCTCAAGGAAGGAGAGGATTGGGGAGGGAAGATAAGGAGTTCAGGAGGGATCAAGCTGAGCTTGAGGTGCTGCCAGGACTTCAGGATAGAGATGTCCAGGAGGCAGGAACAGAATGTAGACAAGGAGAGAAGTTGGGAACTGTCTTATTCTAAATTTTAAACTGGAATTCCAGAAGAGCATTTTATATACTCCTTCTTACTCCAGGGATTGCCTATTCCTCTCCATATCGAGCAGAGACTCTTAATCATTAACCTTAATAATAACAATAATTACGATTGTCGTCAAACACTAAGTGCCGAGCTCCGTTCTAAGCACTAAGATAGATACAAGTTCATCAGGTTGGACACAGGCCCTGTCCCACATTAAGCTCGCACTCAATCCCCATTTTCCAGATGAGGTAACTAAGGCCCAGAGAAGTGAAGTAACTTGCCCAAGGTCACCCAGCAGACAAGTGGCAGAGCCGGGATTAGAACCCAGTTCCTTTAGACTTGCAGATCCGTGCTCTATCCACTGGGCCATATTTTAAGGTCCTCATTCATCCCCTTTTTTTCCCCTCTACTTCTTATCTCTGCTCCACTTTCACCACTACAAAGCTCATATATTTCACTCCTCTCAAGCCAACCTTCTCACTGCTCCTAGTTCTTACTTCTCTCCACATTAAGTTCTTGCTCACACCCTCCGTTCTGCCCGGAACTCCCTCCTCTCCCTTCACATCCAGGAGACCACTGCTCTCCCCATCTCCAACGCTCTCCAAAACCAGATCTCCTCCACGAAGACTTTCCAGATTGAACTCTTATCTGAGTACCTTATTACCCACCTAGTGCCGCTTTGGCAGTCTCATGCCAGCTCAGAACTTGCATACACATTATATCCTCATCCCCTGGTTGCTCTCATGTGCAGATATTTAAAATCTGTTGCTTCCCGCTCTGTGAAATTTCTTATTAGTGCCTGTCTCTGTTGCTAGACTGTAGCAGTTGGTATAATCAACCAAGGACAAACCTTTAATCTCATTACCTTTGATTTCCTCTAGGTAGTAAAGTGACTCTTTAGTTTTCCAAAGGGGCATTTTTCATAACAAACAAGTTGCATTATTTGGATTTATAACGACATATCCATTAACCTTTAAAGCTCTCCCTACCAACGTCCCGAAAACAGCTGGCTCAGTGGAAAGAGCCTGGGCTTCGGAGTCAGAGGTCATGGGTTCGACCCCCCAGCTCTGCCACTTGTCAGCGGTGTGACTGTGGGAAAGTCACTTAACTTCTCTGTGGCTCAGTTACTTCATCTGGAAAATGGGGATTAACTGTGAGCCTCACATGGGACAACCTGATTACCCTGTATCTCCCCAGCTCTTAGAACAGTGCTCTGCACATAGTAAGCGCTTAACAAATACCAACATTATTATTATTGTTATACCAAAGGAAGTTTAGTTTAAATCAAGAGTGCAAGATCAGAGTTCTGAATACCCACCCTCAAAATGACCACAACTATTCGTTCATTCATTCAATCGTATTTAATGAGTGCTTACTGTATGCAGAGCACTGTACTAAGCACTTGGAATGTACAATTTGGCAAGAGAAAGAGACAATCCCTGCCCGACAATGGGCTCATTAAACTCCCGACTTTTCTTCTCAGGATAAGGTACCTTCTGGAACATTTTATAGATTTTGGAAGCAGTGACGGAATAAGAGGTTAAAAGAAATTTTATCATAAGAGCAACCTTAATGAAATCTGAACTCCTGGCCTTTGAAAGATGAATCAGAAATCTGACCTATGGGGCTTCATCACCGGACATTGCTTTCCACCGGGAGGTCGGCAGGCTAAAACCGGCTCTGATGGTTGTCTCTTAGCGTTCTCTGAGGTCAGCACATAGGGAAATTACAAATCATAAGATGGAGATGGAGTTCCAGACAGCATCAGCTCTCTGGATTCCTATGCACGACCATGGGACCAGCTTGGCTGGCACCTAAATTACTGGTCTCTCCAAAAGTGAAATGCGGAGAAGAAACATTTTGTTCTCACCCCAGATTACTCCATAAAGAGGGAAGCCATCCAAGTGTACGTTCTGTTTGGGGCCATTGTGATTTGGCCTTTATAAAGACCAGAGAGCCAGAAGTGTCGGAGCACCTCGATTCGATTCCTCATTCTACCATGGCTCCAGCTGTGGAAGCTATCCTCACCTCAGGTGTCAGAATTCCTTCATTCAAAGGCCCGACTGACGAGGCTTACGGTCCCCAAATGACGAGGGATTCGTCAAGATGGGAAAGCACCTGCCAAAAGTGTAAAGTTGCCTAGGCAAAGCAAAGAAAAGGCGATGTCCAAGAATAATTCATCTCCAGCAGGGTGATGATCCAGTAGATGTTTCCCCACCACCTTCTTGCACTGTTATTTGATTCACAAGGTTTGGGTAAAATTAGGACAGGTTCTGTAAAAAAAAAAAAAAAAACACAACCTATTACTTCCAGGAGAATTCTTTAGAATAAAGACTGAACCTGATTTCCTCAAATCAGATAAAAGCTGTTATACTAATCAAACAATTGCATTTATTGGGTGCTGACTGTGTGCAGAGCAGTGTACAGAGAGCTTGGGAGAAGACAGTATAACCTAGTCGGTAAACATTCCCCACCCACAACAGGTTTACAGTCTAGAGGGGGAGAAAATACCTCGAAGATAATCAGATTTTCTTGAAGGAGATTCTCACGTTGGGCAAATTCCCCAAGAACGATCATTTTAAAGGTGGCTTTACCAACCAATAATTATTTTTCTCAAATCTACTGAGGGTTTTTTGTGTGTGTGTGTGTGTGAAATGCTTACTAAGTGCCAGGTACTGTACTAGGTAGTGGGGTAGATACAAATAACTGGGTCGGGCACAGTCTCTGTCCCACATGGGGCTCACAGTCTTAATCCCCAGTTTGCAGATGAGATAACTGAGGCCCAGAGAAGTGATCCGTCCATTATCAAACAGGTGACAAGTGACACATCTGAAATTAGAACCCAGGCCTTCTGAATCCAAGTCCTCTGCTCTTTTCACTAGGCCAGGCTGCTTTTCTGATTTTGCCATTGCTAGTGAGGAAGAGCATCTCTCAAGGTCGCACCTGGAGAGTTTTCAGTAATCTACCAGTCTCAAATTTGGGAGGGAGAATCAAGCAGAGGCCTACTTATTCCATTCTCAGCTGGAACAGTGGCTAGCAAGCGGAAGGCAATTTGCTGCAAGTCAAAACACACCCATGCTGGGCACCAGCGGCGTGGGAGAGAGTGGAGGGTGGAGACTCGAGTTTACCGCGTGGAAGGAGGCAGTGGTAAACCACTTCCGTATTTTTACCAAACTGTATGGATACACTACCAGAACGGTTGCAGATGGAGCGTTCTGGGAGTGATGTGTCCGTGGTGTCGCTATGGGTCGGAAACGACTCGGCATAAGACAAGCGAAGAAGGACCAGGGAGGGAAGATGAGGAGGTAGGGTGGGGCAGGGTCTAGCTCCCTCCACTAGGTACCACCATCCCAAAGGCCACTCAATTACCCCCAGTTTACACCCCATTGTTGAGTCTGGCCCTGGGGACTCAGCAGGCATATTTTCTCACCTATCAGAACCCACGTAGATGGGACAAGCACTCAACAAGGAGATTTGGCCACCGAGAGGATCCTGCCTGGGAGAACAAATCAGAGAAGGGGTTTTGCGGGGTGGGGAGGTTGTTCAAGTGTCATTTGAACCAGAGGAATCACACGAAGGTTTCACAGGAGTCTTTCAATTGTCGAGGGAGTCATAAATTAGCAAGTCACGTCTCTGTCTTGTACCTATACTGATTAATTGAAATAACTACATTATCCAACACCGTACACCACATGATAGAAATCCAAGAGCCACACTGTAAGCCCGTCAATGGGCAGGGATTGTCTCTATCTGTTGCCAAATTGTACATTCCAAGCGCTTAGTACAGTGCTCTGCACATAGTAAACGCTCAGTAAATACTATTGAATGAATTAAACATTTCATCCACCATAAAAAAACACCAAACCACTAATTTGCCAACACCAACAAGAGAGAGGAAACACACACGGCTGGACATATGTAGGAATATGAGAAATGGAATTTATTAAGGGTCCATTAAGTGCAAAGCACTGAGCTAAACACTGGCTACAAGTTCATCGCTAAATAGAATCATTCAATCAATCATTGGTATTCCCTGAGCGCTTACTCTGTGCAGGACACTCTAATGAACGATTGGGAGAGTACAACAGAGTTGGTAGACATGTTCTCGGCCCACAAGAAGCCTACAGTCTAGAGGGGGAAACGGACATTAGAAGAGATAATGGATAATCACGGCTCAGTGGAAAGAGCCCGGACTTGGGAGTCAGAGGTCATGGGATCGAATCCCGGCTCTGCCACTTGTCAGCTGTGTGACTGTGGGCAAGTCACTTCACTTTTCTGGGCCTCAATTACCTCATCTGTAAAATGGGGATTAACTGTGAGCCTCATGGGGGACAACCTGATTACCCTGTTTCTACCCCAGCGCTTAGAACAGTGCTCTGCACATAGTAGCGCTTAACAAATACCAACATTATTATTATTATACGTACGTGAGTGCTGTGGAGCTGATGGTGGGGTGAATATCGAGAGCTTGAAGGGTACCGAGCCGAGTTCACAGGTGACGCAGGAGGGAGAGGGAGTGAGGACGAGAGCCATAAGGGACTGTGGTAAGAGAAGAGGTGTTTCAAGCTCCTTCCAACAAAGAGGACTACGGTAGCGACGGGGTCGGTCAAGAGCACAATCATAGACCCGGCTCAGGGAGAGATGGAATGGGAGACGCGGAGAAGTCTTAGATCGCGACACGCTGCGACTTCCCAACGTTCTCAAGTTGCTCTAAACCGTGAAGGCAGGTCCCCTGGGACTACAACCAAGTTCGGAGAAGCAGTGTGCCTCGGGGAAATCAATCAACCGGTGGTATTTCTTGAGTGGTCACTGTCTGCACAGCACCGTTGTGAGCACTTGGACAAGTACGGTACAACAGAGCTGGTGGTCACAGTCCGTACCCAAAAGAGCATGGTTCTGGGTGTCAGAGGAGCGAGATTCTAATCCTGACTCTACCACTTGGCTGTTGTGTGACTTTGGACAACTCTCTTAGCTTCTCTGTGCCTCGTTTTCCTAAGCAATCAGTGGCATTTATTGACCACTCTATGCAGAGCACTATACGAAGCCCTTTGGAGTGTACAATACAACAGAATGAACATACACATTCCCGCCCATAACAAGTTTACAGTCTAAGGGAGGAGACAGACGTTAAAATACTCAAATAATTGATAATATAAAATTTAAAAATATGTACAAAGCGCTGTGGGGTTAAGGGTGGAGCAGGTACCAAATGCCCGAAGGTCACAGATCCAAGGCAAGAACGATGCAGAAGGGAGAGCGAGTTGGGGAAAAAAGGGCTCAATCGAGCAAGTCCTCTCGGAGAAGATGTGACCTTATCTGTAGACCTCATATTTTAAATTGGTATTTAATCAATCCATCAGTGATACTTACCGAACGATTACTGGGTTCTGAGAACCATACTAAGCGCTAGGGAACGTACAAGACAACAGACGCGGCAGGCACGTTCCCTGCCCACAGTGAACTTATTGTGTAGAGGGGAAGACAGATGTTAATATAAATGAATAATTTATAATTTAAAGATATCTGCATAAATGCTGTGAGACTAAGCGTGGGGAGAATATTAATTTAATACCTTTTTTGCCTCCTACTAAAGACTGTGAGCCCCTTATGGGATATGCACTGTGATCTGGTTTCTACCCCAATGCTTAGGACAGTACTTGACACAAAGTAAGTGCTTAACAAATATCCCCATTATTATCAGGTCTCCAGACATCCGGTACTGTGCCTTTTCCACTGAGATGTACTGCATCTCTACCACTTGAAAAGGAACGAATCAAACAACAGGTGTGAAGCAGCATGGAGTAGTGGTTAGATCACAGACCTGGGAGTCAGAAGGACCTGGGTTCTAATCCCGACTCTGACACTTGTCTGCTGTGTGACCTCAGGCAAGGCACTTGACTTCTCTGAGCCTCGGTTATTTCATCTGAAAAATGGGGAATAAGACTGTGAGCCCTGTGTGGGACATGGATCACTTAACTTCTCTGAGCCTCGGTGATTTCATCTGAAAAATGGGGATTAAGACCGTGAGCCTCACGTGGGACAATCTGATAACTTTTTTTCTACCCCAGTGCTTAGAACAGTGCCTGGCACAGAGTAAGCCTAAACAAATTCCTTGAAAAAAAATCACTCGCTCCTCTCCTGCACTTGCTCTGTAGCTTGCACAGCTACATTTTATTATTTCTTCAATCGCATTTATTGAGCACTTACCTTTGCAGACCACTGTATTGAGCGCTTGGGAGAGTACATTGCAACAATAAACAGTCACATTCCCTGCCCACAACAAGCTTACAGTCTAGAGGAGGGGGAGACAGACATAAATACCAATAAATAAAATCAAATAATAGATAGTGCTGTGGGGCTGGGAGAGGGAAGAGCAAAGGGAGCAAGTCAGGGCAATACAGAAGGGAGTGGGAGATGAGGAAAAGTGGGGCTTAATCTGGGAAGGCCTCTTGGAGGAGATGGGCCTTCAGTAAGGCTTTGAAGTGGGGGAGAGTAGTTATCTGTTGGATTTGAGGAGGGAGATACTATAGGCCAGAGGCAGGATGTGGGCCAGGGGTCTGCAGTGAGACAAGAAAGATGGAGGCCCAGTGAGAAGGTTAGCACCAGAGGAGCGAAGTGCCTGGGCTGGGCTGGAGAAGGAGAGTAGTGAGGTGAGGTAGGAGCGGGAAAGGTGGTGGAGACTTTTAAAGCCAATCACGAGGAGTTTGTGTTTGATACTGAGGTGGACGTGCATCCACTAGAGTTTTTTGAGGAGCAGGGTGACATGATCCTGAACGCTTTTGTAAAAAATGATCCAGGCAGTAGAGTGAGATAGGGACTGGAGTGGGGAGAGACAGGAGGCTGGGAGTTCAGCGAGGAGGCTGATGCAGTAATCCAGATGGGATAGGATGAGTGACTGGATTGATGTGCTAGCAGTTTGGATGGAGAGGAAAGAGCAGATTTTAGAGATGAAGGTATGAAGGGCCCAACAGAATTTAGTGATGGACTGAATATGTGGGTTGAATGACAAAGAGGAGTCAGGATAACAGCAGCATGGCTCAGTGGAAAGAGCCCGGGCTTGGGAGTCAGAGGTCATGAGCTCGAATCCCGCCTCTGCCCCTTGTCGGCTGTGTGACTGTGGGCAAGTCACTTCACTTCTCTGGGCCTCAGTTCCCTCATCTGTAAAATGGGGGTTAACTGTAAGCCTCACGTGGGACAACCTGATTACCCTGTATCGACCCCAGCGCTTAGGAGAGTGCTCTGCACAGAGTAAGCGCTTAACAAATACCAACATTATTATTATTATAATGCCAAGGTGATGGGTTTGTGAGACATGAAGGATGGTGGTGCCGTCTACAGAGATGGGAAAGTCAGGGTGAGGACTGGGTTTGGGTGGGAAGATAAGGAGCTCCGTTTTGGATATGTTAAAGTTTGAGGTGACAGGAGGACATCCAAGTAGAGACGTCTTGAAGGTGGGAGGGGATGCAAGACTGGAGAGAGGGAGAGAGATCAGGGCTAGAGATGCAGATTTGGGGATCATCTGCCTAGAGGCGGTAGCTGAAGCCATGGGAGTGAATGAGTTCTCCGAGGGAGTTGGTGTAGATGGAGAATAGAAGAGGAGCAAAAACTGAACCTCGAGGGACCCCCAGAGTGAAGGGTTTGGAGGCAGAGGAGAAGCCCACGAAGGAGACTGAGAATGAATGGCCAAAGAGATGAGGAGAGCCAGGAGAGTACAGAGCACTGTACTAAGCGCTTGGGAGAGTGCAATACAACAATAAACAGACACATTCCCTGCCCACCACGAGCTCAAGGTCCGGGGGCAGGGAGACAGACATTAATATAAAAAAAAAAAATTCACAAGTATGTACATAAGGGCTGTGGGGCTGAGTAGGGGGAAGAACAGAGGGAGCAAGTCAGCGTGACACGGAAGGGAGCGGGAGAAGAGGAAGGGGGAGCGCTTAGTCAAGGAAGACCTCCTGGAGGAGACGTGCCTTCAATAAGGCTTTGAAGGTGGGAAGAGCAAGCATTCTGGTGGCAGAATTCTAATTATTGCTACATTTTATGGTATTTATCATCAAGTGTGTGATCTGCTGTGCGATCTTGGGCAAACGACTTAACTTCTCTGTGCCGCAGTTACCTCCTCTGTAAAATGGGGATTAAGACTGTGAGCCTCACGTGGGACAACCTGATTACCTTGTATCTACCCCAGCGCTTAGAACAGTGCTTGGCACATAGTAAGCGCTTAACATATACCATAGTTAATATTATTATTATCATCATGGAATTTAAGCATTTAAAGTAACCTATTAGACCAGACCAGGAACAGTGGTCATTTCTCTCCTCCACACTGCTCTTTTACATTTTCTTTCTTTAATCCTCTTTCCATTTCACGTCTTTAAAAACTCCACTTCTGCCCTCACTGGCCATTTAGTCGTTGTTTTTTTCTATTAGAAATTATTATAGGCATAGGGTAATTAGGCTTCAGGTTGATTTTTGTAATCTAATATAATCATGTAATCTAGACTATATACCCAGTGTGGGTAGGGATTGTCTCTATTGCCAAATTGTATTTTCCAAGTGCTTAGTACAGTGCTCTGCACAGAGTAAGTGCTCAATAAATAGGATTGATTGAATGAATGAATCAGTGAATGAATGAATAATCCTCACCTCCAAAGTTCACATCTCTGCAACTGGACTAACAGTTGTAGGAGTTATTTTTATTTTTTAATTTTTTTGCTTAAAGGCTTGCTGGGTGAAGTCATGCTGGAGCACAGAAGGTGTAGTTATCTAATAGCAAAGTCATTAATAAGGAAGAAGCCTTGTGGATAGAACATGGGCTTGAGGGTCAGAAGGACCTGGGTTCTAATCTCGGCTCTGCCACGTGACTGCTGTGGGACCTTGGGCAAGTCACTTCACTTCTCTGTGCTTCAATTACCTCATCTGTAAAATGAAGATTGAGACTGAGACCCCTATGTAGGACAGGAGCTGTGTCCAACCTGATTAGTTTCTACCTACCCCAGTGCTTAGAATAGCTTGACACATAGTAAGTGCTTAAATACCATCATTATCTTCATCAATAATTAGGAACCTCTGTCATGATAAAACAGAGCTTACTTATAATCTTCTTACCATTAAAATTTATTTTCTGAAAAGGTTCTCAGAATGTCCAGTGTCCAATATCCCAAAAAACATTTTACAATATGGCTATTTATGCTGCATCCATCTAGGCTCTCTAAAATGGCTCTCCTTTGATGATGTTTGTTGTTTGGAATCCTTCTGTGATCTCTCTCTGGGAATACCACCACCCAAAACACACAACCCTGAGGAGAATGGCCTCGTGGATGGGGCCCGGGAGTCAGTAAATCCAGGGATCACCTGGGTTGTAATCCCAGCTCCATCACTTGTCTGCTGAGTAACCTTGGGCAAGTCATTATTAAACTTCTCTGTGCCTCAGTTTCCTCTTCTGTAAAATGGGGATTAGGACTGTGAGCCCTATGTGGAGCATGGACTGTGTCCAACCTGATTAGTTTGTATCTACTCCAGTGCCTGGCATTAGGCAAGCACTTAGTACTGTTAAAAAAAGACTTAAATTGATAACTTGCCCATTCATTGGATGCCCCAGTGGCCCAGGCCAGGTAAGCAACTAGTATGATTGTGAACATGAGTAGTAGCTGGAGGTTGTCTCAGGGCACTGCTCTGTCACAGTAAAAAACCTAGACGTGTCAAAACATAGATCGTATCGCTCCAAGGCAACCATCCAGGAAAATGGTGTTCAGTAGGTTAACATTATGGGCAAATTAACAGCCATTCTCTCTCGAGCACTGCTAGAAATATTCTCCGTATTCCTACCGTGAGTGACCAATTTCTAATATCTCCCAGTTCCCCGGCACCAATCTATCCTTTAATCGCTTTAACAGACATATGAGAAAGGGAAAACAACGTAATTTTAGGCATCAGTGAAGCATTTTTAAGTACGTTTCATTTTGAAGTCACTCAAATGTAAACCTTTTCTAGTCTTTGCTGTCTTTTTCGGAAGGTGATCCCTTTCTTTGAAAACTATGCTGAGAGTTGAGAAATGTGGATAACAGCTACGGAGACAAGATACTGATTCACAGATCATTCATTCATTCAATAGGATTTATTGAGCGCTTACTATGTGCAGAGCACTGTACTAAGTGCCTGGAATGTACAATTTGGCAACAGATAGAGACGATCCCTGCCCATCGATGGGCTTACAGTCTAATCGGAGGAGACAGACGGACAAAAACGAGACAACTTCATCGCAGTAAATAGAATCAAGGGGATGTACACCTCATTAACAAAATAAATAGGGTAATAAAAATATATACAAATGAGCGCAGTGCTGAGGGGAGGGGAAGGGAGAGGGGAGGAGCAGAGGGAAAGGGGGGAAAGAGGGCTTAACTGAGGGGAGGTGAAGCGGGGGCAGAGAGGGAGCAGAGGGAAAAAGGGAAAGCTCAGTCTGGGAAGGCCTCTTGGAGGAGGTGAGCTCTCAGTAGGGCTTGAAGAGGGGAAGGGAGTTAGTTTGGCGGAGGTGAGGAGGGAGGGCGTTCCGGGACAGCGGGAGGACGTGGGCCAGGGGTCGACGTCGGGATAGGCGAGAACGGGCGGTGAGGAGGTGGGCGGCAGAGAAGCGGAGACTTCGGGTTGGGCAGTAGAAGGAGAGAAGGGAGGAGAGGTAGGAGGGGGCAAGGGGATGGAGAGCCTTGAAGACCAGAGTGAGAAGTGAGAAGATCACAAATGGATGTTCCTGAAGAGGTTATGTCTTTTACCCTACAAATGTGTAATGGGGCAGTCGCAACTTTCCCAACAAGTCTCCTTTTGTAGCAAGACGGAACAACGCTAACATCCCATCCTGGATTTGATTATTTTGGATGGTTGTAATTCAGAATTACTTTCCCAGTCTTCCCTCTTACCAACACACAAGATAAAGAGACTGTTTGCTTACTTTTACTTTCAGAAAAATCAATCTTAAAAGAATTGTGCAGTTATGAACAGGTCCTTCAGCCTACTTTAGATTACCTCAAAACATTTCCTACATAATGGACATATTAACTCGACGGTACGCGCAGTTTCAGATTGATTTTTCCTTCGATCATGCTAAACTGACAGCTGTAAGCTCAATGCTATATAGAAGTCGTGTATGTTCCTTGACCGAATATCGCCACACAGCCTAGGGTCCCGTACGGATCACGGCTATAACTGCCAGTTTCTGTTTGAGACAATCTCAGTGCGGAAGAACAGTCTGACCTAATCAATGGGTCATTTGGCTAGATTTTGCGGTGCAGGGCCCAGCTAATCTCTGGTTGACATTCCGGCCTAAAGATTTTTTTTTTTTAATCCATGATTAATGGCCTTGACATCCATGTTCTCTCAGCTTTTTGCTAAATATGTAGTTCAGAACTTACGGTTAAATACCACTGAGATCACAGAAAACTAAACTCATGTGACAGTGAAAATTCAATGCCAGAAGGCAGTGTCTCTTCAAAGAGAATTGAATCATACCAGAAGTGTAACACAGAGTAATAGGGAAGAACCGAAAGGTTCCATCTTGATCCACGGAAGCTTAAATGTCTCCCACTCAGAAGTCAGGAACCCATTGCTTGTAAACTACATATGGCTCTTCAAGCAGTCGGTGGTATTTACTGAGCTGCTCTGTGACACTGAGCAAGTCCCTTGATTTCTCTGTGCCTCAGTTACCTCTTCTGTCAAACGGGGATTAAGACTGTGAGCCCCATGTGGGACATGGACTCCAACTGATTAGCTTGCTTCTACACCAGCGCTTAGAACAATATCTGGCACAGAGTAAATGCTTGACAAATACCTTAAAAAATGAGTTCTTACATTGGGCGGAGCACTATACTAAGCGTTTAGTACAGTGCTCCTGTTGAAATCACATTCATTCATTCAGTAGTATTTATTGAGTGCTTACTATGTGCAGAGCACCGTACTAAGCGCTTGGAATGTACAAATCGGTAACAGATAGAGACAGTCCCTGCCCTTTGACGGGCTCACAGTCCAATCGGGGGAGACAGACAGACGAGAACGATAGCAATAAATAGAATCGAGGGGATGAACATCTCATTAAAACAATAGCAAATAAATAGAATCGAGGTGATGTACATCTCATTAACAAAATAAATAGGGTGATGAAAATATATACAGTTGAGCGGACGAGTACAGTGCTGAGGGGAGGGGAAGGGAGAGGAGCAGAGGGAAAGGGGGGAAAAGAGAGCTTAGCTGAGGGGAGGTGAAGTGGGGGTAGAAGGGGAGCAGAGGAAAAAGGGAGAGCTCAGTGTGGGAAGGCCTCTTGGAGGAGGTGAGCTCTAAGTAAGGTTTCGAAGAGGGGAAGAGAATGAGTTTGGCGGAGGTGAGGAGGGAGGGCGTTCCGGGACCGCGGGAGGACGCGGCCCGGGGGTCGACGGCGGGATGGGCGAGGACGGGGGACGGTGAGGAGGTGGGCGGCGGAGGAGCGGAGCGTGCGGGGTGGGCAGGAAAAAGAGAGAAGGGAGGAGAGGTAGGAGGGGGCAAGGTGAAGGAGAGCCGTGGCTCTTGAGTGTAGTGGCCCACCTGTGATCACAGCAGCATGAAGGTGATGCCAATCGCTTCATCTGCACAACAAAAAGCCCTGTGGGAAGTTAGGGAGGAAGTAGCTGGAATGCCCTGGTTCCTTGGAGCTGGAAAGGGGCTGAGTGGACCCCAAGATGGAGTCTCCATGCCCCGCTCAACAGCTGGGTGAGGTCCAGTTGACTTCATCCTTCCCCAGTCCTTCCTCGCACTACCTAATCGCCTCCCTCAGTTAACAGCATTCATTCATTCAATTGTATTTATTGAGCACTTACTGTGTGGGGGCCACTGTTCAAAGCACTTGGGAGAACAACAATACAACAATAAACAGACATATTCCCTGCCCACAATGAGTTTACAGTAAGATAAATAGCTAAATGATAGATATGTACATAAGTGCATGGGGGAGAAGCAGCGTGGCTCAGTGGAAAGAGCATGGGCTTTGGAGTCAGGGATCATGAGTTCGAATCCCGACTCTGCCACTCGTCGGCTGTGTGACTGTGGGCAAGTCACTTAACTTCTCTGTGCCTCAGTTCCCTCATCTGTAAAATGGGGATTAAGACTGTGAGCCCCACGTGGGACAACCTGATTCCCCTATGTCTACCCCAGCGCTTAGAACAGTGCTCGGCACCTAGTAAGCGCTTAACAAATACCAACATTATTATTATTATTAGCCAGGAAGATGAATAAAGGGAGGAGGTCAGGGTGAGGCAGAAGGGAGTAGGAGAAGAGGAAAGGAGCGCTTAGACGGGGAAGGCCTCTTGGAGGAGATGGGCCTTGAATTAGGCTTTGAAGTGGGGAAGAGTAACTGTCTGTAAGATATGAGAAGCAGCGTCAGTGGAAAGAGCCTGGGCTTTGGAGACAGAGGTCATGGGTTCGACTCCCGGCTCTGCCACTTGACAGCTGCGTGACTGTGGGCCAGTCATTTCACTTCTCTGTGCCCCAGTTACCTCATTTGTAAAATGGGGATTAACTGTGAGCCTCACGTGGGACAACCTGATTCCCCTGTATCTACCCCAGCGCTTAGAACAGTGCTCTGCACCTAGTAAGCGCTTAACAAATACCAACATTATTATTATATGAAGAGGGAGGGCGTTCTAGGCCAGAGGCAGGATTCATTCATTCAATAGTATTTATTGAGCGCTTACTAGGTGCAGACCACTGTACTAAGCGCTTGGAATGAACAAGTCGGCAACAGATAGAGACGGTCCCTGCCGTTTGACGGGCTTACGGTCTAATCGGGGGAGACGGACAGATGAGAACGATGGCAATAAATACACTGTGGGCGAGAGGTCGGTGGCCAGATAGGCGAGATCGAGGTATTTTGAAAAGGTTGGCATCGGCGACCCTGAGCCGGACTGACGAAGCCAGGCAGGAAAGGAAGCCACTCACCTTCCATGAATAGGGGCCAAACGGAAGCCAAGAGCGGTCGCCCTCACCCCCACTGCCGGGCATAAGTGCCAGGGGCCCAGCGCACTGATAATCAATTGTATTCAATCAACCGATCGTACTTATTGAGGGCTTACTGTATGCAGAGCACAGTATTAAATGCTCGGGAGAGTGCAACTCAACAATTCATTCATGCATTCGTATTTATTGAACACTTACTGGGTGCAAAGCACCGTACTAAGCACTTGGGAGAGTGCAATAAAACAATATAAAAGACTCACTCCCTGCCCACAAGGAGCTTACAGTCTAGGGGAATAATAATAATAATAATGTTGGTATTTGTTAAGCGCTTACTATGTGCAGAGCACTGTTCTAAGCGCTGGGGTAGACACAGGGGAACCAGGTTGTCCCACGTGGGGCTCACGGTCTTCATCCCCATTTTACAGATGAGGGAACTGAGGCACAGAGAAGTGAAGTGACTTGCCCACAGTCACCCAGCCGCCGAGTGGCGGAGCCGGGATTCGAACCCATGACCTCTGACTCCAAAGCCCGTGCTCTTTCCACTGAGCCACGGAATAGTGGCTGTGGGTAGCTGAGCACTGTACGGGCAAGCACTGGAGCGAATGCAGCTGCGGTGCCGGGCGCCATGAACATTTTCTGTAGGACCCGACTCCTGCCAGGTCCAGGAGCAGCTGAGATGAGTGGCTCGGGTGGGGGCAGTGACAGCACAAGGGGAGAAAGAAGAAGACAGCCTCTAGCCTCAGTTCTTGCTCCATCTCTCTTCTTTTTAGAAGGGCAGGACAAACATCTACTCCTCCTCACCCTGCTTCTCCTTGCTACTGCTAAAATGGGTGGAGGTTCCAGCCGAATTGACCCAAAGGCTGGGCAGTGGCAGAGCGAAGTAGGGGCGGGAGGCCAGGACGAAGATCTCCATTTGCCTTGATATTTTCTGGTTCAGCAGATTTGCAGATTTGAGGAGGAGTGGTCACGAACACTATTTTCCCTCCCTCAGTGTCCACCCTCTCTCGTCTTTCCCTCTTTCAGACATACCCCCACACACGCCTGTTCTACCAAAAAAAAAAAAACCCTTTTGACTGTACCGCTCAGATCCCATCCCACCTCTCCTACTATTCCTGTCAAATACTTCTTTTTTTGTTGTTTTTTATCCTTGGCTGCGACCACTTCCTTTACCCCAAGTCTCTTCTTAACCCACTACAACCTGGATTCTTCCTCCTGCACATCACTGAAACCACTTGCTCCAAGGTCACCAATGACCTATTTCTTGCGAGATATAATGGATTCCACTCCATCCTAGTCCTCTTTCACCTACTGACAACCTTCAGCAGTGGGGACCAGGTCCTTCTTCTGGAAACACATCTCCGCCACGTCTCCCCCGATTAACTTCTCATCTCTCCACCTTACCTCCCTCACCCCATTAGATAACTCTTCCGTACCACCTAAGCACGTGGAAACTCCCAACTCCAGTAGCATTCTTTGAGGGAAGGCGTTTGGAAAATGCAAGGCACAAGGAAGCGGGAAACCCACCAGGTTCTAATCCTGGTGGTCGACTGATCCACTGAGTGACCTCGGGCAAGTTACTGAACCTCTCTGGTCCTCAAGCCACATGTGTTACAGGGTTTGCGTCTGATCTGACAACCTTGCATCTACCCACGTTTAAGGCCTAGTATTAAAAGATGTCATAATTATCGTGAGTAATTCTATTGTACTCTCTCAAATGCTTAGTAGAGTGCTCTGCACGGAGTAGGTGCCTACCGAGTAATTTTGACTGATGATTTGGAAGAGCATTTCCCTCAGATATAGAGAACAATAATGTTCTCTTCACATGATGTGTCAAAAAGAAGGGGAAAAGGTTGATTTCCCTCTCTCTCTTTAGGTTCCTCCTCTTTTTCCTTCCGCAAAGTGTTTCCAAGATGGACACCAATAAATGATCCCTAATGAGGACTCTACTTGCTTTTCAGAGGCAAATAGTAAGAGATTAAAGTCAATCTAAGAAAACAGTGACAGTGCCACTCACAAGGGATGTTGTTTAAACAGTTAATTCTGTCTGAACTCTCCTTGCTCTTTGATTGGGAAGCATTTCAGACCCTAATTAACCATGTTCTGTGAGACTGTGACAGATCTTTCTGTTTTTTTATGGGCTTCTTGCCAAGCTCAAGCAGGCATTCTTCTTTCAAGACTATACTTAATTAGAGCCTGGCTATTAACTCTTTACGGCTTTCTTTCACCAGCCAGCTTTGCTTCTGGTAGCAATTAACTGTTTGCATTGTTTCTCTGGCTTTCTAAGGTCCAAGCGATGTGACACATATTTTCACCGCGGCATCTATCATCAAAATGTCCCCACAGAACTCAGTTGCTCAACATACGATGAACAGGGCACCAAACTGAAGGCATAAAATGGAGAAGGGGGAGAACCTGCAGGCATACTGAAAAAGGGGTCCTGGGTCGAAACGCTGATTTAATTGATGGGGATCAATGCAGCTTTTTTTTTTTTAATCATATTTCTTGAGCACTTACTATGTGTCAGGTCTGCGTTAAACACTGGGGAAGATGCGAGATAATCAGGATGGTCACAGGGAATGTGTCTACTTTGTTGTGTTGGAATAATAATAATAATAATGTTGGTACTTGTTAAGCGCAGTACTTACTATGTGCAGAGCACTGTTCTAAGCGCTGGGGTAGATACAGGGTAATCAGGTTGTCCCACGGGAGGCTCACAGTCTTCATCCCCATTTTATAGATGAGGTAACTGAGGCAGAGAGAAGTTAAGTGACTTGCCCACAGTCACACAGCTGACGAGTGGCAGAGTCGGGATTCGAACCCATGACCTCTGACTCCCAAGCCCGAGCTCTTTTCACTGAGCCATGCTGCTTCTCTACCAAGCACATAGTACATTGCTCTGCACACAGTAAGTGCTCATCAAATATGATTGAATGAATAGTAATCCCCATTTTACAGATAAGGTAACTGAGGCACAGAGAAGTTATTCCCAACCAACATTGAATAATAATAATCATAATGGTATTCGTTAAGCACTCACTATGTGCCAAGCACTGTACTAAGCGCCGAGGCGGATACAAGTAAATCGAGTTGAACACAGGCCCTGTCCCACGTGGGGCTCACGGTCTCAATCCTTAGTTTACTGATGAGGTAACTGAGGCCCAGAAAAGTGAAGTGAGTTGCCCAAGGTCACCCAGCAGACAAATGGCAGAGCCGGCATTAGAACCTTTGACCTTCTGACTCCCAGGCCCGTGCTCTAGCCGCTAGGCCACGCTTTAATGACAAGCGTCAGAAGCCAGGGCATCCCACTGACTGATCCTAGCCCCAAATCTCCTCCATTTGTGTGCCACTGTCTGTTCTCAGCCCTCATAAAAAAGGAGAGATGACAGAGAGTTCATTCAAGCCAGTGAGGCAGAGACATTAAAGCTTACACTGAATACACAACCCACAGAGCGATCTAAGCTCTCCGAGAAAAGGGATTTCACTCATCATTAGTGAAACCCGGCCTCTGAAATGCTGCAGCCTTGTTGCTAGTGAAAATTCATCAAAATTGACTCACCATGACAAGCTATGGTTCACTTGGTCACCTCTACTAAGGGAAAATCCAAAGGTCTCTTCCTCGAGCTTAGTGTTTTCGACAGCATCCTAAAAAGCATCTCACGATGTAGCGGTCAGAGAGGTGAGAAGAAATTTCATTTTCTGGTTCTGCCTGTGGCTGCTCCTATAAACACAGTTACCCCCACTTGGATCTAGAATATCCCCAAATTTATCTGCAGAGGCAGTGACTGTGACTTGTGGGGAGCGAATATGTCTACCAGTTCTGTTGTGTGCCTCAGTTCCCTCATCTGTAAAATGGGGATCAACTGTGAGTCTCACGTGGGACAACCTGATTACCCTGTATCCACCCCAGCGCTTAGAACAGTGCTCTGCACATAGTAAGCACTTAACAAATATCAACATTATTGTTATTATTGTATTATTGTACTCCCCAAATGCTTGGTAGTGTTTTGCACCCAGTGAGCATTCAATCGATACCATAGATCCCCATCTCCACTGCCCTTTGCCCATAAAAACCACATCTTCATTTTCTAATGTGTGGAAGAAGGTTATTCTGTTGCAAGAAAGTTGAGGTTAGAAGCTCCACCTCACAGCCAAAGTGACAAAAACTACAATCAAGGACACAATAATATTTATTGAGCCTCTGCTGTGTCCAGGACATGGTACTAAGTGCTCGGGAGAACACAGTAGAATTAGTAGACATGACCCCCTTACCTCAAGGAGTTTATAATCTGCAAAAGGAAGATAAGCCCCCTTCATCCTCAGAATTAATCCAGGCCTGGAAAACACCACAGAAGTTGGAGGAAGAAACAAGTTCACGCAAAGGATCAGTACTGGTGTTCCACTCACAGTTATAACGATATTGGGGTTTTTGTTCATCATCATCATCATCATCATTGTGGTTTTTGTTTACAAAAACTACTATAAGTTAAGCCTTGAAGTGAATAGAAGAAAAATCAAATCAGACACAGTTGATCTACCTGTCCTCTGTCCATTATGAATTTGGCGTTGGGTGTGTTTGTATCTGATTTTTTCTTTTTTTAATTTCAGCACTCACCCTTCCTCCACCAGACTCCAGCCTCTGAATTCTGTGGCTTGGAATCAGAGCCGCTATCCAGAGGGACCTGGGAGGAGAACGCACAACCTCTGAAGCAAAAGGGGAAGAGTCGGAAGTTGCTCCAGGGAATAATAATAATGATGTTGGTATTTGTTAAGCGCTTACTATGTGGCGAACACTGTTCTAAGCGCTGGGGTAGACACAGGGGAATCAGGTTGTCCCACGTGGGGCTCACAGTCTTCATCCCCATTTCACAGAGGAGGGAACTGAGGCACCGAGAAGTGAAGTGACTCGCCCAAAGTCACCCAGCTGACAAGTGGCAGAGCCGGGGTTCGAACCCATGACCTCTGACTCCAGAGCCCGTGCTCTTTCCAGTGAGCCACGCTGCTTCTCTAGTTCACTAGGGAATAGGAAACCTGGCATAATTCCACCTATGTTATCACGTCATTATGCTTCATTTACAGTGCCATGAATGTTTTCCTTCAGGGACTTCTTGCCTATCTTTGTTAGTGGGTGGGAGAAAGTGTCTTTCCCAGAATATGGGGATTCTGTCATCATGACAGAGTTTGATAGGCTCTGGGAAATACCTCTGTCAGCTGGGGTTGTCGTCGAGGTGGGAATGTATCAAATATGGGTGTTTGGGTAGAGGATGCCCCTCTCGGGGTCACCCCTGGAGAGTTTCCAGTACTCTACCAGTCTTGACTAGGAGAGGGAGAGTCAAAGAGCACGGGCTTGGGAATCAGAGGTCGTGGATTCTAATCACGGCTCCACCCCTTATCAGCTATGTGACTTCTCACATAGTCACAACTTCTCTGTGCCTCATTTACCTCATCTGTAAAATGGGGATGAAGACAGTGAGCCCCACGTGGGGCAACCTGATTACCTTCTATCTACCCCAGCGTTAAGAACAGTGCCTCGGACATAGTATGTACTTAACAAATACCATCATTATTATTATTATATCCATTCCAATCCCAGGTTGGGCAGCGACTAGCAAGTGGAAGGCAATCCGCTACGAGGCAAAACTCCCGTGCTGGGCAGCAGCAGCACGGGAGAGAGTCGAGGGCAGAGATTCGAGTATACTCCTCGGGAGGAGGCAGTGGTAAACCGCTTATGGATTTTTACCAAGAAAACTCTATGGATCCACTACCAGCACGACTGCAGGTGGAGGTGGGGCGCTCTGGGAGGAGAAAGATAAGATGTCGGGGGAGGTGCGGGGGTTTCTAAAATCTGCCCCGCTCCCCTTTGCTTCAGACTCGGGAGTTCAATATGTTGACAGGCCAATAAAAAGTAATTCTTCACTTGTACTGACGTCTGTGGCATCTCTATGGGTCGGAGATGATTCGACAGCATAAGACAGACAGGATAAGAGGCAGGATCCAATACCATCCCCAATACCTACAGTGTTCACCCAGAATGCCTCCTTAATGTAGAGCGCCGTAATGATTAATTAATAAATGGCATTTATCGAGTGCTTACTATGTGCAGAACACGATACTAAGCACTTGGGAGAGTACAACACGACAATATAACCAGTTTGGAAGACACATTCCCCGCCCACAACTAGCTTCAAGACTAGACAAGCAGCATGGCCAAGTGTACAGAGTATGGGCCTAGGAGTCGGGGCATGGGTTCTAATCCCAGCTCCACCACTTGTCCGCTAAGTGGCCGTGGCTACGTCACTTCACTTCTCTAGGCCTCTGTTACCTCATCTGTAAAATGGGGGTTAAGACTGTGAGCCCCACGTGAGACAGGGACTGGGTCGGACCTGATTTGCTTATGCGCTTAGTACGGCGCCTGGGACATAGTCAACACTAACAAACGCCACAGATATTATTATTGTAGTGGGAGACGGACATTTATATAAATTATGGATACGTTTGTAAGTGCTGTGAGGTTGAGAGAGGTGTGGATATAGGATTCAATTCAGTGAAATGCAGAAGGGAGTGGGAGAAGAGGAAATGAGAACTTTGGGAAGACCTCTTGGAGGAAATGTGCCTTCAGCAAGGCTTTGAAGACGGGGAGAATATTTGTCAGCTATGAAGAGACAGGCCAGAGGCAGGATGTGGATGAGAGGTCAGAGACAAAATAGATAAGATCGAAGTTCAGCGAGTGGTTTGGCATTAGAAGAGCCAAGTGTGCAGACTGAGCTGCAGGAGGAGAACAGCAATGTAAGGTAGGAGGAGGCAAAGTGATTGAGTGCTTTAAAGCCAATTCATTCGATCGTATCTATCGAGGGTTTACTGTGGGCAAAGCACAGAACTAAGCACTTGGGAGAATTCAATATAACAATAAACAATACATAAGCAAAGGTAAGGAGTTTCTGTTTGATGCAGAGGTGGATGAGCAACCACTAGAGATTCTTGAGGAGTGGGAAAACGGACTGAACACTTTCGTAGAAAAGCGGAAAAGCAGCAGAGTGAAATATGGCCTGGAGTTGGGAGAGACAGGAGGCAAGGAGGACATCAAGGAGCCTGATGCTACAATCAAGGCGGATAAGATAAGCGCTTGGATTAACGTGATAGCAGCGTGGCTCAGTGGAAAGAGCACGGGCTTGGGAGTCAGAGGTCATGGGTTCGAATCCCGGCTCGGCCACTCGTCAGCTGTGTGACTGTGGGCAAGTCACTTAATTTCTCTGTGCCTCAGTTACCTCATCTGGAAAATGGGGATTAACTGTGAGCCTCATGTGGGACAACCTGATTACCCTGTATCTGTCCCAGCGCTTAGAACAGTGCTCTGCACATAATAAGCGCTTGACAAATACCAACATTATTATTATTATTACCCCAGCGTTTAGAACAGTGCTCTGCACACAGTAAGCACTTAACAAATACCAACATTATTATCATTATTATGATAGCGGTTTGAATGGAAAGGAAAGGGCAGATTTTACCCATGTTGTAAAGGTTGATGGGACGGGATTTAGAGATAGATTGAATATGTGGATTGAATGAGAGACAGGAGTCAAGAATAATACCAAAGTTACAGTCTTTTGAGACAGGAAGATGGTGGTGCCGTCTACAGTGATGGGAAAATAATAATGAGGGTACTCGTTAATAATGATAATGTCGGCATTTAAGCGCTTACTATGTGCAGAGCACTGTTCTAAGCGCTGGGGTAGAGACGGGGTAATCAGGTTGTCCCACGTGAGGCTCACAGTTAATCCCCAATTTACAGATGAGGGAAGTGAAGTGACTCGCCCACAGCCACACAGCTGACAAGTGGCAGAGCTGGGATTCGAACTCATGACCTCTGACTCCCAAGCCCAGGCTCTTTCCACTAAACCACGCCGCTTCTCTGCCAAACGCTGTTCTAAAATCAGGAGAAGGACAGGATTTGAGTGGGAAGAGTAGGCATTTAACGATAATGACGGGATTCGTTAAGTGCTTACTGCGTGCTGAGCACTGTACTAAGATGCCGGGGTAGATACAAGATCTAAGATGCTGGGTTGGGCACAGAACCTATTGCATATGGTACTCACAGTGGGAGGACGGTGTTGGCATCAACCGTGACAAGAGAATCCGGGGAACAATAGGACCGGGGTGGATAGATGAGGAGCTCAGGCCCGGACACGTTGAGCCCTAGGTATCGACAGGACAACCACGTGAACATGGCTCCAAGTCAGGAGGAAACTCAAGACAGCAGAGAAGGAGAAAAGTCAGGGCCAGAGAGGCAGACCTGAGAGTTACCCACACAGACATGGCAACTGAAGCCATTTTGCATGTCAGTAATAATAATAATTTAGTATTTGTTAAGCGTTTATTCTGCGCCAGGCACTGTACTAAGTGCTGGGATGGATACAGGCAAATCATGTTGGACACAGTCCTTGTCCTACATGGAGCTCATGGTCTCAATCCCCATTTTCCAGATGAGGTAACTGAGGCCCAGAGAAGGGAAGGGATTTGCCCAAGGTCACCCAACAGACAAGTGGCGGAGGCGGAGTTGGAACCCATGACCTTTCGACGCCCAGGCCCACGCTCCGCCCACCATGCCACGTTCACAGGAGAAGTAAAAGCTACGGAAGCAGTGTGGCCTAGTAGATGAAGCACGGGTCTGGGAGTCAGAGGAACTGGGTTCTAATCCCAGTTCTACCACATTCCTGCCGTGTGACCTTGGACAAGTCATTTAACCTCTCTGTGCCTCAGTTTGCTCAACTGAAAAATGGGGACTTGATGCTTGGCCCCCCTCCTGCTTTGACTGTGAGCCGCTTG
Organism: Ornithorhynchus anatinus; assembly: GCF_004115215.2. Lineage (NCBI taxonomy): Eukaryota > Metazoa > Chordata > Mammalia > Monotremata > Ornithorhynchidae > Ornithorhynchus > Ornithorhynchus anatinus. Next base: position 92,695,036 of record NC_041731.1, read on the forward strand.
TGGGACAGTGACCGTGACCAACCTGATCACCTGGTATCCACCCCAGTGCTTAGAATAGTGCTTGACACGCAGTAAGGGCTTAACAAATACCATTGATATATAAAAATACCCTCTCTCAAGGAGTTTACAATCTACTGTTGGTTGATCTCTTCCTTTCAAGGTCTTAAGAGACTCTTCTTTGAGCAATCCAGAGGAGGGGAAAGATAAAATGTCGGGGGAGGTGCAGGGGTTTCTAAAATCTGCCCTGTTCCCCTCTGCTTCAGACTCGGGACTTCAGTATGTTGACATGTCAATAAAAAGTAATTCTTCAAAACTCCCAGAAAAGCCCATTTTATTGAGAACCGCATTTGGGGAATCCAACGTATTTCTCACTGTGGACAGTAGAATAGGGAATTCTAATAGGAATTGGGAAGCAGCGCGGCTCAGTGGAAAGAGCCCGGGCTTCGGAGTCAGAGGTCATGAGTTCGACTCCCGGCTCTGCCACTTGTCAGCTGTGTGACTGTGGGCGAGTCACTTCACTTCTCCGGGCCTCCGTTCTCTCATCTGTAAAACGGGTAGGAAGATTATGAGCCCCACGTGGGACAACCTGCTTACCCTGTATCTACCCCAGAGCTTAGAACAGTGCTCTGCACATAGTAAGCACTCAATAAATACTACTGAATGAATGAATAAAATAGGGATCTACTGTGAGCCTCCCGTGGGACAACCCGATTGCTCTGTATCTACCCCAGCGCTTAGAACGGGGCTCGGCACATAGTAAGCGCTGAACAAATACCAACATTTATTTTTTTTTAGAACGGTTGGCAAAGTTGTTTCAGGTTCAAGTAGCCTTGGTCACTTAGAGCAAAGTAGAGTATAGTGTGGGGCAGAGCTAAAGAACAGATCTGGGCTTTTGGTTGCTTAGGCAGGAAATGATATACATGATCAGTTGACTGTAAGCTCTAGACTGTAAACTCGTTGTGGGCAGGGAACGTGTCTGCTTATTGTTATATCGTACTCTCCCAACTGCTTAGTACAGCGCTCTGCGCATAGTAAGCGCTCAATAAATACAACTGAATGAATGCTGAGGCTGACGAGACTCAGACGCTACTGCAGCGATCGTCCACGAACCTTCCCCCTCTTGACCGCGAGCTCGTCGTTCTCATACTGTACTCTCCCCAGTGCTTAGTACAGTGCTCGGCACACAGTAAGTGCTCAGTAAGTACAACTGAATGAGTGAATGGATTCAACCATTTTAGATAACCATCTCACCACAAGATATTTCTAGGCATCTAAAATATTTTCTACCAGGAAACTGGGATGGAAGCTATTTTATGGATCAATTTGCCTTATTGGTTTTCATTTAGGATTCCATTTCTCCATGCACTTTCATTAAAAAGCCATAAAGAGAAATGGTTCTAGTGCATACTTTAATAACAATTCTATTAAAATATTAAAATTAGAGACTAAAAATGAGCACATATAGGTCACAAGATGATTGGAATAGAGAACGGGAGAGAAAAACAAGATAAAAATTACATGCAAGGCCTTTTATACATCAAAGAATCCACACCTCAATTTTAAGCACAATTTCTGGGCACAGGGTTTGGAAAACTAGACTTAAGCCATTTTCAACTCCCTCTATTTCAGTTAAATTTCAAATGATACTTTGTCCCAAAAACTTTATTCTGCTGTTATTAAACCTAGGTGTATTGGGGGAGAAATTAATATTCATGTTTGAGATTTAATCACACTGAACTCTTCCAAACCTTATTTTGTGGGCGTTATTCAAGGTCCCGAGAGACTCGGAAACCTTTTAGAGCGTATGAACCAGGAGTCATTCTTGCAGGCACCAATCCGCTCTCTGAATTATATAAACCGAGCTCTAAACACAAGCTCCGAAGGCCAAGCCGAATTCTGAATTTAGCCCAGTAGCGAGAGACATTCAAAAAGGTGCCACTGTGATGCTCATATCACGGAATCTTCGGTGCTCAGACCCAAAGCGTGCTCATAGTTATCAATGCATACCTCTCCTAAAAACCATTCGCATCTGAAACATGGACATGAGCTGGATTCAGAAACCGCTCCCGAAGCAACACCCCCTTTTCGTTCATTCATTAATTCAATCATATTTATTGAGCGCTTACGGTGTACTGTGGGGAAGCAGCGTGGCTCAGTGGAAAGAGCCTGGGCTTCGGAGTCAGAGGTCAGGAGTTCGACGCCCGGCTCTGCCACTCGTCGGCTGTGTGACTGTGGGCGAGTCACTTCACTTCTCTGTGCCTCAGTTACCTCATCTGGAAAATGGGGATTAACCGTGAGCCTCACGTGGGATGACCTGATGACCCTGTATCTCCCCCACAGCTTAGAACAGTGCTCTGCACATAGTAAGTGCTTAATAAATACCAACATTATTATTATTATTACAGACCACTGTACTAAATGCTTGGGAAAGTACAATACAACAATAAACAGAGCCAGGACTTGAACCTCTGACTCCCAAGCCCACGCTCTTGCCACAAGGCCATGCTGCTTCCCTATCCACCCCAGCGCTTAGTACAGTATCTGCTAAATAGTAAGTGCTTAACAAATACCAGAATTATTTCTTATCATCATCATCATCATCATATTTAGGGTAGATCATTAGACTGTAGAATGTGAACCCATTATCGGGCAGGGATTGTCTCTATCTGTTGCCAAATTGTACATTCCAAGGACTTAGTACAGTGCTCTGCACATAGTAAGCGCTCAATAAATACTATTGAATGAATGAATATTATACCAGCTTCCTCGCTGGACTCCCTGCCTCCAGCCTCTCCCCACACTAATCTATATTTCCTCTTCTGGCACAGATCAGCTTCTTGAAGCATCATTCAGCTCACACTTTCCCATGCCTCAAGACATAATAATAATGATAATGTTGGTATTTGTTCGGCGCTTACTATGTGCAGAGCCCTGTTCTAAGCACTGGGGGGAGATACAGGGTGATCAGGTTGTCCCACGTGAGGCTCACAGTCTTCATCCCCATTTTCCAGATGAGGTAACTGAGGCACAGAGAAGTGAAGTGACTTGCCCACGGTCACACAGCTGACAAATGGCAGAGCTGGGATTCAAACTCAAGACCTCTGACTCCCAAGCCCGGGCTCTTCTCTTCATTGGCTTCCCATCTCCGTCAGGTCGAAAGACTGGCTGCAAGATTCTCCGTCAGCTTTCTCCAACTCCCCATTTTCCAGCTCTGTTCTCTTCACCCACTACTCCCCGTCTCACTCGGTTCATTCTTCCCTCGCCTGATTGTACCTCACTTTCAACTCTCAGCCCTTTCGACTTTCAATCCTCTAGACCGTAAACCTGTTGTGGGCGGGGATTGTCTCTCTCTATTGCTGTATTGAACTTTTCGTTCTGCACACGTTAAGCTCTCAATAAATAGGATTGAATGAGCGACCTCTCCAACATCTATCGCCTCACCTTCACTGTTCCCTAGCCTGAAACCTCCACCAACCCCTCCTCACCCCTGCAAATTCCCCAGGCTACCGTTTTACACTTATTCGAAGACCTTCTGAATCCCTGCTTTCTCCAACAAACCTTTCCCTCTTAATGCTCAATTCTCCCAATTCTACAAACCCTTTATCCCTTTCTAGCGTTAAGCGTTTAATCACATTCACCTTCAGGACTTGTGTATTTTTATAAACTCTTGTGCAAACTCTTGATGGGCAGAAAAGGCGTCACTTCTCTATGCTGTACTTTCCCAAACAGTTCAATGTCTAGCATCCAGTGGGGCACAATATATCCCATTACTGCTATTACTAATGAGAACAGAGGGAAAACCACCTGACCACCTGAGAGATAAAGATTAGGGACTTTAAGTGGAGCATCCCAGAACTTTGGGATGACCGATTGTCTTTTTTTAGTAGTTATTAAGCTCTTACTATATGCCGGGCACAGTTCCAAGCAATGGGTAGGTACCGGCGAAACAGATTGGACACAGTCCCCGTCCGACATGGGACTCACAATCTTAATCCTGGTCCCGATTAGACTGTAAGCCCGTCATAGACTGTCTCTAGCTGCTGCCGATTTGTCCATTCCAAGCGCTTAGTACAGTGCTCTGCACATAGTAAGCGCTCAATAAATACTATTGAATGAATGAATCCCCGTTTTACAGATGAGGTAACTGAGGCTCAGAGACGTGAAGTGACTTTCCCGACACAGCAGACAAGTGGCAGATTCGGGATTAGAACCCAGGACCTTCTTACTCCCAGGCCCGTACTTTATCCACTAGGCAGCGGTGTCAAGGAGTGCGACCATCTCAGTTTCTCCAAGCACTCAATTACCACCGTCGGGAGACCGACCATTGATAATGGCCTTATGTTCTTAGGCGATTCATTCACTCATTCGTATTTATCGAGAGCTTACTTTGCGCAGCTCACTGCACTAAGCGCTTGGAAAGTACAATTCAGCAATAAAGAGAGACAATCCCTCCTCACATAGGGTTTACAGCCTAGAAGGGGGCAGACATCATAACCGGGCAGCGATATAAATAAAAATAATTATAGATATATACACATCAAAATAAGTACACTGGCAATATAAATAAATAGAATTATAGATATGTACAAATATACATAAGTGCTGTGGGGCGGGGAGAGGTGGGTAGAGCAAAGGGAACAATAATAATGGTGGTATTTGTTAAGCGCTTACTATGTGCAGAGCACTGTTCTAAGCGCTGGGGGAGACACGGGGGAATCAGGTTGTCCCACGTGGGGCTCACAGTCTTAATCCCCATTTTACAGATGGTGTAACTGAGGCCCAGAGAAGTGAAGTGACTTGCCCACAGTCACACAGCTGACGAGTGGCAGAGCCGGGATTCGAACTCATGACCTCTGACTCCAAAGCCCATGCTCTCTCCACTGAGCCACGCTGCTTCTCAACAAGCAGGTCGGGGAGACGCGGAGGGGAGGGGGAACTGAGGAAAAGGTGGGAGGCTTCGTCTGGGAATACTGGGACAGGCACGGATGAAGATCCAGTGAGATAGAGTAGCAGTGTGGCTTCGTGGAAAGAGCATGGGCTTCGGAGTCAGAGGACGTGGATTCTGATCCCACCTCAACCACTAGTCTTCTGTGTGACCATGGGCAAGCCACTTGACTTTTCTCTGCCTCTGTTACCTTATCTATAAAATGGGGATTAAGACTGTGAGCTCCAAATGGGACAACCCGATGACCTTGTATCTGCCCCAGCACTTGAAACAGTGCTTGGCACATAGGAAGCGTTTAACAAATACCATCGTTAACATTATTATTATCGAGACTCACATTTGGAATCCTGGGGTCTGGGTTTCCCTTCTATGACATCAGGAAATTTGGGGTTTTAAGTTATTGGATGCAGCCTAGAGTTATTAAATCGTGGCTCAGTGGAAACAGCACGGGCTTGGGAGTCAGAAGTCACAGGTTCGAAACCCGGTTCTGCCACCTGTCAGCTGTGTGACTGTGGGCAAGTCACTTCACTTCTCTGGGCCTCAGTTACCTGAACTGTAAAATGGGGATTAAGACTATGAGCCTCACGTGGGACAACCCGATTACCCAATATCTACCCCAGCGCTTAGAACAGTGCTCTGCACATAGTAAGCGCTTAACAAATACCAACATTATTATTATTATCATTAATATTTTAAGTTGTTGAGGTCCTAAACTGGTTTTCAGCTGCCTTCCAGCCATGGGTGTCATAGATTCGGGTGAACTGTTTAGTACAGTGCCTGGCACATAGTAAGTGTTTAACAAATACTACCCAAAAAAAAAAAAATCGGACTCACAACCGATATGATCAGTCCTTAAGAGAGTGGTTGATAAATGATTTTGGGGGAGCTACGAGGGAGGTGACGATTCTTGGAGAGGCTCTAAGGAGATCTCTCCACTCCAATTTAAAAATAAAGAGCTTGTTAGCATCACAGGGCTCATCTCCCTCCTTTGCTTCTCCCCGAGAGACCAATATCAACGAATACTGGCTCTCTTCAGCCTTAGCCATGACCACTCCCTCCCAGATAGAGCACAGGTCTGAGAGTCAGAAGGGCATGGGTTCTAATCCTGACTCCGCCACTTGTCTGCTGTGTGACTTTGGGCAAGCCATTTCACTTCTCTATGCCTCAGTAGCCGCACCTGTAAAATGGGGATTAAGACCATGAGCCCCATGTGGCACAGGGACCGCGTCCAACCCAAATTGCACACATCCGCCCCAACGCTTAGCACAGTGCCTGGAACATAGTAAATGCTTAACGATTACCACAAGTAATCCCAGCTCTGCCACTTGTCAGCTGTGTGACTGTGGGCAAGTCATTTAACTTCTCTGGGCCTCAGCTACCTCATCTGTAAAACGGAGATGAAGACTGTGAGCCCCACGTGGGACAACCTGATCACCTTGTATCCTCCCCAGCGCTTAGAACAGTGTTCTGCACATAGTAAGCGCTTAACAAATACCATGACAATCATTACTACCCTCCATGCTCGAGTTCAACCGTACACGGCCCTGTGAACGTCTCAGTTCCATTCAAATTTGGCATCTTGCATAGCATGGGGATGAGAATGAACAACTAATCGTGGCAAAAGACTTTCCGGTTCTTGTACATATTCCCAAGAAGACAATAAAAGAAAACTAGCAAAATGGCCAGTCCTAGTGTGGTTTCCACAGAAAATACAAATAAAATCAAGAAAGGTTGGGGTCTGGGGTCATTCAGGGGAGGAGATCACAGTACAGCCTACCTTGGACTTTTTTTGTACTTTTAGGCTGGCATTAAAAGACTGGCATTTGAGATAGATTGGCACCTTTTTCAGATGATATCAACTGATGAGATGATGTAGTATTGACATTCACTTAATTGGAAAGAGATGAACTGTGTGCTCTTGCTTACATTTTATTCTAATATGTTATTTGGAAACGCACTATGTGTTTGGAGAATTTAGCAATAGCTAGATCTCAATTACCGCCAAACATTAATATATACATAAACTAAACATGCGGGTGGAGTCCACGCGTTCACGCTATCTATTTTGTTGCCTCGGTAAAATCTATCTTGGACCTTCTCTTCTCAGACAAATTCTCTGGGGGGGGTTTCGGTGCTGTCCGGAAGACATTTGGCAATCTAATTTTCTCATTTTGAGCTTCTCCTTTGATAGTTAGCAGAGGCCAGACACGTTTTTAATGTGTTCAGTTCGCATTTTCTTCCTTGGGAAATTGTTTCTGTCCACTAAGGAAGCTCCGGCATCATGGAACCGAGAAATATTTAAGACAAATGAATGTGGAAAACCCAACAGGAGGAACATTATTGTTTTAGCCATTACCCGCTCCTTCCAGGATTGAATCGGTCTTGACAATGTCGGGGTCTTTTTTATAATTCATTATCGTTACTTCATCTCTAAAGCCTTTATAGCTTTATTCCGCACAGTGACCGGACAGCCTATCGGGGTGCGGGAAGAGAGGCTCCTGCAGGCCCGGCCCCATAGATCAGAGGACTAAGCCGGTATCCGTTATCTGACATCTGCCCCTTTCTCAGCAGAACTCAGACACCGCTCCATTGTTTTAGCTGACTCGGCTTGACAGGGGAGATGACTGATTATCCTGACAGACGGTGTTTCAATAGAGAGAGAAGCCTGTTCTGGCCCAGGCCTGTCTGCTTCAGTAAATCTCCGGTTTTATCAGCTCCGTGCAACCGGCTCATTTAGGCCCGATCAACGGCGGTCCATCTCTTTTCAACCCCTCGTCAGTGACAGTCTTCAGGTAGCTCGGCGTGCCAAGTTTGATATGAGTCAAACCCTAGCGTGCACGAGGATTAACCTATGAGATTGGGCTAGACTCCTCTGAAGTGTTTTCCAGGCAAGAGAAACTCTAAGCTGCATTAGGAAAGGTAAACTTTCATCTCTCTCTCCCGGTTTATGCATCTCATTTGCATTCGTTCTGGGCTTTGAATAAACATAACCGTTGACCTGGGCGTCTCTGGCTGAGCGGGGAGCCGGGCACAGAGGAATATTTCAATATTGTCTTTGTAAAACCGGACAGCCTGTCAAAAAACACGAAAACAGCTTTTGAAATCCGCATGTCTGTGCAAAGAATATGAAATATTAATAGGGTGAATTAAAATATTTTATCGAATTAATATTGATGTCATATTAAATATTAAATATGCTCCTATTTCAGAAGATACTCTAAATGAACCCACCAGTAGGGATTTACTATGTGAAACGATGACAAAAATCTTTAATGAAGCAACTAAGATGGCAAATCAGAGGGCCTCTATGGGATGAGTCAAAAACAATATCAAGGTTTCTGTTTATCACGGAGCAGAGGCGTCTACATGGACGTCAGGAAAACGCGTACGTCTCCCCCCTCCGTACAGGCTGCATACCTTCAAACGCAGACTAATGATGCACGAACAGACTACGTCTGCCAATTCCTTTACGGACGAGAACGATTTCTATCTCGGGTTGGAAAATTTCATGACTGTCTAACTTTACACTAAATCTGAATGAGCTCTCCCTCTGCAAAAGGAAAATAACAAAGTGACTTTACACCAGGGAAGCTTATTTAAAAGTCCCTCAATGACTACTAGATGAACCCTTCTCAGAAAAGTGCTGACAGCTGAAGACAAAAACGATTGATTGTAGTCAATTATCATCCTCTGACACAAAGCAGTGGGGAGAAAGATGAGGGTTTCCCAAGTGCTTTTATACATATGCTGTTGCCGATCTGCGTCCAGGAAATGAACTTTTTCCCTCAGCCTTCTATTATGTTTTCCATAATCGTACCTGTGTTTTTGTCTGGAAACTCATATCGCCATCATTTCCTAGACTCCTTTTGGGGGAAGAATAATATTTTCTAATTTATACAAGATGCTTTCCCAGCAGAAGCAGCAGCCGCAGTTCATCTTTGTTCCCCCTCTCTTTCTTTTTTATATTTTATTCATTTCTCCTTTTCTCATTTCAGTCTTTCAGAATTTGGACTGACCTTGATCAGTTCATTATAGTCAATACTCTTTCTGCACACTGCACCACTATGTAAAGTTACGGCTCACAATAAAAGATTATCCTTCGCCATGTGATGGGGCATTTTGATTTCTGCAATAAGCTTGGTTTAAAGGATGGAAAACCTCTTCAGGAAATACTAGACGGGGCTAGTAGAGCCACATGGGGCTAAAAAGATACACAGGGTCTCCTAATTAGATAAAGCCATTGTTTAGAATCAGACAATACCTGTTTACAGTTCAATAAACAACTTGTCACAGTTGCTTGCTCAAAGCAGACCTAGATGTCAATGCAAACAGTTAGTACAAAGGTAGTGAAATAAATTGGTCTCCTGAGTAAATAAATTGAGCAGCAATGTGAAAATGCCTCATCAGTACCGTGGAAGATAATAATTTATAAAGGTTTAAAATGCTGTTTCGTAAGTATTGACATTTAGAGAAATGTCTCTCCCCCTCCCAATCGCTTCCCACCAGTAACCCCCAACCTAAAATATGTTCACAAAATGAAACGATAAAAGGATTTCCAAGGTGATCTTCTTAATCCTTCTAATTATTCCTTTTGCCAAACACCTACTAGGTCCCCGTAGGGATTGTACTCTAAGCATATTAACCCTAGAAAACTATAGTCCCTGCCCTTAAGGATCTCCCAGATACCTCAGGCGTAAACAAGAGCATATACGCGAACATGCTTTCTTTACCAAGCGTGGTTTTTTTGTCTCCTTTTAGAGATGGAAGGAAAGATTCAGGAAGGATGGTATAGGCCTCCCTAGAGAACTTAGAGTGAGAGAGAACAGGTGAGAAGCATAACAAGGAAAAGTTAGGGGACAAGAGAGCTTGTTCAGTGGGCTGGTACCAGGTCTTGGGAACGTGGAAAGATAATGAATCCTTTCAAACTCAACTTTGAAATTCCGTAGACTATCCCTTCCGAAGGATGTGAATAGGCAAACCTAAAGGCTTACGCCAAATTATGTTCATCCGTTCCCCAAGGCTCCAAAAATATCACCGAGGTTTTGTCACAGAGCTCCACAGACATGAAAATATCGACAAGGAGAAGTAAATCCCAAATCTTTAGAGGTCTTCAGGAAAGACTCAAAAGAAGCTTTAATACTTAATAATGTTGGTATTTGATAAGCGCTTACTATGTGCAGAGCACTGTCCTAAGGGCTGGGGGAGATACAGGGTCATCAGGTTGTCCCATGTGAGGCTCACAGTCTTCATCCCCATTTAACAGATGAGGTCACTGAGGCCCCGAGAAGTGAAGTGACTTGCCCAGAGTCGCACAGCTGACAAGTGGCAAAGTGGAGATTCGAACCCATGACCTCTGACTCCTAAACCCGGGATCTTTCCACTGAGCCATGCTACTTACCATTATCACCATTTAAAAAACTCTTACCCAGAGATATATGACACTGTATTTATGGCTGACTTGGGGAGTCATTCAAACCAGTTCAATCACCAATAACACCAACATGCGACTCATTTTATTGGAGTCTTCAAAAAAAAAAAGACAACTCCAATTCTTAAGTAGCTAACAACTATCAGAAGCCTAGTTTTCATCATATACCATCTTTTTCACAACCTGTCTGGACTGGGAATTGACTTTTTTTTTCAATCTTTCTCTGGAAGTGGCAAAGAAATCCAAGCAGAGCCCAAGAAAACATAAAGTTAACTGCATCACTTACTATCCTTTCATCCTCTCTTGCCTACTGTTTGCGTAAACGAGTATAAAATTGGGTCAGGTCATATATCATTCCTTTGCACTCAATAATGCAGGTTTACATACCTGTCTACAAGCTACTGAACTGAGAACAGTTAAAATAATAAATTAAATTTCAGAGTAGTCAATAATTCTCCACATTAATCCCCAGGTGTCTTTCCTCAAGTTAAATATCTAACAGTCACCCTAATAATATAATTTAGTAAGTCCCTAAATGTCTACTCTTCCAAGTCCCAGATAGTCTTTACATAATCTCTAATTGTGAGGTGATACGACTGAATGCGTTTAGGTCACACAGTCCTGGACACAAATTAAGGTTTTTAAACAGGACTACCGCTTTTAAAACTGATCTATTCTCCTATTTTACATCATACTGTGAGGACTGTGGAGAAATATAAAGACATAAGTATAGTCCCTGTCCCCAGGATGGGAGAGGTAATGACTGACCGAAACATGGGAAAAAGTGCACCGCTACAAACGTTTTATTAGTACCGTCCCCTTGTGATGCCCTGAACTAGATACTTGGTAAATATAGGATAAAAAAGTAAAGTATCATCAGTGCACAGGTGCTTACTTCACACTCTGATGGTGAAATAAAGATGTTTACAAGAACAGACAAAATAAATTGTAAAATGTGAAATTGAATAAACAAGACTGCTGAGAATGTATGTAAATTCATTTAGAGCTAGAATTGGTGGATTGGATTATATAGTTTAGAATGTTGTTAAATTAACTGAGGAATGTTTGTTAGAGGAGATGGGATTATAGGAGGGCTTTGAATGTGGGAAAAGGTATAGAGAAGCAACGTGGCTCATTGGAGAGAGCACGGGCTTGGGAGTCAGAGGCCATGGGTTCGAATCCCGGCTCTGCCACTCGTCAGCTGTGTGACTGTGGGCAAGTCACTTCACTTATCTGTGCCTCAGTTCCCTCATCTGTAAAATGGGGATTAAGACTGTGAGCCTCATGAGGGACAACCTGATTACCCTGTATCTACCCCAGCACTTAGAGCAGTGCTCTGCACATGGTAAGCGCTTAACAAATACCAACATTATTATTATAGTCTAACACATTTGGGATAGGAGGAATTCCAAAGTGGGGGAAGAGTGTGAGTGAGGGAGCAGAGGTAGGAAAATCAAGGACAAAGAATAACTAGAAGGTGGACTTGGGAGGAGCGTGGGTTGGGCAATAGCTGGTCAAAGGGAGCAGATAAATAAAGTGGAGTGAGATGGTGGAGAGACTTGAGGCCGATTGTGGGGAGGTTTTGTTTGATGCAGAAGCAGCATGGCTCAGTGGAAAGAGCACGGGCTTTGGAGTCACAGGTCATGGGTTTGAATCCCGGTTCGGCCACTTGTCAGCTGTGTGACTTTGGGCAAGTCACTTAACTTGCACTTAACACATAGTAAGCGCTTAACAAATACCAACATAATAATGCAGAAACAAATTTCCTTTAAATATAGCAGTCATCAAATGCTAAGGAGACAAGGGAACAACTGGAATATTCATAGCATGGAAGACTTGGAAAGAAGCTTGACATAGGGATTAGCCAACCCACCAACTCCTCCCTCATCCCTTCAATTATTAACATTCACTGAGCACTCACTGTGGATAGACCATTTTGGAAAAAAGAAACAGCTCCTTCTTCCTCCACAAATTCCAGGCAAGGAGAGGCCAGCGGATTTTTCTAATTGTTTGTGGGTTTCTTTATTTTTGCTTTATTGGTTTTTAATGGTATTTAATAAATGCTTATTATGTGCCAGGTACTATACTTTAACCGGCTACCGGTTATATATAATAATAATAATAATGTTGGTATTTGTTAAGCGCTTACTATGTGCAGAGCACTGTTCTAAGCGCTGGGGAATCAGGTTGTCCCCCATGAGGTTCACAGTCTTAATCCCTATTTTACAGATGAGGTAACTGAGGCACAGAGAAGTTAAGTATACTAAGCACTGGGATAGATACAAGCTAATCAAATCAGGCACAATCCACGTCCCCCAGTCTTAATCCCAAAGGCACAGAGAAATCAAGTTACTTGCCCAAGATCACAGAGCAGACGGAGCTGGCCTCTGCTCTATCCATTAGGCCACACTGCTTCGTACTTTTCCAAACCACCCTTGTTGTGATCTTAGGGAAGGTAGAGATGAATTATATACCATCCTCTGCATAGGAACCCTTATTGAAGACCATTTTCCAGGTACAAGAAAATGTATGTGAGAATCTGTTTTAGCATAAGCCAACTCCATTTTGTTTTCCCTCTTTCTAAGAGGAATCCTCCCCAACCCCAACCCCCGGAGCCCCTGAGCCCCTAGGCCCTTCTCAGAGCTATAGGCCCCTTTTCCCTGGAAAGACATCTGCTTATTGGGAAGTACTGAGCCTGTTGTTGCCCAAGCTGGTGCAATTTGTGGTTACTCTGTACCTTACCTCTCTACCGTGGAACCATCAGACGAACCTGACAACTTGTTTACTTGTATGTATAAAAGCCGAAGTAAAATTCTACTCGGGGTCTTGCTGCGTCCCAGAAATAGCGAAAGCTTAACCATTCTGCAGAATTAAGTTTTGAGACTGACCCAGGTTCTGATCGTGTCACTGATCGGGCAGAGCGATGAACGGGCAGAGATTGTCCGCAATATGTTCTAAGGAAGTTCTGGAATTGAAGCTAATGTCTCTGCTGAAAAACTGAAGGCATTTTCCTAATCCAAAGGATGAATCAGTCAATCAGTGGTATTTATTGCCAGCCACTGTTCCAAGAACCGAGGTAGATATGAGACAATCGGGTTGAACACAGTCCCTGTCCCACGCAGGACTCAATAATAATAACGTTGGTATTTGTTAAGCGCTTACTATGTGCAGAGCACTGTTCTAAGCTCTGGGGTAGATACAGGGTAATCAGGTTGTCCCACGTTAGGCTCACAGTTAATCTCCATTTTACAGATGAGATAACTGAGGCACAGAGAAGTTAAGTGACTTGCCCAAAGTCACACAGCTGACAAGTGGCAGAGCCGGGAGTCGAACCCATGACCTCTGACTCCGAAGCCCAGGCTTTTTCCACTGAGCCACGCTTAATCCCTGTTTTATGGAGGAGGTAACTGAGGCCCAGAGACATTAAGTTGACTTATCCAGGATCACACAGCAGACAGATGGTGAAACTGGGACCAGAGCTCAGGTCCTCTGACTCCCAGGCCCATTCTCTTTCCAGTAAGTCACTCTATTTCTCCAACTTAAAACAAGTTGGTCCAGCACCTATCTCAAAGGGGTGAGAAGAATCACAGACATCTAATCAACATAAATGCACATCGATCAATATTTCCCTTACAAAACTGAGTTGGGGAGGACAGGTTGGACTGGAAATGGAACTGGTAAATTGAAGAAGAGTGTGAGAATTCCCTTCTTGTTGGGATTTTTCTGCAATACTGTGCATCTAATTGGAGGTTGGATTCCCATTTTAACGCTTAATTCCCCAAATAGCAAACTAATTCATTTATTCAATCCCATGTAATGAGTGCTTACAGTGATCTTACTGTGTACTAAGCACCTGAGAGAGTACAGTGTAACAATAAACAAGCACATTACATTCCCAGCCCACAATGAGCTTAAAGTACAGAGGGGGAGACAGACGCTGTACATGCCAAGCGCTTAGTACAATGCTCTGCACATACTAAATGCTCAATAAATACTATTGAATGAATTGACATAAATGTATATGTATAATGTATAATTATAATTATAAATGTATAATTGATATAAATGACAGATATGTACATAAGTGCCATGGAGATGGGAGGGGGTCTGAATAAAGGAAGCAAATCAGGGTGACATAGAGGGAGTGGGAGAAGAGCAAAGGAGGGCTTAGAGAAGGCCTCCTGAAGGAGATGTGCCTTCATCTAAAGGCTTTGGTGTGGCGAGGACCAGACAGCCCTCGTTCATTATAAATGGCTCAAGAAAATTCTACAATTCCATATTCTTCACTGCTCATATTACATTATCCTTTGGCATTTATAAAAATTTGGTGATTTCTAAATCGTCTTTTAAAAAATACATTGAGTTGGTATCGCTTGAAATTCCATCACTTTTGAAGTTTCTACACAGTAGTTCAAGTTTTTTTTTACTGATCCAAACAGCTTTTAAAGTTTAATTACAATATTGAATGCTTTGAAATCAATATATTTGCTAATCCACTGAGGTACAATCCTCTTGTTTTCCAGCCTGAAGTGACTTGAGCTAATACTCTATGCTCTATCTTGTCTTATGCTGTGAAATCGTTTCCGACCCATAGTGACACCATGGACACATCTCTTCCAGAACCTCCCACTTCCATTGACAATTGTTCTAGTAGTGAATCCATAGAGCCTTTTTGGCAAAAATACAGAAGTGATTTTCCACTGCCTTCCTCCACGTGGTTTACTTGAGTCTCCGCCCTCGACTCTCTCCCGTGCCGCTGCTGCCCAGCACGGTGAGTTTTGACTTGTAGCAGATGGCCTGCGACTCGCT
Source organism: Ornithorhynchus anatinus (assembly GCF_004115215.2). Lineage (NCBI taxonomy): Eukaryota > Metazoa > Chordata > Mammalia > Monotremata > Ornithorhynchidae > Ornithorhynchus > Ornithorhynchus anatinus. The sequence continues at coordinate 92,710,218 of NC_041731.1, forward strand.
AGCCGCTGGCCAAGCTAGGAACGGAATTGATAGGCCGCTGCTTGACTCTCCCTCCTGTTGTCGTGACTGGTAGAGGACTGGAAACTCTCCAGGCGCGACCCTGAGAGGGGTCTGTATGCTATACCAGATACCATTTACTTGCAAATCTCACTTTGGTAGTCAAGTGATTTGCTCTGTCACTAGGGGCAATTCATCTTTTAGACTGTGAGCCCGTTGTTGGGCAGGGACTGTCTCTATCTGTTGCCAAATTGTACATTCCAAGCGCTTAGTACAGAGCTCTGCACACAGCAAGTGCTCAATAAAATACGACTGAATGAATGAACATTTAGATATTTTTAAACCTGACTCTCAATAGCCAAGGAAACGCCACTGGGTAAATCAGTAGATACACAAATACTGTTGAACACATTTTATGCAGAACGCTGTAGTAGGTGTCAATGTCAGGGAGGTGAGAGTTGGAATGAGAACTGTCACTCCTGCACAGCAAACCACTGTGATTCCTTGCCATATGACCTAAGGATTAGTTCTGGGCAGCTGGTGCCTTCCCAGTGGGGTAAATTGAAGCCAGAGTTGGTTTTAGGGAGAAAGCAGTCAATCACTCAATGATATTTAACGAGTACAATGCTCTGCACAGAGTAAATGCTAAGTGTTTGGGGGAACACCACAGAATTAGCATTCACCTTCCCTGCCCGTAACAAGCTTACGGTCTAGAGAGGTTCAAGGATAGGATTACTTAAATTAAAATATTGACCCCCCCCAAGAGCTACTTGGGCAGAAATCCCACAGAAATTTAATCTCTAACTAGAGAATCAGCATGGCCTAGTGGAAAGAGCACAGGACTAGGAGACAGGAGATTCAGGTACTAATTCTAGCTCGGCCACTTGCCTGCTGTGTGACCTTGGGCGAGTCTCTTAACTTCTCACATCTTCTCTTTGTCTCAATTTTCTCATCTGAACAATGAGGATTCAATAACTCTTCTCCATCCTCCTCAGGCTGTAAACCCCGTGAGGCACATTTATTTTTCATGGTATTTAAGCATTAACTGTGTGACAGACGCTGTCTAAGCAATGGAGTAGATAAAAGATAATTGGGTCGTATACAATCCTTGTTCCACAAAGAGATCGTAATCTTAATCCCCATTTTACAGATGAGATAACTGAGGCACTGAGAAGTTAACTGACTTGCCCAAGGTCACAGAACAGACAAGTGGCACAGCTGGGATTAGAACCCGGGTCCTCTGACTTCCAGGCCCGTTCTCTTTCCAGTGGACCACGTTGCTTCTCTAGCGGACCGCGTCCAACTGCTTATCGCGTATCTACGCCAGTGCTTAGCACAGCGGATGGCACACGTAAGCGCTTAGCAAATACCACCGTCATTATTAACTCAAACGTCCAACTTGGACTTGGGTCAAAGCTGATCTCGATGGGACAAAATTGTCCTTTCCCGTCTCTCCCAACTTTCCCAGCACTGAACAAGGAAATGGATTATATTTAGTCTGTCTTCTACCAAAGCTGGATTGATCCCAAGTTGGGATTGGGCTCCACCCGAATCCACGCCTGCAAACTCGCCGTCTGGGCTTGGCTACTGGGGGGAGCCGTCTGAACATTCTTAAGTAGAGCGAGTGTTTTATGAGAAACCGAGTCACACGGACATCCAAGCCAAGTTGGAGAAAGGCCATTATCTTTATCCTCTAATCATCCTAGATTGATGGGGAAGCTAAAATGTTATTTCCTTGACACTATCTCAGGGATTTTGCATTGTATTACAGGAGGAATCATCACAGCACCAAATTAAAACCGTTCGACTTTAGAACTGGCTTATGAAGGGCGTAAAGGAAGGAGGTGGGGGTGGCTCGTGAATTGTTTCAGCGGGAGATATGAATAAGTCATTCATTCAATTGTATTTACTGAGCACTTACTGCTCTCCATCACCTTGCCCCTTCCTACCTCTCCTCCCTTCTCTCTTTCCACCGCCCACCCCGCACGCTCCGCTCCTCCGCCGCCCACCTCCTCACCGTCCCCCGTTCACACCTATCCCGCCGTCGACCCCCGGGCCACGTCCTCCCGCGGTCCCGTAACGCCCTCCCTCCTCACCTCCGCCAAACTCATTCTCTTCCCCTCTTCAAAACCCTACTTAAAGCTCACCTCCTCCAAGAGGCCTTCCCAGACTGAGCTCCCCTTCTCCCTCTGCTCCCTCTACCCCCCCTTCACCTTTCCGCAGCTAAACCCTCTTCTCCCCCTCTTTCCCTCTGCTCCTCCCCCTCTCCCTCCCCCTCCCCTCGGCACCATACTCGTCCGCTCAACTGTAGATATCTTCATCACACTATTTATTTTGTTAATGAGATGTACATCACCCTGATTCTATTTATTTGCTATTGTTTTAGTGAGATGTTCTTCCCCTCAATTCTATTTATTGCCATTGTTCTTGTCTGTCCGTCTCCCCCGATTAGACTGTAAGCCCGTCAAAGGGCAGGGACTGTTTCTGTTACCGATTTGTACATTCCAAGCGCTTAGTACAGTGCTCTGCACATAGTAAGCGCTCAATAAATACTATTGAATGAATGAATGAATACAAAACACTATTCTAAGTGATTGGGAGAGTGCAATACATAACAGACACATTCCCTGCCCACAAGAAGCTCAAGTCTAGAAAATATGTGATGATTTATTCCCCGGAACTGCAAGGCCACTTGAAAAAAATGGGTTGGCAAACTTATTCACTTCAACCTAATTCAACAGATTTGTAACAGATGTGGTATTTTTTCACGACCTGGTTCTTTTCCTTTCTTTATCTCCAAGAGTTTCCCTCGAATACACTAACTCCTAATGATTCCGAAAAGACCCTGTTTACTAAGCCGGCAGCCCAGCTGTTCTTAGGCCTGAGAATTTAGCCAAAAAATGTTTATAGCTAAAATGTTGGAGGAAGGTATTCATCACTCTGAGAAAGAAAGCAGGGCTTACCGCAGAGCTAATAAAATATTATAACCCAATTTGCAATTTTGAAGTGTTATATAATTCCAGCTATTAACAGTTATAATAAAATAAATCTCATTTGCCTGAATCTACATGTTTATAAAGTTTTCGTTGTTTTTTTTTTTTTGACCCTCAGGTTTTCTGGGCAGTGCACATGATTTAGGAAGAAGTATGATTCCTCCGGAAAATTTGAATGTGTAAAGAGACAAATCAGAAACACATGGACTGTTTAAACTCTGTGAATATGTTGCTCAACTTTGAGTTGTTAAAGAATGCTATAACATTTATTAACATTAACAAGAGGTTGGCAGAATAGAACATAGAAGCGGCATGGGCAAGTGGAGAGAGCACGGGCCTGGGAGTCAGAAGGACCTGGGTTCTAAACCTGGCTCTACCACTTGTCTGCTGTCTTATCTTGGTCAAGTCACTTAACTCCGCGGCTCAGTCAGAAAGAGCCCGGGCTTGGGAGTCAGAGGTCATGGGTTCGAATCCCGACTCTCCCCCTTGTCAGCTGTGTGACTGTGGGCAAGTCACTTCACTTCTCTGGGCCTCAGTTCCCTCATCTGTAAAATGGGGATGAAGACTGTGAGCCTCACGTGGGACAACCTCATTCCCCTGTATCTACCCCAGCGCTTAGAACAGTGCTCTGCACGCAGTAGGCGCTTAACAAATACCAACGTTATTATTCTCTGTGCCTCAGTTACTCATCTGTAAAATGGGGATTAAAAGTGTGAACCCCATGTGGGATTGGGACTGTGTCCTACCTGATCAGCTTGTATCTACCCCAGCGCTTAGTACAGTGCCTGACACCTAGTAAGGGCTTAACGAATACCACCATTATTATTAACACGGAGAAGACTGTATGAAATTGCAATTACATGAAGCATTGAAGAAAGCATGTGACATTTTCTGTTTATGGCATTCTCTTTCATTCATGCTTTCTTGGTGGTCCAAAGGGAAGTGGGCTGGGGGGTGGGGGACGGGAAGGGGAAGGGAGAGGGGGAGAGAGATAAAGAAGCAGGCATGAGAGAAGGGTGAGGGAGTAGGTAGCAACTGGCTCTTTCCCTAAATCCTCTTTTCCTTTTCTTCAACTCCCTTCTGTGTCTCCCTGACTTCCTCTCTTTATGCATTCCCCTACCCGGCCCCACACCGTTAAAGTACATAGCTGTAATTTGTTTATATTAATGTCTGTCTCCCCCTTTAGACTGAAAGCTCACTGTGGGCAGGGAATGTGTCTATTACATAGTTATATTGTAGTCTCCTAAGTGCTCAATAAATACAAATGACTGGTGGATTGGGAATCGTAGTCTCGGTGGCATTTAATCAGGAGGAAACCTGAAATACCTCAACCATTTTGTCCAGAATTTCACTTCTCGTGAAAAGAGTCACCAAGAAGAGAAGACTAACACTACTAAAATTGAAAGCTTAATCTTTAGGAAAATTCTGCAAAAATAGGAATCAGCCATCTCCCCTTGCAGGCTAGCGCTAGAGTTTGGGTTGAGATGAATGAATTGGTTTCAGCATCCCTTGGCACGGTGCTAACTTCTCAGTCAGTGACTGGATATGCTGATCCATGATCATTTGATTTTCACTGACCTGAAGGATGTTGACTTTGAGGTGAGATTTAAATAAAATGAGATGGGTGTTTTAATTGTTCACATAAAGTTGTTAACGAGAGGACGCAGTCTTGATACTGTTTCGACACTTTCCCTCGTGTCTGGCAGAGGGAACCCAGAAGGGCAAAGTTAGGGCTTCCGGAAATAAGAAGCCCTATTTTGTTAATGAATTGTACATCGCCTCGATTCTATTTAGTCGCCATTGTTTTTACGAGACGTTCTTCCCCTCGACTCTATTTATCGCCATCGTTCTCGTCTGTCCGTCTCCCCCGATTAGACCGTGAGCCCGTCGAACGGCAGGGACCGTCTCTATCTGTTGCCGACTTGTTCGTTCCAAGCGCTCAGTACAGTGCTCTGCACATAGTAAGCGCTCAATAAATACTATTGAATGAAATAGGAAGGAGGAGTCTAAGAAGCCTCAATCTTCATCCCCACACTCCGGAGAGCAGCAGAAAATGCTTGAGACTGAATGATTGAACGGATTACAGTGTTTGGCACGTAGCACATGTTTAATAAGTACCTCAATTATGATCATTCAAATTAACAGTTTGGGTCCCTTCATTCTCAGCCGGCCACACCTATAGGAAACTCTGACACCTTTTATTTGGAAGGCGTAGCTGGTGCCTAGGGTTTAAAGACTCCCTACCCTATCAGGAGCTGCAGGCATTCAAGGATCCAAATCGTCGATAAATTCACGCTGATGTATCTACCCTAAGCCGTCGCTGAAAGGGTTAGAGCAGTGACCCATTGATCCCGCCACCGCCATAATGTTTTTATGGGACTGATGAACACGACCAATTTTAACTAATTTTTATGCACTACTGGAGACATTTAACAGACATTTGGCAACTCTGCTGTCAATGTTCCAGACTTTGTGTTGTTTGATGGCAAATGGAGCTGCTCTGACCCTTTCATAGTGAGAGCTCAAAAAGTCACAGCCCTTAAGATATTCCCACAATCCCCCAGAGGCGGGAAGCAGCTTAGAGATCATGTCATCAGGTTGGTGCATCCAAGGAGCACCCCACAATTGGACACCGGGAATGTGGGTGAGAGAAAAATGCAGTTGGCAATCAAGAGGAGGTCAACAATAAATAACAAGGGAGTAAACATCTAAGTTAAGAGAAGATCTTCAGGACACCCGCTCTCTTCATCTTTAAATCTCTCCTATCAACTATTCAATCGATGGCATTTACTGAGTGCTTACTGGGTGCAGAGTACTGTACTGGGAACTTGGGAAAGTACAATGCAATATGACTCCTACCTCTTCCAGGAAGGCTTCCCTGATTAGTTCACAACACCTCAGTCACGGCAAACCAACATCTACCTTTAAAAATAATAATGTTGGTATTTGTTAAGCGCTTACTACGTGCAGAGCACTGTTCTAAGCGCTGGGGGAGAGACAGGGTAATCGGGTTGTCCCATCTGAGGCTCACAGTCTTAATCCCCATTTTACAGCTGAGGTGACTGAGGCACGGAGAAGTGAAGTGACTTGCCCACGGTCACACAGCTGACAAGTGGCGGAGCCGGGATTCGAACCCATGACCTCTGACTCCCAAGCCCAGACTCTTTCCACTGAGCCACGCTGCTTCTCTAACACTTGTGTACTTTAATTCTCTCCTAAGAATTTGTGTAGATACATATACTCTTGGTATACATCGCACAGATTCATCTATGCATTCAATTATTCGTTCAGATGTTCTGTCCCATTCTGTCTGTACAGGATCTAACTTCAAGCTTGTTCTTTCTCCAGTCTACACAACCTGTAAATCATTTTTTGTCTGTCTCCCCCATTGTTTTAAACTAACTAAACCCGTGTCTTTTTTTTATGCTATTTATTAAACACTTACTCTGTGCCAGGCTCTATACTAAGCTCTGGGATAGATACAAGTCATTCAGATGTTGGACACGGACCCTGTCCCACACAGGACTCGGAGTTTTAATCCCCATTTTACAGATGAGGTAACTGTGGCACAGAGAAGTTAAGCGACTTGCCCAAGGTCACAAAGCAAATAGCCGAGGCAGAATTAGATCCCAGGTCCTCTGACTTCCAGGTTCCTGCTCTTCCCACGAGGCCACACTGCTTCTTGCCATTCTTAAACTCTCCCGAGGGCCAAGAGTAGTGCCTAACACTCATGAAGTGCTCCATAAATGCCACAGATTGACGGGGAAGGGGTTTGAGGGAGGATTTATTTTTGTTTGGACTTTAGATTGTGAGCCCCATCTGCTACAGGGATAGTGTCTCATGTGATCGTCTTGTATCTACCCCGGTGCTTAGCTCAATGCTTGATGCTTACCGGGCACCTAATAAATATCATAACCAACCAACATCATTTAAAAATCTCAAGTTGAACTCCCGCTCGTTTTTTCAACGATCTGACTACCTTGTATCTACCCCCATATTTATTCAATACGACTGAATGATGGAAGGAATTACAGTATTTGGCGCACAGCACAAGCTTAGTAAGTACCACATTTATGATCATTCAAATTAACAATTCTGGGATTTGGGAGACCTGAGTTCTAGTCCTGACGCTGAAACTTGGGGAATGCCTTCTCTCCTGAAAGTTTCTAACTAAAGAGTCAAATAGGCAATTCTCCATGGCAGACACACATACAGAAATCCAGAAAAAGAACTGGAAACTTGACCACTAGGACAACTGTCGATGGGTGGTCGCTGCTTTTTCTTTCTTTTTATGGTATCTGTTACACTCTTACTGTGAGTAAGAGTTGTCCCACGTGGGGCTCACAGTCTTAATCCCATTTTACAGATGAGGTAACTGAGGCCCAGAGAAGTCAAGTGACTTGCCCACAGTCACACGGCTGACAAGTGGCAGAGCCGGGAGTCGAACCCACGACCTCTGACTCCAAAGCCCGGGCTCTTTCCACTGAGCCACGCTGCTCCTCTACAGTACAGTTCTAAGCACTATATTACAGGTGAGGAAATTGAGATACAGAGAAGTTAAGGGAACAGGTAATGAATCCTCATTTATCGGATGAGAAAACTAAGGTTAAGGGAAGTGAAGTGACCGGCCCAAGGTCACACAGGAGGCAACTGGCAGAGCTGGGATTAGAGGCCAGGTCCTCTGACTCCCAGGCCTGTGCTCTTTTCATTAGACCACACTTCTGCTCCTCCTCAACGCTATCCATCCACTCTAGCTTTTCAATATGGTCACCAATATCAATCTTACCTTATTGTATCACTCCTCAATTGTCTTCTTTCCTGTTTTTCTTCTGGGCCTGACATTTCTGGACTTCAGTTATTCCCAGGAGATTTTTCATCAAGGCAGGCTGGCTTCCAGACCTCAGTCCTTAGCTGCTAAAATTTATCACCGGTTAGAGAGACCTCCAGCGAGATGGACGACATCGAGGTCTGGTGAGTAGGTTGGCATTAAAGGAGCGAGGTTCGCGGACTGGGTTGTGGTAGGAGATTAGTAAGGTGAGGTAGGAGGGAGCAAGGTAATGAATTGCTTTAAAGCCAACGGTGACAAAGTTCTGTTTGATTCATTCATTCGTTCATTCGATAGCATTTATTGAGCGCTTATTATGTGCAGAGCACTGTACTAAGCACTTGGAATGTACAATTCGGCAACAGATAGAGACAATCCCTGCCCACTGACGGACTAATAGGCTAACTGGGGGAGACAGACGGACAAAAACAAAAGCAATAAATAGAATCAAGGAGATGTACATCTCATTAACAAAATAAATAGGGTAATAAAAATATATACAAATGAGCACAGTGCTGAGGGGAGGGGAAGGGAGAGGGGGAGGAGCAGAGGGAAAGGGGGGAAAAGGGGGCTTAGCTGAGGGGAGGTGAAGGGGGGGGCAGAGATGCAGCAGAGGGAGCAGAGGGAAAAGGGGAAGCTCAGTCTGGGAAGGCCTCCTGGAGGAGGTGAGCTCTCAGTAGGGCTTTGAAGAGGGGAAGAGAGTTAGTTTGGCAGAGGTGAGGAAGGAGGGCGTTCCAGGACAGCGGGAGGATGCGGGCCACGGGTCGACGGCGGGATAGGCGAGAACGGGGAACGGTGAGGAGGTGGGCGGCAGAGGAGCGGAACGTGCGTGGTGGGAGGTGGAAAGAGAGAAGGGAGGAGAGGTAGGAAGGGGCAAGGGGACGGAGAGCCTCGAAGCCTAGAGTGAGAAGTTTTTGTTTCGTGCGGAGGTTGATTGGCAACCACTGGAGGGTTTTAAGAAGGGGAGTGACAGGCCCAGAGCGTTTCTGCAGGAAGATGAGCCGGGCAGCGGAGTGAAGAATAGACTGGAGCGGGGAGAGACAGGAGGAAGGGAGATCAGAGAGAAGGCTGACACAATAATCCAGCCGGGATATTATGAGAGCCCATACCGGTAAGATGGCCGTTTGGGTGGAGAGGAAAGGGCGGATCTTGGCGATATTATCAAGGTGAGACCGGCAGGTCTCGGAAACGGATCGGATGTGTGGGGTGAACGAGAGAGACGGGTCAAAGATGACACCGAGGTTGCGGGCTTGAGGGACGAGAAGCATGGTCGTGCCATCCACTGTGATAGGGAAGTCAGGAAGAGGACAGGGCTTGGGAGGGAAGATGAGGAGCTCAATTTTGGCCATGTTGAGTTTTAGGTGGCAGACAGACATCCAGGTGGAGACGTCCTGGAGGCAGGAGGAGACACGAGCCTGAAGGGAGGGGGAGAGGTCCTCTTTCTAAACCTCCTCAGACAGGCACAAATCTTTCTACATATGAGTGTTAACCTATTAAATTCATTGGTCATTTTTCCAAACTACATAATCTGATACTTTGGTATCACCACTCTCAGTTAGTTTATGGAACTTAGTGTAAAGGGCACAGGCTTGGGAGTCAGAGGTCGTGGGTTCTTATCCCAGCTCCGCCACTTCACTGTGTGACTTTGGACAAGTCACTTAATTTCTCTGGGCCTCAGTTACCTCATGTCTAAAATGAGGACTAAGACTGTGAGCCCCACGTGAGACAACCAGATTTCCTTGTATCTACCCCAGTGCTTAGAACAGGGCTCGGTACATAGTAAGCGCTAAGCAAATACCATCATTAATTAATTAAATCGAGGATCTGATCACATATTAAAGACTGGAAACCTTCATCGTCGACTTCGGTTTGACTGTAAATGAAAACAACTTGGCTATAATTTGATATTTTAAGAAACAAATACAACAGACTTAAACCAATACCACAGCCTTTTCAAGTGTTTCTCTCAGATAAGTCAATTTCAGTAAAAATATTCATATTAAACACACATCAAAGCATCCCTGAGATTCACCGCATGGACTTTATATTAATTCTTCTAATCTTTTAGCTGGTCCCCATTTAGATTAATCTTGCTAGTCAGAAAGAAATAAAGCTTTAAAAGGTAACTGGGGTTTAAAAATATATATTTAGGTTTGTTTCCTCACAGTTTCAACATACAGCCTGCCCAACATTTTCATAAATCAAGTCCTAAATCAGCAACCTAGATCTCCTACATTTTCTATTTATATCATTCCACCTCCAAGTGATCTTAATGAAAGGCTGAAGAGCTTCTGTAGAACTGCAGATTAGTATCAATCAATTAATCAATCACTTGTGTTTATTGAGCACTCACAGTGGGCAAAGCATCAAACCAAATGCTTGGGAGAGTAGAATGTAATAGAGTTGATAGTCATATTCCCTCCCCACAAGGATCTTACACTCTAGATTAGTAGTTATCATACCTACAAACAGGTTTGCTTCCATCAGTGGGGGTCTGTGGGACCCCTATTTTGGGAGAAAGAGCCTCGAATGGTAAAGGAAGGAAAGGAGGCATGAATATCTTTTATTTCTCGAGACTTACCATGGCACACTAAGCCCTCATTTCCCTTACTCCCTCTCTCTTCTACTTCACCTATGCATTTAAATCTGTACCCTTGAAGTCTAGCCACCGCACTTATGGACATATTCATAATTTATTAATAATAATAATAACGATGGTATTTGTTAGGTGCTTACTATGTTCCAAGCACCGTTCTAAGTGCCGGGGGGAGACACTAGAAAATCAGGTGGTGCCGCGTGGGGCTCACAGTCTTATTTCAAATTTTACAGATGTGTTAACTGAGGCACAGAGAAGTTAAGTGGCTTGCCCAAAGTCACACAGCTGATAAGTGGCAGAGCTGGGATTAGAACCGACAACCTATGGCTCACAAGCCCGCTGTTTCCCCTAATAATAATGGCATTTGTTAAGCGGTTACTATAAGCCAAGCACTGTTCTAAGCACTGGGGTAGATACAAAGTAATCAAGTTGTCCCACATGGGCTCACAATCTTAATCCCCATTTTACAGATGAGGTAGCTGAGGCACAGAGAAGTGAAGTGACTTGCCCAAAGTCACAAAGTAGATAAGTGGCAGAGCCAGGATTAGAACCCATGTCCTCTGGCTCCCAAGCCCTTGCTCTTTCCATTAAGCCACTCTGCTTCTGCGTGGCTACAAAGACTGTGTCCAACCTGATTACCTTGTATTTATCTCAGAATGTAATACAGTACCTGGCACATAGTAAGCGCTTAACAAATATCTTAAAATAAATTCCACAATCCTCACTGTAACAACAGGGTTAGAATGGCTGTCTACTTCCAAAAGTGCGGTACAGCAGAGGTAATTTTGGAATAATCCCTTGTTGACTTGAATCAATCGATCAATCGATCAGTGTTATTTATTGAGCACTTACTGTGTGGAGAGCACTATACAACAGACTAGAGTTGATAGATAATGATAATAATAACAATTATGGTATTTGTTAAGTGCTTACTTTGTGCCAAGCACTGTTCTAAGCGCTGGGGTAGATACAAGGTAATCAGGTTGTCCCCCATGGGGCTCACAGTCTTAATCCCCATTTTACAGATGAGGTCACTGAGGCCCAGAGAAGTGAAGTCACTTGCCCAAAGTCACACAGCTGACAAGTGGCGGAGCTGGGATTAGAACCCACGACCTCTGACTCCCAAACCCGCACTCTTTCCACTAAGCCACGCTGCTTCTCAGTAGATGTGATTGCTACTCACCGAAACCAACTGGTCCCTTCTGTGGAGTCTGGACAGAACAAGAAGTTGGTCAGTAGGACCCGGGAACTGACAGCAATAGAAGACTCAGCCCTTTTTTTCTTTTTCTTCCACTTCCTTCTGTGTCACTCTGACTTGCTCCCTTATTTATCCCCCTTCCCAGCCCCACAGCATTTACGTACCTACCTGCAATTTACGTATTTATATTTACGTCTGCCTCCCCACTAGACTGTAAGCTCACTGGAGGCAGAAAATACATCCGTTATATCCTACTCCCCCAAGCATTTAATACAGTGCTCTGCATACAGTGAGTGCTCAATAAATATGATTGACTGATTGAAGGAGGGAACCCAGGGCCAGGCTGGAAGGACTGTAGCTGAGTTTGGGCTAAAACTCTGTTCAGGACTAGAGCAATATGCTTGCCAAATACAAATACACTAGAGTGGAAGCTTGTTGTGGGCAGGGAATGTGTCTGCTAGTTGTTATACTCTTCCAAGCTACAATCCAGTGGCTTGCACACGGTAAGCACTCAATAAATACGACTGAATGAATTAAATGCAATACACTTAAAACTCATCATGAGGCACTTCAAAAACCTGAAAACATATGAGATTATACCGTGCTCTTCCAAACAGTACAGTGATCTGCACACAGTAAGCAGAACAGGTATTGAATCCCTATTTTTACAGCTTAGGAAACGGAGGCACAGAGAAGATAAGATTACACAGCAAACAGGTGGCAGAGTCAGAATTAAAATCCAGATCCTCTGACTCTCAGAACCATGCTTTATCCACTAGGCCACGTTGCTTCTCTTTTCCTTTCAACATTAGTTATGTTCCTTCTTTAGAGAATGTGTTCGGACTTTGTGGAGGAAAGAAAAGCGGTAGGCATTTTGAAAGATTTTTAGACGGGATTTTAATAAATAAAATGAATAATATAACCACACCACGTGCTGTAGACACCCAACATTGATTGTGGTGAGAGGTCATGTCGAATATATTGTATTTTAGTCTCCCAAGTGTTCAATCAATACTATTGATTGATGTAAGACAGCAAGGCATTCCTCCACCAATGCCTCTTCTGAACATCACTTTGGGGAGCAGACAGCCATCCTAGTCTTTGACGGACTGAAGTCAGATCAGGCAGTAGTTACAAAAAAATATTCGTCTTAGAGATCACCACTGTCAGAGGCAGCTTGGGCCAGTTACCTTCTGCCCAGTGTTGATAATAGTACCACACCAGGGGAAGGAGACAGCCAAATTAAGTTGATAAATGGCTTTTCAGACTGACTTTTTCTTCTATTATTATTTTCTGAAAACAGTCCGTCCATTATTGTTGTGCCAGAGATTAATTTTCCATTTTACAACCTATTTATTAAGCCTCTACTTCGATATCAGTTCTTACCAGCACCTGCTGCCGGACTATTGCATCTCCTGCCTCAAATGAAGCTTGATTAAAGCATACTCCGGTATGATCTTTAACCAGCAATAGACTCTTGGCCAAAAGGTAGGGCCCCAAGAAGGACAGATGTGGAACGGGCTCTCTGTTTTAACACATTCTGCAGCTAATTTTACAGGGCGATCACGGGTGGATCTCAATCGATCAATCGGTAATATTTTCTGAGCGCTTACTATAGGTAGAGCACTGTAATAAGTGATTGAGAGAATACAATAAGTACAGAGTCGGTAGACACGTTCTCCGCCCACAACGATCGCAGAGTCTCCTCATTTGCTCAAATACAGAAGGACTGCGGGAGAGGAGGGAGCCTGTTTTGCGGCTCATTTCAAATTCTCCAAACTGCTCTTCATTTGGAATGATTACAAATGGACCCACTTAAGGGCTACAACATCTGTTGAGGGATGATGAAACAGGAGGAGTTAGAGGGAGAGAACTGCCTTGAGGATCACGGGAGAAGTGGCCAGAGGGTGTGGGTGGGCAATCAGTCAATCGGCTTTATTGAGCGCATACTGTGTGCAGAGCACTGTACTAAGCACATAGGAGAGAGAGTACAATATAACAATATAGCACATAAGTTCCCTGCCCACATTGAGCTTACAGTCTAGAGGGGGAGACAGATAGACAGACAGACAGAGACAGATATCCCTCCTCGCAAGTGCCACCCCCTCGACCTGCGCCTTCGACCCCATTCCCGCTCACCTTATAAAAACCATCGCCCCTGCCCTTTTCCCTTCCTTAACTTCTATCTTTAACCACTCAATCTCCAATGGCTCCTTCCCCCCTACCTTCAAACATACCCATATCTCCCCCATCCTAAAAAACCCCTCTCTTGACCCCACTTCCCCTTCCAGTTATCGCCCTATCTCCCTACTACCCTTCCTTTCCAAGATCCTAGAACGAGTCATCTATACTTGCTGGTTAGAATTCCTTAACTCCCATTCTCTCCTGGACCCCCTCCAATCTGGCTTCCGTCCCCTCCACTCTACCGAGACTGCTCTCTCTAAGGTCACCCGTGACCTCCTTCTTGCCAAATCCAATGGCTCCTACTCCATTCTGATCCTCCTTGACCTCTCTGCTGCCTTTGACACTGTCGACCATCCCCTCCTCCTCCACACCTTATCTCACCTTGGCTTCACGGATTCTGTCCTCTCCTGGTTCTCCTCTTATCTCTCTGGCCAGTCTCCCATCCTTTAACTGTTGGAGTTCCTCAAGGGTCAGCCCTCTTCTGTTCTCCATTTACACTCACTCCCTTGGGGAACTCATTCGCTCTCACGGCTTTGACTACCATCTCTACGCAGATGACACGCAGAGCTACATCTCCGCCCCTGTCCTCTCCCCCTCCCTTCGGGCTCGCATCTCTTCCCGCCTCCGGGACGTCTCCACCTGGATGTCTGCCCGCCACCTAAAACTCAACATGAGCGAGACTGAGCTCCTCATCTTCCCTCCCAGACCCGGTCCTCTCCCAGACTTCCCTATCACCGTGGATGGTACGACCGTCCTTCCCGTCTCTCGGGCCCACAACCTCGGTGTCATCTTTGACCCGTCTCTCTCGTTCACCCCACACATCCTATCCGTTACCGAGACCTGCCGGTCTCACCTTTATAATATCGCCAAGATCCGCCCTTTCCTCTCCACCCAAATGGCTACCTTACTGCTACGGGCTCTCGTAATATCCCGGCTAGACTATTGTGTCAGCCTGCTCTCTGATCTCCCTTCCTCCTCTCTCGCCCCGCTCCAGTCTATTATTCACTCCGTTGCCCGGGTCATCTTCCCGCAGAAACGCTCTGGGCCTGTCACTCCTCTTCTTAAAAACCTCCAGTGGTTGCCTATCGACCTCCGCTCCAAACAAAAACGTTCTCACTCTAGGCTTCGAGGCTTTCCATCACCTCGCCCCTTCCTACCTCTCCTCCCTTCTCTCTTTCTACCGCCCACCCCGCACGCTCCGCTCCTCCGCCGCCCACCTCCTCACCGTCCCTCGGTCTCACCTATCCCGCCGTCGCCCCCCGGGACACGTCCTCCCGCGGTCCTGGAATGCCCTCCTTCCTCACCTCTGACAATCTAATTCTCTTCCCCTCTTCAAATCCCTACTTAAAGCTCACCTCCTCCAAGAGGCCTTCCCAGACTGAGCTCCCCCCTTTTTCCCTCTGCTCCCTCTAACCCCCCTTCACCTCTCCGCAGCTAAACCCTCTTCTCCCCACTTTCCCTCTCCTCCTCCCCCTCTCCCGTCCCACCCCCTCAGCACTGTACTGGCCCGCTCAACTGTATATATCTTCATCACCCTATTTATTTTGTTTAATGAGATGTACATCACCCTGATTCTATTTATTTGCCATTGTTTTTATGAGATGTTCTTCCCCTTGACTCTATTTATTGCCATTGTTCTTGTCTGCCCGTCTCCCCCGATTAGACCGTAAGCCCGTCAAAGGGCAGGGACTGTCTCTACCCGTTACCGATTTGTACACTCCAAGCGCTTAGTACAGTGCTCTGCACATAGTAAGCGCTCAATAAATACTACTGAATGAATATCAATATAAACTGTCTTGCTTTATGCCGTCAAGTCGCCTCTAACCCATAGCAACGACATGGACGCATCTCTTCCAGAACACCCCGCTCTCCCTCTGCACTCGCTCTGGTAGTGGATCCACAGAGCTTTCTTGGTCAAAATAGGGGAAGTGGCTTCCCACTGTCTCCTCCTGCACAGTCAACTTGAGTCTCTGCCTTCGACCCTCTCCCACGCCACTACAGCCCAGCACGGATGAGTTTTGACTTGGAGCAGATGGCCTTCCACTTGCTAGCCACAGGCCAAGCTAGGAATGGAACAGGTAGGTCTCTGCTTGACTCTCTCTCCTGTAGTTGAGATTGGGAGAGTACTGGAAACTCTCCAGGTGTGACTCTAAGAGTGGCATAAATGAATTACAGATCTGTATATAAGTGTTGTGGGGATGGGAGGGGGAGATGAATAAAGGGAGCAAGTCAAAGCGAACCAGAAGGGGGTTGAAGAAAAGGAAAAGAGGGCAGAGTCAGGGAAGGCCTCTTGGAGGAGATGTGCCTTTGATAAGGCTTTGAAGTGGGGGACAGTAATTGTCTGTCGAAGCAGCGTGGCTGAGAAGCAGCGTGGCTCAGTTGAAAGAGCCTGGGCTTCGGAGTCAGAGGCCATGGGTTCGACTCCCAGCTCTGCCACTCGTCGGCTGTGTGACTGTGGGCGAGTCACTTCACTTCTCTGTGCCTCAGTTACCTCATCTGGAAAATGGGGATTAACCGTGAGCCTCACGTGGGACGACCTGATTCCCCTGTATCTACCCCAGCGCTTAGAACAGTGCTCTGCACACAGTAAGCGCTTAACAAATACCATTATTATCATTATTATTATTATATGTGGAAGGAGGGCGTTTCAGGGCAGAGGTAGGATGTGGGCCAGCGGTCGGCAGCAAGATAAGCGAGATCGGGGTAGAGTGAGAAGATTACCTCCTCACAGCCAAGGCTCACTCTGATGTAGTGAGGCTTTTCTACTCTTGAGTACTTACGTACATATCTGTAACTTTATTTGTATTAATGTTGATCTCCCCCGCTCTAGACCACAAGCTCTTTGTGCGCAGGAAATTGTACTGTACTTTCCCAATCACTTAGTGCAGTTCTCTGCCCAAAGTATGCACTCAATAAATACTGTTGAATGAATTAATACTCTCAGCTCTCTTCCCGGCCCCGCTGCTGCTCTTTGTGAAACAGCTGATGACTGGGTCAGACTCTCCTACCGTAAGTGCAAAAATGTCTTAGAAATAGCCAATATCCTTATGTGTGGATAGAGGGGATTTTGAACAGCCCACCCAACTCGCTTGCCAGATCCTCTGACCTAATTTCCTTCTCTCGCAATTCTTTGGGCGCCTGAGAAGTACATTATAATTAGACTGGAAGTTCCTTGAGGGCGGAGAAGATGCTTAACTCTACTATATTGAACTCTCCCAAGCATTTAGTACAGTACTCTGCACTCAGTAAGCACTCCACAAATGGCATTGATTGATTAGCAAGAGAACCATCTCCAATCAAAAGGAGGAACCCCCGGGTCCAAAATCAAATATTATTACTAAGCTCTTACTGGGTCTCATTTAGCAGTGAGAAAGCAGTGCTCTCTGGAGGATATTCACTAGCTCGGGTATTAAGCTCCCTCATCTGTAAAATGGGGATTAAGACTGTGAGCCCCTCGTGGGACAGCCAGATTCCCCTGTGTCTACCCCAGCGCTTAGAACAGTGCTCTGCACATAGTAAGCGCTTAACAAATACCAACATTATTATTAAGGGCTCCGTTTAGTGTAGGGAAAGTGATATCAATAGCAAATTGAAATAACCCAGAAGAATTAAACCAGCTCCCCAAATCTACTCCCTTTTCATTGTCTGGATCAAGACCAATATCTTGTAAACTGCTTTACTGTTATGATTAAGTTATTCTAATTTGTTTAGGAAAGTGGAGAAAGAAGTCCATTCATTAGAAATAACGCAGTGGGGGCAAAAGAATTTCAATACAAACAGCTCTGGTTCTGCACAAACAAAAGAAACAAGGAACACAGCTATGAAGTGAAACAGTGAATTGATGATTTCCTAATGTTTTACAAGGATGTGGCATCTAGCAAGTAGTTACGTGTGTTCAGAGCACGGGATCAGACCCAAACATGTTTGCCACTGTCCTATTGGATGATCTTGGGCAAGTCAGAGAAGCAACGTGACCTAATGCATTAACCATGGGCCTGGAAGCCAGAGATCCCGGGTTCTAAGCCTAGCTCCACCACTTACCTGTTGTGTGACCTTGGGAAAGTCATTTCACTTCTCTGTGCCTCAGTTTCCTAACTGCAAAATGGGTATTCAAATTCTGTTCTCCCTCCTACTCAGACTGTGGGACAGGGACTGTGTCTGACCTGTCTTCTATCTATCCCAGCTTAGAACAGTGCTCGACACACAATAAGTGCTTAACCAATACTCTTTAAAAAAAAATGCTTTACAATGGGAAAAAAGATTATCATGGCTTCTCAGCTACCAATTCAGTGTGCCAGAACCAAGAAACGTATAGAGAAGAGAAAAGAAACTCAAGCGAGAGGACGTAATGCATAGTCATTCAGACCTACACCCTGAGGCTCTGGAATAACATATTTTTTGAAGGAAATACTAACAAAGAGGGAAAAACAAGAGTTCTCTGGGTTTTGTGGTTTAATGGTGAGATGTATGTAGTTATCACATTTAATAAGCACTTACTATGTGCTAAGCGGTGGGATCGATCCAAGACAACCAGACTGTATGGAGTTCCATTTCAGAGTTCCATTTCTCCTCAGGACTCACGATCTATTTTATGTCTATTTTACAGATGAGGAAATTGAGGCCTGGGGAGATTAAGTTTCTTTCTCAAAGTCATACATTAAGCAGCATGGTGTAGTGGATGGAGCACAGGCCTGGGAGTCAGAAGGTCACGGGTTCTAATCCTGACTCTGCCACTTATCTGATGGGTGACCTTGGGCAAGTCACTTCACTTCTCTGGGCCTCAGTCGCCTCTTCTGTAAAATGGGGATTGAGACCATGAACCCCACCAGGGACTGTGTCCAACCCAATTTGCTTGTACCAACTTCAGTGATTAGTACAGTGCCTGGCCCATAGCAAGACCTTAACAAATACCATAATTATTAAGCCAGTAGCAAACCTGTGCATTCTTCCCCCTAGGTCTCACTGCCCCCCTGGTGAATTAACAGCTGAGCCTGCTGATTGCATCAGGATGCATGTTTAATATGCTGCAGGAAGTCAGTGAAACTTGCCTTCCTTTGTAATTAATCTTTTCTAACTGAAGTGCAAAAATGGGTGAACGATATTCCCATCCAGAAATACCTAAATGAGTGATTCTTAATGAGATTCTTGTGTCCTTTCCATCTTTCTCAGAGCTCCTGGGGCCAGCTGTTCAAGGCAACTCAGCTGACTAAGCTCTTTAAAGGAGGAATTACATCATTCACTCATTTTACGTGGCCTCCAAGCTCCCGGTACTATCTTCTGCACTTAGAAGATGCCCAGTGAAATACCGATGCTGCTCATTCTAGTATGTCAGCAAACCTCTGTATTGTTACTTAAAACCGTTTTTATAGAAAAAACTTTCAGCCCCCAGCAGTCCTCAATGGGCTAATGTTCACGGTTGACTCAGCCTCATTTTACATTTTGGACCTTTGAACACACTTCCCTAACATGCTGGCCATTCACACCTACAGAGTGAAACGTAGAGAAGCAGTCTTGCCTAATGGAAAGAGCCCAAGCCTGGGGTCCAAAGGATCTGGGTTCTAATTTGGCTCCATCACTTGCCTAGGGCAGGTCACTTAACTTCTCCGTATCCCAGTTCCCTTATCTGCAAAATGGGGATTTGATGCCTGTTCTTACTCCTACTTTGAATGTGAGCCTCAGGTGGGGATCTGAATAATTTGTATTTACCCCAGAGCTTAACCGCTTGACAAATACCACAGTTATTTTTATTATTATAGTAATGATAATCATTATTAGTAGTATTAACATGGATTCTCCAAGAGATTTTTTAGGGATTCATTCAGTCATATTTATTGAGCACTTACTGTGTGCAGAGCACTGAACTAAGCACTTAGGGATCTTTAAATACGGTAGCTTTCTTTACCTATCAGTTGTACCACATTTTTATTATATATATTTAGTGCATAAATATGAACTGAATATATAGTAAGTTATAATAAATGTAAGTGATATATATTAAGTGTTCACTCTGTGCAGAGAACTATACAAAGTGCTTGGCAGAGTATAATATAATAGAGCAAGCAGACTTGATCCCTGCCCTTAAGAAGCTCGCGGTCTATGGAGGGAAGCAGACGTTAAAATAAATTACAGGTAAGGTAAGCAACAGAATACAAAGATTTGGAAATTGAATCTAAAGGACCTCTTTGGTATCAAGGGAAGAACCAATGATTTTCAGGTTTGGTCCCTCAAATGCAATTAAGTAAAACTTCTTTGCAAAAAATAATAATAATACATTTTTGAAACTCTATGGTAGATAAAAGGAAATGAAACTACAGTTTTCAGACAGAGTGGCAGCCTATAACCACTCTTTTCCAAATGGAATAACAGCTTTGATGTGCTGAAATATGCAGGGGTTTTTTTTGTTTGTTTTTGTTTCTTATTTTCCTCCCATCCCAACCAAGCAATCCAGTGATAAGGACTGAAATGTGGACACCAGGTTCTGTGTTATTTTTTAGATCCTCTTTATTCCAGCACTTAAGAACAGTGCCCAGTGCTTAGAACGGTGCTTGGCACATAGTAAGCGCTTAACAAATACCATCATCATCATCCCTAGAGAACAGTGGCCTAGTAGTAGAGTTGAGGTTTGAACATCTTGTCCTCCGAGACCACAGAATGTGTTTCATTTCAAGGGCTGATCCTGACACATTTACTTTTGATTTTATTTGCTGATGGTTTGTATTTTTTTGTGGTTTTAGTTTAAAAAAAAAAGCAGCTCAGGTTACTAAGAGGGAAGAGAGTTATCAAATGGCGAAACTATATAAAGTCACCACTTTTTCTTTGCAAGTGCCTATACACCCGGGCAGAATCTCACTGCCTCTCATTAATAACAACTTATATTTTTACAGCTGAAATATTTTTTTCGTACGGTCTGTACGCTTACCTACTATCTCCCCTTTTGCTTTTATGATCAAAGCCTGTCGAGCACTGCAAACTGGTTATTGCTGAGTCTCTTCCCCCTTTGGATTCAGATGTGAGACCCACTAGAATAAAAAGTTGCAAATTTACCTTAGCTGTTCCCAAGTAAACATTAATGACACAATATCGCTGGCAGACAGAAAGGATGAATCAAGGTAATGCAAATAAAGCACCGAGAAACTGACTGTTGAAAGTTTGGGCCTCAAAAATTCATCCACCAGTCGATCATCTAATAGTCCAATACACTCCTCCCCTCCTTACTGAGTGTCCGGAGAATCCATGACAGATCGGTGTGGGATCAGGATTGGCAGCAGATGCAGGATTCAGGGGAGGCTTCCTCCAGGTTCCCAGCGAGGTCAGGGAGAGGAGGTGAAGAACAGAATGGAAGTCAAGCAGTGCAAGCCCTAGTAATAATAATAATAATGATGGTATTTGTTAAGCGCTTACTGTGTGCAGAGCACTGTTCTAAGCGCTGGGGTTGATACAAGGTGATCAGGTTGTCCCACTTGGGGCTCACAGTCATAATCCCCATTTTACAGATGAGGTAAGTGAGGCACAGAGAAGTTAAGGGACTTGCCCAAGGTCACACAGCTGACAAGTGGCGGAGCCGGAATTAGAACCCATGACCTCTGACTCCCAAGCCCAGGCTCTTTTTCCACTGAGTCACGCTGCTTCTGTAACGTAGGACCCGGGCCTGGGAGTCAGAAGGTCATCTGTAAAATGGGGATTAAGATTGTGAGCCCCAAAAGGGACAGCCTGATTGCCTTGCATCTACTCCAGCGCTTACAGCAGTGCTTGGAACTTAGTAAGCGCTTAACAAATCCTATCATTATTATTATTATTAAGGAAAGAAAACCTTAGCATGGTCAGGTACTGAGAAGCAATGAAAAATTCTTATCGGGGGATCCAGGGCTGAGTCAATAGCAGGAGTTCAGCTAATAATAATAATAGTATTTAAGTGGTTACTATGTGCCAGGCACCGTACTAAGCATCGGTGGGGATACAAGCAAATCGGGTTGGACACAGCCCCCGTCCCTTATGGGGCTCACAGTCTCGATCCCCATTTTACAAATGAGGTAACTGAGGCACAGATGTGTAGAAGCATGGCCTAATGGCAACGTGGCTCAGTGGAAAGAGCCCGGGCTTGGGAGTCAGAGGTCATGGGTTTGAATCCCGGCTCTGCCACTTGTCAGTTGTGTGACTGTGGGCAAGTCACTTCACTTCTCTGGGCCTCAGTGGCCTCACCTGTAAAATGGGGATGAAGACCGTGAGCCTCACGTGGGACAACCTGATTACCCTGTATCTACCCCAGCGCTTAGAACGGTGCTCTGCACATAGTAAGTGCTTAACAAACACCAACATCACCATTATTAAGAGCACAGGCTTGGGAGTCGGACGTGGGTTCTGATCCCAGCTCCGACACCTGTCTGCTGTGGACATTGGGCAATTCACTTAACTTTTCCGTGCCTCAGTTCCCTCATCTGTAAAACGGAGATGAAGACCATAAGCCCCACGTGAGACAACCTGATTACCTTGCATCTACCATCATTTAGAACAGTGCTTGGCACGTAGTAAGCGCTTAACAAATCCCATCATTATTATTATTATTGCCCAAGGTCACACAGCAGACGAGGGGCAGAGCTGGGATTCGAACCCATGACCTCTCCCAATCCTGTGATCTTTCCACTGAGCCACGTTGCCAACAGGCCATGCTACTACACATCTGTGCCTCAGTTACCTCATTTGTAAAATGGGGATCGAGACCGTGAGCCCCATAATGGACGGGGGCTGTGTCCAACCCGATTTGCTTGTATCCACCCCGATGCTTAGTAAGGTGCCTGGCATATAGTAAGCACTTAACAGATATTATTATTATTATTAGCTGAACTCCTGTTATTGACTCAGCCCTTGGTCCCATGATTAGAATTTTTCATTGCTTCTCAGTACCTGACCATGCTAAGGGTTTCTGTCCTTAATAATAATAATAATAATAATGATAGGATTTGTTAAGCGCTTACTATGTTCCAAACACTGCTGTAAGTGCTGGGGTAGATACAAGGCAATCAGGCTGTCCCAAGTGGGGCTCACAATCTTAATCCCCATTTTACAGATGAGGGAACTGAGGCACAGAGAAGTTAAGTGACCAAAGACACAGCTGATAAGTGGCGGAGCCGTGATTAGAACCCATGACCTCTGACTCTGAAGCCGGTGCTCTTTCCACTAAACGATGCTGCTGTCGTCCTTCCAATACCACTGAAGTTTCCCAACACCCACAGTACTTTGATTCCCCCCAGCTCCCAGGATTTCAACTCTTCTTCCCTCACTCTCCCGAACCCCTGCAAATCAATCAAACGGTCATTGGTATTTATTGAGTGCTTACTGTGTTCAGACCACTGTACTAAGTGCTTGGAAGAGTAATAATAATAATAACGTTGGTATTTGTTAAGCGCTTACTATGTGCAGAGCACTGTTCTAAGCGCTGGGGGAGATACAGGGTCATCAGGTTGTCCCACGTGAGGCTCACAGTTAATCCCCATTTTACAGATGAGGTAAATTAGGCCCAGAGAAGTGAAGTGACTTGCCCACAGTCACACAGCTGACAGGTGGCAGAGGCGGGATTCGAACTCATGACCTCTGACTCCCAAGCCCGGGCTTTTTCCACTGAGCCACGCTGCTAGTTGGTAGACAGGTTCCCTGATCACAAGGAGCTTAGAGTCTACAGGGGGAGGCTGACATTAAAACGAGTTAATACACAAATAGGCTCAAAGTCTATGTAGGAGAAGTCCAAGAATTTGTAGGAGCAGATTTTATTCCTTACCTGGCATGCGTGGAGCATGAGAAGAGAAGCAGCGTGGCTCAGTGGAAAGAGCCCGGGCTTGGGAGTCGGAGGTCATGGGTTCGAATTCCGGCCCTGCTACTGGTCAACGGTTTGACTGTGGGCAAGTCACTTAACTTCACTGTGCCTCAGTGACCTCGTCTGCGAAATGGGGATTAAGACTGTGAGCCTCACGTGGGACAACCTGATTATTTTGTATCTACCCCAGCGCTTAGAACAGTGCCCTGCACATAGTGATCACTTAACAAATACCAACATTATTATGATTATGATGAGAGTGGAGACCCTCAGTGGCGCTTACCCATCTCTCCACTGATTCTCAATCAATAGGGTTTACTGTGTGCAGAGTGTTTGTCTAAATTCTTTTCTAAGTTCTTGGGAGGGCACCACGTAACAGAGTTGGTACTCTTGACCCTTGCCCACAAGGAGTTACAGTCTAGAGGGAGAGACAGGCATTAATATAAAGGAATAAGTCACAGATATGTACATAAACGCCGTGGGGCTTGAGGGAGGGGTGAATAAAGGGAGCAAATCCGAGGGCGAGGGTGACACAGAAGGGAGTGGGAGAAGAAGACGCTCCCCTCACTGACCAGATCTCTTTCACTCCCCCCCCCCCGACTTTTCTCTTCCTTTATGGCCTGTTCCACCTACTGAGAGCTCACCTCCTCCAGGAGGCCTTCCCGGATTGAGCCCCCCCTTTCCCCCTGCTCCTCCTCCCTTTCCTATTCCCCCTACTCCCTCCCACTCCTCCCCCCCCTTCCCCTCCACACAGCACTTGTGTATATTTGTATATATTATTTCTCTATTTTATTAATGATGTGTATATATCTACGATTCTATTTATCTATTTTGATGGTACTGATGCCTGACTGCTTGTTTTGTTTTGCTGTCTCCCTCTTTTAGACTGTGAACCCGTTGTGGGGCAGGGATTGTGACTATCCGTCGTCGAATTGGACATTCCAAGGGCTTAGTACATTGCTCTGCACAAAGTAAGCGCTCAGTAAATGCGATTGAAGGAATGAAAGAATGAATCCCTACCTGATTTTCCTTCACTAATAATAATAATAATGTTGGTATTTGTTAAGCGCTTACTATGTGCCGAGCACCGTTCTAAGCGCCGGGGTAGACACAGGGGAATCAGGATGTCCCACGTGGGGCTCACAGTCTTAATCCCCATTTTACAGATGGGGTAACTGAAGCACAGAGAAGTTAAGTGACTTGCCCACGGTCACACAGCTGACAAGTGGCAGAGCTGGGATTCGAACTCATGACCTCTGACTCCAAAGCCCGTGTTCTTTCCACTGAGCCACGCTGCCTCTCCTATCACTATCACTAAGTCATCCCAGTTGCCACATACTTACCCCTCCCCTCGGCTTCCTATCCGTGACCCAGATAGAGTCTCCTCACCCCCACCGCTCCTCGACCCATAACTGAAGAAGGAACATAAGAAAAGGAAGATGAGCTGAGCTGAGATATAACTAGAGGAAGGTGAAGAGCAAAGACCGTGAGTGGAGAAAGCAGAAAGAGGCAGGAGAATTAGGAGGTTCATTAATCATCTGCATGTCTTTTTAGATGGGAAATTTCAGAGTAAAGTCATCAGCAGAGAGGAGTTTCTGAATGCGTGATTCAGTGACGGGCTCAACCAGTTAATCGTACTCTGTTACCATCTTCCAGATTCTTTGTTAATAATGGTGGCGTATGTAAAAGTTTACTTAAAGGTTGCTTCAGAGCTCTTCATCACATCGCCCCTTCTTACCTCACCTCCCTTCTCTCTTTCTCCAGCCCAGGCCGCACACTCCGCTCCTCTGCCGCCGCTCACCTCCTCGCTGGGCCTCCTTCTCGCCTGTCCCGCCGTCGACCCCTGGCCCACGTCCCCTCGCTGACCCGGAATACCCTCCCTCCTCACCTCCGCCAAACTGGCTCTCTTCCCCTCTTCAAAGCCCTACTGAGAGCTCACCTCCTCCAGGAGGCCTTCCCCGACTGACGCCCCCCCCCCCTTTTCCTCCGTCCCCCCTTCCCTCCCCTTCGGCCCGACTCGCTCCCTTTGCTCTACCCCTCTCTCCGCCCCACAGCGTTTGTATACATATGTACATATTTTTAATTATAATTCTATTTATTTTTATTAATGATGTGAATTTCCTCTACCCCTCTTCCTGCCCCACAGCACTTGTGTACACATAATTATAATCCTCACTTTTATTAATGATGTGCACGTACCGATAATTCTATTTATATTGGTGCTACTGATGTCCGTTTACTTGTCTTCATGCCTGTCTCCCCGCTTTTAGACTGAGCCCACTGTAGGCAGGGATTGCCTCTATTTGTTGCTGAATTGTACTTCCCAAGCAAATGGTAATTATTTATTGAGTACTTAATCGGTGCCACACATTATAGGAAATGTTTGGGAAATGACGAGCAAATTTATGGAACGGCCTTACTCAAATCCCGTCTTCAAAAGCCCTTCCCTGACTAAGCTCTCATCGCCCTTATTCACCCTCCATTCTGCATCGCTTTATATTTGGATCTAGACCCTGGAAGTACTAGATATTTACCCCCAATCCCAGCTCCGGAGCACTTACATACACGCCTCACGTGAGCCTCACGTGGGACAACCTGATTACCCTGTATCTCCCCCAGCGCTTAGAACAAGGCTCTGCACATAGTAAGTGCTTAACAAATACCAACATTATTATGCCTACTCTTATACTCTGCCTTTCCCCTACATGTAATTTAATTTAATGCCTTTCTCCCAGTGGAGTCTGTAAGCTCCTCGAGGGGGAGACCTGCCTCTACCAACGTGGCTCAGTAGATAGAGCCTGGGCTTGGGAGTCAGAGGTCATGGGTTCGAATCCCAGCTCTGCCACTTGTCAGCTGTGTGACTGTGAGCAAGTCACTAACCTTCTCTGTGGTTCAGTTACCTCATCTGTAAAATGGGGATTAACTGTGAGCCTCACGTGGGACAACCTGATTACCCTTTATCTAACCCAGCGCTTAGAACAGTACTCTGCACATAGTAAGTGCTTAACAAATACCAACATTATTATTATTATATTGTAATCTCCCAAAGCACTTAGTGCAAACCTGCACACAGTCAACTCCTAATAAATACCAGTGATTGGTTGAGAAAATATACAAAACAAAGGACATTTTTCCTTTCCCCAAGAAGCTTACAATCTAATTAGGAAGACAGACTAAAAATATGTACAAATAGAAGGATAAGTACAAAGAATAAAGATCAACTGTGAATTAGGAATATGAAATATTAATAAATTAGAAAAGCAATAGTGACAATATAATGGTATTTTTTGAGCTCCTACAGAACGCAGTGTATTATAAGGCACCTGGGAGAATAAAACAGAAGCAGAAGACATGTTTCTTTCCCTTAGGGAGCTTACACTTTAATAAGAGGGACAGACATAACAGTATTTATAATTAGTGGTTGTCTAATTGAATATATGTGTATAAGCTCAGAGAATGGGTATGCTTCGCATGTAGTAAGTGCTCAATAAATACAATTGAAAGAATTACTACATAAGCTCCTTGTGAGCAGAAAATGTGATGACCAATTCTGCTGTATCGTATACTCCCAAGAGCTTAGTATTCAGTCATTCATTCATTCAATAGTATTTACTGAGCGCTTACTATGTGCAGAGCACTGTACTAAGCGCTTGGAATGGACAAATCGGTAACAGATAGAGACGGTCCCTGCCCTTTGACGGGCTTACGGTCTAATCGGGGGAGACAGACAAGAACAATAGCAATAAATAGGATCAAGGGGATTGATTGATTAATTGACTGATTGATTCGTGCTGAGGCCATTTTGTTGATATGATTCTGGGTGTTTGGGAATTAATTGGAAAGGTGGAATTTAGGTGGGCTCGGTAGTAAGAGGGTTTTGAAGAAGGGGAAGTCTGAGATCTACGGAATCTGAGATAGGAGGGAGTTCCGGAGAAATAGTGAAAGATTCTTTCCTGACCCCTGGGGCAAAAGAGAGGCCTTGATGTAAGAAAATTACAGAAAAATCAATCAATCGATGGTATTTATTGAGCATTTACTGCGTTCAGGACACCATACTAAGCACTTGAAAGAGTACGAGACAACAGAGTTGGAAGAATAAGATAAAGAAGTCTTAAAGAAATAACTAAGAATTGGACAGATCATCTGAAAGTTGGGTTATCTGCTCTCCCAGAGTTTATGGTTGATGAGATCTCCCACTGTGCAGCGACGGAAAAGTAACTCCATCTGGAAATTCAAAACCTTCACAACTTTTAGAGTTCTGGTCTTGAGGCGCAGCATGGCTTAGAGGAAAGAGCACGGAGTCGGAGGTCATGGGTTCGAATCCCAGGTCTAACCCTTGTCAGCTGTGTGACTTTGGGCAAGTCACTTAACATCTCTGTGCCTCAGCTACCTCACCTGTAAAATGGGGACTAAGACTGTGAGCCCCACATGAGACAACCTGATAATCTTGTATCTACCCCAGCGCTTAGAACAGTGCTCGGCACATAGTAAGTGCTTAACAAATACCATCATTATTCTTATCATTTATCTGTTTCTACTTTCTTTTCTTCAGTATCATATGATTTCCATCTACTCAAAATGTTTCTGCTTCTTATTTAATATTGGTGGGAGCCTCGTTATAGCGATTTCATCAATTATCCTCAGTTTGGAGGATTTAATGCTTTCAAAATGACCTACAACATCAAGTTCCTCTGAAACATTAGGTGGGTCTTTTGAACTGCCAAGGTCAGAGCAGAATGCAAAAGTAGTTCGTTCCAGGGCATTTGCTCCTTGTTGTTTTGTTTTCACCCACTTTTATCCTGCTTTTATAGGCGGTGGTTTCATTTTTTAAAGGGGAAAAAAATCAACCTGACAAACAATAACCTACCTCTGATCACGGCAGGTGGCATCTTAGATATGATTTACAATGAAGATATGGCTTTCTCTGAATAAAAACATGTATTTAATTGGACAGAATAGCGAGGGTTTAATGGCTTTCATTTCTCCCTCTCATCAGACAAATTTCCAGAAAGCGGGCTATTTTTTCTTGAATTCTGAACAAACAGTGAGATAAAAGGTGAGTGAGTGGCTCAGGCTAGGAAGAGCTCTGACTATTATCAGCCATGCAGATGGGACCAAATGGATAAAGAGAGAAATTACAGCGAATTGGGCTGCCTGCCTACTGAACCGCTCGGCAGTCACAGGGTCACAAACTGAAGGGAGCAAACACTAACATTATGCTCTGAACAAGGTCAGTAAACACTGGCAAATATGTTGGCAAATAGAGTGTGTTTGCCCATGTAAAATGCTTCTCCTGTGGCTATTTTCAGGAATTTTACATGATTCTGATTTGATTCTTTCATAAATCTAGGCTCCCATTTCTATGACGGGATGGTATCTTGGTTCACATAGATGTCAACATAAAAATCCTAGTTTTAATTTCAGCTGGTCATCTCATTAAAATGAAATATCTGCACTAGCATTCCTAAAGAACGTAACTTTCTGCCCGGGTCATTCAGACCCCATGAAAAACTATAAACAGAGAAATGCGTCCAATCATCGGTCCAAGTAGAATATAAAATAATGAGTCATTTCCCTGTAAGCGGTGATTTGAAAAATGCTACAAAATTTCAAAAACTGTCAGACAGTCATCAGTAATTTCATCTTGCACATTTCCTGACCAATCGGTAATTTTCCAGTATGGTCTGAGGAGCCTAAGATTCTTCAAGGGAGTTAATGCTTTGTTCGTAATAATCGCAAGCTATGGCAAACTTAAAAAAGATTCTATATTTAATTAGTTGGTGACAATATGTGGATATGACATTTTTAATAAGGTTATTTTGCTGAATATGGAAATAAAAAGCAAGAGTTTGATTTCAATTTTTTTTTAGAATATGATACTGGGAGGTTTGCGAGCTCTCCTATTCATCATGTGAAGCAATCTGGCATCCACCAGTAATGGGATGAATTTTTGTTCAGTAAAATAAATTGTAGGTTTTGGCAGTAACACTCTGAGCTAACTAGTAGAATAGGAAAAGTGACTTAAAAACAGCATAGAATATTGGAAAGGAGAGGGCACTGGCCTGGGAATCAGAAAAACTCATCAATGGGTAGGGATTGTCTCTATCTGTTGCCGAACTGTACATTCCCAGTACTTAGTACAGTGCTCTGCACATAGTAAGTGCTCAATAAATACAACTGAATGAATGAATGAACTAGGTTCTAATCCCCAGCTCCACCACTTGCCTGATGTATGACCTTGGGGAAGTCATTTAACTGCCCTTTGCCTCAGTTTTCTCCTATGCAAAATGGAGATAAGAGACCTGTCCTCTTTCCCCCTTAGACTGTGCATCTCATGCGGGACAAGGACTAGATCTAGTGTGCTTATATTGTATCTGCCCCAGGACTTTGGAATATAGTAGGTGCTTAAATACTACCTGTGAGAAGCAGCATGGCTTAGTGGATAGAGCATGGGCCGGGGAGTCAGAAGGACCTGGGTTCTGGTCCCAGATCCACCACGTCTGCTGTGTGACCTTGGGCAAGTGACTTAACTTCTCTGGGCCTCAGTTACCTCATCTGTAAAAAATGGGAATCGAGAGTGTGAGCCCAATACAGGATGGGAACTGTGTCCAACCCGATTAACCTGTACCTACCCCAGGGCTTAGAACAGTGTAAGCCCGTCGGTGGGCAGGGATTTTCTCTATCTGTTGTCGATCTGTACATTCCAAGCGCTTAGTACAGTGTGCTGCACATAGTAAGCGCTCAATAAATACTATTGAATGAACAGTGCTTGGCACATAATAAGGAGCTGAATGTAAACCGTAATTATTAAATGCTGCAATTAATATTTTCATCATTATAATTAGTTTATATTTATTTTATATTCATATTTTCTATAATTATAATAATCATAATTAACTAGTTTTTTTTGAGGGACCGGATGGATGACGCTTGAGTGCTTTCACCTGATTTCGTTCCATGCTTTCAAGATACTGAAGCTCCATTAGGGTGCAGAGATTGGGAGAAGAATAGAAATTAGCCAAAATAGGAAGGCAGGACACTCAGTCCCAACTTTTGAGGAAATACCCCAAGCATTCAACGTCCTTAAAAACAGAAAGTCAACCGTATCCGACAGCATTCTTCCAGAAGTCTTTGGGAATGGTGGGGGGGCTCTACTCCTCGGGCACCGGTGAGAGCTTCTGATTAAACTGTGGCTCACTGAGGAAATGTCACAAGATTTCAAAGACTTCACAAGAGCTCGACGTGAAAAATGCAGGGGAATTTCCGGCTTTCCCTTGCAGGCAAGATTCTATCTAGCACGAGTTCTTCAGAACAGTCTACTGAAGAATATAGTCGACTGTGCTCTACCTGAATCACAATGGAGCTTCAGTCCGAATCTCAGCACAACAGATAGGATCTTTGCGGCATGGCAGATTTAGGAAAAGTACGTGGCACAGTGGACAGAGGACAAGCTTGGGAGGCGCGAGGTCATGGGTTCTAATCCATCTGTTTCTCCCCCTTCCCCTCCCCTGAGCTCATTTGTATTTGTATGAGCACTGTGCTCATTTGTATATATTTGTATTACCCTATTTATTTGGTTAATGAGGTGTACATCCCCTTGATTCTATTTATCGTGGCTCAGTTGTCATGGTTTTTGTCCATCTGTCTCCCCCCGATTAGACTGTGAGCCCGACAATGGGCAGGGATTGTCTCCGTTGCCGAATTGCGGATTTCAAGTGCTTAGTACAGTGCTCTGCACATAGTGAGCACTCAATAAATACTACTGAATGAATAATCCTGACTCGGTCCCTTGTCTGTAGTGTGACCCTGGGCAAGCACTTCACTTCTCTGTGCCTCAGTTACCTCCTCTGGAAAATGAGGATTGAGACTGTGAGCCCCAAGTGGAACTGGGACTGGGTCCATCCTGACTTGCTTGTAACCACCCCATCACTTAGAACAGCACTTGGCACATAGCAGGCACTTAACAAATACCACAATTTTTATTATTATTACTTCATTACTGTGTTTTTATGGCATTTTCTAAGTGCTTACTCTGAGCCAGGCACTGTACTAAGCACTGAGATAGATAAAAGTTAAGCAGGTTGGACTCAGTCCCTGTCCCACATAGGGCTCACTGATTTTGCAAAATAATGTGACACCATTAACTGACCGGAACTCTGGAAATTACAAAGTGAAATTCAGCCGTCCTGAGAAACTCAACAAGACTGAGTTACTCTGTGGCAAAAATGTTGGTTAAGTTGGAGTTGAAGGAACCCTGTCCAGAATCTTTCAAATCGTTAATGAAAGGGGAACAGGGCTATATTCATTCATTCAGTCATATTTATTGAGCGCTTACTGTGTGCAGAGCACTGTACTAAGTGCTTGAAAAGTGCAATTCAGCAACAAAGAGAGACAATCCCTACCCAACAATGATAAGTCCAATCGTTTCCAACCTATTCATTGCCCTCGCACTGGAGGATACTGAGACACTTGCATGCTGGAGTCAAAATAAACTTCCAAACCACTAAGAAACTTTCAGCTCAGTGGACTATGAACAGTCAAACACAATTTTTGAGTCTGTGCTCTAGAGACAAACACACAAGGCATTCAAATGATTATGAATCGCTTTACAGATTCAGCACAGCAGCGTGGCTTAGTGGCTAGAGCACGGGCTTTGGAGTCATGAGGACCTGGGTTTTAATCCCGGCTCCACCGTGGGTCTGCTGTTTGACATTAAGCAAGTTATTTAACTTTTCTGGGTCACTTCATCTGGAAAATGGGGATTAAGAGTGTGAGCCCTTTGTGGGACAGGTACTGTGTTCAACTTCCTTAACTTGCATCAGTCTCAGTGCTTAGAAGAGCACTTGGCACATAATAAGCACGAAACAAGTACCACAGACAACAGCACAACACTATGGTCTGGCAGTAGGTTGAAGAAAATGTTGGTTATGTGGCGATTTATGCCTAGAAATCTCACACAGCCAAAGTTTCTGTTGGTAACCCAGGCCTTCTAGCATCTACCAAATTCTTCTACCAAGTCAGGACTCTGTCCAACAACGCATGGCTAGATAAAGAGATGGAAAGCGGAATTAGAAGGCCGGACTGCAAGACGGAGCGAGACATGCTTTGTTTTATCGTCTGTCTCCCCGGTTTAGACTGTGACCTCGTTGTTAGGCAGGGATTGTCTCTTTCTGTTGCCCAACTGTACATTCTAAGCTCTTAATACACTGCTCTGCACATAGTAAGCGCTCAATAAATACGATTGAATGAATGAATGAGAATGAGAACACCAGGCTCCCTACTAGGTGAAAGTCTATGAGAAGTAGCGTGGTTTAGTGGATGGAGCACAGGCCTAAGAGTCAGAAGGTCATGGGTTCTAATCCCGGCTCTGCCACTTGTCCGCCGCGTGACCTTGGCCACTTCTCCGGGCCTCAGTTACATCATCTATAAAATGGGGATTGAGACCGGGAGTCCCACATGGGACAGGGACTGTGTCCGACTCGATTTGCTTGTTTCCGCCCCAGTGCTTAGTACAGTGCCTGGCACATAGTAAATGCTTAACAAATACCATCATTATTACAACGCAGCTAATTCTGTGTGGCTTGGAAGACCCAGACCTAAGGAAGAAGCCAGCTCCAGCTCCTGGAACAGTTCAGTCAGCATCATCGACACACGATGCTCGACATCAGATGGCAAGAAGAGATGAATTAAATCCGAACACCCGATGCTCACAGCAATATAGCTCCGATGGGTGGGACGCGTGAGAAATAGGGATAACAGTTGAATTTCTCAGCAGTGGACGTGTGAAGTACGGAAGGTGATCCAAGCAAGCTAGGAGGGCAGAAAATATGCTTTATAGGTATAGTGAAGCAGTTTCTGCATGACCATTAAACTCCCTCCACTTTTAAACCATGCTAAAGCAGTAGGGTTCTGAAAATGTAGGTTTACATTTCCGCTTGCCTGTAGCTTCCTTCCACATTCTCATTTCTCTCAAGGAAAAGAAAACAAACATGACCGTCCTTCTTGGGTGAAAACAATGCAAAGACCACGGCCGTGATGAACTGAAGGGAAGAGGGTCTGGGCCCTGGCAGGCAACCAAGCACAGCAGTCGGCAGGGCCAGATGAGGTACATTTTGCAATTTAACGCGGAGGGTCTTCTGCCATCTATATCAGAAACAGCCCCCGAGGAGCTGCCAAAAACAGTTATCTGGAGGAACATTCAATGGTCACCTTGACCTTTCTACTACAGAAGCGTAGAGACCAGCGGCATCGGTACAACATGTATCTGCTCAACCTCCTCGTCATTGATTCCTTCGCTAATCAAATTTTGCGATTTCTTTGTGTATAACCTCTGGAGAGGCGAAACAAGCCCTCAGGTCTTCTAGAAAGAACATGTCTGTAAGTGGCATAGGAAAGGAAGTCAGTTATAAATGAAGAAATATCAAATTCGTTTTGTTTTTTCCCCTCCCACTATCTAATCTGAAGAGGTAACAAGAGATCTTGCGTTCTGCTGGCCAGGGATTCTGACAGGCTCAGCTAGACTCAATCGATGGATCAATTAATCAATATCATTTAGGGAGCATCTCTTCTACTGTGACTTCCTACTTTGGCCTTTCACGCTAGCATTCTCTACTCCACAGTCAGACTACAGTAAACACAAAATCCTATGCCTCTGTTAGACTGTCAAAGCCTTAGTAAGGTCACATCTACTCCAAGAGATCATCCCCAATTAAGCCTTCTTTCCCCAAATCCCTCTCCCTTTATCATCGACGCGCTTAGATCTGCACCCTTTTTGTCCTTGATATTCAACTCATTTCCATATCCATAATTTGTATATTTATATTAAGTCCATCTCCCCCTCTAGACTGCAAGTTTTTTGTGGAAAGGGAACACGTCTATCAACTTTGCTGTACTTCCCTCTCCCAAGAACTCAATACAGTGTTCCACACAAAATAAGTGCTCAATAAGTTCTGCTGATTGGATCGAGAGCTTCTTAAAGGGTTTCTGGATCAAGTCTAAAGTCTTAAGATTGAAGTAACGATCCATATTGCCTTGAAAAGAACCGACCTAGCAGGGCTTTGAGATGATGAAGAGGATAATGTTCCATTACACTAATTAGTGATAGAGCTCTAATAACTGTAGACACACTCGCTTAGTTAATAGGAAGAACAAGAGGGGAAAGGTCCTAGTACATGCAAATTCTTTCACTTGGCTAATCATACAACCCTCAGTAGATACCTAAACTTCTGTGAATACATCATAATAATAATCGTGGTATTTGTTAAATGTTTACTATGTGTCACGCACTCTATTAAGTGCCGGAGCAGACCTAATGGAAAGAGCTTCGGTCACCGCCAATCGTCTGCTATGTGACCTTGGGCAAGTCACTTAACTTCTCTGTGCTTCATTTACCTCATCTGTAAATTGGGGATTGAGACAATGCACATCATGTAGGAGATGGACTGATTATCTAATAGTTACCCCAACACTTAGTACGGTGCCTGGCACATAGTAAGCACTTAAATATCATTTATAAAAAAAAGATACGCAGACTTCTACAAGACATAAAGTTTTAAAAACAGAGACTTTCTTGAGCCTAAACTGGAGAAAACCCCATAATATGACATTGGATGTCAACCAAAGACAAGGGGAAGAAAGGGAGATCTAAATCCCTTCTCCTCCAGAATTGAAAAATTCTGCTTTTTTTATGGTAGTTGTTAAGCACTATGTACCAGGCACTATATTAAGCGCTGGGGTAGATACAAGCTAATCACCTTGGACACAGTCCACGTCCTACATGGATCTCACATTCTTAGTCCCCATTCTACAGATGAGGGAACCGAGGGAGAGAGAAGTGAAGTGAAGCCCCAGGTTACACAGCAGACAAGTGGAGGATCCAGGATTAGAACCCAGTTCTTTCTGACTCCCAAGCCCGTGCTCTATCCAGTAGGCCACGCTGATTCTCAAGAGGCTCTAGTGTTCATCTCTGAAAAATGTAGTTCGGTCACTCATTCAATAAAAGGTATTTATCGAGGGCGTACTGTGCGCGGAACAATTCAGCAAGATCTTGGGCGAGTACAACACAGCACCCTCTCCACCCTCAGCCCACAGCCTTACTCTACCCACAGTCTCCATTCAGACTTAGTCCTTTCTATGAACTGGGGAAAAACAGATATTAAAATACATTATGGATATGTCCATAAGTGCTGTGGGGCCGACGGTGGAGTGAATATCACATGCTCATAAGTTTCCTAATTATAGTATATATTCTGAACTTACTATATGTCAAGCACTGGGCTAAGAGCCAGTGAAGGCGCTAATTGGATCAGAAACTCCCTCCTTCCCACCTGGGGCTCACAGTCTAAGAGAAAAGGAACATAGGTTGTCTATGTCTAGTCTGCAGAGGAAGAAACTGAGGCGTGGAGTTTAAGTGGCTTCATCAAGATCACATGACAGGCCAGTGTAACAGAGCTGTTTTTTCTCTTGTTTTAATGGCATTTGTTAAGCACAGACTATGTGCCAGGCTCTGCTCTAAACTCTGGGATAGATACAAGCTAATCATCCAGCGCTTAGAACAGTGCTCAGCCCAGAGTAAGCGCTTAACAAATACCATCATTATTATTATTATTATTTGGACACAATCCCTGTCCCACATGAGGCATTTGTTAAGCACTTACTACATGCCAGGCACTGCTCTAAACTCAGGGGTAGATCCAAGCTAATCATGTTGGACGCAATCCCTCTCCGATACGGGGCTCACAGTCATTTTACAGATGAGGTAACTCAGGCACAGAAAAGTGACTTGCCAAAGGTCACGGCAGACAAGTGATGGAGCCGGGACTAGAACCCGAGTATCTCCCGACTCCCAGGCCCGATGCTACGGCCAGGTCCTCGCTGCCTCTGGTTTCCTACTTCTCCTTCAGATCCCTTTGAGCTCAGTTCTGCCTCTAGCAGGGACCTAACCAGCCCACAGCCCCGCTCCACTCACAGTTTCCCTTCAGAGTTAGCCTTCTGTCAGTTCCACAAAATAGCAGGCGAGTTGGACCCAAAGCAAGATGAAGGCAGTCTATTTAGCCAAACGTCGTAATCATGAAACGACAATGTTGGCTTGAGAAAGCCTGCTCGTTTGGCAATCTTAGAAGGCAACGTTTTCAAATGGATGCCTTCCAATAGCTCTACAAACAGCCTATCCTGGCATCCACTCACGCTCAAAAGTGACCTTCCAAATAACCATATCCTCAAAAGCTTCTTTGTGTCCCTGATAGTAATTTTCGTATTATTTTTACAAAACTTCAAGAGACAAGTCCTAGCATCCCCTCACATTCAGTCGTACCCTCGGAAGTTCAGAATAGCAGAGTGGAGCTGAGCGCGGATTTTCTGCCCTCCTAGACTTTCTTAGTGAAGACCCGACGGGTTTTACCAAGCCAAACATGTGATACCCATAACAATACTTAAGGTCAAGAGCTCACTTCCACATAAGAAACAGTGTTTACTTGTACAACTGAAGAGATACAGCTGGCATCTTTCCAACCTGGCACATATTTCTGCATCTAGAATTCAGAACACTTGGTGAGAGAAGCAAAGCAACTTATAACTGGGTTGCCAAGGGATGGCATGAGAAAAAGAAGACTGGAAAGAACAAGGGGGATGAACCAATAAGCTACTAAACTATTCATTCAAAAGCAAAGTCCTAAAGGCAATGGAACTCTAAGCCAAAAGTACTTCTTTAGGTCAACAGTAGAAGCAGCACAGACCCAGGAGAGGACCTGAGTTCTAATCCTGCCTCCAATCTCCTGATCATTCATTTAATCGTATTTATTGAGTGCTTACTGTGTGCAGAGTGATAATAGTAATAATGTTGGCATTTGTTAAGCGCTTACTGTGTGCAGAGCACCGTTCTAAGCGCCGGGGGAGATACAGGGTAATCAGGTTGTCCCATGAGAGGCTCGCAGTTAATCCCCATTTTACAGATGAGGTAACTGAGGGACAGAGAAGTGAAGTGACTTGCCCACGGTCACACAGCTGACAAGTGGCAGAGCTGGGATTCGAACCCATGGCCTCTGACTCCCAAGCCCGTACTCTTTCCATTGAGCCGTGCTTACTAAGCCCTTAGTACATAGCCCATCTCTACCATTTGCTGGCTTTGAGACCTTGGGCAATCACTTAACTTTTCGGTGCCTCATTTTCCTCATCTGTAAAATAGGGGTTAAATGCCTGATCTCCCTTTATAATAATAATAATAATAATGTTGCTATTTGTTAGGCGCTTACTATGTGCCAAGCAGTGTTCTAAGCGCTGGGGTAGATATTAAGTAATCAGATTGTCCCACATAGGGCTCACAGTCCTCATTCCCATTTTACTGATGAGGCCACTGAGACACAGAGAAGTTAAGTGACTTGCCCAAGGTCACACAGCTGAAAAGCGGCAGAGCCGGGACTAAAACCCATGACCTCTGACTCCCAAGCCCGTGCTCTTTCCACTGAGCCACGCTGCTTCTCTTGGTCCCTTTGAGACTATGAGCCTCATGGGAGCCAGGAACAATTTCCAAAGTGATCATCTTGTATCTACCCCCATGTTTAGTACAGTGTTTGGCATTTGGTAAGTGCTTAACAAATATCATATTTATTATTGGTATGATTAACAGCAGTCTTACCCCATCTAGAGTGCTCCAGTCTAGCAGGGTGTGAACCTGGAGAAAGTACGGAATGCAGCCACGAAAACGATCGAAGGATTGAAAGTAGGATCTGTGAGGAAAGGGAGTGGGATTATCAGGCTGAATCCGTGGACAATGAGGAGGATCTGACTCATGCGGGTCTTCAATAATAAGAAGAGCATTGAAATGGAGGACACTGTTCAGCCGCTCTCTCATGGATATTGAGGATGGAACAACAGAAATTGCAGGACTAGAAGTTGGGCACAGGTCCGCCAAAAGCCCGTTTCACTTAAAGGAAGTCTGAAAATACGCAAGTAAAATGGTAGGGAAGCAGATGAGAAGCAATTAGAGAGAAGCAGCTTGGCTTAGTGGAAAGTGCATGGGCTTGGGAGTCAGAGGACGTGGGTTCTAATCCCCGCTCTGACACTTGTCAGCTGTGTGACCTTGGGTGAGCCACTTCATTTCTCTGCACCTCAGTTAACTCATCTGTAAAATGGGGATTAAGACTGTGAGCCCCAAGTGGGACATCCTGATTACCTTGTATCTACCCCAGGAATTAGAACACTGCTTGGCACATAGCACTTAAATACCATAATCAGTATTATTATTATTAGGGAAAAATCACATTCCATAACTTGGGACACCCAAAGGAGATTTTTAGGATCAGAAGTTCTCAGATTCACAACTGTGTGAGTCATTAGCAGATGGATGGCGGTCCCAATTCCTCATTTAATATATTTCTAGGTCAACTGCCTAAGCAGAATAATTAGAGTATTAAACTGGCTATGTCACGGGATCACAGCAGGCAGGACCCAGGTCCTTCAGACGTCTTC
The DNA here is from genome assembly GCF_004115215.2 of Ornithorhynchus anatinus. Taxonomy (NCBI): domain Eukaryota; kingdom Metazoa; phylum Chordata; class Mammalia; order Monotremata; family Ornithorhynchidae; genus Ornithorhynchus; species Ornithorhynchus anatinus. The sequence continues at coordinate 92,749,284 of NC_041731.1, forward strand.
GTAGTAACAGTGAGGTTTGTGTTCCACATCTCGTTCCACCGGTCAGAATCCTGGAGGAGAGTTTTCATTTTCTGTGGGGACATGACTCAGCTGTCATCATGACCAACCAGTCAGTGGTATTTATTGAGCACTTACTATTCATTCATTCATTCGGTAGTATTTATTGAGCGCTTAGTATGTGCAGAGCACTGTACTAAACACATGGGAGAGTACAGTGCAACAGAATTAGGGGACACCTTCCCTGCCCACACGCTAAGAGCCCAGGAGAGTTAGAAGACCCGATCCTGTTCTTAACAAATATGATTCTCTCTTCCCTCCTTATGTCCCCCTACAAGCTGAGGAGTCTCCAGTTATAGCAGGGGCTGAGACCCTTACAGTAATGTGAAGACCACCACCTACACAATTATCTATTAAGTTCTCACCAAATGCCGAGCTGGTATATTGGGGAAGCTGGGAGGAGGGTGTAATCAGAAGATGCCTTGACCCCCTCTGGATCCACATTTGCATCCAAAGTCCCTGGAAAAGTTATATATGTATTCCTAAAAATATATTTCAGATTACTTTCCAGCAAGCTATTTCATAATAATTGCGATATTTGCTAAGCACTTACTATGTGCCACACACTATATTTAGCCCTGAGGCAGATAAGCAGGTTGGACACAGTCCCCATAACCCATGAGACTCACAGGCTAAGTAGGAGGGAGAATAGATATTGAATCCCCATTTTACAGAGGGGGCACAGAACAGTTAAGTGACTTGCCCAAAGTCACCCAGCATGTATCCGACTGGCAGCCAGAACCTGACAAGGAAAATAAGAGTCAGTGCAAAGTAGTCGATTCTCAATCCTTGAGCTCTCGGCGATCCGGTGCTGTGCCGAACCGATCCACGGCTAAGGGCCATACGGCCTGGTGTTTCGTCCACAGACCATAATCCCAACATGCCCCAGATACAACAGAGGTCATTTAAACAATTAAAATTAATGGTTCAGTTAGTGAGACTTCGGGATAATAGTTAAGATGCTGGGTTAAAGATCAGGGAAACTAAATTGCGTTACCTTCTTTGGGAAACGATGAGTCAGTAGGAAAATTTTTCATCCATATTTGTGAGAATTTTATTTTTTTTGACTATTCAAAGCGATGGGTGGATCCTTCAGAGATAAACTGTGGTTAAAAAAAAAAATCAGGAATGGGTAAATAGTTCCTTGTAAAAACGTGCAGTGAACAGGTACCATAATATCTACTTTGTGGATGAATGGAAATTTGGCTTAGAGGATTTTGCTGCCTCAGCACAGCAAAGATGGATGGACCCAACAGCAGGACATCGCCGAAAAACCTTGGCCACAGGATCGCTTGGGGGTTGGGGAAGGAGGGGAGTGTGGAAAGTGGACATACAACCATGGCTGGCTTTAGGGAGGCAGTGTTGCCTAGTGGAAAGAGTCTGACTCTCAACACTGCTTCCATCACATTCCCTTTATTCATTCCCTTCTCCCAGCCCCACAGCACTTATCCTTCTACTTATCTAATAATAATAATAATAATAATGTTGGTATTTAAGCGCTTACTATTTGCAGAGCACTGTTCTAAGCGCTGGGGTAGAGACAGGGTAATCAGGTTGTCCCATGTGAGGCTCACAGTCAATCCCCATTTTACAGATGAGGTAACTGAGGCACAGAGAAGTGAAGTGACTTGCCCACAGTCACCCAGCTGACAAGTGGCAGAGCCGGGAGTCGAACCCATGGCCTCTGACTCCGAAGCCCAGGCTCTTTCCACTGAACCACGCTGTTTCTAGACTGTAAGCTCATTGTGGGCAAGGACTGGGTCTGTTTACTGTTATAGTGTCCTCTCCCAAGCCCTTAGCACAACATTCTGCACACAGTAAGCACTCAATAAACATGACTGACCAACCACGTGGGGGATGGCTGCCTGTCTGGCCCACTGGTCTGGACAGGATGGCTTCTGGTCACCTGGACCAGTGGAAACCTGCGGCCTTGGTCAATTCCAGAAACACCACCAGCCATCCAAGGAAAAAGGAAAGGTTTCTGGCTAACAGACACACTGGTTACTGGGGAGCAGTATAAAAACTTCTTCTTATGTAGAAGAAGTTTTCCCTGGGGACAGTTTCATTAAAAAAAAACCCAGCATTTATTGAGTGTCTTCCGTGTGCAGAGGACTTTACTAAGGAAGTATAAAAGTTATGACACAATCACTGCCTTCAAGGAGCTTACAGTCTAATAATCTAGCAGGGGAGACCTTTAAATATATTTCAGAGGGGAATAGAGTCTATAGACATAGGGCAGGGGTCATTTATGTCCTTGGTGTCGCAAAAGGGGTGAAGTGGCAGTCGGAGGATAAATCAATCAGTGGCATTGAGCACTGGGTGCAGAGCATCGCACTGAGAGTTTGAGAGAGTACGATGCCACAGAGTTGGTTGGCGTGTTCTCTGTCCACAACAGGCTTACAATCCAGAAGGGGAGACGACCATTATAATAATGGATAAAGAGAGGAAATTAGCAATTACTCGAGGAAGTTCTCTAGGAGAAGGTCTTGGAAGATAGGGAGAGCGGTGGATCTGTCAGATATGAAACGGAGATGGACCTCCAGGCCAGGGACGGGGCACGAGCAAGAGGTCGGCTGTGGGAGAGATGAGAACAATATACAGTGAGGAGATTAGCACTAGTGGGATAAGCTTGTCTTGGGCAGGGAATGTGTCTGTTTATTGTTATATTATACTCTCCCAAGTGCTTAGTACAGTGTTCTGCACATAATGCTCAATTAATATGACTGAATGAATGAAGGGTAACTTGGAAGAAGAGTTTGATCGATTGAAGAGAGTGAATAAGTAGAAGGAAAAGAGTTAAATCTCTCTCTCCAGGCCCAACTTCTTTCCTTTTCTTCACTCGCACATTTCCTCCTACCTTCAGGACACCTCTACTCTGATGTCCCGCCATCTCCTCAAATTTAAAGGGTCCAAAACAGAACTCATCTTCCCACCCAAAACCCTGCTCTTCCCTAGACTTTCCCAGTACCACATACACCACCAGCCACTCTGTTTAACCAGTCTAAAGCTGTGGCATTATCCTCATCTCATCTCTGTCACTGAGCCCATGTATTCAGTCTGATTTGCAAATCCTGTAGGTTCTACCTTTTACAGTATCTCTAGAATCTGCCCCTTTATCTCAATTCCAACTGATACTACACTGATCCACACCCCTATTATATTCCACTCAAGCACTGCATCAGCCTCCTCGCTGACCTCCCTACCTTCAGTCTCTCCCTACTCCAGTCCAAAATTCACGCCACGGCCAGATTTTCTTCTAAAAATAATCTGCATGCCTCCCCATTCCTCAGAAACCTCCGATTGTTGCCCATCCATCTTCATACCAAACAGAAACTCCTTAAAACTGAATTTAAAACCATCAATCTGCTCTCAGCTTCTCCCTAGCCTTGCTCATCTCCTACTACAATCTGGCCCACACACTTTGCTCCTTAAAGCCAAGGTACTGAGTGGACCTCGATCTCATGTCTCTCTCTCATCTCTGACCTCTTGCTCAAATCCTCCGTCCTGCCTAGAACTTCCTCCCCCTTCGTATCCAACAGACAGAAGAAGAAGGACCACAGCCTGATGGATAGAACATGGGCCTGGCAGTCAGAAGGACCTGGGTTCTAATTCTGTCCTCCACTAGTCTGTTGTGTGATCTTGAGCAAGTCACTGAACTTCTCCTTGCCTCACTTAGCTCGTCCATACATGGGGGACTAAGACTGAAAGTGCCATGTGGAAAAGGGACTATGTCCAAAATGATTTGCTTGCATCCACCAGAATGTCTGTCAAAGGGGTAACTGCTTAATACCACAATTATTATTATGATTATTAGTATTTTTAACCATTTTTCAATTTTCAAAATCCTATGTGGCTTAGTGGATAGAGCACGGGCCTGGGAGTCAGAAAGATCTGGATTCTAATCCTGGCTCTACCACTTGTCTGCTGTATGACCCTGGGCAAATCACTTAACTTCTTTGTGCCTCAGTTACCTCATCTGTAAAATGGGGATAAGAGTGTGAGCCCCATATGGGAAAGGGACTCATAAGTTTTTAGAGGCCACAATCACGAGGCAAATGCTAACGCAAAACTCAGAGATGTGACGCTCTGGAATGTTAAATCTTCAAAGTCTCGCTCTTCAAAACCCACAGTAAGGGGTGTCATCACTCAAAAACAGAAGAGAAGGGGTCAGGCAGGCTTATAACACTTGGATAATGCAGCCATAAGAGGCACAGACAGCTTTTGCAATATAATGTATTGTAAAAAAAAAAAATAGCCCCCTCTCAGGATCACACCCGGAGAGTTTCCAGTCCCCTACCAGTTTCGGCTACAGGAGGGAGAGTCGAGCAGAGGCCTGTCCATTCCATTCCTAGCTTAGGCAGTGGCTAGCGAGTGGCAGGCAATCTGCTATCAGTCAAAACTCACTAATCGTGGGCAGCAGCAGCTCGGGAGAGAGTCGAGTTCAGAGACTGTAGTTTATCACATGGAAGGGGGCCATGGTAAACCACTTCCGTACTTTTACCAAGAAAACGCTACGGATCCATTACCAGAACGATTGCAGACGGAGGTGGGGTGCTCTGGGCACATCTCTCCGTGGTGTCGCTATGGATCAGAAACGACTCGACGGTATAAGACAATAAAAATAATAATGTTGGTATTTGTTAAGCGCTTACTATGTGCGGAGCACTGGTCTAAGCGACAAGACAAATAGTCACCGAGAGACCCGTCGGTGGTTTTGCTTCCGATTTCTCTAGCAGGGCTTTGAAACGTTGCCGAGAGGAATCTTTCGTTTGGGCTTGCTTCTGTATTTCGAGGGAGTTTATGATCTCAGCAGCTACAAGTTCGTTCCTGGGAATCTGGACTGATCGCTGAGTCCACAGTAAGACTGGGATATAAGTTTCAGTTTGGTAGCTTCCAGAAGCCCATCCATCTACCACAGCCCGCCGTCCCTCAGTCGTATTTTGAGAGCTGAAATCTTCCATTCTTGAAGAACAGATGGTGAGGGTGGATTTGATCGGGCATATGAATCAAGAGCACATCTTTGCCATCCATCTCTAGCAACTCCAGCTTTGCTGTTGGTCCAGTGGGAAGAGTAGATCTCTGGGTATCAGCGGCTCTAGATTCTTTTCCCAGTTCTGCCTGTAGTTCCCTAACGTGGGCAAAGACCAATACACACTTCAAAATGCCCTGCACCACTGCCTACCTTCCTACTCATTGTCCTCCAGTGGGAAAATGACTGACAGTGACAAGAAGAGATGTTGCCGCAAAATCTAATAATAGTAATTATAATATTTGTTTAGGGCTTGCTCTGGGGTAGATACAAGAAAATCAGGTTAGACAGTCCCTTTCGAACATGGAGCTCACAGCCTAGATAGGAGGGAGCAAAGGTAATAATAATAACAATAATTACGGTATCTCTTAAGCGCTTACAAGCGCCAGGCACCGTCCTAAGCGCTGGGGTAGATGCAATATAATCGGGTCGGACACGGTCTCTGTCCCACATGGGGCTCACAGTCTTAATCCCCATTTTACAGATAAAGGAACTGAGGCACAGAGAAGTGAAGCAACTTGCCCAAGGTCATACAGCAGACAAGTGTTGGATGTAGGATTAGAACCCATGACCTTCTGACTTCCAGGCCCGTGCTCTATCCGCTAGGCCATGCTGCTTCTATCATTATCGTTGCGGGCAGGGAATATCCACAAGGAATCATCACGGGCAGAGAAGGTGTCCCGTTTACTGTTATAGCGTACTCTCCCAAGATCTTAGGAGAGTGCTCTGCACACACAGTAAGTGCTCAAAAAATCCCACTGATTGAAAGAAAGCATCGAATCACCATTTTACAGATGAAGCCACTATCACTGTCATCAATTCCTCTGTGCAGATTCTGAGTCCTGGAATCTCCGGACCCGGTCTTATCTGGCATTCCTTATGTGAGAAACCATTATAATCTAGCAACTCTCTGTCACACAGAATGATTTGACCATCCAATCCGATTTTTCTGTTTAAATTGTAGCGCTAATTCTAGTCTTTTTCCCAGCCAGTGTCCATTTTCAGCATTTGATCCTTGTCATCTTTTCAGCGCGTATGGTAGAGGTTTTGAAGCTCTGCTTCAAGTGGACATATCATTGCACAGAGTGTTGTAGAGTACCCCGCCTTAGGTCTTATCCGTTTTCTCCTTAATCCATTTCAAATTCAACTGGTGCCATCATAACAGCAGAGCCAACGAGACTTTTATAATTACCTATTGCAAACAGACCATTAAATTATTATACAATAGTGTCATTTGCTTTCCTTCAGCGCAAGACTGGCTTTACTTGTTAGTGGACTGATTCTGGTCTCGCTATACACACAGGTACTTTCTAAATCAAGCTTGTTAGTTTAAAGTTATCGATCGATTCTGCTGATTACTGCAAAGGTTTCTTAAAGGGTTTTAAGATTAAGAGACGTCCGCGGCTTTCTTCTGTCACGTATCTCAAAGGAAAACCACGAGAAGAGACACACAATGAAAAGCAGCAGGTAATACCAGATGAGACTTCTTATTAAAAACATAAAGTGCCTTTCACTCTTGCTTTTTATTAAGTCTACTTTTCAAGCCAAATGAGGGTTAGGTGAGCCAATTATAATACAAGTCACATCTAACTATTTCATTATCCGTGTCCTGCCGTCCGCCAGCCCCCGGAATGTCTTTTGAAAACTCCACAGCAACGGCAGTCGGTTGAATATAATGAACGGTGTTACAGATGGGGACATAAGACGACGGGACCGGTGAAGGAGTCTCCTGGAAACTGTATGGCTGTAATTACTGAACACTGGCTCAGTCTCAGTCGGCTCTGAACAAAGGTAACCGCCTTCAGCGGGCTACGTTTTGCTCGGCTGACAAAATGGACACCAGCCAGACACACATTTATTTTTGATTCCCTCCCAGTGTGTAAGCGGTCAATGTCCGTAGTGATTACTTTAATTTTTTACACACCCTAGAATGCAGGTAAATTATCGGTACGACATAAATGGCTTATATGATATTTATGGCTTATATATAAAAAAAATCAGGCATTCACCCGAGCTGAATTGTTGTGAGTTGTATTTCAATGAGACAGGATGAGGGAGAGCAGAGAGATACTCCTGGATCCAAGGCTATGTGTGTGTCTTTGATAAACTAGTTGATTTAGAGGCCGTGACACCTTCCCTAACTAAACCCACTTTTCCCCTATACACCACAATCTGTACCCCTTAAGTACCTGATATTCACCCTACCCTCTGCCCCCAACACTTACGCACAGATTCTTAGACTCTGCCACACCCCCATCCATAATTTAACGTCCTTCTCTCCCACTACACTGTAGTTTCGTTGTGGGCAGAGACGGTGTCTACCGATGCTATGGTGTCGTACTTTTTCAAGAACTTAATACAGCGCTCTCACATGGTAAGCACTCAAAAAATCCCATCGATAAGTCGATCGACTGATTTTAGGGGTTGGTGGAGAAGGGAGGTGAGGAGAACATAATGAAGTGTTGGTAAAAGTAACTTATGTAAGGAATAAAAACTGAATTTCAAGCTCCGGAACAGCCTGTTCTCCCGTTTTCATGTTATCAAAAATGATTTCAATACGACCGCTGTGTTAGTGTTCACTTAATTTAATTAGCTTGATTTCAATACCAAACTGTGGTGAATCCAGAAACAGTGAACTTCTCCGTCACGCTGCCAGTGACCAGCGTTTGAACTAAAGCAGCTAGCTGACACCCCTAGTCCATTCCCTAAGCACTTCCACCCAGCCAGGAACCAGGCTTCTTTTTTTCCCCACCTGCATCTACCCACCTCAAACCCCAGCCACCACAGCTGCCCCTCGAATTCCAGGTCTGCCCGGTGTCAGCCCCCTGCCCTGTTTTAGGCCACCCTACTCACTGTACTTGGTCTCGTCGGCCTCTCGCCAACCTCTAGACTGTGAGCTTGATGTGGGCAGGAATGACTGTAAGCCCGTCAATGGGCAGGGACTGTATCTGTTGCCGATCTGTACACTCCAAGTGCTTAGTAGAGTGCTCTGCACATAGTGAGCACTCAATAAATACTATTGAATGAATGAGTGAATGTGTCTGTTTGTTATTAAATTGTACTCTCCCAAGAGCTTAGTACAGTGCTCTGCGCACAGTAGGCGTTCAATAATACAATGAATGATCCTCTCATCCACATCCTACTTGTGGCCTGGAATGACCTCCCTTCTCATATCCAACAAACACCCTCCCCCACCTTCAAAGCCTTAGTGAAGGCACATCTCCTCCCAGAGGCCTTCCCTGACTAAATCCTCATTTCCTCTTTTCCCACTCTCTTCTGCATCGCCCTGATTGGCTCCCTTTATTTCTTCAGTCCCACAGCACTTACGCACATAGCTGTAAATTATTTATTTTTAGTGACGTCTGTCACCCCTCTAGACCGTGAGCTCATCGTGGGCAGGGAATCTACCAACTCTGTTGTACCATACCCTCCCAAGCGCTTAGTACAGTGATCTGCACATAGCAAGCACTCAATAAAAATGATTGATTGATTGATCTACTTAGGCAAGAGATCTGGTGGATGTTGGGAGATTACACAGTTGAGTGGGTTTTCTCAGGTGGTTCTACTCAGCTCTCACACATAACAGGGGAGTCATTATCGTGCCCAAATCCCCAGGCCCAAAGTCAACCTAGTGAAGCCTGACAAAACAAGAAAGGAATATACACTATGACCATATATGCCCGGGGCAAATTTGCTGTCTTTTGTAGCTTCAGCCTCTGCTGGGTACCAAAATAGGCAAATTTAGCCATAGCACCTTAGAGAACACCTACCAACCTACCAGAAGCAGTATGGCCTAGTGGAAAGAGCAGGGGCCTGGGAATCAGAGGACCTGGGTTCTAATCCTAGTTCCACCCCCTACCTGCTATTCATTCTTTCATTCGATCTTAGTTATTGAGCGTTTACTGTGTGCAGAGCACTGTACTGAGCTCTTGGCAAGTACAGTTTGGCAACAGAGACAACCCCTACCCAACAATGGGCTCGCAGTCTTGAGGTGGGGAGACAGACAACAAAACAAAACAAGTGGACGGGCATCAATAGCATCAATATAGATAGAATTATAGATGTATACACATCATTAATAAAATAAATAGAATAATAAATATGTGCACATATACACACGTGCTGTGGGATGGGGATGGAGGTAGAGCAGAGGAAGGAAGTCGGGGCTATGGGGAGGGGAGAAGGAGCAGAGTAAAAGGGGGGGGCTCAGTCTGGGAAGGACTCCTGGAGGAGGTGAGCTTTGCTATGTGATCTTAGGGAAGTCACTTCACTTCTCCATGTTTCAGTTAACTCATCCGTACAATGGGGATTGAATACCTATTCGCCCTCCCACTTAGAGTGAGAGCCCAAGGTAGGACAGGGCCTATATCCATCCTGATTACATTTATCTACCCCAGTGTCTAGTACAATGCTTGGCACATAATAAACACTTCAAAGCATGATGATGATGATGATGATTATAATAAGCGGTAACGAGGATCACAGCTGCTAAAACCCAAACTCGGGTTTCTATTGCTAATTACTGCAAACTGACAACCAAGAATGGCTTGGAGTGTCAAACCAAGCTACCATCAGCGATATTACATCCCCTAAATAAATGAGTTAGGAATATCCTACCTTGACTTTATCCTTTGAATACCATCCTAGTCTGCTGTGAGCTGACCTAAGCCCCTTCCCTTTTAAAACGCTGCTTTAGCCACTTAGCTGAGTTTAGGTCCTTTATTTTCCTTAATGTAGCTGGAAGGATCTGGTTGAAGAAGGAAATTAGCAATTATTACATAACTAGACTGGGAGAAAGGCTGTAATCATTAACAAAAACTTCTGCCTTGTTGATAGTTGTAAAAAATCTCAAATAGAAAGTATGGAACCAAATGCCACCTTACTGCTTTTCTTGTTACTCATAATTAAAATAATAATAATGTTGGTATTTGTTAAGCGCTTACTATGTGCAGAGCACTGTTCTAAGCGCTGGGGTAGACATAGGCGAATCAGGTTGTATGCACTCATGCACAGTGTCCCCCTCTCTAGACCGTAAGCTTGTTATGGGCAGGAAACATATCTGCTACTCTGTCGTACTCTCCCAAGAGCTTGTATTCCGCAAATAGTAAGCACTCAATAAATAACACTGATCGATCGATTGATTGATTGAAGCAATCAGGCAACCACAAGCCTAACCAGCACCGATAACCCGAAAGGCTTTCCTAGATCAGAGCAAATAATTTCACTCTTCTGAAGGTTGGTTTGGCGTATTTGTTTTTTGCAGTGGTTTAGAATTGTAATTTTAATAGATTTTTTTTTCAGGAAAAGTTGTCTCTTTGACTAGGTTCATTCTCCTAGAATGAAACCTTGAAAATGGCTGGTGCAATGCAATTTTATTCCAAACATCAAGCGACCAACTGATTCCAATCCCCTTTGCCTTGATAAATTATTCAAGTGTGTTAAGTGGCAGTCGATATTGAAAAATATTTTCTTCAGTGTAGGGGGTACTTCATATACAAATATATAATGTATCACTAACACACCCACGAACTTTCATTTACACAACTGCAGAGGTGCCGGTAATTAGGATAATGGTGCCATCTTTCTCCAAAACATAAAATGTCAGTCTAGGTGCATTGCACGCTTGTGGATTTACGTGTAGACAGTCAAAGCTCCATCGGTTGTTTTCCTGATGGATAGAAAGTCTTCAAGAAACTAACTTACGTAGAGTGGCAGTCTGCCAAAATCCTTCTAAATTGTGCCTCATTAAGCAAAACAAATCCATTATAAGCAAGGTGATGTCTTTCAGTGTATGGCTTTTAGCTCTATCAGTCAATTCGCGGAAAGGTGGGCTTTGGTTTAGTTGGCAGTTTAGACAAACAGGAATCTAATTTCTCCTGCTCTTTCCTGCGGGTTTTCTTAGGGGCTATGAGTCCTAGAGGAAGGAGAAAAAAAGATCAAGAGAGAAAAGCGCAAATATGAAACCCCTGTCAACATTCTTTCTCTTCAGGTTTTACAACCCACATCTAAGCACTTCACATGCTGGCTCAGTGCGTTATTATGAACACAAAAGAATTCAGAGGAAATTCTCCGAAAACATAGCTTTAAAAGAACAGCATTAGAATCATGTGATAAATTTTAATTCAACGTGAGCCAAGATCCAGACGTCCAAGGGAGAGATTATTCTTAAAAAAAAAGAAAAAAGGGAAACATCTTTAATATTTACATGGTTAAAATCCAATGTTTACCTACCCCCAAATTGATGTGGATCCTCAGAATATGTTTCTGAGTTTCAGAAGTTAAAAAAGTGTAAATTTTGCATCAACATAGTTGCAATCTCTATAAAAATCTCATAGCCCACACTCAACCAATTTTAATATTTTAACCAGAGATTCTAATACAGAATAAAAGGTAAACAGTAGTCAGTAAACAATAATTTGGTATAAAACCTGCATTATGCTATACCCAAAGATTGTTCTTAACACTCAAAAAATGGCATAGAGCCCTGGGCAAGGCAACCCAGTACCTCACGACATGGGTAGGAAATGTGAATAAGGCCCTTCACAAAAGAATTTGCTCCAGATACTTTTCTTCTGATATCAAATAGTACAGCATCTATGATATTGTACAGGTTGTTGCTAATTAACTGAGGGGCTCTCCTATCTTGTCTAATGAAGTCCAAATGGGTGATAAGAAGATGCCTTTATTGGAGGGTTAAAATGAGTATTTAGGAAGACCCTAAACGCTTGTGCCTTTCCATTAGTCTTCCTGATCCCTGGGACTGCTTTCTCTCGGACTTATTCCTTTCCGCATGTCTTTTCCCTCTATGAGCAGATGGCATATGGCCCCACAATGCAGTTTAATAGGGAGTAAGCCAATTGGTTTCATATAAGTAAGCAAAAGATTTAGAGTTTTTACCCTGACACTTAGAAATCATTTGTATTTGACAAAGGTCCTATTACTGGCGATTTCTCTTTGTCTGTTGGTGAGTATGAAAAACCCATTATGCAAGTCCTTTCACACAGTCCCTTTCACACACTCCAAACGTGTCGATTGTCCTTATAACCAGCTCCAACTGCTATTTTCAGGGTCCTGAACTGTTTTCGCTTCTTTCTTCTCCATCTACCAGAAGCCTCTATTCAAAAGAAATCAACCGGTCTTGGTTGTTCGGCCTCTCCACGCTGTTGCCTTACAGTTGTCCACCTCTAGACCACATTGTTTAAAGCAGCACTCTTCATGAAATCATGTGCTCAGGAGAAGAGGAGGAGGATTCGTTCTCAGAACTGGTTTCAACTAATTAGACTCTTCTGTGATGAATCTTTTCATAGCTTTTGGGGAAGGAAGAAAGTGCTAGGCCCAATCAGTCGGTGGCATTTATTGGGCACTCCCCATGTTGGAACACTGTACTTGAGCACTAGGGAGAGTCCAGTCCAGTGGTTTTAGTAGACATGAAGCTTAGAACAGTGTTTGACACATAGTAAGTGCTTAACGAATGCCACCGTTATTATTATGATGATCCCAGCTTGCCCACCTATGATTTTCAAGGGTGGAGGTGTTCGGGGAGGATACTTGCAGATCTCATCGATTCCCTCTTCCTTTATAGGAATCCTTAAAATCACCCCTCCCTCCGTCCCTCAACACCGTCTTCCCTCCTGGTCTTCTGGGACATTAAACCCCCTATCTCCTGCCTCCTCTTTCCCTCCAACTTATTTCTTTTTCTTTACTTAGATCGTGAGCCCCACGTGGGTCAAGGACTGTGTCCAACTTGAAAAACTTTATATCTGCCCCAGAACTTAGAGTGCTGGTCACATAGTAAGTGCTTAACAAATACACTAATTATCATTATTATTACCTCTAATCCCTCTCATATTCAACAAAAAGGGTTTGCTGGCCTTAATTATACAAGTTTAATCATTACTTCTCCTCTTTTGACGTTTATGCCTTTCAGATATGTGTTGGGCATTTCACCTTCTCCATTAACTGCTACCTACTCAAGCTTAACAGATTAGTAATATTTTGATCCTTTAAGTTTCATAAATACCACATCAATGAACCTTCCCATTTTCTTACTTCTTCTGGTGTTTTTCCCAACATTGCCTCCAGTGTTTGGCTACATCAGTTGGAATCAGATGTAAGAGTTCCAAATGAAGTCCAACCAAAGCCGTGTGATAGTACAATAATTTTGTTGAACTAGAAGAAATGGGTGTACTTGTTCTATATACATAATATGCAGAAAGAATTGTAGAGGGAAAGAATTTCCCCACCTTCCCCACCTGCCTCAAGTGAAGAGAGTACATCTCACTTTGCGGTGTTCAGAGTTCCACTCGGTTCCAATTGCAGGCATGTATTTCATAAATAATGATAGAGGATGAAGAAGAAGAAGTATGATTTTAGCCAAGCCAGTCTGTCTTGGGACTGCTCTTTCCTGCATCCTGATATCCCAAACTGAGAATTGCCCAATCACTGATTCGCAGCCACTAGACCGAGTCTCGAGAACAACGAAGATGGAAAGACTGAGTCTAAAAAGAAGTCCTAATTATGTCCAGAGTTCAGAGGTATTTAAGAAGATTCCTCACAGCCGGCCAGAAACCAGATCTTGTTCTTTGGAAAAGTGATGTCTTATAAAAACCGTTTCTGACTTGACTCTTAATCAGGTTTTTTTACTAGGGGAATTGAGTACATTTCTGTAACTTTCATACTTTGAATTACTAACTCCATGAGATCAAATTTGCTTGCTTTAGTACACGTGAAGACGATCCTTGGATCCCAACGCTGCTCTTAGACAGCAAGCTACCTGGTGGTTATACAACCAGAACCAGAAGCTTATTAATCTATCAGTTGTATTTACTGAGTGCTTACTCTGGGCAGACCACTGTACTAAGGGCTTGGGAGAATATAGCGCAACAGTATGACAGAGACATTCCCTGCCCACAAGAAGCATTCTAGTAGCCAGGAATAGAATGGCAGTTTTGGAGGATGCGTGCTCAAATCTTGAACTCCTATCTCCCGGAAGACCAGCACTGCTTTAAACTGGCTGTATGCATGTATCAATTAATGAATTATGGTATTTGTTAAGCGCTTACTATGTGCCAAGCACTATTCTGAGCACTGGGGTAGATACAAGGTAACCAAGTTGTCCTACGTGGGGCTCACAGTCTTCATCCCCATTTTACAGATGAGGTAACGATCACAGAGAAGTTAAGCGGCTTGTCCAAGGTCACACAGCAGCCAAGTGGCAGAGCAGGGGTTAGAACCCACGTCCTCCCAAGCCCACGCTCTTTCCACTAAGCCACATTGCTTCTCATGTCAAGAATGACAATCCCACAACCGAAAGGGGGTCAGGATTCTGGTTTCTATCGTTAGGTTTGCCCCAGCTCATCTCATGTGAACCTTCTCTCGCCTCAGTTCTCCCACCTGCATAACGAGGCCTAAATCCAGGCTCCTCTTTCCTCCGACATTTGCAAGGAGATTCCGTGTTAAAATCCGACCCTGAGAGCGGCTGAATCCAGGTCTGTTGGCCCAAATTATTATGATTACCTTTATTCGGTCCTATGTGGGTTCCCTATGAGGATTAATGAGTTAATGCTTGTAAATCTCTTTGAAGTGTTAAGATCTTGCATATGACTGAGAATAGGCAACAGTTGTATGTTCAAAATTAATCGGAGGAAACCTCTTGCAGATTGTAATAATGAAACATCCCAAGTTCCAAGGGCACTGGGGACTTCAAGTAAATAAGCCCTCATTAATTTGGATAATTAGCCATTTGCTGTATTTGCTCATTTATAAGATGCACCCTTTTAAGATGAAAATTAAGCTTTAAAAGTGTTAAGAGCCATATGTGCAATAAAAAGACATCAGCATTCTTTACCCTGGTTCAACCATTCCCCTCACAAATACGATAATCCTTATGGCATTTTGGTTCTTTACCGGCTCAGCCACTCTGCCTTTAATCTCCTCTACACTGGCAGGGGAGTTATATAGGTAAATTCCATTTTTTTCTGGAATGTTTTTCATCTGGAAATTCCCTTTCATTGGGAAGTTATTTCTTCAGAACCACCATGTTCTTCCTTGCTCTCCACTTCTGATGACCTTATCTGCCCCTGGTTACAGTACCCTTAAACACCATAATTGTTATTATTATGGATTCATTCATTTGTTCAGTCAGTCGTATTTATATAGAGTGCTTACTGTGTGCAGAGCCCTGTACGGAGAAGCAGTGTGGCTCAGTGAAAAGAGCGTGGGCTTCGGAATCAGAGGTCATGGGTCCGACTCCCGGTTCTGCCACCTGTCAGCTGTGTGACTGTGGGCAAGTCACTTCACTTCTCTGTGCCTCAGTTACCTCATCTGTAAAATGGGGATTATCTGTGAGCCTCAAACTGATTACCCTGTATCTACCCCAGCGCTTAGAACAGTGCTCTGCACATAGTAAGCGCTTAACAAATACCAACATTATTATTATTACTAAGTGCTTGGGAGAGCAATACACCAGTGCAACAGACATTCCCCACCTACAAGAAGCTGACGTTCTTGAGGGGGAGACTTTCTGCCACTCAAGGAAGGGCTCCTCAATTTCTAGATGGGTATTTGAGTGGCGTTCCCATTCTCCAGAAAATGTGTTCATCCAGAATGGGCTCAATCCTGGTATTAGTAATAATAATGATGATGGTATCTGTTAAGCGCTTACTTTGTGCCAGACACTGTACTAAGTGCTGGGATGTAAGCCCGTCAAAGGCCAGGGACTGTCTCTATCTGTTGCCGACTTGTACATTCCAAGCGCTTAGTACAGTGCTCTGCACATAGTAAGCGCTCAATAAATACTATTGAACGAATACAAGCAAATGGTGTGGGACACAGACCCAGTCCCATGTGGGGCTCACAGTCTCAATCCCCATTTTACAGATGAGGGAACTGGAGCACGGAGAAGTGAAGCGACTGGACCACAGTCACACAGCAGACATGTGGCGGAGCCGAGATTAGAACCCACCACCTTCTGACTCCCAGGCCCGTGCTCTATCCACTACGCCACGCTGGTATAAAGATCCTATATGAGAAGCAGCATAGCGTAATGGATAGAACACGGGCCCGGGACTCAGAAGGTTGTCAGGGCTTCAGTTACCTCACCTGTAAACTGGGGATTGAGAGTGTGAGTCCCATGTGGGACAGAAATCTTGTCCACCCTGATTTGCTGGTATCCACCCCGATGCTTAGTACGGTGCCTGGTACCCGGTAAGTTCTTAAATATCCCAATTATAATCATTATTATTATCGTTGGAGTGGAATTTTCCTTTAGAGCTACAGAAATGGGACCCATTTCGATCTGTGACATCTATACCGTCTGCCCTCATTGATAAATAGGCGGGTTGCCTCCTGGACATATTTCTCCTACAAAACATCCACAGACCACTGCTCTCAAAGCATCGCTCTAACGAAGCTGTGCATCCATCTAGCCTCATCCAACCTTACAGTGAGTCGAGGGGACCTTCTCTTCAGTGAGCGAGCTCGTAGCATAATGCTCCTAAAACTTAATAGAGCATTTTTGGCCATTCAAGAGTCTGTCACTTAGGAGTGGTGATATATCTCCACGGCAGTTTATGAAACACAAAATGTTTTCCACTTAAGTGGTGCAGAAAGCAAATTTTAACCATTTTTTTGACAGGCCAAGATCTGAGAAGAATAATTATTATTATGGCTATTTCTCAAGTGCTATGTGCCACGCACTGTACTAAACACTGTGGTAGATAGAAGACATTCAGGTTGGAAACAGTCCCCGTCCGACAGGAGGGTCACGATCTATGTGGAGGGAGTAGGATTTAATCCCCATTTTACAGGTGTGGAAACTGAAGCATAGAGAAGTTAAGTGACTTGCCCAGATCACGCAGCACACAAGTGGCAGAGTTAGGAATAATAATAATAATAATAATGTTGGTATTTGATAAGCACTTACTATGTGCAGAGCACTGTTCTAAATGCTGGGGTAGATACAGGGTAATCAGGTTGTCCCACGTGAGGCTCACAGTTAATCCCCATTCGACAGATGAGGTAACTGAGGCCCAGCAAAGTGAAGTGACTTGCCCACAGCCGCACAGCTGACAAGTGGCAGAGCGGGGATTCGAACTCATGACCTCTGACTCCCAAGCCTGGGCTCTTTCCACTGAGCCACGAATAGAACTCAGGTCCTCTGACTCCCTGCCCCTCTTTCCACAAGGCCACACTGCTTTCCATACAAGAGTAAATTGTATTTTTCAATCAATCATTCAATAGTAGTTATTGAAAGCTTACGTGCGCAGAGCCTTCTGCAGCACAATCGAGCTGATGAATATTTTCCCTATCCCCCAAAAAGCTTGCATTCTAGACGGGGAGCCAGACATTAAAATAAATGATGGACATACACAGAAGTGCTGTGGGGTTGAGGGTGGGGTGAACAACAAGGGCTTAAAGAGAAGCTTAAAGGGCTTAGAGAAGCAGCGTGGCTCAGTGGAAAGAGCCCGGAGTCAGATGCGATGGGTTCGTATCCCGACTCTGCCACTTGTCAGCTGTGTGACTGTGGGCAAGTCCCTTAACTTCTCTGGGCCTCAGTTCCCTCATCGGTCAAATGGGGATGAAGACTGTGAGCCTCACGTGGGACCTGATTACCCTGTATCTCCCCCAGCACTTAGAACAGTGCTCTGCACATAGTAAGCGCTTTACAAATACCAACTTATTAGTAAAGGGTACAGAACCTGGAGGTAGAGGGACTCGGAAGAAAGAGGGAGTGGGGGAAATGAGGACTTTTTGGGGTTTTCGAAAAGGGTTAACTCATGTTCTGAGCAGGTTGGCTTTTATCATGCGAGAGAACAGAGTGGATGTTCCTGGCTGCCTTCAGAGTATTTTAAGAAAGAGCTTTTAGACTCGGAGAATAATTTATAGTGCTCCATCAGACTCAGTACATTTTGAACTCGGACTTGAGCTCAGCTCACTGGAGTCCCTTGCAAGGTCTCTAAAAGACTGCCAGAGGTGCATCCCACTTGTCAGGAATCAGTAACTTGTGTTTTTATTTGGGGGTCTTTTTTTTTTTTTTTCCATTTGGATGATTCTCTGTGGCTCAATTTAGTCCCCGGTCCTGAGGCGATAGCTGAGCAGCTAAAAACTTCTTTATCACGGAGGCCTCGGGTGATGCGGTTCATTGTTTTTACTGCCATTAAGACATGCTTGGTCACATTTACTAGAAAACACTTAAAACAATTATAGTCGTGGTTTTCTCCCCCCCCTTCATAAAAAGGAAAGCACTCTCAAAACTATTGACTTTTAGCTGCTTGCCTGACTTAGAGACTGAGAAAGGACTGGGGAGTTCTGGATCACCGGTTGGTGATGGGAGGACTATGTCAGTTATATTTAAAAAAATACAGTTCCTTCAAAAGTATTGAGTGCTTGGGAGAGTACAACAGCGTGGCTCAGTGGAAAGAGCCCAGGCTTGGGAGTCAGAGGTCATGGGTTCGACTCCCGGCTCTGCCCCCTGTCAGCTGTGTGACTGTGGGCGAGTCACTTCATTTCTCTGGGCCTCCGTTCCCTCATCTGTAAAAGGGGGATTAAGACTGTGAGCCCCACGTGGGGCAACCTGATTCCCCTACGTCTACCCCAGCGCTTAGAACAGTGCTCGGCACATAGTAAGCGCTTAACAAATCCCAACATTATTATTATTATTATTACTGTTCAGGGCTTCACACACATTGAGCACTCAATAAATATGATTGACAATTATCATCATCACCATCATAGTCATCGTATATGATTGACAATTATCATCACCATCATAGTCATCATCATCATTAGAGAAGCTCTGCACACAGTAAGCGCTTAAGAAATACCAACATTATTATTATTATTACCTGACAATTTCTCTTCCCGCTTGAAAGCACTGAAGGCACATCTCCATCAAGAGGCCTTCCCCGACTGAGCCCTCCTTGCCTCCTCTCCCACTCATTTCTGCATCGCCTCCACTTGTTCCCTTCATTCATCGCCCTCCTCAGCCCCGCTACACTTACATACTTCTCTGTAATTTATTAGTTTATATTAATGTCCGTCTCCCCCCTCGAGACTGTAAGCTCACTGTGAGTAGGGAATGTGTCTATTATATTGGCCTCTCCCAAGTGCTCAGTACAGTGCTCTGCCAACAATAAACTCTCAATAAGTACAACTGAGTCAGTAGACATGTTCTCTGCCCACGGTGAACTTGCAGTCTACCCTCTTGTAGCCTAGATGTCATCTCCCCCACCACCCCAGACCCTTTTCTTGGAATCGAAGAGGCAGCAGGTGCCGTGAAGATCACCGAGGTTTAATAACAACGATGAACTGTGGTATTTGTTAAGCGGTTACTATGCGCCAAGCACTGTTCTAAGCACTAGGGCAGATACAAGGTTCTCAGGTTGGACACAGTCCCTGTCCCACGTAGGGCTCACACGTCTTAATCTCCATTTTAGAGAAGCAGTGTGGTATGGTGGAAAGAGCACGGGCTTGGGAGTCCGAGGTCATGGAATCAAATCCCAGCTCCGCCACTGATCAGCTGTGTGACTTTGGGCAAGTCACTTGACTTCTCTGGGCCTCAGTTCCCTCATCTGTAAAATGGGGATTAAGACTGTGAGCCCCACGTGGGACAACCTGATTACCTTGTATCTACCCTAGCGCTTAGAACGGTGCTCGGCACTTAGCCCTTAACAAATGCCATCATTATTGTCATTATTATTGTTATTATTATTTTACAGAAGAGGTAACTGAGGCCCAGAGAATTGAAGTGACTTGACCAAGGTCACACAGCAGACACGGGGCAGAGCCGGGATTAGAACCCATGACCTTCTGACTCTCAAGCCTGTGCTCCTTCCACTAGACCATTCTGCTTCTCCACATTAGTTGGGCGGGAATGGAGAAAAAGTTGGAAAAGGTGGGGAAGAGTGGGGAGAGTTGAGGGAAGCAGTCTGGGATAACATCTGCTACCTTCCCAGAGGATCCCAGATCAGAACTTTTTCTTTTAATTGTATTTGTCAAGCGCTTACAGTATATCAAGCACTGGTCTAAACACTGGGATAAACAGAGATTAATGAGTCTGGATTCTGTCCCTGTCCAATATGAGTCTCACAGTTTAAGTGAAAAAAGAGAACTATCACCAAAACCAGGGAAAAATGGACTGGGGCCCAGGGAGCTAAGTCGGTCAGAAATATTTATTGAGTGCCAACTGTGCGCAGAGCACTGTACTAAGCGCTTGGGAGACTACAATATAACAGTAAACAGACATATTCCCTGACCCCAGTGAGCTTCATGGCATAGGGGATAGAGCATAGGTCTGGGAGTCAGAAGGTCATGGGTTCTAATCCCAGCTCTACCACTTGTCTGCTGTGTTGACACTGGGCAAGTCATTTCACTTCTCTGGGTCCCAATTACCTCATCTGGTCAAATGAGGATTAAGGCTGTGAGCCCCATGTGGGACAGGGACTGTATCCAACCTGATTAATTTGTGCTTAGAACAGTGCCTGGCACCTAGTAAGCGTTTAACAAATACATATTATCATAGTTTAGACCTAAGAGTAAAGGTGATCAGTGAGCCAGGGTCATTGGAGTGTGGGTTTAGGCTGAGGCTCTGCCTGCCAACATAGTGGTGAGAGGAACCCCCACAGAATCCAAAACTGGATTCTCCACACCAACACCTCCTCTTTTCAGCTCCACTTCGCTGGAAGCTCTCATCCTACTTTGCCTTGGGCTTCCAAGGGTCGGGCCAGTTTAGTTTGAGATCAATGGCAGTTACCCTGTCAATAGCCCCTAACAACATCACCCAGGACGTCCCCGGGAAGCTCCGTTCCCAGAAATCCCACACTCTGGAGTCTTATTCTTTTCAGTGGAATGGTGTCATGAGAATTTATTCATCCTGCTGGACAGGAGTACTGACCTTGCAATAAATAATAATGGTGGTATTTGTTAAGCGCTTACTATGTGCAAAGCACTGTTCTAAGCGCTGAGGGGAGACAAGGTGATCGGGTTGTCCCACGTGGGGCTCACAGTTTTTAATCCCCATTTTACAGATGAGGTAACTGAGGCACAGGGAAGTGAAGTGACTTGCCCAAAGTCACACAGCTGGCAAGCGACGGAGCAGGGATTAGAACCCATGACCTCTGACTCCCAAGCCCGTGCTCTTTCCACTGAGCCACGCTGCTTCTGTTCCTTTCAGTTCCTTTGCCCCTTTTATCCTACCTTCGAATGGACTGTAAATTCTTCCTCTAGACTGTAAACTCGTTGTGGGCAGGGAATATGTCTGTTTATTGTTGTACTTTCCAATGTGCCTTTTACAGTGCTCTGCACATAGAAAGATCTCAATAAATGATTGAATGATTTTAACCTCTCTGTGCCTCAGTTACCTCATCTGTAAAATGGGGATTAAGATCATGAGCTCCACGTGGGACATAGACCGTGTTCAACTTGGTCATCTTGTATCTACCCCAGTACAGTGTCTGACACATAGTAAGCAGTTAAAGATACTATTAAATACCATGCATAGCCTAGAGGCAAGAGGACGGGCTTGGGAGTCAGAGGACATGGGTTCTAATCCCGGCTCCGCCACTTGTCTACTGCGTGACCTTGAGCGAGTCACTGAACTTCTCTGTGCCTTAGTCACCTCATCTGTAAAATGGGGATAAGACTGTAAACCCCATGTGGGATAGGGACTGAGGCCAACCTGATGACCTTGTATCTCCCCCAGCCCTTAGAACAGCGTTTGGCACATAGGAAGTGCTTAACAAATACCATAATAATAATTATTATTTTTATTATCATTACCATTTTTTAAAATGCATAGTTTATACAGGAAGGACAGTGAATAGGGGAACTGAGGGCTTAGTCGGGGAAGGGGAAGGCTTCTTGGAGGAGTGTGGTCTGTTGGACATGAAGGGGGAGGAATTCTAGACCGCTGTGAGGATGTGGGCAAGGGGGAAACAGTGAGAGAGACAAAATTGAGGTGCCATGAGTAGGTTGTCATTAGGGGAGCAAAGTCTTTGGGTGAGTTGTAGTAGTAAATCAATGGGCTAAGGTAGGAAGTGGAGAACTGAGAAGTGCCTTAACGCTGCTGTGTGATCTACAGCAAGTCACACACAACTTTTCTGTGCCTCGGTTGCCTTTTCTGTAAAGTAGAGATTCAATACCCGCTTTCCTTCCTATTCAGAATGTGAGCCCCATGTGGGACAGGGACTGAGTCCAACCTCATTATCTTTTATCTACCTCAGCACTTAATACAGTGCTTTACAGGTAGTAAATGCTTAACAAATAACACAACTCATATTATCAATACTATAAGGGAGGAGGCCTGGCAAACAGTCCTGTGAAATTACTGTAGTTCCAGAATTCCTAATGAACCTGGGCCACGTTCCTCTCAAGCACTCTGGCCCATATAATCTGACATCCTGAGCATTTTCTGGTAACACAGCAACCCTTAGCTCAAGAAAAAGACCCAACTGGGATAAGGGGCATTTCTTCCTCAGGAAAACAATGAACATTATCCAGCAGTCCAGATAAGTGAATACTACTATTTTGTGAGTCTAATTAGAATCACCTTTATCTAGAGGTTTTCTAAAAGGGTACTGGTATTATTAAGATATTTCAGCACGCCTCAGGGGGTACAAAAAACCAGCAGAGAAAATAGAAATTCCAAGGAGCCCAGCGAGAAGGAACCGCCGGAGTGGGTGACAAGAGTACCTTTCTCAGTGTTCTGAGACTGCGACGAGCTGTTTTCTCTTGACATCTGCTCAGACTCCACCAGAAGGACAGCTCAGCTCTGATGAGCAGGTCCAGATGAATCAATCGGTGGGATTTATTGAGCGTTTTCTGTGTGCAGAGCACTGAGCCAAGCGCTTGGGCGACAGCCCTCAGAACAGTGCCCAGCGCTTAGAACGTAACACATAGCACTTCACAAATACTATTATTACAATTTAGAGTCGGTAGACAGGTTCCTTGCCCACAGTGAGCTCACGGTCTAGATGATAAATCAAGAGCTCACGGGGCAGAAACCCAAGGGGCCCGGAGTAAGGGAATGGTATTTGGTAAGCACTTACTACGTGCCAGGGACCGTACCAAGCGCCGGCGTAGATAGGAGGTTGGACATAGCCCATGTCCCATATCGGGCTAGCATTCTTAATCCCTATTTTGCAGATGAGGTAACTGAGGCATAGAGAAGTGAAGTGACTTGTCTGTGGTCACACAGCAGAAAACTGGCGGAGGTGGGATTAGAACCCAGGTCATTCTGACTCCCAGGCCCACGCTCTATCCACTAGGCTATGCAATAATACCCTATAATGTGGTCCCAGCTGCATGAGCTGCCCCCAACAATCCCACCCCCTGCCCCAGCCAAACCAGATCAATCGATCAATCATGTTTATTGGACAAAGCGTGCTTTCCCCTGAATTACCGCCCCTCACATAGCAGAATTCCCTCTGCTCCCTGCAGGTCTGCCCTGATGTCGGGAACAGCGTACGAGAGCTGCGTGGAAGATGCAGACACTCTTAACCCAACCCAGAAGACCCGGGCGTCTCAGCTTCGATAAACTGAGACAGGGAGAAAGCTCCCAGACCTGTAGGGAGAGGAGCAGGGTGGTCTAATGGATAGAACACGGGCCTGGGAGTCAGAAGGACCTGGGTTCTAATCCCAGCTCTGCCACTCGTCTCCTGTGTGACCTGGGGAAAGTCACTTCACTTCTCTATGCTCCAGTTCTCTCAACTGTAAAATGAGGATTAAGACAGTGAGCCCCAGTTGGGACCGGGACTGTGTCCGGCCTTCATTCTTTAATTCAAATGTATCTACTGAGCGCTGACTGTGTGCAGAGCACTGTACTAAGCGCTTGGAATGTACAGTTCGGCAACAGATAGAGACAATCCCTGCCCAACAGCGGGCTCACAGTCTAAAATAAAATAAAAATAATAAGGTCCAGGGCCTTATTAGCTTGTATCTAAGCAGCGTGGCTCAGTGGAAAGAGCCTGGGCTTCGGAGTCAGAGGTCATGAGTTCGAGTCCCGGCTCTGCCACTTGGCAGCTGTGTGACTGTGGGCAAGTCCCTTAACTTCTCTGGGCCTCAGTTACCTCATCTGTAAAATGGGGATTAACTGTGAGCCTCACGTGGGCCGACCCGATTACCCTGTATCTACCCCAGCGCTTCGAACAGCGCTCTGCACATAGTAAGTGCTTAACAAATACCAACATTATTATTATTATTATCTAACCCAGTATCTAGTACAGTGCCTGGCACATATTAAGCACTTAAATACCACAATTATTATTACAAGCGGGGGGGGGGGGGGGGGGGGGGGGGACTGGTCAGGAGGAGGGGAAGATCACTTCTTCCCCTGTGGGGAATAGAACCAGATGCTGCCCTTGCCCCTGGGCTCAAGTGCTAATAGCCCCATTATTAATAGCTAATAGCCTCATCCATTAGGGAGTACTAACTGAAGGGGGTTTAAGGATTGTTAATGGGAGAAAGCCCAAGGCAAAAAGTCCCTACTGGGTTGGGAGAGTGGTACTCTCTGGGAAGTCAGCATGAGGATGGGAGAGGCTCTCAGCCTAGCTAGAATGAGTTAGTTGGGGAGACAGCTCCATTGCAGGCAGAAGCCGTCTCCAACCCATAGCGACCCCATGGTCCCATCTGTCCCCAAAAGCCCCACCTCCATCTTCAATCGTTCTGGTAGTGGATTCATAGAGTTTTCTTGGTAAAAACATGGAAGTGGTTGACCACTATCTCCTTCCGCACAGTCGACCTGAGTCTCTGCCCTCCACTCTCTCCCATCCCGCAGCTGCCCGGCACGGGTGAGTTTTGACTCGAAGCGGATGGCCTTCCGCTCGTTAGCCACTGGCCAAGCTAGGAATGGGATGGACGGGCCTCTGCCTGACTCTCCCTCTCAATTCGAGACTGGCAGAGTACTGGAAACTCTCCAGGTGCCATCCTGAGAGGGGTCGTGCCGCCTGGGAGCCCCCCAGACATCCATTAGCTCTAGGCAAACAGGGTAACGGGGCCCCGCTGATGAGGTACTTATAGTTCCAAAACTCCTGACTGAAGTCCTGATAAATCATTTCTACTTCTCCAGGCCCCAGTCTCCTCCTCTCTAAAATGGAAATACAATCAATTCACTTTACACTGATGTCGGAAGGAAAATAAACTGACTGCAAAGCACATCGGACTAAATGAGAAAGTGAACCCGCAGTCATTCTGTTGGCCTTTACCTAGCATTGGATGTAGGCATCTGAATGCTTTTTTTTTTCTATCAGGGAAAGTTTCAAAAGCAGAACCAGAGCAAAAATATCTAGTACTTTCTATTGAGAATGTCTCTCACGGCGAATATGAAAATATCTTGACATGGAAAGGCCATGTAACGTGGAGGAATCTATTCAGAGGCAATCGTTTTATGTCTCTGTTCATTTTTGTTGTGCTCTCATTAAAAACAGAGACCCTATAGCAAAGAAAAGTTTAATAAGTAAAATACACATTTTAAATGAAAAACCATGATTAACTTATTAAGGACCATTAAGTGTATAATTACAAAGGATTCTATTACATTAAGACCCCAATTTCTTTAAAGCCAGAAATAAAATGTAGTGAAACTTTAATTATTTAAATGAGAAGGGAAAGAGGCATGTTATCTTCTCTGACAAAGATTAAAATCAATTTAATTGCTTCTCCGCTGCCTTGACATGATTCTTGCTGTGAGTCAAGCAACCAAAAAGGGAAATTAATACTGCAGCTGTTGATCAAGTGACATCCACACACTCCATCTCCCTGCAGCGGGGGAAGGAGGTTTGCTACTCTCAGATTCGCCCATCTATGCTTTATTTTGGGTGGATGGGCTTCAAGAGAAAAGAAGCTTCGATTCATTTCTTTTTTTTTTTTTTATTCTAGAGCCTACTGCATTTTGAGATACTGCACAGCCCGAGGAAATTGCAGGTTGCATTGTTGGGGCCTCTGGTAAAAACGATTTGTCAAACAGCGGCTCGTTCCAAATTAAATTTGTCCTTTTGTGCCTGATTCTCTACTTTGTAGTGTGAAATTATGAAGTAGAGAGAAGCAAAAAAAGAGTCGGGGAAGGGAGAGGGAAAAAGAGAAGGAGAGAGAGAGAGAGAGAAAGGGAATGAATATGTAGCTTAGATTGATTTTTTTTTTTTGTATCTGTGGAGCATAACAACATATTTTCAAGGAAGACAGCGGCAGCTCCTAGAGATCAAAAACCAACTACTTCACTCAAATGAGAGCATGCATTTGAGAGCAAGTAACAGTAGGGTATGGAGTACCGCTCATGGCTCCTATATCTGCTGATTTAAAATGTTTATCCTTGCAGCGCCTTTGTTAAACACCAGCACCAAGTGAATATTCAGCAACATCTACACTCGGAAAACTAATGTATCCGATTGTAAGAAAACGGTATTGTGAAATATTTATGAGTCTTGAAACACAAACCAGTGCTCTGCCTCATCATCTCTTATCAGCCCTTGTTAACTCTACCTATGATGAGAAGAACCACCGGCATAACCGAGGTTGTCAAAACGAATAGATCTCAGACTGCACCGAGGGAGTTCAGCTTCATCAAGGGCCCATTTGCGGGAAGGTTTAACCCTTTCCCTTCGCGCCGTCGGCCCGTCGGCCTCTCAGGCTCCGGGGTGGCTATCCGCTCTGGGCCTCGGCACCAACGGCTCAAGTCCTAGATGCAAAACCAGGTCACCGCGTGCGCATTCAATTAGGAATGCTAGCACTCTTCCAGTAGATTGATTTGATTTGACTAAAGATTGCAGAAGGCATAGGCCTTCACGGGGAGACTGGAGGGTGACAAGAGAAAACTTCTTAATCCATCAGAGATGTTTACTGAGGCTTCCTATGGGCAGATGACTGTACTCAGGAGCAGCGTGGCTTAGTGGCAGGAGCCAAGGGGTTGGGAGTCAGAGGA
The DNA here is from genome assembly GCF_004115215.2 of Ornithorhynchus anatinus. NCBI lineage: Eukaryota > Metazoa > Chordata > Mammalia > Monotremata > Ornithorhynchidae > Ornithorhynchus > Ornithorhynchus anatinus. Next base: position 92,776,280 of record NC_041731.1, read on the forward strand.
CGCGGGTTCTAATTCCGGCTGTGGGACCTTGGGCAAGCCACTTAACTTCTCTGCGCCTCAGTTACCTTATCTGTAAAATGGGGATCAGGTCTGTGAGCCCCAAGTGGGACAACCTGATTTCCCCGTATCTACCAGCGCTGAGAACAGTGCTTGGCACATAGTAAGCACTTAAATACCACCATCATGATTATTATTCTTATAACTAAGCGTTTGGGAAACTATACTAAGAGCCGCATCTTGGTCTGGTGAAAAAGCATGGGCCTGGGAGTTAGAGGACCTGGGTTTTAATTCTGACACTGCCAGGTCCTTGCTGAGTCACCTAGGGCAAGTCGCTTCACTTCTCTGTGCCTCAATTTCCTCATCTGTAAAATGGGTAGTTAATACCTGTTCACCCTCCTACTTAAGACTGTGAGCCCCGTGTGGGGCAGGGACTGTGTCCGACCTGATGAACTTGTATCCACCCCAGTGCTTAGAACAGTGCTCTCTTTTTTTAAATGGTTCTTGTTAAGTGCTACTATGGGCCAAGCACTATACTAGTCGCTGAAGTAAATATAAGTTAGTCAGATCAGACACGGTCCCTGTCCCACATAGGGCTTACAGTCTTAATCCCCATTTTATCGATGAGGCAACTGAGGTCCAGAGTCATAAAGTGACTTGCCCCAGGTCACACATCAGACAAGTGACAGAGCTGAGATTAGAACCCAGGTCCTTCTGACTTCCAGGCCTGTGCTCTACCTACTAGACCCCACTGCTTGACATGTAGTAAGTGCTTAACAAATATCCAATACCATAATTACTGCTTGACCAGTCCAGGAAAGCAATGGAAACGCTTCTGGATTTGGCCTTTGGACAAAGCATGATTTGCAGAAATCCAGAAGAATAAAGTGCAGAGCTTTCGAGTTAGCGCAGCTTGCTTTTTAGCTCGGGGAGAAGTATTAAATCCTGGGCAGCATCCAGAAAAAGAGGAAGATGTGCATCCGCTTCGATTTCATCTGCTCCCAACTCACCCATCCCCAGCGTTCCGCTTTACCTGCTCCTTTTTCATCAAATCCGACTCATCCTGCTATATTGGATCACCTCCCTGCTTGTCCTGCCAGCGTCCCTCCCCATTTCAATTTGATCAGATTGAAACAGATGCCCAGAGGCTATGAAGATCAGGGACGGCCTAACAAAATTTTGAGCCGCTTTCTAAGCTTTAAATCAATATTTAATGGTAAGGCTGCTTTTATTTTATTTTATTTTTTGGCAGGCTTTTACTGGAAAATATCACTTTAAACTGAAAGCCAGAAGCCGTAATTATAAAGGATGCTGTTCGGGCCATATTTTGAAATACAATAAGTGACTTGATCTAGAAAAGCCTGTTTCGATAATTGCACAACCAGCGAGAGGGGAAGGAGGGAAGGACTGGCTTTAGAGCCCCGGAGGATGGGTTGAAATGAGGCTTGTTCGTACAGACGTGATTATCCGTGGAGGGAGAAAACAAGAAGTCAGGCCCGGCTACTGCCTCGGGTGGAGTGCCCGGTAACCATCCTATGCCGACGCACGCCTACCCTCCCCGTCGGAAGCACACACCCAGGGTGGCACGTGCCACCCATTCGGCGCCCAGGACTCAGTGCCAACGTCCCCTCCCTCCCAGCTCAACGCTCCGCTAATCCTTCTGCCGGGGAAAAAGCCTCCACAGCATCTTCCAAATTGATCGCCCCAGAGTCAACGTGTCTCCTGATGAAGAGAGGAGCGCGAACCAGATTCCTTGTTGACCTTTATTTCACCTCACCGCTCTTCAGCACGAGCTATCAATCTTGTTCTCCGGATGAGACAACACCGCGTGACAACGAAGGACGAGGTGAGATTAGGTCAGAAATATGAGTCCCACCGGAATGGCCAGGCAGAACCAGATTGGGTGAAAATATCACAGTGGTTTAGCCTAATTTTTGGAATGAGCGGCGTGTATGAGCAGGAGACTTCTACGCTGTGCTGTTTGGTCACCACAGAGCACCATGATCCAAAGTTTCAGACATAAATTTCACACACACAGATTGGAGTGACTTTGCCCGTGATTTTTGATGTTCTAATATAATTAACAGTAGTCTTTTTTTTTTTTAGTGAAAAGGCAAAAAAAGTGATTTTTTGCATAGATTCTCTCACAATCCGTATCACTCAGATATCAAGGATGCAAATGGTAGATGGAAAGGAAGGGAAAAAAATCAATTCTTTCTTTTCCCTGCCCCTTTCTCCCAGCTGCCTTCATTTTACCAGATTCAGTATGGCCTTTCCACAGCTTCTTTTGTTAGTCCTCTCTTCCCACAGGGTTTGTACAATTCGTCCTCGCAACCCTACCCCCTCCCCATGGGCCCCAAGGATTCCAAAACATCCCTGTTGTCCAGATTTGGGCTGAAATGGAATGAGTGTCAGGGGGGACTGCTTTGGGGTAATCTGACATCAATCGAGCGCTTATTGTGTACAGAGCTCTGTACGGAACACCTGGGAGAGTGCAGTACGACAGAGCTGGCAGACACGTTCCCTGCCCACAACGAGCTTAAAGTCTAGAGGGGGGAATGGACACTAATATAAATGAGTTACACCTACGGACATAAGAGCTGTGGGGTTGAGGGTGGGCGAACATTAAGTGTCTTAGAGGAGCAGCGTGGCTCAGTGGAAAGAGCCCGGGCTTTGGAGTCAGAGGTCATGAGTTCAAATCCCGGCTCTGCCACTTGTCAGCCGTGTGACTGTGGGCAAGTCACAACTTCTCTGTGCCTCAGTTACCTCATCTGTAAAATGGGGATGGAGACTGTGAGCCCCACTTGGGACAACCTGATTCCCCTGTATCTACCCCAGCGCTTAGAACGGTGCTCTGCTCATAGTAAGCACTTAACAAATACCAGCATTATTATTATTAAGGGATACATATCCAAATAATACAGCATGTTCTCATTATACCTCACCATGATCAAGAAGGAGTAGAGGGACATGGGGAAATCCAACTTGTTTGTTAAAGAACCCAGTATGATTGCTTTTTCTTGCAGACTTTCTATTGCGGCTTTCCACTTGAAGTAGCATGCCCTAGCGAAAAGAGCACAGGCCTTTAAATCAGAGGACGTGCTCTGCTCCTCACCTGTATGTGGCCTCGAACAGGTCGCTTCGCTGCGCCTCAGTTTCCTCATCTGTAAAATGGAGATTTGATACCCATCCTCCCTCCTACTTAGCCTGGGAGCCTCCATCCTGACCGACCCCTATCTACCTCAGAGCAGTGCTTGACACAGTAAGTGCTTAGCCAATAACATGTCTCCTCCATGTCTGCCACCAGAAGCAGGAGATGAAAAGAACAGTGGAGAAAGATGCTCTCCTGAGATCCACGCTCTACTGAGAACCCCGGGAGTTTTGGCAGACGTATTATGGGCAAGCATATGGCAGTGACTTTACAGTGCATATGACAGTTCTGGGCAAAGTGATGTTACTACTCACAAGCAATTTTTCACTTCATCCTACCCCAGCTTAAGCATTCCTGCGGGAAGATGAGACTACGCCTTTCAGAAGCAGCGTGGCTTAGTTGGAAGAGCATGGGCCTTTCATTCATTCAGTAGAATTTACCGAGCGCTTACTCTGTGCAGAGCACTGTACTAAGCGCTTGGAATGTACAGTTCGACAACAGATAGAGACAATCCCTGCCCAACGATGGGCTCACAGTCTAAATGGGGGAGACAGACAGCAAAGCAAAACAGAACAAAACCAAACCAGACAACATCATCAAGATAAATAGAAACAAGGAGATATGCACCTCATCGACAAAATAAATAGAGTAATAAATAATATATGCAAATGAGCACTGTGCTGAGGGGAGGGGGAGGGGGACGAGCAGAGGGTGGGGGGGGAGGGGAGGGGGAGTAGAGGAAAAGGGGGGCGGGGGGAAGGCCTGGGTCCTAATCCCAGCTCTACCACGTCAGCTGTGTGACTGTGGACAAGTCACTAAAATTTCTCTGTGTCACAGTTACTCCTTCTATATAATGGGGATTAAATCCCACTCCTCCTGCTGAGACTGTGAGCCCCATGTGGGACAGGGACTGTGACCGATCTGATTAAATTGAATCTACCTCAGCACTTAGAACAGTGCTCTGTACACACTAAGCACTTAACAAGTACCATGATTAATTTAAACCAGAGTAATCTGAACGGTATGTGGTTCCGATACGGGCCTAACTAGTTTTGACTTGTTTCAACCAACTGTTTCAAATGACATTAAATGTTCACACTAGCCTAGAAGGATAAAACAAAAAAAAGTACCACTTGAAACAGCATGACCTAGAGGAAAGAGCACTGGCCTGTAAATCAGAGGACTGGGTTCATTCGTTCATTCAGTCGTATTTATTGAGCACTTACTGTGTGCAGAGCACTGGACTAAGTGCTTGGAAAGTACAATTGGGCAATAAAGAGAAACAATCCCTGCCCACAACGGGCTCCCAGTCTAGAAGGGGGGAGACAGGCATCAAAACAAGTAAAGAGGCATCAATAGACTCAGTATAAATACAATTATAGATATATACGCATCAAAACAAGTAAACAGACATTAATAAAAATAGAATTATAGATATGTACATTCATATACAAGTGCTGGGGGGTGGGGGGGAAGAGTAGAGCAAAGGGAGCGATTCGGGGAGATGGGGAGGGGAGAGGGAGCTGAGGAAGAGAGGGTTTAGTCTGGGCAGCCCTCTGGGAGGAGGTGAGCCTTTAGTAGGGCTTTGAAGGGGGAAAGTGTGACGCAGGGAAGGGTTGTAATCCTAGCTTTGCTACTTACCGGCGTGTTACCTTGGGCAAATCACATCACTGTGCCTCAGTATCCTCATCTGTAAAATGGGGATTCTCCCATTCTCCCTCCCACTTAGACTGTAAGCCCCATGGAGGACAGGGACTGTGACCAACCTGATTTAACTTGTTTATACCCTAGCGCTTAGAACAGTGCTTGAGACACTGTGTGTCGTCACACTGCAAGTCACATAAAGCAAATTTCTCCTCCTCCTTTGCTAGAGGGAGAAAATTGGTAAGAAAACTACCCAGAACTTTGGGAATACATTTCATACCCTTCATCTTCCAACCAGTTTGTTCATCTAGGGATTGCATCTTCAAAAAGGATTTGAGAATTTTATATAGACATATAAATAAATAGATTATATATATTTCTCCCGCATTCTCCCGTCCCCTCCCATGCAGAGCTTTGTTGCGGTAAACAGTATATATATATAAAATCTATATATATAAATATATAAATATAATAGACAGAGATTTGGGACGTGTGAAAACAGAACCTCGGACAGGTCGCAAAACGGGCTTCTTTCCGAGCAAGTGAAAGCAGAAGTATTCTGATTTGATAATTAAAAAGCGGAACAAGGAGCATATTGAAATCCAGCCAAATTTCCTGGACACAAATATATGTTCTTGATATGCATCCTCAAAAGGAAGGCTAATGAGCTTGTCATCCTTTCATGTGCTCCCCCTTTTCCCTGCGACTGGTTATGTGTCATAGGGATTAATATGCTCGGGCCACTGCCTCACACTATACGCTGTGCTTGCTACTTAATTTGAAAGCATTCTGAAAAGTCAGAGCACACAGAGCTGCCCTTCATTTTCAAAGACGACACTACAGACGGTGACGTATCATACGCTTAGATCCGTACCCTTTAATGACAATAATAATAATGTTGGTATTTGTTCAGCGCTTACTATGTGCAGAGCACTGTTCTAAGATCTGGGTAGATACAGGGTAATCAGGTTGTCCCTCGTGAGGCTCACAGGCACTTGATATTCACCTCGATACCTCGATATTTAGGCACTTGATATTCACCTCGCCTGTCACCCCACAGAACTTACGTACATATCCATAATTTTACCATCTGCCTCCCCCCCAGACTATAAGCTCCCTGCGTGCAGGGAACGTGTCCACCGATTCTGTTGTCGTGTATTCTGCCAAGTGCTTAGGACAGTGCTCTGCACACGGTGAACGCTCAATAAATACCACTGCTCGATTGCTAGCGTGACTTACGTACATATCCATAATTTTACCAACTGCCTCCCCCCCTAGACTATAAGCTCCCTGTGTGCAGGGAACGTGTCCACCGATTCTGTTGTCGTGTACTCTGCCAAGTGCTTAGGACAGTGCTCTGCACACGGTGAACGCTCAATAAATACCACTGCTCGATTGCTAGCGTGACTAAAAGAGACCGACCCGGGGGAGACTCTTCTTTCCAGTCACAGCTCCCTGTTGCCCTGGTGTGCTTCTGTCTCCGTTTCCCAGCCTACCTTATGGGATTCCCATTTTTGTGAAGCCTTGGCTCATGGATAACCACTTGTGGCCGCTAAACTGGTCCGTCTGCTGGAGCGATATCCAAACAGTCTGCTTCAGCTGCAGAATGACACTACGACTCCACTGCACGTCAAGCCCTTTTGGTTTCATTCTACCTGTGAATCTTCCTCTCGACTGTAAGCTCGTCACGGGTAGGGAACGTGTCTGCTGATTCTGTTGCATTGTCCTCTCCCAGGCACTTAGTACAGTGCTCTGCACATAGGAATCGCTCAGTAAATACCATTAATTGATCGAGTCCAGCCTGCTCGGTGGCGGATCCATTCTGCTCGCATTCTCCCGTCCCCTCCCATGCAGAGCTCTGTTGCGGTAAACAGTCTTAAGGCTGCTCTTCTGACTGGAAAATCACTTCCTCAACAGTAAAAGCACGGTCAGAAAAATCAATAGAGTGATCTTGGTCCTTGTGTGAGATTTCCTCTTTGTCTAAGATGGAGTTTCATCATCAGTGATGCCATGGTAATGTGGAATTGGCTCATAAAGCTTCTTTAGGGATCAGTAAAAATCCCTAAATTGGTGGAGATTAGCCCATCTCTGGATAATAATGATAATAATGTTGGTATTTGTTAAGCACTTACCACGTGCAGAGCACTGTTCTAAACGCTGGGCTAGATACCGGGTAATCACGTTGTCCCACCTGAGGCTCACAGTTAATCCCCATTTTATAGATGAGGTAACAGGCACAGAGAAGTGAAGTGACTCGCCCACAGTCACACAGCGGACAAGTGGCAGAGCCGGGAGTCGAACCCATGACCTCTGACTCCCAAGCCCGGGCTCTTTCCACTGAGCCACGCTGCTTCCCCAGATCTCTTCAGTTCTGACCTCTCACCTTTGATCACTTACGTTTCTTCCCCTGATTTCCATGTCCAGTTAAAAGTTTTTGTAGGCCTCCATTTTGCAAGACGTTACTTAAGTATGTTCTTTGATCTCTGCAAGGTTTCGTGAAACTAGTCTTGATGGTGTCTCCTCGCCACACTCCCGGCCTTAGTGGCTGCCATGTGGATGGTATGTATAGGCTGATATAAATTAGAGTGCCACCCAGACTTCTTTAAGATCCAGATCTCAATATGTAGCCTTATCTGGGGGGACAATACTTTTTAGATGCATCGCTTGCACTGGCACCTCAAGTGTAAAGGGTAGGAGTCAAAGATAATAATAATACTTGTGGTATTTATTAAGTGCTGATTACATGCCAATCACTGTATTAAGCACTGGAACAGATATAAAGATAATAAAAATAATTGTGGCATTTATTAAGTGCTTATTACATGCCAATCAGGGTATTAAGCACTGGGACAGATTCAAGGTAATCGGGATGGACACAATCCCAGTCCCGCACTGAGTTCACAGTCTTAATCCTCATTTTGCAGATGAGGGAACTGAGGCACAGAGAAGTGAAGCGACTTGCCCACAGTTACATAACCGACAAGTGGCAGAGTCAGAATTAGAACCCTGGACCTCCTTTTTTTTTTTATTCTCAGGCCCGTACTCTATTCACAGGACCACGATCCTTCATGAGTGGCAGTGATCTATTTCTGCTTAGCAAATGTGTCATTCTAATGCTCCATTAGGTTCTAACGTCCTTGAGGGTAGAGAACATTTCTTGTGCATGTCTTTAAATCATATATTATAAATGATCTATTTATATCGATATCTGCCTCATCCTCTCGACTGTAAGTTCAATACGGGAGGAGAACGTCTCCTAAGAGTTTAGTATAGTACTCTGCGCACAATAAGCAATAAATACCAAAGACGATAAAGATGATGTCCTTCATCTCTGTTGTACTTACCTAAGTGCTCAGTTAAGTGTTCACTCAGTTAAGTGTGCACTCAATCAATTTAAATGACCGCTCAAACACCTTCACTAATTTCCACAAAAAAAAAAAAAAAGAAGGTATCACAGATATTCTCATTCTCAAACATGGCCAGATCCTTGTAGGAGTTGATGTTCAAAGGGGTGAGTATTGGAAAGGAAGAGTATTTTTATTAAGGTCCATGGTTCACAGGTGTGTAATAATAATAATTGGGATATTTGTTGAGCAGTTATCTGTCAAGCACTGTACTAAGCATTGGGCTAGATGCAAGGTAATCGGATTGGACGGTCCTTGTTCCACAGAGGGCTCACAGTCTTAATCATATTCTGAAGCAGTGTGGCTTAGCGGAGAGAGCCTGGGCTCGGGAGTCGGAGGACATGGGTTCTAATTCCGCCTCTGCCACTTGTCAGCCGTTTGACTTTGGGCAAGTCACAACTTCTCTGTGCCTCGGTTATCTCATCTACAAAACGGGAATTAAGACTGTGAGCCTCATGTGGACAGCTGATTACCTTGTATCTACCCCAGCGCTTAGAACAGTGCTTGGCATATAGTCAGCACTTAACTACCATAAGTTATTATTATTAATCTCCATTTTACAGATGAGGGAACTGAGGCCCAGAGAAGTGAAATGACTTGCCCAAGGTCACAAAGACAAGTGGCAGGGTCGGGATTAGAATCCAGGTGGCTCAGTCCCAAGCTCTATCCAGTAGGGTTTCCAACGCTGTGAAAAATCTCGGCCACTCAATACCCCGAAGGGCGGTGGAAAGGAGGAGGGAATGAGTAAGCACATCGTGGGCAGGAAACGTTTCTACCAACTCTGTTACGTTGTACTCTCCCAAGCGCTTAGTACAGTGCTCTGCACCCAGTAAGTGTTCAATAAATACAATTCACTAACTGACTGATGAATTGATCCAAATGTCAGGTAATCTCTAGGTCTGGGATTCGAGGCCACAGAAGAGAGTGTTGGAAAATTGGCAGTTTATTGAAATTTAATCGCTTTTTCCGGGAGGAATAAAGCCTGCTGATCACTACAATCTCTAGCTCCAACTGGCACGTGCTTGGTGAGCCTCTCAGCTGAGTAGTTCCAGCGATCTCTAGAGAGAGAGAACCAAATTGTTTATCCCCATGATGGTCTGAGATTCCTCTCTTACACAAGTTCCTCTGGGGATCAAGAGGAAACTTCAATCTCTGTGGCTTTTTAAGTCCCCGCCTTTTTTCAAAGCATACACTAATATCCACATTTACAAAGGGATTAAGGGGATGGAGAAGGAGACGCTTCAGGGAGCATCAGTGTTCTCAGCATTCTATATTTAATGGTAGGTATGCCCTCAGGGAAAGATCGGATGATTTTTCTTTTTGTACAGATTCAGCTGGTTTTAAAAAAAAAGTCTCCCCAAAACTTGATTTTAAAGTTCCTAGGTTAATTAATTAGCAGCATTCTTGCCAGGAACACTTGGAGAATTGCAGAGAAAAATTGCTGAACTTTCCAAGTTCTGTGAAAAATGGTGGGTGTACTTCACACGCTGTGCAGCTCATCTTTCCGTGAAATGGAAAATTCCATTTTGGTATCAAGTCTCCTGAGTGACTTCAAAGTTTCCAAAAATGTGCTGAAGACTTGGGTAAACTCAACAGACACATTCCCATCCAAATTTGAGGAGAGTGATATTCAGCACTTCAGAGAACAGAAGGCTCTTTTTTCCCCCCCTTTCTACACATTTCAAGGGAGCCGGTGTGAAATGTTAAAGCCCACTCGACAGTCCTGGCTCACTCGTCAAACGAATTCATCAAGAGATTCGGACAAGGTGAAAAGACTCAAGTTTCCAAACTGTGGGATAGTGAATGACTAGGAAGTCTACTTCCTTCTGATAATAATAATTATAGTATTTGTTAAGTGCTTACTACATGCCAGGCACTGTACTAAACACTGGGGTAGATACAAGGTAATTGGACTGGACACTGTCCTTGTCCCATAGGGGGCTCAAAGACTTAATCCTCATTTTCCAGATGAGGGAACTGAGGCACTGAGGAGTGAAGTGATTTGCCCAAGGTCACACAGCAGACAAGTGGCAGAGGTGGGATTAGAACCCATGACCTTCGGACTACAAGGCCCATGCTCTATCCACTACACCACGCTGCTTCCCTACCCCAAAGTAATGGCACAGAAACTTTTGATCCCACTGAATTGGACAGAGAGGCAGAGCTCTGCTGTTTCTTCTGGTGCTAAAAGAATTGTGAAATCCAGTGAAGCCCACGGGATCGTGAAGCCTAGCAAGAAGCTGAGGAAAAAGATTCCTTAATAATCAATCGATCGATGGTATCTATTGAAAAGTTACTGTATTCAGAGCACTGTATTAATCATTTGGGAGAGTACAGTACCCACAGTCAGTAGATACATTCCCTGCCCACACAAGCGAACAGTTGGAAGGGTATTTATTAAGATTTTAATATAATAATAATAATAACTGAGGCTCTTACTATATGCCAGGCACCGTACTAAGCCCTGGGGTGGCTACAAGCAAATCGGTTGGACCCAATCCCTGTCCCCCGTGGGGCTCACAGTCTCAATCCCCACTTTACAGATGAGGGAAATGGGGCACGGAGAAGTGAAGGGATTTGCCCAAGGTCCCACAGCAGACATATGGCAGATCTGGGATTAGAACCGTTTACCAGGCACTATAGTAGATATAAGATCAGACCGGACACAGTCCCTGTTCCACACTAGGCTCATAGCCTAACGATGAGGGACAATGGGTATTTCAGCCCCATTTTATGGATGAGGTAACTGAGGCACACCAAAGTTAAAGTGATTTGTCCCGGTTACACAAGAAGCAAGCGGCAAAACTGGGATTAGAATGGACTCCTGATTCTCAGTCCCATGCTCTTTTCACTAAGCCATGCTTCCTTCCTCCCAACCCTCTCAGAAACAATCAGAGGTATTTATAGAGTGCTTACTCTGTGCAGGACACTGTACTAAATGCTTGGAAGAGTAGAATACCATGGAGCACCATACACAAACACACACACGCACACCACTTTTCTAGCATGGCTGGAGAGGCAGAAATCTGGCTGTGCAAAATGGACAGAGATGAATAAGAGCCTAGCTTTGAAAAAAATCCAGATAGAACACTGTGATATCGGTCCAGGATTTATTCTTATGCAATTACTTTCCATAAATGCTCCGTGGAGCTGACAAATAATAATGTTGGTATTGGTTAAGCGCTTACTATGTGCAGAGCACTGTTCTAAGCGCTGGGGTAGATACAGGGTCATCAGGTCGTCCCACGTGAGGCTCACAGTTAATCCCCATTTTCCAGATGAGGGAACTGAGGCACAGAGAAGTGAAGTGACTTGCCCACAGTCACCCAGCTGACAAGTGGCAGAGGCGGGATTCGAACGTATGACCTCTGACTCCCAAGCCCGGGCTCTTTCCACTGAGCCAGCTGCAGGGTTTCTCTTTGAAGGAGATTTATCGGCTGACACACCCCAAAGTGAGGTTTCTCTCTCAGTACCTGTGTCTCTGGGATTGCCGCTGCTGACCCTTTTCAATACCAGCAAGGAGATGGATCATCATCAGTGGTATTTATTGAGCACTTACTGTGTGCAGAGCACTGTACCAGGTGCTTCGGACATGTGATGTCACGTGCTACATCAGGCATGTAACATGACATTATATCACAGAGAGGCAGTATGGCCTACTGGCAAGAACAAGGGCTTGGGAGTCGGAGGATGTGGGATTAGACCGTAAGCCCGTCAAACGGCAGGGACCGTCTCTATCTGTTGCCGACTTGTTCATTCCAAGCGCTTAGTGCAGTGCTCTGCACATAGTAAGCGCTCAATACATACTATTGAATGAATAATCCCGGCTCCATCACTTAACTGCTGTGTGTGACCCATGACGGGTCACTTCACGGGACCTCAGTTACCTCATCTATAAAATGGGGATTAAGATCGGGAACCCCACATGGGACAGGCATTGTGTCCAAGCTGATCACCTTGTGTCTACCCCAGGGCTTAGAACGTTGCTTGGCCCATAATAAGTGCTTAAATACCATAATTATTATTATTACATTATTATTGCATTTTACCCATATGTATGCCCACAGCCACTCAGACCCAGAACACCTTTTCAGGGGGGACCCCTGACCTCTGATCCCTCCCTCCGAAGCCACAGTGCTTCCTTCCAAAATTCCCCTAACACAAGCATGGCTCCCGAAACGGCAGACTTGACTTCAAGGGCAGAGGCGAAGGGAAGCCGGCCACTTCAAACTACGACATCTGGAGCAGTAACCTTATGGGGCAGAGGACAGGTCAGCTGACAGACCGTCTGATAACAAGAAGGACGAATGACATCCCTGAGCTGAGGCCCTTTCAATAATGATAACGGACGATGGTATTTATTAAACACTGGCTACGTGTCAGGCACTGATCTAAGCAAATCGAGTCCCTGCCTCACGTGCGGCTCCCAATCTTAATCCCCATTTTACAGATGGGCGGAATGAGGCACAGAGAAGTCAAGTGACTTGCCCGAGGTCACACAGTAGACAGGTGACGAAGCCGGGATTAGAACCCATGACCTTCTGACTCCCAGGCCCATGTTCTATCCGCTACCCCATGCTGCTTCGTCCAGGCTTTTACCTTAAACCCTGGACACTGAGGTAGAACAGAGGGGCAATCCAACCCCGACAACCCGTGAACAAGGCATGAATCCTTTTCACCACCATAATAACTGTGGTATTTGTTCAGAGTTTACTATGGGTCAAGTACTGTCCTAAGCCCTGGGTTGGACACAGTCCCTGTCCCACATGGGGCTCAAGGTCTTAATTCCCATTTTACAGAGGAGGGAACTGAGGTGCAGAGAAGTTAAGTGACTTGCCCAAGGTTAGTTCCCACCGCTCCTGCCTCTCTAGCGATTGCAGATTATTTAGTCTGAGAACCCCGTGTGGGGTGGGAACTGGATCTGAGCTATCTTGTATTTACCCCAGGGCTTAGTATTATGCTTGGCGCAGCTAATGCATTAAGACCGTGAGCCCCACGTGGGACAACCTGTATCCTCCCCTTTGCAAATAGTAAGCGCTTAACAAATACCATCATCATTATTATTATTAAAGCACTTAAAAACCACAGTCATTATTGTATTATCAGTTCAGAATCTCTTATTTCCACTTTCCCTTTGGGCTGCTCAAAGAGAGGGAATGTGGGGAACTGGTTTGACTGAGCGTTTAGCCCAGGGATCGGCGGTAGAAGATGCTACTTCTGTCCAGGTACAAATACATGAAGGAAACCTCGGCCACCCCCTGAGGAAAAGAACAATTCCAGTAACCCCCTTCCCTCTGTCCCTGCCTGCTGCCGGGAGAGGAAGAAAAGAGCCAGTGGCAGAGACGCTGAACCATCTCCCCGGTCTCTAACAGAGTATGTCAGGGTTAGTTGCTTATGATTACCATAGCCGTTTATTCCCCTCAGCCTAACGTCTAATTCCCACCTCATCGTATCCGGGAAATGTGATCCTCGGTAATTTAACTTCTCTATAAAAAGAGGGTAAGCGCTTTGTCCGAGAAAGCAGTCGGGACTTGGATAGGGAGCATCGGCATGTGCCCTAACACATGGAAAATTGAGTTCCCTCCACATTGCTCTACTTAGAGCACCGAGCAGATATCTCCCCATCCACCTATACCGAAGGCCTAGAGTGCTATATACCGGTAACGTATTAAAGTCGTCGCTGGAAAGCTACCCAGGCTGGGTAATTACAGCTGTCCAATAAAACCGACAACAGATACGCCAAAAATCACTGTACTTAGAAAGAGAGAAAGTCCAGCTAAATTTGAAATTGAGCTGTAGATGGAGAGGAGAAACCGGAATTGAAACTGTTCCAAACGCTTAGCAAAGAATCAGACTGAGGCTTTCAAAGATAGTAAGCGTCCGATCCGCTAAAGTCCATTTGAACTTAGGGATCCTCCCTGCGCCATTAATGGTGTTCAATTTAGTCCAAGCCCCTAACAGGTTTCCCGCTACCGAGGTACAGTAAGATGCTGGCAAACTCAGACTGAACAAAAAATCCAGGGCAGGATAAACCAGTGCCTGGAAAATGAGGTAAATAGCCTTACCGGAGAGCTATGCACTAAACCGGCGTTCCCATCTCATTATGTCTCTCTTTATTGCTCTATTTGGCCACATTTGTAAATAGCACCACACACAGCATTCTGTATTCCCCACATGCAGCAGATGGTTTCAGCGCAGTGTTTCAGGCCGTCATTAGCTAGAGACCAGCAGAGATGGAGCCTTAAGCATCTGGATTCTGAGGAAGCCGAGCTCAGAGCAAGCGAAAAGAGTCAGAGAGTATCCAGGGGCAAAAACCACAGTATTTAGCAACTGTTTGCAGCTGGGAGGGAGGAGGTGGAGGAGATCTGAGACATAAGACAGGTTTTATCCTCACCAAAGCTCACTGTGGGCAAGGAATACGTCCGTTATACCGTTCTATTGTACTCTCCCGAATGCTTAGTACAGTGCCCTGCACATAGTAAGCACCCAATAAACATGATTAAGAAGGGGAGCAGAGTCACTGAATGGGATAAACAAGTGGAAAGTCAAATAATGTTTGTCCATTTTTGTTTTGGACAGGAGCCAGAAATTTCACATTCAAGTTGCTAAAGGAAGTGATTTTACCATAAACTAATGATAGTTATTTTTATTATGGTATTTGCCACGTACCAAGTACTGTATTAAGAATTGGGGTAGATACCAGTTAATCGGTTTGGACACAACTCTTGTACTATCCACGGGACTCACAGTAAAGGGAGAGGGAGAAGAGAAAATGAATCCTTGTTTTCAGATGAGGAAACCAAGGCCCAGAAAAGTGAAGTGATTTGCTCAAGGTCACACAGCAGATACCGGCAGAGCCTGGATGAGGACTCAGGTCCTCTGAGTCCCCGTAGGGAAGGCGTATCTGCCCTCCAGGAAGACATGCAGAGGATTTTACATCACTTCAGGGTCATTGGTATTGTCCCTTAGACTTACAATAAGAGAAAATTAAGGTTAAGTTAAAAAATATTCCTGGAAATGCCTATATCTAACCTAAACATGCATTGGCAGCAGGGAGTTTAATAGTTACCAAATTTTGTACCCGCAGCGTGGATTGACAAAGTAGGCAACTGAATGAAGATGATCAACCTTTCCTTTGGGAGATTGACAGATTATTGTGATACTGTGAAATCAAGCTTCATTTCAATCTAAAGACCTAAAAGGCTAAAGCTGTGTCAAACTTGCTATATGATGGGGAGGTCTAGATCAGTCAATCAATGGTATTTATTGAGTGCTTAGCAGGTGCAGAGCTCTGTACTAGACGATTTGGGAAGTTCAATTACAAGAGCTGGTAGAGACAATCCCTGCCCACAAGCAGCTTACGGTCCATAGTATACTTAGTCCCCAAAGCAAATTCCTGAATAGTTTCATCACTATTGCCTACAGACTCTGCTCAGCATCAAAATGCAAAGTAAAATCTTCAATAATTAGGCTCCGGGATGCAGACAGTTCAACACTAAAACTATGCTCATCAAAGCTTAGCTACACTAGGCAGTATAGGTGAGGAGAAAGATTACTGTCCGCAGCGTGGCTCAGTGGAAAGATCCCTGGCTTGGGAGTCAGAGGTCATGAGTTCGACTCCCGGCTCTGCCACGTCAGCTGTGTGACTGTGGGCAAGTCACTTAACTTCTCTGTGCCTCAGTTCCCTCATCTGTAAAATGGGGATTAACCGTGAGCCTCACATGGGACAACCTGATTACCCTGTATCTACCCCAGCGATTAGAACAGTGCTCTGCACATAGTAAGCGCTTAACAAATACCAACATTATTAGATAACCAAATGGCTATACTATGACTGACAGACCATGTCCGACAGACAGTTACTCTCCCCCTCCATTCAAAGCCTTACTGAAGGCGCATCTCCTCCGAGAGGTCTTCCTAAGCCCTCTTTTCCTCCTCTTCCACTCCCTCCGCGTCGCCCTGACTCGATCCCTTTATTCATCCCCCAACCCAGCCCCACGGCACTTGGGTATATATCTGTAATTTACTTATTTATATTAATGTCTGTCTCCCCCTCTAGACTTTAGGCTCGTTGTGGCCAGGGAATGTGTTTATTATTATATTGTATTCCCTCACGCACTTAGTGCGATGCTCTGCACGCAGTAAGCCCACAGTACAATGGAATGAATGAATGAGACCACTTTTAAGGCATAGAAAACCATAATCTCCACGCCAGCATCCCTTCTCAACTCTTGGAACTTTGGGAAGGCCATGATTGGGCTGGTGGAGTATGAGCCGCAAGAAATCAGAACATTTGCTCCTCTAAGCACAATGTCCTATTGCCCTCGTATTTGTCATCCTTGTGGAATATTGATTATTGTTTCAATCACATTTGAGTGCTTACAGTGTGCAAAACAGCGCCCTAAGCCCTAATCATTCAACCGTATATTAAGTGCTTACTCTATGCAGAACAATGTACGAAGCACTTGGGAAAGTACAATATAACAGAATTGGTAGACATGTTCTACAGACACAGAGCTTATGATTTAGATCCTTGCCCTCAAGGAGGTTATAATCTAACAAGGAGACAGGCACTAAAAAATACCGCGAAGTGATAGAAGAAGGGAAAGGGGTTAGGATTATGAGGTAGTGCTTAAGCAATAGGATATGTTCAATAATAAAAGCGACAAGGCGTTGTGAAATTTTAGATGCTTAGTGCAGAGGTTCTGGATTAGTAAGTGGATCCCTGTTTAGAAATGATTAGAAATAAATCTGGGAAGGCCTCCTAGACTTGGTTGTGGGCAGGGAAATATCTACCAACTCTGTTATATCGTACTCTCCGAAGAGCTTAGTACAACACTCTGCACACAGTAAATGCTCAATAAATTTGAGTGATTATTTCATCAAGAGATTTCAGAAAGGTGTTAAAAGATAGGGATAGCTGTGGCCTGTTGGATTTGCAAGAGAACACTATTGCCCTGCAGTAAGACAAATTATCCAAATTTTTCCTCTTCAGTCTCAACACCTCTCTTTCCCTTTAGCCTCTTGGGGAGGTCAGAGGCAGCATCTTCCATTCCTTGCACACACCTGGGTAGCTTCCCCTCAGATCACATATCCTTGCTGCCCTTTCCCAGAAGCAGGTACGTTTTATGCGGAAGGCATTTTCCACGCTCCTTGGCGAACTGGGATTTTAAGTGTAGGGTTCTCCTAGCCCCCAGAGTTGTGAGCTGCAGGATTCTCCTAATATCAGAATCCTTCTTGTTAAATAGCAAATGAAGAACAAGTGGAGAAAATGCCCTAGTGGGCCTCTCACAAAGAAGTGAACTCTCCCACAGGGAAAACTATGGCCTGGCTGACAGGCGTTCTCTCGATCCTCTTTATAAAACAGAAGTACATTTTGGCTCCCAAATCTTTGAGTGAGGGGGGAGAAAATGGCACAGGTTCCTTGAGGGCTCTTCCTGTCCGCTTAACAAGGGACTGGCTGCCCCCACCTAGACTGTAAGCTCATCGTGGGTAGGAAATGTGACTGTTATATTGTCCTCTTCCCAAATTAAGGCAGGAGTCCCTATTTCCCCGGACCCACCCGCTTTCCCTCCCTAAGTGGCATTCGCCGCTAGGTCTGACTGGATTTTACGTCCGCCTCAGGAGTCCCGGGACAAACTTTTCTCATATATCTAATATCAACTCCATTTCCCCCCCTTATTCATAGATTGTGAGCTCCCTGGGGGAAAAGTTTCTACTTCTCTTCCTTGTACTTCCTCTCCTACAGTTATTAGAACAGCATTACTCATCTTCCCACCCAATCTTCTTCTTAACTGACTTTCCCATCACTGTAAACACAGCACCACCACCCTCCCTGTTTCACAAGACTGTAACCCGGGCAGCATCCTTGACTCATCTCTCTAACCAAACCAACACATTCGATCTGTCACAAAATCCTGTCCGTTCTACCTTCACATTATCTCTAGAATTTACCCTTTCCTCGCCAAACAGATGCTACACTGATTAGAGAAGCAGCGTGGCTCAGTGGAAAGAGCACGGGCTTTGGAGTCAGAGGTCATGAGTTCGAATCCCAACTCTGCCACTTGTCAGCTGGGTGACTGTGGGCAAGTCGCTTCACTTCTCTGTGCCTCAGTTCCCTCATCTGTAAAATGGGGATGAAGACTGTGAGCCCCACGTGGGACAACCTGATTTCCCTGTGTCTACCCCAGCGCTTAGAACAGTGCTTTGCACATAGTAAGCGCTTAACAAATACCAACATTATTATTATTATTATTTGATCCAAGCACTTATCACAACCTACCTTATCTACTTAATCAGCTTTCCCCCCACCTCCCTACCTCTCCCCACTCCAGTCTGCACTTTGTTCTGTTGCCCGGATCACTAAAAAAAAAAAAAATTAATCTCCCCACTCCTCAATAACTTCCAGTGGTTGTCCATCCACCTCCACAGCAAAACAGAAATTCCTTACCATTACCTTTAAAGCACTCAGTTTGCCCCCAAGATCTTACCTTGCTGATTTCCTGCTACAACTCAGCCCGCTCACTTTGCTCCTCTAATGCCAAGTTACTAATTGTACCTAAATCTTGTTAATCTCACCACCAACCCCTTGCCCATGTTCTTCCTGGCCTGTAACTCCTTCCCCCTTCACATCTGACAGACCACCACTCTCCCAACATTCAAAGCCTTATTAAAATCACATCACCTCCAAGAGGCCTTCCCTGACTAAGCCCTCATCTCCCCTACTCCTTCTTCTTTCTGGGACCCTCTGCACTTGGATTTGTACTCTAGGCACTTGATATTGGTATTTATTTATGGTATTTTTTAAGCAGTTACTATGTGTCAAGCACTGTTTTAAGTGCGGGGGTCAATGCAAGTTAATCAGGTTGGACACAGTTCCTGTCCTGCATTGGGGTCACGGTCTAAGTAGGAGGGAGAACAGGCATTTAATTCCCACTTTACAGTTGAAGAAACAGAGGCACAGAGACATCACCCAGGTTCACGGTAGACAACTGGCAGATGCGGAGTTAGAACCCAGGTCGTCTGAGTCCCAGGGTCGTGCTTTTTCCACTAGGCCACGGGTGCTTCCCACCCCACCCTCAACCCCATAGCACTTATGTGCAGAACTTTGATTTATTCTAATATCTGGTTCCCCCTCTAGACTGTAAGCTCCTTGCAGGCAGAGAGCATGTCAACCAACTCTGTTGTGCTCTCCCTAATGCCTAGTGTAAGTGCTCAATAAATATGATTGATTGAGTGGTGTTTTGCACACGGCAGCTTAATAAATAGTATTACTAGTACTATTGGGCTTTTACAATAGAGACGGAACACATAGAAGCAGCATGGTGTAGTGGATAGAGCACAGGCCCGGGTGTCGGGAGGTCATGGGTGCTAATCCCAGCTCCTCCACCTGTCTGCTGTGTGAGTTTGGGCAAGTCCATCCATCACCGCTCCATCACCTTGCCCACTCCTACCTCTCCTCCCTTCTCTCCTTCTACATCCCAGTCCGCACACTCCACTTCTCTGCCGCTAACCTTCTCACTGGGCCTCGTTCTTGCCTGACCCACTGTCAACCCCTGGCCCAAGTCCTACTTCTGGCCTGGAATGCCTTCCCTCTTCAAATCCACCAAACAATCACACTTCCCCCCTTCAAAGCCCTACTGAAGACTCACCTCTTCCATGAAGCCTTCCCAGACTAAGCTCCCTTTTCCTCAGCTTCCCCTCGCCTCCCCATTGTCCCGACTTATTCCCTCCCTCCCCTCCCCCCAGCATTTGTGTATATATGTACATATCTATAATTCTATTTATTTATATTAGTGCCTGTTAACTTGTTTTGATGTGTATATATCTATAATTCCATTTATTTTTATTGATGCTACTGATGCCTGTTTACTTGTTTTGATGTCTGTCTCCCCCCTTCTAGACTGTGATTCCGTTGTGGGCAGGGATTGTCTCTGTTGCTGAATTGTACTTTCCAACCGCTTAGTACAGAGCTCTGCACACAGTAAACACTCAGTAAATACGTTTTAATGAATGAAGTGGCGGAGGCGGGATTAGAACCCACATCCTTTGACTCCCAAGCCCGTACTCTTTCCACTAAGCCACGCTGCCTCTTCTCAATCTAGATGTCCTGATGGTGCCAAACTCACAGGCTCTCGAACAGACACAGATTTCTGGATTCCGTTTCCCACCTCCTCATCTAACTTTAAATCCATCAGATTGTACGCTCGGTGAAGGCAGAGATCATATCTACCTACTGAACTCTCTATATGGTTTGATGCACTGCTCTGCATGGAATATGTGCTCAGTAAATACCACTATTAACTAAGTCATTGATCAGTACACTGGCTATGTGGCCTGTTTTGATAATAATAGAGGTATTTGTTAAGCATTTGATGCATGCCAAGCACTGTACTAAATACCGGAGTAGACGAAAGATAATCAGGTCGGACCGTCCCTGTCTCTCATGGGGCTTACAGTCTAAGTAGGAGGGTGACCGGCTATTTGATGACTGCCTTCAGGTACCTCATCTCCAAAAGTAGGAGAGCATGTGGGAGGAAGTACGTATCTCATTCCGTTGTTTCCTCCTTAAATGGGCACGTTTGTAAGACAGTGTTCCTGGGTTTTGCTTAAAATAAATTACAAGTTGTGCACAACAAGGGAAAAATAAATACTGAACTAGTCTGTCTGGGTAATGTAAATTCAATACACGGAGCTGGATTTGCAAAGTCACACCAGCATTTCTCTCAGGAAATCAATAAAAAGTATTAAGTAGCTCTGATTTTCCTCACCATCAGAAACAGGAAAATCCAGTGAGCTGTTTGGTTAGACACTACCTAAATCTATTACCTGCAAATAATTGAATTGGTTTTTAAACCCCCCAAAAAATCATCTCGATTGCTAGATACATGTTTTAAAGTTTTGCAACTTGAAAAAACAAAAAAAAGTGCTCTATCTGGCCCCCTTCGGTAATTACAGTATTAATTCATGATCCAGTCCGGGGTGGAATCTGAAGGAAACAGAGCTACAAAAAAATACCCAGAAGCAAGCCAAACTGGAATCTATTAAAATGAAGAAAACAGGGAAAATGGGCAAATGAAGAGGGAAGAAGAAATGATTTAAACACACAGGGAAGGACAACCACAAGCAATGTGACATAACTGAGGATTGCAGAGAGCCATCAGGGGCCATCAGAACAGTCTGGTACATGAGGTGCAGCATGGCTTAGGGGATAGAGCACAGGCCTGGGAGTCGGAAGGTCATGGGTTCTAATCCCGGTTCTGCCACTTGTCTACTGTGTGACTTGGGGCAAGTCACCTCACTTCTCTGTTCCTCAGTTACCTCATCCATACAAAAGACCTTTCGAGACTAAGCCCCCCTTTTCCTCTGCTCCCCCTCCCCACGATGCTCCCTTTGCTCTACCCCCTTCCCCCCGAAAGCAGTTGTATATATGTACATATTTATAATTCTATTTCTTTATATTAATGATGTGTATTTATCTCTGATTGTACTTATTTATATTGATTCTATTGATGCTTGTTGACTTAATATGATGTCTGTCTCCCCCCACCCCAGACTGTGAGCCCGTTGTGGACAGGGATTGTCTCTATTTGTTGCTGAATTGACCTTTCCAAGCACTTAGTACAGTGCTCTGTACATAGTAAGCGCTCAATAAATATGACTGAATGAATGAATGAGACTGTGAGCCCCATGTGGAACAGGGACCGTGTTCCAACCCGATTTATGTATTCACCCAAAAACTTAGTACAATGCTTGGCACGTAGTAAGCATTTAATACAACAATTATTATTAGGAGATGGTTCTTCTTAAGCAGAGGCTTCAAGCATGTTGTGAGTAGATGTAGTTGAATATTTATTTAGCCCCGCTGTGTGCCGCGGAGTGTATAGTGTGTAGAGAGGAATTACAAAGATGAGACAGGTCCCTGTCCACTGGGCCCTTACAATCTACTGAGGTAAGACAAGTGAATATGAGGCTTGAATAGAAGAAGCGTCACTACTGAGTCAGGACAATAACTTATTCTACCCAATATTCAGCCCCAAACAGAATCAGTAGAATTCACAGCAATGGTGGTTCATTCATTCATTCTTTCAATAGTAATTATTAGTGCTTACTCTGTGCACAGCACTGTACTAAGCACTTGGAATGTACAATTAGGCAAAAGGTAGAGACAATCCCTGCCCAGTGGTGACTGACCTTGATATCCACCTTGGTAGTTTTAGACTGAAGCTCATTGCTAGACTCTAAGCTCGTTGTGGGCAGGGAATGTGTCTGTTGTATTGTACTCTCCCAAGCGCTTAGCACAGTGCTCTGAACACAGTAATGCTCTATAAATACGATTGGCTGACTATGGATAGATAATATAATTCGAATTTTTCCTCTACATCCTGAATTCTTTCCTTCTGTGACTCAACTTTCACAAGGGAGCATTGCTCAGTTATTACCTCTTCTCTCTAGGTCAGTCAAGTCACTCCTTTAATCACCTCAGTAGGTATGCATTTATCTGTTTAGTTATTGATACTGATAATAATGGTATTCGTTAAGCCCTTACTGACTGCCAAGCACTGTACTAAGTGCTGAGGTGGATATAAGCAAATCGGGTTGGACACAGTCCCTGTCCCACGTGGGGCTCAAAGTCTCAATCCTCATTTTACAGATGAGGTAACTGAGGCACAGAGAAGTGAAGCGACTTGTCCAAGATCACACAGTAGGCGTGGCAGAGTCGGGATTAGAACCCATGACCTTCTGACTCCCAGGCCCATGCTCTATTCAATATGCCATGCTGCCTCTCACGCGATCCATGTGTGCTTATAGTCTATAATTCTAACTACTGTAAATTTGCCATTTACGTGCTCTTCTTCCCCTACTAGGTCATTAGATCCTTAATCGATGGTACATACTGTGCCCTTACTGTGTACAGAGCGCTGAACAAGGCACTTTAGAAAAGTACAATACCACAATACAATTTTGTTGGTAGACATGATCTCTGTGCACAAGGAGCTTACAACCTGGAGGATTTATAGTCTGCATAGACATTAAAATAAATTACCAAAGGGGAAATGGTGGAGAGAAAGGATATGTAAGTAAGTGTTGTGGAGCTGAGAGAGGAGTGAATATCAAATGCTTAAGTCGGGGGTATAGATACGAATGCATAGGCAAGACAGAGGGGAAAGAAGGTAGGGGAAATGAGAGCTTAGTCAGGAAAGCCTCTTGGGTTTTATTCATTCATTCAGTTGTATTTATTGAGCACTTACTATGTGCAGAGCACTGTATTAAGCGCTTGGAATGAACAATTTGGCAACAGATAGAGATGATCCCTGCCCAACGACGGGCTCACAGTCTAACAGAAACAACAAAACAAAACAAGTAGTCTGGCATCAATATCATCAAGATAAATAGAATCATAGATATACACACATCATTAAAATAAATAGAATAACAAATAATATGTACAGATATACACAGGTTCTGTGCGGAGGGGAAGGGGGAAGAGCAGAAGGAGGGAGAAGGGAGAATGGGGAGGAGAGAAGGAGCAGAGGGAAAGGGGGGGCTCAGTCTGGGAAGCCTCCTGGAGGGTTGAGCTCTCAGTAGGGCTTTGAAGAGGGGAAGAGAGTTAGTTTGGCGGAGGTGAGGAGCGAGGGCGTTCCAGGTCAGCAGTAGGACGTGGGCCAGGGGTCGACGGCAGGACAGGTGTGAACGAGCAACCGTGAGGAGTAAGCAACAGAGAAGCGGAGTGTATGGGGTGGGCTGTAGAAGGAGAGATGGGGGGTGAGGTAGGAGGGGACAAAGGGATGGAAAACTTTGAAGCCAAGAGTGAGGAGTTTTTGTTCTGTGTGGAGGTTGATTGGCAACCACTGGAGGTTTTTGAGGAGGGGAGTGACAGGCCCAGAGTGTTTCTGTAGGAAGATAATCTCAGCAGGGAATGAAGAATAGACTGGAGCGGGGAGAGATAGAAGGATGGGAGATTAGAGAGGAGGCTGATGCAATAATCCAGTCGGGATATTATTAGATTTTAGGATTTAAAAGATTTTAAGATTTTAGGAAGTTTTGAAGGTGGAGCGAGTGGTGGATTGTCAGATACGAAGAGGGAAGGAGATCCAGGCCAAAGGGAGGACCTAACAAAGGGTTGGCGGTGGGATGAGATGGAGATTCAGAGAGTAGCTTGCCATTAGAGAAATAAAATGTGCAGATTGGGGGGGTAGAAGGAGATTAGTGAGGCAAGTGGGAGGGAGAGAGTTGATTAAGTACTTGAATGTTCTTGGTAAGGAGTTTCCATTTATGGTGGAAGTGGGTAGGCAAGCTTCGGAGCTTTTTGAGGGCTGGGGATGTATGGACTGAACTTTTTAGAAAAGTGATCCAGACAGCACAGTGAAATATTAATCTATGGCATTCACTGGGTGCTACTGTGTGCAGAGCACTGTCCTAAGCACTTAGGAGTATACAACAGAATTGGCTGGTACGTTCCCAGTCCTCAATAAGCTGGCAGTCTTGGGGAGAGGGAAGAGAACAGAGAGATCGCCGAAGAGGTCGATGCAATTGTCGAGGAGGGATAGGGGAAGTGTTGGATCAGTGTGGAAATAGCTTAGACGGAGAGCAAAGTACGAATTATAGCAATGCAGAGAGGGTAGAACCGACAAGATTTGGTGACAGACTGAATATGTGGGTTGAATGAGAGTTGAGTCTAGGATAACGCCAAGGTTATGCACTTGTGAGACAGGGAGGATGTGGTGGTGTTGTGGGAAATGGGAAAGACAGGGAGAGGACTGGGTTGGTGGAAAGATGAAGAGTTCTGCTATGGACTTATTAAATTTGAGGCGTCGGTGGGGCATCTAAATAGAGCTGCTCTGAAGGCAGGAGGAAATGAGAGACTGCAGAGAAGGAGAGGGGTCAGGTCTGGAAAAGTAGATTTGGGAATCATCTGCGCAGGGATGGTAGTTGAAGCCATGGGAACAAATTAGTTCTCTAGAGAGTGGGCGTAGAGCATGGATGACATCTCATACCTCTTTGTGTGTCCCAAGCACCAAGTATAGTGTTTGGCACAGGGCAGGCTTTCAAACACTATTGATTATCTCTCCAGTGAGCTCACAATCTTTCCTGACCAAACTAGGGCAAATCACTCTGGCAACTTCCCCAAATGTTGTACAATCAACGTGAAGACACCATGTTCACATGATTAAAATTGTGTGTCTCAGATCTGAAATTGCAAAAATTCCTACTTTCAATAAGAGTAGTACTGTAGAAAGTCAGTGACCAGAGAAATAAAACTATATTTACAGCACAACAAAATCAAGCTATAGGGTGCCCTTTTCCCATCTCTCACTGAGTTTGTTATTGAAGGATTTTTCTCACCTGTTTAGTTTTTTCAGGAGGGTTTTTTCCTTTAAACTGTTCCAGCCACAAGTCAAAAATAGCAGCAGAAAAGTATTTATTCCTGCACAAAAAATTAAAACTTAATTATGTGCAAGCAAACTGCATTGAGCTTTGATCGCATTTTGCCCTTGCTGAATAGTTTTGGCTTCAGCAGCTGCTATATGAAATGTAACTGTCACTACAGTGAATAAATAAGTAACTATTGCTATGATACAGCTGCCCTTAGTAACAGAATTAGGGAAAAGCCTTTCATGGGAAGCACAGGCCGAAATACAAACGCATTCTGACTCTTTAAAGCTGGGCAGTCTAATGATCATTGCATTTCATGAACTCTAAAGCACAGGTAACAGAGCCGATGATTAATTTTCTCTTTCTTGAAAATAGATGAAGGACTAATTTCAGTTTCTTTTCTGCTCCTTGATTCAGCCTTCCTCCTCTTTCTTGGTGCCCCGATTAGCTGCATACAATCCAGGACACAATTTAATAATTGATGCATGGAAAATTGCAGGGAATAAGTGATGCTGGAAGTACAACAGATTGCCTCAAGCTAAAATCCTCAAAGTCTAATAATCGCTGATAAATTCCAACTACTGACAATTCCAGAAATAAAAATTAACCAATCAACAATTTTGGGAATCAATAAACTTTATTGGGCTAAATATAAATAACTATAAACGGCTTTGGGGTTGTCCATATCAACAAGTGAGAGAGACAGGGGAGAGACAGACAGGGCAAACAGACAGATAGGGGAGGTGGACAGACAGGGGAGGCAGACAAAGAGGGGGGAGAGAAAGGGGTCACACAGCAGACAAGTGGCAGGGCTGGGATTAGAACCCATGACCTCTGGCTCCCAAGCTCATGCTCTTATCACTAAGCCATGCTGCTTCTCAGCTGTGTGACTTTGGGCATGTCACTTAACTTGTATGTACCTCAGTTACCTCATCTGGAAAATGGGGATTAAGATTGAAAGCCCCATGTGGGACAACCTGATTACCTTGTATCCCCCCAGCGCTTAGAACAGTGCTTGGCACTTAGTATGAGCTTAACAAATGCCATCATTATCATTATTATTATTATTCACTCTGCTGCTGGGATGATTTTTCTAAAATAACCATTCATTCCATGTCTCCCAGCTCCTTAAGAACCCCGAGTAGCTTTCCATACATCATGGCATGAAGTGGAAACTCCTTAGCCTTGACTTTAAAGCACTCAATCAGCTCGGCCCCTCCTACCTTATCTCCCTGATGGCCTGCTACAACCGAGCCCGCACAGTTCACTCCTCTAGTTCCAGCCTGCTCGCTGTGCTTCAGTCTCATTTATCTCACTATCAACGCCTTGCCCACATCTTCTCTCTGACCCAGAAATCCCTTGCCCTCCATATCTGTCAGGCCACGCTCTCCCCACCTTCAAAGCCTTCCCCAATTTTCCGTCTTTTCCCCTACTCCCTCTCCCTTTTATCCTTCCCGTGCGCTTAGATCCGTATCCTTTAGGCAATTAACGCAGCACTTACGTACATATATCCAATTTATTTATTTATATCAATGATCGTCTCCCACCTCTATAATGTGAGTCCTTTGTGGTCAAAGAAGGTGTCTACCAACTCTGCTATATTGTATTCTCCCAAGAGCTTAACTTCTGTCTCAGTTACCTCATCTGTAAAACAGGCATTAAAGACAGTGAGCCCTATGTGGGACAGCGATTGGGTCCAACCTAGTTAACTTGTAGCTACCCCAGCACTGAGTATAGTGCCTGGCAAATAGTAAGTGCTCAACAAATACCATACCATAAAAAAGAGCTCAAGTACAGTGTTCTGGTTTAGCGGATAAGACCATGGGCTTGATGTCAGAAGGACCTGGGTTCTAATTCCAGCTCCACCGCCTATCTGCTGTGTGACCTTGTGCAAGTGACTTAACTTCCCTGGACCTCAATTACCTCATCTGTAAAATGAGGATAAGGCTGTGAGCCCCATGTGAAACAGGGACTGTGTCCATCCTGATTAACCTGTATTTACCCCAGCGCTTAAGACAGTGCTTGGCACATAGTAGGTGATTAACAAGTATCACACTAATGATAAATTCCATTGTTTGATTGAATGATGGATAACAGAGACTTAATCCCCATTTCACAGATGAAGAAATGGGGACAGAGAAGTGAAGTGACTTGCCCAACTTCACACGGCAGACAAATGAAGGGCTGGAATTGGAACCCAGGTCCTCCGACTCCTCTTTCCCCTAAGAAACAAATCGGATAAAGCCTGTTCCTTTCTTTAATTGAGTAGTCTCTGAGGGCCAATGTGGTGTGAGTTACTTTATGGAACCCAGCGCAGCACATAGACACACAGAGAAAGCAAAAGGACCGTCAATAAATGGTATTTCAGCACTACCCGTATGCATCATGTAGAACTAGCCGCTCGGGAGAGGGCAAGACGGTAGAGTTGATAGACATGGACCTCATCTACAGGGATCTCACAGTCTGCGGGAAAAACTTTCTCTTCCCGTGATCTAAAGTTCTTTCTGTTGACTTCCTTTTGTTTCGTTCTTGAATGTGGAAACCAGACAGAGTGGTACAAAAGTCATTCATGCTTGAGGCTCGTTCCTTGCCACGTGTTCCAGGCAAGACACCCCGAGTGGGTTCTGAATGGAGACCCCATTAGTGGGAATTAGAAGAGCTGCAGGTTTAAGCAACGATATGGAAAGGGGGGTGAAGGGTCCATGGGGAGCCTCAGGTGACTCTGAAAAGATGAAGCTGGTGAGAGTAAGGGAAGGAAGCCAGAGCTGAAACACACTGAATAAATGTAAGAACTAACCGTTGCCCTTTTTGTTCATTTAGCGTGCAGTTAAAAGAGGAAAGCATACTGAATCCTGCCCAAACTTCAGCTAGCCCTATTTTGTTTGCAGAGATCATCTCATTCTCTCAATTTGTTTCCTTGCCCCCTCAGAACAAACACCAATACTTTTTCCTCAATAATGAGACAAAACCATCAGATTACCATCAAGCAAATCCTGAGACCAGATGAATGAAAATGCTTGGGGAGAAGGAACAGCTTTGAATTGCTAGGCTCCCAAGATTTGTTTGTTATCCTACTAAACCATTATTGTCCAAAGTATGAAAAGACCGTGGCAGCCTCCCTGTGAAATGGAGGAGACTATAAGCAAAGATCTACTCATCAGAATCAACCTTGATCTGGGGACCATCGAAAGAATCAGCCTCTTCTCTTGCGATCCATCTACCTCCTGCCCTCATTCCGAGTCAATCTGACCGTAATCCCATCTAGTGCAGCAGGCGGGAGTGAGGATTGCATTTGTTTCCTAGTTAATCTAAGAATAATGACTGCTCTCACTGTTGAGCCGTATCACAAAGCCGATAAGTACTTTCTATACTGACTTCCCATGTAATACGGACTGTGTCGCAGAAACCAATTTGCTCCATTAAACCTACCTTTCCAGAGGAGAGGTTAGAAACTGTTCACCTTATTTTGATTCAGAATAACTCAGAGTAACAGCAGACAACACGACTATTTGTAAACTCTACTTCCCAAGGTATGTCAGTATCGACACACTTTGGGGCTTTCTAATGGTGCTGTTAATCTTAAAGCTCTTCCTTAAGAACTGTTGTGTTCTCCCAAGGAGGCCTCATCATCATCATATCATTAAATATGCTTGGCTAAGTGGAAAGAGCCCAATCTTGGAAGCCAGGAAATCTATGGTTCCCAGTTTCTGCCACTTTCCTGCCGTGTGACTTTAACAGATCAGGCAATCAACCAATCAATGGCAGTTATTGAGCACTCGCTATGTTCAAGATCCTGTAGCAACTGCTTGAGAGAGTACAATAAACAGAGTTGATAGAAACGTTCCCTGGCCACAGTGAATTTACAGTTTAGAAGACGAGACGGACATTGATGTAAATAAATGAATTACAGACATGTACATTAGTGCTGTGGGGCTGAGGGTGAGGTGATTAAAAGGTACAAATCCAAGACCAAGGGTGATCCAGAAGAGAGATGGAGAAGGGGAAATGAGGGCTTAGACGAGAAAGGCCTCTTGGATGAGATATGTTTTTCAAAAGGCTTTGAAGGTAGGGAGAGTGATAGCCTGTCAGATTTGAAGGAGGGAGGGAGTTCCAGGCCAGAGATAGATTATGGACTAGGGATCATTGGTGAGACAGATAAGATGGAGATAGAGTGGAGGTGGAGGGCAACCACTGGGGGTTCTTGAGGAGTGGGGAAACATGGATTGAACATTTTTTTAGAAAAACAATCTGGGCAGTAAAGTACGGACTGGTATGGGGAGACACAGGAAGGTCAGCAAGGAGGCTCATGCCATGTCGAGACAGGATAGGATAAGTTTTCCAATCAACGTGGTAATAGTTTGGATGGAGAGGAACGGCAAGTTAATGAACTTCTCTGTGCCTCAATCCCCTCATCTGTAAAATGGAAATAAAATACCTCTTTGTCCTCCCTTTAATAATGTGAGCCCTGTATGGGATGGGGACCGTGTCCAATATAATTATCTTCTTGTACCCCAACATTTAGCAAAGTGCCCAACACATAGTAAGCACTTAATAAATATAATCATTCTTATTAAAAAAGAAATGCAGGGATGGGTGATCAAACCCTCATCTGCCTGGTTGATGCTCAACAGCCTGTACATGATTTCTAAAACAGTCCATCACATTTATTGAGCACTTACTGTGGGCTGAGCACTGTACTAAGCACTTGGGAGAGTACAGTACAACAATAAGCAGACATTCGTTGCCCACAAGCTTACATTTTAGAGGGGAAGACAGACATTAATATAAATAAACTACAGATATGTACTTAAGTGCTGTGGGGCTGAGGCAGGGGGTGTGGGGGGAGATGAATAAAGGGAACAGGTCAGGACAACACAGAAGGGAGTGGAAGAAGAAAAGAGGGCTTAGTCAGGGGAAGGCTTCCCAGAGGAGATGTGCCTAACAACTAATCATGATGTTACTGACAGCCATTCTGCAAATTAACACCGATGAGTTTGCATCTTGCAGGGCCTCACTTCGGGTTTACTCATCATTTCTGGGAATCTTTTATGCTCACCCACGAGGAGCCATGGCACAGTTAGGGATTGAGTGCTTGATTGGAGACCACATTCTACAGTGGTCACTGCTGAGCTTCATGTGTACTGGACACACAGGTGCACGAGGCAACACGTATGTTACATCGGGGTCTCAGCGCAACTTAATGACATCTTACTCTCCATGATTAGACTGTAAGCCCGTCAAAGGGCAGGGACTGTCTATTGCCGATTTGTACATTCCAAGTGCTTAGTACAGTGCTCTGCACATAGTAAGCGCTCAATAAATACTATTGAATGAATGAATTTTGTGGCTGACGGTCCAAGGCCGCCCACACCTAGGGCCTTTTTTTGTCGTTGTTGGTATTTGTTAAGCGCTTACTATGTGCAGAGCCCTGTTCTAAGCTCTGGGGTAGATACAGGGTAATCAGGTTGTCCCACGTGAGGCTCACAGTCTTAATCCCCATTTTACAGATGAGGGAACGGAGGCACAGAGAAGTGAAGTGACTTGCCCACAGTAACACAGCTGCTCTGGCACCTTTACATTCCCCTCTTTTGGATACACAGACACCCCAGAGTAGCAGCGGAACTCAAGGAAGAAAAGCTTGGCATTTAAAATAAAAACAGCTTATGCAAACACATCTAGCACCGAAACCATTCTGCCCAGGGGATGGACCGGCTGAAAATTGAGCTGTGATACATTTATTTTTTTTAATGGCATTTGTTAAGCACTTACTGTGTGCTAGGCATTGTACTGTTTGGGTAAATACAAGCTAATCAGGTTGGACATGGTCCATGCCTCACATGGGGCTTCCCAGTCAATCTCCATTTTACAGATAAAGTAACTGAGAAGTTAAGTGACTTCCCCCGGGTCACTCAGCAGACGAGTGGTATATGGAGTCAGGATTATAAAAATAATAATGATAATGGTAATAGTTAAGCACTTATTTGCCAGGCACTGTACTAAACACTGAGGCGGATATACGTCAATCAGGTTAGATACAGTCCCTGTCCCAAGTGGCACTCACAGTCTCAACTCCCATTTTACAGATAACTGAGGCAGAGAAGTGAAGTGACTTGTCCGAAGTCACACAGCAGACAACCGGCAAAGCCAGGATTAGAACCCATGACTTTCTGACTCCCAGGACCTTGCTCTATCCACTAGGCCATGCCGCTTCTCGGGACAGATGGCCATGTTATCACATCCCCTTTGCCAGTTCCCTTTAAGGCACTCACCCCTCAAGAGGTAATTTGTCCCCAGTTGCCTTGCTGTGTGACTTTGGGCAAGTCACTTCACTTCTCTGTGCCTCAGTTACCTCATCTGTAAAATGGGCATTAAGACTGTGAGCCCCATGTGGGACAACCTGATCACCTTGTATCCTCTCCAGTGCTTAGAACAGTGCTTGGCACATAGTAAGCATTTAACAAATGCCATCATTGAGAAGCAGCGGGGCTCAGTGGAAAGAGCCCGGGCTTGGGAGTCAGAGCTCATGGGTTCAAATCCCAGCTCCGCCACTTGTCAGCTGTGTGACTTTGGGCGAGTCACTTCACTTCTCTGGGCCTCAGTTACCTCGTCTGTAACATGGGGATGACAACCGTGAGCTCCACATGGGACAACCTGATCACCTTGTATCCCCCCCCAGCACTTAGAAGAGTGCTTCACGCATAGTAAGGGCTTAATAAATACCATTTTTATTATTAAGAAGGTGGCAATGAGGGGCATTTTTAGGCAGTCACCACAGGGCTAGTTAGCTAACCAAATAGGGTTCTCTGCTCTGGACATGAGAGACCGGTTGCTTAATTGAGTCTGGGGGTTTCACCACCAGCATCATCAGGGCTAAAGTAGGATTAAGAGGAGTCTTCTGAACTGGCTGCACGCCGGGTACAAAAATATCTTTTAGAAGGGAACCTCAAAGCTTGACAGACATCCAGGGGCCATTCTGTCTAGCCCCCGAGCCCCTTTGGAAGATAACCCTCCCAGCTGGAGTCTTCCTATATTCTAACATCTTTCCCATTTGTATTCAGTCTTCATCTTCCATCCAAAGCCAGTTCCCGTCAAGCCTTGCTTAGAGTCATAGCCTCCGTAAACCTCTGTCCCGATGAATCTAAATCATCTTGTATGGTACCAAGTGCCGTCTTAACGGCATTTAGATCTTAATTTCATTACCTCGGACTTTAACCCACCCCCTAATTAAGCAGTGAACTGAGGAAAATCTAATTAACTTTCTAATATTCCTTCGCATGACGTTCTTTGTTTATTCCCTTGTAATATTTTCACAACTCACATGGGGGAAACGGGGAGTTATCTTACATTTCCCAAATACGCACCTAACTCTTTTCTCTCCAAACAAGCCAAAGCGACAGACAGGAGTCTGAAAAAGACGATTTCCCATAAATGATGAGAGAAACACAGCTCTTCCTCAAAAAGAGCCTGTTCTGATCTCCTGAGTCAGGGCTGCTCCATTTAAGCATTTGTTTCACCATCACCTTGGGTAATCAAGGGTTTTCCTTAAGAAAAAGGAGTGCTGAGTGTTATCCTCCATCTAAACCAGTAATACTAACCTCTCAGTGCACAAAAGGGGTTAGAGTTTGATTCCAGGAGGATTAAAAAGCACAATAAGGCTAACTACATGAAAAGGATGCTTTTCCTCAGAGGAAACTACCCACGTGAGGTGGTCAGAATGCAAAAAGGAAGCAATGCCAGATGAGGATTACTTTAGAAACCATTTTCCCTAGGGTGACAGGTAATCTAGGTGGAAAGTTGTTGGTGAACCTTGCTCTGAACTTGTTGAAGACACTTCCTTGAGTGGTAACAGCAGTCCAGCCGCTCTGCATGAGAATTTCGATATTTGTTTGTGCCCATTGCAAAACTTCTGCTGAAATGCTATTTGTTTTTCCTGGAAACATTTGGAAACCAATTTTAAAGGTGATTTTCACACCGAGCAGCAAAATAACTCAAGATATGTTGTGTATCTGTGCAAAGTAATATGTACTAACCTGTGTAATTTCACCCCCAAGGAGCACCTCAAAAAAACTCCCAAAAACTGAAGTACTGACAGATCTTTCAACCTGCAGAAAAAAATTCTATGCCCTGCATATTACATCCTTGCAGGTATAAAAATATTACCAGCCAACAAAACGTTATTCTCACTTCACTCTGGCCCCGGGCTTCTTACCAAACCCAGAATGAACATAGTGTGAAATAAATAAAATGTCACTATTCTTTACTCAGCCTCACAGTAGAGTTCAAAAAAAATCTGACTGTAGAAATTGTTCTGGTCAAGGTGATAATACCCTCGGCAGCAGTGAGTATCAGTTGCTTGAAATGAATAGCACAAGGGATATGAAAAAGTCTCCATTTTGAGTAAAAGTATTCCCTGGATGCTGTTGCTCTATCTCAACAAAATTTCTTTCTAATCCTCGGCCTGTAGACTAGTCCTTTAACTCAACTTCTGTGCTTGAGCTCTATTTTTAATTCCAGTAGCACTGATAGCATTCCTAATCTGGCCAGGGCATGTACAAGAGACTTAGGAGAGTACAAGTTAAAGATACCAACTTTGTCTTAAAGGAACATGTGTCGTGCTTCTGTTGTACTTTGCTATGCACTTAGTACAGTGTTTTGCACCCATTAAGTGCTCAATAAATTCTCTCAACTCCTTCTGACTGCATTAGTTGCACAGATATATTGGGAGCACTTGCCAGCATTATTTGGTTGTATCTTCTTCAGATTAAGAACC
Organism: Ornithorhynchus anatinus; assembly: GCF_004115215.2. Classification (NCBI taxonomy): domain Eukaryota; kingdom Metazoa; phylum Chordata; class Mammalia; order Monotremata; family Ornithorhynchidae; genus Ornithorhynchus; species Ornithorhynchus anatinus. The sequence goes on from NC_041731.1 coordinate 92,810,622, forward strand.
TATCTTGTGGTTCTATTGGAACAAAACAGACAACAGAACAGTGGTCCGTCATCATGATGATCCATTATATGCTGTCTCATTATAGAGAGGCCTAGTTGGTTTTTTTTTCCTTGTAGGCTCATAAGGAAGTGAGTTCTGGTATCTGGCACTTGAAAATTGTGTTTCCAGGTTTTCTTCTAGAGCGATACAACCAAGTGAGAAAGAACATACATAGGAGCCAGATAAATGTAAACAGTCAACAGCAGGAGAACAAACACCTAGACTAGAAGGTAAATGGAGTATTCTTTATTTTTCCCCAAAAGCGATGTCTTCCCCTGTCATTACAGAAAAGCCAATCATGGTCTCAGGACAGGCTTCTAGGATGAAGATTATCTCCTCATCTCCAGCTCAAAAAGTTGACATTCATTGGCACTTTGCGGGGAGAGAAGGCACTGTGAAATGTACTCTTTAAGCTTGGTGCTTGGGAATTAATTGATTTCTCTCTCTGTTGACGTGTTCAACAGCTGGCCATCATAAAAATGTTTCTTTTTAAACATCACAGCCTTCCAGTTACCGTTCTCTTCCATTCACAAACTATATTCCTCTACCCACAGCTATTTACAAATGACTGAGGGCAGAAGGTGAACGTATGTCTTGGTTTTGAAATTGCTTGATTATCATTTCAAGGGATCATTCAGCTTAGGTTCCTTTGCTTTCCTCATTTATCACTCATTTTTTTCCCCCTTTTCCTACAAAACTCTTTGGGAAGTTAACAAATACATCACCTTAACAATTCTGAGACTAGATTGAAGCAGTGGTGTTTATCATCTGGATGGATAGGCCCCCATCCTGACCTCTGTTAAAAATGGAATACCTCAGAGTAGAGTTTCATGATTCACATTCTAGGAGTGTAGTAGAGATTCTTTGATCGGGAATCACACCCCAAAACACTTTTGGTGTATCTGCAGTTGTGAAGCAATGTCACTGGAAACAGATTTGTTTTTCAGGTTTTCTGGGAAGATTGGTGTCCTGGTTGATTGTGGGAGTGGTTCTGTATGAAAACGAGCCAACAAGCACTTACTACAGTGCTTTGCACACAGTAAGCGCTCACTAAATATGATTGAATGAATGAAATTTTGTCTTTACAGAAAAATCTTTGATTTACTGCAGATTTAATGCAACTAATAGTTCAAATGACAGAAAGATGTCAGATTGGTTGTTCCTAAACTATTACCAATTCTAGTAAAATCAAAGAATCCCAAACAAGGGACCAAAATATCCGGTAGAAGTTGATGAGATGGTAGGATGGGGGAGAGGGAGTGAGGGGTTGCCTTCTCCCCTATCTCATTAGGCTTCAACTGTAGTGACACCTCATCCACCTTCACTAGTTCCAACTCCAAAAGATTCTGGAAAAATTAGACTTGAAATTTAAAGCCCTGAATAGGGCAGGAGAAGCCTCATAAACAGTTTTGCAACTGTGATGTGAGAGGGCCCCAAACACGTAACAGAGAAAATCTATTTTAGCTCCAAGAATATAGGTGGATTTAGGAAATTGGACAAAAGACCATTGGGAAAAGTACCATATTAGAACGGTCATCTCTATTACGCAGCAGTGTTTGAAAGCCAAAACTTCATTCAGAGAAGTGCCAGGGACCAAGATAATGGCGAATGAACAGGGACGAGAGTGCTATTTAAGGCCTAATAGAACAAATGGAAATGTGGTGTGGCTTGGGAATTGCAACATTTTCCAAAGGTTCCAATTTTCTATTTCCTATATGGGCTGTCTTAGACTGGTTTAGTGAAAAGTTATGGTACCATCTTATTTCTACTCCATCTTATTCCTAACATACTTTTAGCATTCATTGGAAAAACCAATAACTGCCAACAAATTGCATCACAAGAAAATGGCTTCAAGATGGAATGAAATTCTGCCACAAAACAAAAAATGCAAGCGGTAGGGGCGATCCCCATTCAGACGATGGTCCATCTCTGAGACTGTGCATTATATATTTTCTAAGATTCAATTTGCCAGGCTATGGTCTGGGGCAGTTTGCTGATCAAGTCTCCAACCCTACAGGATGCAACTCTGTGGAAAGAAACTTACAAGATCTTCTCACCAGCAAAACCCAGAAAATCCATCCTGTATCCCTTTCACGGGAAGCCTATGAGGTGCAAAGGAGTCCACTTATTCTCATTCATGGGCCCCACCTAGTCAATGTCATGATTATTAAATCTTGGAACATAGTCAACCTACCAGGCCTGAAGCTAAACTCACCTCAACACAATTTTACCAGGTGGGATGAAAAAGAAGATTAGCAGTGTGGTTTAGTGGCAAGAGCACGGGCTTGGAAGTCAGAGAACGTGGGTTCTAATCCCGACTCCACCACTTGTCAGCTGTGTGACTTTGAACAAGTCACTTAGCTCCTCTGTGCCTAAATTACCTCATCTGTAAAATGGAATTAAGACTGTGAGCTCCCCCTGGGACAACCTGATAACCTTATATCTACCCCCAACACTTAGAACAGGGCTTGGCAGATAGTAAGTGCTTAAATACCATCATTTTATTCTATGTAACAGCTGCTAGATAATGCATTAAACAGGGAAAGAGACAAGAATAAGAAGGCATTTTCAGACAATGTTACACCTCCATGTAAAGCCGATTAGACCGTAAGCCCGTCAAATGGCAGGGGCTGTCTCTATCTGTTACCGATTTGTACATTCCAAGCACTTAGTACAGTGCTCTGCACAAAGTAAGCGCTCAATAAATACTATTGAATGAAATCAATTCATTCATTCACTCAATTGTATTTATTGAGCACTTACTGCATGAAGAGTACTGTACTAAGCTCTTGGAATGTACAATTCGGTACCAGAGAGAGACAATCCCCGCCCAACAACAGGCTCACAGTCTAAAAGGGGGAGAGAAACCAGAAATAATAATGTTGGCATTTGTTAAGCGCTTACTAGGTGCCGAGCACTGTTCTAAGCGCTGGGGGAGATACAGGGGAATCAGGTTGTCCCACGTGGGGCTCACACACTTTTAATCCCTATTTTACAGATGAGGGAACTGAGGCACAGAGAAGTTAAGTGACTCGCCCACAGTCACACAGCTGACAAGTGGCAGAGCCGGGAGTCGAACTCATGACCTCTGACTCCGAAGCCCAGGCTCTTTCCACTGAGCCACGCTGCTTCTCTGTGGAAATAGTGGTGGAGCACCTACTGCTTGCAGAGTACTCTGCTGGGTGCTTGAGATGATATAATAGATTTACTAGACACGATCCATCGTGTAGTTGGGTGCGCTTATCGTTGTAGCAGACAGTCCAGCTTGGTGAACTACAATGCAGAAGACAGCAAAGGTTTCAAGAGGATCGATGGACAAACAGGCAAAAATCAAAATAGCACCACCCTCTTAATGTAGACATAGGAACACAAGAGAATCTGTGTATGCACACACATTGAGGTCAAGACTGTCCATCCCACATCAGCCTTGTCAGCCATACACTCTCCCATATGAAAAATTCACCATTAGTGTGAAATTCACTCCTCTAATGCTCCACTTCCCTCGGTCTTGTCTATCTCACCGCCCACCTCTTGCTAACATCCTGCCTCTGCCTAGAACGCCCTCCCTCCTCACATTCAACAGACTCTCCTCCCACTTCAAAGCCTTAATGAAGGCACATTTCTCTCCAAGAGGCCTTCCCTAACTAAACCCTCCTTTCTTCTTCTCCCACTCCCTTCTGCATCATCCTGACTCGCTCCCTTTATTCATCTTCCCACCCAGGCCCAGAGCATTTATGTACATATCTGTAATTTATTTCTATTAATGTCTGTATCCCCCTCTAGACTGAACGCTCACTGCGGGCAGGCAGTGTGGCTGTTTATTGTTATAGTGTACTCTACCAAGCACTTAGAACAGTGCTCTGCACACAGTAAGGTCTCAATAAGTTTGATTAGTGTTGTCATTCTCAAATAAGGACTGTTATATAATGTCTTCCTCTATTTTCATATGCTAAGTCATTATGATTCCCCAAAAGGCCTCTAAAATGGGGTCCTGAATCCCATTTCTTCCTGCATTTAGCCCTGGCTCATAAAATATCCACATGGTCTAGTGGAGAGAGCACAGAACTGGGTTTTAATCCTGGCTTTGCCACTTGTCTGCTATGTGACTTTGGGCAAATCACACCATTGTGCCTCAGCTACCTCATCTGTAAAATGGAGATTAATACCGTGAGCTCTTCGTAGGACATGAACTGTGGCCAACCTGATTAACTTGTACCTACCCCAGTGCCTTGCTCATAGTAAAAGCTTAACAAGTGTCATAAAAAAAAAAATCTCTACTCTCCTTTTGTGAGGTTCCCCCCTTGGAAAAGTAGCTGAAATGTCAACATCACTGGTAGGTCTCCAAAAATACAAACTCATCTTTCAATTTCCAGAATGCTTCTCCATTTGACATCAAATTTTGACATTCAACCTACTCCATTAGTATGCTATATGCCAGTCGGCCCAAGATTATCAATAAGGATATTACCAATTTATCAGTACTGACTTCAAAATATCACTCTTTCACCCAGTCATTCAAATACCACCAGATGGACGGAGAACCATTTCAGCAATCTCAGTAACATTCAGCCCATTACTGATTTGTCTTCCCACATACTGAGCTTTATGTGGAGTAATTACCAACATTATTATTATTAATTCTTTGTTCCGCAATTGAGGCTCTGAAAAAAAAGTGCACTTGTTTGTGTTTAATATATAAGTAGAAACCCACCTCTGGCAGGAAGTCTTTCCAGGTTTTCTCCCTCCCCTTGTCCTACCAGCTACAGACTTTGAGTCTGCCAGTGGGTTTTCATTCAGGCTAGAATGGCGTTAAGGAATTAGAAGGATTTGTCGTACAAAGCAAGCCCATTTAGATAAGGGGGGCCACGATGACAGAAAAAGACAATCTGCACTCATATACACTGTATCAGATACAGCAACTACCGTAATACTTTTTCCTTAACACAGAGCTCTGCCAAAGTGCAATCCCTGTGCTCTAAAAGAAAGTAGGCTTACTGCCTGCTTACTTGTTTTGATGTCTGTCTCTCCCCTTCTAAACTGTGAGCCCGTTGTTGGGTAGGGACTGTCTCTGTTGCTGAATTGTACTTGCCTTGCGCTTAGTACAGCGCTCTGCACACGGTAAGCACTCGATAAACACAAATGAATGAATGAATCTTGTCTGTATTAATACTGGCCATTGAAATTGTTTTTCGGTTTGTGTTTAGTCTCATTATTTAAATGGCATTTTTTTTAGCCATCTAACTGGCATTCCAATAATCTTTATTTATAACAACCCAAGGGTGGGCTGTCTTAATATAAATAATTTAATTTCAGGCATTCTGATCAAATTAAACAGAGAATCTTAATTAACTAATGATTGAATTAAGGTGCTTTTTAATTACAGAATGGGATAATAATACTCTTCGCTTAAAAAGCACCCTTCTAACAGTTCTAGGGTTCCCACACACTCAACCAATATTAATTCCCAAATAGGATTAAAAAAAAAAAACACCACAGCTATATTTCAACACCACTTGGGTCAGGGCACAAAGATAAGCACCAAGATGAGCTACTCTCTTTTTTGAGGTCAGAAAAACTCAGGCAACACCAAATCCAGGTGCTCTTTGTTAATAAAGAAGCAAGTTCTACTCAGCAATTTTAATATACTTATTTAGACATACGCACGCTTCTCAAGGAAGCATTTCCAGCTTCTCTCTCTTCTGCACCCCACAAAGATCTGGAATCTTGTCAGAATATGGTCTCTTTTGCCAGCTATATCAACATTTTGGCCACATGTACCTCCCTGTTAAGATTTATGCTTTTTCTAAGCCAGGAAAAGAGGGGTCTCTTCCGGGGTTGACAGGAATTTATGGAGAAAGATCTGTTTTTCTTCTTGAAAGAGACACAGCCGTCACTGAAATCTGCACAAATCAAATGAAATCATTACATATGACCTCGTGGCTCCTCAGACACAGTCATATCATTGACAAATTTCACCCAGATTTATAAGCAATGATCTTGTGGTTAATTTTTAACTATAACTGTTCCCAATTAAAATCCCCTCTGGTTCTCCCCATTGCATTCACGGTGATAGGTAATAGTCTGCACATGGGTAGAGAATCAAAACTTCCTCTTGGCGGTGCCCTGAAGAAAGCCTTGATCACTTCCCCTCTACCACCGCTTCGCTCTGCCAAACCATCCAAAACTGACAGAATTCTGTTGCTTCCCTTCCTCATTTTCTCAACTTAAAAGAGCTTCTTCTTCAGAAGTCTGAGGAGAACTCAAAAGAGGCTGCAAATTTTCTCCTAGAATCAGTCCTGATCTGGCCCTGGTTTGGAAAAACAAGTTTGCAGGTGACAGCTGTCCTCTTGAGGGGTGAAAGTCACACACCTTTTGTGTGAGTTTCAAAAGAGAAACATAAAAAAAATATGTTAAGTGATTTTTCTATTTGAATCAGCTCTGGAGGTGGGGGGAAAGACGTCGACACACACCCTTCCCAAGCACCTGGGGGTGCCCAGGTGAAAGCCGCCCTGTGGATCTCATCTGGGCAGAAACCAACAATCGTAAAAGAATTCTAAAATGAGTACCACTTCACAAATGCATATTGATTTTCAATAAAGGCATTTTCACATTTTGTTTGAACTCCAAGTACGGTGCTGGGTTATTCAAAGCTTCTATCTCGGGTTTACAAAATCTGGATAGTATCCTTGCTCATTACAGAAGCTTGTATTTCAAAAATAGTTTTTGACAGAAGAGAGAAAAAAGGAAACAACCTTTATCAGCAGGGAAAAGAGAAACCAAAATGGATAAGAATGGCATTTGATTTTGCTTGCTGGATTAATTACTTGGAAGGCAAAAATACAGTTTTTTTTTTTTTCCAGGATAAAAGAGCATTTGTTTGAAGTAGGAGCAGAGCATATATTGGATTTTCTCAGGAGATTCTTCCTGCAGCCCAAACACAGGAAATTAAGAATGGACTGATCTGGGAAACCATTTTAGAATTCACATCCTAGGTGAATAGCGATTCCTTTTTTTCACCTCTGCAATCTTCCACAACAATCCCTGTGTGTCCCGGAAGCTGTCATCTAAGAGTAAGGGATTTTTATGGAGAAATGAAGCTAATGTGGGTCAAGATGACGCTAGCCAACCTTTTGATTTACTATGGTCTTAATGCATCTAGCCAGTCAGCTCTCTACTGTTAGAAAAAAGTGGAAAAGGGCAACGAAAAAGGAGAAAATGAAAGAAGTAACCCTCGACATGGTACCAGGTTCCTCTTTTCCACATTGTCAGCACAATAGGAGAGGTGGAGAAGGATTCCTCTAGCAGACAGACCTGCGCCCGCCTCCTGGATTTAACATTTGGAGCGTGTGATACCAAATAGTTGCAGAGACAAAATGCCAACGAAATGGTTCTAGGAGGCAGGTGACGGCAGATTGAAAAGGTTATGCAACCGGGAGGAAGAACAGAGAAATGGCCACAGTCAGAAAAGGAGTGTGGAAGATGTTGAGTTTCCACCATTTCTTCTCTCCTACTTTAACTCCTCTCAGTTCACCGCTCTGAAACCTAGCCTTGTGACTGGGCAGCTAATGGTGGGATTTAGAAAGATGAAAAAGGGAGATTACTGAAAGATGGGCAGCATCCAGGTCCACACCCCAGGCTTTATTCTATTGCATTTTACTCTCCCATACACTTACTGCAGGGCTCTGCATCCAGAAAGGGCTCAATTAATATCATTAATCGAATGGTCTAGTCATTGCAGCCCCCAGTTGCACTATGAGTATTTAATAAGTATTTAAAAATTGTGGTTTCTATTGTCATCTGCTAGGAATAAGTCTGGGAGGTTGAGTACTTGCCAGAGGATGGAGCAGAGAACAGATCAATTAATCAATTGTAATGAGTACTTACTGAATTCAGAGCACTGTACTAAACCCTTGGGGGAATACAGTATAACAGTCGGTAGACATGGTCGCTCCCCTCAACGAGCTTACAGTTCAGAGGGACAGAAATTAATATGAGTAAATTACAGATATGTACATAAGTGTTGTGGGGCTGAAGGGGTGAATAAAGAGTGCAAATCGAAGTGAGAGGGTGATGCAGAAGGGAGTGGGAGAAGATGAAATGAGGGCCTAATCAGGGAAGGCCTCTTGGAGGAGATGTGCCCTCGAAAAGACTTTGAAGATGGGGAGAGTGATCTTCTGTGGGAAATGAAGTGGGAGGGTGTTCCAGGCCAGAAGCTGGAAATGGATGAGAGATCAGCGGTGAGATAAATGAAGTCGAGGTACAGTTAATAAGTTGGTATCAGAGGAGCGAAGTGTGGGACTTTGTTGTAGTAGGAAATCACAGAGAAACAGTGTGGCTTAGGGGAAAGGGCACAGGCTTAGGAGTCCGAGGTCGTGGGTTCGCATCCCAGGTCTGCCACTTGTCAGCTTTGAGATTTTGGGCAAGTCACTTAGTTTCTCTGTGCCTCAGTGACTTCATCTGTCAAATGGGGATGAAGACTGTGAGCCACACGTGAGACAACCTGATTACCTTGTATCTACCCCAGCACTTAGAACAGTGCTTGGCACATAGTAAGCGCTTAACAAATACCAACCTTATTATTATAAAGTAGGAGGGCAAAGGTGATTGGGTGCTTTAAAGCCTATGGTTTCTGTTTCTGTTTGATGTCGAGTGGATGGGCAACCACTGGAGGAGTGGGGAAACATGGACTGAATATTTCTGTGGAAAAATCATCCAGGCAGTAGAGGGAAGTATGGACTGGAGTGGGGAGAGCCAGGAGGCAGTGAGATCAGCAAGGAGGCTGATGCAGTATTCAAGGTGGGATAAGATAAGTGCCTGGATTATGTCAAAGAAATTTGGATGGAGAGAAAGGGGCAAATTTTTGCGATGCTGTGAAGGTTTAACCAACACGATTTAGTAACAGATTGGGTTAAATGAGAGAGATGAGGCTAGAATAATGCCAAGGTTTCAGGCTAGTGAGACAGGAAGGATGGTGGTGCTGTCTACAGTGACAGGAACGTCATGGGGAGGAAAGCATTTAGGGAGGAAGATAAGGAATTCTGTTTTGGACATGTTAAGTTTGAGGTGTCAGCAGGACATCCAAGTAGGCATGTCTTTGAAGGCAGGAGAAAGAGACTTTACAGAAGGAGAGAGATCAGGGCTGGAAATGTAGATTTGGGAATCATCAACATAGTGTTGGTAGTTGAAGCCATGGGAGCAAATGGGTTCTCCATGGGAGTGGATGTAAATGGAGAATAGAAAGGGATCCAGAACAGAACCCTGAGGAACTTTCCACAGTTAGGAAGTGGGAGACAGAGGAGGAGCCCACAAAAGTGACTGAAAATGAGTGGCCAGAGAGATAGGAGGAGATCAAGAAGACAATAAAGCTCAGGTTGGATAATGTTTACAGGAGAAGATAGACGAGAGGACGAGGAGGATCAGGATGGAGTAGAGGCTGTTGGATTTGGCGAGAAGATCTGTGACATCTGAGAGGGCAGTTCCTGTGGAGTGAAGGGGGTTGAAGACAGATTGGAAGGGGTCAAGGAGAGAATTGGAAGAGAGGAACTGTAGACAGCGGGTGTAAGACAACTGGCTCAAGGAGTTTGGAAAGGAATGGTAGGAAATGGTAGCAGATGGAAGAGTGGACAATTATTTAAAGCAAGCAATTCAGTGTGCCTGATGGAAAAATAAAGATTTTTTTGAACCGAGATAGTCTGAAGAGGAAAGAAAACACAAAGCTAGCCAGGTGTTACAATTGAGAATGCCATCTGCATAGTTTTACTCTGGATGTATTCACTGTGGGGGAGGAAGATATCTGCAGGTGGTAATGGGCTATTATTCTTTGCAAACCACTCCCTGGGAGACAGCACAAGGTATCATCTTCCACATTTATGCTGGGCTTCTTGGGGATACTACTGGTGAACAGTGGCTGAGCTCTTAGTAAAATGATCTTAGTTACTTTTGTATCATGTACATATCCATAAATTCTGTTAAACATTAATTTATATTAATGACTCTCCCTCTAGACTGTAAACTTATCATGGGCAGGGAATAAGTTTACCAACTCTGTTGCATTATAGTCATCCAAGCACTTAGTACAGTATTCTGCACAAACTAAGCATTCAATGAATACCCTTGATTGCTTCAGAGAAGAATCGTTGGGACTAGGGAGAAGACTGTGTTTTTGTTTATAAGGGAGGGCATATTTGGAAGAATTACCACTCAATTTCTAATGAACTTAACTATGCAAAATCTTTTTGAGGTGTGAACAAACCCTTAATTTGAAGATGGGGAAGAGTGGCAGGGAGAGAGTGACTGAAACTAGAGCAAAGATTTTAATTTTAGGAAAATGGGCCTCTGAAGATCTTACTCTTCCTCCAATTTCTGAGCGGTGGGTAGCAGTAAAACAAAGGATTTTATCTGAAAACCCTGAGCACATTTTTTTTACTGCACGATGGCTTCTGAACACTCCAAAACATCTCTGACCACCACATCACCCTTCAGAACTGTGTGAGGCATTCTGTGAAAATAGGGAACCAGAACTACTGACCAAAGGACTTGGGGAAATCTCATGATCTCTCCCACTCTAGTAACTACAAAAGTCTTAGAAGAATATACTTTTAATAAAAGGGAGGGAGAAAAGGGTGAAGAATGGCTAGATCAAAGTTTTACCCATCCTTAATTATACAAACATCATTAATGAGTATAGTAAAATCATACCGTCAAGCTCCAAGGAATAAAGATTCTCTTGATCCTGAACGATGCTAGTGACAACTCACCACTGAAAGGTGATTCCAACCCAGGTGATGGCAAAAAGGGCTGCAGGAGATTTTAATTTTAAAAGTTGTGTCCTATACTGATTGGCTTAGGTATTCCTTAATCCCTATTGGCCGAGCCCATCACCACTCAGAATTATTCACTTTCCAAGAGGATTAGGAAATGTAGTCATTCAGGATCTTGGAACTATAATGTGTAGAAGCAGATTAACAGAAATGCATTTCCCTACCTCTCCTTCTTTGGTTAAAGTTCTTTCTCCAGAAGAGTTTGAAACTTTCTGGCACCAGCCTCTACGATCACTTTGAAATTATTTCTACCCTGTCTTTCTATTTTGTGATAGTGATTCCATTCCTGGTTTCTTTTAGAGACATAACTTCTGAAACAAATAAGGGAAATTAATACATCTTTTTTACCGAACAAGAAGTGAATTTTCAAGCTGAAATGAAAGAAATTAGAAACCAGAGTCCTTAGGGAAAAGATTTCCAATTGACTGCATCTGTGTCTGTAGTAGCAGCAACTTAGTTGGAGGATCTGATTGGCTGGATTTGCCCAATAATGGGGCCCGTTCACTTTTTAATCCTTCCCACCTCCCCTCTTCCTCTAATTGTAGAAGGCCATTTGGTTGAGAAGCAAAATCTCTCTCTGTCCCCAGAGCTTGTGTTTTCAAGACTATTTGTTGGCTCTGTTTTGTTTGTTTTTTTTTTTACTATTTCCGAAGTCATGAACCAATCCTTGATAATTAGCATCCCAAGAAGCTCCCTGAGAGTGGGTCTTAGAGAAGCTGAGAAAAGCAACTGACCAGGAATAAATTATTATCCTGTAATGAAGAGGAGAGATAGGCAGAGTTGGCTAAGAACGGCTCTTCAAAACTCTTCTATGGGAGTAATAGTAATTCATTCAGTTGTATTTAATGAAAACTTACTGTGTGCAAAGCACTTTTCTAAGCGCTTGGGAGAGTACAGTATAACAATAAACAGACACATTCCCTCCCCACAACGAGTAATGCCAGTAGAATCAATCAATCGGTGGTATTTATCGATTACAAGGTGCAGAGTAGTGCATTAATCATTTGGAAGAATACCTTAGAGTTGGTAAATGTAATCCCTGTCTACTAGGTGTTTACAATCGAGTGGGGGACACAGACATAGAATAAATTATAGATAGGGGAAACAGTATATAATGTGTACATAAGTGCTGTGGAGTCGGGGATGGCGTAAATATCAGAATAATTAGGGCATTAGAGTCATCTGTGTATAGGTGACACAGTAGGGTGGGATAATAGGATGGAGAGATGAGAAGTCAGGGAAGGCTTCTCGAAGGCAATGTGATTATTAGTAGCACTTTGAAGATGGAGAGAGAGCACTAATCTGTCAGGTATGAAGGAAGAGGGAGTCCCAGGCCAGAGAGGGAGGATGTGAACATAGGATCGACTACAATTAATAGCAATAATAATGATAATAATGATGATATTTGTTAAGTGCTTACTACATGCGAAGCATCGTTCTAAGCACTGGGTTAGACGCTCCCAGGTTGTTTCACGTGGGCTCACAGTCTTAATCCCCATTTTACAGATGAGGTAACTGTGGCACAGAGAAGTTAAGTGACTTGCCCAGAGTCATGCAGCTGACATGCGGCAGAGTGGGGATTAGAACCCATGACCTCTAACTCCCAAGCCCGGGCTCTTTCTACTGAGTCACGCTGCTCCTCAAGTTAAGTGACTGGCCCAAAGTCACACAGCTGACAAGCAACAGAGCCAGGATTAGAACCCATGACCTTTAGCTTCCAAGCCCATGCTCGGTCCACTAGGCCATACTGTTTCTGTATATTCAAGCATCTAGTAGTGTCCTAAATTGAGAAAGTGATCAGTAAAGATTGATGCTGATGATGATGAGGCTGCAGCATTACTCCTCACCATCATGGTATCTTTTAAGTGCATAAATCATCATCATCATCATCGTCACCATCATCAATGATATTTATCAAGCGCTTACCGTGTGCAGAGCGCTTACGTATTTGGAAGAGTAGAGTACAACAGAGCTGGACATGTTCTCTGCTCAAACTGAGCTTAGAGGGAGAGGGAGGCAAGGAAAAAGAGGGTTAAATCGGGGAAGGCCTTTGGGAGGAAGTGCAACCTTAATAAATGCTTTGAAGGTAGGGAAGGTGGTGTCCGGCACATATGGAGGGGTAGGGAGCACCAAATACTCGGCTAATAATAATAATAATAATAATGTTGGTATTTGTTAAGCGCTTACTATGTGCCAGGCACTGTTCTAAGTGCTGGATTAGATTCAGAGTCATCAGGTTGTCCCACGTGGGGTTCACAGTCTTAATCCCCACTCTACAGATGAAGGAACTGAGGCACAGAGAGGTGAAGTGATTTGCCCAATGATACACAGCTGACCAGTGGCAGAGTCGGGATTAGAACGCATGACTTCTGACTCCCAAGCCCGGGCTCTTGCCACTAAGCCATGCTGCTTCCCTAAGCCTTGCTTCCAGTGCTAAGCACTGGAATAGATAATAATGTTGGTATTTGTTAAGCGCTTACTATGTGGCGAGCACTGTTCTAAGCGCTGGGGTAGACACAGGGGAATCAGGTTGTCCCACGTGGGGCTCACAGTCTTAATCCTCATTTTACAGATGAGGTAACCGAGGCACCGAGAAGTTAAGTGACTTGCCCAAAGTCACACAGCTGACAAGTGGCCGAGCCGGGATTCGAACCCATGATCTCTGACTCCAAAGCCCGTGCTCTTTCCACTGAGCCAGTCAGATCAGACACATCCCTTAGAGAAAACTAAGCACTGTTCTAAGTAATGGGGTAGATCCAAGTTAATCAGGTTGGACCCCATCCAACATGGGGCTCATAATGTAAGTAGGAGGGAGTAGGATTTAATCCCCATTTTACAGATGGGAGAACTGAGGCACAGAGGTTAACTTCCCAAGATCACACAGCAGAAAAGTGGCGGAGCCGGGATTAGAACCCAGGTCCTCTGACTCCCAGACTCATGCTCTTTCTACTAGCTTCTCATGTTCATTTCCCTTTCCCACAATAAAGTCTCCTCCTCCTCCCTTCCTAGGATCTGCACAAAGCTAAGAACAAGGGCACATTACTGCACTGAAACCTCTAAAACTCACCATTTTCAATGAACAAGTCCTCATAAGTAAAGAAACATGTAATTTTCTTTACTCCAAAGCCTTCCCCCGTCACTGGGAAACAGTCACAAGGATTCTTTTAGTTAAAATCAGTAAACAAAGTAAGAATATGTTTTTGCTCATGTTTTTATAAAGAATTTAATTATTTCATTTTTCACACCAAAGGGACTCTATAGGAATATATTTACTTAGTAGAAAAATTGTTCCAGAATATCTAAGTGGTTCAAATACGACATTTTTCCCCTTGGAGAGAGAGCTGAAGAAGGAACTGAATGAATTTCCCTGATTCTTTTTCATAATCCCTTTCTCACAGATGCAGACAACAGGAAAACTCAAGGCTATTAGTTTTAATGTCAAATGTCTTACTAGTCCAATAAAAGGGGAAAAGATATTAAACTTCTTTAGACAACAACCAGCCGATATCACATATCTTCAAGGAACACATCTTAATCAAGTTGAACATAGGAAATTAAAAAGAGGATGGGTGAGTGAAGGTATCTGTCCTCATTTAATTAAAAAAAAAGAAGCACTAGCAATTCTTATGAACAAGAGTACATGTCTTTGCTTTAAATCCCTTTCAAAGAAAGAAAGTAGATTAATTTTGGTTCAGTAGATTCCAAAGGAACAACTAGGACATCACTGTACTTATATGCTTCAAATGAAAAGGAAACATCCCTTTTATAAGACCCTGTCTTGCATATTTGCTAAACTTGTCTGTAAAGCTGTTCTTTAAGTCAATGATTTGAGCCCCCTTTTTAAAATCAATACGACTAAGGCAACTGAGGATGAAATCTCATCCAAACAGAATTCACAAAGACTACTGGGTCTTCATTTCACAGATGTGGTGATAAAACCTCACCCTAAAGAAAGAGATTTTACTTTATATTCTGTCAGTCAAGAGTTCTCGGGACCAAATTTTGCCAGATTAATTTAATGCAGAGATTCCCTGAGTTAAGAAAATACAAACCTAGAAATACACACACACACACACACACACCATTCTTCAGGATCTGTGAAGGTAAATAAAAGATTTACTCCTCCAAAACGTTAACTGGGAGGAGAAATACTGTGTGTCTTGGGATGATGTGGGGTGAAATGGAACCATACAATTATGAAGAGCAGCTACGCTTAATAATAATAATAATCTAGGTATTTGTTAAACGCCTAGTGCAGAGCACTGTTTTAAGCCCTGGGGTAGATGCAGGGTAATCAGGTTGTCCCACGTGAGGCTCACAGTTAATCCTCATTTTCCAGATGAGGTAACCGAGGCCTAGAGAAGTGAAGTGACTTGTCCACAGTCACACAGCTGACAAGTGGCAGAGTCAGAATTTGAACCCATGACCTCTGACTCCCAAGCCCGGGCTCTTTTCACTGAACCACGCTGCTTGACATTAGCAGAGGATGTGATGAATCTTAAGGTAACCCGGAGCCTGAGTGCCCAGTTACGTAATTAACGCTTTTGGCCGCGGCTCTCATTCTTTTCTCATTTCCTCGGCTCTACTCGACGCTCCCATTCCACTTGTGTTAAGAATCTTCAGCTGGGCTGAACAGCCTTGGCTGTTCAAGCACTTTGTCTGTGGCCTCTATGCCAAGACAGTTATCAATCAATCAATCGATAATCACTTACCGTGTGCAGAGCACTCTACTAAGCACTTGGAAGAGTACAGTGCAATAGAGTTGAGAGACGCACACCCTCCCCATGAGACGCATCATGGCCTACCGGATAGAGCACGGGCCTGGGAGTCGGAAAGACCTGGGTTCTAATTCTGGCTCACCCACTGGCCTGTTGTGTGACCTTGGTCAAATCATTTAACTTCCTGGGCCTCTTTTAACTCATCTGCAAAATGGGGATTAAGACTGTGAGTCCCATGCTGGTCGGGGACTGTGTCCTACCTGACAAGCTTTTATCCAACCCAGTGCTTCATTCAGTACCTGGCACATAGTAAGCTCTTAGCAAATATCACTTTTTTTCTTTTCAAAAAAGAGCTTACAGTCCAGATTTGAGACCAGAAAGGGATTTCAGGGTTACCTAGAGAGTATCATGCAACCTCTATCCGCAGCGTGGCTTAGCGGCAAGAGCCCGGGCTTGGGAGTCAGAGGACATGGGATCTAATGCCGCCTCCGCCACTTGTCTGCCTTGTGACTTTGAGCAAACCACTTAACTCCTCTGTGCCTCAGATACCTCATCTGTAAAGTGGGGATGAAGACTGTGAGCCCCACGTGGGACAACCAGATTACTTTGGAACTACCAGCGCTTAGAACAGTGCTTGGCACATAGTAAGCGCTGAACAAATACCATCATCATCATCACCTTGGTCCTAAGCATATGATGTGGGGAGCCCAGAGTGTGTGTGTGTGTGTTTATGTGTGTGTGCGCGCGCGCGTGTGTGTAATACTCCTTCTAGACTGTAAACTCGCTGTGGGCAGGGAATGTGTCTGTTTATTGTTATATTGTACTCTCCCAAGCGACTAATACAGCACTCCACATAGTAAGCTCTCAATAAATACAACTGACTGACTAGATTACTCATTTGGTTGATGCAGACTTCTTTGCTTTCAAATTTACACCCTCCCCAGAACGCCTACGCGGAATCAATTGTCTATTTTGACCTGTTTAGTACTGAATACTACCCCTCTGGTCTTAAGCCGTCGAGTCGTCTCCGACCCAGATCGACTCCACGGACACATCTCTCCCAGAACGCCCCCACCTCCATCTGCAGTCGTTCTGGTAGTGTATCTAGCCATAGAGTGAAGCAGTTTACCATCGCCGCCTTCCACGCGGTAAACTTGTGTCTCCGCCCTCGACTCTCTCCCGCGCCGCTGCTGCCCAGCGTGGGTGAGTTTGGACCTGTAGCAGATGGCCTTCCACTCGCCAGACACTGGCCAAGCTAGGAATGGAGTGGACGGGCCTCTGCTTGACTCTCCCTCCCGTAGTCGAGACTGGTAGACTAATGGAAACTCTTCAGGTACGACGCTCAGCTGGGCATTACCACTCTGTCTATTTTTGTCTCCCCCATCATGACATATGTTGTCTTGTTTATGTCCGTCTGTCTCCCCCGATTAGACTGTAAACCCGAAATTGGACAGGGATGGTCTCTATCTGTTGCCGAATTGTACATTTCAAGCGCTTAATACAGTGCTCTGCACATAGTAAGTGCTCAATAAATACTACTGAATGAATGACTGAATAAACTCTCTCTGATCCCCAACGTGTCGATTCTTCATCCTGTACTTCCCAACTGCTTAGTAGAAAGCACCTCTTCCCCAAGTGGGCATTCCAAAAAAGGCTGCTGCTGCTACTTACTACTAAAACCCCAACAACTCATACTACAAAAGGTAACATTGATATTAAAAAAAATAACTTTTCTCCTACACTGTTTCTTTAAAAATGGTCTTCACCCTGAATTAGTGATCCGGAACCAATAATCTGGTAATGTGTGGAGGAATCCTTTATATAAAATAAAGAGAGATTTTGCTTTTAAAGTGACGACATTAAAACAAATCATTTATTGGACACTGGGACGGTGGTATATTAATTTTACAAAGGAAACTAATAATTATAAATGAATCTATGGTCTGGGAATAAAAGACAAACGCCCCTCCATAGAATTTAGGAGACACTGTTATTTATTACAAAAGAGAGCAAAAATTATTATCTAAAAAGATTTATGTCCTGAAACTTTTACTTAATGACTCTGAGATATTAACTAGACTAATTACTCTAGAGAAAGTCAAAGGTAATAAATAATTTAAAACCTAATGCAAACCCAGCACCAGAGGGTTTCAGTATTAGTTTTTTAAAAAGCATGATATTTGATTTGTGGAGAACTAAAATTATTCAAATTGTTTCAGAGTCTCATTTTTTGAACAACTTCCAAATTTCAGTAGCAGTGTTTATGCATAAATGGATTCTTTTAATGGTATTTGTCAAGCGCTTACTATGTGCCTGGCACTGTCATAAACACTGGGGTACACACAAAGTAATCAGGTTGGACACAGTCCATGTCCCACATGAGGCTCACAGTCTTAATCCTCATTTCACATATGAGGAAACTGAGGCACAGAGAAGTTAAGTGACTTGCCCATGGTCACACAGCAGACAAGTGGCAGAGCAGGGAATAGAACCCAGGTCTTTCTGACTTCCAGGCCTGTGCTTTAACCACAAGGCCATGCTTCTTCTCCAATTTATTCTTTTTTTGGATTATTTTAATATTTGCTTAGTAGCCATTGTGAGTTAAGCACTGGACAGAATATTCATTCAATCGTATTTATTGAACACTTACTGGGTGCAGAGCACTGTACTAAGCACTTGGAAAGTACAATTCGGTAACAGAGACAATCCCTACCCAACAGTGGGCTTAAAATATCATGTCTGCATATTTATAATGTCCATCCATATGTCCTTTCCAGAAAAATAAGGGAAAAATAAGGCAAATGAGATGTCTGTGCCTCTATAGATCCACAGAGAGAGTGCACGAGGCTGGTCTTCCAGTTGGTTCTCTATTTCAAAGATGGGGGCCAGATTAAGCCCCCCTCCCCTTTCCTCTTCTCCCACTCCCTTCTGCATCACCCTGACTTGCTCCCTTTATTCATCCCCCATCCCAGGCCCACAACACTTAAGTCCATATCTTTCATTTATTCCTTTGTATTGATGTCTGTCTCTCCCCACCTGTAGACTGTAAATACTCTTGCAGAAATGAATGAATGAAAGTGCTCTCTGCTAGAGGATTGGGTTGAGGGAGTGCCTGAAATTTATTTCTTTATATTAATGTCTGTGTCCTCCTCTAGACTGTAAAATAGTGGGCAGGGAATGTGTCTGTTTACTGCTATATTGTATACAATATAACAGCGTGTATACATACATATATACATAAATATATATACTACATTCTATGCAATATAACAGAATATGTGTATGTACATATTATATTGCCTGTCTACTTGTTTTGTTTTGCTGTCTGCCCCCCCCCCCCGCCCTTTTAGACTGCGAGCCCGTCGTCGGGCAGGGATTGCCTCTATCTGTTGCCGAAGGTACATTCCAAGCGCTTAGTGCAGTGCTCTGCACACAGTAAGTGCTCAATAAATATGACTGAATGAATGAAGATTGTCCTTTCCCAAGTGCTTACTACAGTACTCTGCAAACAATAGGCGCTCAATAAATATTACTGACTGACTGACTGATTTAGCAGAAGGATCCACTGAGAATCGGTAATATCCATTCAGAACTAAAAATATTGCATGGTCAGATGGAATGTCTTGCTTGAGGTATTCATCTCAAAGGTATAAACTTTGCCCACTTTGAGAAGAGTGTCAGTGGAGGGGAGGGAACATACCCAAGAAAGAGAAAAGTGCTAAATTGAGGAAGGTGGACATTCTAACTTGAGCTGGGATGGTTACAAGTAAATCAGAATGGGCACAGTCATTGCCCCACCTGAGGCTCACAGTCTCAATTCCCATTTTACAGTTAAGGTAACTGGGGTAAAGTGAAGTGAAACGACTTGCCCAAGACCACATAGCAGACAAGTGGTGGAGTGGGAATTAGAACCCAAGACCTTCTGATTCCCAGGCCACTACACAGCACCTATCCCTGGCCTCAAGGAGATTACAGGCTACACGGGGAGACAGACGTTAATTTAGAGCTAACAGAAACAACAGAATATGAGGATATAACAGCATGTGCTCAGTAAATACTATTGTACACACTATTATAAATACTAAGTACTGTGGGAGATGAGTTTAGAGTAAAGAGTCGCTTTTCCAGAACTAAAACCCAATCAGTAAAAGTGATTACTCAGAACAAAAGAACTCAGCTTAACCGCTTATATCTTTATAGAAAAATTTTGTTTCCCGGCCCATTTTTTTGAAAAGCAAACGAAACTTGTACAATCTCCCGAAATATATTTTGGAGTATCTACGATCCCTCGTGGAAACATGCCAGAACTTGTCAACTCCACTTTGGAAGTGAAAAGTTCAACTGGAGAGCATATTGCTGGGTTTTGGGGGTTTTTTTCTTATTATTGAGTTACTCTGGACAACTTGTTAGTTTGCCTATTTCAGTCATAGGTAGTGAGCAAAATCTCTGACTTCTGTCAAGTTCACATGAAAGAAAAATTCACAGAAGTCAACACTTCTAATCGATGCAAATGATTCTGACAGAGAAACTGTCATGTCAAAAACAGCAACATCCAGGCTGCTTCTCTACTAGGAAACTTGATTCCTCCACCCACCCTGGTCTGTCATTTCCTAAATAGCTGAATGAAAAACAAAAAATCGGGAGTATTATTGAACGTCTTTAGATGAGCACAAAATAGTCCACAAAATGAAAGAGAGAAGAGTCATTCAAAAGATAAAATGTCATTTAAAATGGTTTATGTTAAGAGTTTATTATTCACCTTGTATGTGGGTGGCCTTTTAAGTGATTTTTCTAGAAGAGGACAAAAAAAGTGTGCTTTCTCTTGGGTTTAACATTTGCACGAAACACAAGGCAAATTCATAGACCACTTTTTTATTAAATAATAATCAACACTTGATTTTCTAAGAGGATAAACTGACTACAGTACTTCCTTTTTAGGCAGGCATTTGTTAGGCTTATCAAGTTTAACTATTGTGACATGTCTCTGGACTATAAGGATAATGTAATTAAATGCTATTAACACATCAGGAATAAAATCCTTTAATAGGCACAGGAGGCTTTGAGAGACAGCTCATTTCTGAGCAGATTCAATATCCTTAAATTAAGCAAGTGTGAATAGGAAGATGAATCTTATTAAAAACCTAAATCTGATTATATTTGAAAATCATTGGTTCCTTAATGCAATGAATTATCCACTACAGACTAGAACAAATAAATGTCCAAGCTTCACATAACTCTATTCTCTAACAAGTGACAAAAGAAATTAGTTGTGACTGTGGGGCAAAAAGAAAGGTCTTTTCATAAAAGTCATTTTGCATAATGAAATACCTAAATCATTTTAATAAACATTTGGGTTGGGGGAGAGTGTTAAATGACAGCTAGGAAAAGAACCACTTCCAGTATTGAAAAAGGGAATGTGCAAATGGTGATACCCGTGCTCATTTTTTTTTTTTAATGGCGTTCCGGACAATTTGTAAATTTCGAAAAGAAAAGCTGCAGCTTATGTTGGTGGTCCTAGATGCCTTTTCCAGAAGGCTAATGCAAATGTAAGCCATCTGCCACACATTCTGCTGAGAAAGCTGCAGTAACAAACAATGGACCAACAGTACTTGAATACTAAAACATAAACTCAACACTGAAAAAGTTGGGAAAATGACTTCCCACCCAGGACATATTTCAGTTTCTTTCTCCTCCTCCTCCTCCCTCTTCCTGCCACCGTCCTTCCCCTTTGGAGCATAATTAAGTCTCATGCTCAAAAGGAGAAGCCTCAGAAGTGTGTTTTGGTTTAGAGTGACTCAAAACTCCAGTGCAAGTATTATTTATCGGGACAAAGGCTTGTGTGTGTGTGTGTTTAACTTCATGAATTATATTTTCACCCAAACCTGCAGTAGCATGTTCGCTGCATATTAAAATAGTGTGTGTTTAATCCATTTATAATTGGACAGTTTCTGGGGGGAGGGGCGAGATATTTTCCTCCTTGAATCCAAATTCCTAGGTCTGACTAACAGATGGGTGCATTAAATAGAATGCAGCAGGGATAGAATAGAATGTTTTGCAAGTAACATTCATGTCCCAAACCAGAGCCTGCTCGCAAACTACCGAATGTGTTTCTTTCCCTCCATTCAAACACATTTTAAGATTCAGCCACCTTATAATTGAACTCCAACGGTGCATTCGATACGTGAAGAACGAATTTTAAGCTACATGTTTTGTGGTGAGTTCAGACATTTTAAAAAAATCCTTCTGATGGAAAGCTTTCATAGGAGTTCTGTTACAGCCAGATTAAAAAATATAATAAGGCTAAAAAATAAAAAAAAAACGTTTTGCTACGGTACGAGCCTTGGATCCTGCTCTACATGTGGGAGATTACGGCGCTTTAAAAGGCAGTCGAGAAATTAGCACAAGCATAAGCAAAACCCTGGCAAAAACAAATCAAAACCTAGAGGGATTAGGGCCAAGCCTTGCTAAATTTGAGCGCATAAATTTACATCAGCTAGGTAAAGTCAGGTTCAATAGCAGGTTATTCTCACCCTACTCCTTCTGTCCCTGGAGAATGTCTCATTCATTCAGACCTGGAGAAGGGAACTTTTTGTGTCTGGAAAACTCTCCTGGAAGGGTGATTCTTTTGAGCCAATTCTAGAGTCAGGATCTTGGGGAGATTTCATAGGTCTGCACCCCACCTTCCATATGATTATAGCCTTTACTAGCACACTAACTTAAATACCTGATTATTTAAGCACTAATTTACATGCATAGTCATATATCTCCTTCCTCCTCCGATCTGTAAATTGCGTACGTGTCATGTCTCCCACTAGATTGTAAGGTCTCTGAGCAGGGGCCTGCGACTTAGAAGATCAGGGGTCTGCCACTTGTCTGCTGTGTGACCTTGGTCAAGTCACTTTACTTCTCTGGGCCTTAGTGACCTCATCTGTAGAATGGGGATTGAGACGGTGAGCCCCAGGAGGGACAGGAATTGTTTCCAACCGGATTTGCTTGTATCAAACCCAGTGCTTAGAACAGTTCCTGGAACATAGTGCTTAACAAATGCCACAACTATTATTATTGTTGTTATTATTATGCCCACTAACCTCACTGTACCCCAAGGGAGCAGGAAGAATATCTGCCTTATTTTAATGGTATTGGTTAAGCGCTTACAATGTGTCAGGCACTATATTAAGCATCGAGGTAGATAAAAGATAATCAGGTTAAACAAAGCCCATGTCCCATATAGGGCTCACGACTTTAACCCTATTTTACAGATGAGATAACTGAGGCACAGAGAAATTAAGTGACTTGCCCACGGTCACACAGCAGACAAGCGGCAAAGCCGGGATTAGAATTCAGGTCCTCTGACTGCCAGGCTTGTGCTGTTTCTACTACGCCCCACTGCTTCTCTTATCATCAGATGCTTGATATTTCCTCTGGCTCAGAGCTTCATGGAATCTTTCAGGTCCCACGGATGAACAATGGTCAAGTCTAGAAGACGTCGTTGTTTAGACCTCCGGTGTTTCCCGATATCTTTCCTTTATTTGGGAGGTAGAAGATGGTCTTGGTGATTTTGAGTTCCATTTACCCTCCATCCCTACCAGGAATTTGACCCTATTTTGTAAAACTGCCTTGTGTTTTAATGTTTCATCACTCCTAATGTCTCCAATCCCTTCAACCCATGCACGCTTAGATTGTAAGTCCTTCTAAATGAAAGGGACCGTGTCTAACCCTCACCTGTGTATTCTCTTCCAGTGCTTAGCACAGTGTCTTGCCCACAGTACGCTCTTAATAAGTACTGTGACAAGCAAGCAGCGTGGCCTAGAAGTCAGAGGATTTATTCATTCATTCAATCATATTTATCGAGCACTTACTGTGTGCAGAGCACTGTACTAAGCGCTTGGAAAGTACAATTCAGCAACAGAGACAATCCCTGCCCACGATGCGCTCACAGTCTAGAAGGGGAGAGACAGACATCAAAACAAGTAAACAGGATTTAGTTTCTAATCCAGTTCCGCCACTTGTCAGCTGTCTGACCTTGGGCAAGGGCTCCGTGCCTCAGTTGCCTCATCTGCAGAATGGGGATTCGACACCTATTCTCCCTCCTAGATAGACTGTGAGCCCCGAGTGGGACCTGATGCTCTTGTACCTATCCCAGTACTTAGTAGAGTGCTTGGCACTTCGTAAGAGCTTAACAAATACCTCAGTTAATATCACTTACTACTCGATATAGTGCTCAGTACACAACAGCAAGTCATTAATACTTCAATTATACAGTGATAATACTGGGGTCGAGAGCCAAAAAAGTACATGAATGGTTCTGTTAGGCCAGAATATGGTCAGTTACAGAGAGGTAAAGTGTACTTACCTTTGAGAGTATATTTGAGGCACACAAGCACATCACCTTCAGCAAATCTCCCTGTCTCCAGTCTCTCCCCTCTCTGGGCATACTTCTCTCTGCTGCTCAGATCCTTTTTTCCCCAAATTTTCTTCTCTGCACATCTCCCGATCCTCAAACTAAGCATTTTATATTCACCCCACCTTTATCATTTAGTATAGTGTTCTGTGCATAGTAAGGGCTCATTAAATACCTTTGATGATCCCTAGTTCCACAGCACCTCTGCATCTATCTGCACTTTATTTTAATGTCTGTCGCATTCATTTATTCATTCATTCAAGTGTATTGATTGAGCGCTTACTATGTGCAGAGCACTGTACTAAGTGCTTGGAAAGTACAATTCAGAAAAAACAGAGAGAGACAATCCCTGCCCACAATGGGCTCACAGTCTAGATGAGGGGAGACAAACATCAAAACAAGTAAACAGGCATCAGAAGCATCAATATAAATAAATAGAATTGTAGATATATATACACATTATCAATATAAATAAATAGAATGATAAATATGTACATATATACACAAGTGCTGTAGGGCAGGGAGGGGGGTAGAGCAATGTTTGCCTCATCCATATCTTCATTATTTCCCCACTCAGTCCTCGTCGAATTTTTTCAGCCTAAACTCATAGCGAAGCTTCGTCATTCCCATGATCGTCTTGGATGCTGTACTTTCCCCTACTCAATTGTGCCTTTATTAACTCTAACCCTCAGTGCCATCGGCTTCAAACTTGAAGTAAAGCTAACTACGTCTTTCATAGGCACACAAGAGAAACACAGAAGGATGCCAGGTAATCGCATACGGCTTAATGTGCTATAAAGGCAAAACTTAAATTCATAAAATAAGATTCTTCTTTTGGTGAGGGAGAGGGTTGTCTTTCACTCCTTTCTTCCTTCTGACTCAGACGAAAAGGTGTCTATGGTAGCATCAGGAGAAAAAACATTACCCCTGATCCAAATCCCTGCCTAAGCAGCCGTGTGTTGGCAAAGAAGATGTCCAAATCAGAGTGAAAACAGTGAATATGTGGGTGGTTCATTAAGAACATTGCTCTTGTAATGGGTTTGATAATCACATAAGGCATCTCTTCTACTGTGTGGTTTTGTGATTCATTTCAGAAAACTAGCCAGCACCTCCACTGCTTTATTCCAATAGCTATGTCTCCTAGAGGATTAAATCACTGATGCAAACTTTGAGGAATAATAGGAATTCGTAGATTATATGATCCACCTACCAGGAACAGAGTTATTCTTGATATAAAGAGGACCTGTTAGAGTGAGTTTTTAATTTTATTAACCTGTGAAAATGAGTTTTCGCTGTCAAAACCAATAATCATTTACCAGGCATATAAATGTAACCCACTTTCTAAAATTCAAACGATCTAAAATTTTGTTGGCAAATTGTTCTCATGGGGTTTATAATATCGAACAGAGAGAAAGAGAGAGAGAGATTTGGAATCCCGGAATGCTAGTGGATCCTAGCCTTTGGAGGGCTAACTCCCCATTAGTCACGGAACTGTTTTCAACAGCCTTGAAGAAGTAATTTTACCTTCAGGGCTTATGTCTTCCAGAAAGGTAAGACAGCAGGCTATTCAATCAGTCGATCAATCAAACATTTTTATTGAGAGGTTACAGTGTGCAGGGCCCTGTATTAAGCCCTTGGGAGAGTACAATATAACGGAGTCGGTAGGTCTCAATATAACTGGTCGGTCGTGCCCACAAGAAGCTTACAGTCTAGAGGGGGAGACTGACATTAAATTACGAATACGTGTGTAAGTGCTGTGGGGCTGAAGGTAAGATGAATGAAGGAATAAATCCAAGTGCAAGAAAGACAAAGAAGGGAATGACATTCAAGAGATGCCCTCATAGCCCATCAAAATCGATTACCTAAATTGCCAAATAAAACAGTTTATTCAGGGGAAAAGAATATTTAACCTAGAAAAGAATTAAGCCACTACGGCCATAGGTGTCTCCTGTCTCGAGCCGCCTTCCTACATAATGAAATTCAGAGATCCTCTAATACAAGACTGAATTCTCATAAAAAGAAAAGAGTTGTGCTTTTAATTTTTGAAAACAGCAGAACTCGTTTTGTGAGAAAAATCTGACTTGTCACTTAATGACATCATCAGCTGAATCTCTCCTCAACTGCTTATTTATCATCACTAAAGTATCTATGGGCTGGTTATTTAAACAATCTGATAAGTTATTGTAGAAACAAGCAAATACATTTTTTAAGTTTGCCAAAATTTACTTCAGAGAGAGTTCTGGTGGTTTCTGAGATGGATGACAGATTTTAGTCTAATTAATCTAGAGCACTGTGTATAGAAATGACTGCAAAAGCAAACATGTCTATTAACAAAAAGCAGTGATTACTCCTTGGCAGCCAGCCAATAACTCTACATAAGCAATGAATTGAGGCCTACAACTCTCTCAGTGCCATATGGGTTCTGCTGTAGCAATGAATTGGATCCAACGCAAGGTTAAGATGTGTCAAATTTAACTGGGGTTTAATTGATACTGGTAAAGAGGCTCTAAATAAAGAAACAGTGTGTGCGCTATCAGAAACAGGCGGTGTGTCAGCTTTTATCCTCCAGCCTGTTGGCAACACAACTACAGACATCCGCACAAGTTTTCAAACTCTACTTCATCAAATGAGATTTTTTATGTTTTTTAAATTCCAGGTGGACAGGTTCGCCGACACCTATGTGGTTCTGGGAGTTGCGGTGGGACTCTGCTCGTGTACACGGATTTTCCTTGAAAAAAAGCGCTCTTTATCACAAACACTGAACTAATTAACTGAAGTTCTGTGTTCAAAAACTAAGATGGAGAACTGCCCTATAAAAGTCAACTCTCGATAAAGGAGGTGGCCTGGGAAATTATTTTCCCAGTAATCTATATTGAACTTCATCTGCTTTTATGCAGCTATTTGTCCAAAATCCTTCACTTGGAAGGAAACCCCTCTCTACCCTCCGACTCCCCTTTCCCACAGTCTGTGATCTCAGCTATGATGAAGGCTAAACCATCATTTTAGATCCCCTGTCACAAGGAAGTAGTGTGGATAAAGCGCAGGCCTGGAAACCAGAGGACTTGGGTTCCAACTCCGGCTCCACCGCTTGCTTACTGTGTGACCTTGGGCAAATCACTTAACTTCTCTGCGCCTCGGTTTCCTCAATTACCAAATGGAGATTTGTTCTCCCGCCTAAATAGGAGAGAAAGAGCACCTATTCTTTTGAAACGTGGCACTGGAGAAGGCTTTTGAGAAGGAGAGTGGCTTAGTGGAAAGAGCACGGGTTTGGGAGTCAGAGGACATGGGTTCTAATCCCGGCTGTGCCACTTATCTGCTGTGTGACCTCGGCCAAGCCGCTTAACTTCCCTGTGTCTCAGTTATGTCATCTGTATAATGGGGATTAAAACTGTGAGCCCCCTGTGGAACAATCTAATTACCTTATATCTACCCCAGCCCCTAGAACAGAGCTCGGCATATAGTAAGCACTGAACAAATACCATAGTTATTGTTATTATTATCATTACCATGGACTGCCCAAAAAACAAACAAATGGATCTGGGAGCAAACTAAGCCAAAGTGGTCCTTGGAAGGCCAAATGATGACTTAGGTTATCATATTTTGGACACATAATCAGGAGGACTAATTCTCTGGAGAATACACTAATGCTAGGAAAAGTCCAGGGAAAAAGGGGAAGAGGCAGATCATCAGCTAGATGGATAGAGACCATAACAACGATAACGGAAGAACCGTTAGGAAGGTTACGGATTATGGCAGAAGACACATGATGTTCTGGAGAAAATCTATCCATAGGGTCGCTATGATTCAGAAGCAACTCGACAGCACTTGATAAGAATAATCTCCCTCTATTTAGACTATGAGCCCCATGTGACACAAAGATGATATTCCCACTGATTAACTTGTATCTACCCCAGAGCTAAGAACGGTGCTTGACACATATTATTATATATTATATTGTAATTATTATATATTAAATATATTAAATATATTATATATTAAATATATTAAATGTATATATTATATACATTTCAAAGGGAAAAAAAAACTGTCACAGCAGAAACACCCAGATAAACATGCATACACCCATCCGTGTTCTTAGGGCTTTACACAATTTAGAGTGGTCTGGTAAGAATGGCTTAATGGGAAGACGTGTATAATTTGTTTCAGTTCATCTTTGTTCCATTTTTTAAGGAATTTGGGTCTATTAGAGAGACCAATAGAAGAAGATGGAGAAGAATTGTAAGGAAATGGCATTAATAAATTCTAGGCTTTAAGCTTGTTTTGGACAGGGGACATGTCTACCAACTCTCTTGTATTATACTCTCCCAAGCGCTTGGTACAGTGCTCTACTCCCAGTAAGTGCACAAAAAAAAAATAATTGATGACGATAAACACCTCTGCCCATGAAAATTTCGCTGCAGAAAAAGGATATTTGCAGGAGATGGTTTAGTGATTTTTTTGGAAAAATCCTTACAAAACTATATCTAAGTGTTCTCACTCATCTTGAATAAGCAGTGTTTTGAATAGTACAAGTTATCTATGGGATGATCCACATTTAGCTAATAAGAATTTGATAACATTCGGATAAAGTTTTCAGTTGTTTTAATTAGAGAAATGGACAGGCGATTAATCGATTATGATAAGTATCAAGTGCCAGCTGTGTGCTGGGTAATCTGTGTTATGCCCTGGGAAAAATACAAATTATCAGTTCCAGGCCCAATCTCACCCTGCTCACAATTCGCCCTTCCCTCTAGACAGTAGGATCCCTGTGGGCAGGGAATGTATCTACTATAATATTATACTCTCCCAAGTGCTTAGTACAGTGCTCCGCACACATTAAGTGCTCAATCGATACGACTGGCCGATTACCCTGCTCATAATCCACTTTGGGGAACAGACATAAAGAGTGTTACAGTGCTCTGCACATTGTAAGCATTCAGTAGATACTTTTGATTGATCGATGGCTAATAAGAAACACAAACATATAAATAAGTCCTTGGTTTCATGGTGGGGTGGATGGCTTTGAATATCTTCCTCTAAAGCATCCCATCACTTGGAGCATATGTTTTGCAACCGGATCTAAGCAGCACTTGTTGGGTTATCCGTGTTTATCTCCCATGAACGTACATTTTTCCAAAACCTCGTTGCTCACATCTGTTGTCTTCTACTTCTAAATAAGTAGTAGTTGTAGTGTTTTCTATTTCTACCGAAGGTCTGTCCCTTTTCTGCTTTATCCTCAGAGAATCTTGACTTCACTTCCGGCGTCACCGAAACAACTGAGTGCTCACTGTTTGCGGAACACTGGGCTAAGAGGTCAGGAAAGAACAGTACGAAAGAGTGCTCCCACCTATTCAATCTAACACTAAATCCTGTCGGTTCAACTTTCACGACATCGTTAAAATCCACCCTTTCCTCTCCATTCAAACTGTTACCCTATTGATCCTGGCACTTATCCTATCCGGCCTTGATTACCGCCTCAGTCTCCTTGCTGACCTCTCTGCCTCCTGGCTCTCCCCACTCCAGTCCATACTTCACCCTGCTGCCTGGATCGTTTTGCTATAAAAACGTTCAGTCCACATTCCCCCACTCCTCAAGAACCTCCAGAAACTGCTCATCAAATAGAAACTCCTTTCCGTCGGCTTTTAAGCGTTCAATTATCTCACCCCCTGCATAGCTCAGTGGAAAGAGCCCGGGCTTGGGAGTCCGAAGCTACGGGTTCGAATCCCCGCTCTGCCACTTGTCAGCTGTGTGACTGTGGGCAAGTCGCTTCACTTCTCGGGGCCTCAGTTCCCTCCTCTGTAAAATGGGGATTAACTGTGAGCCTCACGTGGGACAACCTGATTACCCTGTGTCTACCCCAGCGCTTAGACCAGTGCCCTGCACATAGTAAGCGCTTAACAAATACCAACATTATTATTATTATTATTACCTCATCTCTGTGCTCTCCTACTACAAACCAGACCACATATTTCATTCCTCTATTGCCAGCCTACTCACTGTACCTTGATCTCATCCATCTCGACCCCGACCTCTTACATACAACCCGTCTATGGCCTGGAATGGGGTCCCTCTTCATATCCAACAGGCAATTACTCACCACTGCTTCAAAGCCTTATTCATTCATTCATTCAATTGTATTTATTGAGCGTTACTATGTGCAGAGCACTGTACTAAGCGCTTGGAATGTACAAATCGGCAACAGATAGAGACAGTCCCTGTCCATTGACGGGCTTACAGTCTAATCGGGGGAGACGGACGGACAAAAACAATGGCAATAAATAGAATCAAGGGGATGTACATCTCATTAACAAAATAAATAGTGTAATAAAAATATATACAAATGAGCGGACGAGCACAGTGCTGAGGGGAGGGGAAGGGAGGTGGGAGGAACTGAGGGAAGGGGCGGGGGGAAGGGAGCTTAGCTGAGGGGAGATAAAATGGGGGGTAGGGAGGCAGCAGAGGGAACAGAGGGAAAAGGGGAAGTTCAGTGTGGGAAGGCTTCTTGGAGGAGGCGAGCTCTCAGTAGGGCTTTGAAGAGGGGAAGAGAATGAGTTTGGCGGAGGTGAGGAGGGAGGGCGTTCCGGGACAGCGGGAGGACGCGGGCCACGGGTCGACGGCGGGATAGGTGAGAAAGGGGGATGGTGAGGAGGTGGGCGGCAGAGGAACGGAGCATGCGGGGTGGGCAGTTATTGAAGGCACACCTCCTCCAAGAGGCCTTCCCTGACTAAGCCCTCATTCACTCTTTTCCCACTCCCTTCTGCATCACCCTGACTTCCTCCCTTTATTTATCCCTCCCTCATCTCCATAGCGCTTATGTGCATATCCATAATTTATTTATTTATATTAATACCTCTCCCCCTTCAGACTGTGAGCTCGTCGTGGGCAGGGAATGTGTCTACCAACTCTCCTGTACTCCCCCAAGCACTTAGTACGGTGCTCTGCACACAGTAAGTGTCAATAAATCTGACATTGATTGATTGTTGCAATACCTCCTTATCCTCCTTAACTAGGCAAATTATGAAAATACCTGTCTCATTTTTGCGTTGCTTTTCGTGTGCTGTCATCCTGCTCCCATTAAATAAGCTTTCTTAACATTTTCATTTCCAAATTTGTTAGCAAGTTAATTCTGCCTTCCCTCCTATATCTCTTATAGCGTAATTATCTACAGCTGACTTTTCCACTGCCATTCCCATTGTCAAAATGTAATGTGGTCAGTGGATAATGCCAATAGAGGCCTTCTCCTGAATTGTTTGCTTTTGCAAATAATCATTTAGTAATAATAATAATGGAATTTATTTAGTGTTTACTATGCACCAAGCACTATGCTAAATGCTGAGGTTGATACAAATAATAATAATAATTATGGTACTTTTTCAGCACTTACTATATGCCAAACACTAAGTGCTGGGGTAGATACAAGCTCATTCATTCATTCATTCATTTATTCACTCAATCGTATTTATTGAGCTCTTACTGTATGCAGAGCACTGTCTAAGCACTAGGAAAGTACAATTCGGCAACTGATAGAGACAATCTCTACTTAACAATGGGCTCACGGTCTAGAAGTTAATCAGTTTGGACACAGTCCCTGACCCACGTGGGGCTCACACTTTTAATCCCCATTTTACAGACGAGATAACTGAGGCCCAGAGAAGTCTCAAGTCAAGTAATAATTAATAATAATAATTATGGTATTTGTTAAACGCTTACTACGTGCCAAGCACTGTTCTAAGCGCTGGGGTAGATACAAGTGAATCAGGTGCTCCCACGTGGGGCTCACGGCCCTAATCCCCATTTTACAGTCTCCGGTACATGTAGGGCTCAGAGTCTGAGGGAGAACACGTGTTTCATCCCCATTTCACAGATGAGAAAACTGGGGCAGAGAGAATTTAAGCGACTTTCCATAGGTGAAACAGCAGGTCAGAATGAGAACCGTGGTCATCTAACTCCCAGCCCGCGCTCTTTACACTAGGCCACGTTTAACTTCATTTCCATTTGCTTAAGGGAATTTTGAACTGGATATGACATGTAGGAAGTCATAATCCACTGAAAATTTCTTAAACTCTACATTACAGCTCATTACCTGTCATAATTGGATATCACATCGTAATATCCCACTATTATGATAAAATGTTATATCGCATTTTGATATTATAGGGCTATTTGGTTATATAATTTCTGCAATGCTTGAATTAAAGTAGCCATTCATCAGGTTTTATACCAGACAGAGGCATCTTCAGCTCTTCTGTCCCCTGTCCTGTACTGAGATGGGACCAGATATTTTAAATATGTCTTGGTATCTGTCATTAACATTTGCATGATCCTCCTTCAACAAGATCTGGACTTTTGCACATTTTAAA
The DNA here is from genome assembly GCF_004115215.2 of Ornithorhynchus anatinus. Classification (NCBI taxonomy): domain Eukaryota; kingdom Metazoa; phylum Chordata; class Mammalia; order Monotremata; family Ornithorhynchidae; genus Ornithorhynchus; species Ornithorhynchus anatinus. The sequence continues at coordinate 92,842,960 of NC_041731.1, forward strand.
ATTAAAAACACAAAATTGCCACACTATTTCCCTAAATACAGTGTATACCATATGTAATCACTTTTTATTCCTAAAATTGTAAAGGAACATCAAAGAATATCATGGTCACAATATTAGTTCCTACATTTGAACCGAGAATTATTTCTGAATATCCATCTATAGTTCTGGTTTTATTTTCAATCAGGGAGAATCTGTTGTGTTATAATATTTATTTGCTCTAGACGGTAGATTACAAGTTAGATTGTAAGCTCATTGTGGGCAGGGAATGTATCTGTTACGCTGTTATATTGTACTCCCTTAAGTGCTTAGTACAGTGATCTGCACCCAGTAAGAGTTCAATAAATTCATTCAATAGTATTTATTGAGCACTTACTATGTGCAGAGCACTGTACTAAGCGCTTGGGATGAACAAGTCGGCAACAGATAGAGACGGTCCCTGCCGTTTGACGGGCTTACGGTCTACTGTCTGTCCGACTGACTGCTCACCTGTTATCTAGAGTAAGCTCCACTTCAGTTTTATACGCTGTCAGTTTCACCCTCTAATCAGGATTGTCTTTCTTCATTTCAATATTTCGAATCATCTTACATGGCTTTTTTCGTCTGCAGTTGTCTTGGTTTCTAAGTTGCTCATGGATGCTGATGTCATTTTCTATTTGTTGTGTGTGTTGTCTTCATTCATTCATTCAATAGCATTTATTGAGCGCTTACTATGTGCAGAGCACTGTACTAAGCGTTTGGAATGTACAAATCTGTAACAGATAGAGACAGTCCCTGCCCTTTGATGGGCTTACGGTCTACAGTTGCACATCCTGTATCCCTTTTACTATTCCGAACAAATCAATGAATGGACCAGTCAGTGGTATTTATTGAGTGTCTACTGTGTGTAGATCACTGTACTAACCTCTTGGGAGAGTACAATACAACTGAGTTGGTAAATACGTTTTCTGCTTACAAGGAGCTTACAGTCTAGAGGGGGAGACAGACACGTGTCTGTTAATTGTCACATTGTACTCTCCCAAGCGCTTAGTACACTGTTCAGCAAACAGTAAACGCGCGATAAATACGATTGAATGAAGGCATATTAATATAAAGAAATAATTTACCGATATGTACATGAGTGCTGTGGGACTGAGGGTGGGGTGAATACCGAATGCCCAAAGGGTATGGATCTAACTGCACAGACAACACAGAATGGAGAGGGAGTTGGGAAAAAGAGGACCCAATCGGGGAAGGCTCCTTAGAGGATACGTGACCTTAATAATAATAATAATGGCATCTGTTAAGCTCTTCCTATGTGCAAAGCACTGTTCTAAGCGCTGGGGTAGATACAGGGTAATCAGGTTGTCCCACGTGGGCTCACAGTCTTACTTCCCATTTTGCGGGTAAGGTAACTGAGGCACAGAGAAGTTAAGTGACTTGCCCAAAGTCACACAGCTGACAGGCGACGGAGCCGGGATTTGAACCCATGACCTCTTACTCCCCGGCCCGGGCTCTTTCCACTGAGCCACGCTCCTTCCCTATAAGGCTTTGAAGGTGGGGAGAGTGGTTGTCTGGCTTGTATATGGAAGGGGGCAGGAGAGTTCAAGCCAGAAGGAGGTTACGAGGAAGAGATCATCAGTGGGATTGCATCAGTTTTCCCCAAATGAAAAGCCTCTTTGTGACTGACAGTGGCTACTGGTTTTTCCGCAATTCAGTGTCACTTCCATTCTTGCTGTTCTCTCATCATTCTTCTTTCGTTTGATCCACCTTGACCATATCCTGGTTACCCTGCCTTGTGACCTTTACTAGTTTTTCCCCATTAATTACATATGTAATGCATTTGCCTCAGCTGTTTGACGTAATTTAATGGTTTTGTTCAAATTCTCTTCATTCACTCCCATTAGTGTTTTTTGTATAGGTATATTTTATCATTCCAATCACTATAATGCAGAAAACTATTAAAATTCTAAAATTCAGCTTTGATTTAAGCTCTGCAGCGCTTTAAAGTGGCTTGAAAAATCTTCAGTCCATTGCCATGGAATTTGTATCTTTCATCCATCTCCTCGCAGTTTGGCGACCATAATTCCCGAAATCCCTGTAGAACCAGATCTATTAATTTTTTTCAGGCTCTGGTGGACTAAAGCTATTGAATAGTGAGATAGTTTCGGAGAATACAGGGAAGATTTATTAAAATTAAAACCTCCTGCGTATCATTTTAGATTTAGTCCACTAATTGCCAAAAACTAGTCTAACTCCTAGATAAAAAACACTTCCTTTCATAAGGAGTTCTTATAGTCATTTTTAAAGTCTTAGTTTCTTTGAGCTATCCTATATATAAATAGGCATCTTTTCTCTCTTGCCAATCTGTATTCTGTCTTCACTTCACTCCTGGTACCCCACTGCGTATCTTCGCTGATAATCAATCCAATCACTGCGTGTTTTATTAATCGAGCAAATGGCTTGTTTGTACATAGGATTTAACTGTGTGCGAGTGTATCTCCCTCAAGCTCGCTTTTTCTGCTGCTCTTTTTTTTAAAAATGGTATTTGTTAAGAGCTCACTACGTGCCAGACCCTGTACTAAGCACTGGGTAGATACCAGTTAATCACGTTGGACACAGTCCATGCCCTACATGGGGCTCACAGTCTTAATCCCCATTTTACAGATGAGGGAACTGGGGATCAGAGAAGTGAAGCGACTTACCCAAGGTCACACAGCAGACAGATTGAGCAACCGGAATTATACTCCAGCTCCTTCTGACTCCCAGCCCGGACTCTGTCAGGTAGGCCTCGCTGCTTTCTCCTGTTTCTCGTAGCCCTTCTTTCTCCGCTCTGAAAACGTGCCTTCTCAAAGATTAGTATCTCAGCTGTGGCAAGGGAAACCCAAATCTGCCAGAATCCTCAAGGCCAAGTCTAATGGAATGAAATATCGCCTTGGGCTCAACATTTCATCGTGTCCCTTGCTTTGATCTAGAGTTTTCCCTTTTGTCTAAGGAAGGAATCTCCCATCTCTCCCCACTGAACGACTGATGACATCTTCAGCAGTCCTACTTTCGGAATACTGTGACATAGCACGGCGTAGTGGATAGAGCAGGGGCCTGGGAGTCAGAAGGTCAGGGGTTCTAATCTCGGCTCTGCCCCGTCTGCTGTGTGGCCTTGGGTGAATCACTTCACTTCTCTTGACCTCAGTTACCTTACCGGCACAATGGGGATTAAGACGGTGAGCCCCATGTGGGACAGGGACTGTATCCAATCCAATTTTCTTGTACAGTGCCTGGCACAGAGTTAGCACTTAGCAAATACCATTATTATTATTAGGTCTGCAAAAAAATCAGGTTTAGCAGCAGCAGTATTTATTAAATGTCTACTCTTTTAAGAGTCTAGGCGTAGTATTCGTAGGAATGTTTATTGAGTGCCCCCTGGATTCACTGTGTACTAAGCACTGGGGAAGTAAAACCAAACGAATCCACATCCCTGCCCATAATGGAAATATAGTCTAGTGGAAAAGAGAGCCATAAAATTATTTACAGAGTAATCAAAAGAAATGATTGAAACTGCAGTTGAGGAAACTGCAGAATGCCTCTCCAATCCACCTCGCAGATTACTTCCATGATCATTAGACTGTGAGCCCGTCATCGGCCAGGGATTGTCTCTATCTGTTGCCGAATTGTACATTCCAAGCGCTTAGTTCAGTGCTCTGCACTTAGTAAGAGCTCAGTAAATGCTATTGAATGATCATTTTTCTAAAACATTGCTTTGCTGCCCTTTGTGAGTGAATTATCCCAGCATCCTTAAATAGGTTCCCAGAAAATTATCTGGAAGGAAAAATTTCACATCCATGTGCCTCTTTTCTGCTGACTTCCCCGATCAAACCCTCTTTTCCCTTTACTCCCTCTCCCTTCTGCATCACCTCTGCCCTTGGATCTGTTCTCTTTAAACACTGAGTATTCGCCCTGACCTCAGCCCCATAGCACTTATGTGCAGACTGAAAATTTATGTATTTTTATTAACATCTGTCTGTCCCTCTAGATGGTGAGTTTCTTTGGGGCAGAGAATGTGTCTACCAATTCCGTTGTATTGGACTCTCCCAAGTGCTTAGTTCAGTGCTCTGTACAATATAAGCACTCACTAAATATCATTCATTGACCAGTTGACTTGCCCTACTATGTCATGGGAGATGTGCTGTTTTGGCTTTCTGAGATTCCGATGCCTGGGCAGAGAAAAACCTAAATTTGGCTGCTTTAAAGGGACGCACAACCCTTCTCTTTCTCTCATTTTCTTTATCCTCCTCTCTCTCTAAAAATTATTCACCAAGAAAACCGAACAACAAAAGCAAACACTTGTAAACCCCCTCTGCCCCAGCTCACTGTCCCAGAGGTTCTGCAGGTTGATCCAAGGTTTTCTCATGCCCCTGGTCTTTTCCTGCCTGCATTTCAAAAACAGTGTAAGCAGTCACATATGGAAACGTATGGAACTAAATATGCTGGTTCACCCCAGCTCACACATTTAGCTCCTCTAATTCCAACCTCATCACTGTACCTCAATCTCATTTATCTCAGAGCCAACCTTTTACCCACCCTCTGCCTCTGGCCTGGAACGCCCTCCCTCCTCAAATCAGACAACTACTCTCCCCCTCTCTCAAAGCCTGATTGAAGGCCCATCTCCTCCAGGAGGCCTTCCCTGACTAAGCCCTCATTTCCTCTCTTCCCACTCCTTCATGCATCACCCTGATTTGCTCCCTTTATTCACCCCTTACTCAGCCCCACGGCACTTATTTTCCTCTGGGCCACAGTTCCCTCATCTGTAAAATGGGGATGAAGACTGTGAGCCCCACGTGGGACATCCTGATTCCCCTGTGTCTACCCCAGCGCTTAGAACAGTGCTCGGCACATAGTAAGCGCTTAACAAATACCAACATTATTATTCAAGCCACATGGCCTAAAGGAAAGAGCATGGGCCTGGAAGTCAGGGGACCTGCGTTCTAATCCTGGCTCCATCACTTGTCTGCTGTGTGATCTTGTCCAACTCACTTAATTTCTCTATGCCTCAGTTTCCTCATCTGCAAAATGGGGATATAATACCTGTTTGCCTTCCTATAGAAAGAGCTTAAGAAATACAGCAATTAGCATTATTATGAATCTGATATACACACCTATATCATTTTAATTACCTTTGTTAAGCACTTACTCTGCGCCAAGCACTGAACTAAGCCCTGGAATAGATACTATATAAGCGGCTCAGAAACAGTCCCTGTCCCACATGGAGCTCACAGTCTAAGTAGGGGGAAGAACAGGTATTTTATGCCCATTTTACATATGAGGTAACTGAGGCACAGAGAAGTGAAGTGATTTGCCCAAGGTCATACAGCAGGCTAGTTTGGAGCTGGGATTAGAACCCAAGTCCCAAGCCTATGTTCTATCCCCTCTAAAGGGAAAGCCCGTTGTAGAAGGGAAAGTGTTTACCAACTCTGTTAATAAAAACAATAATAATAATAATAATAATAATAATAATAATGGTATTTCTTAAGTGCTTACTGTTTGCCGAGCACCGTTCTAAACGCTGGGGTCGACACAAGGTAATCAGCTTGTACCACATGGGGCTCACAGTCTTAATCCCCATCTTACAGATGAGGTAACTAAGGCACAGAGAAGTTAAGTGGCTTGCCCAAGGTCACACAGCAGCCAAGTGGTGGAGCAGGGATTAGAGCCCACATCCTCTGACTCCCAAGCCCAGGCTCTTTCCAGTGAGCCACGCCGCTTCTCTGTTGCCCTGTGCTCTCCCAAAACATTAAGTACAGTCTTCTGCACACAGTCATTGCTCAATAAATACGATTGATTGCTTAATGGATTGATTACCAGGCCACACTGCTTTTCAAATATAGCCCAAATTTATAAGTAGTGTTTTAGTAAATTTCCACATATAAATCGCCATATAGCAGGAGAGAACTGTCCCCGTGCTTGACTTCGAAAGATAAGTTAAGACTCTATAAGCCAAATCAATACCATAAAGTCGCAAGCAATACCATAAAGTTCATGAAGACTGAAATGTCATATCAACACATTATATTCAGAAGAAGTGTCGCACATAATATTCTTCATTTCTAAACCCTCTGTAAGACATCGGCCTCCTGTTTTCTTTATAGTCTCGTATCCCTTTGCTAGAGATTCTTTCCATCTGCCTCATTTCTGAGCAACAAACCCTCGGCTTGATTATGAGGATTCTGAACTTCCCCTTTGGTTTCCACCAGTCCTCATTTAGTAGTTTACAAAAGAATTCTTCACGCTAGCCACCTAGGGGAAGGGCAGCGAGCAAGGAAAGTGCCCACGCTCTCTGCCTGTTCTATTGCCTTTGACATCCAGGTTCCTAAACCGGCTTAGCCAGGCCAGGAGGCCTTCCCCTGAGCAAACTGGGGTTCCCTGCCCCTTGCCACCAGGCTAACAAGGGATAGAATGTGATGATCCTTCTTTAAGACTTGAAAGAGAGGGGGAGGAAGAGGAGGAGAAGCAGGGAGGAAGAGGAAGAAGGGAAGAGGAAGAGGAGAAGGAGGAAAAGGAGGAAGAGGAGAAAGAGGAGGAGGAATGCTATATCTAAAGCCTCTTTTGAGTACAATGCACTCCACTAAGCACTTGGGAAAATCCAGGAGAAGCAAAACACATGCTCTCTGCCCACAAGGGACTTACAGAGTTATTTACAAATAGTGGTCACCGTAAGAAGAATAAGGATCGGGCAGGTGGTGGAGCGAATATGCCGGAGTAAAATAGCCATATCGTCAGATTAATTATTGAACAGTCAATTGAAATAAATATATACAGGCAAGTGCTGACGTGGGTTAGAGGTAACCGCTATGAGTGGCTGAGATGGGAGATGATTCGTAGAACTGGTAGAGATCCCTTCTGATCTCCCAACCTCCTATCTCTCCGCTTCGGTCTACACTTCACTCCGCTGCCCAGATGATTATCTCTTTCTACGGAAACATTTTGGGCGTGACACCCCCCGCTTCAAAAATCTCCAGCGTTTGCCTATTAACCTCAGTATCAAGCAAAAACTCCTCAGTCTTGGCCTCAAAGCTCTCCATCCCCCGGCCCCCTCCCACCTCACCTCCCTTCTCTCCTTCTCCAGCCCATCCCGCGCACTCCGCTCCTCTGCTGCCGCTAACCTCCTCCCTGGGCTTCGTTCCCGCCTGTCCCGCTGTCCGCCCCTGGCCCACGTCCCACCTTTGGCCTGGGACGCCCTCCCTCCTCACCTCTGCCAAACGAGCTCACTTCCCCCCTTCAAAGCCCTACTGAGAGCTCACCTCCTCCGGGAAGCCTTCCCACCTTTTCCTCTGTTCCCCCACAACCCCGGTGCCCCAACCTGCTCCCTTTGCTCTACCCCCCACCGCAGCACTTGTGTGTAGAGAAGCAGCGTGGCTCAGTGGAAAGAGCACGGGCTTGGGAGTCAGAGGTCATGGGCTCGAATCCCAGCTCCGCCACTTGTCGGCTGTGTGACTGTGGGCGAGTCACTTCACTTCTCTGTGCCTCAGTTACCTCATCTGTAAAATGGGGATTAACTGTGAGCCTCACGTGGGACGACCCGATTACCCTGCATCTACCCCAGCGCTTAGAACAGTGCTCGGCACATAGTGAGCGCTTAACAAATCCCAACATTATTATTATTACATATCTATAATTATAATTCTATTTTACAACCTGATTCCCCTGTATCTACCCCAGCGCTTAGAACAGTGCTCGGCACAGAGTGAGCGCTTAACAGATACCAACATTATTATTATTTATTTTTATTAACGATGTGTACATATCTATAATTCCATTTATTTAGAATGATGCTACTGATGCCTGTTTGCGTGTTTTGATGTCTGTCTCCCCCCTTCTAGACTGTGAGCCCGTTGTGGGCAGGGATTGTCCCTGTTGCTAAATTGTCCCTCCCAAGTGCTTAATACAGTACTCTGCACATAGTAAATGCTCCATAAATATGATTGAATGAAAGAATGAATTCCAGGAGGCCTTTGAAGATGGCGAGGGCTTTGGTAGAGAGGATTCTGTGAGGAGGGATTTCCAGGTCAGGGGTGGAGCACTCTATTACCCCTTTCCCCTCACCCTGCCATAAATAGACTTGGTCTCACCTGAGGACAAACACCAGTTCACAGTATGGCAATGTCCCAGTACATTCGGTAGATGAGGACGTTCCTCATGCCAACCCGAGGGGACCGGACGCTGGACCTTAGGTGGGACAACACCGATTTTTAACCAGGACTCCGAAAGGACCAGGGGCCAGAGGAAGTGGAAGGTCAGCAATGAAGAGAAGCCGGGGATGTGAGCTTTAGCTCCCTTCTAAAGTTGCCAGCATCCCCTCAACCCACACCCTTGATTTCCTATCAAGCTACTTTCTTGACCAAATTGACACCTTAGGTGTCAACTCTGAGGAGTAGAAGGAGGAAGAGGAAGAGAAGGAGAAGGAGGAAAAGGAGGAGGAGGAGGAGAAAAAGGAAGGGAAGAAGGAGGAGGAGGAGGAGAAAGAGAAGGAGGAGGAGAAGAAGGAGAAGAAAGAGGAAGAGAAGGAGGAGGAGAATAAGGAGAAAGAGGAGGAGGAGAAAGAGAAGGCGGAAGAGAAGGAGGAGGAGGAGAAGGAGGAAGAGAAGGAGGAGGAGGAGGAGGAGGAAGAGAAGGAGGAGGAGAAGGAGAAGAAGGAGGAAGAGAAGGAGAAGAAGAATGAAGAGGAGGAGGAGGAGAAAGAGAAGGAGGAGGAGAAGAAGGAGGAAGAGAATGGGGGTGAGGAGGAAGAGGAGAAGGAGGAGGAGAAGGAGAAGGGGGATGAGGAGGAAGAGGAGAAAGAGAAGGAGGAGAAGAAGAGGGAGGAAGAGGAGAAGGAGAACGAGGAGAAAGAGAAAGAGCAGGAGAAGGGGGAGGAGAAGGGGGATGAGGAGGAAGAGGAGAAAGAGGAGGGGGAGGAGAAGAGGGAGGAAGAGGAGAAGGAGAAGGAGGAGAAAAAGAAAGAGAAAGAGGAGGAGAAAGAAGAGGAGGAGGAGGAGGCATCCACTCTCTGCTCCTTCCCAACCATCTCTCAAGGGATCGCTTCTTGCCTGTTTTTAAAATCTACACCACCTACCTTTGCCTCTGAACCCGTTCCCTCGATCCTTCGGATGGAAGCAGTGTGGCTTAGTGACAAGAGCCCGGGCTTGGGAGTCAGAGGATGTGCGTTTTAATGCCGGCTCTGCCACTTGTCTGCTGTGTGACCTTTGGCAAGCCACTGCGCTTCTCTGTGCCTCAGTGACCTTATCTGGAAAATGGGGATTGAGACCGAGAGCCTCACATGGGACTACCTGATTACCCAGTATCTACCCCAGTGCTTAGAACAGTGCTTGGCACATCGTAAGCGCCTAGCAGATACCATAATTATTATTATTATAAAAACATTTGCACCCATTTCCTTTCCCTTTCTGACTGTTATCTTCTACAGGTCACTCTCAGTTGATTCCTTTCCCACTGCATTCAAGCAAGCTCAATGATAATAATAATTGTGTTATTTGTTAAGCACTTACTATGTGCTAGACACTGTACTAACCGCTGGGCTAAATACAAGCACATCAGTTTGGACCCAGTCCCTGTCCCACATGGGGCTTACAATCCCCATTTTACAGATGAGGTAACTGAGTTCCGGAGAAGTTAAATGACCTGCCCGAGGTCATACAACAGACAAGTGGCAGAGCCAGGATTAGAACCCAGGATCTTCTGACTCTCAGGCCACTAGGCCACACTGCTTCTTAATCCTCCTTCACACGGAAATAACCTTTTCCTCAATTCCATGGCCCCTTCTAGCCTCCTCTCCATTTCCCTGCTCCTAATTCTGTCCAAACTTCTGGAATTGTTCTGTCACCACTTCCTCTCTTCCAACTCCCTCTTGACTCTCTACACTCCAAATTTCACCCCCTTCACTCCACTGAGATTGAGGTTTCCGAGGGCACCAGTGACGTCCTCTTTGCCAAATCTAATGGTTCTAACTCCATCTTAACCTTCCATGACCTTTCAGCCACCTTTGTCACTGTGGACCATTTCGATGTAGCCCCGGTATATGGATTTTTACCCTTTAATAATAATAATAATGTTGGTATTTGTTAAGCGCTTACTATGTGCAGAGCACCGCTCTAAGCATTGGGTTATACAGGGTAATCAGGGTGTCCCACATGTCGCTCACAATCTTAATCCCCATTTTACAGATGAGGTAACTGAGGCCCAGAGAAGTGAAGTGACTTACCCACAGTCTCACAGCGGCCAAGTGGCAGAGTTGGGATTCGAACCCATGACCTCTGACTCCCAAGCCCGGGCTCTTTCCACTGAGCCACGCTGCTTTATTCGCACGTCCCTCAGCCCCACGGCATCTTTGTGCATATCCATAATTCATTCATTTATATGAATATCCGTCTCCCCCTCTAGACTGCATGCTCACTGTGGGCAGGAAACAAGTCTACCACCTTGAGAAGCAGAGAAGCAGCGTGGCTCAGTGGAACGAGCATGGGCGGAGTCAGAAGTCATGGGTTCGAATCCTTGCTCTGCCACCTGTCAGCTGGGTGACCGTGGGCAAGTCACTTCACTTCTCGGTGCCTCAGTTCCCTCATCTGTAAAATGGGGATGAAGACTGTGAGCCTCACAGCGCTTAGAACAGTGCTCTGCACATAGTAAGCGCTTAACAAATACCAACATTATCATTACCACCTCTGTTATACTGCACTCTCCCAAGCACTTAATACAGTGTTCTGCACACAGTAAGTGCTCAATAAATATGATCGATTGATTGATTGAATAACACTATCTAATCTTGGCCTCTCTGAGGTAGCTTTCTCCTGGCTTTCCTTCTCCCCCTTTGGTAGCTCCGGATCAATCTGTGTCACTGCCTCTTCTTCCACCACTCACGTGGAGAAGCACTATGGCCTAGCGGATAGAGCTCAGGCCTGGAAGTCAGAAGGACCTGGGTTCTAATCCCGACACTGCCACATGTCCGCTGTGGGACTCTGGGCAAGTCACTTAACCTCTCTGGACCTCAGTCCCATCATCTGTAAAATAGGGATTAGGCGTGTGAGCCCCATAGGGGAGCGGGACTAGTGTCCAACCTGATCTACCCCAGCACTTAAAACAGTGTTGAGCACATAGTAAGCGCTTCACAAGTACCATTATTATTATTGTGTGGGGAAAAAAGCTTGCTAACCATCTTCCCCTACCTCCCCTTACTGCCATGGCCTCTGCTGCCGCAGCGACAGCTATTTTCTTCTATCACCGCCCCAGGCTACTCCCCAGCGATTTCTCCAGTTCTCTGATTTGGCAAGACGAGTGCTGCGAAGAAACGAAAGCTGTAGAGAGCGACCTGTGGCGGCGTCAAAAATAGCAGTGAGGGAGGTCTGCTTTTGACCGGTTTTTTTCTTTTCTGCCCCTACTGCTGCCATTACTGTCACCAAAGATGACATCTTTACGAGTGCTTCCATTTAGAGGAATGGGATGCCGGATGGGGACTAGATCTGTCACTCATAACCGTGTTTCTTCCTCCTTTAATGCCTTCCTGTAGGACGACTGACTTTGCTCTCAGGAAGTTCCATCGCCATCGCACTTAGAATGCCAAAAAATATGGTCTCATCAATTACCTGGGGAAGAAACGGAAACCTGGAACTCGGTCACGAGGCAGAGCCGAGATTTAAGGGGCCCTTCCCTCTTTGAATTCTTTTTGAAGTTCAGGGTTCGGGTTTAGAGTTCACGGCAGACGTGGGCTGGGCTCTAGGTGAAATCTAGGCCGGTGCAGCTCTCTAGAGGCTGTTCCTCTTTCACTCTCCCGGGGAGGAAGATGACTGATTGAACCTACTTTTTCTTGACAAAAAAAAAAAAAAAAATCCTGTAGGCTGTTCCTTGTCTAATTATTTCTCTGACAACTAAGAAAATAGATGATTTGATTTTACTTTTTTTTTCACAATAGATGAATGGAACTGGTCAATTAATTTTGAGACATCTCAATTTATTCAATTTGTCCTCAATCTAACAGTTTATTCACTTCTCGCTTTTTATCTTACTGGAGCCTCGCTGTCTTCAGTTTGAAAGCGAAAGTCATAAACCTTTGCCTTGTTCAGGATGTAAGACTTTTTTTTAATTTTTTTAGGCTGCATCTACCTATCTCGGTAGGCTGCACTTGGATTTATGCCCTTTGGGCATTTAGTGCTACCCCACCCTCAGCTCCACAGCATTTAAGTAAATATCTGAAACTTATTTATTAATATTAATATCTGTCTCCCCCTCTAAACGGTAAGCGCGCTGTGGGCAGCGATTATGTCTACCAACTCTATTGTGTTGTCCTCTCCCAAGCACTTAAAAGAGCACTCTGCTCATAGAAAACATTCATTCATTCAATAGTATTTGTCGAGCGCTTACTACGTGCAGAGCACTGGACTAAGCGCTCGGAATGTACAAATCGGTAACAGATAGAGACAGTCCCTGCCCTTTGATGGGCTTACGGTCCGATCGGGGGAGACGGACAGACGAGAACAATGGCAATAAATAGAATCGAGGGGACGAACGTCTCATTAGAACGATAGCAAATAAATAGAATTAAGGCGATGTACATGTCATTAACAAAATAACAACTGATAAATACTATTGTTTGATCCCTTCTTTTCTTCTTTACTGAATTTTTAAGATGCTCTTCACCGATACAATCACTAGCCGGTCCAGCGAGGCTTTTCCCAACTTCCTTCCAAGCCCAACTTCCTCGGGCTTCCCACTGTCACCCACCTGTCACGGTCTCAGGCCGTCGAGTCGTCTCCGACCCACAGCGAGGCCGTGGACACCTCTCTCCCAGAACGCCCCACTGCCCTCTGCGATCGTCCCGGTGGTGTATCCGTAGTTTTCTTTGTAAACCTTTAGAAGTCCTATTTACCGTCGCCTCCTTCCGAGCAGCAAACTGGAGTCTCCACCCTCGACTCTCTCCCGTGCCACCGCCGCCCAGCACGGGTGAGTTTGGACCCGTAGCCGATGGCCTCCCACTCGCCAGCCACTGGCCAAGCTAGGAATGGAACGGACGGGCCTCTGCTTGACTCCCCCTCCCGTAGTCGAGACTGGTAGTCGACTGGAAACTCTACAGGTGCGATCCTGAGAGGGGAGTTGGTCCATCTACCCCCTCTGTAAGCTCCCTCTAGACCGTAAGCTCGTTGTGGGCAGGGAATGTGTCCGCTAAGTCGTGTTGTACTCTCCCAAGTACAGTGCACACAGTAAGCGCTCAACGAATTTGGCTGATTGACTTTCCTAACGAATAATAATAATAATAATAATGTCGGTATTTGGTAAGCGCTTACTATGGGCAGAGCACTGTTCTAAGCGCTGGGGGAGACACAGGGGAATCAGGTTGTCCCACGTGAGGCTCACAGTCTTCATCCCCCTTTTACAGATGAGGTAGCTGAGGCACAGAGGAAGCGAAGTGACTTGCCCACAGTCACGCAGCTGACAAGGGGCAGAGCTGGGATTCGAACCCAGGACCTCTGACTCCCAAGCCCGGATTCTTTCCACTGAGCCACGCTAACTACTCTCTTCAAAGTTGTTTCCTCTTCACCACCTGGCTCTTTCTTTCCGTTTGCCTTCCCACCTGGCGCCTAAGCTAGTAATGATCGTGATATTAATATTAATAATGTCGGTATTTGTTAAGCGCTTACTATGTGCCGAGCACTGCTCTAAGCGCTGGGGTAGACCCAGGGGAATCAGGTTGTCCCACGTGGGGCTCACAGTCTTAATCCCCATTTTACAGATGAGGGAACTGAGGCACCGAGAAGTTAAGTGACTTGCCCGAAGTCACACAGCTGACGAGTGGCCGGGCCGGGATTCGAACCCATGACCTCTGACTCGATAGGTTCATACTATATGCAGAGGGCTGAACTAGTCGGTGGGGTAGACGAAAGAGGAGTCTGGGTCGCGAGCCCATGCGGGGCTCACCGTCTCTGAGGTAAGGAGAGAAAAGTTTATTACCCCCATTTTCCAGATGAGGTAAAGGAGGCTCAGAAAATTTAAGGTGCCTTTTTCCAAAGGGACCCAACAGTCCAACAGCAGAACTGGGACCAGAATCGTGGCTTCCTGATACTCAGATCCGGACTCCTTCACTAGAGCATGGGCCTGGGAATCAGAAGGGCATGGGTTCTAATCCTGGCTCTGCCAGTTGTCAGCTGTATAACCTTGGTCAAGTCACTTCCCTTCTCTGTACCTCAGTTTCCTCATCAGTAAAATGGGCATTTAGATTGTGAGCCCCGAATGGAACCGGGACTGTGTCCAATCCAGTTAGCTTGTATCTACCCCAGCACTTAGAACAGTGCCTGGCACATAGTAAGTGCTTAACAAATACCGTAATTATTATTATTATTATTATTAGGTCACACCACCACTTGCCCCTAGAGAGGTAGAAGGAGCTAGATCTAGGTTTCCATACCAATGCTCCAGGTGACTCGGTTGGCTGAAATTAATAATAATGATAAAAACAATGGTATTTGTTGAAAGTTCACTAAGTGCTAAGCACTGGGATACCAACTCCGTTGCATCAGGGCGAGTGCTGTGGCGAGATGATCGGGTGTTGGTCTAGAAGCCGAGGGACCCGCGTTCGAGTCTGAGCTGTGCCGCTAACCCGCAGCGTGACACCGGGCAAGTCGTTCAACTTCCCTGTAGTCATTTAACTTCCCTGTACCTCAGTTTCCCCACCTATAAAATGGGGATAATAATAACACCTGCCTACTCTCCTTACCTAACAGAGTTGTTGTGAGGGCTGAAATGAACCAATTAATGTGAGAGCGCTTTGGTAATAATAAAGCGCTCTAGGAAAGTAAAGCATTATTCTTACTCTCCCAGGCACTTAGTACAGTCCTCTCTACATAGAAAGCACTCAGTAAATACCACTGATTGACTGGGGGAGATACAAGCTAATCAGGATGGACACAGTCCCTGTCCCACATGGGGCTCACAGCCTAAGTAGGAGGGGGAGCAGGCATTAATTAAATTCCCATCTTACAGATGAGGAAGCTGAGGCCCAGAGAAGTCGAGTGACTTCTCCAAGGTCATTGAAATTCCCGTCTTACAGATGAGGAAGCTGAGGCCCAGAGACGTCGAGTGACTTCTCCAAGGTCATTGAAATTCCCGTCTTACAGATGAGGAAGCTGAGGCCCAGAGACGTCGAGTGACTTCTCCAAGGTCAGCGGCAGAGAAACGGCAGAACCTGAATTAGAACCCAGGTCCTCTGACTCCCACACCCGTGCTTTTTCCACTAGGTTTCACTGGCAGTAGGCCCAAACCTGGAGGGTTCCCGGGAAGCAGCGTGGCTCAGTGGTGGAATCAGCGTGGCTCAGTGGAAAGAGCCCGGGCTTGGGAGTCAGAGGTCATGGGTTCGAATCCCTGCTCTGCCATTTGTCAGCTGTGTGACTGTGGGCAAGTCACTTAACTTCTCTGTGCCTCAGTTCCCTCACTGTTCTAAGTGCTGGGGTAGATACAGGGGAATGAGGTTGTCCCACATGAGGCTCACAGTCTTCATCTCCCTTTTACAGATGAGGGAACTGAGGCACAGAGAAGTGAAGTGACTTGATCACAGTCACACAGCTGACAAGAGTTTCTCTTTGATGTGGAAGTGGATGGGCAACCCCTGGAGGTGCTCGAGGAGTGGGGAGACATGGACTGAAGGTTTTTTCAGAAAAAAATGATATGGGCAGTAGCGTGAAGTGTGGACTGGAGTGAAGAGAGGAGGCAGGGAGGTCAGCAAGGAGGCTGCAATAATAAA
Organism: Ornithorhynchus anatinus; assembly: GCF_004115215.2. Lineage (NCBI taxonomy): Eukaryota > Metazoa > Chordata > Mammalia > Monotremata > Ornithorhynchidae > Ornithorhynchus > Ornithorhynchus anatinus. The sequence goes on from NC_041731.1 coordinate 92,858,711, forward strand.
GACTGTAAAGAATGTTATGACATCATGCGAAGCTTTTTACAGAAATCCTCACACCCCAGAGCACGTTTGCCAGAAACTCTTGACCCTCTCCTTGCCCCAGAGCCGTTGTGTTTCTCCCCCTCCCCTCCTTCGGTCAATAGGAGCGCCCCCTCCAAGCTGCCAAACACGGAGGCGGAAGCCGAGGTCCAGAGAGGCTCAAATTCTAAAATGAAAAAACAGATATAAAGGTTCCCGGACTGGAGACGGACCAGCTACAGATCAAAGCTAGAAAATGAGGCCAATGGCCATGGGCCTTATTGCATCAATCAATCAATCAATCAATCAATCATTCAATCCACGATATTAATTGAGGACATACTAGGTGCAGAGTACTGTATTAAGCACTAGGGATGGTACAGTCCAACAGAATTAGCAGACATGTCCAGTGCCCATAACGGGTTTACAATCTAGAGGGGGAGTCAGATATGAATATGAATACATAATTCATAATATGTAATTTAAAGATACGTACATAAGGGCCGGGGGATTGGGGGTGGGGAGAATATCAAGTGTCCAAAGGTCACAGATTGAGGTGCGCAGACGACACAGAAGGAAAAGCGAGCTGGGAAAAAGAGGGCTTAAACGGGGAAGGCCTCCTGGAAGCGATGACTGAAAGATGCATTTCCCCCATGCAAACATCCTGAGACCTCCGCCTTGAACATTCACGTGTTTCTGGTGGTGGACATTTTTTGATGGGAAGTTTCTGCACTTATGCTGAGAGACACACCAGGGTCCACACCTGCCTGCAAAAGACTTATCTCCTGTTACACGAATGGGATTTGGGATTTGGAATTTTACAGCCCCCTTTTGGGCTTCCTTCCATCTTTCATGGTGTTTGAAAAACAATATCCCAACTCATTCCTGGGGGTTTCCACCCCACGTCTCCTGATTATAGCTGAGGGACTATTGCCCGACTAAAATGCTTCTATTTCAGGACCTACCTCTTTAACCAGTCAGTCAGCTAATTGTGTTTAGTGAGCACTTGTGCAGAGCACTGTACTAAGCATTTGGGAGAGTACAATATCACGGTAATAATACCTCATTTATTAGTGGCGATACAGATCCCAGTATTCTACCAGTCTCGGCTACAGGAGGGAGAGTCAGTCGGAGGCGTAGCCATTCCATTCCTAGCTTGGCCAGTGGCTAGTAGATGGAAGGCAATCTGCCACAAGTCAAAACTCACCTATTCTGGGCAGCGGCAGCAGCACTGGAGAGAGTCGAGGGCGGAGACTCGAGTTGACTGCGCGGAAGGAGGCGACGGTAAACCGCTTCTGTACTTTTACCAAGAAAACTCTACGGATCCACTGCCGGAACAATTGCAGATGGAGGTGAGGCATCCTGGGAGAGATGCGTCCATCGCGTAGCTGCGGGTCGGAGACGACTTGATGGCACGAGACAAGACGACCACTATACCAGGCATTGTACTAAGCACCGGAGTCTTAGCACATAAGCTAATCAGGTTGGACACAGTCCATGTCCTACAAGGGGCTGACAGTCTTAAACCCCATTTGACAGGTGAGGTAACTGAGGCACACAGAAGTTAAATGACTTTCCCAAGGTCACATAGCGGACGAGGGGTGGAGTCTGGATTAGAACCCAGGTCCTCTGACTCCCAGGTCCATGTTCTTTCCTCTAGGACGCTCTTTTCCCTTGCCAGTCTATCCAAGCTGCATTTCCTCCGTCCTTTAACCGCATCCTTTTTTTGTCTTGTCACGCCGTCGAGTGCTTTCCGACCCATAGCAACGCCATGGACACCTCTCTTCCAGAACGCCCGGCTCTCCATCTGCGTTCGTTCTGGAAGTGTACTCATAGAGTTTTCTGGGTAAAAATCTGGAAGCGGTTTACCTTCACCTCCTTCCGCTCAGCGAACCCGAGCCTCCGCCCTCGACTCTCTCCCACGTCGCTGCTGCCCAGCACGGGTGAGTTTTGACTTGTAGCGGACGGCCTTCCACCCGCTAGCCACTGGCCAAGCTAGGAATGGAATGGACAGGCCTCCGCTTGACTCTCCCTCCCATAGCCGAGACTGGCAGAGTTATTGGAAACTCCCCAGGTGCGACCCTGGGACGGGGCATCCTTTTTGTCAGTGTGATTTTTGCCTTCTACAGCTATGCCTGTATTGCTTGGTTTGTGGAGTGTTTTAGTTGGGCATTTTACGTTTTGCTTTATGCTTTGAGGGTGGAAGCGCGGGAAAGATTTGGGAAATATAAATTGACAGTAGCAAGACTCTCTTCCCCAACCCGCATGTCTTTGTTTCCCCCAGGATGATGCTTCATCATTGATTTTGGAACATCAGGGAGAAGTAACTACGGTAGCTAAGCTTTCTGAGATATCGCAGGTGGGAAAGGAGGAAAACAAAATGCTGACATTTTGTTTTTGGAAAAAGTCAACACGTAATGCCAGGACTTGAAATTTTGCCAAAGAACTCAACAAAAACGGTTGAAAATCATTTTCCATTCATAAAATTCAGACCTACGATCCCAACGCAGTAACAAGGAAAAAGGTTCCCAGTGCTTATTAACGTTCCAAATTTGAGATGCCACTTAATTTTAACCAAAAAAGTGAAAATCTGTCATCCTTCACGAGGAACATAATGGAGAATGAGTTCTTGACTATTGTATTTTTAATGCCCCACTGAATAATAACACCCCAGGAAACCCGCCGCCAGATTTTCTTCCTCCCTTTCCTTTCAGACAGTGTGCATCTGGGAGACAAGATTGGCAAGTTACTGCCAGTTCCGTAATATATAGTCTTGTAGGTAGGAAATCAGTATGGAACACTGCACTCACATCTCTTGTAACTTTTTACAGCCTTTAAATTGCCAGACTTCTGACTACATTTCTTCAAACAATATTGTCATTTGAGTGGTATCAATCAAGCCATATTGCCCTTTGATGTCAGACCTCGGTGAGTCAACCCACTTGAATGAATTCCGATTACCTCTGCATTCAGAAGGCTAAATGTATTTTTTTTTTAGATCATAGTCATGAGCCGTGAGCAAGCATTTAATAAAAACAATATTGACTCTATTTTCAAGCGTTTGGTGCTCAAAATACCGCTTTGACCATCAGACCTTCCCCATGTGGACTGTGGAGCTTATTTTGTGTCTAGGAAATATAGCCTCAGTTATTCCGCTGAAACGCGAAGCCATTTTCTCAGGACACAGTTTGGGATGGCTAATACATATGCAAAAGACTAAACTTAGTAGTTCAGGTCTGATGGTGGTGGAACAGACTGGCTCATCAATCTTCAATGGACCTAGTTCATTCATTCGATCATATTTTTTGAGCGCTCACTGTGTGCAGAGTAAGGCTTAGTGCAGTGTCCGGCACATAACAAGTGCCTAACAAATACCACAATTATTATTATTATTATTATTGTTATTATCATCATCATCATTATCTCCTGGCCCTTGGAGTACCTGGAACTCCTAGACTTCACCTACAGATCCATGTAGATGTCCCATCTCTCCTCTTGCGCCTTTCCATATTGCTCGTGATGGTAATCACTATTTTTATTAGCGTGGCATTCGTTTAACACATAGTAAGTGCTCACAAAAGGCTCACAGTGTAAGGGGAAGGGAGAGGAGGTAATAATAATAATAATAATGTTGGTATTTGTTAAGCGCTTACTATGTGCCGAGCACTGTTCTAAGCGCTGGGGTATCGAGCCCCCATTTTATAGATGAGGAAATTGAGGGACAGAGAAGCAAAGTGACTTCTCCGGGGACACACAGTAGACAAGTGATATAGATGGGATTAAAACCCAGGTCTCCTGACTCCCAGGCCTGTGATTTTTTCCATTAGACCATGATGCTTCTCAAATCTGCAGGTTTCTTGTCCCCGTGCCTGGTATTCCTTCCTCATTGAATGGCCTTCAGTCCCAAGAGGCCAGAAATATTTCTTCCCATCCGTTAGCTATCGCATAATATTTCTCAATCCTATTTATTTTGTTCATTACCCTATTTATTTTGTTAATGAAATGTACATCGCCTTGATTCTATCTATTTGCTATTGTTTTAATGAGATATTCATCCCCTCGATTCTATTTATTGCCATTGTTCTCCTCTGTCCGTCTCCCCCGATTAGACCGTGAGGGCAGGGACTGTCTCGATCTGTTACCGATTTGTACATTCCAAGCGCTTAGTACAGTGCTCTGCACATAGTAAGCGCTCAATAAATACTATTGAATGAATGAATTGAGCCCTTGCTATGTGCAGAACGCTCTACTAAGCACTCGGGAAAGTACAACAGAGTTGGTAGACGTTCCCTGCCCACGAGCAGGGTACTGTCCCTGCATTTTGGAAGCTACTCTCCTCCCCTAGTTTGTTTCCACCAAGCAGATTATAGACTACAACCTTCTTCAAAGAAGCATAGCTTGAAAACTATTTACCCCGTTTTATGGGTTGTGTCAAAGAAAACTTCAAGGACTCCGCGTTGTGTTCAAGCGGGTATGCCAGAGACGAGCTTATTTCTTCTAGCGCTAGTTAGTAGCGGTGGTTGATGGGCAGAGTTTCCTCTACTAGTCAAGGCCAACTCACTTCCAAACGACACGGAGCGTCTTTATATGCGGTCGATGCAGCACGCGTGCTTCGCACGTGATCGAACTGCATGACGCATGGCAGGAGAGTCACTTACATACTCTAAGAACAGGCAGCAATGTTCCTGCGCTCAGACGTCCTCGGCGATCGGTGACGGGCGCGCCACGTCCTTATCGACCGATTCCGAAGGTCCTGGAGGTTGAAACGAGCATACGGAGTTCACGGCGTGTTCTAAGATGGAGTCACTCTTTGTTCACTTGAATAAGATGGAGTCTCAAACACACGAGTTAGGGAAGTCTGTACGTTCCGCAGGACCTACGAGGCAATCGAGCCTGTGAGGGGACGATCTAAGGGAAGGGGGCGAACGCAGAGACCCCGACGGCTGTCTTTCCACAGTTGCCCCCCTCCTAGGGTACCCCGGCATCAGTGGGAGGAAGGCCATTCGGTTTACCTGACTCTTTCTTCCCCCGGCTCCTAACAGAAAGCTCTCCTTAGCACATCCATATGGATGAAGCGTGGCTTTGAACCATTCATCCTCACAGATATAACAGATGTCAGACTCTACCGCAAAGCTCGCCAACACTTCCTTCACCGGGATCACCTCCAGTCGATAAACACATCCTGTTTGCTTCTCAGCAGGAAAACACTCTTCATTCTGGCTTCCCTCAATGTCACGGCTACTCCCCCTCCCTTAAAGCTTATACCATTTGGCACACACGCTCCTTACCCAGGACGGGAAACGGTAGCCTGTCTTCCGACTGGATTTATTATTTGAATTCTAGTCGGGCCATTTCTTGTGGCCCGCCCGAGGTCACACAGCAGACCCGCGGCAGAGCCGGGACTACAACCCTTCTGACTCCCAGGCCTGCGCTCTATCGATTAAGACACGCTGTCGGAGAAGCAGCGTGGCTCAGTGGCAAGAGCCCGGGCTTGGGAGTCAGAGGTCGTGGGCTCTAATCCGGGCTCCGCCGCTTGCCAGCTGTGTGACTTTGGGCGAGTCACTTCACTTCTCTGTGCCTCAGTTACCTCATCTGTAAAATAGGGATTAAAACTGTGAGCCCCACATGGGACAACCTGATCACCTTGTATCCCCCAGGGCTTAGACAGTGCTTTGCACATAGTAAGCGCTTAACAAATACCACCATTACTATTATTCTTATTATTCTTATTAACCAGAGAAGCAGCGTGGCTCAGTGGAAAGAGCACGGGCTTTGGAGTCAGAGGTCATGGGTTCGAATCCCGGCTCGGCCACTTGTCAGCTGTGTGACTTTGGGCGAGTCACTTCACTTCTGGGTGCCTCAGTTCCCTCATCTGTAAAATGGGGATGAAGACTGTGAGCCCCACGTGGGACGACCTGATTCCCCTGTGTCTACCCCAGCGCTTAGAACAGTGCTCGGCACATAGTAAGCGCTTAACAAATACCAACGTTAACCACAGGTCTACGGGTGAGAGTCATCGGGGAGAAGGAGCTATGCCCTTTCCAGAAACCTAACCCGTGTGAAGATGGCTTCTGCTGCCTTCTGCTCCGGAGATAGGGCCAGTTCAGGCCATCGGGGTCAGGAAGAGGAGGACGACCGTTCCGGTCACTGGGCGTCTCCCTCCACCCCCACCCGACCTGACTCATAGCTCCCAACCCCTACAGACACGGTGGTTCAAGCCGTCAGTTTCGACCTCACGGTCCCCCCCGACCCATCAGAAAGAAGTTTTACTCCGGACCCGCCTCAGCCTCCACGGACCCAACCCCGGCATTCCATATGCAGACCCAACTGACTGTATTATGGGAGAAAAGATGCTGGCTACCAATCAATCTTTCCCTGGATAAGATACAAGATGCTATAGCAATTTTCATTCGTTCGATTGCATTTATTGTGTGCTTACTCTGCGCAAAGCACAGTTCTAAGCTCTTGAGGGAGTACAATATAACAGTAAACAGACATTCCCCACTCACAACGATTCCTACTCTTTCATGCCATAAACTGCTCCGAGGTTTGCCGAGTGTCAGCACGCCAACAGAAGTTTCTTTCAAATTTCCCTTTCTAAGAACCCACACTTTATTAAAATGTGTTGGGCATCCTGCTGTGCTACCGGTAATTATTCCGAAGACCGTTTTTCAAGTTGTCAAGACCCGCCCAGCCACCCTGAACTACTGAGTAAAGGGGATAACAAAGGGAGCGACATAAAGAGAAAGATGCTCGGGATGGAATCCCGAAAAGTCAAAGGGAAGAAAGAGAGTTTGGACTGAATTTTGCTCTTTCTAGTGTTGCTCTGCTTTGTGGTTGTTTTAGGGTTGTTTATTCCAGCAGGAGTTGGAAAAAAGCACCCGAACAGACGATAGAGAAGCAACATGGTCTAGAAGATAGAGCATAGACAGGCTTTAGAGTCAGAAGGACCTGGGTTCTGATTCCACGTACACCACTTGTCTGCCGTGTGACTGCGGCCAAGTCATTTCACTTCTCTGTGTTTCACTTCCCTCATCTGTTAAAGGGGAATTAAAACTGTGAGCCCATTGTTGGACATGGACTGTATTCAACCTGATTAACTGGTAGGTACCCCAGTGCTCAGTACAGTGTCTGTCACATAGTAGGCCCTTAACAAATGTCACCAAAAATTGGTTATTTTACACTAAGCAGAGTTTTGTTAGTTCATTCAATAGTATTTATTGAGCACTTACTATGTGCAGAACACTGTACTAAGCGCTTGGAATGTACAACTCGGCAACAGATAGAGACAATCCTTGCCCAGTGATGGGCTCCAGTTGCTTGAGAGCAGAGATCTCCCTTATTTTTCCAAGTTTCCAGTATGCCTAATATAATTCTCTGTGCACAAAAGAAATGATGAGGAGGAGGAGGAGGAGGAGGATGAACTATCAGGATACAAGCGACATGTCGAATTTTTGCTTGAATTAGCATCCTTTTTGAAGCGTATTAACATGGTAGTAATAATAATAGTGGCATTTATTAAGTGCTTACTATGTGCCAAGCACTGATCTAAGCTCTGGGGTAGATACAAGGTCCCCCCTCAAGGCCACATCTGGAGAGTTTCCAGTCTTCTACCAGTCTCGGCTACAGGAGGGAGAGTCGAACAGAGGCCCGTCCTTTCCATTCCTAGCTTGACCAGTGGCTAGCGAGTGGCAGGCCATCTGCTACATGTTAAACTCACCCGCGCTAGGCACGGGTCAAGGGCAGTCACTCAGGTTTATGGCATGGAGGGTGGCAAAGGTAAGCCACTTCCGTATTTTGACCAAGAAAACTCTATGGATCCACTACCAGAACAATTGCAGATGGAGAACGGGGCGTTCTCCGACAGATGTGTCTGTGGTGTCGCTATGGGTGGGAAACGACTCGATGGCGTAAGACAAGAAACAGAGTAATCAGGTTGTCCCACATGGGGCTCACAGTCTTAATCCCCATTTTACAGAAGAGGTAACTAGGCACAGAGAATTCAATAGTATTTATTGAGCGCTTACTATGTGCAGAGCACTGTACTAAGCGCTTGGAATGAACAAGTCGGCAACAGATAGAGACAGTCCCTGCCGTTTGACGGGCTTACGGTCTAAACGGGGCGGGGGGGGGGGAGAAGTTAAGTGACTCGCCCAAGGTCTCATAGCAGACAAGAGGCAGAGTCAGGATTAGAACCCATGTCCTCTGACTTTCAAGTCCTTGCTCTTGCCACTAGGCCACACAGTCTGGATTTGATTTCTGTAATTGTTCCCAAAACCACGTGGTATCTTTTTTCAAGTGTGAAACTCTCCAGACAGCTTGAATAGGGCAATTTAAAACTTTCAGAGATGAATAAGTTACCTGAATAGGTTAAGTTTGATTGTCTTCCACTTTAAGGCAAATGTATGTATCTTGAGCTACAGTTGTGTCAATATATGCAAACTGTCCTTTAGTAATAATTGTGTTATTTGTTAAGCACTCCCTATGTTCCAAGCCCTGTACTAAGCAGTGGGATTGATACAACATAAGTAGATTGGACACAGTTCCTGTCCCACATAAGGCTCACAGCAAAATGGGGTGGATGGGGAGGAATGGGCAGTGGAGACTGTCCACAAGGGAAGAAATTCTCCCAAAATATCTGAATATACATATCATTTAAAATATTGGAGGAACAATTCATCTCCTCACACTGGAAAACTGCGACAGAGGAAGAGATAAAATCTGAAATGTGTTCATGAGAGTTTGAAGGATAATCAATCGATCACGGATGCTTTGAGTGCTCACTGTAAGAAGGGCGAGCAACATGGCCTAGTGGGTAGAGCACGGGGCTGAGAGTCAGAAGGGCCTGGGCTCTATTTTCGGCTCCACCACTTGTCTGCTGCGTGACCTTGGCTAAGTCCCTCCACTTTTCTATGCCTCAGTTACCTCATCTGTAAAATGGGGATTGAGACTGTGAGCCCCATGTGGGACAGGGGCTGTGTCCGACCCAGTTTGCTTGCAGCCACCCTCATGCTGAGTATAGTGCCTGGCACATAGTAAACGCTTAACAAATACCACAGTTATTATTATTATTTCTAAGCACTTGAAATAGAGTTGGCAGACATGATCCCTGCCCTCAAGGATCTTACAGTCTACTGCCCTATGATTTATTGTGCTCTCCCAAGAGCTTAGTACAGTTCTCTGCACCCAGTAAGCGCTCAATAAATAAGACCGAATGAATTAATAATATCCTGCCTTCCAGCTTTCTAGGTCCTTAGTGTAACCATATGTATCATCTCTATTTGGCTCAGTTTCCTCTGGGATTTTTGAGAATGGAAAACACTAGGAGAATATAAAAATCTAAAGTATCAGTAATAAATAATGTTGGGAGCCAGTTGAGAGAGCACCAATATTTTAACCAAAGTCATCTTCGGGGATAGCTAGAATGCAGGGATTATGACAAATACTTGAGAAGATTTAGTAGGCTATTTGGAGGGCAGGCACAGAATGAATGTTTTGCAGATTTTTACATTTCCTCTATAACCTTGTGACTTCCTGGCAAGAAAAGAATCCACAGTGCATCTAGCCAACTCATGTTGGAAGAGACTAGGCTTCTGTTCCAAGTGCCCACTTTAAATTAATCAACCAATCATTCATTCATATATTTATTATAATAATAATTGAGGTAGAGAAGCAGCGTGGCTCAGTGGAAAGAGCACAGGCTGGAGAGTCAGAGGTCATGGGTTCGAATCCCGGCTCCGCCGCTTGTCAGCTGGGTGACTTTGAGCGAGTCACTTAACTTCTCTGTGCCTCGATTACCTCATCTGTAAAATGGGGATTAAGACTGGATTGACATTCTCAATCCCCATTTTACAGATGAGTAACTGAGGCACGGGAAAAATCAAGTGATTTGCCCAAGGTCACACAGCAGACGGGTGGCAGAGCTGGGATCAGAACCCACGACCTTCTGACCTCTAGGCTCATGCTCTATCCACTAGAGCATGCTGCTTCTTATGAGACCTTACTGAGAGTTTAATAAGAGTTTACTGTGTGCAAAGCACTGTTCGTCTATCTATAGTCTCCAGTGAGCCCCTACTGTGCACAAAACAGTGTACTAAATGCTTGGGAGAGTACACAAGAACTAGAAAACCGAATTAGAAAGGAGTTTATAATCTAACAGGGGAGAGAGACACGCTTAGATATAGAGCACTGGAGCTAGGACAGTGTAATAGAGTATAATTCACTCCCGCGACTTCTAATACCGTCTCTAATAATAATAATGTCGGTATCTGTTAAGAGCTTACTATGTGCCAAGCACCGCTCTAAGCGCTGGGAGAGGCACAACCTAATCAGGTTGTCCCACGTGGGGCTCACAGTCTTAATCCGCATTTTCCAGATGAGGTAACTGGAGGCACAGGGAAGTTAAGTGACTTGCCCAAAGTCACTTAACTGGCAGGTGGCAGAGCCGGGATTAGAATCACGACCTCCGACTCCGAAGCCCGTGCTCTTTCCACTAAGCCACGCTGTTTCTTTAGGTAGATGACTCCCGAATCTACATCTCCAGCACTTATCTTTCTCCTTCTCTGAGGTCTCATATTTCCTCCTGCCTTCAGGACATCTCTAATGGGATGTCCTGCTGATACCTCAAATTTCTCATCTTTCCACCTAAACCCTGCCCACCCCTTGAATTTCCCATCACTGTAGATAGTACCACCATCCTCCCCGCCTCACAAGCCCCGTACACCATCTTGCTATTATCCTCAACTCATCTCTCTCATTCAACCCATGTACTCCATCTCTCACCAAATCCCGTAGGTTCAACCTTCGCAACATCACGAAAATCCACGCTCTCTGCTCCATCCAAACCGGTACCACGTTGATCCAAGCACTCATCCCATCCCGCCTTAATTACTGTATCAGCCTCCTTGCTGAAATCCTGCCTCCTGTCTCTCCCCACTCCTGTCCATACTTCCCTCTGCTGCCCAGCTCATTTTTCTATAAAAACATTCAGTCCATGTTGCCCATCCACCTCCACATCAAACAAAAACCCGTTACCATAGGCTTTAAAGCGCTCAACGCGCTTCCCCTGCCTACTTTACCTCTCAATTTCTTACTCTAACCCAGCCCACTTCTCTATTGCCAACCTACTCGCTCTAACTTGATCTGCCTACCTCTCGTCCACATCCTGCCTCTGGCCTAGAACTCCCTCCCTCTTCCCATCCGACAGAGGACCGCTCTCCCCACCTTTGAAACCTTATTAGAAGTACATCTCTTCCAAGAAGCCTTCCCCAAGTCCTCATTTTCTCTTCTCCCACGGCCCTCCAAGAGGCATCATCTTTGCACTTAGATTTGTCCCCTTTATCCACCCCATCCTCAGCCCTACACCTCTTCGTACATATCCGTAATTTATTTACATTTACTAATGCCTGTCTCCCCTTCTAGACCGTAAACACACTTCGGGCGGGGAACGTTTCTACGAACTCTGTAATAGTGTATCCCAAGCATTAATACTCTGCCAGCAGTAAGCCCTCAATAAATATGATTGATTGGTCGATCGATCGATCTGTAAACAGATCTTATATTTAGGTGGCGCTTGTAACTTTCCCAGAAAGTGATTTGTTATCGGCTGTATTCGTTGCCTTTAAGCACCCTGATATTGGTCCTTCCACTGTACTTTGTATTTCTGCGGTATCTGTAATTCCTCTCAGGGTCACATCTGAGGAGTTTCCAGTACTCTACCATTCTCAGGTATGGGAGGGAGAATCAAGCAGTGGCCTAACCATTAAAACCCAAAGCGACTCCACGGACACATCTCTCCCAGCACGTCCCGCTCTCCACCTGCAATCGTTCTGGTAGCGGATCCAGAGAGTTTTCTCCGTCAAAATCCACTGCCTCCTTCTGCGCGGTAAACTTTAGTCTCCACCCTCGATCCTCTAAGTGACGCGGCTGCCCGACCCGGGTGAGTTTTGACTCGTAGCCGATGGCCTTCCACTCGCCAGCCACTGGCCAAGCTGGGAATGGAATGGACGGGCCTCTGCTTGACTCTCCCTCCTGTAGCCGAGACGGATAGTGTGCTGGAAACTTTCCAGGTGCGACCCTGAGAGGGGACTGCATACATTAAGCACTCAGTCAACACCACTGATGGGTTACTGGCTCAGTGGAAAGAGCCCGGGCTTGGGAGTCAGAGGTCATGCGTTCAAATCCCAGCTCTGCCACTTGTCAGGTGTGTGACTGTGGGCAAGTCACTTAACTTCTCTGGGCCTCAGTGACCTCATCTGTAAAATGGGGATTCACTGTGAGCCTCATGAGGGACAACCGGGTTACGCTGTATCTCCCTCAGCACTTAGAACAGTGCTCTGCACATGGTAGGTGCTTAACAAATACCAACATTATTATTATTATTATTATTATTATTATTACTGATTGGTTGAATGCATATTTAGTCCTTCACCAAATCCTGCCGGTTCTTCCTTCACAACATCTCAAGAATCTGACTTTTCCTCTCCAACCAGACTATCGCACTGGTCCAAGCACTTCTCCTATCCCATCTCGACTAGTACCTCAGTCTCCTCACTAACCTCCCTGCCTCCAGTCTTTCCCCACTCCAGTCCATACTTCCTTTTTCTGCCTAGATCATTTTTCAGAAAGGACCCTGTGCACATAATAATAATAATAATGATGTTGATGGCATTTGTTAAGCACTTACCATGTGCCAAGCACTGTTCTAAGCGCTGGGGTAGATACAAGGTAATCAGGTGGTCCCACATGGCTCACAGTCTTAATCCCCATTTGACAGATGAGGTAACCGAGACACAGAGAAGTTAAGTGACTTGCCCAAGATCTCACGGCTGACACATGGTGGAGCAGGGATTAGAACCCACGACCTCTGACTCCCAATCCTGTGCTCTTTCCACTAAGCCACAGTGCTTCGCTACTAAACCACATTGCCTCACACTGCTGAAAGAGAGGGTCGGATAGAAAAATAGAGTAGGTAGCATGGCCGAGCAGATTAAGGCACTGGATTAAGGTTCTGGTCTCTTCGGGGGCGTGGGTTCAAATGCCACCACTGCCGTCGTACGTTTGTTAAGAAGCGGTGTCGTCTAATAGATAGAGCACAGGCCTGGGAGTCTGAAGGACTGGGTTCTAATCCCAGTTCCACCACCTGTCTGCTGTGTGAACTTGGCGAAATCACTTAACCTCTCTGGGCCTCAGTTAGCTCATCTGTAAAATAGAGATTTAAGACCGTGAGCTCCATCTGGGAGAGGAATTGATTTACCTGTATCCACCCTAGCGCTTAGTAGGGTGATTGGCATACAGTAAGAGCTTAACAAATGCCACAGTTTGATAGACAGGGAGATCAGTTTTAACTGACTTGAAGGTGAAGGACCTTGTCGGGAAACAAAAGGTGGTGAGGAAAAATAGATTTCTCTAATTTTTAATAGGCAGTGCAATAGAACATTAAGTAATTTTCTTTTAAAAAATGCAGGAAAAAAATGGTTTAAAATGGGCCCTGGTCAGAGGCCGCAATTTTTAAGATTTGATTTTTAATTATCTAGCAACAATTCAACAGATTTTCTTTCCCAGCATTAAATCATATCTTTCAAGGTAAGCTTCTTTATGAAAAAGAATTTGAGGAAGCCGGGTGACAAAAGGATGGATATTTTTCTGTTCACAAAGGATCTAGTGATTTTTCGTAGGGGAAGGGAATGATATAGTCCGTAGAGTAATAACATTTAAAGGGTAAAATATTCTCGCTAAAGCAAGCTCAATCTGGGGATTCATCTGTAGTCATATTAACCAAAACATACCGATTTAGCAGCAAGCAGGCATTTTAGATTCACGCTGTCGTACAACCTAATTCAATACCCTAATCCCTCCTTTTAAAGTGCCTGTAATTGCAAATTTATACAGTCAGCAAGACCAAAGGTTTGCTAAAACAAGCTTTCTAAACAAACAAGTTAAGGAAAGTGTTATCCCTGGGTAACCATAAATGAGAATTGAATTAAATTAATCATTAATCAATTATGTATCCAGTTGTTTCCTACCGTTCTTTCAATTCTCCAGGCAAAACTGAATAAAATCAAATGCCTCTAGATCAGTATTTCTATGATCTCTAACAGTTTTTAAAACTTAAAATGAGGTAGTAAATAGTGATGGTATTTATTGAGCACCTCATGGGTACGGTACATTCAGCTTGTTGTGGGCAGGGAACGGGTCCACCAACTCTATTATAACAATAGTAATAATGTTGGTATTTGTTAAGCGCTTGCTACGTGCAGAGCACTGTTCTAAGCGCTGGGGTAGACACAGGGGAATCGGGTTGTCCCACGTAGGGCTCACAGTCTTAATCCCCATTTTACAGATGAGGTAACTGAGGCACAGAGAGGTTAAGTGACTTGCCCACGGTCACACAGCTGACAAGCGGCCGAGACGGGATTTGAACCCGTGACCTCTGACTCCAAAGCCCGTGCTCTTTCCACTGAGCCACGCTGCTGCAACATCCCAAGTGCACGGTACAGTGTGTGTGTACACTAAGCTGGATGCTCAGTTAATATCACTGGTGATGATCACGACAGTGAAGAGAAGCAGCGTGGCGCAGTGGACAGAGCACGGATCTGAGAATCAGAGGTCACGGGTTCTAATTCTGCCTCTGCCACTCATCTGCTGTGTGACCCTGGCCAAGTCACTTCAATTTTCCGTGCCTCAGTTCCCTCATCTGTAAAATGGGGATTGAGACTGTGAGCCCCACGTGGGACAGGGACTGTATCCAACTTGATTTGCTTGTAATCACCCCAGAGCTTAGTACAGTGCCTGGCACGTAGTAAGTGTTTAATAAATACCATTATTATTATTGTTATTATTTTGATTATACAAAATGCTGAGAAAAATACCCTAGCGGCATGGCTTAGTGGGAAGAGCGCAGGCTTGGGAGTCAGAGGTTATGGGTTCTAATCCCGGCTCCACCACTCATCAGGCTTGCGACTCTGGGCAGGTCACTTCACTTCCCTGTGTCTCAGTTCCCTCGTCTGTAAAATGGAGACGGAGACTGTGAGCCCCACCTGGGACAACCTGATAACCTTGTATCTCCCCCAGCGCTTAGGACAATGCTTGGCACATAGTAAGCGCTTAGCAAATGCCATCATTATTATTATTACAGAGCACTGTTCCTAAAAAGTGCTCAGAGACAAAACCAAAAGAACAATTTTTTGTGGAAAAAGTATCTCTAGATTTTCTTTTCTCCCCCTGCAGTTATAGATCGCCTCTAAGGGTGAGCTATATATGTAAAGCAGAGTTTGTTTTTAAAAATGAATTAATTATGGTGAGATCCTGGTCTTCTGTATGAATTTGTGCCTGAGAAGACCAAAGATCAGCAAATACTCCCCTCTGTATCATTTGTGCATAGGGAAAGCTCTTCTGCGCACTGATACCTTGGCTCAAACCACGGCCTTCTTCTGTTTCAGATAATAATAATAATTACGGTATTTGTTAAGTACTTACTATTTGTCAAGCACTGCTCTAAGCGTTGGGTAGATACAAACTAATCATATTGGACAGAGTCCCTGTCCCACATGGGGCTCACAGTCTTAATCCCCATTTTTACAGATGAGGTAAACGAGGACCAGAGAAGTGAAGTGACTTGCCCAAGTTCACACGGCAGAGAAGTGGCAGAGCTGGGATTAGAACCCACGATCTTCTGACTCCCAAGCCCATGTGTTATCGACTAATAATAATAATAATGATGGCACTTGTTAATAATAATAATAATAATAATGTTGGTATTTGTTAAGCGCTTACTATGTGCCGAGCACTGTTCTAAGCGCTGGGGTAGACATAGGGGAATCGGGTTGTCCCACGTGGGGCTCACAGTCTTAATCCCCATTTTACAGATGAGGGAACTGAGGCACAGAGAAGTTAAGTGACTTGCCCACAGTCACACAGCCGACAAGTGGCAGAGCTGGGATTCGAACTCATGAGCCCTGACTCCAAAGCCCGTGTGCAAAGAACTATTCTAAGCACTGGGGAGGATACAAGGTGATCAGGTTGTCCCGCGTGGGGCTCACAGTCTTCATCCCCATTTTACAGATGGGGTAACTGAGGCACAGAGAAGTTAAGTGACTTGCCCAAAGTCACACAGCTGACAAGTGGCCGAGCCGGGATTTGAGCCCATGACCTCTGACTCTCAAGCCCGGGCTCTTTCCGCTGAGCCACGCTGCTTCCTGCCACTCCTTATCTTGATTTCTACAAATCAATCAAACGGTGGCATTTATCGAGTGCTTACTCTACGCAGAACACTGTATTCAGTGCTTGGGAGAGTACAGTACTGTGCCTAGGAGTCAGGAGTCAGAAGGTCATGGGTTCTAATCCCAGCTCCGCCACTTGTCTGCTGTGAACCCAAGCGAGTCACTTAACTTCTCTCTGCCTCAGTCTCCTCATCTGCAAAACGGCAATTGAGACTGTAAGCCCCACGTGGGACAGGGACTGTGTCCAACCGTATTTACCTGTATCCACCCCAGCGCTTAGTACACAGCCTGGCACACGGTAAGCGTTTAACAGATACCACGATTCACAATTAACAACGGAATTAGCAGACATGTTCCTTGTCCATCATGAGTTTGTAGTGTGGGGTCTACAGTTTATAAAACCTCGGTCGAGGAGAGCAAACCCTTTCCTCGCCAAAATCTGGCCGCCAGGTTGGCCGATCTACTCCAGCGGCCCCCTCCCAGTCGTCCCTTGCTACAGAGAACTATCTGTGAGGCTACCGAGTCTCTCTTCCCCGGTAGCAGGATCTTCTGGAGTTTTCAAGAAAAGACAACAACAGTCTTATCTGGTCAAGAAATCCTTCAGTGTATTAGAAGAGGAAACCCCAAACACGACTGTCCTCCCCCATTATATTTATTAATTAAAGTGACGCACACGAATTCTCTACGAGTGGTCTCGGTGTCTCCTTGGTAGACAGTTTTCTAGTGATCCAGTGGCTATTCCACTGACCCAGTGGAAACACCCTCGGCAGAGGTGGGGGAGTGCAAGTGACAAGGTGAAGACCACCATCCCTGCTGCCCGGCGCAGGTGAGTTTTGACTTGTATGGCCTTCCGTTTGCTAGCCACTGGCCAAGCTAGGAATGGAACGGACAGGCCCCTGCTTGACTCTCCCTCCCGTAGCCGAGTCTGGTACAGTCCTGGAAACTCTCCAGGTGCGACCTTGAGAGGGGATACCACTGGTTAACTAACAGATATTGGCTCCTGACGGACGATCAGAGAGAGCAAACAAAATTCAAATTCATTCAATAGTATTTACTGAGCGCTTACTATGCGCAGAGCACCGTACCAAGCACTTGGAATGGACAAATCGGCAACAGATAGAGACAGCCCCTGCCCTTTGACGGCCTTACGGTCTAATCATACG
Organism: Ornithorhynchus anatinus; assembly: GCF_004115215.2. Classification (NCBI taxonomy): domain Eukaryota; kingdom Metazoa; phylum Chordata; class Mammalia; order Monotremata; family Ornithorhynchidae; genus Ornithorhynchus; species Ornithorhynchus anatinus. Next base: position 92,876,109 of record NC_041731.1, read on the forward strand.
GTTCCCTGGAATTTAATCATCTGGGACCATGACTGTAAGCTCGTTGTGGACAGGGAGTGCATCTGGTGTATGGTCGTGTTGTACTCTCCCAAGCACTTAATACAGTAAGCGCTCGATAAATATGATTGGTCTATCGATTGATCGATTGAAGAAGGAAGCCTAGATTTCTGTCGTTAGTGACCTTTATGTGTGCTCTTTATCAGCTCAGTACAACGCTCTGCGCTCCGTAAGCGCTCAATAAATACAGTTGAATGGATGAAGGAATGACTTCCATGGTATCAAAAAATGAAGTGAATCTCTCTCACTCCGCATGCCAGGCAACAGGGATAAAGGGGTTAATCGGTAAAACTTTTCCTCAGCCACGGATCCTCTTCCGTTCATTTCCAAAGCTAACGTTCAGTGCAACACTTTCATGAGCCAGATTAAGGTCTTCCTCTCCACGCGAAAACTATTTGAAAAGGGTGTTTAAACCGAGTAGGCAGGTGTGTCGTGATACCGAACAAAACGGTTAGTTTTGATGTGATTGGTACACATGCCGTTTGGACAGTTGTGAGAGGAAAGTGAAAAAGGAGAAAAAGGAAAAATTTTTAAAGAGGAAAGAGGAAAAATTAGACTGTGATTGATCAACTGATTCACTGATGCGGAATTTTTTTAAATAAACATTGCACTCCTCAGGAACACATTTCAGTGGACTCTCCCAAGTCCTTGGAAAAGTGTTCTGCACACAGTGGCCACACAATAAATGTGATGGATTGCTGAAAAACCTTTCTCTTTTTTTAGCATCTGTTAAATGCTTACTATGTGCTAGGTGCTGTACAAAACGCTGGGGTAGCTCCAAGATAATCATTCATTTATTCATTCAACCGTATTTATTAAGCACTTACAGGATGCAGAGCACTGTACTGAGCACTTGGGAGTGTATAATACAACAATAAAGAGTGACAATCCCTGCCCACAGAGGGTTCACAGTCTGGGGTGAGAGGAGACGGACTTCGATATAAATAAATAAATGGCAAATATATACATAAATGCCGTGGGGCGGGACAGCAGAGAAGAGCAATGGAGTAAGTCAGGGTGACGCAGAAGGGAGTGGGAGATGAGGAAAAGGGGGGCTTAGTCTGGGAAGGCCTCTGCTCCCCCTCCCTTCCACGTCACTCGAATCGCTCCCTTCGCTCTCCCTCCATAGTGTTTATTGTATTTATGTATATGTCTATAATTCTATTTATTTATATTGATGCCTGTTTACTTGTTTCGATGTCTATCTTCCTCCCTCTGGACTGTAAGCCCGCTGTGGGCAGGGATCGTCTCTCTTTATTGTTGAATGGTACTTTCCAAGCACTTACAGGGTGGCTTAGTGGAAAGAGCGCGGGCTCGGGAGTCAGAGGACGTGGGTTCTAATCCCGCCTCCTCCACTTGTCTGCTGTGTGAACTTGGGCAAGTCACTTCACTTCTCTGTGCCTCAGTTACCTCATCTGGAAAATGGGGATTAAAAGTGTGAGCCCCATGTGGGACAACCTGATTCCCCTGTATCTACCCCAGTGCTTAGAACAGTGCATGGCACCTAGTAGGCGCTTAACAAATACCATCGTTATTAGTAGTGGGAATAGTAGCACAGTGTTCCGCACCTAGTAAGTGCTCAGTAAATACGATTGGATGAATGAATGTGCCTTCAGTAAGGCTTTGAAGGCGGGGAGAGCAGCTGTCCGTCGGAATGGAGGACGGAGGGCGTTCCAGGCCAGAGGCAGGACGTGGGCCAGAGGTCAGCGGTGAGACAGGCGAAGCTGAGGCACAGTGAGAAGATGAGCACCAGAGGAGCGAAGTGTGGGGGCTGGACTGTAGAAGGAGAGAAGCGAGGTACAGTAGATAGGGGCCAAGGTGACAGAGTCCTTTAAAGCCAGTGGTGAGGAGTTTCTGTTTGAAATAGAGGTGGATAGGAAACCACTGGAGATTTTTGAGGAGGAAAGGGGTGACATGTCCTGAATGTTTCAGGTTGGACACAATCCACATCCTCCATGGGGCTCTCGGTCTTAATCCCCACTTTACAGATGAGGGAATTGAGGCACAGAGAAGTCAAGCGACTTGACCAAGTTCACATCGCAGACGTGGTAGATCCGGAATTAGAACCCAGTTCCTCCGCCTCTCAGGCTCATGCTCTTTTCACTAGGCCGTGAAATGCCCAGGGAAGCGGACTGCCAAATTGAACAATCATAAATGCACAGTATGAAAGGATGGTTGAATGTGTCTCCCAGAAACATTCATACCCATGGATGAAGGTCATAATGACAATAATAATAATGTTGGTATTTTTTAAGCGCTTACTATGTTCTAAGCGCTGAGGCGGATACAGGGTAATCAGGTTGCCCCACATGAGGCTCACAGTTAATCCCCATTTTACAGACGAGGTAACTGAGGCCCAGAGAAGTTAAGTGACTTGCCCGCAGTCACACAGCTGACAAGTGGTAGAGCTGGGATTCGAACCCATGACATCTGACTCCCAAGCCCGGGCTCTTTCCACTGAGCCACGCTGCTTCTCTAGGTCATCATCACTAGTGTCGTCTTCAAACACAAGAGCTAATTCTACAACGTACTCAACTAATCACTATTATTATTATTGTGGTGATATTCTAGTAGTAATATTAATAGCGGTTTTTTTAAGCACTTATCATGGGCTAAGCACTGTACTGAACTCTGGGGTAGCTACTAGATGATCAGGTCCCACATGGGGCTCACAGCATAAGTACAAGGGAGAAGCGCTTAGTACAGCGCTCTGCACCCAGTAAGTGCTCAATAAATACGATCGGATGAATGAATAGGTATTGAATCCCCATTTTGTCACTTAGGGAACTTAGGCACAGAGAGGTTGAGCGATTTGCCCAAGGTCACACAGCAGGCAAGTGGGAGAGCTGGGATTAGAACCCAGGTCCTCTGACTCTCAGGCCCGAGCACTTTCCACTAGGCCACACTCATTCTTACGTGCAGACCTGAGAAGCATAAACCTCGGCTAAGGTGCGTGAGTTCTCTGTAAGAGTTAAGTGCGTGTTCCAAGCAATCAGGTATTTTAACATCTAGGTGAATTTAATTACAGAAGAAAAATACTGACTTGGCTGCCCCAGTGACTCGTATCCCAGATGCATCTAACACAAAAGTCCACCTTTAATACCTGCAGCCTTGTCAAGCAGGTCCATTAATATGCCTTCACTCTGCTAGAGTGGGTCTCTGAGGTCTCTTACATTCTTGGCCTGATGCCGAAATCCGCAAAGAGCGTGCCAATCAAGAAGCTGAGTTGAATGACATTTGTTTTGAAGTGGCCAGATGGGTGAGATCACTAGACCTGAGAGAAACTTTCACCTGGATTGAAGCTTCATCGTCAACCTATCGAGGCTGCGGGTTCGTTCTGATTTAGGATTCAGTCCAAGCCAATTCCTCTGTTGTTTACCCCCCCCCCCCCCCCCCCCCCCGCCCCGAGTAAATCATTTGTGGGGCCAGGCTTTTCATGAAATATCTGGAATAAAACTCACTTGCATTGTAGCCAGTATCCTCCTGGGAACAATTTTCCGACGGGTAGATATAGGTAAACTACACTGATCGCAAACTAACGGTCCTCTCTCTTTCACATAGGCAAATCGATTTGATGGGCATATGTTTGTTTGCGTATATCCTAGTCGGATATCTTTGTAGCCGAGTTCTCTGTGCGTGTATATGCTGTGTACACATACCTATATACATAGTTCGTGCGCTTGGATATTCGGCGTATCGCAACGGAAAAAATCTAATTAGCATTTTCTAACTTGGAAGCAATCTCCCAGACGATGAGATTTGGGTTGAAAGAGAGAAAAGGAAGAACTGGCAGCCATTTTTCATATTTCGGTCCCCTGGTTTTACTCAGCCATTCGTTCCCACCCTAATGGACGGATGCCGTCTTCACCGTCATTTTGTCATTTTTATTAGCGCAACAAATGACCAGGCAAAACCCATCATCACAGACCAGCCCAATGAAAACCGAAACTAATAATAGAAGTTAAAAAGGAAAAGTCTTGAGTTTCCTTTCCCCTGAAAGGAAAAAAATGATGAAGCCCAAGGCAAGGACCCATCATCATTTAAAACAGACCGCATGCCGCCCGAATGAAAAGAGGTCTGCTTTGCAAGGCAATTGTTCCATTTTCGGTATTTCATAACCTGCAATTCTGAAGCCATGCTTGGCACACACGCTTGTAAAATAGTCATATCTGATAAAAGCAGAGGGATGCTAAACTATTTGAAAATAAATCAAATTCTCAGCAAGCAGTTATATCCATCCCGTTACAGCAAGCACATGTACAGTTTAAGCTTTGCACACATGGTCTACCCACCGAAATGATTTGGGGTCAGACTTCTGCCAGATGCATTTAGCAGTCACTAAGAAATGAGTCAGAGAGTGTTGCGAAGACGAGCGGGGAATTGTTGTTTTTCTCCTAGAAGTCTCCCCAAAGCATTTGCTTTCTTTAGAATTCTCCCTTAGTACAAAATAGAAGGATAGAGAAGAAAAGACAGTAAAGCCACATTTTCACATAATCTTAAAAACTACTACAAAACTTTAGAGTTCGTGACAAGCACCATGAAAATGCGTTTTTGCTCCTAATGTTTCATGCTACTGAATTTGCTTTGGATAAGCTTTCCCTTCATTCATCTCTCCTAAACGCGGAAGTAATAATCAGCTTATTGCGATAGAATATTTAGGGTGGTGAAACTAAAATACTCTGGTCCTACTATAACACAATAATATGTAGAATAAAACTGAAACAATACCTCCAAATACAAATCAGTGGGAGTGTCGATATTTCCTAAAACAGTACCTGGTGCTTTCTAAATCTGGGTAGAAATGTCTAATGAAAATAATGATAATTATACGACTTGTTAAGCACTTACTATGTGCCAAGCACTGTTCTAAGCTCTGGGATAGATACAATTTAAATGGGTTGGACACAGTCCCTGTCCCACGTGGGACTCACGCTCTTAATCCCCATTTTACAGATGAGGTAACTGGGGCCCAGAGAAGGGAAGTGACTTCCCAACGTGTGGTGGAGTCAGGATTAGAACTCAGGACCTTCTGACTCCCAGGCCTGTGCTTTATCCACTACACCACACTGCTTCTCCGAGTGGTTTCCTGGAATCGTTTCCTGGAGTGTCTGCTTTACGATCCTGAGACCACCGGGTTTGACGGGCAGCTTTTCCCCCAGCTCCAGGGGAGCTGAATCAATCAATCCATAGTAAATTGTGAGTGCCTGCATCGTGCAGAACACTGTGCCGAGCACTTGAGAGAGTACAATAGAATTAATAGACTTAATCCATCCCGACTCCGCCACGTGTCTGCTGTGTGACCTTGGGCAAGTCGCTTAACTTCTATTTGCCTCAGTTCCCTCATCTGTTAAGTGGGGATTAAGACTGTGAGCCCCGTGTGGGACAACCTGATTACCTTGTATCTACTCCAGAGCTTAGAACTGTGCTTGGCACATAGTAAGCGCTTAACAAATACCACTGTTATTATTATTATTAATAATTCCCTCCCTCAAGGAGTTTACAATCCAACTGCAAGCCTTTAGGTGTTACATGGAGAAGTGTGGTGTTTTACAAACGTGGTAAATCATGTGGACCATGAAGTACCGATAGTTTAAGGATGTCAGTATTTGTTAAGCGCTTACCACGGGCAGAGCACTGTTCTCAACGCTGGGGTAGATACAGAGTCATCAGGTGGCTCACAGTTAATTCCCATTTTACAGATGAGGTAACTGAGGCACCGAGAAGTGAAGTGACTTGCCCACAGTCACACAGCTGACAGGCGGCAGAGCTGGGATTCGAACCCATGACCTCTGACTCCAAAGCCCACCTGCATTCTAATTCAGCAATTTCCTGACTGAAAATCAGTCCAAAATAATACTTCTGACTTGTGGATATATTTCTGTGTGACAAAACAGGCTGCTGTGCCTTGAATAAACAGCCACCAAGTGAGTGATGCTAGTACCCTCCAAATTTTCATAACAACTGCTTCTGGAGTCTTACGCTGTCCTAAAGGACACTGGCAGCGCCCTGTGACTGAGCTCATTCTGATCAGAGCTGACCTCTGTCCACTACACTCCCCTCCACTGCTGTTCATGGTTAAGCGCTTGGGAAGCAGCGTGGCTCAGTGGAAAGAGCCCAGGCTTGGGAGTCAGAGGTCATGGGTTCAAATCCCCCGGCTCTTCCCCCTGTCAGCTGTGTGACTGTGGACAAGTCACTTAACTTCTCTGTGCCTCAGTGACCTCATCTGTAAAATGGGGATGAAGACTGTGAGCCTCATGTGGGACGACCTGATTACCCTGTATCTACCCCAGCACTTAGAATGATGCTCTGCACATAGTAGGCACTTAACAAATACCAACATCATTATTATTATTATCTGCCAGACACTGTATACAGTCCATGTCGCCACTTGGGGCTCACGGTCTTAATCGCCATTTTACAGCAGAGGGAACTGAAGCACAGAGAAGTGAAGAGACTTGCCCCAAGATCACACATCAGACCAGCGGCGGAAGCGGCATTAGAACGCAGGTCCTTCTGACTCCCAGCTCTGTCTTCTATCCGCCAGAAAATGCTCCTTCTCAGTTTGCTTCAAATAGCTCTCATACATTCATTCATTCATTCATTCAATCGTATTTATTGAGCACTTACTGTGCGCAGAGCACTGTACTAAGCATTTGGAAACTACAATGCGGCAATAAAGACAGACAATCCCTGTCCACACTGGCAAGAAGGAGGCCAGAAATAAACCACAAGACAACGGCAGTGTTCAACTGAGCCTCCTGAGAGTACTGATGCTATTTTACCTTTTCCCTCCAAACGATCTTCATTCATTCATTCGATCGTAATTATTGAGCACTTACTGTGTGCAGAGCACTGTACTAAATGCTTGAAACGTGCAATTCAGCAATAAAGCGAGACAATCCCTGCCCACACCGGGTTCACGGTCTGCCTAAGAGCCTTTAACTGTAAGCTTGTTGTGGGCAGGGAACGTTTCCAACAATTCAGTTATTATTGTACTCTCCCAAGTCCTTAGTTTAGTGCTCTGCACACCTCAAGTGCTCACTGAACGCGATTGATGCACACATCAAAGTGTGTGATGGGACTGGCAGACAAATCAGAACTGAGAGTCTGTCCCAATCAGGGAGCAAATGTCAAAATGTCAAAAACGTAACCACAGTGCAGTGCTTAGAGTAAGTGTCTGCGCTTACCAGCAACTACAGAGGAAAAAAAGAAACATTTCAATAGTGACCGAATTTGTGTCCCCTTAAAAGAGATCCTTAAAAGTTATGATAATAAGAACACTAATACCTTGCATTTCTCTCCAACCCAAGGGAAAAATATCACAGAAACCAGCTAATCTATCCTCAAGTTTTTTATTGAAAAATAATTTCCCTTTACATTTCTGTATGTTATATCTATTCTTTCCTCTTAGCATTCCCAGGCTATCAACCTTCTTAATAGTAGCTGTGGTGTTTAAGTGCTTACTATGTACCAGGCAGTGTACTCTGTGCCGGAGTCGATACAAGCAAATCTCTGTCCCACGTGGAGTTCACAGATTAACAGATGAGGTAACTGAGGTCCAGGGAAGCAAAGTGACTTGCCCGAGGTCACACAGCAGAAAAGTGGCAGAGCCGGGATTAGAAGCCATGACCTTCTGACTCCAAAGCCTCGGCTGAATCCACCTCGCCATGCTGTCTTCCTGTTCATTTATATCCAGTTTGCCTTTTCAGATCATATTTCCAAAATTGTTACCATAAACAGACAACTAGGAACATAAAATAGTCCTGTCCTCCCTTCTCCATTGTCTTTACTCCATATTTCCTTCACACTCTCCTCTAGTAAGGATTTTTTGTCATTTTAATAACCCGTTGAACATCGACCATCAGATGATCAGGCTTTGACACAATTCAAATCTTGATGCTGTGAACCAGCCCCACCCCTGACGAGAGACGATGCCTGACAAACCCAGGGTCTTGTGCGTGAGGAGATGAGTCTCAACTGACCAGAAATAGTTACATGGAGCGGAGGAGGGTTTATCAATCAGATCCTTGCCCTTCAATCAGTCAATAGTATTTATTGAGTGCATACTGTGGGCCGAATTGGGAAAATTCACTATAATAGTTGGTAGACATGACCCCTGACCTCAAGGAGCTTACAGTATAATTTGTCCGTCTGTCTCCCCCGATTAGACTGTGAGCCCGTCATTGGGCAGGGATTGTCTCTATCTATTGCCGAATTGTACATTCCAAGCGCTTAGTACAGTGCTCTGCACGTAGTAAGCGCTCAATAAATACTATTGAATGAATGAATGAATTCAAACTCCACCAGTTTAAGTCCAGCATTAAGTAGCAAGGTTTTGTGTGTGTGTGTGTGCATTTGGTGTTTTTTTCACCTTCACCTCTGAGTTCACCATCCAATGATATGAGCCTGGACACATGATCTTGTCTGGAGGGGGGGAAGGGAGGGGTAACTCATCATTTTGAACATAGGCCCAAAAAGGGAACTGGGATTTTACCGGGGGATGAGGAATGAAAAGGTCCGGGCTTCAAAGCACTAGTCAGCCAGAAAGTCACCATTTTGAGTCTCTCAGCCTTGACTGGAAACTCTCGGAACTTGTCAGAGACTTGGGATGATAGCCCTGTCGAGAAGCAGCGTGGCTCAGAGAAAAGAGCCCGGGCTTGGGAGTCAGAGGTCATGGGTTCGAATCCCAGCTCTGCCACTTGTCAGCTGGGTGACTGTGGGCAAGTCACTTCACGTCTCTGTGCCTCAGTTACCTCATCTGTAAAATGGGGATTAAGACTGTGAGCCCCACGTGGGACAACCTGATTACCGCAGCACTTAGAATGGTGCTCTGCACATAGTAAGTGCTTAACAAATACCAACATTATTATTATTATTATTATTATAAAGGCCATATAAGGGGTCATCCCCACCACTCCCACGGAGAGAATACTTATGAAGTCGTCGCTCATTCGGTCAGTCGGTGGCATCTATTAAAGATTTATTGTGTGCAGAGCAGGGTTCTAAGCATTTGAGAAAATACGATACAGTAGAGTTGCTTAATACCATGACATTGAGGAAGATTATTTTTAATGTCCAACAATCCGCTATTAATCTAGCTCAAAAGCATTTTGAGCTTGGTAGAACCTAGCAGAACGCACACTCTCCAGACCCCGGCTGTCTCTGCCATACCAAAGTCGAGATGTTAAAGGTTAAGTTACCTTGAGGGGTAGCTTTGAAAAACACACTGAAAATGAAATGTAGAGCCATTACCTAAGAAATAGAAATATCCCAAAATACTGTCATTTAAATCAAAGTTTAAAACAATCATCCGTAATGAAGGAAAATCTACCTTCAACAGTTGATCTCCTCCTCTCTCCTGCAGCTAAATTTAGAAGTGCAGCTCAATAAAATCCTCTCAGATACAATTTAAAATCACGTATTAAACACCTACTGTTCTACAACTCTCACTTTTTAGTCACTATCTCGATTTTCTAATCCATGCAAATGCTTAATTTGTTGTACGTAATTTGTTCTCTTTCAAGTTAATATCGCTGCATTTTAAAAATCAATAAACACACATTGAAAATAATTACAAAGATATAAACCTCCTACTCTGCAAATTTCCGTGGTAATGCATGAATTTTCTATTCAGCAACATTTACTACGTGTTAAGATGATTCCTGCCCAATCTCGGCTAGGAGAAAATTTGAACAGCTAAACAAAAAAATAAACATAATCAACATAACAATTTGAAGCTGAAATGAACTGAAATAAAAAACTCCCCCCTTTAGTCCCCCTGAGAAAATAGCCAGTTACAATTGCTTCGTCCTGAATGCAAGCTACATAAATGAAAAGAAACTAGCCGAATCCGCTCGGTTATCCAACTCGGAAGGAAAGTATTTCCGTGGACCGAGACGGGACTGGCCATGTATTCTCACATGTGCTATTGATTCATCACGTAACTCTAAAATTGTTTCATTTCTTTTATGACTCAGATTCCTCAACTCTGAAATGAGAAGCATAATATATACCTCCTACCTACTTTCCAGGCATGCCGGAAGGATTGGTGAGCTAACAGCTGTACTCTGAACTCCTTGAAGTAAGATGCTATGGAAAAACAAGATTTACTATTGCTTATGTAAGACCCTGACATTTCGTTTCTCACAACGTAATTGCCACCGTTTTTCAGTGCTTACTGTGGGCTAAACATTGATTGATCAGATGCAAAGATATGTGATTGGACTCTTCCCTAGTCCCAAACTGGGCTCACGATCCATTTTACACCAAAAGAGGTCAAGTGACTTGCTCAAGATCACCTAGCAAGCTCATTTGAGACCTGACCAGATTCATTCATTTATTCATTCATTCATTCATTCATTCAATCGTATTTCTTGAGGACTTACTGTGTGCAAAGCACTGTACTAAGCAGTTGGAAAGTACAATTTAGCAACAAATAAAGACAATCCCTACCCAACAATGGACTCACAGTCTAGAAGGGATTCTGACTACACCATGCTACTTCCATTTTAAAGATGAATAAATCAGTGCACCCTCACTTGATCCCACTTTCTATTTAGCCATTGCCCCATCCCCCTCCTGCCATTCCTGCATTATCAGGTGGACTGTCTACACCCCCAGCCACCATTTCTTCTCCTCCGACCCCCTCCTCGACCCTCTGCAATCCAACTTTTATCCCTTTCACTCCACTGAGACCTCCCTCTCCAAGTTCACTAATGACCTCCTTCGCTCTGCTATGTCCTAATCCCCCTCGTCCTTTCTGCTATCTTTTATACTGTGGACCACCACCTTCTCCTGGAAATATTATCTAATCTTGGTTTTCCTGAAGGATTCCTCTCCTGGTTCTCCTACCATTCCAACAGATCCTTCTCAATATCTTTTGTCTGCTCTTCCTCCACCTCCCACTTCCTAGCTCCACAGGGGTTTCCCTCAGGGTCTCCTTCTAGTCTCCATCTACACTCAGTCCCTAGGAAGGCTCATCCATTCTCCACTTCAACTATCTCCTCAAGCATATGTCTACCAAATCTCCAACACTAACTCTGATCTCTCCAAACTTGCATCTCCTCCTCTCTCTAGGACACCTCTGCATGGAGGTTTTACTACTTCCTCAAACTCAGCATGTCCAAAACTCCTCATCTTCCCTCCCAAATCCTCTTCTCCACCTAACTTGCCCACCACTGCCGACAACAGCACCGTCTCAGCTCTGCTCAAACCCATAACCTTGACACTAGCTTGGAATCTTCCCTCTCTCTTCCATCCCCCATATTGGTTTTGTCACCAAATCCTGTCTCTTCTTTCCTCTCAATGGCTTCTACTCTTATGTTTCTATCCAAATCGTCACCACACTGGTCCTAGCACTGTCATATCCTGACTTGGCTACAGTCTCCTCGCTAACCTCCCGACCTCCTGAGTCTCCCACCTCCTCTCCAGTCAGCTACATTTTTTCTAAAACACTGTTCTGCACATGCCTCCCCACTCCTCAAAAATCTCCAGTGGTTGCTTATTCCTCTCCACATCAAATAGCAACTCCTGCTATTGACTTTATGGCACTCTATCAGCTCTCTCCTCTCTACTTATTTTATCCCCCTCCTACTTCATGCCCACCCTCTCAGGGTCGCACCTGGAGAGCGTCCAGTAGTCTACCAGTCTCGACTGCAGGAAGGAGAGTCAAGCAGAGGCCTATAATAATAATGTTGGTATTTGTTAAGCGCTTACTATGTGCAGAGCACTGTTCTAAGTGCTGGGGTAGATACAGGGTCATCAGGTTGTCCCACGTGAGGCTCCCAGTTAATCCCCATTTTACAGATGAGGTAACTGAGGCACAGAGAAGTGAAGTGACTTGCCCACAGTCACACGGCTGACAAGTGGCAGAGCCGGGAGTCGAACTCATGACCTCTGACTCCAAAGCCCAGGCTCTTTCCGCTGAGCCACACTGCTGTCCATTCCATTCCTAGGTTGGGCAGTGCCTAACGAGTGGAAGGCAATCTGCTACGAGTCAAAACTCACCTGTGCCAGGCAGCAGCGGCACGGGAGAGAGTCGAGGGTGGAGACTCAAGTTTACTGCGAGGAAGGAGGGAATGGTAAACCACTTCTGGATTTTTACCAAGAAAACTCTATTCATTCATTATTCACATTTATTGAGCGCTTACTGTGTGCAGAGCACTGTACTAAGCGCTTGGAAAGTGCAATTTGGCAACAGATAGAGACAATCCCTACCCAACAACAGGCTCACAGTCTAGAAGGGGGAGACGGACAACAAAACAAAACAAGTAGACAGGCATCAACAGCATCAAAATGGATAAATAGAATTATAGATTACCAGAACGATTATAGACGGAGGTGGGGCGTTCTGGGAGAGATGTGTCCATGGCGTCGCTATGGGTCGGACACGACTCGACAGTCTAAGAAAAGATAAGACTACATTCCAGCTCAGAAGCTTCATTCCTCTCAAACCAACCTACTCACTATTTCTCACTCTCACCTCTCTCACTGCTGACTTCTTTTGCCCACAACTTCTTTTCCGCCTGGAACTCCCACCCCCTTCACATCCTCAAGACCACTGCTCTCCCCATTTTCAAGGTCCTTCTGAAAACAGCTCTCTTCCAGGAGGCCTTTCCTGATTAATCTTTTATCTTCTCACCCTGTATCTCTCCCAACCCTCCAACTCTCACTTCAGCATCACCTAAGCACTTAAGTACTCACCCACCCCTTTTATTCTCTATTGCTTTCTCCTACCTAAAATCGATTTTAATGATTGTTTCCCCCACTACATTGTAAACTCTTAATTGGCAGGAATCATCTCAACTAAGTCTATTGAACTCTCCCAATCAAGCAATCAATCACATTAATGGGTGCTTACTGTGTGCAGAGTCCTGTACTAAGTGCTTGGGAGAATACAGTATAAGAGAATTGGAAAACACATTCACTGCCCATGAGGAGCTTAGAGTCTAATAATAATAATAGTAATAGTAGAGTAGTATAATAGTAATAGTAGTCTTGTCTTATGTCAGCGAGTCATATCCGACCCATAGCGATGCCATGGACACATCTCTCCCAGAATCCCCCCACCTCCATCTGCAATCGTTCTGATAGTGGATCCAGAGAGTTTTCTTGGTAAAAATGGGGAAGTGGTTTACCACTGCCTCCTTCCGCACAGCCAGTCTCCGCCCCCGACTCTCTCCCGTGCCGCGGCTGCCCAGCACAGGTGAGTTTTGACTCGTAGCAGATGGCCTTCCACTCACTAGCCACTGCCCAAGCTAGGAATGGAATGGGTAGGCCTCTGCTTGACTCTCCCTCCCGTAGTCGAGATTGGTGGTGTACAGGAAACCCTCAAGGTGCCACCAGGAGAGAGGAGTAATATTAGTGTAACAGTAATAATAATAAACAGACATTAAAATAAATTACAGTTAGGTACATAAGTACTGTGAGGCTGAGGTGACTAAAGGGTACAAACAAAGGTGACACATAGGGTGCAAAGGTGACACCTAAGAAGAGGGAGAGGGGAATTAAGGCTTAGTCGGAGAAGACTTCTTGGAGAAGATGTGCTTTCGATTAGACTTTGAAAGTGGGGAGAGTGATTGCTTGTCGGACGTAAATGATGAGGGAGTTCCAGGTCACAGACAGGACGTGGGCAAGGGGTTGGTGGTGAGACAGACGGGACCAAAGTTACAAGGAATAGGTTGGTGTTAGAGGAGCAAAATGAACATGCTGGAATGTAGTAGGAAATCAGTGAGGAAAGATAATAATAACGTTGGTATTTGTTAAGCGCTTACTAGGTGCCAAGCACTGTTCTAAGCGCTGGGCTAGATACAGGGTAATCAGGTTGTCCCATGTGAGGCTCACAGTCTTAATCCCCATTTTACAAATGAGGGAACTGAGGCACAGAGAAATAAAGTGACTTGCCCACAGTCACACAGCTGACAAGTGGCAGAGCCGGGATTTGAACCCATGACCTCTGACTCCCAAGCCGGTGCTCTTCCCACTAAGCCACGCTGCTTCTCCATAATGTTAGTATCTGTTAAGCGCTTACTATGTGCAGAGCACTGTTCTAAGCGCTGGGCGAGATAGAGGGCAATCAGATTGTCCCACATGAGGCTCACAGTCTTAATCCCCATTTTACAGATGAGGTAACTGAGGCACAGAGAAGTGAAGTGACTTGCCCACAGTCACACAACTGACAAGTGGCAGAGCCGGGATTCAAACCCATGACTCTGACTCCCAAGCCCGGGCTCTTCCCACTAAGCCACGCTGCTTCCCCCAAGATGGGAGCAGGCAAGGTGATTAAGTGCTTTAAAGCCAATGGTAAGGAGTGTCTATTTGACGTGTAGGGCGATGAGCAACCGCTGGAGGTTCTTGAGGAGTGGAGAAACATAGGCTGAATGTTTTTATGGAAAGATGATCCGGGCAGCAGAGTGAGGTATGGACTAGAGAGTAGGGAGAGACAGGAGGCAGGGAGGTCAGCGAGGAGGTTGATGCAGTGGTCCAAGTAGAATAAGGTAAATGCTGGGGTCAAGGCGGTAGCAATTTGGATGGAGAGGAAAGGGTGGATTTTAGCGATGTTGTGAAGCTCGAACAGTCAGATTCTGGTGACAGATTGAATATGTGCGTTGAAAGAGAGAGATGAGTCGAGGATAACGCCAAGGTAATGGGCTTGTGGGACGGGGAGGATGGTGGTGCCATCTACAGTGATGAGAAAGTTAAGGGAGGACGGGGTTCTGTGGGAAGGTGGGGGGTTCTGTTATGTTAAGTTTGAAGTGTTGTTGGGATATCTAAGTAGAGAGGTCCCAAAGGCAAGAAGAAATATGTGGCTGTGGAGGAGAGAGATCAGGGCTGAAGCTGGAGATTTGGGAATCATCTGTATAGAGGTGGCAGGTGAAGCCATGGGAGTGAATGATTTCTCCGAGGGAAAGGGTGAAGAGGGAGGCTAGAAGGGGACTTAGAACTGAGCCTGAAGGGACTCCCACATTTAGAGGAAGAAAGGCAGGGGAAAAGCCTGTGAAAGAGACCGGGAATGAAAAAGCAACAGAAATAGAAGGAGAACCGAAAAGGACAGTGAAGCCGAGGTTAGATAAAATTTCTCCTGGAACATTCTTCCGAGAGAAACATTAGCTGATGTTATCTCCCAAGCAGCTAATACAGTGTTGTGTACTGAATAGGCCCTCAAGAAATATTGGTGTGTGAACTAAGGATCCTTATGATCTGCCCAAGATCACAGCACAGGGTTTGTGGCTGGATCATTTTAGGATCATCTAAAATGGATGATCCTTTGACTCCTAAGTCCGCGGATGGGCCCCGTCTGGTACCTCATAGTGTAGTGTCTCTCATCAGCCCCGAGCTCTTACTTCCCCACCCGCTTTTTCTGGAGCCACACCTGTAAAAGGAAATTAAGCAATTGCTTCCATCTACCTCCACTGATCCTGGAACAACAGGCAAATCATGGACGCGAAGGATGCCGATTTTTTCTTTTAGGAAAATGATGCTGCAGGAAGCTAAGCGGTGGCTTGCACCAAGATAGAACCATAGGGGTAGCCCTGGGGACATCTGCAAATAGAATCTGAGCTGTGACTGAGTCTTGAGGAGACAGGTTTTAGTAGTACAAGAAGAAATCAGGAATCAAACACCCCCTCTTCCCACCCTCCCAGAAGAAGATTCCTGTAGAATTTTCTTCTTCCTTTGCACAGCTCCAAATACCCCACGCTCCCCACTGCTGATTTTGCACAGGATGCTACATAAAATTTTCTATCACTGAATACCCCCCAACTCTACGATATTTATAATCCTAATCGTTGTTACAGCCAAACCATCAGCATCGAGGCAAATATCATCAAATCACACGGTAAGGTCTCAATAAATACGATTCAGTAAATCATCATCAAATCACCTTCACTGTGCAAGTCACGTGAAGAGAATGGACAAGAGCTGGCTATCCAAACAGCTCCTCTACGATGAGCTAAAAGGATACCGTCGTAAATAAAGTGAACGAGAGAACTCCTGAGAAGCAGACTGGCCTCGGGTAGAGCACGGGCCAGACTCAGAGTCACAGGACCTGGATTCTAATCTGAGAAATCTGGGGGAGGCAGAACGGCATTTGGGTGGGGAGACGAGGAGCTTAGAATGGTTAACTTTATTTTAATAACATTTTTATATAGCATTTCAGTGCATAGGAGTCTTATGAACGCGAAATTGGCTCTTCGGAAAAAGGAGGAAAAATAATACGAAGCTTACAGTCACCTCGATTTTTTCTTATGGCATTTATTATGCACTTACTATGTGTCAGACTTTCTAAGGTCTGGGGTAGACACAAGACCATCAGGTTGGATACAGAATATGGTCTACATGGGACTCTCAGTCTTAATCCCCATTTTACAGATGAGGTAACTGAGGCACAGAGAAGTGAAGTGACTCACCCAAATTCACACAACACACAAGTGGCGGAGCTGAGATTAGAACTCAGATCCTTCTGCTCTCCAGGCCTGTGGTCTGTCCATCGGGCCATGCTGCTTCTCTGCTTCAAATGCACTCTGCTTCAAATACGGAAGAACTCTTACGCTCCATTACGAACGTAATCAGAATACGTTTTCTCTCCCTACATTTCGTCCTGTTCGAGATCTATGGGAAACCTGGATGAGCTTGTTTTTGTGCACAGGGTTAATCCGGGATTTAGCGTGGTCAGTGAAAGTGCTGGGGCATCTGGATTCATTGACTGCAACAGCCCTTAATAGAGTCTAACTCGCTGGGGAAATATCGTGTGCATCACATTGTCATTTTGCATCTGTTGTTCTGATTAGGATCACGGCAACAAAGTCTGATGCATTAACGGTGGTTAGTTTGTCTCCTAAATAATTAATGAAATCCTGGGTGTCTTCCTAAGCAACAACCTGCTATCGCCGTACACCGCACAGAGCGGAGAGCCCAGACCGCCCCACTGTTCCACAAGGGTTCTTGGAAGGTACAAAGGGGAGTGATTTCTCACCACCTTTCCAACAGTTAAATACAGAGATCCTTGAAAAAGGCGGGAGAGAACCGTGTGACCTTGGGCAAGTCACTTCACTTCTCTGGGCCCCAGTTACCTCATCCTTAAAATGGGGATTAAGACTGTGAGCCCCATGCGGGACAGAGACTGTGTCCACCCTGATTAACTTGTATCTACCCCAGCCTTTAGTATAGTGCCTGGCGTATAGTAAGCGCTTAACAAATAATATTAAAAGAAAAAAGACCAAGAGAGAGACTGAAGACTTCCTTCTTGGCAACAAGACCAGGACGAGGGAAGAAAGCCCGCACTTACAATGGTGATGGAAATTGCTGCAGACAAAGCACAGAAAGGTCTGCTTGGCAAACAAAATAAACTTGTTTGGGGAATGTTTTCCCCTGCCATTTCAAAAACATTCAAATCTAGCTTTCCTTGTGTAGATTTTCCATCTTGACCCTCTTCGTCCCAGCATGTGTTCCGGCAATAAGCAGACACACCACGATTGTATGTGTAAATATCAACGTGAGAAGTGTTTTTCATAGACTGAATTTAAAAGTGAAAAAGTCAGTGGATTAGACTACCGTACAACGGAAAAACCAATTAACAAGAAAAGTGCCTGTCCCTGGATACTGTTATTTAGGAACTTGTCTATGGAATTTTACGGTACGAATCAGGCACTAAACGCTGGGGTAGATACTAGCTAATCAGGTTGGGCACTGTTCACGTCCACATGGGGCTCACAGTATTAATTCCCATTTTATAGACGAGGTAACTGGGGCACAGAGCAGTTAAATGACTTGTCCAAGATTACACAGCAGCCAAGGAGCGGAGCCATCATCAGAACCCAGGTCCTTCTGACTCCCAGGCCCGTGCTTTATCCACTAGGCCACGCTGCTTCTCAGTTTTCCATTTATCTACGTTTCATTCAGGGAACGGATTATAAAAATAAGTCGTTTAAGGATATTCTTGGGCTCTTGGAAATTTTGTCTTGTCTCATGCTGTCGAGTCGTCTCTGACCCGTAGCGACTTCATCTCTCAAAGAATGGCCCACCTCCAACTGCGATCGTTCTGGTAGTGTACCAGTGGGTTTTCTTGGTAAAAATACAGAGGTGGTTTACGACTGCCTCCTTCCGAGCAGCAAACTTGAGTCTCCACCTTTGATTCTCTCCCACGCCGCTGCTGCCCAGCACTGGTGAGTTTTGATTTGTATTTACTCTTGTAAATATCCACAATCCCAATATGTAGTAGGGGAGCTAATGATACCACATTCTCCCCCTCTAGACTGTAAGCTCGCTGTGGGCAGGGAATGCATCTGGGCAAGTCACTTAACTTCTCTGGGCCTCAGTTACCTCATCTGTAAAATGGGGATTAAGACTGTGAGCCGCACGTGGGACAACCTGATTCCCCTGTATCTGCCCCAGCGCTTAGAACAGTGCTCTGCACATCGTAAGCGCTTAACAAATACCAACATTATTATTATTATTATTATTGTTATATTCTACTCTCCCAAATGCTTAGTACAGTGCTCTGCTCTCAGTAAGCATTCGATAAATACAATTGATTGAATGAATGAATGAAAGTGTGGGCAGGGAAAGTGGCTACCAACTCTGTTTTACTGTACTCTCCCAAGCGCTTAGTAAAGTGCTCTGCAAACAGTAAGCGCTCAATAAATACCAATAAATGATTTAGGAACTGGGCCATTAATCAACACTGAATATACATCAAGAGAAAGAGAGGAAAACTGGGAAAGAGAATGCGATGAATGTCTAAATATTAAATGTAGTTTCACACGTTACACACACACACACATTTCACACATTACATGCACATTACACATTACACACTCCTCAGAAGCCTCCAGTGGCTTCCTTTGCCTCTTGACATCAAGGGGAAACTTGTGATCACTGACTTTTAGACACAAAAACAATTCTATCTCTGTTACCCACTCTCTTCTCCCACTATATAATAATAATACTGTTGGTATTTGTTAAGCACTTACTAGGTGCAGAGCACTGTTCTGAGCTGGGGGAGATACAGGGGAATCAGGTTGTCCCACGTGAGGCTCACAATCTTCATCCCCATTTTACAGGTGAGGAAACTGAGGCACAGAGAAGTGAAGTGACTTGCCCACAGTCACACAGCTGACAAGTGGCAGAGCTGGGATTCAAACTCATGACCTCTGACTCCCAAGCCCGGGCTCTTTTCCACTGAGCCACGCCAGCTTGCCCTCATAGTTCCCCTTAAACTGACCTGGTTCTTGTCTCTCTTACCTCCAACTTCTTTCTCGCATCTTCTCCCCTGCCTGAAATTCCTTCCCACTTCAAATCCAACAAACCACTGCTCTCCCCATCTTGAAAGCCCTGCTGAAATCCCATTTCCTCCAGAAGGCCTTCCCAATTAATCTCTAATCTCCCCACTTTAAACCAAATGAAGTAATAAAAGTAATAATGATGGTATTTGGTAAGGGCTTTCTATGTGTCAGGCATTGTACTAAGCGCTGGGGTGAATCGGGTTGGACACAATCCTTATCTCCTGTGAGGCTCATAGTCTTAATCCCCATTGCAGATGAGGTAACTGAGGCACAGAGAAGTGAAGTGACTCTCCTGAGGTCACCCAGCAGACAAGTGGAGGAGTCGGGATTAGAACCCATAACCTTATGACTCCCGGGCCCGTGGTCTATCCACGGCGCCGTACTGCTTCATAAAAAACATGGACTGTTTCACAAATCTACATGTCATCCTTATTCCTCCTGACTGCCATTTCATTAGCAGAGGGAGGAGGAGGAGGAGGAGCAGTATTTATTAAGTGCTTACTGTGTTATAGAGCACTGTACTAAGCACCGGGAGAGAATACATAGGTGGGAAATAGACAGTGATCCCTGTCCCTCTGGTGACTCACATCGTACACACTAAAGTACTCCCAACCACCTGTAACTTAAGCGTTTAGGCTGTGTCAGACACTGCACTAAATTAAAGCTCTAGGATAGTTACAAGCTAATCAGGTTAGACGGTCCGTGTCCCTCATGGACTCCGTTTTAATCCCCATTTTATAGATGAGCTAACTGAGGCCCAGAGAAGCTAAGTGACTCGACCGAGGTTACACAGCAGACAAGTGGCAGAGCCTGGATTAGAAACCGCGTCCTCTTGTCCAGTACTCATTTTATATACTCTATCACTTCTCTTCTCCGTGACTTAAGTTTGTCTCGCTATTTGTCTCTCCCAAGTGTTAAATGGAGTGTTCTGTCCACCATAAATATCCAATAAATACTCTTTATTTATCGATATTAACGTCCCTCTCCCCCTCTAGACCGTAAGCTCGTTGTGGACGGAGAACGCGTCTACCGATTCTACGATACTGTACTCTCCCAAGCTCTTAGTACAGTACTCTGCACACAGAAGGTGCTCGACTTGATTATCCTGCAGGAGTTTTTCACCAACTACGGGCGGCTCAGATAAAGAGCGCACCCCTCGAGCACCTGCTCAGTGCAGTAACCTTGGGCAAGTCACTTCACTTCTCAGTGCCTCGGTTACCTCATCTGCAAAGTGCGGATTCAGACTCCGAGCCCCGTGTGGGACAGGGACTGTGTCCAACGCGATTACCTGAATATCCCGGTGCTTAGAAATGTGACTGGCCCATAGTAAGCGCTTCACAAATGCCATTTAAAAAAAAAGTCCCATAGGTGTGGTGAGCAACTTGGCATTCAAATACCACTAAGGGAGTGAAAAAACTTCTACCGCCCAGCAACCTTCCCCTTGAATAATAATAATAATGTCGGTATTTGTTAAGCGCTTACTACATGCCGAGCACTGTTCTGAGCGCTGGGGTAGATACAGGGTGATCGGGTCGTCCCACGCGAGGCTCACAGTTAATCCCCATTTTACAGATGAGGTAACTGAGGCACAGAGAAGTGAAGTGACTTGCCCACAGTCACACAGCTGACAAGTAGCGGAGGCGGGAATCGAACCCATGGCCTCCGACTCCGAAGCCCAGGCTCTTTCCACTGAGCCACGCTGCTTCCCCAGGCAGCGTGAAGCAGGATCGTCAGTTCATCCGTGGTAGTTATTGAGCCGCTTACTCTGTATAGAGCACTGTACTGAGCACTTAGGAGAGTACAATATAACAGCCACATTCCCTGCCCACATAAACTGGGTAACTCTGGAATCAGGAGCAGACCAGGGAGCAGACACAAGCCCGACGTAGACCTTGTGTGGCTTACTTCCCCACGATACTCATGTAATGAGAGAAGCGTGTCACGTAGAGAAGCAGCGTGGCTCAGTGGAACGAGCCCGGGCTTGGGAATCAGAGGTCATGAGTTCTAATCCCGCCTCCACCACTTGTCAATTGTGTGGCTTTGGGTCAGTCACTTAACTTCTCTCTGCTTCAGTTACCTCAGCTGTAAAACGGGGATTAAAACTATGAACCCCGGGTAGGACAGCTTAATTACCTTGTATCTACCCCGGCGCTTAAAACGGTGCTTGACTCATAGTAAGTGCTTAACAAATACCATTATTATTATTAAATATTCTTATACTACTCTCTCATTTTTCCCGTGGACTAGAAGCTCCACATGGGGAGGGACCGGGTCTACCGACACTGTAATATTTTGCTCAGCAATTAGCAATAAATACAATAAATACAATCGACTGATTGATGGATTGATTAGCTGTCACCCCAAAGCCAAAACCTATGAATCGGTATCAGCCCAGAATCCCCCCTTTCCCTCTGCTCCTCCCCCTCTCCTCTCCCTTCCCCTCCCCTCAGCACTGTGCTCGTTTGCTCAATTGTATATATTTTCATTTTCCTATTTATTTTGTTAATGAAAGGTACATCACCTTGATTCTATTTATTGCTTTTGTTTTTGTCTGTCCGTCTCCCGATTAGACCGTAAGCCCGTCAAAGGGCAGGGACTGTCTCTATCTGTTACCGATCTGTCCATTCCAAGCACTTAGTACAATGCTCTGCACATAGTAAGCGCTCAATAAATACTATTGAATGAATGAATGAATGCATGCATGCATGAATGAATGAATATGGTTTGAATTTGCACTGAGCGTAGAGGCTGCCGCTCCCTTGTTCTTTCCAGAGCTTCTTTTTTGTCTGTGGACATTTTGGGCGTCTTTCCATGCCTCCAGTTCGCTTCCAAATCAATGTGACTGTTGGATTTTGATTTGAAGTGTGTCAATTTTAGACTTTGTGCAGTGCCAAGGGGTTTATGCCTTAGAATATGCATGGATTGGAATGTATTTTTAGCCAATCAGTGCTAATTACAGGTCAGATAGACTCTCCATCTCTTTCGTCGGCAAGAATGTAATAAGCGGCCTGATTTCCCAGACAGTCAAAGCTCATCTGAAGGAGAAGCTGCAGATTAGGCTCAACATCTCCCGGCAAACCAAACATTTAATTCTGCAGCTTTTAACTTAGAGAGAAGTTTCCGGCTAAGAGGTTCTCTCCCAAGAAAGTGAAAATCCTCTCAAATTACTTGCACAGGGGAAGGCTTGGGGAAAGAGTGCAATTTACTGTTCTGGTTCTCATCTGTCTTTTTTCTTTGCAAAATTGCATGTGATCCATCAAACCTATAAAACACCAAGACCAATACACCTTATTCACCCATGTTTAAGGATGCTAATGATACTGGAAGTCAGTCATTTATTCATTTATTCATTTATTGAGCACTTACTGTGTGCAGAGCACTGTATTAAAAGCTTGGGAGAGTACAGTTCGACAATAAACAGACACATTCCTTGCCCACAAATGGAGCTCAATGGAGACCAAACCCCCCAGTGCCTGCCCTTGGGTAATAATAATGTTGGTATTTGTTAAGCGCTTATTATGTGCAGAGCACTGTCTTAAGCGCTGAAGTAGATACAGGCTAATCAGGTTGTCCCACGTGAGGCTCACAGTCTTAATCCCCATTTTACAGTTGAGGGAACTGAGGCACAGAGAAGTGAAGTGACTTGCCTACAGTCACACAGCTGACAAGTGGCAGAGCTGGGATTCAAACTCGTGACCTCTGACTCCCAAGCTTGTGCTCGTTCCACTGAGCCACGCTGCTTCTCCATCCATGAGGAGCAACATTTGGGATTTGAATCGAGGCCTCGCAACTAACCGGTCAATCACACACCTCATCATGTCACAGCAAAGCAGCGTGGCCTAGTGGATAGAGCACGGGCCCGAGAGTCAGAGGACCTGGGTTCTAATCCCGGCTCCAGCACGTATCTGTCGTGTGACCTTGAGCGAGTTACTTAACTTTTCTGTGCCTCAATTATCTCAACTGTAAAATAGGGATTAAATCCACCTTCCTCCTTCTTAGTCTATGAGGCCCACGTGGGACAGGGACTGTTTCCAACCTACTTATCTTGTATCTACCCTAACGAGAAGCAGCGTGGCCTAGTGAAAAGAGCCTAGAGCTGGGAGTCAGAGGACCCGAGTCCTAAACCGCGATCCGCCACTTGTCTGCTGGGTGACCCGGATCAAGTCGCTTAATTTATCTGGTTCTCGGTCACCTCATCCATAAAATGGGGATTAATACTGTGAGCCCCACGTGGGACAATACCTGTGTCCTCTATCTACTCTAGCTTTTAGTACAGTAAGCCCAGAGAAGTAAAGTAATAATGTTGGTATTTGTTAAGCTCTTACTCTGTGCAGAGCACTGTTCTAAGCGTTGGGGAAGACACAAGGGAATCGGGTTGTCCCATGTGGGGCTCACAGTCTTAATCCCCATTTTACAGATGAGGGAACTGAGGCACAGAGAAGTTAAGTGACTCGCCCACAGTCACACAGCTGACAAGCGGCAGAGCCGGGATTCAAACCCATGATCTCTAACTCCAAAGCCCGGGCTCTCTCCACTGAGCCACGCTGCTTCACTTGCCCAAAGTGACTTGCCCAACGTCACATAGCGGACAAGTTGCGGAGCTGGGATTAGAACCCATGACCTTCTGACTCCCAGGCCCGTGCTCTATCCACTAGGCCATGCTACACTGTGCCTGTTCATCGCTTCTCTCGCACAGACTACATCTAGTTGTCTTTCTCCTTAATTGGCAAGAGCTTGTTTAATAATAATGGTATGTATTAAGCGCTTACTATGTGCCGAGCACTGTTCTAAGCGCTGGGCTGGATACAAGGTAATCAGGTTTTCCCACGTGGGGCTCACAGTTTTAATCCCCATTTTACAGATGAGGTAACTGAGGCACAGAGAAGTTAAGCGACTTGCCCAAGGTCACACAGCAGACAAGTGACAGAGTCGGGATACCACTTCACCATCTGTATTTAGAGAAGCAGCAAGGCTTAGCAGTAAGAGCCCGGGTTTGGGAGCCAGAGGACGTGGGTTCTAATCACGGCTCTGCCACTTGTCTGCTATACTACCTTGGGCAAGTCACTTCACTTTTCTAGGCCTCCGTTACCTCATCTGCAAAATGGGGATTAAGACTGTGAGCCCCACGTGGGGCAACCCGATTACCTTGTATCAACCCCAGCACTTAGAACAGTGCTTGGCAGAAAGTAAGGGCTTAACAAATGCCATCATCACTATTATTATTAATATTATTATTATTGTCAGCTGGGTGACTTTGGACACGTCACTTTACTTCTTTGGGCCTCATTTACCTCATCTGTAAAATGGGGATTAAGACTGGGAGCCCCACCTGGGACAACCTGATGACCCTGTATCTACCCCAGTACTTAGAACAGTGCTCTGCACATAGTAAGTGCTTAACAAATACTAACATTATTATGACCTTGTATCCCCCGCCCCCAGTGCTTAGAACAGTGCTTGGCACATAGTAAGTGCTTAACAAATGCCGTGATGATCATTATTATTATCCATATTTATCCACGGGATAACGGCAATGCGAGTTATAACCTTCAGAGAAAACTCCTGCCTTGTGAAGCCGGAACTGTGGTTTAGGCAGGATCTGGCATCAGGGTGTTCCCGTGCTTAGATTTCCTATGACTGTTGTGGTCTGAAGCGAATGTTATTTGTACAGCTGCAATGCAACATTTGCATAAGTTACAATTAAAAAGGAAAAAATGTAATTACAAATTTTCAACTTAATTTGAACGATTTGGAAAAAAAACGCTCATTTGGCAGAAGCAACAGCTTTCAGGAAAACATCAGTGGATCCTTTTGTGTGGGCAGCAAAGACCGAGCCCGTCTGAAGGGTTTATCTTTAACCCTTGAATCCTGTGGCCTGCTCCGGGGCGGGGAAAGAGCACCGCCAAACCTCTCAGACTGCCAGCACTGGAGCCCAACAGAACGAGGTAATGTTTGTTTGGAAAATAAGATTACAACGTATCCAGTGATTCATAAATATTTGCATCTTATAATTGTTTCTAAAAATGAAGTGGAAGTGAAATTGTACCAAAGCATTCTTTCTCCGACGAAGGGGGTGAGCAGCAGAATTTTAACTAGTTTCTTTTCCCTTCACCGCTGAGAGTGTGCGTCGAGATAGGGAATCTCATCTTCAAGGGTCGCCCTCCCTCCTCCTATCTGATAGTTACTCTTCCCAGCTTCAAAGCCTTATCGAAGGCGCACCTCCTCCGGGAGGCCCTCCCTGACTAAGCCCTCCTTTCCTCTTCTCCCTCTCCCTTCTGCGTCGCCCTGATTTGCTCCCTTTATCCCCTCCCCACCCCCCGCCCCACAGCACTCGCGTACATATCCGTCATTTAATTATTCATATTAACGTCCGTCTCCCCTTCTAGACTGTAAGCTCACTGTGGGCAGGGAATGTGTCTGTTTATTGTTCTATGGTACTCTCCCGAGCACTTAGTACAGTGCTCTGCACGTAGTAAGCACTCGATAAATACAACTGAATGAGTGAATGTGCTTCATTTAGGGCAGGACTGGTTCCTTAAGGGCTCCCAAGCTTTATTCTTATCTTTATGATATTTTCCCCAGACGATAATAATGTTGGCGTTTGTTAAGCGCTTACTATGTGCCGAGCACTGTTCTGCTGTACCCCGAGCACTGGGGTAGATACAGGGCAATCCGGTTGTCCCACGTGAGGCTCACAGCTAATCCCCATTTTACAGATGAGGTAACTGAGGCCCAGAGAAGTGAAGTGACTCGCCCACAGTCACACAGCTGACAAGTGGCAGAGCTGGGAGTCGAACCCATGGCCTCTGACTCCGAAGCCCGGGCTCTTTCCACTGAGCCACGCTGCTTCTCTAAGCTCACTGTGGACAGGAAATGGGTCTACCGACTTTATTATAGTGATATAGTGTACTCTCCCAAGAGCCCTAATACAGTGCTCTATACTCATTGATAGCTCAATAAATAAGATTGGTTGATTGATTTTTTTTTTTTCCCTAGCCGCTCTTTCTTTCTGGTAAAGAGTTGTTTTCCCAAGGGCGTACTCAGCCAAGGGATGGAGCTTTCAGGTGGGGCAGAGAATGAACACTGGGGCCTACGGGTGCTTCCACAGAAGAAAACAGTGTGGCTTAATGGATAGCGCACGGGCCTGGGAGTTAGTGGACCTGGGTTCTAATCCTGGCTTGGCCAACTGCTTGCCGTGGGACCCTGGGCAAGTCACTCAACTTCTCTGTGCTTCAGTTTCCTCCACTTTATAATGAGGATTCAATACCTGTTCTCCCTCCTATTTAGACTGTAACTGTGTCCAATCTAATTAACATGCCGGGACCCCAGTGCTGAGAACGGTGTTTGATACGTAGTAAATGATTAACAAATACCATTAAAAAGCAAAGCAAAGAGACAAAAAAGTCAACTTCCTTTATTCTCCCACACAGTGGAACTGCCCTGGTGCTAATCTCTTATGCTCTAGATTGTAAACTCATCAGAGGCAGGGCACAAATCTGCTAATTCTGCTGTACTGTACTCTCCCGGGAGCTTAATACAGTGCTCTATACATAGTAAGCGCTCAATAAATATGACACTGATTGACTGTAAGTGAGCCCCACGTGGGGCAAGGAATGTGTCCAACCCGATTTGCCTGTATCCACACCAGTGCTTAGAACACAGTAAGTGCATAATACCACAATTATCATTCTTCTTATTTTTATTATTAAGCTCATCCTCTAGACTATAAGCTCATCCCCTAGATTATAAACTCATTATGGGCAGGGAGCCTGTTCGCTAATTCTGTTGCACCATACTCTGCCAAGCGCTTAGTACAGTGCTCTGCACGTAGTAAGCACAAAATAAATGCCATTGAATGACTGATTATGGTCACTGTATTAAAATGAGATATTTCCATGAAAAGGAAAACCCTTCCCAGCCTTTCTTTCCCCACAACATTACCTCCCACTCTCAAAACAGAGATAAGCAAAAGAAAAAAAAACGTTTTTGATCAACACCCCCCAATCTGTTTCCTTGGAATCTGAAAAGAGATTTTTCTGGAAAACAAAAACCCATTAGGTGACACGATCCCATTCTCCACCTGAGACACTGCAGGACGTTGTTAAAGTCCATATAGAACATTACTGAAAAGTGCACTTTCTTTTAACTGTGAAGCATGTTGTTTGTTGAAGAAAGAACAAGAAGGGGAACCAGAAGAGACAAGTAGGATCTTTCTTAAAGAAAGCATGCTTGTTCTTAGAAAAACTTGGAGAGAGAGTTCAAGAAATTGCTGACATTTCGGATGCTCTTCTAGATTGTAACGGTTTTAAGGAGAGCTAAGGAACTGATTTTATTTCTTCACCTTTAGCTTATTCGGTGTTGAGACCTGATGCCACTTTTCTAAGCCAATATTTTCCCATTTCTCCTGCCTGGGCCACATTCTTTCCAGTTCTCATTCAAGACAATATTCTCCCGCAAAATCGTCAGCTTCTTGAGAACAGAGATCATGCCTACTTTCTCTAGTGTAGAAGTGATACTATTTATTAACTGTTTACCGTGTGCAGACACTGGTCTAAGCCCTGTTTCTCAGAGGGCTCAAAATCTAAGTATATTCTCCCAAATGCTTAGTACAGTGCTCTGCACACAGTACGTGTTCATTCATTCATTTATTTAATCATATGTATTGAGTGCTCACTGGGTGCAGAACACTGTACTAAGCTCTTGGGAGAGTACAATAGAACAATAAACAGATACATTCCCTGCCCACGGTGAGCTGACGATCCAGAGGGGGAGACAGACACTGATATAAATAAATAAATCGTATATATGTACATAAGTGCTGTGGGGCTGGGAGGGGGAATGAATAAAGGGAGCAAGTCAAGGTGAGGCAGAAAAGAGAGGGAGAAGAGGAAAGAAGGGTTTAGGGAAGGCCTCTTGGAGGAGATGTGCCTTCAGTAAGGCTTTGAAGGGCAGGGAGAATAATTACCTGTGAGATTTGAGGAGGGAGGGCGGTGAGTACAACTGATTGATTGATTTGAAAAGGTTAATCCAATCCAGTGAAGCCTAAAACTCCAGAGAATTGCTTGCCTGGAGGATCGAGCTCAAAATTTGAGAAAAAGTAAAATTTCAGAAAGTACCATTGTATGCGTCCTCACTGAGTGTAGGCCGGGACGAGGGAGGCACAAGAGTGACTGTTCCATTCCCCGAGCTGACTCTAGTGAGGCAGGGGCTGTGCAAAAGGGTTGGGCCAATGACCATTTTTCTAAATGCGCTGCCTTCACTGAACCAGGGGTCAGAAACCACTTTCTGAGAAAAAGAGGGGAGAAAGGAGAGGAGAGGTGAAAGGAGGGGGAAAGGGGGAGAGGAGGGGAGGGGAAAGAGAATGGAGGAGAGGGGAGGGGAGGGGGAAAGAGAATAGAGGTGGAGGGGAGGGGAGGAGAGGAGAGGAGAGACGAGAAGGGGAGGAAATGGGAGGGGAAGAGAGGAGAGAAGAGAATAGCAAGAAGGAGGAGAGAGGAGAGGAAAGGAGGGGAGAGGAGAGGAGGAGAGGAAAGAGGAAAGGAAGTGAGAGGATAGGAGGGGAGAAGAGAGGGGAGGGGAGAGGAAAGGGGAGGAGGGGAGAAGAGAGAAGAGAAGATGGAAGAGGAGAGAAGGGAGGAGAGAAGGGGAGAGGAGAGAGGAGAGGAGAACAGAATTAAGGGTGGAGGAGCAAGAGAGGGAAGATGAACTAAGAAGAAAGCAGAAGGCAGGGGAGGGGGTAGTGTGATGTTCGACTCCACTGCCAGTGGCCCCCAGGGGCCTCCAAGGTCCCGGCCCCGATTGTAGCCTAGACCTCTCACCAGCTCCTGGTGGCAAGTTACTGTCTATTACCCTTAGATGATCGGGCCACTTGCCTGTTGCTCAGTGTCCCCACCTTCCTCCCTCCATTCATTCAATCATATTTATTGAGCGCTTACGGTGCAAAGCACTGTACTAAGCTCTTGGGAAACTAAAGTATAACAACAAAAAGACACTGTCCTGCCAACAACGAGCTCACAGTCTGGAGACGAGTTAGTGGCCCCACACCTGTACTCTCCCAAATGCTTAGTAGAGTGCTCCGCATACAGTGATCACTCAATAAAACGATTGAATAAATGAATAGGGTGTTCCGGGGCGGGGAGGCCTTCAAGAGTCACAGGTGTTTTCGAGATAATAATAATTATACTATTTGTGATCTCTCTAAGTGGTTACTTTGTGCCAAGCACCGTACTGAGTTCTGGGGGGAGATACGAGATAATCGGATCGGACCCGATTATCCAGTTATCTTATTATGTGGAGCTCACCCTCTAAAGAGCAAGGAAAATAGATATTAAGCCCCGTTTTACAAATGAGGAAACTGAGACACAGAGAAGTTAGGTCACTTGCCCAAGGTCACACAGGAGGCAAAGTAACAGAGCTGGGATTAAAACCAGGTCCATGCACTTTCCACTAGCCTATGTTGCCAGACGTGATTCTATGAGTCCCATGTGGGAGAGGGACTGTGTCCCACCTAATTTACTCGTGCCTTTCTCCAGTGCTTAGAACAGTGTTTGACACAGAGTAAGCCCTTAACAAATACCATCAAAAGAAAAAGAAAAAAAGGTTTCAATTTTCATATTTCCAGCACGCCTTCTCCAGGCATGGCCTCCGTATCTCAATCTTTCCACCCACTGCCCCTGCCCCACTCCCCACCTCAACCCACCACTCACACTGACACGCATCTTTACCTTCTCGCTTCTCACAACGTTTTAACACAGCCAGCGCCCAGAGACTGGCCGGAGTCGATCAAACGTTCAATCAATTGTATTTACTGAGCGCTCACCGTATGCGGAGCACTGTACCGAGCACTTGGGAGAAGAAGAAATGAGGACTTAGTGAGGGAAAACCTCAAGACATTCAAACAGTTTCCTCACAGAGAGAGCGGGTGAAATAAGAAGCGGCTTTTCTCCGAGAGGCTCATTCATTTCAAAGGGTGTTTGATTCCCAAAGGAAAGGCCTACCTGCCTGTGGAGTGTCATATTGGGGTTTCATTAGTGCAGTAGTTAAGAGGAAATATTGAAGGCCGGTAAAATAAAATGTAAATAACTGCTTAATTATGCATGTACTACAAAATGGAGTAACTCCAAACTAATTAGAAATATCCAACTATGATAGTCAGCTTTGTGGCTCTTCCAAGGTTCAATACTTACATGAGAGACCCCTTGGAGTCTCTAGGTCGGGGTGGAGCTTTACTGGGATATAAAATTAGTCTGAAGCATCCGTAGCTTAAGGCTCCCGAAGCCACCCTTCAGAGGAAGATTAAAGAACTCAGTTTACCTAGAAGACATTCAATCAATCCATCGATCATATTTATTGAGCGCTTACTGTGTGTAGATCACTGTGTTAAGTGCTTGGGAGAGTATAGTATAACAGAGTTGGTAGACACATTTCCTGCCCCCTGTAGACTAGTTCTCTGGAGAAGATACCAATGCTAGGAATACTCCAGGGAAAACGTGGAAGAGGCAGACCTGTCGCTAGATGGACAGAGAGCATAACGACGATAACGGAAGAATCGTTAGAAAGGTTGCGGCTTATGGCAGAGGACGGGACGTTCTGGAGAAAGTATATCCACCGAGTCGCTACGAATCGGAAACGACTCGACGGCACTTAATAATATTAGAATGTAAGCCCGTCAGTGGGCAGGGATTGACTCTACCTGTCGCCGAATTGTACATTCCAAGCGCTTAGTACGGTGCTCTGCACATAGTAAGCGCACAATAAAAACTATTGAATTAATGAATGAATAATAATGAGCTCGTAAGTGGTTTTTCAATAAGACAGAAGAGTAGAAGCTTGGCCTTGGCTGGGGCTTGCTGCTGGACTCTATCAATCGATCGATCAATCAACCAATGGTATTTATCGAGCACTTACTTTATGCCGAACACTGTACTGGCATTTGAAAGAGTATAATACAGTTGGTAGACACAATTCCTGCAGAGAAGTTTACAATCTTCTGAGGGAGTTTGACACTCCCAGGCTATAATTTATGATTGGATGACACATCTATCAATTCTGTGGTATTGTACTCTCCCAAGCACTTAGTTCAGTGCTCTGCACGGAGGAAGTGCTCAATAAATACCACTGACCGGTTGATCACAATGCACCAAACTGCAGGTCAACATACAGTTCTCCTTCAACGGGGGCTTTCACCAGGCATTTTGGATGGACTGCTGTTGAGAAATTAGGGAATATTCTTCCAACAGGCCGGGCTTTCCTTAAAGCGAGAGTCTCCAAAGCATTCAACTCCTGCCTTGGTGATTTCTTTCAAAGGCACAGTGCAGTGCTTTGAGTTCCACAAACCCACCCAAAGAAATTGATTCATAATCATAATAATAACGTTGGCATTTGTTAAGCGCTTACTACGTGCAAAGCACTGTTCTAAGCACTGGGGAGGATACAAGGTGATCAGGTTGTCCCACGTGGGGCTCACAGTCTTAATCCTCATTTTACAGATGAGGTAACTGAGGCCCAGAGAAGTGAAATGACTTGCCCAAAGTCACACAGCTGACAAGCAGCAGAGCCGAGATTTGAACCCATGATCTCTGACTCCCCAGGCCGGGCTCTTTCCACTGAGCCACGCTGCTTCTCTGCACCAGTGGTTTGCATAGGGTGATTCAGATCCTCTAATCTCCACCAATCTCCCCCTCTAGTCTGTAAATTCATTATGGGCAGGGAACAAATCTGGAAGTATTTGGGAGAGTACAGAGCAACAGCGTTAAGCACTCTGTTCTACACAATGTAAGCACTTAATAAATATCATCAATCGTGTTTCCACTACTTCTACTGTCCGCTGATGTGGGGGGAGGAGAGGGAGGAGGAGGAGGCAGAAGTTAGCAGCATCCGGGGGAAAGAGGACACCTCTTTTGGGGGGTAGGTTCTCCAACCCACTAGAGAAACTTCCTGGTTGAATTTCTCCACTCTGCCTCAGTGGTTTGTTGGCATTTTCTCCCTCTCTGCCTCGACTAACCCCTCATTTCCCTCTTCTCCCACTCCCTTCTAGATCACCCTGGCACTAGGATTTTTCTCCCTTTATTCACCCTTCCCTCAACCCCACACCATTTATGTCCATAATCATAATTATTTATTTATATTAATGTCTGTCTCCTGCACTCATTCGATCATTCAGTCGAATTTATTGAGCACTTGTGGGCAAGTCACTTAACTTCTCTGTGCTTCAGTTACCTCATCTGTAAAATGGGGATTAAGAGTGTGAGCCCCACGTGGGACATCCTGATTCCCCTGTGTCTACCCCAGCGCTTAGAACAGTGCTCGGCACATAGTAAGCGCTTAACAAATACCAGCATTATTATTATTATTATTATTCACTAGGTCAGTGGATGCAGCAGGGGAGAAGGAAGGTGGGGGTGTAACTCTTTACGAAGAGCATGCCATGGTCATTTTTTGATACTAATAATAATAGTAACTGTGGCATTTGTTAAGCACTTACTATGTGCCAGACATTGTACTAAGCGCTGGGGCGGGTACAAGCAAATCATGTTGGTCTCAGTCCCTGTCCCTTGTGGGGCTCACAGCCTTAATCCCCATTTTAAGGATGAGGGAACTGAGGCACAGAGAAGTGAAGTGACTTGCCTAAGGCCCCAGAGCAGACAAATGGCGGAGCGGGGATTAGAACCCATGACCACGTGTGCAGGATGTGTGATGTGATGAGATCCTCTACCGCCCACCTCCTCACCGTCCCCCGTTCTCGCCCGTCCCGCCGTCGACCCCCGGGCCACGTCCTCCCGCGGTCCCGGAACGCCCTCCCTCCTCACCTCCGCCAAAGTCATTCTCTTCCCCTCTTCAAAACCCTGCTTAAAACTCACCTCCTCCAAGAGGCCTTCCCAGACTGAGCTTCCCCTTTTCCCTCCGCTGCCCTTCTACCCCACCCTTCACCTCCCCTCAGCTAAGCCCCCTTTCCCCCCCTTTTCCTCTGCTCCTCCCTCCCTCCCTTCCCCTCCCCTCAGCACTGTGCTCATCCGCTCATTTGTATGTATTTTTATTACCCTATTTATTTTGTTAATGAGATGTCCATCCCCTTGATTCTATTTATTGCTTTTATTTTTGTCCGTCTGCCTCCCCCGATTAGACTGTAAGCCCGTCAGTGGGCACGTACTGTCTCTATCTGTTGCCGAATTGTACATTCCAAGTGCTTAGTACAGTGCTCCGCACATAGTAAGCGCTCAATAAATACTATTGAATGAATGAATGAATGAATGGGAAAGGCGGGATACCCATTCACCACCGAAGTGTCCACAGCATCTGTGAACCGTTGTGGGCAGAAATTGTCTCTCTTTATTGTATGGTACTTTCCAAATGCTTAGTTCAGCGCTCTGCACAGAGTAAGCGCTCAATAAATACGATTGAAAGAATCACCCCAATCCCATGCTGCAGTGTGGACCCAGGTTAGCAGGCAGCTGCCTCAGTAGCTCCTGAGTTTCTCTATCACCCATCCTGACGCTTGCGTTCCGGAAGAGCTAAATGTAGTTGGCGTTTGCGGTTCTCATCACAGATTAGAGTCACCCGTGGTATCTTGGGCTCTCGTGCATATGTCCTCATTCAGATTCACCCTGATCACGGACCAGATCGATTTGTTGAGGTCTGACCTGGAAAAATCCCGTGCACAGCAAAGGGAATGGAACTTTCGATTCATCTGTGACGAATCTCCAAGGCTGAGTCAATTCCACAGAGATACGAACCGACGTTTCTGACTTGTCTGCCAATTTTGAAACTGGCGCTTCCACCCATAAGCTTCCCTCCAAACCTCATTCTATCAATTAATCGTATTTATTGAGCACTTATCAGTCAATCAATTAATCATATTTTACTGAGCGCTTACTATGTGCAGAGCACTGTACTAAGCTCTTGGGAGAATACAGTATAACAGAACTGGGGGACACGTTCCCTGCCCATAATGAGCGTACAGTTTAGAGGGGGAGACAGGCATTAATACGAATAAATCATTTATAATATATAATTTAAAGGTAAGTACATATGTGCTGTGGGGTGGGGAGTGGGGTGAATATCAAGTGTCCAAAGGTTACAGACTGAAGGGCATAGATGACCCGGAAGGGAGAGGAGAAAAGAGATTTTTAACTCCGGCAAGTAGAAAATCTAGCGTATTTCAAATGACTAATTAAGCTCCTTCTTTCTGTGACTATCATTCTGTGACTATTCCGCTGGTAAAACTAGAAGGTGTCTTGTAAACTCTCCATTATTTCTCAGAATTGCTTGTTCAACATTCATAGTCTCTGTCATAAAAAGATTCCTTCTAAAAAATAGTTTTCGTTTTATTGCGGTAGCAGCACAACCATTTGCCAGAAAGGTTGAACATCTTTCTTTTTAAAGAAGGAAGAGCTCCTCTTTCATCATAAAACATGGACCGGTAATGTCTTAACACTCAAACCAAGTTCAGCGTCCACGAAATACAAGCATCTGCTTTCAGATGGCATCAGGCTAACAAAAGGCAGTCAAATACCACAGGTGACCGAGAAATGCAAACACAACACACGTCGTGAGGATTCTGAAAGGGGCTTACACCCACCGACAGCTAGTATATTTACCGGTACGGTGTTCTGAGTGGCCGTATTTTCTTCACACACATACACACAAACACACACTAGTTGCATCCAGAAGCAAGATGCATTTGTTCTAAAGAGTTAGTAACTAGGGCAAGGAACGAGAGCATGTGACCGAAGCAGTGGTCATGCCATGGAAACAACAGGACCAAGTTAGAAATGCAGCAAAAGGTAATGCAGGAGAAATAGTCTAAGAGCCAGGAAGCAAGAAAAAGAAAATGTTTGAAATCCAAGACTCCAATATAGACCCCCCCATTAAAATTTTGAAGAGAATGTACCGATTCCCGGAACGTCAGGGAGCGGTCGAGGAGGAGGGGAATGTTTGAACGCGAAGCTTGGAATCTCACAGATAACGTATGTTCTATCCATAGTATGTGGCGGTTGCTATGGTAACAACCTTTTATTTTCTGAAGCAGGGTACACAGATGTGTACAACCTACTAACTTACTGGTAGTAAATTATTGCTTTCTCCGGGGTTCAATAACTTAAGAACCCTTCTTTTTGGAAACCTCAGAAGTTTTGTTATTGTCAAATAAGTCTTTTTGAGGGGTAATTTCCCCTCTACTGTGGAAATGGGAGAGAGAGAGTTACCAGGAAGGCCAAGAAAAGAAAATGATAAGAAAATGGGGTACATCGCAAGGTATAGGGTCAACTGTTTCTTCTTATAAAATGATGGGGAAACCCCCTTCAGTAAGAAGATATCATTTTTAATGAATTAGGACTCATGAACGACAACAAAGGAAATAAGACGCCAGCGGACGATTACGCAAAGTTATTCATTGATTTCTCATTGTAATTTGTGCTGTTTCAGGTCTGAAATGAGTTACGTTCAGAGCAGTTGTTTTTGTGTTTTTTTTTGGCTTTGAGAAATTGTATTGCAAGATAAGTTGCCCATAAGCAACCTAGGCTTGCAGGAGAAAATGTGTTTTGTCAATCAGTCAATCGTATTTATTGAGCCCTTACTGTGTGCAGAGCACAGATTTCAATTAGAAGCATTACATCTCAAAATGATCGGAGCGCAAAACAGAAAAGGAATAATCACAATGGCTGAAATATCTAGTTCTCCGAATTTGGACCTTCAGGAATCGAGAGCTGGTTCCTAATTGTTTTTAAATGCGGATGATGTGGCATGACAGGGGCTTATTTCCATGTGCATCAGCCTCCGTTTCAGAGAGGATCCGTTTGCTTTCTGGAGCTCTTTAAAAATCCATAATTCACTTTCACTGATATTATCAGAATATGATCTCTGTGGTTCTACCCGTAACCGTTTATTTCTTGGAAAACAGATGTTTGGTTTTTTCTCAAGAAAATGATATGTTTAACATTTAGTGGTCAGTGCAGATTTTGAAAAATAAACAAGGTGTTTAAATTACAAGAAAGGACGTATATGGGTGAAGTAACATCTTTGATTTTCAAAGTGCGAGAATTCTCTGACTAATGGCTCTTCCTAACAATCACTAACACTTAAAAAAAAAATCTTCATTTTAGTCATAATGAATTTACAAGTTCACAAATGCTCAATCAGTAAAGATGTTAAGGATGGTCAGAATAAAAAAACAGATGAATGGGGATGAGAACTGATCGATTTTTAAAAAAAAACCCCTTTCCTATTCTAGGCACAATTAAATTTGCTGTTCCGATTTTTGTTAATGCTTCCTACATTCATGCCTTTCTATGTCTAGCGGAGGCTTATGAATATAGGACTATATTCTATCCATTCTAATTCATAAGTTATCAGAGAGAGTTAAGTTATCACCTAATGGGGTATATAGACTAGGACAGGAAGCCCAGTGGAGGAGAGAAGAGTAGTTGAGTGCTGGCTGCAGTTAAAAAGTATTACTTAAATTACATTTAAGTCATCGGATAATTATGAACTTTCTTCTCCTTTTTATTTATATGGCATATTTATTGAATTGCACCATATGCTTTTACAATAAAGTGCTTTTTACGTTGACTCTTTTGTTCATCCAAAATAAAACTGACAGTTATCCTTTTATAAGCTATTCTGAGAACATTTTCTCTTCTTTGAAACTGATTGATGCACCCCTTTAAATGTTCCTGCAAATATCTTTTCAATTCAAGTTTTTGCATAATGTAATAAGAAGATAAAAGAATTCTATACTTCAGCAAGAGACATTACAAAGCAAGTAGAGACATTATCAAGGGCATTAACACGCTCCTAATAGCAATAAAACCTTTTAACTGTCTGATGTAGAACATGTTCCCACCAAACCACCACATATTATGGTAATTGGCTCCAATTTCTGAATCTTCCATTGTAAAGTTACAAAGAGTTAGGTAGAACTGAAAAGCTAACCGAGAGTCACCAGCTGGTTGGCTTCCCCATTTATCAAATGGTGTTTTTTTCTACCTTTGAGCACCAATCGATCAGTGGTATTTATTGAGCGCATACTTTGTACAGAACACTGTACTAAGCGCTTGGGAGAGTACGATACAGCAGAGAGGGGTGGACCCATTCGCTGCCCAAGAGGAACTCGGAAGCTCGGTGGCAGCCGTCTTTTACGTTGTGTTATCAAAGTTTCCTCGTGCTTCCTTTTCATTTTTCCTGCGAGATATATATTTTTTTTTCATTCCCTAACTCCAAAATACCACAGGAAACCATATAACATTTCCTTCCCAATTTCTGTACAAACCAGTAGGTCCACTTTGCATTCTGTTGTCACCTTTCGCCTATGAATCTCCTCCTTCGTCGGACAGCAGTACGAAGAGAAGAAAACTATTCAGAGAGGATTCTTGGATTTTCTCTGTTAACTATTCAGTCACGTGAGCAGCCAAAGAAAACATATCAAGCCAAAGATCATCTGAGATCCTGTGAAAGTAAACGGCGAGGAAAACATATTTCCTTGCTTTCTACCTCTTCTACGGGAAGCAGAATAATAGAGAGCTGACATGGGTCTTTCCACAGTGATTAACCTGCAGTTTACACTTATGTTTCCAGATGACGTGCCCATCATACAGTCAGGATCTTCAGAAGCTGGCAACAGCCACCTTTCTGCTTGGAGAAGCCCAGAACTATCAGCTTCCAGAATTGAGCCCAGGAAAAAAAAAAACTGCCATTACCTAGATCTGAAACAGCCCCTGATTTAAAAGACGTTATGTCAAGAAGCAAAGGACGATGAAAGAAGTGCCCAAGAGAAGTATCATTTCAATTAAGAGATGTTTCTGCAAATCCTGGAGATCACATGAAAGCAAAATGGGTTCGATTCGATCTATGTTAAAAGGCTGGTTTCACGACGCTTACAGTCAACGTGCAACCTAAAAAATACGCATCATTAACGGAGTGCAACCGAACTACAGAAACCTCTTTCTCACCAGATAGATCGCAGTCCTTGTTTAAAAAAATTCCCTGATGGTTACATGAAAGGTGCTGTTTTAGGGGAAAAAAATAAAATCCTTTTCACAGGGGAAAACAATCATGTTGAAGGGGATCTTTATGTTAAAGGAGAAGAAATTTCATGTATTTTTCTGCAATTTGGGCTGTTTTGACTGTTAATAAAAAGCCTTTTCAGTGACACTGAAAATTAACCTTTTGTTGCTGCCATTTTCAAATATTGCTCCAGTGTCCTTTTCACAGGATAAACATTGCTTCAAAGACTGCCCCACCACCTGACTAATCAAATATCTTAAAGGTGAATTTAGAGAGGGAGACTTTATGAATTTCAAGGCAATCTTTTCACCATAAGAATAGAATCGGTAGATAGGAGTTTGTTGCAGAAGAAGGTTACTGGCACGAATAGGCAGCAGTATACTTTTATTTTTTTAAAAAATACCTAAACATCTCACCCTCCTCGAACATGGTTTAATTAAAATGAAACACGCTTCAGATTGCTCTTCGAGTGAGGATTTTTATGATCAGCCACATCTTGCGCTCTTTCATTCCTCATTATCTGTTAAGGGGAGAATGCCGATCTAGGTGAAAGAAAGATGAACCCATTTGCTGCCCTGTTGTTTTATAGATTTGCAGCACACCTCTTCCAACAGCCTGTTTCTCTCTTTTTTTAAAAAAAGAATCAAATCTTTTTGAATGGGGATATTTTAAAAGAGGCATTCTTTCCCTGGCAGGGAAGCAGAAACTTTTGAAAGTGAATCTTTTATATGCAATAACAAGAAAGGGCACAAGAACCTCCTTCGGTCTAAAGAGGAGGAAAAAAATTCAGCCAGCCTGTGATTTTTCTAATGTGAAAATGATAAAATCCCCTTGATGTCTCTAAATCTAAATGAGAGGAAAGAGCAATCCTATTTATCCCCTGAAAACAAACGAATATTTAGCTTATCGATAACACTAAACACCATCTAAGCCTTTAGTGATTTTCAACAAAAAGTCTGCCACCGAATGAAAGTTTAAATCATCGTATTAATATATCAGACTAAAAAATTATCAGGGGAGGCCCTTGGAAATTAATTAAAACACTGCATTCCATTTGTTTGTGAGGGAAGATAAATATCGCACATGGGAAAAGAAGCCTGATATCCTCCACGGTTCTCAGAGCCAAAATGAGGCAATTGACAGCGAGGTCTTGGTAGGGCCCTCCTTAAGGTACGATCTCCAGATATATAGAATATGAAGATTCCTGATAGAAGTATTTATTCCTGACACTTCCTAAACATTCCATGTGTGGCATCAAGCATGCTCAACGTCAAGCAGAAATGTCAGGTTTTTCTTCCATTTTTTGTTTCTTTTCTTTCCTCTCCCCCCCTTCCAAAATATAGTTTTCTTTAGAAGTTCAACAGTGGCCCCTAGTGGAAAATCCACAATTCTTTTCGGCTCCCTCTGTTTAATTCAATACCGCAACTCGATGATTGAAAAGGGGAAATTATTTCTCTGAGTACTTAGTCACTCCCTCGTGGTTGTTTTTTTTTTTTTTCCCCCTTGTGGGTCACTATTCCAAAGCGTGACCTCCCGAATGCCAAAGTGTAACTCCTCAAGAGGAGAACTGTGGCCAATCTCAATGATTCGGATTTTTAAGATCGACGCACAAGTCCATGTGTGCATTCGACAGTAAACAGTTTCAAATTTCTCATTTGGTTTTGCTTGAAGACCAGGAATTAACTGCTAAGGATGGAGGGATGCACTTCTGAATAAGGCTCATCTCAAAATCCACCTCTAATATCTACTCTTTTACTTGTTGGGTTTTTTGGGGGGGGGGGGGTTGTTTGAAATAACAAAAATAATAATTGTGGTATTTAAGTGCTATGTACAAAGCATGGGGAAATATACAAAGGTCTCAGGCTGGACATAGATGCTGTCCCACACAGGGCTCACAGTCTTAATCCCCGTTTTACAGATGAGGGAACTGAGGCCCAGAGAAGTCAACAAAGTCAAACCCAAGAATCCATAGCACCTACTGGTTTTTGTGATCTTGTCTGGCGTCTACTGTGACATTTCACTTGGTAGTCTGACGGAGTGTGAAATACAAATCCTCGGTTCTCTGCAAAGACTAATAATGGTATTTGTTAAGCGCTTACTATGATGCAAAGAAGAGAGAGCTCTCCAAGTCGCAATCCAAACAAAGAAGACCAGAAGCCATCGTCTTCCAGTCGATCGATCGGTCATATTTAGTGAGCGCTTACTGTGTGCAGAGCACTATACTGAACGCTTGGAAGAGCAGAGTCGGTAGACACGTTCCCTTCCCAGAACGAGTCCACAGTCTAGAGTGTCCCCTAGAGTCTCCCCTCCGCTCTCCCTCTCCTCCCCCCATTATCATGGGAAATTTTTGTGAAAATATCTATGAAGGAATTTGATCCAAAATGGGTTTTAAAGATCATATTCCTTTTATCACTTAGTTGTAGCCCCAGACCACAATCTGGGGGCTCATTGGAGGATGTGGAAAAGAAAGGAAGGAGGAGTTAGAAACACAAGAAATTGGATTGCCTGGCTAGAATTCAATGTGGTGCACCAGTAGAGTAAGAAAATAAGGCACATTAACTGCCTAATGCATGATTATGCTACTTTAAAAGCTCCATAAATTAAACTCATTTTAAGATAAAAGGAACTGTTGGATGCCTAGTCAAAGATTACTCAACTCTCTGAGCTTTTCCATTATGTTCCCTGGGATCCTTTTTTAGACTAGTTGTTGTTTATCAAGATGCCTAGTTAAATACGGAACAACAGCTGAAACGGTTTCCTCTTCACTCAGACCAAGCCTTTTCAGTGTGTGCTAGTCTTTTATTAAAACATAATGTTCTTCACCCATGCGTAAAGCGTAAGCGCTTACTGTGTGTCAAGCAGTGTTCTAAGCACTGGGGTGGATACCAGGTCATCAGGTTGTCTCACGTGGGGCTCCCAGTCTTAATCCCCATTTTCCAGATGGGGTAACTGAGGCCCAGAGAAGTGAAGTGACTTGCCCGGCATCACACAGCCAACAAATGGCAGAGCCGGGATCAGAACCCACGATCTCTGACTCCAAAGCCCGGGCTCTTTCCACTAAACCACGTTGCTTCTCTTAAAATGAACAGGGTTAAAATGAACAATGCTCAGAAAATATGAACGAGAAGACTGCTGTGCTGCTGAATAAAGTCTGTAGAACTTTCTCTTTACTCTGTAGAGGCACAGAGAAGTTAAGTGACTTACCCAAAGTCACACAGCTCAGTGGCGGAGCCGGGATTT
Organism: Ornithorhynchus anatinus; assembly: GCF_004115215.2. NCBI lineage: Eukaryota > Metazoa > Chordata > Mammalia > Monotremata > Ornithorhynchidae > Ornithorhynchus > Ornithorhynchus anatinus. The sequence goes on from NC_041731.1 coordinate 92,917,685, forward strand.
CGTATGAGGATTTCAAAGCCTCTGACTGAAGCTTTCAGATGAGGAAATGCATCGCAGAGGTGAGGTGCTTTGTCCAAGATCACCCAAGGAGCACGGCATGTGTCCGTCATATTGTTATACTGTGCTCTCCCAAGCGCTCAGGACAATGCTCTGCATACAACCAGCGCTCAATAAATACGACCGACTGGCTGACTACACGATCACAGGCCGAGCTCCCCGGCCGATTAATAACGGTAAAAAGGTAACCCAGGCCACTTTTTTCTCAACAGCAGAACTGTTAGCCTCCTGGTTTTCATCCTCAGCGAGGCGGGTTTAGGAATTAGACATTTACACGGCAATTCGGTCCAGTCGGGCTAAAGAACCTTAGGTGAAACTCACAGACGCGGTATCTCGGCCATGGAATTGATTCCTCGTGCATGACTCTTAATTAGTACAGGCGTGGAAATGCTGACAACTGTCAGCTGCTTCCCCAGAGAGTCTGAGTCTCTGAATCCCCCCTTCTTTCTCTCCTGCTCCTCCCTCCCCGACGAGCCAATCTCAAATATAGCAGAATCCTCCGCCAACACTGGGATGAGCAAAAAAGTCGGGCTTGGCCTGGATCACTTAGGCAGGTATAATTATGATGATAATGATGATGATTCATTTATATTAATGTCTGTCTCCCCTCCTCTAGTCTGTAAATTTATGGGCAGGGCTTTGTTGATGGTTGTATTGTCCACTCCCAAGCGCTTAGTACAGTGTTCTGCACACAGTAAGCGCTCAATAAATACCACTGAATGAATGAATGGTGATAATGAGAACAGTAATAATTGTATTGTTTCTGAAGCGCTTACCGTGTGCCAAGCCCTGGGTAACTACAAGATATTCGAGTCCAACACGGGGCTCGCAGTCTAAGTAGGAGGAAGAACGGGTATTGGATCCCCATTTTGTTGATGAGGGAACTGAGGCACAGAGATGTTAAGTGATTTGCCCAAGGGCACAGAACTGACAGGTGGTAGAGTCAGGATTAGAACCCAGGTCTTCTGACTCCCAGATCCATGCTCTTTCCATTAGACCATGTGATGGTGATGATGATGCTAGTGTTCAATAAATCTGATTGATCGAGTGATGTTTATGATAATGATGACAATAATAATAGCATGTTTAGGTACTTCTTTCGTGCCAACCATGTACTAAGCACTGGGATAGACCAGATAGATGGGTCGTGGGTTCTAATCCCGGCCCCACCACTTAACGGCTGTGTGACTTTGGGCAAGCCGCTTCACTTCTCTGGGCTTCAGTTCCCTCATCTGTAAAATGGGGATTAAGCCTGTGAGCCCCACGTGGGACAACCTCATTACCTTGTATCTCCCCCAGCACTTAGAGCAGTGCTTGGCACAGAGTAAACGCTTAACAAAGACCATCTTTATTATTATTATTATTATACAAGATAATCAGGTCAGGCACAGTCACTGTCCAACGCTTATCTAAATACTAAGGAAAGTAGGTAGCCTCATTTTACTAGTGAGCAAACTGAGGCGCAGAAAGGTTAAGTGACTTGTCCAAGGTCACACAGCAGGCAAGTGGCAGAGCTGGGACTACCAACTTCCAGTTCTGTGATCTTTCCACTGGGCCATTCTGTCTCGCAGCAGATATGGTGCCACTGGGGTTCACGGGGCTGTCACGGAGGGAAGACTAATGAGTACCGGGTGCCCTCCTTGGCGTCTGTTTGATCCGTGCAGCTCAGGAACGCCTCTCAATAGGTTGAGGCTTAGTGGTAGGTTGATGCTTGCTCCATGGAGGAATGTAGCCGATATAACACTTTGCCAAGAAAAATTTATCTCCCTAAAACACATTTGCCTCGGGTTGACACATTCAATGAGTTGGAGACATTCGATGAATTGGAAAAGTAGTAGAAATCAGATAGCTATGTTTTGGCTGTAACATGAGAGTGGCTTAGTGGAAAGAGCCCGGGCTGGGGAGTCAGAGGTCGTGGGTTCTAATCCCGGCTCCGCCACTTATATCAGCTGTGTGACTTTGGGCAAGTCACTTCACTTCTCTGTGCCTCAGTTTCCTCCTCTGGAAAACGGGGATTAAGACTGTGAGCCCCACGTGGGACAACCTGATTACCTTGTATCTACCCCAGCGCTTAGAACAGTGCTTGACACACAGTAAGCACTTAACAAATACCATCATTATTATTATATCGTTTCGGCACCACACACACACAGCAGTGAACATGGACCACTTCATCTGAGAGCACGAGGCTTCCTTACTCAAATAAAGAGATAGTTACGTAACTGAAGTTTGATCTTTTCTTTCTAAATTTAATACTAGGGCAGAACATTGGCATAATTCAAGAAGCATCATTCGATTAGGCCTGTTTCTCAGCAGAAGTAAATTCTGTTACTTGAAAAAATAAATGGAATTTAAAAAAAGGAAGTTCCTAAACCAGGGTAAAAATCTTTTAGCATCGTTTCCTTGTTACCCCTGATAGACTGGAGCATTTGGGAGAAGGGGTTTTTCACGGGACGAGGGTGAGGTCAGTGGACTGAACAAAGACATGCGTAGGGAGTAAGTAGTAGTTAGGGGAGAAAAAAGCAGGAAGGGAAAGAGAGAAAATGAAAAGTAAAGTGCATAGATACACATGCACGTAACAGATAAAAGGTCCCCTTATATACCTCCTCAGAAAGAGCCTCACGTCCACCTTCCTGTTTGGAAAAGGAGATGCCTTCCTCAGTGTGGGACCCCTCAAATGCTAAGTTTGAATCCAAGGGGGAAAAGCAAGTCAATCAGCAGCATTTATTGAGCACTAACTCTGCAGAGCACTGTTCACTCATTCATTCAATCAATCATATTTATCAAGCCCTACTGTATGCAAAGTACTGGACTAAGCGCTTGGGAGAGTACAATATAGCAACAAACAGACACGTTCCCTGCCCACAACTAGCGCACAGTCTAGAGGGGGAGAAAGACATTAATGTACATAAATAAATAAATTACTGATCTACACATAGGTGCTGAGGGGATGGGAGGGAGGATACTTGAGCAAGTCAGAGTGATGCAGAGTGGGAGAAGAGGAGAGGAAGGTTGAGGCAGGGAAGTCACTGTCTTATGTGTTTTAGAGAGCAGAATACGATCACTGCCTTCAAAGAGTTTATAATCTAGCGGGGGGCTTACAGTTTAGTCGTAAGTACTTGGTGGTGGAAAGGTGGGATGGAGATGGACAGAGGCAGGGAGAGCCAGCAGAATGTGGAAAAAAGTAGCAGGAGAATTTGGGGCAAACAAGGAGGGAGACTCTGGGAACAAGGAGAAGAGGGGTGGGGTAGGCCCTTACCTCTGAGGTTGATTAATCACCTCCCAATTTACCAGACAAACCAATCAACTAATCTATCAATCATATTTATTGAACAATTAAAGAGTGCAGGACACTGTACTGAGCACTTGTGAGAGCACGATGCAACAGAGTTGGTAGACACAACGAGCTTACAGTCTAGAGGGGGAGACAGACAATGATATAAATAAACGAATGACGGATATGTACATAAGTGCTGCGGGCTGAGGGAGGGCTGAAAAAAGGGTGCAAACCCAAGTGCTCGGCTAACTCAGAAGGGAGCGGGAGAAGAGGAAATGAGGGCCTAGTCGGGGAAGGCTTCTTGGAGGAGGTGTGCCTTCAATGAGGCTTCGAAGGTGAAGAGAGTGATAGTCTGTTGACTATGAAGAGGAAGGGCGATCCAGGCCAGAAGCAGGTTATGGTCGAGAGGTCGGCGGCGAGATAGGCCAGATCAGAGTACAGCGAGGAGGTTGGTATTAGAGGAGTGAAGTGTGCCGGCTGGGTTGAGGTAGGAAATTGGGGAGGGGAGCTAGGAGGGGGCAAGGTGTTCGAGTGCTTTAAAGCCCATGGTAAAGACCCCAGCCCCATCCCACTCTTACCGAGAAATGCCTGTGAACACGCAAATTGAGGAGGGCCCCTTTCAGAAAGGGCAATTCCGATATTCACTGGTACTTCATTCTAGCACGATAATCACAAATCACTAAAATGTATTTTTACCGAGGTAGATATTTTTGTGATGAGCGCTAAATTTAACCTTTATTTCTTCAAGGATGAAAATAAATACACATCCCTCAATCTCCTGCTCACGAAGAATACTTCAGCTGAAGTACTTGCCAAACTTGGGCTCTTTCAAGAAATAACCAATTCTTCTTATCTTGACATTTATTACGTGATGGGTGCATGAGGTGGTTCTAAAGTAAGACCGTAATGTTCCACAGATATCCTACTGTTACATTACTGCTCAGAGAGGGCCTACATTCCTGCCTGTCTCAGTCAACCATTCAATCAGTAGTTTTATATTTTTATATATTTTTATTACCCTATTTATTTTGTTAATGAGGTGTACATCCCCTTGATTCTATGTATCGTGATTAAGTTGTCTTGTTTTCGTCTGTCTCCCCCGATCAGACTGTGAGCCCGTCAGAGGGCAGGGACTGTCTCTATCTGTTGCCGACTTGTACATTCCAAGCGCTTAGTACAGTGCTCTACACAGAGTAAGCGCTCAATAAATACTATTGAGTGAATGAATGAATTTTTTGAGCACTTGCTGTGCGCAGAGCACTCTACTAAGTGCTTGGAAGAGTATAAAGCAGCGTGGCTCAGTGGAAAGAGCACGGGCTTTGGAGTCAGAGGTCATGGGTTGGAATCCCGGCTCGGCCACTTGTCAGCTGTGTGACTGTGGGCAAGTCACTTCGCTTCTCTGGGCCTCAGTTCCCTCATCTGTAAAATGGGGATTAAGACTGTGAGCCCCACGTGGGACAACCTGATTCCCCTGTGTCTCCCCCAGCGCTCAGAACAGTGCTCGGCACATAGTAAGCGCTTAACAAATACCAACATTATTATTATTATTATTATTAGATTTGGTAGACACGAAGAGTTCACGCATAGAAGAGAAACTTACAATCAAGAGGACTGTATGTTTTTTAAACGGTTTAAAAAATAAAACCTTCTTGTCTAAAGGGAAAATTGCTCTCAATCCCAGGTATTATTCTGCAAAGCTACACCACCTCACTAAATTTGATTGCTAAATAGACTTCTGACAGTTTGGCTGGGGTTTATGTGTCAGATTTACAAACATTATTGTTGAGGCTTCCTTTGATGGGGAGATTTTAGAAATCTACTTTCCCTACTAAACAGATGTATTATGGAGTGATGGATAAGGGAGATTCAAAGGCTTACGAGGAGAGATCAAACGTTCGCCTACAATATCTACTGCATCGGCAGCTGACTTTATTGAAGTTTCACAATATTAACAGCCTTTCTGCAGACTGGCTTAAAGTTGTTTGGGTAACTATCAGATAGCTTCAAGCCCAGTATCTGTACTACAGTCATGGATTTTGAATTCTCACAAATGAGAGATCCTGCTCAAATGGATATCTAAAGAGTAAGGAAAGGGGAAAAGGTGTTGGGAGCTCATTGGACATTAATTCATTCATTCGATTATATTTATTGAGCGCTTACTTTGTGCAGAGCACTGTACTAAGCGCTTGGAAGGTGCAATTGGGCAACAGATTGAGACGATCCCTACCCAACAACGGGCTCACAGTTTAGAAGGGGGAGCCAGCCAACAAAACAAGTAGATAGGCATCAATAGCATCAAAATAAATACATGAAATTATAGCTATAATAAATTTATAGCAATAATAAAATTATAGATATGATTAATGTCCATTAAGGTTCTCTCTCTTTCTCTCTCTCTCTCTTTCTCTCCTCCTTATCCACTGCCTTCCTTCGCTACATCTCCTCTAGCCCTCTTCATTCTTCTCAGGTTTCCTATGCTTCGTTCTCGTCTCTTCCACTGCTGACCTCTCGCTCACGTCCTTCCTCTTTCCTTGCATTCTCCCCTTTCGTATCCGAGAGACCATAGCTCTCCCCATCTTCAAAACCCTTCCGCGATTACATCTCCTCCAAGAGGCTTTCCCCAAAATATTTCTCCTCTCCCCACTTTATATTCCACAAGTCAACTCTTCCGGCCCACCCTTGCCTTGAAGTTTCCTCAGCCCCCGTAGTGCTAATGCACTATCTTGGTATTCTATTACTCCCTCTATCCGCACTTTATTTCAATATCTGCCTCCCCCATTAGACTGGAAGCCCCTTGAGTCCGGGATCGTGTCTTCCGATTCTCCTTCTCTCCTAAGTGTGCTCTTCACACAATGCGTGGCTCAGTGGAAAGAGCCCGGGCTTGGGAGTCAGAGGTCATGGGTTCGAATTCCGGCTCCGCCACTTGGCAGCTTGTGTGACTGTGGGCAAGTCACTTCACTTCTCTGCGCCTCAATTACCTCATCGGGTAAAATGGAGATTAAGACTGTGAGCCCCACGTGGGACAACCTGATTACCCCAGCACTTAGAACAGTGCTCTGCACATTGTAAGCACTTAACAAATGCCAACATGATTATTAAATGCTACTGATTATTTGGTGAAGCACAGTACATCAACCATTCATTCTGGACCTTAGAACACAGACTGAGCACTCACTCAGCTCTCCCCTTCCTACCTCACCTCACTGATCTCCTACTACAACCCAGCCCTCACAGTCCACTCCTCTAGTGCCAGCTTACTCACCGTGCCCCGATCTTGTCTATCTCGTCGTGCCCCGATCTTGTCTATCTCGTCGCTGACCCCTTTCCCACATCCTCCCATCCCTCTATATCTCACCACCGACCCCTTCCCCACTCCCTCCCCTCCATATACACCAGATCACCACTCTGTCCACCTTCAAAGCATTGTTAAGGTCACATCTCCTCCGAGAAACCTTCCCCCCCGAGCCCTATTTTTCCCCATCTCACTTTCCCTTCCGTGACCCCTGGACATTTGATATTTGCCCCCCGCCCAACACCGCAGCACTTAGGAATATATCTTTAAATTATATATTATGAATTATTTATATTAACGTCTGACCTCCGCTGGACTGTAAGCTCGTTACGAGTAGGAAACGTGTCTGTTGCATTGTACTCTCCCAAACGCTTTGAACGGTGCTCTGCACACAGGCAGCACTCAATAAATACCACTGATTGATTGACTGACTAGCCCAGGTAGGCAAGCTCACTTCTGCCTCATCATTAATCCTGCCCAGTGGGAAGAGTTCATTCAGATGTCCCGCTGCGTGACCGGGAGTCGCTCGTGCAGTCGTATTTATCGAGCGCTAACTGTGTGCAGAGCACCGTACTAAGCGCTTGAGTCAGCAACGTGTTTACCAACTCTGTTGTATTGTACTCTCCCAAGCACTTAATACAGTGCTCAGCACACAGTAAGCTCTCAATAAATATGACTGATAGATTGATTGGTTGTCTGAGCCTGGCATTATAGGAGTTTTCCCAGCTGGCAGGTGGAACTATTTTGACTGAGCTCTGGCACCAAGTTTCCAAATTCCATATTTCAAAAGAATGGAATGACTTAGCAAGTGGTTAGTTCTTGTGGCTACGCATTATACCAGAAACATGCTGAAGTGCCTGAGTGTAAGTAGATTGCTGTGAAAAGCTTGCTCCAGGCAAATCCTGCTTGGTTGACCACCTTGTACTGTTCTTTGTGCTGTCAGAGTCCTTGGGAGCCGTAGAGGGATAAGAAGGGGACAGAATCATTCATTCATTCAATGGTATTTATTGAGCGCTTACTATGTGCAGAGCACTGTATTAAACGCTTGGAATGTACAATCTGGCAACATATAGAGACAATCCCTGCCCAGTGAAGGAGTCACAGTCTAAACAGGGGAGACAGACAACAAAGCAAAACAGAACTAAACAAAAACAAGACAACATTATCAAGATAAATAGAATCAAGGGGATCTACATCTCATTAACAAAATAAATAGGGGAATCAATAATATATACAAATGAGCACAGTGCTGAGGGGAGGGGAAGGGGGAGGAAAAGAGAATGGGGGGGTGGGGGGGGCAGAGGGATAGCACTCTCCTGGAATTTGGGGGACCCCACAAGGGAGAAGAGTTGCAAGGGACAGAGTTATAAGGACATGATAAGCTAGGCGTAGGAAGACTAAGCTCTTTGTGTTTTCAAAGCCATAGTTTTTTTATGGTGTTTTTTAAGCCTTATTATGTGTCAAACACTATTCTAAGCACTGGGGTAGGTATAGTAATAATAATAATAATGTTGGTATTTGTTAAGCGCTTACTATGTGCCGAGCACTGTTCTAAGCGCTGGGGTAGACACAAGGGAATCAGGTTGTCCCACGTGGGGCTCACAGTCTTAATCCCCATTTTACAGATGAGGTAACTGAAGCACCGAGAAGTGAAGTGACTTGCCCAAAGTCACACAGCTGACAAATGGCCGAGCCGGAATTTGAACCGGCTCGGTTCAAATAGGTATAGGTCAATTAGGTTGGCTGTCCCTGTCCCGTGTGGGGTTCACAGGTATCAAATCCTCATTTTAAGGTTGAGGAAACTGAGGCTCAGAGAAGTCAAGTGACTCACCCAAGATAACACAGCAAGCAAGTGGCAGAGCCGGAATTAGAACCCAGGTCTTTGACTCCGAGGCTCGTACTCTTTCCGCTAGAACACGCTGCCATCCACAGTGGGATTAACGGGTGTGTGGATGGCCCAAGTAGTGGCGGGCGCCATGTTGGATTACATTTGACTTGCCTGGGAAAGGAAATAAGAAACATCCCTCCAACGCTCATTCCCCAGAACTAGTGAAAGAGAGTCATCCGGGAAGATGCGTGAGGCCATACTACCAGAATATCTCAAAGCAAGAGGTATACCTCTTTTCAAAGTTTTGAGCACAGAGACAGCCCTAGTGATGAAGTAAGAAGACTCTGAAGATTTTGAAAACCACTGTCCCTAACTTTCCTCTCACAAGTACGCAGAATCTTCGCTAAACTCGTTCAGATCTGTATCGAGATTGATCCAGAAATAGATCCGACAGAGAACAACAGAATCTGCTAGTCTCTAAACTCCTCCTGGGCAGGGATCCTAACCACCGACCCTGTTGTACGGTGCTCTCGTCAGGCCTTAGTACAGTGCTCCACACCCAGTATAAGCTCTCAGTAAACACCACTGACTGACTGATGGATTGATTCCATTTGGGATCATCAACCATCGTCCAGATCCGATCCCTTCCACTGACAAGAAGGAAACATTGAGAACAACAAATCTCAGTTTGCTTTGCTTGTTTCAATTTCAAGAAAATATTCGACTCCGGAAAGATCCACATCGCTGTCATTGCACTCAATGCTTAAAGACTTCTTGGGCGGGAACTGAAATTTCATAACAAAACTGTGATTTTTCAATAGTCGGGCCCAATTTATATACACTTCTGCAGGGGAATCCGGCAGGGCAGTAGTAACTTTTCAAATCTGTTTGAAGTCATTGTCCAACCAAGTCAACAGGGAGGAGAGAATAAGTATTACTAGCAACCAGCTGATACCCCTCCTGTCACTGTAGCAGCATGGGGGAAAAAAAGGCAAGAAATTGCAGGTGCAATTTTGGTTACAAATGAATCTCTCAAAGAAGAAATGTATTCACGGTGAATTTTGACCAGAGGAATCCATTCATATAAATGGTGAAAACATCAATCAATCTATGGTATTTCTTGAGCTCCTCCTATGTGCAAGGCACTGTACTAAGTGCCAGAAAAAGTACAACCGAATTAGCAGACACGTTCCCTGCCCAAAATGAGTTTACAGTCTAGAGGGTTGAGCTTACCGTTTAGAGGGAGTTTAGAGTGGAAAACTGAGAGCTCTCCCAGCAAATAAGCAAGTCCAGCAGTGTGGCCAATTGGATAGAGCAAGGGCCCGGGAGTCTGAAGGAACTGAGTTCTGATTCCGAATCTGCCACTTGTCTGCTGCGGGACCTTGGGCAAGTCGCTTCACTTCTCTGGACCTCAATTACCTCATCTGTAAAATGGGGATTAAGACTGTAAGCCCCATGTGGGAGAGGGACTGTGTCTAACCTGATTATTTTGTATCTACCCTAGCGATTAGAACAGTGCCTGGCACACAGTAAGCGCTTAACAAATACCATTTGGAAAAAAAAAAAAAGACTGACACTCTTGAGCGTGAATACGTGGCAGCAGGAAAGTGACATGGAACCATTTCCATAAAATCAGGATTTAGTGTTGGACAATGAGTTGGCCATGAAGAAGAAAAGAGAACTTTTGGACGCCACTGTTTTGCCAACACATGCTATAAGGATCAAAATATTGGTTGACAACACGCTCAGAGAAAGAGAAGATGGCTGCAACCCAAAGAGCAAGGAAACAACACATGGGCGGTCTCACGCCAAGAACACATTCCAAACGAAGGTATTAGGAAGAGAAACCAACATGGGTGGGCCATAAAGCTCACAGGCGGGACAACAGATGGACCTTCCCCCTAACAGATTGGACGTGAAGAAGTGGAAAACATTCACGTCAAAGACAGGGAATGCTCTGGGGAAATGGAATGCCAAAATGTTTGGGTCAGAGATGGATACGGTAGGCTCTAAAGGGGCTAGAATGAAGGACCACCGCATTGCGACCACAGAAGAATGAACAGGGATGAGTCATAAAAAGATTCGAAAAAGTCTTTTCTGGGGCTTGGTTATTTGATGGTTTCTTTCCATCCATATGACATGTGATCTCATTTTATTATTCCCAGTTACCTTGGTTGAGATTATACGGAAAACTAAAAAGGCTATCGGCAAATAAAGCCCAACCCCGTGACTCAATTTAATGGATCTTTTTGATCAATCGATCAATCAACCGTATTTACCGAGCACTTACTATGAGTCGAGGACCGTTCTAAGAGCTAGGGAGAGTACAGTGCGACAGAGTTGGTAGACGGACTCGTTCCCTGCTTAAAACAAGCTCACAGTCCAGAGAGGGGGACAGACATTGCTACAAATAAATACAAATAAATAAATTTCAGATGTTTTGATTGACAGAAAACTCTGCCTCAATCCATTAGCTAGTAAATTCCTTCGGGAAAAGGGGACATGTTTTGCTTCTATTGTATTTTCCCAAACGCTTAGTACACTGCACGGTCCTGGTTCTCAATAAGTACCAATTCCACTGCTACTCAACTTAAAGTTAAAAAAAGTCATTATATATCCATGTTCATTTCTCCTCCTACACTAATTTAACATTTGATCCCCCTCTTCATCGCGATTTGCTGATTGTTCCATCTTCAGTTCTGAGCTACTGGTGAGAATAAACAGTTGGAACAGTCAATAACTCAAAAGTCCTTCATAAAAGAAACTCACTGAATAATTGGGATGAACGGGTTCTATTTTAAGACCAGATCCAGCCAAGGAAGACATTTTTTAAAAAGTTTAAGACATTAAACTTTAACAAAGGTGATTCTGAACAAAGTTTTGGAGTTTTAAAAAAAGACAGTTTAGCTACAGCACCTGGCTACGTTCCCTTTAAGCACTTGGATCTGTGACCCTTGGGATTTGATATTCACCCCACCCATAGCCCCACAGCACTTATGTATATATTTGCAGATTATATATTATAAATCACTTATTTTTATTAATGTCTCTCCCCCTCTAGACTGTCAGCTTACTGGGGGAAGAAAACGTCTCTACCTATTTGATTGTTTGTACTCTCCAAAGCGCTTAGTAAAGTGCTCTGCACACAGTAGGCACTCAATAAACACCAGTGATGATGATAATGACACCATCAGTGTCTTTCGGATCAGTGTTGGATTAGGGTCTGAAAATATATCACTGATGATGAGAAACAGTGTAGTCTAGTGGTAAGAGCCCAAGCCTGGGAATAAGAGGTGAAGCCATGGGAGCAAATGAATTCTCCAAGGGAATGGGTGTAGATGGAGAATAGAAAGGGATACTCTCCTGGACCCCCTCCGATCTGGCTTCCGTCCCCTCCACTCTACCGAGACTGCTCTCTCTAAGGTCACCCGTGACCTCCTTCTTGCCAAATCCAATGGCTCCTACTCCATTCTGATCCTCCTCGACCTCTCTGCTGTCTTTGACACTGTCGACCATCCCCTCCTCCTCCTTACCTTATCTCACCTTGGCATCATGGACTCCATCCTCTCCCGATTCTCCTCTTACCTCTCTGGCCGGTCATTCTCGGTCTCCTTCGCAGGCGCCTCCTCCCCCTCCCATCCTTTAACTGTTGAAGTTCCTCAAGGGTCAGTTCTTGGCCCTCTTCTGTTCTCCATTTACACTCACTCCCTCGGTGAACTCATTCGCTCTCACGGCTTTGACTACCATCTCTACGCAGATGACACGCAGATCTACATCTCCACCCCTGTCCTCTACCCCTCCCTTCGGGCTCGCATCTCCTCCCGCCTCCGGGACGTCTCCACCTGGATGTCGGCCCGCCACCTAAAACTCAATATGAGCGAGACTGAGCTCCTCATCTTCCCTCCCAAGCCCGGTCCTCTCCCAGACTTCCCTATCACCGTGGATGGCACAACCGTCCTTCCCATCTCTCGGGCCCGCGATCTCGGTGTCATCCTTGACTCGTCTCTCTCGTTCACCCCACGCATCCTATCCGTTACCGAGACCTGCCGGTTTCACCTTTACAATATCGCCAAGATCCACCCTTTCCTCTCCACCCAGACGGCTACCTTACTGCTACGGGCTCTCGTTATATCCCGGCTAGACTACCGTGTCAACCTTCTCTCTGATCTCCCTTGCTCCTCTCTTGCCCCGCTCCGGTCTATTCTTCACTCCGCTGTCCGGCTCATTTTCCCGCAGAAACGCTCTAGGCATGTCACTCCTCTTCTTAAACACCTCCAGTGGTTGCCTATCGACCTCCGCTCCAAACAAAAACTCCTCACTCTAGGCTTCGAGGCTCTCCGTCACCTTGCCCCTTCCTACCTCTCCTCCCTTCTCTCTTTCTACCGCCCACCCCGCACGCTCCGCTCCTCCGCCGCCCACCTCCTCACCGTCCCTCGGTCTCGCCCGTCCCACCGTCGACCCCCGGGCCACGTCCTCCCGCGGTCCCGAATGCCCTCCCTCCTCACCTCCGCCAAACTGATTCTCTTCCCCTCTTCAAAGCCCTACTTAAAACTCACCTCCTCCAAGAGGCCTTCCCAGACTGAGCTCCCCTTCTCCCTCTACTCCCTCTACCGCCCCCCATTCACCTCTCCGCAGCTTAACCCTCTTTTCCCCCCATCTCCCTCTGCTCCTCCCCCTCTCCCTTCCCATCCCCTCGGCACTGTATTCGTCCGCTCAACTGTATATATTTTCATTACCCTATTCATTTTGTTAATGAAATGTACGTCGTCTTGATTTTATTTAGTTGCCATTGTTTTCGAGATGTTCTTCTTCCCCTCGACTCTATTTATTGCCATTGTTCTTGTCTGTCCGTCTCCCCCGATTAGACTGTAAGCCCGTCAAAGTGCAGGGACCGTCTCTATCTGTTGCTGACTTGTTCATTCCAAGAGCTTAGTACAATGCTCTGCACATAGTAAGCGCTCAATAAATACTATTGAATGAATGAATTGAATGAACGAATGAATGATACAAAACTAAACCTCGAGGGACGCCCCCACTTAGGGGGTGGGAGGCAGAGGAGGAGCCCTTGAAGGAGACTGAGATCCAATGGCCAGAGAGGTAAGAGGAGAACCAGGAGAGGACAGAGTCAGTGAAGCCAATGTAGGATAATGTTTCCAGGAGAAGAGCATGGTCCACGGTGACGAAGGCAGCTGAGAAGTCGAGGAGGATTAGGATGGAGTAGTGGCTGTTGGATTTGGCAAGAAGGAGATCACTGGTGATCTTTGAGAGGGCAGTTTCTGTGGAGTAAAGAGGATGGAAGCCAGATTAGAGGGGGTCAAGGAGAGAATTGGAGGAAAGGAATTTGAGACACTGTTGTAGACCACTTGCTCAAGGAGTTCGGAGAGGAATGGTAAGAGGGAGATGGGGCGGTAACTGGAGGGAGCCTTGGGGTCAAGGGGGTAGGGGGGTTTAGGATAGGGAAGACATGGGCATGTTTTAAAGCAGTGGGGAAGAAATCATTGGAAGGCAAATGGTTGAAGGTGGCTGTTAGGAAGGGAAGAAGGGAGGGGGAGAGAGATTGATAAGGTGCGAAGGAAAGGGGTCTGATGTGCAAGTGGAGGGGGTGGCTTTTGAGAGGAGTCAGGAGTTCTCCTGTAGATATACTGCTGGGAAAGACGGGAGAGCTGAAGAGGGGGCCGGAAGGGGGAGGAACTGAGGAGGGGCACGGGAGATTTTAGGGAGCTCACACGTGACGGTGTCAATATTTTTAATAAAGTAGGTGACCAGCTCACTGGGGGCAAGGGATGGGGGAAGCGGGGGACTGGGAGACTGAGGAAGGAGTTAAATGTCTGGAACAACTGGTGAGGGCGATAGGCATAGGCATCAATAAGAGGGTGGAGAAATAGTTTTGCCGGGCAGAGGAGAGGGCAGAGTTAAAGCAAGCAAGGGTAAATTTGAAGTGGACAAAGTCGACCTGATATTTAGATTTCCGTGAGCAGCCCTCTGAGGCTCGAACGCAAGAGAGAAGTAGGCGGACTGTGCAGGTGATCCAGGGCTGTGGGTTAGTGGTATGAGATCGATGAAGGGATAGGGGAGCGAGTGAGGTGCATTCAGCAAAGAAGGTGATGTTGAGAACATCACTAAAGGAGCAAAGCGTGAGGAGTGAACTGGATTAGTCAGTCGGTCAGTCGTATTTATTGAGCACTTACTATGTGCAGAGCACTGTACTAAGTGCTTGGAAGAGTACAATATAACAATAGAATAGATACAGTCCCTGCTTACAATGACCTTACAGAGATCAGTGGAGAGATCAGTGGAATCGGGTAAGAGGGAGATCAGTGGAATCAGGTAAGAGGGAGCAAGCTGACTGAGGGCTTCGAAGCCACTGGTGAGGAGTTTCTGTTTGATGCAGAAGTGGATGGGCGATCACTGGAGGTTCTTGAGCAGTGGGAAGACCTGGCCTGAATTTTTTTTAGGAAAACTGATCCAAGCAGCTGAGTGAAGGATGGACCCGAGTAGGGAGAGAGAGGAGGCAGGGAGGTCAGCTAGGTCAGCCAGTAGCATTCATTCGTTCATTCATTCAATCGTATTTATTGAACGCTTACTGTGTGCAGAGCACAATACTGAGCACTTGGAAAGTACAATTCGGCAATAAAGAGAGATCGTCCCTTCCCACAACGGGTTTACAGTCTAGAGGACTATTACTAAAAATACAATTAATGTTTTCTTCACTTTCTTTGGCCTAAATTCCCTTTGATACTTTTATCCAAATTATCTATTATTCAATAAAAATTCCAAGGCCAAAAACTGTTTTTATAACATTCCTCAAGCAGCACTAAGTGCTTAAAGTACTCCTTGATGTTGATTTTCCAAGAAGTAGGATTTGACATTACTTAAAAAATGTACATCAATCATTCATATTTATTGAGTGTGTACTGTGTGCAAAGGATTATACTAAGCACTTGGGACAGTACAGTATCGCAAAGTCGGTAGATACGTTCCTTGCCCACAGCAA
Organism: Ornithorhynchus anatinus; assembly: GCF_004115215.2. Lineage (NCBI taxonomy): Eukaryota > Metazoa > Chordata > Mammalia > Monotremata > Ornithorhynchidae > Ornithorhynchus > Ornithorhynchus anatinus. The sequence continues at coordinate 92,933,133 of NC_041731.1, forward strand.
GCGTATAGTCTAGGAGGAGAGATGGACATTAATGGAAATAAATTACAGATAGGTAGATAAATCCTGTGGGGCTGAGGGAGGGCTGAATAAAGGGGACAAATCCGAGTGCAAGGATGTCACAGTAGGGAGCGGGATAAGAAGAAATGAAGGCTTAGTCAGGGAAGGCTTCTTGGAGGAGATGTGTCTTCAATAAGGCTTTGAAGGAAGAGAGAGTAACTGTCTGTCGGCTATGGAAAGGGAAGGCCTGGAAGTGGGTGAGAGGTGGGCAGTAAAATACACAAGATCAAGGTACAGCGAGTATGTTGGCATTAGAGAAGCGAGGTGTGCAGGCTGGGTTGCAGTACATAATAAATCTATGGTTGATATGTGATATAATGAAAATATTATCAATAATAATATTATAATAATAGTGGCATTTGTTAAGCATTTACTATGTGCCAGAAAATGTACTAAGGGCTAGGGTGAATCCATGTAGATCAGGTTGGACCCAGGCCCTGCTTATGCGGGGCTCGCAGTCTCCATCCCCATTAACAGATGAGGGACTTGAGGTATAGAGAAGTGAACTGACTTGCCCAAGGTCACACAGCACACAAGCGGTGGAGGTGGGATCGGAACCCATGACTTTCTGACTCCCAGGCCTGTGTTCTATCCTCTCTCGGTATCACACCTGGAGAGTTTCCAGTCCCCTACCAGTCTTGGCTACGGGAGGGAGAGTGAAGCAGAGGCCTGTCCATTCCATTCCCAGCTTGGCCAGTGGCTAGCGAGTGGAAGGCCATCTGCTACGAGTCAAAATTCACTCGTGCTGGGCAGCAGCGACATGGGAGAGAGTGTAAGGCGGAGACTCGGGTTTACTGAGCGGAAGGAGGCGAAGGTAAACCACCTCCGGATTTTTACTAAGAAAACTCTCTGGATCCACTACCAGAACGATTGCAGATGGAGGCGGGGTCTTCCGGGAGACATGCGTCCGTGGAGTCCCTGTGGATCGGAGACGACTCGACAGCATAAGACAAGACCAATAACCGGTGTGGTCTAGTGGAAGGAGCACGGACTAGGGAATCAGGAGGCCTGCGTTCCAGTTCCTGTTCTGCTACTGGCCTGAGGTGTGACCTTAGGCAAGTCACCTCTCCTCTCTGAATCCCAGGATCTCGATCTGTAAAATTGACAATCATTCAATCATATTTATTGAGTTTTTACTGCGAGCAGTAAACATAGTACTAAGCACTTGGGAGAGTACATTAAAACAGAGTTGGTAGACATATTCCCCGCCCAAATGGAGCTTACAGTCTAGAAGGGCTTACAGTCTAGACAATAAGACAGATTGTGAAATTTGTGCACAATAGGGATTTTATCTTGTATCTAATAATAATAATAATAATAATAATGTTGGGATTTGTTAAGTGCTTACTATGTGCAGAGCACTCTTCTAAGTGCTGGGGGAGATACAGGGTAATCAGGTTGTCCCATGTGGGGCTCACAGTCTTAATCCCCATTTTACAGATGAGGTCACTGAGGCCCAGAGAAGTGAAGTGACTTGCCCACAGTCACACAGCTGACAAGTGGCAGATTCGGCATTCAAACCCATGACCTCTGACTCCCAAGCCCAGGCTCTTTCCACTGAGCCACACTGCTTATTCAAATTATTCAAATAATTCTAGCAACCGCGGAGGGATCTACCTCGTATCTACCCCAGGACTTACAATGTAGTAAGTATTTCATGTACTAACTGTAATTACTAATTACTAGAGTAATATTTTAACAGCATTTTGGGCTTACTCTACCAAAGAGCAAGCAGTGAGGTCTAGTGGATAAACAACGGGCCGGGGAGTCAGAGGACCTGGGTTCTAATTCCGACTCCACTATTTGTCTGCTCTGCGATCTCTAGCAAATCACTTCACTTTTCTGCGTCTCAACTACCTCGTCTGTAAAGTGGGGATTAATACTGTGAGCCCCAGGTGGATCACGGACTGTGTCCGGCCTGATTAGCTCCTATCTACCCCAGCACGAAGTACGGTGCCCGGCACATTGTAGGCAATTAACAAATACTATAACAAAAAAATCTTCTCTTAACATTTGAAGAAGTGCAAATGGAGAGGTAAATATGCCTGTCAACGTAGGCATATCTACAGAATTTTCACCGTAATAGTTTCCTTCGTTAGGTAAGAAAGCAATAGGAGCCATCTTTAAAATGTGACTGTGAAGACCCCGGCTTCTGTGTTGATGGATTATACTGAGGAAATTGTTGCTTCTAATCGTGGGTTTGTTCTAGGATTCTCCTAAAGCCACGCGGTGGCCATTTGTTGGTTAATATGGACTTTGGACCTTCCAGACCCTGTGGTGCCTGCCTTGATTGAAATGAGGTCAGTCATAGCACAGAGAGAAATCATCCTTTTGTCTCTGTTTTCTCCCTCACCCTCCTTTTCAATCTTTCCTCTTTCATTCATTTAATAGTATTTATTGAGCACTTACTAAGTGCAGAGCAGTGTACTAAGCGCTTGGAATTTCCTCTTTCCCTTTCCCCTTTTCCCACTCCCCTCTGCATCGCCCTGACTTGCTCCCTTAGTTCTTCCCAGCACCACAATAGTATTTATTGAGCGCTTACTATGTGCAGAGCACTGTACTAAGCGCTTGGAATGGACAAATCGGTAACAGATAGAGACGGTCCCTGCCCTCTGACAGTCTAATCGGGGGAGAGGGACAGACAAGAACAATGGCAATAAATAGAATCAAGGGGAAGAACATCTCATTAAAACAATAGCAAATAAATACAATCAAGGTGACGTACATCTCATTAACAAAATAAACAGGGTAACGCTTATGTACGTACATATCCGTAATTTACTTATTAGTCTGTCTCCCCCGCTCTAGACTGCGAGCTCGTTGTGGGCAGGGAATGTGTCTGTTTACTGTTGTATTGTACTCTTCCAAGTGCTTAGAACAGTGCTCTGCACACAGTAAGCGCTCAATGCATAGGACTGAATGAATTTCAATCGATTCCACTGATCGACCACTTCCTCTGAGCGGAACGCTGTACTAATTCCGCTCAAGGATCCGGCCTGGCAGAGAAGTTCATTTCGATCCAAAGTCAAGTGACTGCATTTGAGCATTAGCTAACACTTTTCAAAATAATTCTCATTGGCGTAATGAAGTGTACGGCAAAAATTACCTTACCTTAAAAATTAAAATAAGGGGAACCTTGAGAGTTGAGTTGTCATTCTTAATTAGAATGGGTCTTTTATTCCATTACTATAACGGCTGTCAAGTACTATTAATACTGTAAAAACACTCTTGACTGACTATAGCAAGAAACTTCCTATACCACAATTACAGAATCTCTTTAATTTATATGATGTGGGTAATATTCACTTAATAAGTTAGGGATGCTACACTCAGTTTAATTTATCTTAAGTGATTGATTAAACACTCTCCATAAATGCTCTTTATATTAAATACTCTCCTTATGGTTTACTGGAACAGTCTTCGAAATTTCATTTCAAATGCCAAAACATCCGGTAAACACATTAAGCATCACTTTGAGATTTAAGAAAAAAGCGATGCTACGTTGATGATGCCTGTCTAAAATCTGGATTTCTCCACGCTGTTATTGTGCAGGTGAAAATGAGGCTTGGTTTAATAGCAAAGTATGCTCTCCTAGCACCACAAAAATGATGAAATTTTAATGTTTAATGTGTTCCTTAATTATATAAAACTGCAAAGAATAACATCCTTGAAATTTGCTATGCAAATGCTTCTAATTTGACAGATTGCTACTCCAAAAATGAGTATTAAATCTCTATTAGATTTGTTGAGGTAATATACTAATACGCATCACTGAGGTCTTAAATTTCTAAGTAGCGATGTTGTTTGCTAGATGCAAATAAGGATTACCTTAATTAAAACACATCATCCCCAGTCTCTAAGCAGACTTAACTCAGTCTCCATAAAAGGCAGGTTCATTTTCTCCCTCCAGTTAATAAAAATGTGACCTACTGTGGTTATTTCTTTTAAATTTTAATTTTGATGACTATTTTGTTAACAGGAATAAAATACTGAAGACTTTAAAGATAAATGAAGCAATTTTGAAAACCTAATTTATGGACTCCAATACTCTCAAAAGGAATTTAGCATTTAACATGGGTATGCAGCGGAGAGTCTTAAAAAACGCCATTAGGTGACAATGCCATCAAACATGGGTAAATCACATATATTTACTTGCCATAAAAGGTGCCCTAATTGCTTCTTGAACTTTAATTTCAAGCTAACTAGGTTTCAACCTGGCTTGTTTGACTAGAAATTTTAGAACAAAGGCACATATTTTTGAAATGATGTGGAATATAAATCTCGCATCGGAAATAGACTTCACTTAAAAGTGTGAAAATGATTCTCTCAAAGAAAAGTTTGATCGACATACCCACGTGCGTGATTATTTCCTTTAGTTGCGTCAACCAACTCTGCTTCATTGTCCTCTCTCAAAAGCTGTGCGCAGTGCTCTGCACATAGCAAGCGCTCAACAAATACCATGGACACCGGTCAGAACCTAAGCACAAAATGCATCATGTTCGAACGTGACGCTTTTGAAGGCAAAGAGGCACAATTTGAATTTCAAAAAAACGTACACTGTCGGTATTACCTACCGTTACTCTAGCTTAGCAGCTGTCTTTAGAACCAGTGTAATTCATAGATTTCATTCAGAATTTGCCAACACAAATCAAAAATATTAGCTTCATTCTGTGGAAAGGAGGCAGGAGTTGACGTACTGCCAACCCTTTCCAAAGGACGACGTTTCTAAGAAAATTTTCAAAATGCATTCCTTGTGCTGAAAATCTGACTACGGGTAAATAATGCTACATTTAGGCTCCTGGAAATACCTGACTTGATAAGCACCAATGAAGAAGCAACAATTCCCTACAGACGAATGGAGGATAAGAGCCCTGCCAGAGTACTCCAGAACTTTGTCAATTTAATCGGTTTTCTTCTCTTTTCTTTTATGTCTTAGAAAACTATAGAAGTTTGAAAACTGATTTCAAAGACGCACAGACTGATTGAACGAAAACTAAAAAATCCCTAGCAGCTTTTTTTTAAAAAAAATTTCTGTCTTTCATGTGATTAGAAGTTCATTCACACACGCTTTATATTCATTCATTCAATAGTATTTATTGAGCGCTTACTATCTGCAGAGCACTGTACTAAGCGCTTGGAATGGACAAATCGGTAACAGAGAGAGACAGTCCCTGCCCTTTGACGGGCTGACGGTCTAATCGGGGGAGACGGGCAGACGAGAACAATGGCAATAAATAGAATCAAGGGGATGAACGTCTATTTAAAACAATAGCAAATAAATAGAATCAAGGTGATGTACATCTCAGTAACAAAATACATCTCAAATCTTGGGTGGGACTTATTCGAAGATTTTTCCAGAGTCCGAAGAAGTTTTCCTACTTTTCTAGAGTAAAAGGCTGCTAAAATCTAATTCACCTATAATTCCCCTTGAACTTACCTAGAAAATATGTAAGGAAAAAGAAGGGCGGACTTAAAGACCTAGTAATGAAACACATGTACACTGTCTGTACACAGAAAGTGCTCAATAAATACTACTGATTGATTCACAACATCTCAGCTAAAAGAAAGCAACCAAGATGAAAAATATGGAATTGGAGCTCTTCAGTTCCACTGTGTGCAATTTACCATACTTGAGAAGCAACAGGGCCTGGTGACAGGAGCCCAGGCTTGGGAGTCAGAGGTCACGGGTTCTAATCCTGGCTCTGCCACTTGTCCGCTGTGTGACCTTGGGCAAGTCATATCACTTCTCCGCGCTTCAATTCCCGCATCTGTAAAATGGGGATTGAGACTGTTCGTCCCCTTCTAGACTGTGAGCCCATTTGTTGGGTAGGGAATGTCTCTAATTGTTGCTGAATTGTACTTTCCAAGCGCTTAGTACAGTGCTCTGCACACAGTAAGCGCTCAATAATTACGATCGAATGAATGAATGAATGAATGAACAGGAACTGTGTCCAAACCGATTTTCTTGTATCTATCCCAGCGCTTAGTACAGTGCTTGGCACATATCAAGTGCTTAAATAACACAATTATTATTATTATTATATGCTTGGAAGAATAGAGACGAATTAGTATTCTAACACCTTGAGGGTAAGTAGCATTGTCTAGTAGAAGGAACCTGGGCTTGAGAGTCAGAGGGTCTGGGTTCTAATCCCAGATCCACCACTTGCCTACAGTGTGACCTAGTAGAAGTCACTTAACTTCTCTGTGCCTCAGTTTCCTCAACTGCAAAACGGGGATTCAATACCTCTTCTCCCTCCTACTTAGACTCCGAGCCCCATGTGGGGCAGGGACTCTGTCTGACCTGACTGATTTGTATCTACTTCATCGAGCGGTCCTTGACACGTGGTAGCACCATGGCCCAGTGACAAGAGTACGGGTTTGGGAGTCAGAGGTTGTGGGTTCTAATCTTGGCTCTACCACTAGTCTGCTGTGCTACCTTGGGCAGTCACTTCTCTGGGCCTCCGTTACCTCATCTGTGAAATGGGAAATAAAATTATGAGTCCCACGTGGGACAACCTGATTACCTTCTATCCGACCCAGTGCTTGGCACAGAGGAAGTGCTGAACAAATACCATAATTCTTTTTATTATTATCTTAACAAACGTTATTAAAAAAAATAGTAGACTTGATCCCTGTCCTCCGGGAACTTACATTCTAGCCAGAGGGGACAGGCAAAAAATTAAATTACAGAGTGAAGGACTAAAAGAGTGTAGAAATATCTCCCCCTCTAGACTATAAGCTCATGTGGGCAGGGACTGTGTCTGTTATATCATGCTCTCCCAAGTGCTTAGTACAGTGCTCTGTACACATTAAGTGCTCAATAAGTAATAACAATAATTATGGTATTTGTTAAGCGCTTACTATGTGCAGAGCACTGTTCTAAGCGCTGGGGTAGATACAGAATAATCAGGTTGTCCCACACGGAGCTCACATCTTTTTAATGCCCATTTTTGCAGATGAGGTAACTGAGTCACAGAGAAGTGAAGTGACTTGCCCAAGGTCACACAGCAGGCAAGTGACAGAGCCGGGATTAGAACCCACGGCCTCTGACTCCCAAGCCCGGGCTCTTTCCACTGAGCCCCCTGCTTCAGTGAATGAATGAATGAATGAATGAATGAATGAATGTGCAGTAGTTTTTGTCGGAGTTGTGACTTAACTGTTCAACAGTGGAAATTCAAAAAAACACCCTGTTTGCCTAAATCGCCATAGTAATATGAAGATCATTCTACTCGTCCATAAATTCTGAGCGACGCTGTGGTTTTTAACGGTGCCCAGTACAACCATAAATCGCAGGGCTGGAAAAGACTCCAAGAAGCCACTAATTCCAGCCCTTAGCCTCTAGATATCGCTTCGTGTAGCCTCTCCCTGAAAAGGACTGGTATATGTTATTTTCTTGAAAATCCCAAAAGGAGACTCCAGAACTGCTCTCAACAACACCTTGCACATGTTACAGCCACAACTGCTTACAGATATATACGGTCACCTCATATTACATAAGCTCATATTACAAGGCAATACTTTTGTACAGATAAATGTACAAAAATATTCTCCCTTTTCTATTAGCCGGTAGGAAGGCCTAGAGCTCGGGTTTAATCTTTCTGGGACTGTTTTCTCACCTAAAAAGGGGAGCTAATAATGCTCACCTCCCAGGAACATTTTGAAGATGTTGCTTTCTAAAATCCATAAACCCCTCTGAGGTTTTTGGCAAGAAAAGCCTTATCAATTCAATATATTATCATCATAGAATACCTAACATCTACTTTTTAAATTATGAAGTCTTCTCAATCTCCCCCCCGGGTTTCTAGAAGCAATCAACCTAGCAGCATGATAAATTTCACTTTTTAAGTCATACTATTTGACAATCATCTGAATTTTTTTCTCAACCAAATGCTTTATTAATTCAAAAAAAAAAAAAATTCAGAAGTCCTTTTCTCTCAACTTCTTGTCCCTCGCCAAGAACTTGGAAACTCAAGTGACAGAGAAGGAAAGTCAAGAATATCAAAAAGGGATTCCCTATCCTAAGAGCGGGTTGATTTTTAATGCTTAGAACGCCTCACAGGTGCTTACCACACATTCAATTTAACAAGTTGGGATTAAATGGGAGAGGGAGCAAGAGGCCAGGTAATAATAATCATAATAATGTTGGTATTTGTTAAACGCTTACTATGTGCCGAGCACTGTTCTAAGCGCTGGGGGGATACAGGGTCATCGGGTTGTCCCACGTGAGGCTCACAGTCTTAATCCCCATTTTACAGATGAGGTCACTGAGGCACCGAGACGTTAAGTGACTTGCCCACAGTCACACACCTGACGAGTGGCAGAGGCGGGATTCGAACCCATGACCCTCTGACTCCCAAACCCGGGCTCTTTCCACTGAGCCAGAATAGCACTATATCTTGTCTCCTCTGCTTCTCTTTTTCGTTCACTCACAGAACTGATAGAACTAAGTTGAAAAAAGTTGATGTGACACCGTTCATCACCTGGCGGGTTAACCTTTCTCCACTACAGAAATCTCGTTGCAAATTTGAGAGCAAAACCTCAACATGGCCTAAAACTGATCGACAGGAGGAAGTTCTATCAACTGGGACAATTAATTAACACGTGATCCTGGCAAGATGCCTGAAGGATACATTTAGCTATGATTTATGTGCCAAAGCCGAAAGAGAAACTCACTGTTGTTTTTATTTTCCTACTCTGCCTTTTTGTCTCAGATGGATAAACCTGGTGGAAAGGGAATGAGAAGGGGAATTCCATCAAGTGGGACTAATTTCTGTAGCTTGGGGCGGAGAGAGTAAGGGGTTTATAATAATGTTAATAATGTTGGTATTTGTTAAGCGCTTACTATGGGCCGAGCCCTGTTCTAAGCGCTGGGGTAGACAGAGGGGAATCAGGTTGTCCCACGTGAGGCTCACAGTCTTAATCCCCATTTTACAGATGAGGTAACCGAGGCCCAGAGAAGTGAAGTGACTTGCCCACAGTCACACAGCTGCCAAGTGGCAGAGCCGGGATTCGAACCCATGACCTCTGACTCCCAAGCCCGTGCTCTTTCCACTGAGGTTTATCATAGAGACTGTTTTCTCTGCGTGCCGGGCATAGATTCTATATATATTCACTCATTCAGTGAGAAGCAGCGTGGCTCAGTGGCAAGACCCGGGGCTTGGGAGTCGGAGGTCATGGGTTCTAATCCCGCCTACGCCCCTTATCAGCGATATGACTTTGGGCAAGTCACTTAACTTCTCTGGAGTGGCCTCAGTTACCTCATCTGCAAAACGGGGATTAAGACTGTGAGCCCCACATGGGACAACCTGATTACCCTTTATCAACCGCAGTGCTTAGAACGGTGCTTTGCACATAGTAAGCGCTTAATAGATACCATAATTATTATTATTATCATTTATTGAGTGCTTGCGGGGTCCAGACCACTGTACTAAGCGCTTGGAGGGAGTAAACTATAACGATAAACCGATGGCGTCCCTCCCCACAATGAGTTATTTCTTCGTCTGATTAAGAGCATAAGCTTCTTGTGGGCAAAGAACTCTGTTGCGCCGTATTCACCCGAACGTTTAGTACAGTGCTCCACACGCAGTAAGCACTCGATAAATATCATTGATTGATTAGGTGGGTGTTTGTGTATTATAGAGAAGGATGAGAAGGGCAAATCATTTTCATTTCACCGTAGTAAGATGGGAGCGTTTGGGGCTGAGGGCCGGGGGGCGCCTTTGAAGAACGGGAAGAATCAATTCTTCTCCCATCTATCTTTTTAAATTAATTGAAGACAAGCTCCTTGAATATGTACAGCTCAAGAAGGGAGAAGTGGGAAAGTCTTCCAGTACCCTTCCATAAAACGTTGTGCTTTCCCCTCGATTCTATTTATCGCCACCGTTCTCGTCCGTCCGTCTCCCCCGATCAGACCGTGAGCCCGTCAGAGGGCAGGGACCGTCTCTATCTGTTGCCGACTTGTTCATTCCGAGCGCTTCGTCCAGTGCTCTGCACATAGTAAGCGCTCAATAAATACTATTGAAGGAATGAATGGACACGGGCCGCTTATAATGCAGAGACCTACAGGGGAGTTCTAGTATTCTGTAGCCTGAAGAAGAAGGAGCCCCGCCAAGGGCTAAGCGATTTGGCCGAGGTCAGAGAGCTGGCACTGCAGCAGGAATGGGCTTCCCTAGCTCTCAGTGCTTCCGATCCAGGGCTCTTGAAATTTAGGGAAACGGGGTTCTTCCAGCCTGCTGGGATCACCGTTGGTCAACCAGAAATACAGCAAATGTGTCCAGAATTAATCAGTCCATTTCGTGGCTCAGTGGAAAGAGCCCGGGCTTCGGAGTCAGAGGTCATGAGTTCGACTCCCGGCTCTGCCACTGGTCAGCTGTGTGACTGTGGGCGAGTCACTTCGCTTCTCTGGGCCTCGGTTACCTCATCTGTAAAATGGGGATTAAGACTATGAGCCTGTGTGGGACGGGGATGGTGTCCAATCCCATTAAGCGTCTATCTACCCCAACACTTGGAAAGGGCTCGACACATAGTTAGTGCCTAACAAATACCAACATCATCATCATCATTACAGCGTGACTCAATGGAAGGAGCCCGGGCTTGGGAGTCAGAGGTCATGGGTTTGAATCCCGGCTCTGCCACTTGGCAGCTGTGTGACTGTGGGCAGGTCACTTGACTTCTCTGTGCCTCAGTTCCCTCATCTGTAAAATGAGGGAAAACCCTCTTTTCCCCCCATCTCCCTCTGCTCCTCCCCCTCTCCCTTCCCATCCCCTCAGCACTGTACTCGTCCGCTCGACTGTATCTATTTTCATTACCCTATTTATTTTGTTAATGAAATGTACATCGCCTCGATTCTATTTAGTCGCCATTGTTTTTACGAGATGTTCTTCCCCTCGACTCTATTCATCGCCATCGTTCTCGTCCGTCCGTCTCCCCCGATCAGACCGTGAGCCCGTCAAACGGCAGGGACCGTCTCTAGCTGTTGCCGACTTGTTCGTTCCGAGCGCTTAGTACAGTGCTCTGCACATAGTAAGCGCTCAATAAATACTATTGAATGAATGAATAAAATGGGGATGAAGACTGTGAGCCTCACGTGGGACAACCTGATGACCCCGTATCCACCCCAGCGCTTAGAACAGTGCTCTGCACAGAGTAAGCGCTTAACAAATACCAACATTATCATTATTAGATCCTTAAACTATGAGCTGACTCACCCATCCGGGATCGTCTTCGTCTTATGCTGTCGAGTCACGTCCTACCCATAGCGACAACACAGACACATCTCTCCCGGTACCCCCCACCTCCATCTACAATCGTTCTGGTAGCGAATCCTTAGAGTTTTCTTGGTCAAAATCCAGAAGCGGTTTACCGTCGACTCCTTCCTCGCAGTAAACTCGAGTCTCCGCCCTCGACTCTCTCCCGTGCCGCCGCTGCCCAGCACGGATGAGTTTTGACTCGTAGCCGATGGCCTTCCACTCGCCAGCCACTGGCCAAACCAGGAATGGAATGGACGGGCCTCTGCTCGACTCTCCCTCTTGTAGTCGTGACTGGTAGAGGTCTGGAAACTCTCCAGGTGCGACCCTGAGAGGGGACTCCACGATAGCTTAACCTAAGAGTCCTCTGTCACTTGGACATTTGCGGGAGAGGGAGTAGGTGAGGAAGGGATTGAGGTGATTAAAAAAAAGCGAGGAAAATATTGCTTCCAGCCAAAGAAATTGCGTGTCGGGTTTCAGCCCTCAGTGAATTTTTGCAATTAAATTATAAACTATGCGGAATAGAGATTTATAATGGAAATGCTGATACGATCTTAACTATGGACCTGCCATCCACAGCGCTCTAATGCCGTATATGAAGGGATTTTTGCATTAAATTATCTTTAGGAAATACAAACAAAGCAAAGGAAAATGTAAAGCTTGTTGCACTATTAGCATAAAAGTAAAATCCCTGAATGCATAATGGTTCCATACCCAGAGTATTAAAAGATTTTATTCTTAGAGTTCAAAGAACTTCTAAATTAATATGCAAAATGCTCTCATTTTATAGGCAAGCGTGTTTGTTTTTTTTTAATTTCTGAGACAAGACAGTTCTTTGCTAGAGGACAGTGCCGTAAGGTTAGACAACATTAACTTATACTGATATGAGCCCACATCCATGGCCAGCCCCAAAACGATAACTTCAAGATGCTATTGGAATATGTACGTATCCTAATGCTATGTATGACTGACTATAAATGGTACAGTTAATTATAAGAGGCCTAGTCTGGAGCATCAAGATTTACAAAATAGAGAAGAGGAAATATAATACTGCTCCAGAGATCTTCATTAGGACAAAGCACAAGTCCTAAAACCGAGAAAATCGTGCAGAAACGGGACAGTCAGAAACCCAAGTAAGTCTGGACATTTTTTTAAAAATCTACCTAAACCCCCAAAGAAAACACGAAACCAGTTCATACCCTAAAAGAAATCACTGTCTCATTCATTCATTCATTCAATAGCATTTATTGAGCGCTTACTACGTGCAGAGCACTGGACTGAGCGCTTGGAGAGAGACTAAACACCCCAACATAAACATGGGAGACGGTAAAGCATCGTGTCAGATACCTCAATAGAGGAAAAAAGGACATTTCACTTTTTCCCGACGTTCAGTAACCTTAGCGACAGTGCGTTAGCTGCTTGAAGGCAGGGATCATATCAGGCAATCAGTCGTTCGTATTTACCGAGTGCTTACTGTGGGCAGAGCACTGTACTAAGTGCTTGGGAGAGTACAGTACAGCCATATAATAGACACATTTCCTGCCCACAGTGAGCTTGCGGTCTAGAGGGGGAGACGGGAATTAATATAAATAAATAAATACATCACAGATAGGCACATCGTAAGTGCTGTGGGGGTGGGAGGAGGGATGAATAAAGGGAGCGATTCAGGGTGACGCAGAAGGGAGTGGGAGAAGAGGAGAGGAGGGCTTAATCAGGGAAGGTCTCTTGGAGGAGACGCGCCTTCAAATAAAGCTCTGAAGCGAAGGAGAATAATTGTTAATTATGAGGAGGGAGGGCGTTCCAGGCCGGAGGCAGGACGTGGGCTAGAGTCTACAAAACATTATCGTACTCTACTGTCCCAAACACTCAGAGGACTCCGCACTCTGTAAGCGCTTAGATAAAACTACTGATGGAGAAGAAAGGGGATTATCTGGGAGGAATCCCATCCATTCGCGTCTACAGAAAATTCAGCTACACCAGGAACCCACAGACGTGAGGGGTCGTAGTCTCTTATCGGAGTGTTGCAAGCGGCTTTAGCGCGCTGATTATTTAGAAAGATGCAGAAACACAATTCCAGAATAGAGCAACAGAAAGGATGAAGGGGCGGAAAAATAGTTTCTATGAGGAATGCTGCCCCTTTTCCACTGCAGCATTAGGAGGGCCTAGTAATAATAATAATAATAATAATAATAATGTCGGTATTTGTTAAGCGCTTACTATGTGCCGAGCACTGTTCTAAGCGCTGGGGTAGACACAGGGGAATCGGGTTGTCCCACGCGGGGCTCACAGTCTTCATCCCCGTTTTACGGATGAGGTAACTGAGGCACCGAGAAGTGAAGTGACTTGCCCAAGGTAGCGGAGTGAGACCGATCGGCGCCCACACCATCAGGACCCCCAGCAGTCCCCACTCTATCCTGACTCCCAGCAGTTCCTGTGCCATCTGGATTCCCGGCAATCCTCGCTCCATCCGGACTCCAGCAGTCCCTATTAATAATAATAATGATGGTATTTGTTAAGCACTTACTATGTGCAGAGCACTGTTCTAAGCGCTGGGGTAGATATAGGGTCATCAGATTGTCCCACATGGGGCTCACATTTTTTAATCCCCATTTTTACAGTTGAGGTAACTGAGGCACAGAGAAGTCAAGTGACTTGCCCAAGGTCACACCGCTAAGAAGTGGCGGAGTCGGGATTAGAACCCACGATCTCTGACTCCCAAGCCCGTGCTCTTTCCACTGAGCCAGGCTGCTTCTACTCCATCCAGACTCCCGGCTATCTGAATTCCCAGCAGTCCCCAATCCATCCAGACTCCCGGGAGTCCACCCGCCAACCGGACTCTCAACAACGCCCACACCACCGTGGTCATATTTGGGGTATTTGTTAAGTACTCACTACGTGCCAAGCACTGCAAAACGTGCTGGAGTAGATACTAGATCATCAGGTCCCAAGTGGGGCTCACAGGTGTCGAATCCCCATTTGGCAGACGAGGAAACTGAGGCCCAGAGGACTTGCCCGAGGTCACCCAGCTGGTCCACGGCAGAGCTGTGATCAGAACCAAAGTCTAGTGACTCCCAGGGCCGTAACGGGTTCGAATCCCGGCTCCGCCACTCGGCAGCCGTGTGACCGTGGGCAAGTCACTTCACTTCTCTGGGCCTCAGTTCCCTCATCTGGAAAAACGGGGATCAACTGCGAGCCTCACGTGGGACAACCTGATCACCCTGTATCTTCCCCAGCGCTTAGAACAGTGCTCTGCACATAGTAAGCGCTTAACAAATACCAACATCATCGTTATTCATCTTTCCACTAGCCCATGCTGCTTCTTTTCAAGCCATCCGGATGTCCCCTCGATCCCTCAGCCCCATAGCCCCTCAGTCCCCCAGCCCCACAGCTCCTCAGACCCTCAGTCCATCATCCCCTCAGCATACCACAGCCCCTCATCCCCCCAGCTCCTCGGCACCCCATACACTCAGTCCCTCGTCCCTTCCGCCCCCAGCCCCACAGCTCCTCAACCCCCCAGCCCCTGAGAGAAGCAGCGTGGCTCAGTGGAAAGAGCCCGGGCTTTGGAGTCAGGGCTCATGAGTTCGAATCCCAGCTCTGCCACTTGTCGGCTGTGTGACCGTGGGCGAGTCACTTCACTTCTCTGGGCCTCAGTTCCCTCATCTGTCAAATGGGGATGAAGACTGTGAGCCCCACGTGGGACGACCCGATTCCCCTGTGTCTACCCCAGCGCTTAGAACAGTGCTCGGCACATAGTAAGCGTTTAACAAATACCGACATTGTTATTATTATTATCAGTCCCATAGCCCCTCAGCTCCTCAGCACTGCGGGCCTTCAGCCCCTCATCCCCTCAGCCCTCCCACCCCTCAGCACCCCAACCCCTCGGCCCCCCAGCTCCTCTGTCCCTCAGCCCCCCCGACCCCTCAGCCCCTCAGTTTCTCAGCCCCTCAGTCCCCAAGCCCCTCAGCCACCGGCTCCGAACCTATCTCGGCTGCTGTCCTTCCAGGGCCCGCTCCGAATCCCCAGGCCACGAGCTGCCCCTTTCACCCTGTGGCGCTGAGCCTGACCCGGTGCTCTGAACCCAGTCTGCTGTTCTCTCGGGGAACCCCGTCCCCCAGACATAGTCCAAATGAGTGATCCCAGGCCCTGGCTTCCTCCTGCTCCGGGGAACCCTATCCCCTAAACACAGTCCACCTGAGTGATCCCAAGCCCTGCCCGCTTCCTGCCCCGGGGAATCCTGTCCCCCCCAAATAAGGTTCAGCTGAGCGACCCCAGGCTCTGTCTTCTGCCCCCGGAAATCCCGTCGCCCAAAGTCCAGCTGAGCGATCCCAGGCCGTCTCCACTCCCGATCTCATTCTGCCTCCTGTCGCTTGATGTGGTGACCGCCCCCCGACCCCGCCACCCCTTCAGGACGGACCCAATAAACCTACCCCCCTTCCCTCTGAGGAGAACCCAGATCTCCGAGCGGCCGCCGTCCTGGGTGATGAGTCCACAGCTGCTTCGGCAATCCTCGGGAAGGTTCTCCCTCTCCTTAGGAAACCGAGTGCCCTGCTTGTCGTGCCAGTGCGGTTCTTGATCCAGACTCCCACACTGGTCACACCAACCCCATACGCCAAGAAGTTGCCAACAACGGCAACATCAGCAGTATGGCTTAGGAAGAAAAGCATGGGCCTGGGATTCAGAGGACCTGGGTTCTAATTCCGGCTCTGCCGATCTCTTGCCGTGTGGACCTTACGCAAATCACTTAACTTTTCTAGGCCTCAGCTTGCCTGTTCTCCCTCCTATTCAGAATGTGAGCCCCAGGAGAGACAGGGATTGTGTCCAATCTGATTGCCTGGCATCTACACCAGCACCTAGAATAGTATCTGACACGTAATATCAGTGCTTGGCACATAGTAAGAGCTTAAACATAATATCAGTGCTTGGCACATAGTAAGAGCTTAACAAATACCATCATTATTACACTATTATTAGTACCTGTAATTTATTTATTCATATTAATGTCTGTCTCCCCCGCTACACTGAAAACAAGCACTTTGAACAGTGCTCTGCACACAGTTAGCATTCAATAAATACAAATGAATGAATGAACTTGTTGTGGGTAGGGAAGGTGCCTATTCGTAGATATACTGTGCTCTCCCAAACGCTTAGGACAGTGCTCTGCACACAATAAGTACTCGGTAAATATGTGATATGACTGAATATAACTGAAAGTAAATATAACCGAATGAATGAACATAGTAAGCACTTAACAAATGCCATCAAACAGCAAACAACCACTTCCTGTCGCCAATAAACAGGGGTCTGTCTAAGCACCACCAAGAGAAAGAGCTCAGCCATCGCCCCGGTAGGATTCCCAACCCAAGAACAAGATGACAAAAGAAGAGGTCCTCAACAGCGCAGCTCGCTGACGCCTGTTTTCATTAGTGCAGGGACCGGTGGACTCCATCCCTCAGAGCCAGACCATCGCCCCCTGACCCCTTTCATACCCTCCACCACACCTCTCCCCTCCCAGCTTCCACAGGGAGGGTCTCGTCGCCTCCGACGTCAATCCGGGTGGTCCAGGCATTCCCGAGGTGTGTTCTCTTATCCGGTTGGGAGTCTGTTCAGCTCTTGCCGAACATGAAAGACTCATGACTTTCTTGGGCTGATTATTATCCCAGAGGAAGTCTTCCTGCCCCTTCAATATTGCCAATGTCAATAGTTTTCCTGGTGGAGACCGGATGATCGATTCTCTGTTACGGCCCTAACTGTCCCTTCTCTGTTGCGCCTGTAACCGTCCTAATCCCGTTATCCTTTCGTGTTCTACGTACCGTTGCGTGGCTCCGGATACCTGCCTTTTTGTGTTACTGCTAGGAACCGCCTGCCCCGACCCCTTCTCCTGCCCCTTTCGGGATTCCCCACATATAGTTCGAGTACCCCAACGTCGGCCGTGGGACCCCCTCAACCTCAACGCCTGGTCTTCCTAACCGCAATGATGATGATGATAATTATGGTATCGCGGGCAGGGAACGTGTCCAACAATTCTGTTGTGTTGTGCTCTCCCGAGCGCTTGGTCTGCACATAGTAAGCACTCAATAAATACCATTTATTGGGTTAATTGCCTTCTGTGTATCAAGCACTGTCCTAAGCACTGGAGTAGATGCAAGTTAATCAGGTCGGATGCAGTCCGTGTCCCACGGGGGACTCACAGTCTAATGGGGAGGAAGAACAGGTGTCGGATCCTCATTTTACGGATGAGGAAACTGAGGCACGGAGAAGTTAAGTAACTTGCCCGAGGTCACACGGCAGGGAAGTGACAGAGCCAGAATTAAAAGTCTGGTCCTCTAGTTCCCAGGACTGTGCTCTTTTCACTCAACTGTGCTACTTCATTCTGTTGATGGGGGGAAAGACATTAATAAAAATAAATACATTACAAATATGCACATAAACGCCGTGGGGCTGGTAGGGGGTAAGAACACAGTGAGCAAGTCAAGGCAATGCAGAAGGGAGTGGGAGAAGAGGAAAGGAAGGGGGTTAGTCAGGGAAGGCCTCCTGGAGGAGATGTGCCTCACTTCTCTGGGCCTCGGTCACCTCATATGTAAAATGGGGATTAAGACTGTGAGTCCCATGTGGGACAGGGACTGCGTCCAACCTGATCTGCTTGTATCCACCCCAGCGCTTAATACAGTACCTGGCATGTAGTAGGTGCTTAAAAAAATACCACAAGTACTATTATTATTAATAATTTGAATAGCAGAACATTCAGCATTCCTCTCTCCAGCAACAAGATCTTGTTGACAACTGATTTGGGAAAACCACCCTTCTCCCTTTATCCTTAAACATTTCCCATTCTTGGCCTAGGTTCTGGGTCAGAACCTGACACAGATCGGCAAAGCCAATTCAGGAAAAAAAAAAAAAAGATTGATTCCTCCTTTTACCTCCAAAGAGGTGAAAGCAAGAATTTTGTAAAAATTATCTTTTAAATCCTTTTGGGACCAGATTGAGAACCCTTAGTGAAATAACAAAAGTGATGCCCATTAAAGAGTCTTCTTAATTGGAGATCCCGCTCTTGTCTTATTAAATAAGCAGGCTGCGGATAAAGTGACATCTTACCGTATGCTCCGGTGAAGAGCACGAGTGAAAAGACGACTACATCATTTAAAGCTTGATCAACTACAGAGCGGTCCGGCACCACGGCAGGATGGCAGCCAAATGACATCTGAGAGCATTAGAGATCTTCAGCGCCGTCACCGAGAGGAAAAGTAAAATCCAAAGCGTTCTTAGAAGTGTTGCCTTACTGGGACGGTAAAGGACTTCCACCACCACGGTGGTAGAGGCTGCAGAGGAGGAGGAGGAAGAGGGAGCGCAGGGAAAGGGCCACTCTTCCAATGCCGCGGGTCCCCTGGGCAAGACGACAGAGCTCTGATGTGCCTGTTTTATTTTTACACTGTGCTCTCCCGTCCTCCTCCGCATCTAACAAAATCTCCTCACCGTTAACTTTAAAGCAGTCCATCGCCCTGCCCCCTCCCACCTCGCCTCGCGACTCTCCTACTCCAACCCAGCCCGCACACTCCGCCCCTCTAACGCCAACCTTCTCACTCCACCTCGATCGCGTCCATCTCGCCACCGACCTCTCGCCCGCATCCTACGTCTGGCCTGGAAGGCCCGCCCTTCTCACATCCAACAGATAAACACTCTCCCCCCCCCCGTCAAAGCCTTATCGAAGGTCCATCTCCTCCAAGAAGCCTTCCCCGACCGCATTCTCCTCTCCCCTTCTCCCACTTTCGACCATCCTCCCTCCCATCCCCGCAGCACGTACGTGTGTATCTGTCATTTATTCGCTTCCGTATGTTAACATCTGTCTCTCCCTCTAGGCCGTGAGCTCGCTGAGGGCAGAGAATGGGTCCGTCGGTTATGTTGAACTCTCCCAAGTGCTTAGTACAATGCTGGGCAAAAGGTTAGTGCTTAATAAATACGACTGAATGAATGAACGCATGAATCAATAGAACGGAGGTTCTCTGAAGATGGTGAGATCTGCCAACCGGCAGATTTGAAGAGGGAAGACGTTTGAAACAACAGAACCATGGGCAAGGGTCAGAGGTGGCACTGAGGGGGACAAATAACGAATAAATCAGCTGCAGTGTGATCTGAGATACAGTGGATAAGTAAGTCAACTGTATTGACTGAGCCTGATTGACTGTATTTAATAATAATAATAATAATATTGGTATTTGTTAAGCGCTTACTATGTGCCGAGCACTGTTCTAAGCGCTGGGGTAGATATAAGGGAATCAGGTTGTCCCACGTGGGGCTCACAGTCTTCATCCCCATTTTACAGACGAGGTAACTGAGGCACCGAGAAGTGAAGTGA
Organism: Ornithorhynchus anatinus; assembly: GCF_004115215.2. NCBI lineage: Eukaryota > Metazoa > Chordata > Mammalia > Monotremata > Ornithorhynchidae > Ornithorhynchus > Ornithorhynchus anatinus. The sequence goes on from NC_041731.1 coordinate 92,952,786, forward strand.
CTTGACCCCGGTCACACAGCTGACAAGTGGCAGAGCGGGATTCAAACCCATGACCTCCGACTCCCAAGCCCGGGTTCTTATCACTGAGCCACGCTGCTTCTCTGAGCATTTACTGAGCAGAGCAACCAGTATCATACAACAGAGCTGGTAACCATATTCTCTGCCCACGAGGAAATAATGGGCGCTAGACTTTGATACCCAGCTTAAAACGCTAACCTTATAATATACGGTTTTAGAAATTAATTGTGGCTAAAATGGGAAAAACTGCAAGAAGGGTATATATGAAAAAAATAATCAGTTTATTCACAAATAGCTCACCAGAGACGTACACACTTCCAACCAAACCTTACTGAAAAGAGCCTTCCCACCATCTTTTCGTATTCGACTTTCAAATATCAACTTTTATCCTCGTGTTTTCCCGGGAAATATTGTCAAAGCAGTCAAAGCCATCATTCTTTTCTTTCCAAAAAACGCGAATCGCTTTCCGTCCCTTAAGTTAAGATGGTAACTTTGGACATTTTGGCAGAGTAGTTTTAAAGTGACACTCAAAAAATATTTCAGTTCAATGTTCCCGGAGTCCAATACAATCGACTGCTGTTTCGCTGAATGGCTCCAGTGTTTTCTTTCAATTTTATTTTACCAGCCCAAGTACAAATCCAGAGAAAAGCTCCTTTAGTCCCGCGGCTTCAAATTCTTTCTGTAGTTCATCCACCGTTGAATATTCTTTGACTTCAAATGCCAGAAACCTACATTATACAAGAGAATCTCATGAATATGACTAGATTTGTCAGAACGTAATTATCGATTCGGTTGCTCTTCTATCTGCAATAGTATTAAATTATACCTTCTGTGTTCTGCCTGTGCTTTTGTTTCAAACAGTACACTGATCATTTTCTCTTTGCATTTCTTTCCGCTCGAGTCCACATCCACTTTGGTGGTTTTCTGAAGTATCATATACTCCTAAATGATAAATCAGTACAATTAAATACACAGTAACCCCACTGCCTTGGCTAGCCTGATGGGAAAGAATCGCGGAGACAGAAGTGACGATCAAAAAATGTAGAATATACACTAAACGGGCCGAACTGTCAAACAGAGAGAATGAGCACAATTTTAATGCTGAATTTGCGGCGCCTGGGCACGAATTCACATTTTTATACACGTACAGTGCTCCTAAACATTCTCAAGTTGAGTGAAATCTGGTTTAAAAAAAACTCAATAGGTATCTACTTTTTTAGGAGGTGGAAGGTGACTAGAAATCTGCGAGTCGGTAGAGCCAGGGGCCTGGGAGCCAGAAAGACGCGGGTTCTCATCCCGGCTCCACCGCTGCGTGACCCTGGGTAAGTCACTTGATTTCTCTGGGCCTCAGTTCCCTCATCTGTAAAATGGAGATTGAGACCGTGAGCCCCATGTGGGACAGGGTCCAACCTGATTAAGCAGGAATCCGCCCCAGTGCTTAGAACGGTGCTTGGCATATAGAAAGTACCTAACCAATATCATAATTATTATTATTAGTGGGGGCAAAAGTGGGAGGGGGAGAAAAGACCCAAGGGGGATAGTGTGGGAGGAAGGGGCCACAAAGAGGGGAGGGTGACGGAGCAGGAGAAAGTGAAATGGAGAGGGAGAAAGGGAAGAGTGGGAAAAGAGAGAATAGAAAAAGGGCATTGGGTTCACCTACTCTATTATTATATTGTGCTCTCCCAAGTGTGTGTAAGTGCTGGGCTCTGCACACGGTAAACGCTCAATAAATACCACTGATTGATCGATGAGAGAACGGGGGAGGAGGAGAGGTGCAGGAGGAGGAAGGGGAAGAATCAGAAGAGAATAATAATGGCCCGGTGGAAAGAGAAGGGTCCCGGGAGTTGGGAGACCCGAGGCCTGTTCCCGGCTCTGCCACCGACCTGTTGCGTGACCTTGGGCAAGTCACTTTACCTTTCTGTGCCTTAAGGTCCCTCATCTGAAATGAGAGCAGGAAACTCGCTCTCCCCTCTTAGCAGTGAACGCCGTGGAGACCAGAGACCTTGTCTAACCTGATTATCTTCTATTTATTCCTTCATTTCTATTGATTGAGCACTAAGCAGTTGAGAGAGGATCTATCCCAGTGCTTCTTACGTCTCGTCTTATGTCGCCGAGTTGTTTCCGACCCATAGCGACGCCACGGACACGTCTCTCCCAGCACACCCCACCTCCATCTGCAGTGGTGGATCCACCGAGTTTTCTTGGTCAAAATCCAGAAGCGGTTTACCGTCGCCGCCTTCCGCGCCGTAAACTCGAGTCTCCTCCCTCGACCCCCTCCCGTGCCGCCGCTGCCCGGCACGGGTGAGTTTTGACACGTAGCCGATGGCCTTCCATCCGGTAGCCACCGGCCAAGCTGGGAATGGAACGGACAGGCCGCTGCTTGACTCTCCCTCCCGTAGCCGAGACCGGTAGGGGACTGGAAACTCTGCAGGTGCGACCCTGAGAGGGGACTTCTTATGTAGTAACTGCTTAATAAATACATTTATATGTAATAGGAGAAGGGAAGGGGGGGATGGGAATGAGGAGAGAGGGTGTGAAAAGAAGGGGAGAGGATCGGAGGGGGACAGAAGGAGATGGGTCAGAGTCACACAATAGCTGGCCGTGCCTTCAAAGCCAGCTCGGCCGACAGACTCCTCCAAGGAGATCCGGGGCGGGGACAGTGTCCCAGGGGATTTCTGGATGAGCCGCCCAATAAATACAGATGATCGACCGGATAATAATTGCAGTAACTGTGGTATTGGTTAAGCGTTTACTCTCTGCCAAGCACTGTACTAAGCACTGGGGTGGATACGAGCAAATCGGGTTGGACACAGTCCCCGTCCCACGGGGGGCTCACAGTCTCAATCCCCATTTTACAGATGAGGTAACTGAGGCACGGGAAAGTGAAGTGATTTGTCCAAGATCACACGGTAGACAAGTGGCAGCGCTGAGATTAGGACCCGTGACTTTCCGACTCCCAAGCCCGTGCTTGGAATAATAATAACAACAATAATGACGGAATTTGTTAAGCCCTTACTCTGTGGCCGGCCCTGTACTAAGCACTGGGATGGATACGGGCAAATCAAGTTGGACCCGGGCCCTGTACCTCTGTGGGGCTCTCGGTGTCCATCCCCACTTTCCAGATGAGGTAACCGAGGCCCAGAGGAGTCAAGTGACTTGCCGAGGGTCACCCAGCAGGCAAGTGGTGGGGCCGGGATTAGAACCCATGACCTTCCCGACTCCCAGGCCCGGGCTGGGATACAGGGATACAAGGTAATCAGGTTGTCCCAGGTGGGGCTCACGGTCCTAATCCCCATTTACACGTCGGTAACTGAGGCATAGAGAAGTTAAGCTACTTGCCCAAGGTCACATAAGAGAAAAGCGGCGGAGCCGGGATTAGAACCCACGACCTCTGACTCCTAAGCCCGTGCTCCTTCCACTAAGCCATGCCGCTTCTCTTAATAATAATAAATAACAATAATAATAAAAATTGTGTATTTGTTAAGCACTTGCTATGTGCCAGGCATTGTATTAAGTGCTGGGATAGACAGAGGGTAATCGGGTTGGACACAGTCCCTGGCCCACGCTGGGCTCACCGTTTAATCCCCATTTTCCAGATGAGGTCACTGAGGCACAGAGTAGTCAAGTGAACTGCCCAAGGTCACAGAGCAGGCAAGTGGCGGAGCAGGGATTGGAAGCCGTGACCTTCGGACTCCCAGGCCCGTGCTCTGTGGGTGTTATACCTCTCTCTGTTGCCGGACTGTACTTTCCAAGCGCTCAGCACGGTGCTCTGCACATAGTAAGCGCTCAATAAATATGATTTAATGAATGAATACGTACTGTGGCATTTGGTCCAGCGGATCTGGAACCCTAAATTGTAGCCTACTGCAACGGTTTCATTGGGGAAAAGAAAGGATTTGGGTTGGATCTGAAAACAATCTAGGCCTCTCGGGGAGAGGGAACAGGCCAATCAATCTTGATGCACAACTGCTTCTCAGCCCCCCCCCCCCCCCCCCCCAAAATCTGTTTCCTTTCGAAGATACTGTTCATCCATCTGAACCATCAGGATCCAAAACAATCGGAACCTACGAACTGAAAAAGAATCAAAATGTGTAAGGTAGAGACAAGGAAATCATCGGGGCTATCTGATTAAATGCCTACATGATTTTGGGAATGGAATTAGTAGCAAAGGGATAAGAACACTGTTCTTCCCTTTCTTATGATAACAGGCTTTCTGTGTTGAATCAGTTTAAATTAATTTTTAAAAGGAATTTTTCCCTACCCTGATCAGAGTTAACAACTAAATCATGCTAGACGCGTTATACCTGCTTTCTTCCTCTAGTCCCCCCCGTGAACGAAACCAGCTACGGGAATTTGGGAAATGACACACGCAAAATACGAAAAGGAGATCATTTTGGAGGCAGCTGCCGAGCCAACCCAGCTGGGAAGGAATAATGGTTCTACTTTCACGGATTTAATTTTGATTCAAGAGGCACCGCGGACTCGAGACAATCATCTCCCACGGCATTTCCTCTCGGGTGGATGAAAAGAAAATTCGGATTATCCGAAGTGTACCGTGATGCACCTTACAGAAATCTACCGGTACGGCTAGGTGGATTTATACATTTACGTTCACTCCGCCGGGTCCTCACTGGGCGTTTTACACAGAATGCGGCTGCAGTAATAATCGGGTTCTTCCGATGAGGAACACCTGGCTAAATACGGCGTGACTCGGGGTTGGGAAAAAAACAGATATGCACACGGGAACCGTGACGTATCGGACCCGGGAGGAGTACCACGGTACGAGCGTTTCTTAACGTGGGACTCTGCAAGAACGCGTGATCGGAAGATTGGGCATAAACACCCGGTAGATGGGTATCTCCGTTTTAGCTTCGGCCTACTGCTCTGAAAAACACTGAACTACCTTATAATGCCAGAAAAGTTAATAATAATAATAATAATAATATTTAAGTGCTTACTATGTGCCAAGCACTGTTCTAAGCGCTGGGGTAGATGGATACGAGGTAGTCAGGTTGTCCCACTGTGTCATCCCCATTTTACAGCTGAGGGAACTGAGGCACAGAGAAGTTAAGTGACTTGCCCAGAGTCACACAGCTGACAGGTGGCGGAGCCGGGATTGGCCTTACACTTAGGCTGAAAGGCTGGGCAAGTTTGCAGCGTACCTCTAGGAGCTGAGGCCCAATTTCAGAGAAAACGAGAGCTAGAATCACAACAGAAATAGAGATTATGAACCCATCCGCCCCATCCCCCGGAACTGTTACCAAAACCCACGACTCGAGGCTGGGTTCAGTCTTTTTGGCACCTTGATGCTGTTCTTATCTCCCTGTAGAAGAATCAGTATGGTCTTCCCCAGAAACATGAGTCTCCCAGTCAGCCTTAAATCCGAAGCCCACTTTTCCACCATCTTGACGTATTTCGCCTTGGCCCGCATATGATCCAAACGCAAGAGGACGACGGACGGCTGGGGATCGGCGGTCGCGTCTGTCGGCGAAGGGCGCTCCGCGCGGCCCCCTGCGGCTTCCGGGCGCTTGACGACGTGCTTGAGATTCTCCTGGATCCAGAGGACCAGCTCGTGAACCATAGGCCTGGACAAGAGCTTCTCGGCTTGCTCGAGGAGCTGCTCTTTGACCTCGGAACACTGGGCCCTCGTGAGGTGCTCTGAGTTCACCGAGATGCCGGGGAGGCGGGACGGGTAATGAACCGGTAAGTGGAACGTCAGCTGTAACTGCAGTTCTTCATCCAGAGGTCCTCTGGCGCTCGTAAGAATTCTCAACGTGGTCCCCTCCGTCTCTGGAAGACGTCAAAAATCAATCAACTGTACGCATTTCCGAATTTTAGCGGAACGATCGATCGACTGTATTTACTGAACACTTACGGGGTGCGGGGCGCTGAACTAAGCACTGGGAGAGGGTGGCTTCTGCGCAGTAAAGGGGAACGGAAGCCAGATTGGAGGGGGTCGAGGAGAGAAATGGAGGAGAGAAACCTGAGACAGTGGGCAACGCGCTCGAGGAGTTTGGAGTGGAATGGGAAGAGAGAGTTGGGGCGATAACTGGAGGGAAGATCCAGCGGATACGGTCAACACGACCCCTACCCTCAATCTAATGACACTAACGTTGCTTCTCCGTAAAGTATATTCGCCATTCTTTCTGTGGACGATTTATTTTCGAGCAGTACCTGCTGGCTCTGTGACGACACATCATTTATTAACAATAATAATAATAATTACAGTATCCGTTGAGCGCTTACTATGTGCCAGGCACCGTTCTAAGCACTGGGGTAGATACAAGAGAGTTGGGTTGGACATAAGGGGCTCACAGTCTTAATCAACCTTATACAATTGAGGGAACTCAGGCACAGAGAAGTTAAGTGACTTGCCCAAGGTCACACGGTGGACAAGTGGCGGAGCCGGGATTAGAACCCATAACCTTCTGACTCCCAGGCCCGAGCTCCATCCGCTGTTCCATGCTGCTTCTCATTATCACTCGGGAAAGTATAACAGAGTCGACAGACAGCATCTCCGACCACAAGGAGCTTAAAGAGTGTGTGTCTCCACATTTTGTTCCGAAACCAAGAAGTTCACTCGTTTCTAGACCTGTCATTTAGATCTGTTTTGGTTTGGTTGCTTTTGTTTTTTAAAATTATACAGGCTTGTCAACATAATGGCTTTTCTTCTCCCAGGTAAAAGAAAGTCCTGAACCTGAGCGATCCGTTTGAAGACAACTGCTAACCATCAAATCTATCTGAACAAACACGAGCAAATCTGATAATTCACCACATGCACCCTAATTCAGATCATCCATCGATTGCATTTGCTGAGCACTTACTGCGTGCGGCGCACGGTATTGAGGGCTTGGGAGGGTATGATCATCGGGAAGAACTGGAGTGGGCATTAAAAGAAGAGTCTTATAGGTAAAAGAAGGAAAACCCAGGCAGCTGAAGGTTCCAAAGAACGATGAGTGGCTGAAAGTTGCCGACTTGTTCGTTCCAAGCGCTTAGTACAGTGCTCTGCACATAGTAAGCGCGCAATAAATACTCTTGAATGAATGAATGAATGAATGAAAGGAATCTGAAAGCCTTCTGGCGTTTTCCCCAACAGGCCCCGTTTCTTACAATGCTACGTCCAGGTCACATCGTGCAATAAAAACGAGTGGACACATCCCAGCCTAGTTCAGTGAGACAACGTTTAAAAAAAAAAAAAAAAAAAAAAAAGCCAACGCGCCCACAATGGGTCTGAGATAAAAGCTGCTCTCTTTCAGATTTGCTTCGCTTCCCACCTTTGATGTGTTCTACTCCGATTCGCCCCATTTTTTTCTAAAAAAAAAACCAAAAAAAACCAAAAAATCTTTAAAATGTCAGACGGATTCATTTTAAAGGCGAGGTGGGGAATTGAGGGAGGGTAGGACAGATCTGAGCGAACTGAAGAATCTTTCAAACTCAACCTGTACCTCTTCAATCCAGCCTCTTGTCACTCACTCCTGTGTCTCGCCTTCTTACCGTCTCGAGGTTTTGTTGTTCTTTAACCCCATCCACTACTCCCCAACCTAAATTTCTCGAGCGAGCACCAGTGTAATAATGCCGGTATTGGTTAAGCGCTTACTGTGGGCGGAGCACCGTTCTAAGCGCTGGAGGGTAGCCCCGATTTAATCCAATCAACCATTCATTCATTCATTCATTCAACCGTATTTATTGAGCGCTTACCCCGTGCAGAGCACTGTACCAGGCGCTCGGGACGAACAAGTCGGCAACAGATAGAGACGGTCCCTGCCCTCTGACGGGCTCACGGTCTGATCGGGGGAGACGGACGGACGAGGACGATGGCAATCAAATATGCGCGTTAAGGGCAGAACTGTGACTGAGACAGGAACAGCCACTGGATTCTTCAACCAAGGAGTAGCCGTATCCCTTCGACAGCCCATGCTTCCAAAAGGGAGGAGGAATGGTATTTATTCATTCCACTGCATGGAACTAACGACCCGAGAAGCAGCGTGGCTCAGTGGAAAGAGCACGGGCTTTGGAGTCAGAGGTCATGGGTTCGAATCCCGGCTCGGCCACTTGTCAGCTGGGTGACTGTGGGCAAGTCACTTACCCTCTCAGTGCCTCGGTTACCTCGTCTGTAAAATGGGGATTAGAACCGTGAGCCCCACGTGGGACCACCTGATTCCCCGGCGCTTAGAACGGTGCTCGGCACGTAGTAAGCGCTTAACAGACACCGACATTATGATTATTATCACTTGGGAAAGTATAATTAGAAGCGGGAGGCAAACCTCCTCCCCACAAGGGGCCTACACTTTAACGGAGGAGACGGGCATAAAAGATTTACAGATAGGGTAATCGGAAGGTTTTTTTTTAAAAAAAACTGACAATCGATCGATTGTACATACGTCTGTATGAGGCTGGGAGGAGGGTATGACTTGTCTGCTGTGTGACCTTGGGCAAGTCACTTCACCTCTCTGTGCCTCAGTCCCCTCATCTGTAAAATGGGGATTAAGACCGTGAGCCTCCCGGGGGACAATCCGATGACCCTGTATCTCCCCCAGCGCTTAGAACGGCGCTCTTGCACATAGTAAGCGCCTAACAAATACCAACATCATTAGATCTATTTCAGTGCCAGAGACGATAAGAGGAGTCGGCGGTCAGTGGTATTTATTGAACGCTTACTGTTGCAGAGCGCTGTACTAAGCACTTGGGAGAGCGCGGTACAATAACAAACGGGCACATTCCCTGCCCACACCAAGCTGAGAAGGCGTGCGGGCGGACGGGGGTTTTTTAGGAGGGCTTTGAATTGGGGTCAGCCGTGATCCGTTAAATGGCGACCCCATCTCAGTGAATAGGGGTCGTCTGGACTTCCGGGGTCCGGACTCAGAGAATTTATATTGGCAGCAGTTAAAATCATATAAGGCTAGATTTAAATAATAATTCAATCCACAGTAATACTACAAATTGTGGTATTCGTTAAGTGCTTACCACGTGCCAGGCACTGAACTAAAGTGAGCCCGTCACCGGGCCGGGATCGTCTCTATCTGTTGCCGAATTGTTCATTCATTCATTCAATAGTATTTATTGAGCGCTTACTATGTGCAGAGCACTGTACTAAGCGCTTGGGATGAACAAGTCGGCAACAGATAGAGACAGTCCCTGCCGTTTGACGGGCTTACGGTCTAATCGGGGGAGACGGACAGACGAGAACGATGGCACTAAACAGCGTCGAGGGGAAGAACATCTCGTAAAAACCGATGGCGACTAAATAGAATCGAGGCGATGTACAATTCATTAACAAAATAAATAGGGTAACGAAAATATATACAGTCGAGCGGACGAGTACGGTGCCGTGGGGATGGGAAGGGAGAGGTGGAGGAGCGGAGGGAAAAGGGGAAAATGAGGCTTTAGTTGCGGAGAGGTAAAGGGGGGATGGCAGAGGGAGTAGAGGGGGAAGAGGAGCTCAGTCTGGGAAGGCCTCTCGGAGGAGGTGATTTTTAAGTAAGGTTTTGAAGAGGGAAAGAGAATCAGTTTGGCGGAGGTGAGGAGGGAGGGCGTTCCGGGACCGCGGGAGGACGCGACCCGGGGGTCGACGGCGGGACGGGCGAGACCGAGGGACGGCGAGGAGGTGGGCGGCGGAGGAGCGGAGCGTGCGGGGTGGGCGGTAGAAAGAGAGAAGGGAGGAGAGGTAGGAAGGGGCGAGGTGACGGAGAGCCTCGAAGCCTAGAGTGAGGAGTTTTTGTTTGGAGCGGAGGTCGATGGGCGACCACTGGAGTTGTTTAAGAAGGGGAGTGACAGGCCCAGATCGTCTCTGCGGGAAGATGAGCCGGGCGGCGGAGTGAAGAATAGACCGGAGCGGGGCGAGAGAGGAGGAAGGGAGGTCAGAGAGAAGGCCGACACGGTAGTCTAGCCGGGATATAACGAGAGCCCGTAACAGTAAGGTAGCCGTTTGGGTGGAGAGGAAAGGGCGGATCTCGGCGATATTGTAGAGGTGAAACCGGCAGGTCTCGGTAACGGATAGGATGCGTGGGGTGAACGAGAGGGACGAGTCAAGGATGACACCGAGATTGCGGGCCTGCGGGACGGGAAGGATGGTCGTGCCATCCACGGTGACGGAGAAGTCTGGGAGCGGACCGGGCTTGGGAGGGAAGATGAGGAGCTCAGTCTCGCTCATGTTGAGTTTTAGGTGGCGGGCCGACATCCAGGTGGAGACGTCCCGGAGGCGGGAGGAGATGCGAGCCTGGAATGGAATGGAATGGAATTGGAATGGAATTGTCCATTCCAAGCGCTTAGTACAGTGCTCTGCCCAGAGTAAGCGCTCAATAAATACTATTGAATGAAGTGCGATGGTAAGTTCAATATAGAGCAGATTGGACCCAGTCCCCGTCCCACATGAAGCTCACACGGGGGAGGGAGAAGCAGCGTGGCCCAGCGCTTAGAACGGTGCTCTGCGCAGAGTAAGCACTTAACAAATACCAACATTATTAGTAGAAGGGGTAAGGACCTGGGAGCCAGAGGACCTGGGTTCTAATCCCCCTCTGCCACTCGTCCGCTGGGTGACCTGGGGCAACTCACTTAACCTCTCTGGGCCTCAGGTGCCTCATCTGGGGGAAGAGGTATTGAATCCCTATTTTACAGCTGAGGAAACTGAGGCACAGAGGAGTTGAGTGACTTGCCCAAGGTCACACAGCAAACAAACGGCAGGGCTCTCAGGCCCAACACTTTCCGTTAGGCCACGCTGATCTATACGAAATAAACAGATAAACACCTAGGAGTAATAATAATAATAACAACGTTGGTATTTGTTAAGCGCTTACTAGGTGCAGAGCACTGTTCTAAGCGCTGGGGTAGACATAGGGGAATCAGGTTGTCCCACGCGGGGCTCACAGTCTTCATCCCCATTTGACAGAGGAGGGAACTGAGGCCCAGAGAAGTGAAGTGACTCGCCCACAGTCACACAGCTGACAAGTGGCAGAGCGGGGATTCGAACTCATGACCTCTGACTCCAAAGCCCGTGCTCTTTCCACTGAGCCACGCTGAAGTAGGTGAGGAAAAAGCCCGATCCAGGCGATGGGGGGTGAGGGGTGCGGGGAGGGAGAGAGTAATTTATCAGGAATCACTCCAGGAGGAAGTGAGATTTTAGGAACTGCTGGGATGTGGTCTGGCGAACCTGGGAAGGCAGTGCATCTGTGGCAGGGAGAGAAGGTATGAGAAATGGATTCCATAATTTGCAGAATTGAAGAAAGCCATCGTTTTCAAAGGATTACGGGGAGGAAGGCGGAAAACTACAGGCTGTCACGGGGAACCACGACAGACATCCGCTCCCCGCTCTCTCAAAAATCAATTATTTACGTTCAACCAGACTTCCGAGGCAAGTGAGCTCGGTCCAGTTAATTGCTTTTCGGGTAGAGTGGCTGATTAGTTAGTCAAAGATACGCTTCGATTTGAATTGGGACACTGGAAAACAATTTTCATAATATATGTGGGGGAAAAAAAACCAGTCAGTGAGCAAGAAGCATTATCTGGCAAAAATTAAACTGTGGAAAGGACAACCTAAACACACGCGCGCGCACACGCACACGCAGGGCTGATTTCCTCCGCCCCCGGGATACAAGACCACCGAAGTCACCGACTTCCCACTCTCCCGTCGAAAAATACTAATCACACATTCCATTTGCCAGGAAAATCTTACGTCGATTAACTACGTTTAGGTTAACAGTACCTCAGTTCAAATCATCTGGCATCGGAGACAACAGAACACTTCAAAACGGTCCGTTCGGCGCCTGATCAGAGGTCCTACTTCCGAGGCTCCCGAAGAGAAAGCGGGAGGTTTTAACGGAAAAGACGACGAGTCTGGGAGTCAGAAGACCCGGTTCTAGTTCCAGCCCTGCCGAGGGCCTGCGGTGTGGCCTGGGGTAATTTCCCTAACCTCTCTGAGCCCCATCGACAAAATGGGGATCGGATACCGGCTCTTCATTTGAGAGCCACGTGCGACGAGAATAATAATGATGATAATGGTGGTGTTTGTTAAGTGCTTGCTATGTGCGAAGCACTGTACTATGCGCTGGGGGATACAAGGGGATCGGGTCGTCCCACGTGGGGCTCCCAGTTTTAATCCCCATTTCCAGATGAGGGAACTGAGGCCCAGAGAAGTTAAATGACTCGCCCGAAGTCACACAGCCGGCGAGCGGCGGAGCCGGGATTAGAACCCCTGACCCCTGACTCCCAAGCCCGGGCTCTCTCCACGAGAAAGGGGCTACGCCCGATTGGATTACCCATCAATCAATCGGTGGAATTCACTGGGCATTCACTGTGCAGAGCACTGCATTACGTGTTCGGGAGAATACGACGGGGTCGGCAAACTCATAATTATCAGTATCTACCTCATGCTTTAACCTTACCCTGTTTATTTTGTCATTACCCTATTAATTTTGTTAATGAGACGTACATCGCCTTGATTCCCTTTATTTGCTATCGTTTTAGTGAGATGTTCATCCCCTTGATCCCATTTGTTGCTACTGTTCTTGTCCGTCCGTCTCCCCCGATGAGACCGGGAGCCCGTCAAAGGGCAGGGACCGTCTCTGTCTGTTACCGATTTGTACATTCCAAGCGCTTAGTACAGTGCTCTGCACATGGTAAGCGCTCACTACATACTACTGAATAATGCTCAGGCACATAGGAAATGATATGATACCAGCCTGCTTCCTCGTTTCGATGTCTGTCTTCCCCCTTCTAGACCGTAAGCCCCGTGTGGGCAGGGATTGTCTCTGTTGCTGAACTGTACTCTCCAAGTGCTGAGTACGGCGCTCTGCACACAGTAAGCGCTCAACAGGTACGACTGAATGAAAGAACGAATGAACCGTTAGGATTATTACAAGGAGGCTGATGTAGTTCAAAGACACCACGGCAACACGTTCGTCGATAGGCGATCCTATATTACGGTCACGTCCACCGTGCCAAAATCCTTTAGAACTAACCTTACCTCGTTATTGTTTTACCGCATTAAAAGGGGAAACCGAGCCAAAACGCGAAGAAACACAGAGTATTTAACAGCGTGGTGGGGTAAGTTTGAACCAGAGGCTGGGAAACCCAGCCCAGTCAGGCTTGGACTGATAGCAGGCATTCTTCCCTATACCGAATCTACCCGTGCCAACCCTTGAATCCGGTTTTAATCAAAAGAGACTTGGGTCGTGGCAGAGTTGAGTATAGTGTGCTTCCCTCTCCTCAACGTAGACCTCGGGGGGTGGTTGACCAACCTTGAATACTTCCAGATAGGCTCCACGGATTCCCAAATATCGGTTCCGTGTTTTCACTACTGGTTGTGGAAGTAACAATAATAACGATGGTATTATTAAGCGCTTACCATGTGCCAAGCACTAATAGTGACCGTGGGCGAGTCACTTAACTTCTCCGCGCCTCAGTGACCTCATCTGTAAAACGGGGATTAAGACGGTGAGCCTCCCGTGGGACAACCTGATTCCCCTGTATCTACCTTGTATCCTCCCCAGCGCTTAGAACGGTGCTTTGCACATAGTAAGCGCTTAACAAATGCCATAACGGATGAATTAATCACCCGAGCGCTTAGGACAGTGCTCTGCGCTTAGTAAGCGCTTAACAAATACCATCATTATTAATAGTGTTTGTGGAGCGCCCGCTGGATGCGATACACTGCACCGAGCTTGGGAAGCATAAAACAAAGAAGAGATCAGGTTCTAAATTTTAGATCAGGTTCCAAAGTTTCAGAAAGGAAATTCCTTCAGGTTGGGTTCTAGTGGTCGATAGAGCTCGTCCAGTAATAATAACAACAATTGTTAATAATAATGTTGATATTTGTTAAGCGCTTACTAGGGGCAGAGCACCGTTCTAAGCACTGGGGGAGGTACAGGGTAATCACGTTGTCCCACGTGAGGCTCACGGTTAATCCCCATTTTACAGATGAGGTCACTGAGGCCCGGAGACGTGAAGTGACTTGCTCACGGTCACACAGCTGACGAGTGGCAGGGCCGGGATTGGAACCCATGACCTCGGACTCCCAGGCCCGGGCTCTTTCCACTGAGCCACGCTCCTTCCCTACGCAATCACTAGGTGCCAAGCACTGTTCCAAGAGCTGGGGTAGATAGAGGATGGTCAAATTCCTGTTCCACATGGGGCTCCCAGTCTAAGCAGAGGGATCAGACTTCAATCCCCAACTCAGAGAAGAGGCCACTGAGGCACAGTTAAGCGACTTGACCAAGGCCACACGGCAACGTGGCAGAGCCGGAATTAGAACCCAGGCCACGCTGCTTCCCAAGCCTAAAGCCTCGGGAAAGGAACGGAAAGCCTAGTTCCGATCAGCAAGTGAAGCAGAAAGGTTGGGCTTCAAAAAGAAGGAATGGCCAACACAGGCGTCAAGAAGTGATTTTTGAGCAGAACGTGATCCCTTCACGGCCTGCATATTTCGACGAAATGGAAGTTGAAATCGACCGGGAGCCCCGGCGATCTAAAAAGCGCTTTATTAGCCTCACTGCGAAAGGAAAGAAAGGTAGTCACTGACAAGTTGCGCTCCTCGAGTCGGATAAAATCTCCCCAACCAGTATTCTGTCTAAATCTCGGGCCCTTTGAGCTCTGTTATTCTCCGGGTATCGTGAGACGGACCCAGTGTCGCTTAAAAACTCCTGGCCCGAGTCCGTCAACGCTAATAGTTCGTATACTTTCCTTCCACAGAACGTTCCACAATCCAGTGAGGCTTCCGGCGACAAAATGTGCTGCGATGTGATACCGGATGCGTTCGTAGATCACTTATTGATGCCAGGACGCTGAATCAAATTAATTAGGCGGCATCGCTTGAGAGTCATGCTCAATTTAACGGCCTGATAACGGACCGTTAACTTTCTTCCCCATTTATATCCCAAATCAAACACGATAATATTCACTCTGTCGACCAGCACTTCCGATTTTTTTTAAATGGGATTTGTTAAGCGCTTCCTATGCGCCAGGCGCTGTACTAAGAGCTGAGGTAGATACCAAATCATCAGGCTGGACACGGTCCCTGTCCCATACAGGGCTCACAATCATAATCCCCATTTTACAGACGAGGTAACTGAGGCACGAAAGTGAAGAGTGTAGCCCAAGGTCACACAGCATAGAAGCGGCAGAGTCGGGATTAGAAACGAGCACTGTGCCGAGGCTGGAGAAGGCAGGCCGCGGGTTCTAATCCCGGCTCCGCCACTTGTCTGCTGTGTGACCTCGGGCAAGTCACTTCACTTCTCTGGGCCTCAGTCACCTCATCTATAAAATAGGGATTGAGACTGTGAGCCCCATGTGGGACAGGGACTCTGTCCAACCCAATCTGCTTGCACCCACCCCAGCGCTTAGCAGAGTGCCTGGCACACAGTTAAGCGCTTAACGAATACCATAATTTTTATTATTATTATTATTATTATTGTGAAATACAATCAGATCAAACAGCATGGCTCAGTGGAAAGAGCGCGGGCTTAGGAGTCAAGGGTCTTGGGTTCTCATCCCGGCCCTGCCACCTGTCAGCTGTGTGACTTTGGGCATTCATTCAATAGCATTTATTGAGCGCTTACTATGTGCAGAGCACTGTACTAAGCGCTCGGGATGAACGAGTCGGCAACAGATAGAGACGGTCCCTGCCCTTCGACGGGCTCACGGTCTAATCGGGGGAGACGGGCGGACGAGAACGACGGCAATACATAGAGTCGAGGGGAAGAACATCTCGTAAAAACAATGGCGACTAAATAGACTCGGGGTGATGTACGTCTCATTAAACAAAATAAACGAAATAAACAGGGTGATAAAGATATATACAGTCGAGCGGACGAGTACAGTGCTGAGGGGGTGGGACGGGAGAGGGGGAGGAGGACGGGGAAAGGGGCAGACTTCTCGGTGCCTCAGTTCCCTCATCTGGAAAATGGGGATTAAGACTCTGAGCCGCACGCGGGACAACCTCATGACCCTGTATCTACTCCAGCGCTTACAACAGTGCTTGGCACATAGTAAGTGCTTAACAAATACCAACGTTATTATTGTTATTATTATTATTATTATTATTAATAATAAACATAGCTCTTGCCCCACATGGGCTTGACAGTCTAAGAGGAAAGGAGAACAAGTATCTTATCTCTCCTTTGGTTCGGTCATCTTTATCCAAACGGCATTTTCCAAAATCTCAGCCTTCGACCGATGTCCCGCTACGCCATCTTTTTTTTAATAGTATTTGTTAAATACTTACTAGGTACCGGCGCTGTACTAAACGCTTAAGATATAAGATAATGTGGTTATCCCAGGAGGGGCTCACAGTCTTAATCCCCATTTTACAGAGGAGGTAACTGAGGCCCAGAGAAGTGCAGTGACTCGCCCAAGGTCACACAGCAGACAAGCGGCAGAGCCCCGGTTTGAACCCACGCCTCTCTGCCCCGCAGGCCTGTGCTCGCTCCAGTAGGCCACTATCACCAAGAGATTCGGCTTCTTTGGTGTGTAACGCGCTCCGGTAGAATTACCGGAGAAAGACGAGGCAGGGACTTTTAATCGAATGATGGGGAGACGAGACGAACATCCAACAGTGCAAGCAAATCTTACGCTTTCCAATTCAGATGCAATATCTACTTCACTGGGATGGAAGGATCCTCCCGGCCCGCTGGGAAGCAAACAACAGGGATGCCAACTGCGTAAAATGGATTTCATCGGGTTACGGGGGTGCCTGGCAACTCCCATCGGCGCATCCCCCAACCACTTAAAGTCGTTCATGTTCATTCAGTCGCTGGGGTTGTCCCACGGGGGGCTCACGGTCTTCAGGCCCCTTTTACAGATGAGGGAACTGAGGCCCAGAGAAGCGAAGCGATGGCCCCAAATAATGTTCTGCACTCTCAGCTACTGACTCCGATTTTCATTTCGGGCGATACTGACTTTTTGGCTTCAGAAATCCCGGCCACACTTGGGCCCCTGCCTCGAAGCCTAACGCAGGTCTCTCCGATCCTGGATAACGGCTCCTTCTCAAAGTACATCTTCTTTTAGACGGCATTTGTTAAGCACTTACTGTGTGCCAAGCACTGTCCCGAGTCTCACCTCCTACGGCGCTCTGTGCGCTAGGAGGCTCTCAATAAATACTCATCAGGAGCATTTAATGAGTGTCTCCGGGACGAAGAACTCTCTACTGGGTCCTCGGGAAACGTAATAAATCTATAAAAGAAGTAAGAAGCACTTAAAGGACACCAGCTCCACCTCCGAACTGTCTGTAGGCGAATGGAGTAGACGAGCGGGCAGAAATGGCTAAATACGCAATCGGCAAAACAGCGAAAGGATAAATAGTGGATGTGAGTTGAATAAATAAATAACATCTGTGTCTCTGAGACGGTGTTTTCGGCGGGGGAAGGTGTCGACGGACGGACGGACAGACGGTGGGAGGCTTTTTCAAAAAGAAGAGGGGAGGACACCGGGGACGTGAGGGACACGGGAAGCAGGACAGGTGTGAGGAGAAAGAGTGGAGAATGAAAACCTGAGAAATGGCTGGGAAGAGGAGGATTCGGGAAGGAGAAAAACAGACTAGGGAGCGAAAGGAACACGAAATCCTGGGAATGCTTCCCGGGGCTAATGATAAAAACGAAGCAAATAATCTCTCTCTCTACGGTGAATTTTAGAAACCGAAGAGGTCCCAAATAATAACAATAATAACGTCGGTATTTGTTAAGCGCTTACAAAATCACACCGGGACTAAAGAAAATCCAGCTGTAGATTGTGTTCTCTACATCTTAATGACCTACAGAAACATGCTTTCTCAATCGACTAACGGTAGGGGAAAAATGCCTTGAGAATTTCACTTCATAATAAGAATAATGTTGGTCTTTGTTCAGCCCCTACTCTGTGCAGAGCACCGTTCTAAGCGCCGGGGTAGATACAGGGTCGTCGGGTCGTCCCACGTGGGGCTCCCAGTCTTCATCCCCATTTTACAGATGAGGGAACTGAGGCACCGAGAAGTGACTTGCCCACAGTCACCCAGCTGACAGGTGGCGGATCCGGGATTCGAACCCATGACCTCCGCCTCCCAAGCCCGGGCTCTTTCCACTGAGCCACGCCGCTTCTCCGACTGGTAAGGATGGAAAAGCATTAGGTTGAATTACGTTGTCTCATTTTTGTCCGCGGGTCTCCCCCGATTCGACTGCAAGTCCGTCGGCGGACAGGCATCGTCTCTATCTGTCGCCAAATCGTCCATTCCGAGCGCTTCGTACAGTGCTCTGCACGTAGTAAGCGATCAGTAAATACTATTAAATGAAGGAATGAAGGAATTCACGTCAGTGGATGTATTTAGGGAAAAAAAAAAGACTGTCCGGTCATTAGCCTTGTCAGCTTCCTTTATCTCAGTCCCACTTTTGCATTCTCCCCCGGCTTTTCATTCATTCGTTCCATCGTATTTATCGAGCGCTCACTGTGTGCAGAGCACTGTACTAAGCGCTCGGAATGGACAACTCGGCGACAGATAGAGACGATCCCCGCCCAGTGATGTGCTTCTAAGTACAGTGCTCTGCGCACAGTAAGCCCTTACTAAATATTACTACAACTGAGCCCGCCAGTGGGCGGGGACGGTCGCTGTCTGTTGCCGAACTGTCCCTTCCAAGCGCTTAGTACATCGCTCTGCACACAGTAAGCGCTCAGTACGATACGATTGAATGCATACTTAAGAATAATAATTGTGGCACCCGCCAAGTGCTTACTACGTGCCCGGCGCTTTGGATTGGACAGAGTCCCTGTCCCACGTCGGGTCTACAGTCTTCATCCCCCTCTTGAAGATGAGGTAACTGAGGCAGGGAGAAGGGAAGTAACTTGCCCGAGGTCACCCAGGTGCCAGGCGGCGGAGCCGGGATTAGAACCCAAATCCTCCTGCGCTTTATCCCCTGGCCTGCTCTGCCTGTTCCCCCCGACTGACCTGGGAGTCCGCCCGGTTGACGGCTGCTGGCCGCCACGACGATGACCGTTCCACCACCTCTCGCCTCCCTGCTGGTTGGTGGAAAGAGGCCGGGCTTGGGAGTCCGAGGTCACGGGTTCGAATCCCGGCTCTGCCGCTCGGCAGCTGTGTGACCGTGGGCGAGTCGCTTCGCTTCTCGGGGCCTCCGTTCCCTCATCTGGAAAATGGGGATTAACTGCGAGCCTCACGTGGGACGACCTGATGAAACCGTCTCTCCCCCGGCGCTTAGAACGCCGCTCCGCACATCGTAAGCGCTTCACAAGCACCAACGTTATTTTTATCGTTATTACCCATACTGAATATTCATTTACATCAGCGTCTGCCTCCTCCTCTAGCCTCTAAGTTCGTCGTGGGCAGGGAATGTGTCCGTCTGTGGTTGTCTTGTCCTCTTCCAAGCTTCATTCATTCAGTGGTATTTATTGAGCGCTTACTGGGTGCAGAGCACTGGACTAAGCGCTTGGAAAGTACAACTGGGCAATGGATGGAGACAATCCCTGCCCCAACAACGGGCTCACGGTCTGGAAGGGGGGACGACGGACAACAATAACGTTGGGATTTGTTAAGCGCTTACTAGGTGCCGAGCACTGTTCTGAGCGCCGGGGGAGACACGAGGGAATCAGGTCGCCCCACGTGGGGCTCACAGTCTTCATCCCCATTTTACGGATGAGGGAACTGAGGCCCCGAGAAGTGAAGTGACTCGCCCACAGTCACACAGCTGACAAGGGGCCGAGCCGGGAGTCGAACCCACGACCTCTGACTCCGAAACCCAGGCTCTCTTCCACTGAGCCACGCTGCTCAAGCAGACTGGCATTATCAATCCACTGCAGACCGTAAATCTGATTGATTGATTGATTGATTGATTGACTATAAAGCTTCAGCTGCCACCTCTACGTAGATGATTCCCAAATCTCCACGTCCAGACCTGATCTCTCTCTCTCTCTCTCTCTCTCTCTCTGCAGTCTCACATCTCCATCCGCCTTCAGGACATCTCTACTCCGCTGTCCTCCCGTCACCTCCAGCGAAGCAGCCTGGCTCAGTGGAAGGAGCCCGGGGTTGGGAGTCAGAGGTCATGGGTTCGAATCCCGGCTCCGCCACTCGTCAGCTGGGTGACCGTGGGCAGGTCACTTCCCTTCTCTGGGCCTCAGTTGACCTCATCTGGAAAATGGGGATTAACTGTGAGCCTCACGTGGGACGACCCGATGACCCCGTATCTCCCCCAGCGCTTAGAACGGTGCTCGGCACATAGTAAGCGCTTAACAGATACCAACATTATTATTATTATTATTATTAAAACTGAACTTTTTATCTTCCCACCCCAACCCTGTCCTCCCTCTGACTTTCCCATCACCGTTGACGGCACCACCATGCTTCCTGTCTCGCCAGCCCGTAACCTTGGCGTTATCCAGGGCGGCGGCGTGGCTCGGGGGAAAGAGCCCGGGCTTGGGAGTCAGAGGTCATGGGTTCGAATCCCGGCCCCGCCGCCTGTCGGTTGTGTGACCTCGGGCAGGTCACTTCCCTTCTCAGTTCCCTCATCTGGAAAACGGGGATGAAGACTGTGAGCCCTACGAGGGACACCCTGATCACCTTGTATCTCCCTGCAGCGCTTAGGACACTGCATGGGACACAGTGAGCGCTCAACAAACACCAACATTATTATTATCATCATTATCCTTGGCTCCTCTCTCTCGTTCAACCCATTCAAGCTATCACTAAATCCTTTCGGTTCTACCTTCACAACAGGAATAAAATCCCCCCTTTCCTGTCCCTCCTTGCTGACCTCCTGCCTCCTGTCTCTCCTCACTCCAGTCCATGCTCCACTCTGCTGCCCGGATCATTTTCCTTCAAATACTTCCAGACCATGTCACCCCCTTCCTCAAAACCCTCCAGTGGTTGCCTATCGACCTCCGCTCCAAACAAAAACTCCTCACCCTAGGCTTCGAGGCTTCACCTTTCTCCTTCCTACCTCTCCTCCCTTCTCTCTTTCCACCGCCCACCCCGCACGCTCCGCTCCTCCGCCGCCCGCCTCCTCGCCGTCCCCCGGTCTCGCCCGTCCCGCCGTCGACCCCCCGGGCCGCGTCCTCCCGCGGTCCCGGAACGCCCTCCCTCCTCCCCTCCGCCAAACTGATTCTCTTCCCCTCTTCGAAACCCTACTTAAGACTCACCTCCTCCAAGAGGCCTTCCCACACTGAGCTTCCCCTTCTCCCTCTGCTCCTCCTCCCCTCCCTGTCTCCCCGCCTCCCCCTTCTGCTCTCCCCCCTTCCCCTCCCCACGGCCCTTGTGTACATTTGTTTATATTATCTATTTTATTAACGATGTGCATTTATAATTCCATCTTTTTTGATGGCAGCGATGCCTGTCTCCTCGTTTTGTTTTGTTGTCTGTCTCCTAGACTGTGAGCCCATTGTTGGGTAGGGATGGTCTCTCTCTGTTGCCAAATTGTACTTTCCAAGCGCTTAGTACAGTGCTCTGCCCATAGGAAGCGCTCAATAAACACTACTGAATAGTAAGTGGTTAACAAATACCCTCATTATCATCATTATTATTAAATACATATGAATGAAAGAAGGCAGGAATTAATGAATGAACGAAAGAATGAACGAGTGAATGAACGAGTGAGTGAATGAATGGAGGGAGGGAGGAGAAGCAGCGTGGCTCAGTGGAAAGAGCACGGGCTTTGGAGTCAGGGCTCATGAGTTCGAATCCCAGCTCTGCCCCTTGTCGGCTGTGTGACTGTGGGCGAGTCACTTCACTTCTCTGTGCCTCCGTTCCCTCATCTGTAAAATGGGGATGAAGACTGGGAGCCCCACGTGGGACAACCTGATCCCCCTATGTCTACCCCAGCGCTTAGAACAGTGCTCGGCACATAGTAAGCGCTTAACAAATACCAACATTATTATTATTATTATTATTAAGAATGAATGAATGGACAAAGGAATGAATGAAGGAAGGAATGAGTGAACGATGGAATGAATGAATGAATGATTGAATGAATGAATGAATGAATGAATGAGCAAATGGACAAAGGAGGGAACGAGTGAATGAACGTGTGAATGAATGAATTAACGAAGGAGTGAATGAACGAACGAATGAACAAGCAAATGAATGAACGGATGAATGAAGGAATGAATGAACGAATGAATGAGTGAATGAACGAAGGACTGAATGAATGAACGAAGGAATGAATAAACGAACGAACGAACGAATGAATGAATGAATGAAAGAAAGAAAGGACCGAACGACTGAGCGAATGGACGAGTGGATGAATGAATGAGCGATGAATGAATGAGCGATGAATGAATGAACGAATGAACGCTGGAGGAATGAACGAACCAACGAACGGGCGAATGAGCGAATAGATGAATGACGAACGAATGAATGACGAGCGGATGCACGGCCGAATGAGGAACGACGGACCCAATGACCTCAGGAAGGGGCGGATGGATGGATGGATGGATGGATGGATGAATGAATGAGCGGCCCCGGCCCCGCCCCCCGCCGGGCGACTTCCGGTCCCGAAGCCCCGCCCCTTCCGGTCCCGGGGCCCGGCGGCTGCCGGGGGGGAGGGGAGGCCGGGGGGAGGGATGGAAGGGGGGGGATGGAGGGAGGCGGGGCCCGGCCCGGCCCGGCCCGTCACGGCCCGTCACCTGAGCGTCCGAGCAGCCGGCACTCGTCCGGCCGGCAGAAAACAGCGGCCAGCGCCGCCGCCTCCTCCTCCACGGCGCCGTCCTCCTCCATGGCGCCGCCCTCCTCCACGGCGCCGCCCTCCGCCGCCAGGGGGCGGCCGCGCCCCCGCCGGAAGTCCCGCCCCCCGGCCGGAAGTCCCGCCCCGAGGCCCGGCCCACCCGCCTCCGTTGCCTCCCAAGCCCTCGTCGGCATCTCCGTGGCCTTGGTGAAGCGCCTACTCTGTGCCAAGGACTCTTCTGAGCGCCGGGGTTGATGCGACGTCATCGGATTGTCCCCCCGTGGGGCTCCCGGCCTTCATCGCCATTTTAATAATAAATAAATACATAACGTTGGTCTTTGTGAAGCGCCTACTCTGTGCCAAGCCCTGTTCTGAGCGCTGCGGTTGATGCGAGGTCATCGGATTGTCCCCCCGTGGGGCTCCCGGCCTTCATCTCCATTTTAATAATAAATATTCATTCATTCAATAGTATTTATTGAGCGCTTACTATGTGCAGAGCACCGTTCTAAGCGCTGGGGAGATACGGGGTGATCAGGTTGTCCCACGTGGGGCTCACAGTTTTCATCCCCATTTGACAGATGAGGGAACTGAGGCCCAGAGAAGTGAAGTGACTTGCCCAAAGTCCCACAGCTGACAAGTGGCAGAGTGGGGATTCGAACCCATGACCTCTGACTCCCAAGCCCAGGCTCTTTCCACTGAGCCACAGGCATCTCCATTTTAATAATAAATACGTAACGTTGGTCTTTGTGAAGCGCTTACTCTGTGCCAAGGACTCTTCTGAGCGCCGGGGTTGATGCGAGGTCATCGGATTGTCCCCCCGTGGGGCTCCCGGCCTTCATCCCCATTTTAATAATAAATAAATACATAACGTTGGTCTTTGTGAAGCGCTTACTATGTGCCAAGGACTGTTCTGAGCGCCGGGGTTGATGCGACGTCATCGGATTGTCCCCCCGTGGGGCTCCCGGCCTTCATCCCCATTTTAATAATAAATAAATACATAACGTTGGTCTTTGTGAAGCGCCTACTCTGTGCCAAGGACTGTTCTGAGCGCCGGGGTTGATGCGAGGTCATCGGATTGTCCCCCCGTGGGGCTCCCGGCCTTCATCCCCATTTTACAGATGAGGGAACTGAAGCCCAGAGAAGTGAAGTGACTTGCCCACAGTCCCACAGCTGCCAAGGGGCTGAGCCGGGATTCGAACCCATGACCTCCGGCTCCCAAGCCCAGGCTCTTTCCGCTGAGCCACGCTGCTTTCCAAATAATAATGGTAATGATAATAACCGGGATATTTGCCGAACTTAGCAGTGATAACTAGGGTATTGTGTCGAGCACTTACTACGCACGCAGCCATTACCTACTGAGCACTTACTGGGCGCAGAGCACCTTACCGAGCGTTTGGAAAGTCCGATTCGGCAAGAGAGACAATCCCGGCCCAGCGACGGGCTCGCAGACTAGAAGGGTCGAGCACTGTACTAAGCGCTGCGGTGGATAGAAGCGAATCGGGTTGGACCCATTCCCGGTTCCACCCGGGGCTCACAGTCCCAATCCCCATTTTACAGCTGAGGGAACGATAATACTAATAATGACAATGGTCTTTGTTGAGCCATTAAGTATGCCATCTGTTAAGTAGGAGAAGCAGCGTGGCTCAGTGGAAAGAGCCCGGGCTTGGGAGTCAGAGGTCGTGGGTTCGAATCCCGCCTCTGCCGCTTGGCAGCTGTGGGACCGTGGGCCAGTCGCTTCACTTCTCTGGGCCTCAGTTACCCCATCTGTAAAATGCGGATTAAGACTGTGAGCCTCACGTGGGACAGCCCGATGACCCTGTATCTCCCCCCAGCGCTTAGAACGGTGCTCGGCCCAGAGTACGCACTTAACAGATACCAACATCATCATTATTATTATTATTATTATTATTAAGCGCTTACTTTGTGCGAAGCGCTGGGGAGGATACAAGGTGATGAGGTTGTCCCCCGTGGGCCTCGCCATCTTCATCCCCGTTTTCCAGATGAGGTAACTGAGGCCCAGAGTAGTGACTTGCCCAAAGTCACACAGCTGACAAGTGGCGGAGCCGGGATTTGAACCCATGACCTCTTGACTCCCAAGCCCGGGCTCTTGCCCCTGGGCCACGCCGATTTCTCACAGAACTGACTCACAGAGGAATGAAGTGACTCGTCCAAGGCCGCGGAGCGGACAAGAGCTGGGAAGTGCTGAACCATCGGCATTGATTGATTGATATTGATTGATATTAATAATGTTGGTATCTGTTAAGCTCTTACTCTGTGCAGAGCACCGTTCCAAGCGCCGGGGGAGATACAGGGTCATCGGGTCGTCCCACGTGAGGCTCACAGTTAATCCCCATTTTGCAGACGAGGTCACTGAGGCCCAGAGAAGTGACTTGCCCACAGTCACCCAGCTGACGAGTGGCAGAGCCGGGATATTGCCCCTCCTGGTCCTAGTTTTCAAAAGTGGATTTAAGAAAGAAGAGAATTGGCTTCGCAGACCGCAAAGGAAGTGTTTTAGGGCAGACTGCCGGACAGTTTTGTTGTTTTTCCAGCAAGGGCCATGGGATCCTAGTGACTCCCGCGTAATTAGGAGGCCTGTTTCTGGATGTAAGGGGAAAACGTTTACTTAAGCGACCGTCATCTCTGCCTTTCCCAATTAAAAAAAATCAAAAATCTCCCCTGAGTCATTTCCCAAACGGCCGCAGTTCACAGAGATTTGTGATTAGCAGGGAAACGGCCTGATGAGCGGAATGCAGGAGATATTTCCTGTATTTAAAACATCACCAGCACGGGCCCGATCTGAAGCCCGTTGGCTCTACCGACTGGGGCGAGAGGGAACTCTTACGCGTTCCTTCGGTCTATCGCCGCATCCGTGCTCAGTGAAAAGAGCCCGGGCTTGGGAGTCAGAGGTCATGGGTTCGACTCCCGGCTCTGCCACTTGTCAGCTGTGTGACCGTGGGCGAGTCACTTCGCTTCTCTGGGCCTCAGTTGCCTCATCTGTAAAACGGGGATGACCCGTGAGCCCCCCGTGGGGCAACCCCATCACCCTGTATCCTCCCCAGTGCTCTGCACATAGTAAGCGCTTAACAACTACCCACGTGATCATTTAATTTCTCAGATGACGTTGAAACGCGGTGTCGGGAGCCTCGGTCACGGGCGGATGAAAAATACGAAGCGAGAGTTGAGCTGGAGCCGTCAGAACGGTTACAAGTCAGCCCCCGGGGCTGTCGGGAAGGAATCCTCGGAAATTAGCCTTCAAAGAGGGCTCCGATCTATTATCGAGAATTTTCTCGTCACTCGTTTTCTCCCTCTCTTCCTAGAATTCCTGACCTGGCTTCGCGTAATCCGTTTTACAGGCTTAAATAAGGAAGGAGTCGCCGTAAACGTCTTTTAAATCGACGCCATCGCAGGACATCCAAGCCGCCGTGGATAAGTCACTGCGCTCTGACGTTTGGGAGGAATCATCGAGGAGATAGTCTAATAATGTTGGTATCTGTTAAGCGCTTACTACGTGCCGAGCACTGTTCTAAGCGCTGGGGGAGATCCGGGGTCATCAGGTTGTCCCACGAGAGGCTCCCAGTCTTCATCCCCAGTTTCCAGATGAGGGAACTGAGGCCCAGAGAAGTGAAGCGACTCGCCCACAGTCACCCAGCTGCCGAGCGGCAGAGCCGGGATTCGAACCCATGAACTCTGACTCCCAAGCCCGGGCTTTTTCCCCTGAGCCACGCTTGCTGTTTCTCACACCGGGAAAGTATCAGCCACGTGTCAGAGATCCAAGTTTCATCTTAAGGTAATAAATTTTCTCCCATCCACTGAGTCCCGAAAATGCTAGATATTCAAATACGACATGAACTTGGGCAGCTGCGGCTTAGACCGTGAGCCCGTCAATGGGCAGGGATGGTCTCGATCTGTTGCCGAATCGTCCATTCCAAGCGCTTAGTACAGTGCTCTGCACATAGTAAGCGCTTAACAAATCCCAACATTAGCCTTGTCTCTCTCTGTTGCTGAATTGTGCTTTCCGAGCGCTCCGGCCAGGGCTCGATAAGTAAGCGCTCAATAAATCCGACCGACTGAAGGAACGAATACTCCCATTAGCACTCATCTCTTCTCCGAGCGGAAAAAGATGGAAAATCTCCACTCCTCCTGGGCTAGGCTCGTGTGAACGTTTCTATCCGCGGGCGAGGCGGGTTTGAATTCTTCCGGCAGCACCATTTTCCTCTTCTTCGATCAATGCGTGGTATTAATTGAGCACCTACTCTGCGGAGCACTGTTCTGTGCTCTTCATTCGTGCAATCGTATTTATTGAGCGCTTACTCTGTGCAGAGCACTGTACTAAGCGCTGGAATGGACAATTCGGCAACAGATAGAGACAGTCCCTGCCCACTGACGGGCTCCCGGTCTAATCGGGGGAGGTAATGTTGGTATTTGTTACGCGCTTACTATGTGCAGAGCACTGTTCTGAGCACCGGGTAATAATGTTGGTATTTGTTAAGCGCTTACTATGTGCAGGGCACTGTTCTAAGCAGTGGGGTAATAATAATAATAATAATAACAATGTTGGTATCTGTTAAGCGCTCACTATGTGCAGAGCACCGTTCTCAGCGCTGGGGGAGATACAGGGTCATCAGGTCGTCCCACGTGAGGCTCCCAGGCATCATCCCCATTTTCCAGATGAGGGAACTGAGGCCCAGAGAAGCGAAGCGACTTGCCCACAGTCAGTTGACAAGTGGCAGAGCCGGGAGTCGAACCCATGACCTCTGACTCCCAGGCCCGGGCTCTTTCCACTGAGCCACGCTGGAGTCAGAACAGCGCTCTGCACACGGTAAGCGCTTAACAAATGCCACCTTCATGATTATCATTAGAGTCCAGAACATATCGCGTGATTTTAGGCCAACCGTATATAAAGCAAGATCACCCCCGCTTCGCCGGACACCGTTCTCTCAGGCCAAAGCCGCCTTCTTCTCTTCCAACGCGTACAAAAGCCCAGATATCTAAGTCTCCGCCCGACCCGGTGTACGTGCTCTCCCAGAAGTAATAAAAGATGGCATTTGCTAAGCGCTCACTACGAGCCAAGCACCGTTCCAAGGGCTGGGAAGGCTCTCTCCATCATTCGTTCATTCAACAGTATCTATCGAGCGCTGCCTATGTGCAGAGCACCGTACTAAGCGCTCGGAATGGACGATTCGGCAACAGCTAGAGACGGTCCCTGCCCGCCGAGGGGCTCATAGCCGCAGAGAGAGAGAAAAGCTCACGAATGAAGGCAGGTACACAGCCGGACATCCGCAAACGCGCTCGTTCGATCCATCGGTGGTTTTTATTCGATAGTATTTATTGAGCGCTTACTACGTGCGGAGCGCTGTACTAAGCGCTTGGAATGGACAATCTGGTAACAGATAGATACTGAGGTTCCTCTGTGTGCAGAGCATGTTCCTAAAGTCATTCGAGCATATTTAAAATAAAAATCAATTGTGGTATCTGTTAAGCGCTTACTACGTGCAAAGCACCGTTCTAAGCGCCGGGTGATACAAGGTGATCAGGTTGTCCCACGTGGGGCTCACAGTTTTGATCCCCATTTGACAGATGAGGCAACTGGGGCCCAGAGAAGTTAAGTGACTTGCCCAAGGTCACACAGCCGACAAGCGGCGGAGCTGGGACTAGAACCCGTGACCTCTGACTCCCGAGCCCACGCTCTTCCCACCGACCCACGCTGCTTCTCTTTATTGAGCGCTCGCCGTGGGCGGAGCACCGTGCCGAGCCCTCGGGAGAGTATAACGCCACAGCAAACAGTGGGACGTTCCCGGCCCCGAACCAGCTCGCGGTCTCGAGGCGGGGAGACGGATAGCAATACAAACAAATCAAATTATAGATACGCACATAAGTGCCGTGGGACCGGGAAGCAGAGAAGAGCCAAGGGAGCGAGTCAGGGTGACGCAGAAGGGAGTGGGAGAGGAGGAAAGGTGGGGCTTAATCTGGGAAGGCCTCTCGGAGGAGGTGGGCCTTCCGTAAGGGATTTGAAGCAGAGGAGGATAATTGCCGCATTTCCGGGCCACGGGTCAGTGGCGAGACAGGCAAGATGGAGCCCGTCGTTGGGCAGGGACGGTCTCTGTCTGTTGCCGAATTGTCCATTCCAAGCGCTCGGGACGGTGCCCCGCACACAGTAAGCGCTCGATAAATACGACTGAACGAATGAACGGAGGCACAGCGAGAAGGTTAGCACCAGAGGAGCAAAGTACGCGGGCTGGGTCGTAGAGTATGTACGCTAATATATTTAGAAAAGGAGCTTGGCTCATATTTATTTGTACGGATATCCGTCTCTCCGCCTCTAGACTGTGAGCTCGTCCGGGGCAGGGAATGTCACTGTTCATTGCGGTGAAATACTCGCCCAAGGGCTTAGGACAGTGCTCTGCACACAGCGAGCGCTCTATAAATAGGACTGAACGAATTTAGGGACACGTCTAGGTATGTGCGCACGTGCTCTCATTTCCCTCACTGGACACCACCTATGCACTTGGAACATAACGCTAATAGATTTAGAGAAGCAGCGAGGTTCAGTGGAAAGAGCCAGGCTTGGGAGTCACGGGGGTCGGGGGTTCTGATCCCGGCTCCGCCGCTGGTCAGCTGTGTGATTTCGGGCGAGTCGTTGAACTTCTCTGTGCCTCGGTCACCTCATCTGTCAAATGGGGGAACCACCTGATGACCTCGGATCCACCCCAGCGCTTCCAACAGCGCTTGGCACCTAGTAAGCATTTGACAAATATCATTATTACTGTTATTACTCATTCAGTCATTCAACCATATTTCTTGAGCGCTTACGGTGTGCGGAGCACTGTACTAAGCGCTTGGAAAATACAGTTTAGAACAGTGCCTGGCACAGGTGAACGTCCCCTTGATTCCGTTCATCGTGATTACGCTGTCTTTTGTCCATCCGCCTCCCCCGATTAGACTGTGAGCCCGCCGACGGGCAGGGACCGTCTCTGTCGCCCAACTGTCCGTTCCGAGCGCTTAGTACAGCGCCCTGCACGTGGTAAGCGCTCAATAAATACGGTCGAATGAATGAACGAACGAACGAACGGACGGAGATCCTTATACACTGACCCTCGGACAGGCTGGTTCTTTCCCACACAGAAGCAGTGTGGCCGAGGGGAAAGAGCACAGGCCTGGGAGTCGGAAGATCTGAATTCTAATCCCAGCTCTGCAACTGCCTGCCCTATCACCTCAGGCAAATCACTGGCCCTCTTCCCCGGGCCTCAGTCTCCTCACCTGCAAATCAGGGATTCGACACCCGTTCTCCCTCCTAATGATAATAACGGCGGTATTATGTTAAGCGCCTACAATGTGCCAAGTAATAATAACGTTGGTACTTGTTAAGCGCTTACTATGTGCGGAGCACTGTTCTGAGCGCTGGGGGAGAGGCAGGGGAATGAGGTTGTGCCACGTGAGGCTCACAGTCTTCAGCCCCATTTTCCAGATGAGGTAACCGAGGCCCAGAGGAGCGACTCGCCCACGGTCACACGGCTGACAAGCGGCGGAGCCGGGAGTCGAGCTCATGACCAGTGACTCCCAAGCCCGGGCTCTCTGCACCGAGCCACGCCGCTTCTCAGCTGAGCGCTGTTCTAAGCGCTGGGGTAGATACGAGGCAATCAGGGTGCCCCATGTGGAGCTCACGGACCTAATCCCCATTTGACAGATGAGGTCACTGAGGCCCAGAGAAGTTTAGGGACTTGCCCCACGTCCCCCAGCTAAGTGGCGGAGCTGGGATCAGAACTCGCGACGCCTGACTCCCAAACCTGTGCTCCTTCCACTGAGCCGCGCCGCTTCTCGGGAAAACACCCCATGTCCCAAAGCATTTTTCCTCTTGTACCGTTCTATTACGAATGCCGAACTAACGGTCTATAGAGACCTCCAGGGACAATTCTATTATCGTCGTCATCATCATCATCATTCATCATCATCGTCACCGTCATTAGCTCCACACATGTTAATACTATACTGCTTTCGCCCGTCCGTCTCCCCCGATCAGACCGTGAGCCCGTCAGAGGGCAGGGACCGTCTCCATCTGTTACCGACTTGTACATCCCGAGCGCTCAGTCCAGTGCTCTGCGCCTAGTAAGCGCTCAATAAATACTATTGAAGGAAGAAGCTCTGTATCACTTGAGGTGGAGCTGGCCTGGACTAGCAGGGGGAATCTCTCCCCCTGCTAGCTGCAGCGTCAGTAGTAATAAAACCGGTCTCTGACGTTCCCTTTCTCCGCACACAAGGCAGAGTCCGTGAAGTTTTTCTTCCGCTGTTCCGCTGTGAAGTTTTTCCCCCAGCGCTGGGGGTAGACGCGAGGCCGTGGCTCGGTGGAAAGAGCCCGGGCTTGGGAGTCGGAGGTCATGAGTTCGAATCCCAGCTCTGCCCCTTAGCCGTGTGACCGTGGGGAAGTCACTTCACTTCTCTGGGCCTCAGTGACCTCGCCCGCAAAATGGGGATAAAGACCGTGAGCCCCACGTGGGACGACCTGATTCCCCTATGTCTACCCCAGCGCTGACAACAGTGCTCGGCACATAGTGAGCGCTTAACGGATACCAACATTATCGTCCGGCGTGGGGCTCGCGGTCGTCATCCCCGTTTTCCAGATGAGGGGACTGAGGCCCAGAGAAGTGAAGCGGCTGGCCCGAGCAGCAAATGGTAGAGGACGGAAGCGGAACGGTGCGGAGGTCGCTAGGGATGTGTCAGCGGGGACTCTGGTAGGAACAGGAACGTGATCGTGGTGTCTCGTTTTTCTTTGCTTCTGCTTTGCTCCGCCGTCCGTCTCCCCCGATCAGACCGTGGGCCCGTCACTGGGCGGGGATCGTCTCTATCTGTTGCCGGTTGTACATTCCGAGCGCTTAGTCCAGTGCTCTGCATATAGTAGGTGCTCGATAAATAGTATTGAATGAATGAATGAATGATAAAGGCCTCCCAGAAGAACCATTCTAACCAATCCCTGCTCCGATCCCATTTTCGACCCTTTTTTGATTCATTCGGTCGTATTGTCCCGGCTCTGCCGCTCGTCAGCTGTGTGACCGTGGGCAAGTCGCTTCACTTCTCTGGGCCTCAGTCCCCTCATCTGGAAAATGGGCATTAGGTCCGTGAGCCTCACGAGGGACAACCTGATCACCCTGTATCTCCCCCAGCGCTTGGAACAGTGCTCCGCACCTAGTAAGCGCTTAACAAATACCAACGTTGTTATTATTATCGCTATGCGCGGAGCACCGTACTAAGCGCTTGGAACGTACGATTCGGCAACAGAATTGCTCTTACCGTTATCCCTGTCGGTGCCTAAGTAGCTCTTGTCCCTGACTCTCCTCCCTCCGCACCCAGAAGCTCCTTCTGGAAAGCTGAATCCCTCAATTGAGCTCCACTGTGTAGAAATGGCTTCGCTTTAAGAAAGCGATCATCGTCAGGGTGATACACGGTGGACAAAACCTATGCTTCGGCCTGAAACCCGGTCTGCTCCGCCTGGGAATCTTACTTGAACTCCACCCTAAGAACGTGACCGTTTGGCGTTTACTCTTCGTACTGTTTACGCTCTGTTGTTGGTCATTATAAAGATAACCGGGATCGCCGCTTTCATTTTCAAAGCCAGGCGTACTGAAGCCGAATGTGTGCTTTGCGAAGAACTCTGCGCCTGCAGAGCGTCTGTATTTTAAAAATGGGTCGATATTGTCATCTTGGGCAACGGTCGGGTAAAATCGCATATTCGGGACCTTTTCTTGACAAACGAGCGAAAGGCACCTTTGGCTTGTATCTGGAAAGTGACTTGTGCTTTTTTTTTTTAAATTGAAACTTCAAGCCTCGAAGCTTTTACAGGCCTTGGCTTGCATCTGGAAAGTGACTTGTGCTTTTTTTTTTAAAAATTTAAACTTCAAGCCTCGAAGCTTTTACAGACCTAAATCACGGAGCGGTAGGCACAGGCGGCCATGAAAACGCTTGAAAATTCCCGCTCTTCCCTGCCAGGTTGAAACGTCTTCTCCCCCGAGACGAATTCTTTCGCCCTCGGAACAAACACGGCAGTCTAGTGGGCTTCCGAGCTGGTTGAGATGGAAAATGAAGAGAACTGTAACATGACCTCTTGGCTTTAATGTCGCAGCACTTCTCCAGAGGACTTAAAGAGTCAAATATTTAATCCCCACTCTTTAAAGACCTTTGAGCACACACTGCCGGGCTGCGAGGGTGTGAGGCGAGGACAACCTACAAATATTTAAAGTCCATATTCGATATCTCGCGTCTACCCTTTCCCCTTAATGGGGAATATTCTGTTCTGCCGAGGATGTCACGGTACAGAACGTTCCATCATTTAAGTGTCTCTCTTAAGGATCGTTTACGGTTGCCCATCACTTATTAATGTAGCTGCGGTCCTTGAACATCCTAAAGAGGGAGAGAAGAAAGCATATATTTGGCAACTAAAAGCGCAAATCAATAGACCGGGAGGTGAGGCGGGGGCCCTTCAACCACCTCGCTATCACAAGACTCTGTAAAAGGCCCCGTTTCAGATGCAGAAATACATTCCGAGAATAGAGCTGAAATCTAAGGCGTATTTCCAAAACCTAATGGGCTCTCTCTCTCTCTCTCCAATCTCGGGTCAAATCTCTTCTGGGATCCAGAATTACCCTGAGGCAGCGTCGTCCGCAGCCCCAGGTTTATCGTAACTTCAATCTATTCCCCCCCCCCCCCCCCCCCGGGTGTTTTCTCGCCGATTTTTCTCATCCCTCGGTGATTGAGGCTTCATCCCCTGTTAGCTCTGTTTAAATTGATCATTTCCCTAAGTTAGGCCCAGTTCCCTGGCCCTTCCCGGGGGGTGGGGAAGCCACGGTGGGAGGGAGAACGAGCTTGTCAGAAGCCCGGAGAGGCAGGGATTTCTTCCACCCTCTTGTACGGAGCCACTCTGAAGACCTGCCGTAAAACCTTTGGTTGTCCGGCATGAAGAGTCGAAGGGCGGAGGGACGGAGAGAGAGGCCCTGGGGGGCAGAAAGCATCCGGAGCCTGACTTGCCCCACAAGGGTAAAGATGTCAACCAAAAAGTTCCCCAGGAACGCCATTCACCCCACCCCCAGCCCTTCCGCACGTAGATTTCCACTCTCCCGATCCTCTGTATCTAATCGATTTTAACAATAACAATGTCGGTATTTGTTAAGCGCTTACTACTACGTGCCGAGGACTGGTCTAAGCGCTGGGGGAGATACGGGGTCATCGGGTCGTCCCACGTGAGGCTCCCGGTCTCCATCCCCATTTTCCAGATGAGGGAACTGAGGCACCGAGAGGTCAGGTGACTCGCCCGGGGTCACGCAGCTGATCGGGGCGGAGCCGGGATCAGAACCCACGACCCCTGACTCCTAAGCCCGGGCTCCTCCCACCGAGCCACGCTGCTTCTCGAAAGCACTGGCGTCCGTTAAGCGGTCACCCTGTGCCGAGCGCTGTTCTAAACGCTCGTGTAGATACAAGGTGATCAGGTCGTCCCACCTGGGGCTCACGGTCTCCCTCACCCCCCCCCCCCGCCCCGAGTTGACCGATGAGGTAACGGAGGCCCAGAGAAATGAAGTGACTGGCCCAAGGTCACACAGCTGACAAGCGGCGGAGCCGGGATCCGAACCCACGACCCCCGTCTCCCAGGCCCGGGCCCTTTCCACTGAGCCACGCTGCTTCACGGCTCTCCCCGGCCGCCCCAGACCGTGACCTCTTTGTGGCCAGGAAGCATTCCTTCATTCAGTAGTATTTATTGAGCGCTTACTACGTGCAGGGCACTGGACTAAGCGCGTATCAGCTCTACTGCACTGTTCTCTCCCATGTAATAATAATGCCGGTATTTGTTAAGCGCTCACTATGTGCCGAGCACTGTTCTAAGCGCTGGGGTAGACACGAGGGAATTGGGAGTTGGAAACCCCACACGCCCAGACGCCGGCGACTTCCAGCTGCGAGGGCTAATAATCGTAACGATCGCGACGGCGTGCGTTGAGCGTCTACTACGCGTGAAGCACTGTTCTAAGCACCGTGGGGGGTGGGCAAGGTAATCAGGCGGTCCCACGTGGGGCTCGGTCTTATCCCCCACTGGACAGACGAGGTAACTGAGGCACGGTGAAGAAGTCACCCAGCCGACAGGCGGCGGAGCCGGGATCGGAACCCACGACCTCCGACTCCCAAGCCCGGGAGCGACAGAGTGACAGAATGACAAAACCCGCACTCGTGCGGAGCAAACCCACGGACGGAACGCGCCGGAACCCCGAGACCCGTTGCGGGCAGGGGACGCACCTGGCGCTTTTCGGGGGGGCGGGGGTTGGTTATTTTACGGTACCAGTTCAGCGCTCGCTGCGTGTCAAGCACCGGGCGAGGGGGGGGAGGGAGGAAGGGAGAGTGAACCGACCGTAACCCCGACGCTGGCCACCGAGGAGCCGCCAACTGTGGGGAGCGGTTCCCCCGTTTCCCGCAAGCCGTCCCCTTGACGGACGAACCCCGGGAGGCACCCGCTTTATCTCAGATCGACAGCCGAGCGTTTTGAAAATCCGCCTCCTCGTCTCTGAAAGAATTCCCTACCCGCCAATTCATTCCGCGTTCTAGAGCCCAGGCAAGGGGGGTGCGGGAGGGAGGACTCATTCACTCAATAGTATTTACTGAGCGCCTGCTCCGCGCAGAGCACCGTAGCGAGCGCTCGGAACGGAGTCCCCGTAGCTCTGGGGGCCCCCCAAGGGCACCCCGGCTTTCCTCCCCCCTCGGAACCGGGAAGGAAGCCCCGGAGGCCTCGCCACTTCCTACCGCCTGCCGGGAGGACGAGGAGGGATGCCGCCGATGCCGCCTTTCGGGTCCTCGCCGGAAACCGGAGCCGGGCGCGAGCGGTCCCCCCTCTCCCCGGCCTGGAGCTCCAAAAGGGGAGCCGTCATTCGACGGTATTTATTGGGCGCTTCCTACGCGCGGGGCACTGTACTAAGCACTTGGAACATACGGTTCGGCAACAGTCGGGGACCATCCCTGCCCGTCGACGGGCTGACGGTCTAATCGGGGGAGACGGGACGGACGGAAACAACATAATCACGATATACGGGATCAAGGGGTTGGACGCCTGTGCCGGGCACCGTTCTGAGCGCTGGGGTAGAAGCAAGGTCATCAGGTTGTCCCACGTGGAGCTCACAGTCTTCCTCCCCATTTTCCAGATGAGGTCGCTGAGGCGCAGAAGCGAAGCCACTCGCTCAAGGTCCCAGGGCAGACGAGTGGCAGAGCCGGGATTAGAACGCACGACCTCCGACTCCCAAGCCTGCGCCCTTGCCACTAGGCCACGCCGCTTCTCACTGAGCCATGCCCCGCCAATGACTCTATCTGTCATTTTACTTCTTTACGTTGATGTCCGTGTATTTGGAGACCGTGAGCCCTTTCACGGGCGGCGATCGTCTCTACTGGCCGCCGACTTGTACCGCCCGGGCGCTCGGTACAGTGCCCTGCACACAGGAAGCGCTCGATAAATACGACCGAATGAATGGATTCCATTTTCCTTCCTCTCCTTCCTTCCTCCCCCTCCCGCCTCCTCTCTTCTGTCTTCCTCGTCTCCTCGATCCTTTCTCCTCCACGTAATCGAACGGCGGCATTTACTGAGCACTCACTTACCCGCTCCGCCTCCCATTTTCCACTCCTTCGAAAACTCCGCCTCAAGCTTGAAGTTCAGCATCACCGGTAGACTTGTCGGATCCTAACTGCCGTCACGTGTCACCTCCCCCCCGCCGCCCGCCCGAAATCAACCGAAGAGCCATAATGCGCCGGATGACACTTTGAATTTTAGCGTGCCTCCTGAAGCGTTAAAACGCGCTGGGTTGCACGAGAAAGCTGGCTTGCAATCGAACAGACTTTCACACGGTATTAACTCGACAAATAAGAGAAAATGTTTAGACGGGTCAGATTTTCCAACCGGACCGGTGTACGTTTTATAGGGGAATTGCAGAAATTTCCAAGGGGAGGCCCCCCCGGACAAATTCTACCGGATTCGTTCATCTTTTTCCTTCATTTGGAGAATACCTTTTACGGGTTTTACAAGAAACGGCCAGCGGTTTTTCACTACTCGGAGGAGAACCTTTAAGTGCAAAATACGGCATTCTCTTGCATCAGTTCAAGAGTCACACGGTACCTCAAAAACATTAATAATGACCGGCACGTAGCCTTTCGCAGTCACTTTAAGTACGGAGAGGAGGTCTGGGGCGAAGGCGTGTAGCCAATTAAAACTTACGCAATCGTGCGGAACTCAAAAGATAACATGCAGCGTCAGATTTTCTGGAAAGAAATCAAACATCCTGTTCATCAGATTAAAAACAGCAAGTTGTGGCGGGCACTGGATTGGGCTTACGGTTTTTCCGCGGGGTGAACGCACTGGCAAAATAAAGGACGACGGCACTTCACGCGCTTTTTTCTTTTTAATATAAGGGAGCCGATCATTTCGCCGAAGTTGGCAAATCTGAAACCGACGCTCTCTTTTCTTTTAACCGCAAGGCGGGCTGCTGCAGAGAGCAGACTACTATCGGCGCGTAGCGTTAAATTTAATTCCCGGCATTTTTCACCTTCCTTCGCGAACTCGGCGTCGGTCGGAGGAATATCGCTGAGTGTCCTTTTAGGGAAAGGAATACAGTCCAGAGCCTCGTCGGTCGAAGCTGAACGGCGGTTATGAAGTCCAGCGCCACCAAGCTACCTTCATCCTGTCCCAAACAGCGGTAAGAGAATCGAAAGCCGGACGCACGTCCAAAATGGTAAATTGGTAGTCCCTGCCGACTTCTCCGCCATCGTAATAATCGATGACGTACCGGACCTCCGTTCCGCAGCGATCAACAATCCAGTCGTGTCGGTCGAAGGGCAGCTCGTACCTGAGACGGAGGAATGCTGGATCAATATATACGCCTCCGTTTGTAGACGTATAAAAAACCCTCAACACCGTCGGTGTTCGTTAAGAGCTCACTACGTGCCGAGCACCGTCCTAAGCGCTGGGGTAGATGGAGGGAGGGCGGGGATCGTCTCTACCGGTTGCCGAATCGTACATTCCAAGTGCTTAGTGCGGTGCTCCGCACACAGCAGGCGCTCAATAAATACGACTGAATGAATACAGGGTAATCGGGTTGTCCGACGTGAGGCTCGCCAGTCTTCGCCCCCATTTGACGGATGAGGTAACTGAGGCGCCGAGGAGTCAGGTGACTTGGCCAGAGTCACACAGCTGACAGGAGGAGGAGCCGGGATTAGAACCCATGACCTCTGAGTCCTAAACCCGGGCTCTGTCCACTGAGCCACGCTGCTTCTCCAAAACACTCTTTTTTTTTTTTTTTTTATATTAGTACCTGTTCAGTGCTTACTACGTGCCCGGACCTGTACCAAGCGCTGGGGTAGATACGAGGAAATGAGGTCGGACACAGTCCGTGTCCCACGTAGGGCTCACGGTCTCAACCCTCATTTTCCAGATGGGGTAACTGAGGCACAGAGAGGTGAAGCGACTTGCCCGAGGTCACACGGCAGACAAGCGGGGGAGCCGGGACTAGAGCCCATGACGTCCCGACTCCCGGGCCCGTGCTCTGTCCACTACGCCACGCTGCTCTGTCTTGTTTTTCTGTCCGTCCGTCTCCCCCGATTAGACTGTGAGCCCGTCAATGGGCGGGGATCGTCTCTGTCTGTTGCCAGATTGCCCATTCCAGGCGCTCAGTACAGTGCTCTGCACATAGCGAGCGCTCAATAAATACTATTAAGTGAATGAACTTCACCGTATTATAAGGTTTTACTGCCAGGAACCGCGCCTGTTATCTTGCCTGTAAACGCCCAAGCACCTCAGTGAACACCGACGCTATCACGAGGAAAAAAAATCCAATCGCTAGGCAAGGATAATAGGACAGCGCTCTGCCCACAGTGAGCGCTCGGATAAATACTACTGAATGAATAATGATAATAATTGCAGCGTCCGTTACGCAGTTCCTACGTGCCGAGCTCGGTCCCGGGCGCCGGGAGAGATACGGGACAATCAGGTCGGACACAGTCCCCGTCCCACACGGGCCTCACGGTCTCTGCCTTTCCACAGATTTAAGGGGTGAGCCTTCACCGAGTTTCTAATCGCGTTTCATCGGAACTCCCTTGAACGCGCGAGACACTGAGGCAGTTGCACATTAATCCAACAGTGGTATTCACGGGGCGCTCACCGTGTGCACGGCACTGTACTCCGCGCTTGGGAGAGGCCGGTGCAACAGTAAACGCACACGATCCCTGCCCGCAACGACCTCACAGTCTGTTGTACGCTACCGTGCTTAGGCCTGCTGAAAGGTGTGCAAGCCAAAACGGTTTCAAACGGATCGTCTACGTAGACGATTTAGAAAACGGTACAGCTTAGACTTTCGATCAGCGCAGGGCGCGCGGGAACGGGCAGCTGACGGGGCACGGGACCGTGCCGGACTAGAAGAAGAGAAGCGGCGCGGCTCGGCGGAAGGAGCCCGGGCTCGGGAGTCGGAGGACGTGGGTTCTAAATCCCCGCTCCGCCACTTACCAGCCGTGTGACTTGGGGCAAGTCGCTTCGCTTCTCTGGGCCTCGGTTCCCTCGTCTGCAAGATGGGGGTGAAGCCTGTGAGCCCCACGGGGGACAACCTGATCACCCCGTATCGACCCCAGCGCTTAGAAGGGTGCTTGGCACTCAGTCGGCGCTTAACGGATACCGTAATTATTATTATCATCGTTATTAGCGGGCAGAGACCGTGAGGCCCGTGTGGGACGGGGACTGTCCCCGACCTGACTGTCCCGCATCTCTCCCGGCGCCCGGGACCGAGCTCGGCACGTAGGCACTGCGTGACGGACGCTACAGTTATTATTATTATTATTCATTCAGTAGTATTTAGCGAGCGCTCACTACGGGCAGAGCACCGTCCTCTCCTGCAAACAGCTACGTGCCCCCTTCGGGACCCTACCCAGAACGCAAACCCGCATCCCTCTACGCTACAAGCTCCTTGTGGGCAGGCAACGTTATCTACCTCTGTTAACGCTGTACTCTTCCAGGTGCTCAGCAGAGCGCTCCGCGCACGCCTAGGGTCATTCGTTCATTCGACCGTTATCTACTGAGCGCTTACTACACGCAGAGCACCGTACTGAGCGCCCGGAACGTACGGTCCGGCAACAGACGGAGACGATCCCCGCCCGCCGACGGGCTCGCAGTCTACCCGAGAGCCCTCTCTGCACCGGGTAGCGTGTCCGGATTCACTTCCCCGTATCCCTCCCGGCACTTAACAGTTATCGTTACGATGCAACCGCGGCCCTTAGCGTCAAAGACGTTTAGTCAGGCCATCGGTTCTTCTGGCCGAATCCGTACGCCACCTCTTGTATTTCGCACAGATACTAAAAGAACGGCGTCTGATAAGTACTTCCTGTGAGCCAAAGACTGTACCGGGGTAGACACAAAATAATCAGATCCCACGTGGGGCTCACAGTCGAAGTACGAGGGAGAACGGGGACTGACTCCCCATTTTACGTGCGGCAGCGCGGCTCGGTGGAAGGAGCCCGGGCTTCGGAGTCAGAGGTCATGGGTTCGACTGCCGGCCCCGCCCCCCGTCAGCCGTGTGACTGCGGGCGAGTCACTTCTCTGGGCCTCAGTTACCTCATCTGGAAAATGGGGATTAACCCACGGGGGGGGGGGGGGGGGGGGGGGCAACCTGATGACCCTGCATCTCCTTAGATGCAATCTCGCTTAGAACGGTGCTCTGCACGCAGTAAGCGCTTAACAAATACATCATTATTTTACAGATGAGGGAACCGAAGCCCGGAAGCTAAATCACTGGCCCGAGGTCACACAGCGGGTAAGTGGTGGAGTTGGGATTAGAACCCAGATCCTCTGCTTCCCAGGCCCGTGCTCCTTCCACCAGGCCACACCGTTTCCTAAGCACACAAGCGACGGTGGCCACTCTGATACGGGCTAACAGATACCCCGGGGTCCCGACTGTTCATTTTGAACTTAAAGGCAAAATGTGGTGAAGACTTTTGGGGGAACAGATGAGAATAACGATGGTAGTCGGTCCCATCGACCGAAACGGCTGACGGGATCATCGCTCCCATCGCTACTGTGGAGTGGGCACCGACCCTCAGCTGGAGAACCTAAGCGGTGTGAATCAGTGTGAAACTCGGCGTAATCTGAGACAATACGAAAAGCGTTACAGTGAAAACGGACTTCGGTGACGACGGGAGCTGGGCACAATTTTCCGGCAAGATCTCGGTCTGGGTTCGTCCTCATCGCCCGAAATTTTAAAATATACGGCTCCACCTTTAATCTCTCCCACGGCGGAGGTCTTTCGGCACCGCTACTCACCCCATCCAAGAGCGTATCTTCGCTCTCGGCGAATAGTCTTTGGCTTTACCTCCGAATCGGACCAAGGTCGGCCCGCACGGGCATTCCCTAAAAGAGCGAAAGCGAAGACGATCAGCGGGATTTCCTTCCCAGTACCTCTCCTCGAACGCAGAAGATCACAGAGTTGCTGGCTGGATTAGTGACCCATCCGGTGATTAGCTGAGACGGGGCCCCGGCGACCACCCGCTGTACCCGTCGCTTAGGGTCGCTCGGCAGGGAACGGGGCGAGCTGCGGGCAGCGAAACCACGGATGCAATAACCCCCCGCGGAAGAGTGCCCGGCTCCCGGCGCCACCCGAGGCCCCGCTCTGGTTCCTAAGCGCACCCCCTTCCGTAGCGACTGCCGCAGAGGTCTTTCTGATAGCGATCCCTGCGGAGCGCTGGCTCTGAGCTCCTTCGTCTAATGGTGATGCTGCTGCTGCTATTTGTTCAGCGCCTACTAGGTGCCGAGCACCGTTCTAAGCGCTGGGGCGGATCCAGGGTCACGGGGGTCGTCCCACGGGAGGCTCACGGTCTTCACCCCCGTCTTCCGGGTGAGGGCACCGAGGCCCAGAGAAGTGAAGTGACCGACGAGCGGCAGAGCCGGAAATCGAACCCACGACCTCTGACTCCCAAGCCCGGGCTCTTGCCACCGAGCCACTCTGCCGGTCTGGTTTTCCCGAGTCGTTCGCTGGCCCCAGAACGGGAGGGGCTGTTTGAGGCGGACGCGCGAGGGCGGAGAATAACGGAAATGATACCGACGACGGGGATCTCCGTTAAACGCACCGTGCCG
Source organism: Ornithorhynchus anatinus (assembly GCF_004115215.2). NCBI lineage: Eukaryota > Metazoa > Chordata > Mammalia > Monotremata > Ornithorhynchidae > Ornithorhynchus > Ornithorhynchus anatinus. Next base: position 92,994,540 of record NC_041731.1, read on the forward strand.
AGCGCCGGGGGAGATACAAGATGGACTCGATCTCTCGTTAAAGTCGACCTCGGCAACACGGCTAAAATCCGCACTTCCCTCTTCGGCCCAACCGCCGCCAAGTGGACCCAAGCACTTGACCCACCCCGCCTTGATGACCGTATCGCCCTCCCGGCTGACCTCCCTGCCCCTCCCCGCTCCGGGCCACCCGCGGCTCCGCCGCCCGGATCATTTCTCGACAGAAGCGTTCGGGCCCCGTCTCCCCGCTCCTCGGGACCCTCCAGCGGTTGCCCATCCACCTCCGCATCCAACAGAAATTCCTCGCCAACAGCTTCGGAGCCCTTAATCGCGTCAGGCCCCCTGCTCACCCCCCCTCCCTGATTTCCTGCCACAACCCAGCCCGCACACCTCACTCCTCTGCCGCCAACCACTTCAACCTCGAGCCCGTCTATCTCGCCGCCGCCTTCTCGCCCACGTCCTGCCTCTGGCCTGGAAAATCCTCCCTCTTCATATCCGACGGGCAGTTACTCTCGCCACCTTTAAAGCCTTCCCGAATGCCCACCTCCTCCAAGAGGCCTGCCCTAAGCCATCATTTCCCTCTCGCCCACTCCCTTCTGCCTCACCCTTGCACTTGGATTTGCTCCCTTTATTCACCACCGTCCCCTCCAGGTCCCACGGCACTTCCGTGCACACCCGTGATTTACTGATCTGTATTAACGTCTGTCTCCCTCTCTGGACCGCGGACTCGACTGTGGGCAGGGAACGTCATCGGCAATTCTAATACAGCGTACTCTCCCCAGCGCTCGGGACAGCGCTCTGAACCCGGAAAGCGCTCAATAAATCGACTGATCGCCGATCGGGCCGGACACAGCAATTAACGGCGGTATCCGTTAAGCGCTCGCTGTGGGCCGCGCGCCGTTCTAAGCGCTGGGGTGGATACAGGGTCATCGGGTTGGCCCACGGGAGGCTCACGGCCTTCATCCCCGATCTACAGAGGAGGCAGCTCCGAGGAGTCAAGCGATTTGCCCGAGGTCACACGGCTCACAGGTGCCGGAGGCGGCATTAGAACCCGCGACCTCTGACTCCTAAGCCCGGGCTCCTTCCACTGAGCCACGCTGCTTCTCCTGGGTCACAGTACCTGACCCGACCCACACGGGGCTCACGGTCTAACCGGGAGCCGGACGCCGAATCCTTATCTGATGGATGAGGAAAATGAGGTACAGACAAGTTGAGTGACTTGCCCAAGGTCACACAGCAGGCGAGTGGCAGAGCCGGGATGAAAACTCAGGTCTTGGCTTCCCGGACTGTGCTCCTTCCACTAGGCCACGCTGCTTCTCCGAAGAAAACTCTACACACTTCTGAGTCTCTCTACATTCCCTCCCGCTGTTCTAGGCACTGAGGACTTCCAGGGATCTTGGCAGAATGCTAAGAAAAAGGATTATCAGGGCACTTTCTTTTAAAGAAAAAAAAAAGGCTCATTGGGGTGGAAGTGTCACAGGATTCTAAATTTGTAAAAGTAAAAATAATTACCGTTATTTTCCCGATCTGGCAGATCGGGAATGTGGCTTCTGAAAATGTCCCCGGGATGCGGAAAGTACAGATAAAAAAAATTAACACGGCCCGGGTGGAAAGCTATTCAACGGATGTACGAAACATGTCAGGTCTTGGCCCGTTACAAACTGAATATGCATTTCTGACCAAATAAAAGGTGGACAACTGCTGCCTTTACCGAATGGTCCCCGAGTGTTTAAGTGGTCTTTTTTTAACTCCTTGCTGGAGCCAATTCGATCCAAATACGTAATCAACTATCACAGCTACGTGGGTAAGAGAGGTTCTTTCGTAGAGCCTGGCAAATCTCTAGAGGGACTTCCCAAAAAAAAAAAAAAAAGTTCATCTTAAGTGTACTTACGTGGCATGAAGGGCTTCCCACTTTAAAATCTCTTTCCAGGCCTGTTCATTATTCTGATTATGAATCTTGATAATATTATACATATCTTTCTGATTTATTTCATCGTCTTTCCACCTCCACCTACGGGAAGAAGAGTATTTCAAAAATTCGGCAAATACAGTTAGGAGAAAAAAAAAGTGCGATAAAGTTCGGGCACAAGAAATAAAATGTACAAGGCCATCACACCGTCAGAATATTCTGGCCTTCTAGTAACCTCACGTTGCAAATCTTCAATGAGCAGTGCGAATTCAGACGTTGTCAGAAGACAGATTTCCCTTAAGACCTCACAGCTGGATTGTGGTGATTCCCAACTCACCGCTTTAAAGATGCACGTAGGGTTTCGGAACCGCAAAGTCACGTTTACTTCCCATTAATACCTTGCCGTTATTTCTGAAGGCGGTTTCGGTCGGCAGTGACCCTTCGTTCGCCTAGTCTCTGACTTCTAAGCGGAGCTCCGCTTTCTTGCAGCAGCGGAGAAGGAAAGCAAGGCCCAGACGGGTTGGACAAAGAGGTGCCGTCCTTTCGGGAGGGCTACTCGGGAAAAAGCTGAGGACGGGTTTCGGCCAGGACGAGGAAACGTGGAGAAGCTCGGTGGGGGCCGGGAATGAGTCTCCCAATTCTGTTATACTTCACTCTCCCGAGAGCTCAGTACAGTGCTCTGCGCGCAGCAAGCACTCAATAAGTACCACCGACGGACTGAAGGTTCTCTCTTTCCTTACCGGTACGTATACTCTATAACGTGGCATTCCTCGAGAACGGAGTTATCGTAAAATACGCTATTACTACGGGTGAGAGGCAACGACCGGGAAAAACCTAAGCCCGGAAGTCAGGGAACCTGAGTCGAGAAGCAACGACTGGGAAAAACCTAAGCCTGGAAGTCAGGGAACCTGCCTGAGTCCCAATCCCGGCTTTACCGCCGCGTGACCCTGGGCAGAGCCGCTTGATTTCTCTGAACCTCAGTCGATCGCTATTGCTCTCGTCTGTCCGTCTCCCCCGATTCGACCGGAAGCCCGTCAGAGGGCAGGGACCGTCTCTATCCGCTACCGATCTGTACAATCCAAGCGCTGAGTACAGTGCTCTGCACATGGTAAGCGCTCAGTAGATACTATTGAATGAATGAATGAACCCTATATTCACTGAGGGCTTACGGTGTGCAGAGCACCGTATGAAGCGCTTGGGAGAGCGTGACGGGGGGCCCGCGCAGGGCTGGGTCCAACCTGTCTTGTACCTTCCCCAGTGCTTAGAACAGTGCTTATTATATAAGCACTATTCCCTGCGCTACCGATTTCACAGCATCGGCCCTGGCCCGTGCACTGAGAATCCCTTGCGCCGGACGGCCACCGAACACGCATCCGAAAAACAAAGACAAGCGGAGGGTAATAAGTCACAGACTCATTCACGGGCAAATTCAACCTGCCCCAATACCTTATCAGCAAGGTAGGTTAAAAAAAAAAGACAACGAATCGGCTAAGGGAGATTCTTATTTCTTGAAGGTGGGTTGGGGACAGACTGTTTCGACGGCTTTAAGGAACATCGGTCACTTGCCGCGCGAGTGAAACGATCTTTCCATTCGCGTTTTGAACCCGGCGGAAAATGGCCGCGCCGGCTTTCCGTTCGGGACTGTCGTACGTCAGAATGAAAGCTCGGTCTTCGGGGGTGGCCGTTTTCATTCGACACAGTTTCCTTACCCTTTCCTCAACATTGCATTCCAAAACATCTGCTCCGAGGGATACACCCATTTCTTCTCCGAATCCGCTCTGGGAATCGACGATTCCTCTCGGACAGTCGACAGGGCAAACGGCTGACCCGGGGATGGGGTCTGATTAGGCGGAGGCATCTGAACGACAACAACGGAAACCCCCCCAGCTACTTCAGAAGAATCGCAGCAGTAGAAATAACGGCAAGAATTCCGAGATTCTGTCGGGTCATTAAGGTCACATCTCCTCCAAGAGGGAGGTCTTCCCCGCATTAAACCCTCTTTTTCCCCAGCTCCCCTCCCGATCCGTGACCCTGGGGCGTCTGATGTTCGACTCACCCTCGATCCCCCGGCGCTTGTGTACGCATCTACGTAAATTAGGAGTTCCAAATTATTTATTTACATTAACATCTTCCTCCCCCTCTAATAATAACTAATGATGATAACCGCGGTATCCGTTAAGCGCTGGGGTGGACACGAGCAAATCGGGTCGGACAAGGTCCCTGTCCCAGGCGGGGCTCACGGTCTCACTCCCCCTTTTACAGCCGAGGTAACCGAGGCACGGAGGAGTGAAGTGACCCGTTCGAGGTCACGCAGCAGACGAGTGGCGGAGTCGGGATTAGAACCCATGACCCTGCAACTCCCAGGCCCCTCGGATATCCACTATGCCACGCTGCTTCTCTTCTCTAGACGGTGAGCTTGTTATGGATAGGGAATAGGCCCGTTAATTCTATTAACAATAATTATCACGGTATTCGTTCGGCGCTCACAGAAGTTAAGTGCCTTGCCCAAGGTCACACTCAGTCAAGTGGCGGAGCCGGGATCGGAACCCAAATCCTCTGACTTCCAAGCAAGTACTCTTTCCACCGAGCCACGCGACCTCACTGGGCGCCCCCGAGTACTCAGTCCAGTGCTCTGTAATAATAATAATGATGTTGGTACTTGTTAAGCGCTTACTCTGTGCCGAGCGCCGTTCTGAGCGCTGGGGTAGACACAGGGGAATCAGGTTGCCCCACGTGGGGCTCACCGTCTGCATTCCCATTTTACAGACGAGGGACCCGAGGCACGGAGAAGTGAAGTGGCTCGCCCACAGTCGCACAGCTGCCAAGTGGCAGAGCTGGGAGTCGGACCCCTGACCTCTGACTCCCAGGCCCGGGCTCTTTCCACTGAGCCGCGCTGCTTCTCTGTACAGCGGAAGCGTTCGATAAATGCCACGGATGGACTGGCAAACCGAAGCTCCCCGCATTGGCAGAATGAAAAGCTCGATCGCTGTCTGTTTTCAGTCCCATCCTCGGCCGCCACATTTACTAAGCATCTGCGGAGAGCAGAGCCTCGTAGTACCGGGCCCCTTGGGGAACGTATAAAAGCCGCAAAAGGCGGTCGGTCCCTGCCTTTGCATTCCCGATCGTATGGGGCGGACAAGTGGACACAAATGAGCAAACGCACCTTCCGTTAAAGGAAACACACGCCGATCCGAAAGGGGGGAGCGCAAGGGAAAAAATCGACAGCTTTCCGTGAGCGATAAGATGGCCGACGGGCCAGGGGGATATTAGTCGAGGAAGTAAAAACGGGCAGACGGTTAAAGCCACGCATCTCTTCCAGCGCGGCTTAGCGCAGAGAGGCCGGGCTTGCGAGTCAGAGGACGTGGGTTTTAATCCCAACTCCGCCACTTGTCACCTGGGTGACCTCGGGCGAGCCGCCTCGCCTCTCTGTGCCTCGGTTATCTCGTCCGTAAAAAGGGGCTCAAGACTACGAGCCCCCACGGCGGACAACCTGATCTCCTCCTATCTACCCCAGCGCTTAGAACGGCGCTCGGCACAGAGTGAGCGCTTAACGAATGCCGTCATTTTGTTTTCCCCCACTAAAAGGGGAAACGTCTCAAGGTGAAGTTCATCTCCGGGTGTAAAGAGAGAGGAAAAGGCCAATACGGGGTGTGCGGTCCTCACCGTGCCCTTGAACTGACCCAACCTGCACGTTTCGCCTCTTTGCCTGACGCTCTTGCAGAGGCTCCCGCTCGTAAATCGACCCGTCCGTCAACAGCGTTTACTGAGCGAGGACGGTATTCTGCACGGAGTAAGGACTGCTCGGGAGAGAAGCCTAGAAAGAGCAGCTCCTTACTCGATCACCGCTCGCCCGTGGGCTCCGTTTAACGCGGGTGCAGCCTAACGGCGGCTTCGCGACCGGGACGAGACCGGGCAGTCACAGCGGAGGCCGTGGCACCTGCACCGTTTTCCCTGAGCTCTTACCGTGGCTCCGGGGCCCTGACCTCCCACCCTGACCCCGGCCCCGCCCCCGCCCCCCCCCCCCCCACATCTTCTCCGCTCCGTGACCTCTAAGCCTTCGACGACGACGGCATCTGTTCAGCGCTTACCCTGTGCCGACCACTCTTCGAAGCGCTGGGGTAGATACGGGGCGATCAGGGCCGTCCCACGTGGGGCTCACGGTCTTCATCCCCCTTTTCCAGACGAGGGAACTGAGGCACGGAGAAGTGAGGCGACCTGCCCGAGGTCACGCAGCTGACACGTGGCGGAGCCGGGATTAGAACCCACGATCCCTGACTCCCAGGACCCGGCTCTTTCCACGAAGCCACGCTGCTTCTCGCTCCCCACTCTCGCCCCCCACAGCGCTTAAAATTCTCTATTATAAATGACGTGTTTACATCCATGTCCGTCTCCCCCTCCAGACTAAGCTCGCGGTGGGCAGGGAACATCTCTGTTGTCTCGTACCGGGGAAGCGGCGTGGCCTAGCGGGTGGGGCCGGGGCCCGGGAGTCGGGACCGGGCTTCCGAGGCCGGCTCTGCCATATGCCTGCCGTGTGACCTTGGGCAAATCGCTTCGCTTCTCTGCGCCTCCGTTACCTCATCTGTAAAATGGGCATTAAGAGGGTGAGCCCCGTGTGGGACAGGGACTGGGTCCCACCTGATTTACGTGTTTCTCCTCCAGCACTTAGGACAGTGCTTGGTACACAGTAAGTGCTTCACAATTACTATTATTATGGGCCTAAGCGCTCAAGGCAGTGCTTGGGAGTCACGGGTCATGGGTTCGAATCCCAGCTCGGCCACCTGTCAGCTGTGTGACTGTGGGCAGGTCACTTCACTTCTCTGGGCCTCAGTTCCTTCTTCTGTAAAATGGGGATTCACTGTGAGCCTCACGTGGGACAACCCGCTGACCCCGTATCTCCCCCAGCGCTTAGAACGGCGCTCTGCACACAGTAAGCGCTTAACAAATACCAACGTTATTCTGATTGTTATTATTAAATAAGTACCAGTGATTGACTGATGAGCCTTTTCTGTCTCTTCACTCGTAGAGGGTAGGGCTGGGGAACAGTCTGACCCCAGAGAGTTCCAGGCAGCAATGCGGGGGACGGGGGAAGGGAAATCCATTTGGGAACAGCCATCATTTTATTCTATTTCTGGACCTTTTCTAGCTCCAAGGCGTGGGTGCCCCGACCGAAGAGCTTGAGGGTATTCATTCAACCGTACCGACTGAGCGCTTACCATGTGCACAGCGCTGTATCAAGCGCTTGGAAGGTACAATTCGGCCACAGATGGAGACGATCCCTGCCCACTGACGGGCTCACAGTCCCCCATCACCCCCCAGAGCCTGGCTGTCAATGTACAGGCTCCACTTCAGGAACCCACAGACGGAGTCCAGCCATTTACGCGGTTCTTTTTGGAAAAAAGGGGTCGGCACGGGAAAGGTGTTATCGTGGATTAAAGCCAGCTGGGCCGAGGGTACAAAAGGACACCGAGCCAACGGCCAGGGGACTTGCTCCGCGGCCTGGCTCTGAGACGGACGTGATCTCTCTCCACTTACGCTCCCCCGGGGTTCGCTGTTCTTTGACCGCTTGGGACCGGTTAGGCAGAGCCAATTTGACTCCTACACATTAAAGGACTCACGAAAGAAACGGCTGCTTCGTGGGCCCCGCTCTAATTAAGTCCCCCATGAATTTCGCCCAGCGGTCTCTCGGTCTAGTCAGAGTGATTCGATTAGACCGTGAGCCCGGCACTGGGCAGGGATCGTCTCTATCTGTTGCCGAACTGTCCATTGCAAGCGCTCAGTACCGTGCTCTGCACATAGTAAGCGCTCAGTAAATACTAACGAATGAATAATAATTACGATTATTATTACATCACGGAGCCTACGCGGCGAGGTTTCACTGGACTAACAAGTTATTCATTCCTTTAGCTATTCTTACTGAACATTCTGCCTGGTTTGCTACAGACATCTCATACGCTCCATTCTACAGTGTGCGATTTTTAGGTTCGGGTGAAAAACCCTCCAGCAAAAAGTGGTCGAGCGAAAGAATGTCATCAAAGTTACCATGTTTGTGGGATCTAGATCATCTCGAGTCTGAGACGCAGAAGACTTTACGGGACACTCCACGTATTCGTACGCTCGGTCTTGATGTGCAGGAACCGAGTTGGCTTGGCTTCCGGTGGGTTTCGCAGGCGACCGCCCAGTGACTGGGCAACCTAAAATGCAGCGAAAGGAGTCACGCGTTGAAGGGAGATCCACAGAACGTCAAACTCCCTCAATCGATTGTATTTACTGAGCACTTGCTACGTGCCTGGGACTGTTTAACGAAAGGCACGATACGACAGTGTGAACTCCTTCACGGAAATTGTTTCATGGCCCCTGGTTCTCAAGTGAGCACATTCATCACCCCTTTACTGAATTATAAGGGTTACTAAGGCTGGAGATAATAATAATAATAACGTTGGCATCTGTTAAGCGCTTACCCTGTGCAGGGCACCGTTCTAAGCGCTGGGGTAGATACAGGGTCATCAGGTTGTCTCACGTGAGGCTCACAGTTAATCCCCATTTCACAGATGAGGGAACTGAGGCACAGAGAAGTGAAGTGACTTGGCCACGGTCTCACAGCTGACGAGTGGCAGAGCTGGGATTTGAACCCATGACCTCCGACTCCCAAGCCTGGCTCTCTCCACTGAGCCACGCTGCTTCTCTAGCAAGAAACCTCAGTAAAACGGCTGAGGTGCCCGAATTGATTTTTGGTTTGCTCAACTGGAGACCTCTCTCTTTCTCAAAAAAAGAGTTACCTTTCCCAGAGCCATTTGAGGAGAAACTGAGAACTACGGTCACTTAACTGCCCCGTGCCCTGGTCAGTGCAATGCCCACCCACAAGAGCTCCAGTTTACTGAGACCCAGCGGCCCTAGTGGAAAGGGCTTGAGAGTCATAGGGCCTGGGTTCGAATTCTGCCTCTGCTATCGGCCTGCTCCGTGGCCTGGGGCAAGTCACCTGACTTCACCCTACCTCCGTTTCTTCGGCTGTGTGACGTGGATTATATACCTGGGGACTAGCTAACAGTAATAATAATAATAACGTTGGTATTTGTTAAGCGCTAACTATGTGCTTAGAACACTGTTCTAAACGCTGGGGGAGATACAGGGGAATCAGGTTGTCCCAGGTGTGGCTCACGGTCAATCCCCCTTTTCCAGATGAGGGAACTGAGGCCCAGAGAAGTGAAGCGACTCGCCCACAGTCACGCAGCTGACGAGCGGCAGAGCCGGGAGTCGAACCCATGACCTCTGACTCCGAAGCCCGGGCTCTTTCCCCTGAGCCACGCTGCTTCCTAACAAGCGAGCGTCCATGGCCTAGGGGAACGCAAGCAGGGCACTGGGAGACAGGGGACCTGGGCTCTAATAATAATAATTATGGCATTTGTTAAGCGCTTACTATGCGCTAGGAACAACACTAAGCGCTGGGTGGATCCAAGCAAATCGGGTTGGACACAGTCCCTGTCCCACGTGGGGCTCACGGTCTCGACCCCCATTTTACAGATGAGGGAACTGAGGCCCAGAGAAGTGAAGCGATTAGCCCAAGGTCCCCCAGCAGACAAGCGGTGGAGCCGGGATCAGAACTCGTGACCTTCCGACTCGCAGGCCCGGGCTCTATCCGCTCTTCCACGCCGCTTCTAGCCCCAGCTCTGCCCCGAGTCTGTGGTGACCTTGAGCAGTTCACGTAACCGCTTAGTACAATGCTTTGCCCACGGAAAGCGCTCAGTACATACAATCGAATGAATCCCTCTGTGTCTCGGTTTGCCAGTTGGTTTCCTCTTAGACTGCGGATCCCACGCGAGACACGTACCGTGGCGGTTCTGATTGTTTTGTATCGACCCCGAGTGCTTCGGGACGGAGTGCGGCACACAGCCAGCATCCCGTTCGGACTGTGAGCCCGTCGTTGGGCAGGGACCGTCTCTATCTGCTGCCCAACTGTCCATTCCAAGCGCTCAGTACGGTGCTCTGCGCACAGTAAGCGCTCAGGAAATACGACTGAATGAATGAGTGAATGAATTTAATGCCATTATTATTCCTGCCAAGTCACTGGGAGGCTTCACCTCATTTGCCAGGGTTTTCCTAACCTAACCTGAGGGACTGATTCATCACGAGAAAAAGTTTATTCAAGCTTCCATCCCTTTATAGTGTCCACTAGATTTTCGGCTCCTCGAGGGCAGGGATGATAATAGTGTTGGTATCCGTTAAGCGCTTACTACGGGCCGAGCACCGTTCTGAGCGCTGGGGGAGATACAGGGTCATCAGGTCGTCCCCCGTGAGGCTCACAGTTAATCCCCATTTTACAGATGAGGGAACTGAGGGACAGAGAAGTGAAGCGACTCGCCCACGGTCACACAGCTGACGAGTGGCAGAGCTGGAATTCAAACCCTTGACCTCTGACTCCGAAGCCCGGGCTCTGTCCACTGAGCTACGCTGGATGACGAATATTAACTCTTGTATTGTACTTTCCCATGCACTTAATACAGTGTCCCGCACATAAATAAATATGGGTACGTGATCCCACAGATTTCCACGCCACGCAATCGGTTAGGTTCCATTCCTAAACCGACCCCCAAATCACGACTGAGACCTACCATTAATGAAAATTACGGGGGAAAAAAATCCCTCCACACCACCCCTTATCCTATTCCTAGGGGATGCCTGTTCCCGTGCTCCCCAAATTTGGCCTTCTCCCCTTGTTCTACACCCCGAGATTTTTTTTTTTACAAAAAAAAAAAAAAAACAACAACCCGGGGCGGTCGCGTAACAGCGACTTTAGGCTCGATCCGGCTGCACGGGCGAGCTCGATGTGGGCAGGGAGCGCGTCTCCCCCCCGTTGGGAGGCTTGGGACCCTCTCAAGCCCTCGATGCGGTGTTCTGCACAGGGTAAGCGCTCAATCAATACAACCGACCGACCGACTGATTAGGGCCGGCGGCTCGGGCGGCCGGGGACCGCCCCGGTCGTGGCCGGAACGGCAAGAGCGGAGGGAGGGGGTAGAATCGGGATGAGGAAGAAGAGACGAGGAGAGGGGAGAAAGGGGATTTCTTGGTCAAAATCAAAGGCAGAGATCCTTGGTCAAATCAGAAACCGGTAGGTGACGTTCCACCCGATTTAAGTATGGTGGTTGCTCACAACCAGGGGTACCCTGGAATAGATGTGTTTTCAGGTAAATGCACGAATGGAAATCTTAGACTCTGTGTAAGCAACTTTAATATTTATATCAAAGAGCATTTAAATTACAAGTTCCTTGAAGACACAGATCCCACTGTTTTGGGTTGTTTTTTTAAAAAAACTTTCCCAAGCATCTAGCACGGCCTACTGGAGAGAACACGGGACGGGGGAGTCAGGAAGCTGGGTCTTTAGTCCAGGCTCCACCGCTCGCCCGCCGTGTAGCCCTTAATTTCTCCGTGCCGCGGTTTCCTCATCTACAAAATGGGATAAAATACCCGTTCTTCCTTCTTCTTCTTCGACTATGAGCCCGTGGCTCTGATTATCGATTCATATTCTGACGGTCTGAATTGAGGACCCTCAGGGAACCACGCTCTTTCCAGCGTTCTTGGGGGCCATATTAGAAAAATTCTAGCTCCCGCCGTCAACATGCTTTTGGTAGCAGAGGGGCATCTACCAATCTATGGTTTCCACTGAGCGCTTGCTTTGGGCAGAGGACTGTACGAAGCAGCCCATTTCCGGGCTGTCAATTCCTTCTGTGGACCGTAAGCTCTCTGGGGGTAGGGAACGTGTCTCTGTTGAACTGAACCCTCCAAAGTGCTCAGTAGAGTGCTCTGCCCTCAATAAGTGCTCAACAGATATACAACAGAGTGTGACCGGGAGCCCGTTGTTGGGTAGGGATCATCTCTGTGGCCAAATTGTCCTTTCCAAGCGGTTAGTAGAGTGCTCTGCTCTCAGTAAGTGCTCAATAAATACGACTAGGAGACTACAGTGCAATAGGGTGTGACCGCGAGCCCGCTGTTGGGTAGGGATCATCTCTATCTGTGGCCAAACTGTCCTTTCCAAGCGCTTAGTAGAGTGCTCTGCTCTCAGTAAGTGCTCAATAAATACGACTAGGAGACTACAGTGCAACAGGGTGTGACCGTGAGCCCGCTGTTGGGTAGGGATCATCTCTATCTGTGGCCAAACTGTCCTTTCCAAGCGCTTAGTAGAGTGCTCTGCTCTCAGTAAGTGCTCAATAAATACGACTAGGAGACTACAGTGCAACAGGGTGTGACCGGGAGCCCGCTGTTGGGTAGGGATCATCTCTATCTGTGGCCAAACTGTCCTTTCCAAGCGCTTAGTAGAGTGCTCTGATCTCAGTAAGTGCTCAATAAATACGACTAGGAGACTACAGTACAAGAGAGTGTGACCGCGAGCCCGCTGCTGGGTAGGGATCATCTCTATCTGTGGCCAAACTGTCCTTTCCAAGCGCTTAGTAGAGTGCTCGGCTCTCAGTAAGTGCTCAATAAATACGACTAGGAGACTACAGTGCAACAGGGTGTGACCGGGAGCCCGCTGCTGGGTAGGGATCATCTCTATCTGTGGCCGAACTGTCCCTTCCAAGCGCTTAGTACGGTGCTCTGCACACAGTCAGCGCTCAATAAATACGATTGAATGAATTATCTTCTACCTTCTCGGCATTTGGCAGGTAGTAAAGCCCTTAATGAAAACCACTATTACCGTCAAGGGCGCAATAACTACAAACCACTATTACCGTCAAGGGCACGATAACTACTTCCGGATTAAGTGACTCCTGTCCACAGCCTAGCCCGAGAAGTACCGACCGCTCCACTCGGTTAATATCCTGTAAAACACGAAGGGCATTTTCCCGTGAAGCGGCGCGTTACCTCGCGCTTTCCCTTCGTGCACGGGACACCCCGAGGGCGGGGACGCCGGCCGAGGAGCCGATCCGTCCGGGGTCGGGACGGCGACGGCAGGAGTCGACGCAGACAGACCCATCGCTGACTGCTGGGTTACGCGAACACTTCGGAGGATCTAAATGCGCATCTGAAAAAGACACAAGCCCCAGAAAGTGAGGGCCAAAGTTTCCCTTCAGAATAATAACGCTGGCATTTAAGCGCTTACTAGGTGCAGAGCACCGTCCTAAGCGCTGGGGTGGTTACAGGGTCGTCGGGGTGTCCCCCGTGAGGCTCGCCGTCTTCATCTCCGTTTGACACATGAGGTCACTGAGGCCCAGAGAAGTGAAGTGACTTGCCCGCGGTCACCCAGCTGACGAGTGGTGGGGGCCGGAATTCGAACCCGTGACCTCTGACTCCCGAGCCCGGGCTCTTGCCACTGAACCACAGATGGGTGGGACCTGATTATCTGGTATCTCCCCTAGCCCTTAATGCAGTCCTTGGCACATAGTAAGGACTTAAATACCCTCATTAGGAACAAATACCATACATATATATATATATATATATATATATATATATGGTATATATACACCATATATATATAATATAGGTATATATACCGTATATATATATATATAATATTGGTATTACTGGTATAATTGGCATAACATTGAGAAGCAGCGTGGCTCAGGGGAAAGAGCACGGGCTTTGAAGTCAGAGGTCATGGGTTCGAATCCCCGCTCTGCCACTTGTCAGCTGTGTGACCGCGGGCCAGTCGCTTCACCTCTCTGGGCCTCAGTGACCTCATCTGTCAAATGGGGATGAAGACTGTGAGCCCCACGTGGGACATCCTGATTCCTCTGAGTCTACCCCAGCGCTCAGAACAGTGCTCGGCACAGAGTAAGCGCTTAATAAATACCAACATTATTGGTATATATACCATATATACAACATAGGTACACGAGGGCTAGCTCATTTTTCTGGAGGCTTTTCCCCCGATGACGCTAAGGGGCTGCGCGAGGATCAGGGGACGCGCCGCCCACTGCCAACGATATCTTCGTTCTGCAGCCCGGGCACTTGGGGTCCACACCCACGACAAGCCCCGCGGCGCCGGGGCGGTGGCCGCAGCCCCCGCGACTCCCCGAACTCACCCGTCGCTCCCCCGCAGCGTGGCTCGGCGGGAAGGGCCCGGGCCGGGGGGGCGGGGGGGGGGGGTCAGAGGTCACGGGTTCGAGTCCCGGCTCGGCCACTTGGCAGCTGGGTGACCGCGGGCCAGTCGCTTCACTTCTCTGGGCCTCAGTGACCTCATCTGCCAAATGGGGATGGAGACTGTGAGCCTCGCGGGGGGACGACCCGATGACCCCGGATCTCCCCCGGCGCTCAGAACAGTGCTCTGCACATAGTAGGCGCTTGACAGATACCAACATTATTATTATTATTGAGCACTTTCAGCGTGTGGGACACCATACTAGGTGCCTGGGGGAGTCCGGGACACAGCGGACGGTGCGTCTGTTGGTATTTTGTATTCTCCCAAGGGCTCCTCTACACTGTAAGCTTGTGGTGGGCAGGGAATGCACCTGCTTTTTGCTCTCTTGTACTCTCCCAAGTGCTGAGCACAGTGCTCTGCGCGCAGTAGGCGCTTGGTAAATACGACTGAATGAACGAGGTTGGCAGACACGTTCCCCGCTCCCGAGTTTGCAGGGGGTGGATGAGGCCCCGGGGACGGCAGAGAAGCAGCGTGGCTCAGTGGGAAGAGCCCGGGCTCGGGAGTCGGAGGTCAGGGGTTCAAATCCCGGCTCTGCCGCCTGTCAGCTGTGGGACCGCGGGCCAGTCGCTTCACTTCTCTGGGCCTCAGTTCCCTCCTCTGTGAAATGGGGATGAAGACCGCGGGCCTCACGCGGGACGACCTGACGACCTCGTATCAACCCCGGCTCTTAGAACGGTGCTCTGCACACAGTAACTGCTTGACAAATACCAACATTATTATGATGATTATTTTTCACCGTTTCTCTGGGCCTCAGTCACTTCATCTGTAAAATGCGGACGAAGACTGGGAGCCCAGGTGGGACAACCCGATGACCCTGCATCAACCCCAGCGCTTAGAACAGTGCTTGGCACAGAGTGAGCGCTTAAGAAAGACCGTCATTATTATTATTAACTTCTCTGGCCTTCAGTTCCCTCATCTGTAAAACGAGGATGAAGACCGGGAGCCCCACGTGGGACAACCTGATCACCTTGTACCAACCCCGGCGCTTAGAACAGTGTACTATGTACTCGTACACAGTAAACGCTTAAATACTGTCATTATTATTATTATTATTATTATTATTATCATCATCAGGGGGTCAAAGGCCGGGGTCGCAGCCCGGACCGCCACCCTCTGGCCCGGGAAGCGGCGTGGAAGGGAGATGACGGAAAAAGGTCTCTACAGGGACCGAGAAAGTCACCGAACGAGTAAGTGTCCTCGCTTTTTAAGAGTTGGCTGGTCCCTGTTCATTCTCTCCTTCGTTTTCAGAGACCAGGCAAGCAAAAAAAGCTGGACCTCATTTCTAGAATTCAACTGTTTGAGCCTGGCGTAGTGATGATAATTACGGTATCTGTCGAGCGCTTACTACGGGCCAGGCGCCGGGGGTGGAGAGAAGCAAATGGGGTTGGACACGGTCCCCGTCCCACGTGGGGCTCACCGTCTCCAGCCCCATTTTCCGGACGAGGCAACGGAGATCCGGAGAAGCGAAGGGACTTGCGCGAGGTCGGGGCCGGGATTAGAACCCGTGACCTCCCGAGTCCCGGGCCCACGCTCTGTCCACTCTGTCCTAAGCGCTTGGCCCAGCGGCGGGTTGAGGGGGTGCCTGCTTCTAACACCCCGAGGTCACCCGAAAGGGACGGGGTCACCCGGCTCCGCCTCACCTCCCTTCCCCCCCCCCCGGGCCACGTCCCTCACTGTCACATTTATTGAGCGCTTACTGTGTGCGGCGCACTGTACTGAGCACTCGGGAGAGTCCAGTACAACAACGGACAGTCCCATTCCCCGCCCACAGCGAGCTGACTTTCCAAAGCAGCACGTGCTCTAGCGGAAAGAGCCCGGGCCTGGGAGTCGGAGGGTCGCGGGTTCAAACCCTGACCCCGCCACATGTCAGGGTGACCTTGGGCAAGGCGCTTCGCCTCTTTGTGCCTCTGTTCCCTCATCTGTAAAACGGGGATAAAGACCGTGAGCCCCACGTGTGGGACAACCTCATCACCCTGGATCCCCCCCCCGCACCCCGGTGCTTCGCACAAAGTAAGCGCCTAACGGATACCGTCATTAGCACAGAAGGTCATCAGGTTGGCCCACGTGGGGCTCCGTCTCTGATCCCCATCTGTCGTTTTGCCGTCTGTGTCCCCCGTTTCGACTGCGGGCCCGTCGTTGGGCAGGGATGGTCTCTATCTGGTGCCCAGTTGTAATAACAATAATAATGATAATAATGACGTTGGTATTTGTTAAGCGCTTACTATGTGCCGAGCACCGTTCTAAGCGCTGGGGGAGACACGGGGGAATCGGGTCGTCCCACGTGGGGCTCACAGTCTTCGTCCCCATTTGACAGATGAGGGAACCGGGGCACCGAGAGGTGAAGTGACTCGCCCGAAGTCACCCAGCGGACAAGTGGCCGAGCCGGGATTCGAACCCATGACCTCGGACTCCAAAGCCCGTGGCTCTTTCCACTGAGCCACGCTGCTTCTCTAATTGTCCTCTCCAAGCGCTTGGTACACTGCTCTGCACCCAGTGAGCGCTCGATAGATACCACTGAATTTGTGACAGAGGAGGGAACTGAGGCCCAGAGAAATGAAGTGACTTGCCCGAGGTCACCCAGCAGCCAAGTGGTGGAAGCAGGATTAATAATAATAATTACGGTAACTGGGAGAAGCAGAGTGGCTTAGGGGAAAGAGCCCGGTCATGGGAGTCAGAGGTCATGGGTTCTAAACCCGGCTCCACCACTCATTCATTCATTCATTCAATAGTATTTATGGCGCGCTTACCATGTGCAGAGCACCGTACTAAGCGCTTGGAACGGACAAATCGGTAACAGAGACAGTCCCTGCCCTTCGACGGGCTCACGGCCTAATCGGGGTTGACGGACAGACGAGAACGACGGCGATAAATAGAATCGAGGGGATGAACATCTCATAAAAACCATGGCAAACGAATAGATTCAGGGTGATGTACATCTCATTAAACAAAATAAACAAAATAAATAGGGTGATGAAGCGATATACAGTTGAGCGGACCACAGCCGTGCGACTGTGGGCAAGTCACTTCACTTCTCTGTGCCTCAGTTCCCTCATCTGTAAAACGGGGATGAAGCCTGGGAGCCCCAGGGGGGAACCATCTGATGACCCCGTATCTCCCCCAGCGCTTAGAACAGTGCTCGGCACATAGGAAGCGCTTAACAAATACCCACATCATTATTATTATTATTATTATTATTAAAGGGGGGATGAAGACTGTGAGCCCCACGGGGGTACAACCTGATGACCTTGAATCACCTCCAGCGCTTAGCACAGTGCTCTGCACAGAGTAAGCGCTTAATAAATACCCACATTATTATTATTATCATTAAAGTGGGGATGAAGACTGTGAGCCCCACGGGGGACAACCTGATGACCTTGAATCACCCCCAATGCTTAGCACAGTGCTGTGCACAGAGTAAGCGCTTAACAAATACCCACATTATTATTATTATTATTAAAGTGGGGATGAAGACTGTGAGCCCCACGGGGGACAACCCGATGACCTTGAATCACCTCCAGCGCTTAGCACAGTGCTCTGCACTGAGTAAGCGCTTAACAAATACCCACATCATTATTATCATTAAAGTGGGGATGAAGACTGTGAGCCCCACGGGGGACAACCCGATGACCTTGAATCACCCCCAGCGCCTAGCACAGTGCTGTGCACAGAGTAAGCGCTTAATAAATACCCACATTATTATTATTATTATTAAAGTGGGGATGAAGACTGTGAGCCCCACGGGGGACAACCTGACCTTGAATCACCTCCAGCGCTTAGCACAGTGCTGTGCAGAGAGTAAGCGCTTAACAAATACCCACATTATTATTATTATTAAAGTGGGGATGAAGACTGTGAGCCCCACGGGGGGACAACCCGATGACCTTGAATCCCCCCAGCGCTTAGCACAGTGCTGTGCACAGAGTAAGCGCTTAACAAATACCCACATTATTATTATCATCATTAAGGTGGGGATGAAGACTGTGAGCCCCACGGGGGACAACCCGATGACCTTGAATCACCTCCAGCGCCTAGCACAGTGCTGTGCACAGAGTAAGCGCTTAACAAATACCCACATTATCAGGATTAAGTGGCAGGGCCGGGATCAGAACCCACGACCGGGTCCTGCCTCTACCCGCCAGGCCTCTGCAAAAGCACCCCGGCGCGGTGCTTGGCGCCTGGGCTGCCCGAGGTCATGGGTTCGAATCCCGCCCGGGCCCCTGGCCCAGTCACGTTCCCCCCCCCACCCCCCGGGCCTCGGTGAGCTCATCCGCAAAATGGGGCGGCACCCCACGTGGGGTGACCTGCCGACCCGGGACGCCCCCCCCCCCCCCCCGGCGCTTGGCACAGGGCTCGCAGACAGCCAAAGGGACCATTGTGCGGTCTGTACATGCAGCATTAGAGGAAACGATCATAACAAGAAGAAGAAGAAGAAGAATAGCAATAAGAAGAATAATGGGGAGCGGGGGGGAGGGGAAACCGGTCCCCCCGACCTCCTGCCCCACTCACGCCGACTTGACCTCCCGCCGCCGCAGTCTCGCGAGACTCGCGCCCCCTCCCCCCGACCGCCCGGGCGCGTGACGTCATGGCGCGCGCGGCCCCACCGCCCGCCGCCGCGGGGGATGCCGGGAGCGCGGGGCGCGCGAGCGGCCCGGGGGGGGGGGGGGGGGGGAGAAGAGGCGCCAGCCGCTCCCAGGGCGCATGCGCGCGAGGCCCCGCGGCTGGGGGGGAGGGGGCGAGGCGCGAGCCGCTCCCAGGGCGCATGCGCGCGAGGCCCCGGCAGGGGGGGAGAGGTGGGGGCGAGGCGGGAGAGGAGGGGGCGAGGCGCCACCCGCTCCCAGGGCGCATGCGCGCGAGGCCCCGCGGGTGGGGGGGGGAGGGAGCGAGGCGCGAGCCGCTCCCAAGGCGCATGCGCCCCGGGGCGCGGGAGGCCCCGGCGGGGGGGGGAGAGGAGGGGGCGAGGCGCCAGCCGCTCCCAGAGCGCATGCGCGTGAGGCCCCGCGGGTTGGGAGGGGGGAGGGGGCGAGGCGCGCGCCAGCCGCTCCCAGGGCGCATGAGCGTGAGCCCCCGCGGGTTTGGGGGGGGAGGGGGCGAGGCGCGAGCCGCTCCCAGGGCGCATGCGCTCGGGAGCGCGGGGCGCGCGGGCGCGTGAAGCCCCGAGGGTGGGGGGAGGAGGGGGCGAGGCGCGAGCTCCTCCCAGGGCGCATGCGCCTCAACCGTCCCTCGCAGCGGGCGGGGCCGGGCCTGTGGGGGCGGGGCGACTCTGAGCGTCATTCATTCATTCATTCATTCATTCATTCATTCATTCAATAATTGAGCGCTTACTACGTGCAGAGCACTGGGCTGAGCGCTTGGACTGGACAGATCTGCCACAGATAGAGACAGTCCCTGCCCATTGACGGGCTTACAGTCTAATCGGGGGACACAGACATAATGATAATAATAATAATAACGTTGGTATTTGTTAAGCGCTTACTATGTGCAGAGCACTGTGCTAAGCGCTGGGGGAGATACAGGGCCATCAGGTTGTCCCACATGAGGCTCACAGTTAATCCCCATTTTACAGACGAGGGAACTGAGGCCCAGAATTCATTCATTCAATAGAATTTATTGAGCACTTACTATAATAATAATGTTGGTATTTGTTAAGCGCTTACTGTGTGCCGAGCACTGTTCTAAGCGCTGGGGTAGACACCGGGGAATCAGGTTGTACCACGAGGGGCTCACAGCCTTAACCCCCATTTTACAGATGAGGGAACTGAGGCACAGAGAAGTGAAGTGACTTGTCCACAGTCACACAGCTGACAAGTGGCAGATCGGGGATTCGAACCCATGACCTCTGACTCCAAAGCCCATGCTCTTTCCAGTGAGCCACGCTACTTACTATGTGCAGAGCCCTGTGCTAAGCGCTTGGAATGGACAGATCTGCAACAGAGAGAGACCGTCCCTGCCCGCTGACGGGCTCACAGTCTAATCGACATAATAAGCAGAATAATCATAATGATAAGAATAATAAAAGATGATGACGGTACTTGAGGAGCGCTTACCATGCGCCGAGCGCTGTTCTAAGCGCTGGACGCCAGAATGATCGTAAATCTAATCATAATGATGGTTATTTGTGAAGCTTCACAGGCTTCATCCCCATCTGACAGATGAGGGAACTGAGGCCCAGAGAAGGGAAGTGATTGGCCCCAGGTCACACAGCTGACAAGTGGCAGAGTCGGGATTTGAACCCATGACCTCTGACTACCAAGCCCGGGTTCTTTCCCCTGAGCCACGCTGCTCCTCTATTATAGATTTTTATATATTCTATCATTATATATATGTACATATAATGGTAGAATATAGAATTATAGATGCATACACACATCATTATGCCATTCATTGATCAAGAAGAGAATTGGAGAGGACTTTGGAACATAATAATAATGTTTCTTAAGCACTTACTATTCATTCAATCGTATTTATTGAGCGCTTACTATGTGCAGAGCAGTGGACTAAGCGCTTGGAATGTACAATTCGGCCACAGATAGAGACGATCCCTGCCCATATGTGACAAGCAATGGTTTGTCATCTGTAAAATGGGGATGAAGACTGTGAGCCCCACGTGGGGCCACCCGATTCCCCTGTGCCTACCCCAGCGCTTAGAACAGTGCTCGGCACATAGTAAGGGCTTAACAAATACCAACGTTATTATTATTATTATTATTATTATTGTAAGCGCTGGGGTACATACAAGGTTATCAGTTTGGACACAGTCCCTATCCCATATAGGGCTCACAGTCCAGGTAGGAAGGAGTGGGCTTCATCCTCCTTTTACAGATGAGGAAACTGAGGCCCGGAGAAGTGAAGCGACTTGCCCAAGGTCACACAGCAGACAAGTAGCAGAGCAGGGATTAGAACCCACGCCCTCTGACTGCCAAGCCCGGGCTCTTTCCGCTAGGCCGGGCGGTTTCTCATTTATTTTAATGTCTGTCTTCCCCTGTAGACTTAAACACCTCGTGGGCAGGAATCACGTACACCCGCTCTGTTGTACTGTTCTTTCCATTCAGTCATTCAATCGTATTTATTGAGCGCTTACTATGTGCAGAGCACTGGACTAAGCGCTTGGAATGGACAATTCGGCAACAGATAGAGACCGTCCCTGCCCAACGACGGGCTCACAGTACAGCGTGGCTTAGTGGGAAGAGCCCGGGCTTGGGAGTCAGAGGTCATGGGTTCGAATCCCGGCTCCGCCACTTGTCAGCTGTGTGACCTTGGGCACGTCACTTCACTTCTCTGTGCCTCAGTTCCCTCCTCTGTAAAATGGGGATGAATAATAACACTAATGTAGGTATTAGTAAAGCGCTTACTATGTGCAGAGCACTGTTCGAAGCGCTGGGGAGATACAGGGTCATCAGGTTGTCCCACATGGGGCTCACAGTGTTAATCCCCATTTTACAGAGGAGGGAACTGAG